>NC_083338.1:101432344-102705169 GCF_019175385.1 Lycium barbarum | reverse complement strand
TCATTTTTATTAAAAGATTATCAAAAAGGATTTGACGTTTATTAATTTTATAAGATGCTTCCGGTGTTGTTCATAGCATCAGATACCTGTTACGCCTAGGGTGGGTTTTGGGCCGTGACATGGGTGTTGTCTAGAGGGGATAATGCATCCCCAACAGTATGGCAGGAGTTCACAGAGGCCTTTCTTTGGCACTATTTGCCAGCAGAGGCCTGACGGGCTCGAGTTGATCGATTTCTGAATATACGCTAGGGGAATATGAGTGTTTAGGAGGAGAGCCTTTTTTTTAATTCACTAGCCAAGTATGCTCCCACGATTGTAGCTAAGATGGAGGATAGCGTACACCGATTTGTGATTAGACTTGGGCCGCATTTGATTAATGATTACATGACGACCTCACTTCGAGGGGGGGGGGGTATGGATATCTCTCATATTCATGCATATGCTCAAGGTTTAGAGGAGAGGAAGCAGCAGCAGCGAGCTGAGCGAGAGCGTGATAGGGGTCAAAGCAAGAAAGATAGATCTTATGGGTCTTTTGGTGAGTATCGGGGTGGTCATAGACAACAGTTCTCTAGGCATTCAGCCTATTCAGTGGCTAGTGTGCCTTCACAGTTCCCAGGACCGAGGTTTGATAGACTCACTTATTTTGAGCCAGACCAGTCTAGGGCTTTTAATTCCCAGTTCAGAGGTGGTTCTAGCTAGACGAGGCCATCTCTACCATGATGTGCTCAGTGTGGTAAGTTTCACAGTCGGACAGTGCCATTTGGGTTCGCATGTGGGTTATACCTGTGGTCAGTCAGGCCATATTATGTGAGATTGTCCGTCGAGAGGTGGTTGAGGTGCAGTTCAGCCGAATGGATCTGCAGCTGGTTCTTCGTCATTGGTACGCCCTCCTGAGTAGGGTTCTCAGACATCAGCTGGTCATGGTAAGACAGAGGTGGAGCATCCAATTCGAGATGTCCTCAGAACCACATTTATGCATTGGCTGCTTGATAGGATCTTGAGTCATCACCTGATGTTGTCATGGGTATACTATCAGTCTCCTTCCATGATGTATATGCATTGATAGATCCACGTTCTACGTTATCATATGTTACTCCTTTTATTGTTGGTCAGTTTAGGGTGGAACCGGATTCGATTAGACCTTTTGAGGTGTCTACACCTGTTAGTGACCCCATGATAGCTAGACAAGTACACAAAGGTTGTGTAGTTATAGTAAGTAAATGTCAGACAGTAGCTGATTTGATTGAGTTAGATATAGTGGACTTCGATGTTATCATGGGTATGGACTGGTTGGCCTCTTTTTATGCTAATGTTGATTACAGAACAAATATTGTCAGGTTTCAGTTTCCAGGAGAGCCAGTGCTGGAATGAAAAGGTAACATAGCTTCACCGAGAGGTAGGTTTATTTCCTGTCTCAAGGCAAAGAAGATGATCGCAAAAGGTTGTATTATTATATAGTTCGAGTTTAGAATGCAGAAGAAGAGTCTCCGACTCTTTAGTATGTTCCAGTGGTTAATGAGTTTCCAGATGTGTTTCCAGACGAGCTTCCAGGTCTTCCGCCAGAGCGGGAGATTGACTTTGCTATCGATGTTTTACCAGATACTCAGCAGATATCTATTCCTTCTTATAGGATGGCGCCTGCTGAGTTGAGGGAGCTGAAGGAGCAGTTGAAGGACTTACTCGAGAAAGGCTTTATCAGACCTAGTAAATCACTGTGGGTATCGCATGTGTTGTTCGTAAAAAAGAAAGATGGCTCGTTACGGATTTGTATTGACTATAGGTAGATAAATAAGGTGACGATAAAGAATAAGTAGCCGCTCCTAAGGATTGATAATTTATTTTACCAGTTGCAGGGTTCCAGATATTTCTCAAAGATAGATCTAAGGTCAGGTTACCATCAGGTTAGGGTCAAAGAGAAAGACATTCCAAAGACAGCTTTTAGGACCAGATATGGTCACTTTGAGTTTTGGTGTGATGTCGTTCGGCTTGACTAATGCCCCAGTATTATTTATGGATTTGATGAACCGCGTATTTAGACCTTTCTTAGATAAGTTTGTGATTGTATTTATCAATATATTCTAGTCTACTCCAGATCAAAGGCAGAGCATGCAGAAATTTACGTGCGGTACTCATAGTCCTTCAAGATCGGAAGCTATATGCAAAGTTCTCTAAATGTGAGTTCTGGTTGACCTCGGTGGCTTTCCAGGGGCACATTATATCAGATGAGGGCATTAGGGTTGACACGCAGAAGATAGAAGCCGTGAAGACTTGGCCTAGAACCATGACACCGACAGAGGTTCGTAGTTTTCTGGATTTGGCTGGTTATTACAAGAGATTTGTAGAAGGTTTCTTCTCCCTTTCTGCACCACTGATGAAGCTGACTCAGAAGGCAGCTAAGTTCCAGTGGACTGACGCTTGTGAGCGGAGTTTTCAGGAGTTGAGGGACATACTGACTTCAGCGCTAGTTTTGACACTTCCAGTGGGATCAGAGGGTTATGTTATTTATTGTGACACTTTAGGCATTGGATTGGGTTGTGTGTTAATGCAGCACGGTAAGGTTATCATCTATGCTTCGAGGCAACTGAGGAAGCACGAGAAGAATTACACGACCCATGATTTAGAATTAGTTGCAGTGATTCATGTACTGAAGATGTGGAGGCATTACTTCTATGGTGTTCATGTTGATATATATACAGATCATAAGAGCCTTCAGTATATCTTCAAGTAGAAGGAGTTGAATTTACGTCAGAGGCTGTGGTTAGAACTGTTGAAAGATTATGAGGTTGATATTCTATACCATCCAGGAAAGGCAAATGTAGTGGCTGATGCCCTTAGCCACAGATCCATGGGTAGCTTATCTTATCTGCGGCCAAAGAAATTGGAGTAGCTTATGAGCTTCACTAGTTAGCTAGTCTAGTATTTTTATTATTGGACTCGGGCGATGCAGGAGTTACTATTCAAGATTCAGTAGCCTCATCAATAGTAGTCGAGGTTAAAGAGCGCCAGTACGAGGATTACATGCTAGTTCATTATAGAGATACAACTCCTCAGAAGGAGAAGTTTCCATTTGAGATTGCTGGAGACGGAGTCCTTAGATATCGAGGCAGATTGTGTGTTTCAGATGTTAGAGGGTTACGCCGACAGATTATGGGAGAAGCTCATCATTCTGGCTATTCTATTCATCCAGGGAAGACAAAAATGTATCATGATATCAGCGAAGTTTGCTGGTGGGACGGGATGAAGAAAGATATGGCAGAGTTTGTAGCTCAATGCCCCAATTGTCAGCAGGTTAAGGTTGAGCACCAGAAGCCCAGTCGGTTGCTACAGAGCATAGAAATTCTGACTTGTAAATGGGAGGCGATCAATATGGATTTCATTACAGGCTTGCCCCGTTCTCAGCGTAAGTTTGATTTGATATAAGTGATTGTTGATAGGCTTACAACATCAACACATTTTCTACCTGTCAGGACTACTTATTCCGCCGAGGATTAGGTGAAGTTATATAATAAGGAGATAGTGCGACTTCATTGTGTTCCAGTATCTATTATTTCAAACAGAGGTGCACAGTTTACATCTAACTTCTGGAGATCTTTCTAGAAAGGATTGGGGACACAGGTGAGTCTTAGCACCTCATTCAATCCCCAGACAGACGGACAGGCTGAGCGTATGATTTAGACGTTTGAGGATATGTTACGGGCATGTGTAATAGACTTCAGAGGTAGCTAGGATAATCATTTGCCACTTATCGAGTTTGCGTATAATAATAGTTACCACTCCAGCATTCAGATGGCTCCGTATGAAGCCTTATACAAATAGAAATGTAGATCACCTATCGGATGGTTCGAGATTAGGGAATCTAAGCTAATAAGACCAGATTTGATCCAACAGGCAGTTGATAAGGTTAAGCTTATTCTGGAAAGGCTATTGGCTACTCAGAGTCGCTAGAAGTCTTATGTAGATAATCGACGACAAGATTTGGAGTTTCAGATAGACGACTGGGTATTCCTAAATGTATCGCCAATGAAGGGTGTTATGAGATTTGGTAAGAAGGGAAAGCTTATCCCTCGATACATTGGGCCATACAAGATAGTGCGTCGAGTAGGCCAAGTGGCTTATGAGTTATCTCTACCTTCAGACTTGGAGTCTGTACATCTGGTCTTCCATGTGTCTATGCTTCGTAAGTGTATTGGAGATCCTTCCAGGGTTGTACCTGTTGATGATGTACAGGTTACAGAGCAGCTATCATATGGGGAAGTCCCTACTGCCATCTTAGATCGACAGGTCCGTAGGTTGAGAACCAAGGACGTTGGGCGCCGATAAAGGTAATTTGGAGAAACAAGAATGTTGAGGAGATGACTTGGGAAGTCGAGGAAGGTATAAAGTCTAGATACCCTCACTTGTTTCCGAATCCATAGCAGGTGCAAACTACGACATCATTGTCTTTAGGTATTTATTATTTATCAGCTACTCTTGTTGGTCGTGTGGGACCATTGTTGTTATTGATTGTTGTGGCCCTATGTGGCATTATATAGTTTGGGTTACTGTGTGGCAGGTTGGTAGTGGTACAGATATGAAGGAGACTGTCGAAATTTCTATAAGACTCATGAAAATTTAACATTCGAGGACGAATGTTTCTAATGGGGGAAGGATGTTACATCTCGTAGTTTGATACATTGATATTCATCGTATGTTAGTTGCCCTAGTCTTGGATACCGGGGCTATCTCCAAGGTTATACGAGGTTAGACATACCTATCTTATGTTTATAAGGGTTAAGTTCATGTTTGGTAAGTTATGGAAGGATTAGAGAATAAGTGAATCGAAGAGAATATGTTTCGAGAAAGTTTAGTTTTGAAATTGTTTTATACGGACTGTATTGTTGGGATACAGACCGTCTCTTGAGATACTGACCGTATTTAAGGATTTATAATTGAACAAAAAAGACCGATTTTTGAGGTTGAGAAATACATACCATATATACGGTCCGTATAAAATTATCCGACCAGTATATTAGCCGTATATTTTCATACAGACCGTATTTCCTTGGCAGTGGATTTTGCTGTTTGTTTATATTACGACCTCTCCTCATTTTTAAGTCATTTTAACTTAAACCTTTATAATCCTTAGAAACCCTCTCCCATCATATTCAATCACTCCCCAAGTAAAAATCAAAGATCAAAGTGAGAATCAAATGCTAAAGTTTTTCAAAGTATTGTTGAAGCTTGTTTCTTCTTCTTGTAAAAGCTTCGGAGGATACTTTCACTTGAACTAATCTTGGAATTGAAGTGTTCTTGAGCTCTTGAGGTAAAATTTCATCTTATTTCCATGTCTATGAGTTTATGTGATAGTTATGCTAGAGTTTAAGGGAAAGAAATTGGAGGAAAGGTTAAAACATGAACTTGATGTTATTTTGAGTTGTTATCTAACTTGAGCCATGATTGTTAGTGTGTTTTGAGCAAAAATCTTATTGTGGGGATAATAGTTGATGTTGAGAATGTGTTGAGGTTGTTATACTTGTTGTATTTGGAAGAAGAAAGTGTATAAGTGTTGTATATAAGCGTATATCGGGCTGCCCAATTGTATATCTTTAAATGTTGTGGATATGAGTTTAAAGAAGATTATATGAGGTTGCTGTGTTGCTTGTTTGTTGTGGACTACCTGGTGATGATTAAGAAATAGGGGAATGCTACATGTTTCACTTTAGAATCGAGTTATCATTGATATACGTGAAATACTAGCGTCATATAAGTTGTATATGTACTCATTTGTTATAGGATTGGCACTCTAGTTGTGATGAGTTCGCTGTTGGATGGCTTGGACGACTTGAGGTATGTTAAGGCTAACTTTCCTTCTTTGGCATGAACCTTATGAACGAAACGTAAACATAACACTATTCCATAAAGACTCTGTTCATAGTAGCTAGGAATGTTCCATGTTGATTCAAGTTCCGGAATGTTATTTTCAGTAAGTCTTTCTTCAGATTCAGTATGATTCATAGAGTTTCTTGTTGATGAAAATGCTATCTCATAACGATGTTCGGAGGTGTAACGACCTTCTGTCACTCCGACAGATTCAGGATGTACTCTTATCATATTCTTGCATTGCATTTCATATATATATGTACAGACCTATGGCCCCTCAGGCGTTATATACGTGTATATTATGTATTATATATATGAGGTATGGGAAAGGTGACGTCGTTATATACACACTACCACCTGATCAGCTAGTCACATGATGATAAGGCCCACAGAGGTCGATATGATACGATGGAATGCCCACAGAGGCTTGACAGGCGTTATATATGCATATATATGTACTACCCTTATGTATGCATGCACAGTATTTATGCATATCATTGGTCCACAACAGCAGTTCAGATGTACAGGTTGCATTCATTTTATCCTATGTACTTTTATGTTTCTTCGTGTTACTTTCATGCCTTACATACTCAATACCTTGTCCGTACACGTCCCTTCTTTCTGGGGGCACTTCGTTTTATGCCCGCAGGTTCAGGTAGACAGGTTGATGATCCGCCACTATAAGTTGCTGTTCAGCTGATATTGGAGCACTCCTCTTGTTTTGGAGTTGCTGTTGTGTTTTTGGTACGTTATACTTTTGTGTGCATATGGGTACGGCGGGGCCCTGTCCCGACCTTATTATGTCATATATTCCAGTAGAGGCTTGTAGACAGTCATGGGTTAGTTAGACGTTGTATGGCCCCTTCGGCCTATATTTTTGTTGTATAGTATTTCATGATGACCTTGTCAGCTTGCACAGTTTTTGTCCAGCATAGTCATATAGTATGTCTTTTCGAGCTCATCCCTTTTCAGCATACTTGTCTTATGATCTGGCAGGTTTTTATCTAACAACGCTTGAGGTCCACTCTCATTTATGATTATGATACGAAAGTATGATTAGTGGTGCTTGACAGGTAGGGCCCGGGTGCTAGTCATTGCCCTCTGGTTTGAGTCGTGACAAATGCACTGTGATAGTCAAGCAACATTGTCTATTGCACGACATATTGTGTTTTATGAACGGAATACACACATTGAAGTAGACTATCACTATGTTCGAGACGCACTACAATCCGATATAATACTTCTCATTCATGTATCAACCAATGAGCAATTTCGACGATGTGTTTATAAAGGCTTTGGGAAAATCACAACATATGAATATTTGCTTGGCAAGTTGGGCATTCGAGACCCTCATGCTCCAACTTGTGGGGGGGTATTGAGACTGGATGTGACCGGATCAGTTTGTTCGGTCATGTTGGTGAATCGGTGAAACCCTATTCTAGTCTAATTGTAATAGTTTTGGTCTATTTATGGTGAAATTATAGTTATGGTAATATAAGATGTGTAGTTCTATGACTAGGGTAAGGAAGACTTATACTTGTATATAAGGAGGTCTTTATGATGAATATAAAACAGAAATAAATTTTCCGTTATTATTGTTTCTCACAAATTCTCATCCCTATCTTGATTTTAACACAAATCTAGCAAGATCATGTGTAAAATAACAAACTACAAGCTAGACATGAGTCCATAACCAAAATATCCCTAAAAAAGAGGGTTTGAACCAAAATACCAAAAAAAAAAAAAAAAACTGTGACAAAAGTACCTTTAACGCAGTATTTTACTGCGTTGAAGGACTTAACCGTAACAACGCGGTTAAGTCCTTTAACGCAGTAAAATACTGCGTTATAGAACATAGTAAAAAAAATAATCTATATCGCAGTATTTTATTGCGTTATAGAAACAATTAAAAAAAAAAGAAAAATTTTGGTCAACTTTTTTTTTTTTTGGCAACACTTAGTGTTTTTTTTCATGCTTTGACCAACGATTAGTCATGCGTCAAGACACCGAGACTTCAGTATTTTATATAGAACCTGGTATTTTTTCTGCGTACAATAATGTAGGCTCAATACATCAAGAATACGTAAACGTTCGAATCGTCATTTTAGGGGTTGAAAAAGTGCCCGAAGTAAGTTTTATTTGAAAACTTTAGGTTTAAGTGTTCTATTTTTATAAGGTTATTTTAGTCAACTTTATATTTCGAAAAAATTAGTCAGCTTTATTTTCAATTGAAACCACAAAAGAGAAATTGACATTCACAGCTACATTGCCCCCGGATTTTTATGTTGAAATCTATTGCGTATCATCATATTATAAGTAAAGAAAACTAAAACTTTCACACCAATTTGGGGAAAAATTAAAATTGAATAGGATAACGGTGTTTTTTTAAAAATCAGCTCAGCCAAACCGCCCTGCGGCAGTTTTTCGCATAGATCTCGAAAAAATACGCATAATTAATTTTTTTTGCGTAAAACGGACATCCGAGCGCAAAGTTATGACCATCTAAAGTTTGACCACTTTACAATTAACTTTTCTCCCTATATTTTTTAAATACGTTTTTATCTAATTGAATTAGATTTATATTCAATTTTTTTTTTGGAAGATTTATATTCAAAATAAAGTTATGTCTTGATTAAAAAAATAACACGCTTAAATCAAAACCTTAAAACATAAAACACTTAAACCTAAAGTTTCCAAACAAAACTTACTTCGGGTGCCTTTTCAACCCCTAAAATGACGATCCGAACGTTTACGTATCCTTGATGTATTGAGCCTACGTTATAGTACGCAGAAAAAAATATCAGGTTCTATATAAAATATTGACATTTCGGAGTCTTGACACACAACTAATCGTTGGTCAAAATATGAATAAAACACTAAGTGTTGCAAAAAAAAAAAGATTTATTAAAATAAGATGTTGCGATCTTTTTATGGAAAAAAACACTGAGCGTTTCTTAAGTGTGTTATTTTTTAATGTGTAACTTTATTTCGAATATGTTGCAAAAAAAAAAAAAATCGTAAATTGGACGTCTGAGCGCAAAAAATCGCGTATATTCGAAATAAAGTTACGCTTTAAAAAATAACTCACTTAAATCTAAACCCTAAAAATAAAAAACTTTAAGTTAATGAGAATAAATCTTCAAATAAAAATGGACGTCTATGTATATAGAATACTTAAACCTAAAGTTTTCAAACAAAACTTACTTCGGGCACCTTTTTAACCCCTAAAATGACGATCCGAACGTTTACGTATCATTGATGTATTGAGCCTACATTATTGTACGCAGAAAAAAATCAGGTTCTATATAAAATATTGACGTTTTGGAGTCTTGACACACGACTAATCGTTGGTCAAAGTATGAAAAAAAACACTAAGTGTTGCAAAAAAAAAAAGTTGGTCAACTTTTTTTTTTATACTGTTTATATAACGCAGTAAAATACTGTGCTATAGATTTTTTATTTTTATTTTTATTGGGTTCTATAATGCAGTAAGTATTAAAGAACTTAACAACGCCATTCCAGTTAAGTCCTTTAACGCATTAAAATACTGTGTTAAAGGTACTTTTGTCATAGTTTTTTTTTTTTTTTTTTTTTTTTTTTTTTTTTTTTTTTTTTTTTTTTTGGTTCAAACCCTCTTTTGAACCAAAAGAGGTATTTTGGTTGTGGACTCGCTAGGCATCGATGAACTTCTGAGATAATTGGAAGCACTTAGGTCTTCCTTCTAGCTTTTCCGGTAGCATAATTGTTTAGTATACCAAAACAAGATACATGTTTATATGACAGAAACTGAAAAAATATTAGTTCGATTAAACTCCAGAGGTAGTGTAAGTTATGATTTGATTACTTTTCTCCTTCTACTACCTTCTAATTCCTCTGTTTTCCCTTTCGTTTATATGCTTTGAGTTTATTCTATTTCTCTTAATGCGAAACAAAATTAATTAATCAGGTGGTTGTCGAACACACTGCAAGTCATCCAAATCATTGAACTGAAAAATATGTATCAGTAAAACTAGTTGTTTTAAATACTGTAGCTTTTATACTCCATATAAGAAATATGTAATCTCATGTATTAAGTGTTTTTTTTTTATGGTTTTAAGCATTGTTTCGTCGTGTTTGACCTTTTTGGAAATTAAATAAATACATAATTAAATAATTTTATTGATACAAAATAAATTTTAAAAGTA
The DNA here is from genome assembly GCF_019175385.1 of Lycium barbarum. Taxonomy (NCBI): domain Eukaryota; kingdom Viridiplantae; phylum Streptophyta; class Magnoliopsida; order Solanales; family Solanaceae; genus Lycium; species Lycium barbarum. The sequence continues at coordinate 102,695,126 of NC_083338.1, read as the reverse complement.
GCATTAATATAACCTTAATATGTACAGCTTTTCTTTATCAAAAATCCCATCAAATTTGGTAGTTTTTGGCAAAAAAAAAAAAAAAAAAAAAAAAAAAGAAGAAAGATAAATCAAGGTGATCATTTTGGTAAATTTACTCCAATAAATAAGGCAAGTAAATTAAAGATTGACTAAAGTTGCACGCCTTTTTTTTTTTTTTGCATAAAAATTAAATGTAAAGCGTGTCAACTAAAACCAGGTCACCCCACATGGTTAAAGTAGAAAAAGAAAAGAAAGAATCACAGCGCGTTCACACGACATGAATATTTATCCAAACAGGAGTGTAACAGCCGGCAATTAATGGGCTGGTAGTATAAAAAGCCCAAACGGGCCTTTTAAGTTTCGCTCGTCACATACAATACAAGGAAGTAAACCCTAATCTTGAAAGGTATCGGTGAAATTGAATAAACAGAAAAGACGTGCAATTTATTTGATGATTGTGAAAGAGATGGCGGCAGCTGCGGCGGCAGAAGCAGAGATTTTGTGTCAACAAAGCGTTTCTGTTCAATACCTCTGTGTCGACCCCGATTTGGTTAATAATAAGCCTCAGATCTTTCGAGCTGCTGAGTCGGTTTCCATTGGAATTACTCGTTCCGTAAGTTTCCAAATTCTCCTTTTTCCCTTTTTTGTTTGGATACGGCCTCTGTCACCTGACCCTCCCTAGCCCCTACTTGTGGGATTACACTGACTATGTTGTTGTTGAGTTCGACCTTGATCCGTCTGTTTTTCCGTGAAGTTATTAGATTTGTGTCTTTTTCTACCTTCTGTATGAGTATGTGTTCGTCATGAATTATCTTAATCCTCAATTGATCCGAATAGAGTATAATAATAGGTTCATATAATAATAAAATGGACTTGTGTAGAGCTGATTGGATTCAGGGGACTCGTATAGAAACTCCAAGTAATTTGAGATTGAAGAATAGTTGACGAATTGATTTATTCATCCTGAAGAATTGGATCTCCATAGAACTAGTTGATTTCTCAGGTGGTCACTCAACTAATAGTTATTATCTCAAAAAATCACTTTCTTTGTTTAAGGAAATTGAAATCAAGAAGAAAGAGATAATAACTATTAGTTGATTGGCCATCTGAGAAATCAATTCTGATAGAACATTAACTGCAAACATTTGGGTTTGAAGTTGAAATAATAATATCAGGGATTGCTATACTACTACAGAAAGGCATTCTTTGGATTGTCTTATTTGTTGTTCCTTAAAAACATTATATTCTTTTAGCTGAAGGAACTGATTTAACTTGGCGATTCTTATTTGGGCTTCTTTAGATGACATAAATGATGGCTTTTTGTTGCTTTATATGATAGTTACATGAGACAACGATCATGATTTTCAGTTATAGCAAGTGTCAATTTAGTACATTTCCTTTCATGGCTATCCTATGTGTTAATTGCTGCTGGTTATTTTCTCAGGTGGTCACTCAACTAATAGTTATTATCTCAAAAAATCACTTTCTTTGTTTAAGGAAATTGAAATCAAGAAGAAAGAGATAATAACTATTAGTTGATTGGCCATCTGAGAAATCAATTCTGATAGAACATTAACTGCAAACATTTGGGTTTGAAGTTGAAATAATAATATCAGGGATTGCTATACTACTACAGAAAGGCATTCTTTGGATTGTCTTATTTGTTGTTCCTTAAAAACATTATATTCTTTTAGCTGAAGGAACTGATTTAACTTGGCGATTCTTATTTGGGCTTCTTTAGATGACATAAATGATGGCTTTTTGTTGCTTTATATGATAGTTACATGAGACAACGATCATGATTTTCAGTTATAGCAAGTGTCAATTTAGTACATTTCCTTTCATGGCTATCCTATGTGTTAATTGCTGCTGGTTATTTGATAAAAGTTTACATTTTAGCAGTGGTCTTATTCATCTAATTATTTTTCCATTGACCAGGCTGTGAGCTGCTCGACTAGTGTTCGAAGTATGGCAGTTGATTCTGCTAATAGCTGTAGTTTTGTCCCGATTATTCGTTCAGGTAGCCACACAGATATTGGACCTCGTAGATCTAATGAAGATGAGCACATCAGAGTTGATGATCTATCTGCTCATCTGGGCTCTCTATACAATTGGCCACTGCCAGGAGGCTTTTATGCCGTTTTCGATGGTCATGGGGGATCTGACGCCTCAGCTTATATTAAGAATAATGCCATGAGACTTTTCTTTGAAGATGCTGATTTGCCACAAACGTCTGCTGTTAATCAAGCCTTCTTGGAGGAATTGGTGAATTCACATCGTAGAGCATTTTTGCTTGCTGATCAAGCATTGGCTGATGAATGTAGTGTTGATGCCTACTGTGGAACGACAGCAATAACTGTACTGGTTTTGGGGAGACATGTGCTTGTTGCAAATGCTGGTGACTGTCGTGCTGTCCTTTGTAGGAAAGGGGTTGCAGTTCAGATGTCTGAAGATCACAGACCTACTTGTCTGCTGGAACGACAAAGAGTTGAGGGTTTGGGTGGTATTGTTGAATATGGCTACCTAAATGGTGATCTTGCAGTTACTCGAGCCCTTGGAGACTGGTATATGAAACTCCCATTTGGATCAGTTTCTCCTCTTACTGCTGAACCTGAGGTGCAGCAAACTTTGTTGACTGAGGAGGATGAGTTCATGATCATTGGTTGTGATGGCATCTGGGATGTGATGTCAAACCAAGAAGCCGTTAACATTGTTAGCCGTGAGCTTAGGCTGCACAATGACCCACATCAATCTGCCAGTGAGCTCGTGAATCAAGCTTTATGTAGGGATAATAACGACAATCTCACTGCTATTGTTGTATGCTTTACAACTCCTGATTGTCGAGATTCAGTTTCATCCCAGAGGCCACGATTTAGATGTTGCAGCCTGTCTGAAGAGGCAAGGAGGAAGCTACGGAGCTTGTTGGAAAGCAATTGAATGTAAACTAGTATTTTCTGGCAATCATAGTAATTCTTGATTAAAATGTGTAAATAGTTGATTCATATTTTGTCTTGCGGGAACGATTTGTTCATCTGTTTGAGATTGCTTCAGAAAGTGAGAAAAAGCAGCTAGCAGTTTTGTAGGGCTAGACGGAGGGACATTGTCCCAGCTCAGGTGGTGTGTGTCAACTGAAACTTATTTGTTTCAATGAAAGAGTAAAGATTGAATTATCTCTGAAATTCTCAAGTTTGCATGATAAATTCTAAGTATTCGGCCTTCCCTAATGCTGAGCAATTGTTTGTTTCTTGCAGTCTAGTTGTTTTCCTGCTAGTTTTTGAACACACTGAGCGAGAATTCAAATCTTGTGGTTTTCAATGTGAAGGTCATGTACCTCATCTAGATAGGGGACTCACAAGCTGTTTTCTGCCAAGCATAAAATATTAAGTGTCTGTTTGGCCATGAAAATTGTGAAATATTTGAAAAATGTAGTTTTTGTTTTTAAAGTGAAAAATGGTACTGGAAATTGGAGTTGCGTTAGCCATGAATATGAATTGGAGTTGTTTTTGAATTTTTAAGTGATTTGGAGTGGAAAAAGTGAAAACTGAAAAACAACTTATTGGTGTTTTTCAAATTCCGAAATTTTATGGCCTGATTTTAACTCTGGGAAAAAATAAAAAATACTCATAATCAAACGGCCACTGAACAGGAGGTAGAGTTTGTGAGGACATAAATTCCTGCTTGTCTGCAAAGATATTGCTATAGATTGCCCATGTGCCATCTTGTAAATGCACATATCCACTCACTGGGTGCAAATATCACAAATCTCTTTTACTGGTGCTAAATATCCCAATTGTCTTTTCAGTTTTTCCCTCACGATTTTTGTCTCAAAGAACCAAAGCATTTAATGGCCGATATGAGCTCCGCCTGTTCCCACGTCTTTCTAAGAAATGGATAAAGAATATCTCAACTTTGGTCGAGTTGTAAGTCACAAGCTTGAACCTTTGAACCTTTTTGTAGATAAAAATTGGGTATTTAAGGGGGAAGGGTAGAGAAGTAGATTCATTATCTAATTTTTGAACTAAAGATTGCCAATCAAAAAACTATTTCAATTGAGTTCTTTTTGGGGGGTAAATCTTGCGTGGCTGACAGTAGAATCTTAGACACCCATCACTATGGCACAATTTCACAAATTCCCTACTACGTGGTATCATTTGGCAACCAAATTCTAAACCGAATTAAACACACTTAAAGAGTCTGACATGCATTGATCAAGCGAAAATCGAACTAAACAGATATATAAATACTTATTTTGTGGATATTTTAAAAAAATTAATACTTTTTTGTCCCAATTTATGTGATAATTCATTTTTTTTTTGCTGTAAAAAAATGACATTTTTTTTTATGTATAGTAATGATTTTGACTTTAAACTTCTTAAAAGATTTTTTTTCTTAAGTCCCGTGCTCGATTAAACTGTTACACCTCGTACTTTTGTACGTTAAATTTCTTCATGAGTTGGTTGTTATAGATTTGGAGAGAGGAATTATCTTTAAGGTTTTATAAGATTAGACGTGTTCATCTTGAGTATATGAGGGTTTAAGTTCATGTTTGGCATGTGTTGGAAGGATTAAAGAACAAAACAAATCGAAGAGAATACGTTTCGTCGAAGTTTTGTTTCGGAAATGGAATATACGGACCGTATATTAGATATACTGACTGTACTTTAAAATACGGTCAGTATTTAACTAGACAGAGAGGGCAATTTTTTGTTAGAAATGTACGGTCCACATATACGGATCGTGTGTATATATATACGACTAGTATTTTGGACCGTATATATATATATATATATATATTTTGGCCGTATTTTATGGCAGTGACAACTCCCTTTTTATATATATCTCACCCTTGTTCACTCTTATTTCATTTTAACATTTCATCAAGCTCATATTAGCTTTGGAGATTTACGATAGATTCTGGATGTACTCTTATCACACTCATGAATTATATATATATATATACACACACACACACACTACCACACAGGCGTTATATACGCTTATACTTATATGATATCTATAGGGGTTATCGGGAAGCTTACCGTTACACCTTGGAGTTTCGTGTCGCTCGCATTATGAACGTGCCAATGTAAATCTAAAGTGGATATGAAGCCCTTATAAGTAAAAAGGGGCTGATTGACGATTCTAATTAAGATTCCAAAGACATTTGAGGTAAAAGGAAGCAAGTTCATCGGAGGAGCTTAAGGTTGAACCATGTTTTGGAAGTTTGGTATCATTTGAGCCATGCTTTGCCTAGAATCACCTTGAGGAAGAGATATGAGGCCTCTTAGATGGTTAATGAAGTTCTAGCCAAATGCCAAGAAGGTTCCATAAGGATTAGAGATCAAACGAATTGAAAGGATCGCTTTTTCGCGAAACCGGGAGAAAGTGGGCAGTGTGCGGTCGCACACTCAATGTGCTGACACGCACACTGGGTGCCAACTTTTCATAATGGCTAGCCTTTCTGCCCAGGCCGAGGGAGGAGTGTGCGGCCGCACACTCAGTGTGCTGAGCCGCATACTCTTCGCAAAGTTGGTCCGGGTGTAATTTGACCACCTTTCTAAAACCCAAACGGCCCCAAATTCATTTCCACCTTCTCTCACTTATTTCCTTAACTTTTTAGAGTCCTCTTGAGAGCTTTTGAAGGTTCTAAAACCCTTCCCACCTTTCCATATCACCAAGAGAGAAGATCAGCATCAAGAGCTTAAGGTAATCCATGGAAGGTGAAGTTTCTTGCTCCTTTTCAAAGTGGTGTTGAATGTGAGCTTGGGGGAATTTGAGTGAATTTATTTGGTTATAAGGTATGTTCTTCATCTTATTTATTGAGATTGAGTTGATATAAAGGTTTAATACCCCTTAGAAAGGAAAAGAATGGAAGTGTAGAAGCCATGGATGGTGTAATGAAGAAGCTAACTTAGAGTGAGCTTAATAAAAGGGGGATTTTGGCCCAACTTGGGGTTTAATTGAGTATGTCTTCTTGATTGTGATATTATGGATGTTATTATTGTTGTTTGGGAGTTATTTCGTCATTGGGTGGAAGTTGATGATATAGGGGAAATGCTGCCCAAATTTCGTTAATCCGTTAACTATGCTAGTGTGAGATTAAGAGTGTTTCTTCTAGACCTAACTTTAGTGTAATCCCTCTTGAATGTAGACTTTGCGATTTGGAAGGAGAACGTTAAGCGATTAAAGAGTCGTTAAGGTATGTTAAGGCTTTTCCTTCTTCATTTTGGCATGATCTTATGAAATGCACCAACAAGTGAGTAAGCGAGCTTCCATACTACTCTACTCTTAGAAGCATTAGGAGTACTTCAGTCTGTGATATTCTTGTACCCCGTTTGTGATTGTTCCTTCTGTTCACGGGCCTAGTTCTATGTATACAGTTTATTCATGCATTACATTCATTATATAGATGCACAATGACCCGTGACCAGAAGGCGTTATATACGCGAGTATTATATGTATATGGGGTATGAGGAAAGGAATGACGTTGTATACGTATTACCACCTGATCAGCTGGTGCACCATAACGATGATATAAGGATCGGGCTGCACGTACTGCAATAATGTATATGATGATGATGGCCGCCGAGAGGCCGATATGATATGATGGGATGCCCATAGAGGCTTAACAGGCGGTATATACACATATACATACGTAGGACCTACATTGTTAGGGATGAGCATGATTATCGTTGAGAGTATACAGATTATGCGCCCACAGAGGCATTGTCAGTCATACAGATTTATGCATGCTTACAGATACGGGTTCATACAAATCTATGTGGACAGTCAGTGATATTTGAGTTTCAGATTCAGTTCATGATTCTTATGCTTTTGCTACTCTTATGCTTTACATACTCAATACATTATTCGTACTGACTCCCCGTTGCTCGGGGGTCTGTGTTCATGCCCGCAGGTTCAGGTAGACCGACAGGCGGTCTAGCTTAGTAGAACTTCTCTATCTAGCCGTGGTCAGTGCACTCCATTTGATCCGGAGCTGCAGTCTATTTTGGTATGTTAGTCTTTTGAGATGTACATGCTTATGGGTATGACGGGGTCCTGTCCCGTCCTTTCTACAGCTTTCACTCCAGTAGAGGTCTGTAGACAGTTGTATGTATTGGTCAGATGATGTAGCCGTGTCAGCTTCTATTATTTTGTGTACAATATATGTGGTAGCCTAGCTAGCTTGCACTGTTCTTTCAGTATGTATGTATATATTTAGATTGTACAGGGTTCATGATGTCACCCTTTCATGAGGTAGTATGAGCTCCGTTTCAGTTTCCAATGGGCCCTTGATGTTTAGTATTGTCCAGAGACAGTATAGGGGTGTTTGGTCACTAGAGGTCAGACATTCGTCACGACTCTTCAGTTTGGGTCGTGACAGAAGTGGTATCTGAGCTAGGTTCGTCCTAGGGTTGTCTACAGACCGTGTCTAGTAGAGTCTTGTTTATGGGTGTGTTGTGCACCACGCTTATAAATGGGAGGCTACAGGACATTTAGGATGATGTCATTATTTCTCTCTTAGATTGTGCGATAGAGCCATGTGTTAAGCGTTTGCTTTCTGATGAGCTGTTCTGATTTTAGCGATGCCCCGCAAGAAAGCTACAGCTGCCTAGAAGAGCAAGAGAGCGACCGGTGAGGCCACTAGCCATACTCGGCAGGCCGCCATGAGGGTCCAGGATGAGATTCAGAGTGAGGGGCCGACAGAGACGTCGCATACCCCGCCTCTAGCACCTGCCCATGTTCCTCAGCCGAATGCACCAGGCCAGGATGTGCGGGATGCTGTGCAGTTATTGACTAGATTAGTAGCCACCTAGGCTCAGTGGTAGGGATTCGGTGTGGACCAGGCAAACAAGGCCGGTTGTTCGAGGGTTAAGACCTTCCTTGGGTTAGGTCGGTCTTCCAGAGTTTTCTGTGGTAAAGCAAAATATGGACCCCCAGGATTTCATTGATGGTATGTAGAGGACCTTGAGGGTTATGCACACGGATGAGGTCGAGTCAGTGGAGTTGGCTTCATATAGGCTCCGTGATATTGCAGTACAGTGGTTTCAGACTTGGGAGTTATCTAGGGGAGAGAATGCCCCTCCAGCTGTTTGGCGAGAGTTTTCAGATGCGTTTATTCGCCATTATTTACCTCCTGAGGTCAGGCGAGCCTGAGCAGATGAGTTTTTGTGTATTGAGTAGGGCAGTATGAGTGTCAAGGAGTACTGTGTGTAATTTTATTCTATGGCTAGATATGCCCCAGCCATGGTGGCTGAGATGGAGGATAGAGTTCATCGCTTTGTGACGGGTCTAGGGCCACATCTGATAGATGCTTGTACGAGTACCGCATTATAGCCAGGCATGGATATCTCCCGTATACAAGCATATGCACAGAATTTAGAGGACCGCAAGCGTCAGCGGAGGACAGACTGTGAGCGTGACCGGGGCCAAGGAAAGAGGGCCAGATCTCTAGATATCATATCCTTTCCATCCAGCAGTGAGTTTATATCCGCGGTTTTTAGGCCCGAGATTCGATCGGTTTCCTTATTCCGAAGCGGGCCAGAGTTCTAGAGCATCAGGCTCTCAGTACAGACCGGATTCAGGCTAGATAAGGCCCCCTTTGCCACGGTGTGCCCAGTGTGGAAAGTTACATACAGGTCAGTGTCGGCTGGGCTCAGATGGTTGCTATGCTTGTGGCCAGTTAGGTCACAGGGTGCGACAGTGTCCGATGAGAGAGAGTGGGAGTATGGTTTAGCCCACAAGGTCCGCAGCTAGTTCATCTTCTGCAGTGCGCCCTTCATGGCAATTTCCTTAGACACCAGCAGGATGAGGTAGACTGAGGAGTGGAGCATCCAGCTCGAGCAGTCCTCAGCACAACATATATGCACTAGCTGGTAGGAAGGATCATGAATCGTCTCCTGATGTCATCACAAGTATATTATCAGTATCCTCCTATGATGTGTATGCACTGATTGACCCAGGTTCCACTTTATCATATATTACGCCATTTGTTGCTGGAAAGTTTTGGATAGAGCCCAAGTTGATTAAACCTTTTGAGGTGTCTACGCCAGTTGGTGATCCAGTCATAGCTAGGCGAGTATACCGAGTCTGTGTAGTGATAGCTTGCGATCGCCATACCCTAGCAGACTTGATTGAGTTAGATATGATTGATTTTGACGATATTATGGGTATGGATTGGTTGGCCTCTTGTTATACTAATGTTGATTGCAGAACAAAGATAGTTCGATTTCAGTTTTCCGATGAGCCAGTTCTTGAGTGGAAAGGTAATGCCGTTTCGCCGAAAGGTAGGTTTATTTCCTACCTAAAGGCAGAGAAGATGATAAGAAAAGGGTATATTTTTCACCTAGTTCGAGTTCAAGATGTGCAAGTAGAGCCGCCGACTCTTCAGTCTATTCCTACGGTGAATGAGTTCCCAGGAGTGTTTCCGAATGAGCTTCCAGCCATTCCTGCAGAGAAAGAGATTGATTTTACTATTGACCTATTGCCAGATACGCAGCCAATATCTATTCCTCCTTATAGGATGACACCTGCAGAGTTAAAAGAATTGAAGGAGAAGTTGAAGGATTTGCTTGAGAAAGGCTTTATCAGTCCTAGTACATCACCGTGGGGAGCGCCGATATTGTTTGCGAGAAAGAAAGATGGCTCCTTGCGTATGTGTATTGATTATAGGCAGTTGAATAAAGTAACAGTAAAGAATAAGTACCCACTCCCGAGGATTGATGACTTGTTTGATCAGCTGCAAGGCGCGAAATATTTTTCGAAGATAGATTTGAGATCGGGATATCATCAGGTTAGGGTGAAAGAGGAAGATATTTCGAAGACGGTGTTTCGAACTAGGTATGGGCACTATGAGTTCCGCGTTATGTCGTTCGGGTTAACTAATGCTCCGGCGGTGTTTATGGACTTGATGAATCGTGTATTCAGACCCTTCCTAGATCTGTTCGTGATTGTGTTTATAGATGATATTCTGGTTTATTCAGCGTCAGAGACTGAACACGCAAAACATCAACGGGCAGTGCTTGGGGTTCTTCGAAAAAGAGATCTACGAAGTTTTCCAAGTGCGATGTCACGACCCAACCCCATGGGCCATGACTAGTGCCCGAGCTGGACACTCATATACGAACCTATCCAGTATAGTCAAGTGGTAACTAAGGCAATATGGAAATCTGCAAGGACAAGCTATAGACTCAGAACGCCATATATCATAATGGACCTGTCTCCTGAGGAGTCACAGCTAATCAACACATAGCACGATATGCAAGCCGACAAGGCTGCCACTATATACGAGGATATCCAAAGCAAAACATATAGACACAGCTGAGCATAACCTATATACAACCCACATATGTCTACAGACCTCTAAGAGTGTAAAAGTGAAATATGACGGGACAGGGCCCCGCCGTACCCCTGGACATATACATAAATCTATATCAAAAGATCTGTACCAAAATAGTCTAGGCTCCAGAACAATGGAGCTCTCCAAACAGCTGAGCAGAAGTCCTAAGCTGGAGGATCACCAAATCGAGTATCTGTACCTGCGGGCATGAAACGCAGCCCCCCGAAGAAAGGGGGTCAGTACGAGATATGTACTGAGTATATAAAGCATGAAATACAATAAAGAGAATTACAACTAAATAGAAGATTACAGAAGGCAAGTATGATAATCAAGGATACCAATGCACATGTGCCTTACGAGATAAGAATCATGCATGTCTATACCAGATACCATATCCGGCCCATTATGGGACTTGGTGAATAAAGTCATCATATACCATACTCGGCGCCATAATCACATCATCATCATCATCATCATATATATATATATATACCGTACCCGACCCTCTAGTGAGGGACTCGGTGAACAATGCAGTGAAACTGTGCACGAAAACATACCCGGCCCAGCACTCGGTGAAAGATACATTAATAGCATGCACGAGCAGAGTAGTGAGCAACCATATGCAAACTAAGTTATATGTGAGACTCGATAGAATAATCAAAATGAACTATCATTTGAAAATCAAAGACAATGGTCATGTCAAGTATCCTTCGAATGTCACTATGTAATATATCAAATAGAACTTCAGGAATCATAGACACGTATCAAGACATAACGAAGTAAGTTCTGGAAATCAAGAACATTAGCCATCCTAGTGTCTCTAAGAATAGGAGCTTCTTTGGAGTTATACATTCGTCGTCTATTTGTCTCACATAGATCATGCCAAAAGAAAGAAGGGATAGCTTTACATACCTTTAACGCTTATCCGTGATACAATACGTATACGCTGCCCGAAGTATCTCAACCTATATTAAGACGTTAAGAACTATGGTTAAGCTACGGAAAGGTTTAAAACGCATTTCAACGTTAGCAGTTTATTTCTAGAAAATTGGGCGGCATTTCTCCTATATTGTTCATTCCCCTCTCATTCTAGCTAACAAAAACAAAAAAAAAAAAACGACCAAGTCAACATCAACAACCACACGTCCAAGTTACTATATCTTGACTAGCCAAAACAAGATTCAAGAATACCCCGAGACAGCCCGCACAACATTCCAAATCAGCCTACACACTACAACATTCGATAATAATCAACATAACGATTACGACATATTCAAGTTACTCCTAATAATCTATAGACACAACACTTCATCAAAATGACCTTATAATAGTCCAACAATTACAACAACACAATGCATAGTCTTAACTACACTTAGTCTTCCAATTCAACAAGAACAACAACACATATACCTACTTATAACCATATTTCCATTCCTTTATACATAACCAGATCATTCTCAAAGACAATACAATTATAACCTTAAGTATCAAATTCCTTCACTTTCATCATATAATCACTGACAACCATAACGACAACACTAATCAAAATTAATCCACCATTATTACATTAGAACAGCCCCAACACGGCCCAAACAGAACCTTAGCATCAACATACACAATTCCTTGCATCCAATTCCGCATCCACCAAATTATACAAAGACCAAACAATCTCTAAAACATGTAGAAGAGAATTAAACCTTACCTTAACAAGCTTGGCCTCTTAACGTTGCTGGAAATTATGAATTAAAATTGCAAGTGTTCTTGCTGCCCCAAGGATTAAATTCACGTTGCTGCTCACCTTAAAATGTGTAGAACACCTTAGGAATTTATTTTTTTGCCATCAAGATCTTAAGCTTGGTTATGAACAGCCATGGCCGTGACCTGCCATGGCTTGTGATGAATTTGCTTTCAAGAATTTGTGATGATAAAGTTATGATTAATGAGTCATCTTATGTCCTATATATGTAGCCCACAAAGTTTACACGTGCCCCACTATAAAATGGACCAATCAGATTTGGCCATGTTGTAGTGGGGTCCATTCAGCCCATTAATTGATTTAATTAACCACCAATCACCACTTAATAATCTAATCATGGTTAATTAATCCCTAATCTCCACTAATATTTCTACACTAATTGAAATTTAAAATAAATCGTGCACTTATTAAAATTGGGATTAAAAGGTCCTCGTCTCATATCTCAAAAATAATCTTGTCCTTGTACTTACGTCGATTAACTTACGAATAATCGAACGTACAAACTACGGGGTATAACATGCGAGTACTAGTTGAACTCTGTGGCTTTTCTGGATCACATTATTTCGGAAGAAGGCATTAGGGTGGATGCCCAAAAGATTGAGGCTGTGAAGAATTGGCCAAGGCTCACGACAACAACGGAGATACGTAGTTTCCTGGGCTTTGCAGGTTATTACAGAAGGTTCGTAGAAGGATTTTCTTTTCTTTCAGCCCCGTTGACTAAGCTGACTCAGAAGTCAGCTAAATTTCAGTAGACAGATGCTTGCGAGCAGAGTTTTCAGACGTTGAAGGATAATTTAACTTCAGTACCTATTTTGACTCTTCCAGAAGGAGCAGATGACTATGTGGTTTATTGGGATGCTTCAGGTGTTGGGTTAGGCTGTGTATTGATGCAGCACGGTAAGGTTGTTTCTTATGCTTCTAGACAGCTGAAGAAGCACGAGAAGAATTATCCAACCCATGATCTTGAGCTAGCGGCGGTGATTCATGCTTTGAAATATGGAGGCACTACTTGTATAGTGTTCATGTTGATATCTATACTGATCATAAGAGCCTCCAGTATATCTTTAAGCAGAGGGACTTGAACTTGCGTCAGAGGCGATGGTTAGTGGTTGAAAGACTATGATATAGATATTCTTTACCATCCCGGAAAACCTAACGTAGTAGGTGATGCCCTCAGTCATAAATATATGGGTAGCTTGTCACATGTGCCGCCAGAGAGAAGAGAAATGGTCCGTGAAGTTCATCGATTAGCTAGCCTCGGAGTACTATTGATAGATTCAGGAGATGCTGGAGTTACAGTTCAAGATACATCGACGTCATCTTTAGTAGTTGAGATAAAAGAACATCAGTATGAAGACCCTATCCTAGTTCATTACTGAGATACAACACCTCAAAAATAAAAAGACACCCTTTGTGATTACAGGTGATGGAGTACTCAGATATCGAGATAGATTGTGCGTTCCTAATATTGCATGTCTTCGTTAGCAGGTTATGGGAGAAGCCCATTATTCTCGCTATTCTATCCATCCGAGCACAACAAAGATGTACCATGATCTCAAAGAAGTTTATTGGTGGGATGGTATGAAAAGAGACATAACAGATTTTGTTGCCAATGTCTGAATTGTCAGCAAGTTAAGATAGAGCACCAGAAGTCCGGAGGCCTATTGCAGGCTATGGAGATTCTGACATGGAAATGGGAGGTGATTAATATGGATTTCATTACAGGTTTGCCTCACACGCAACGAAAGTATGATTCAGTAAGGGTCGTAGTCGTTAGACTTACAAAGGCTGCTCATTTCTTGTCTGTCAGAACCACTTATGCAACTGAGGATTATGCGAAGCTCTATCGTAGTGAGATCGTGTGACTTGACGGTGTTCCTACACCCATTATTTCAGATAGGGGAGCACAGTTCATAACTAACTTCTGGAAATCTTTTCAGAATGGATTGGGAACTCAGGTAAGTCTTAGTACTGCATTTCACCTGCAGACAGATGGATAGGTGGAGCATACTATACAGACACTTGAGGATATGTTGTGGGCTTGTGTGATTGACTTTCAAGGTAGTTGGGATGATCATTTGTTTCTTATCGAATTTTCATATAATAACAACTATTATTCCAGTATTCAGATGGCTCCTTATGAGGCTTTATATGGCCGGAGATGTAGATCCCCTATAGGGTGGTTTGATATTGGAGAAAACCAGTTAGTGGGCCCAGATTTAATCCAGCAAGCAGTCGATAAGGTGAAAACGATCCGAGAAAGATTTCTAACAGCTCAGAGTCGACAAAAATCCTTTGCGAATAATCGGCGACGCAAGCTAGAGTTTGAGATAGGCAATCGGGTTTTCCTGAAAGTGTCGCCTATGAAAGAAGTACTGAGATTTGGAAGGAAAGGTAAGTTGAGCCCTCGATACATAGGAGTATATAAAATTATTCGTACAGTGGGTAAGGTGGCATATGAGTTGGAGCTACCTTCTAAGTTGAAGTCTGTACACCCGGTATTTCATGTGTCCATGCTCCGTAAATGTATAGGAGATCCTTCCAGGGTTGTACCGGTAGATGATATCTAGGTGACTGGGCAGTTATCATACGAGGAGGTCCGTATAGGCATATTGGATAGACAAGTCCGTCGATTGAGGACTAAGGATGTAGCTTCTGTTAAAGAGCTTTGGAGGAATAACAATGTTGAGGAAATGACTTGAGAAGCCGAAGAGGAGATGAAGACTAAGTACCCGCACATGTTTTCGCCATCCCAAGAGATTCAGTGTGACGCACCATCATCCCCAGGTATTGTTTTAAGTATAGTTATTGTGATTAGTCGTGTGAGGCCATGGTATTGATAGTAGTTATTATGCTTGGTCGTGTGTAGCCATGGTGTCGTGTATTGTAGAATGTGGCCCTGTGTGGCATTATTTTGTTTTTCTGTGTGCACGGTGGATCGGTACATTTACAGGGAAAACTATGGTGAAATTTTTATAGAATGCTTGATAGTTTAACATTCGGGGATGAATGTTCTTAAGGGGGAGAGAATGTTACACCTTGGAGTTTCGTGTCGCTCGCATTATGAACGTGCCAATGTAAACCTAAAGTGGATATGAAGACCTTATAAGTAAAAAGGGGGTGATTGAAGATTTTAATTAAGATTCTAAAGACATTTGAGGTAAAAGGAAGCAAGTTCGTCGGAGGACTTAAGGTTGAACCATGTTTTGGAAGTTTGGTATCATTTAAGCCATGCTTTGCCTAGAATCACCTTGAGGAAGAGATATGAGGCCCCTTAGATGGTTAATGAAGTTCTATCCAAATTCCAAGAAGGTTCCATAAGGATTAGAGATCAAACGAATTGAAAGGATCGCTTTTTCGCGAAACCGGGAGAAAGTGGGCAGTGTGCGGTCGCACACTCAATGTGCTAACACGCACACTGGGCACCAACTTTCCATAATGGCTGGCATTTCTGCCCAGGCCGAGGGAGGAGTGTGCGGCCGCACACTCAGTGTGCTGAGCCGCATACTCTTCGCAAAGTTGGTCCGAGTGTAATTTGACCACCTTTCTAAAACCCAAACGGCCCCAAATTCATTTCCACCTTCTCTCACTTATTTCCTTACCTTTTTAGAGTCCTCTTGAGAGCTTTTGAAGGTTCTAAAACCCTTCCCACCTTTCCATATCACCAAGAGAGAAGATCAGCATCAAGAGCTTAAGGTAATCCATGGAGGGTGAAGTTTCTTGCTCCTTTTCAAAGTGGTGTTGAATGTGAGCTTGGGGGAATTTGAGTGAAGTTCTTTGGTTATAAGGTATGTTCTTCATCTTATTCTTGAGATTGAGTTGATATAAAGGTTTAATACCCCTTAGAAAGGAAAAGAATGGAAGTGTAGAAGCCATAGATGGTGTAATGAAGAAGATCACTTCGAGTGAGCTTAAAAAAAGGGGGATTTCGGCCCAACTTGGGGTTTAATTGAGTATGGATACTTGGTTGTGATATTATGGATGTTATTATTGTTGTTTGGGAGTTGTTTCGTCATTGAGTGTAAGTTGATGATATAGGGGAAATGCTGCCCAAATTTCGGTAATCCGTTAACTATGCTAGTGTGAGGTTAAGAGTGTTTCTTCTAGACCTAACTTTAGTGTAATCCCTCTTGAATGTATACTTTGCGATTTGGAAGGAGAACGTTAAGCGATTAAAGAGTCGTTAAGGTATGTTAAGGCTTTTCCTTCTTCATTTTGGCATGATCTTATGAAATGCACCAACCAATGAGTAAGCGAGCTTCCATACTACTCTACTCTTAGAAGAATTAGGAGTGCTTCAGTCTGTGATATTCTTGTTTCCCGTTTGTGATTGTTCCTTCTGTTCACGGGCCTAGTTATATGTATACAGTTTATTCATGCATTACATTCATTATATATATGCACATTGACCCGTGACCAGAAGGCATTATATACGCGAGTATTATATGTATATGGGGTATGAGGAAAGGAATGGCGTTATATACGCATTACCACCTGATCAGCTAGTGCACCATAATGATGATATAAGGATCTGGCTGCACGTACCGCAAATATGTATATGATGATGATGGCCGCCGAGAGGCCGATATGATATGATGGGATGCCCATAGAGGCTTAACAGGCGGTATATACACATATACATACGTAAGACCTACATTGTTAGGGATAAGCATGATTATCGTTGAGAGTATACAAATTATGCGCCCACAGAGGCATTGTCAGTTATATAGATATATGCATGCTTACAGATACTGGTTCATACAAATCGATGTGGACAGTCAGTGATATTTGAGTTTCAGATTCAGTTCATGATTCTTATGCTTTTTCTACTCTTATGCTTTACATACTCAGTACATCATCCGTGCTGACTCCCCGTTGCTCGGGGGTCAGTGTTCATGTTACACCTCGGAAATTTTTTCTATTGATGCACAGTGAATCGACTAACGAAGGGCACGAAGTATACGGTATTTCAATAAGTAAAGAATGACGTTTGATGACCCTAATTAAGATTTCAACGATATTCAGAGTAAGAGGAGAAAGTTTGCCAAGAGAAGGCAAGGCATACGATAGGTATCGAAAATGAATTACGAGTAACGAGTTAATGATGATTTGGAGAAGAGTTATAACGTCCCTTAGATTGTTAATGAGGTGATAAACAAGTATCAGGAAGGTTCCATAAGGATTGGAGATCAAACGAAGTGACAAGATCAAGATCAGAGAAAAGATGGGTTCTACGACTGATTATATGGTCCGTATAATGTTATACGACAGAATTGTCACAGTGAAGTCCCTCACTGGTGAGATTTTACAGTCACTTATACGGAGCGTATAAAGTTATACGGCCCGTATAATGTGCTGTATAATGGTCACAGAGGCAAGATGTTGAAGAGGTGATTTTACGGTCACTTATACGAACCGTATAAAATTCTACGACCCGTATAATATGCCATATAATGGGCACAAAATTGAGTGGTTAAAGGGGAAATTTCACGGTCACTTATACGGACCGTTTAAGTTTATACTGACCGTATAAGTGTCCGTATAATTTCCCGACAGATCAGATTTTCATGTTATTAATAAAGGACCAAGTCTTATTTCATTTCATTTCATTTCCCTTCACTCCCCTTCTCTCTAAAACATCTCTCTACACTTCTCTCACAAGAATTCAAGAGATATTAGTGATCAAATACATCAAACTAAGTGAATCAAGTGTAGGAAACCCATTAATGTTTATCCAAGGCAAGGAATCCAAGTGAAGGTGAAACTAGGGTTTTGCTTAAGTGAGGAGTTTTCACCCAAGGTTCATTCCTACACTATCTAAGGTAAGATTTATTGTATTTTCATGTTGTTTAAGGTATTTGAAAGTTGAAACACTTGGATTGTAGAAGGATATAGGAAAATGGGTCATGAATGTGGGAATAGTGTCATTTTGAGTAATAGCTTGAATTGAGTCATGATTCTTGATGTATTGTGATATGGTTATGTTATAAATGATGTTAAGAACATGGGATAGACATTGTATACGAATGAATGTAATCGTGTGTTATGACCATGGATAGGGATGATTGGAAGTGAATTGAGGAATATGGATAATGTGGATAAATAAAGACTATTGTTATGATATTGTGAATGTATTATTGACATTTGGGAGTTGATATATGATATGGAGGAAGTCGTATAAATAAAGGATATGCTGTCCAAATTTCTCTAGCTTTAGTCATGTATGCTACGTTACCGATTTCCTAATGATAGTATAACTCTAATGAAGGTAGAAACGTGAACATTGAAGGAGAACGTGCAAGTGATAGAATAGTTGAACGGAAAGGTATGTAAGGCTAACCCTTCTTTCATAAGGCATGGTTCTTTGGAAAAATATCTAATCTTCTATAAGCCTATGATGTCCTCTAAATGATGCTATCATCAAAATCTACTAAGCTCATGATTCTCGATATGTTATGATAGTACTAAATTCCTCATATGACGAGTAATCCTATAAGGATAGATGTAATGAACGACAATAATAGTGATAACGATAATGATGACGACGATAATAGTGAAAACGATAATGATGACGACGATAATAGTGATAACGATAATGATGACGATGATAATAGTGATGACGCTAAAGATGTTTATGGGCTTTTATATATATGTGCCTATGTATGGCTATTATGAAACCCCGAGCTTATATGGTCGGGTAGAATATATATATATATATATATACACAATGCGCACCACTACAGTTGGGTACGGATAACCCTGAGCCTTGGTAGGGCCAGGTATGTGTAACCCTGAGCCTTGGTAGGGCCAGGTATGTGAAATCACCGAGCCTAGCCATGGTCGGGTACGCGAAACACCGAACCTTCGTGGTCGGGTATGCTATGTAAATGTTATGTATATGATATGGATATGTATATGATATAGATATGAGTATAAATACGAATATGACATGAATACGACTATGGATACGAAATGTAAATGAGTACGGATATGAATACGGATATGGATACGGATGTATGTACACAATCTCGCATTAGAAATGGAAAGTCCCTATGAAAAGCAAGTAAGTGCTTATGACGATGATGCTACTATCTCCCATCTTATGCTATTTCTTATGTTGCTTATTATGATTCTGTAATGATGTTGATCATGCTTTACATACTCAGTACATTCTTCGTAATGACGTCCTTTTGTTTGTGGACGCTGCGTTATGCCCGCAGGTGGCCAGGGAGACAGACTTGATCCATAACTTTATTACTCAGGGACTACATAGCGGAGCTCCATTTCATTCGGAGACTTGATTCTTTAGTGTACAAATTTATGGGCATAGCGGGGTCCTGTCCCGCCTATATGATATGACATACTCTCCTTAGAGGCTTGTATACATGTGTATATGGTTAGATGTGTTTGGCCTTGTTGGCCTATATTTTGGATATCATTTTGTTAGCCTCGCCGGCTTATGTACATTGATATGGGCATAGTTGCAAATGATGATATATATATGTATTGTTGTCCAATGGAATTAGTATGAATAATGGATAGAAAGTATAATTTATCTATGTGGCTCACCTAGAGAAAAATGTGAAAGTATGTTAAGGGGTGCCTGGGTGGGTTAGCACCGGGTGCCCGTCGCGGCCCTCCGGTTGGGTCGTGACAATTCATGCCCGTAGGTTCAGGTAGACCGACAGACGGTCTAGCTTAGTAGGACTTCTCTATCTAGCAGTGGTCGGTGCGCTCCATTTGATCCGGAGCTGCAGTCTATTTATGTATGTTAGTCTTTTGAGATATACATGCTTATGGGTATGATGGGGTCCTGTCCTGTCATTTCTACAGCTTTCACTCCAGTAGAGGTCTGTAGACAGTTGTATGTATTGGTCAGATGACGTAGCCTTGTCAACTTCTATTCTTTTGTGCACAGTATATGTAGCAGCCTAGCTGGCTTGCACTGTTCTTTTAGTATGTATGTATATATTTAGATTGTACAGGGTTCATGATGCTACCCTTTCACGAGGCAGTATGCATTCAGTTTCAGTTGCCAATGGGCCCTTGATGTTCAGTATTGTCCAGAGACAGTATAGGGGTGTTTGGTCACTAGAGGTCAGACATTCGTCATGACTCATCGGTTTGGGTCGTGACACTTATGGTGTTATAACACAGTATCACCTGATCAGCTGGTCATATGATGATGATTATGCCCGCAGAGGCCGATGTGATACGATGGAATGCACAGAGGCTTGACAAATATTATATATATATATATATATATATATATATATATATATATATATATATATATACGCACACACACATACTTGTCCCGGAGTTTCTGTCGCATCTTGATAAAGTATATTTTTATTGTATATATGGGTATGGCAAGGCCCTGTCCCGACCTTATTATGTCATGTTGAGGATTGTAGACAGTTGTGGTATAGTTAGATGTTGTATGACCCTCTCGGCTTATATTTTTTTGTATAGGTGTCTATGATGGCCTTGTCGACTCGTACAATTATTTCCAGCATGGCTATATATGTATGTCCTTTTGGGCTCGTCCCTTTTTAGTATAGTTCCCTTATGATCTAGCAGGTTGCCATCTGATGTCCTTCGTGGTTCACCCATGTGAATGATTACATTATGAAAGCATGTTTTAGCGGTGCTTGGCAGGTAGGGCCCGAGTGCCCGTCATGGCCCTCCGGTTTGGGTCGTGACAAACTTGGTATCAGAGCAGTTTTGTCCTAGCAGAGTCTTGTTTATGGGTGTGTTGTGCACCACACTTATAAATAAGAGGATAATAGATCGTGCGGTAGAGTCGTATTATCAGAATTCATTTTCTAATAATTTATTCTGATTTCGGCGATGCCTGTGACGAGGAGAGCTTCAGCTAGCCAGAGTGGCAATGCTGTGACAGATAAGAGTACTAGTCAGATGCCACCGGTAGATGTGGGATAGGGTGAGCCCTAAAGTGAGGCCTTATCTCGGTCTTCTCAGAACCTTTCCATTCCAGTGGAGCCCAGAAGGGTTGCAGCTACAACACTTCCAATTCCTCCACATGATACACCCGACCAGGAGATGCGAGATGTTATTCGGTTATTGACTCAGTTAGTGGCCGCTTAGGCCCAACGTCAGGGTGCGGGTTATGCTGACAGAGATGTTAGTGCCAGGGTTTGAGATTTTATCAATTTGGACCCTCCAGTATTTACAAGAACAAAACCAGATAAGGAACCACAAAATTTTATAGATCGAATGTAGAGGACATTGAGGGTAGTGCATGCTTCTGACACTAGGTCAGTAGGGTTGGCTTCCTACCATTTACGGGATGTTGTCGTTCAATGGTATGAGACTTGGGAGTTGGCCAGAGGGACTAATGCACCTCTAGTGGTATGGCAGGAGTTCATATAGGCCTTCCTTCAACACTATTTGCCAGCGGAGACCCAACGAGCTCGAGTTGATAGATTTGAGAATCTACGCCTGGGGAATATGAGTGTTCGGGAGTATAGTTTTCTCTATAACTCACTAGCCAGATATGCTCCCACGATTGTGGCTGATATGGAGGATCGGGTACACCGATTTGTGATTGGGCTTAGGCCACATTTGATTATTGATTGCATGACAGCCTCATTTCAGGAGGGTGTGGATATCTTTCGTATTCAGGCATATGCTCAGGGCCTAGAGGAGCGGAAGCAGCAGCAGCGAGCTGATCTATAGCGTGATAGGAGCTAGAGTAAGAGAGCTAGATCTTCTGGTTCCTTTGGCGAGTTTCGAGGTGGTTATAGACAACAGTTTCCTTAGCGTCCAGACTATCCAGCGGCTAGTGCGCCTTCACAGTTTTCAGGATCGAGGTTTGATCGACCCACTTATTTTGGGTCAGGTCAGAGTTCCAAGGCTTCTGGTTCCTAGTTTAAGGGTGATTCTTATCAGACGAGGCCATCTCTACCATTGTGCACTCGGTGTGGTAAGTTGCACGCTAGACAGTGTCGTTTGGGTTTAGATGTGTGTTATACTTGCGGTTATCCAGGGCATATTGTGCAAGATTGCCCGTCAAGGGGTGGTGGAGGTGTAGTTCAGCCGACAGGATCTGCAGCTAGTTTTTCATCATATGTACGCCTTCTTGGGAAGGGTTCTCATATATCGGCCGGCCGTGGTAGAGGTAGAGGTGGAGTGTCTAGCTCGAGCAGTTCTCAGAACTGCATCTGCATCAGCTAGTCGGCAGGATCTGGAGTCGTCACCTGATGTTGTTACACGTATATTATTAGTCTCCTCCCATGACGTGTATGCATTGATAGATCCAGGTTTTACTTTTTCATACATCACTCATTTTATTGCTGGTAAGTTTGGGATAGAACTTGAGATAATTAGGCCTTTCATGGTGTCTACACCTATTGGAGACTCAGAGATAGCTAGACGAGTATACATGAATTATGTAGTTATAATATGTAATCATCATATTGTAGCAAACTTGATTGAGTTGGATATGGTAGACTTTGATGTTATTATGGGTATGATTGGTTGGCTTTTTGTTATGCTAACGTTGATTGCAGAACAAAGATGGTTCGGTTTCAATTTCCAGGAGAGTCAGTGCTGGAATGGAAAGGTAATACAACTTTGCCGAAAGGTAGGTTTATTTTCCGTCTTAAGGAAAGGAAGATGATTGCAAAGGGTTGTATTTATCACATTGTTTGAGTCCAAAATGCAAAAATAGAACCATCGACCCTTTAGCCCATTCCGATGGTTAATGAATTCCCAGATGTATTTCCAGACAAACTCCCAGGAATTCGGCCTGAACCGGAGATTGACTTTGCTATCGATGTGCTATCAGATACCCAGTTGATATCTATTCCTCCTTATAAGATGGCCCCTCCTGAGTTGAAGGAATTGAAATAGAAGTTGAAAGATTTGCTTTAGAAGGGCTTTATTAGGCCTAGTACGTCACCATGGGGAGCATCAGTGTTATTCGTAAGGAAGAAAGATGGCTCGTTGCGGATGTGTATAGATTACAAACAGCTGAATAAGGTGACGATAAAGAATAGATATCCGCTCCCGAGGATTGACGATTTATTTGATCATTTGCAGGGTCCCAAATGCTTTTTAAAGATAGACTTGAGGTTAGGTTATTATCAAGTCAGGGTCAGAGAGAAAGATATTCCAAAGACAGCATTCAGGACCAGACATGATCATTTTGAGTTTCTTGTGATGTCTTTTGGGTTGACTAAAGCGCCAGCAGTGTTCATGGACTTGATGAATAGCATATTTAGACCCTTCTTAGATCTATTCGTGATTGTGTTTGTCGATGTTATTTTAGTCTGCTCTCGATCAGAGGCTGAGCATGTGGATCATTTGTGTGATGTACTCAGAGTGCTTTAGGACCAGATGCTGTATGCAAAGTTCTCTAAATGTGAGTTTTGGTTGAACTCTGTGACTTTCCTCGAACATATTATATCAGATAAATGCATCAAGATTGATTCTCAGAAGATAGAGGCCGTTAAGACTTGGGTTAGACCCACGACACCGACGGAGGTTCGTAGTTTTTTAGGGTTGGCAGGATATTACAAGAGATTTGTAGAGGGTTTGTCCTCTCTTTCAGCACCACTGACAAAGCTGACTCAGAACATAGCTATGTTCCAGTGGACAGACGCTTGTGAGCGGAGTTTTCAGGAGTTGAACAATATAATAACTTCAGCGGTAGTTCTAGCACTTCCAGAGGGATCAAAAGGTTATACTATCTATTGTGACGCCTCGGGCGTCAGATTGAGTTGTGTGTTAATGCAGCACAGTAAGGTTATTGCTTATGTTTCGAGGTGGGTGAGGAAGCATTAGAAGAATTCGACCCATGACTTGGAGTTAGTTGCAATGATTCATACACTTAAGATTTGGAGACATTATTTATATAGTGTCCATATTGATGTTTACACAGATAATAAGAGCTTTTAGTATATCTTTAATCAGAAAAAGTTGAATTTATGTCAGAGGCGATGGTTGGAGCTGTTGAAGGATTACGATGTTGATATTCTATATTATCCAGGGAAGGCGATTGTAGTAGCCAATACCCTTAGCCACATATCTATAGGTAGTTTGTCTTACTTACGAGCAGAGAAAAGGGAGTTAGCTCACGAGCTTTATCAGTTAGCCAGCCTAGGAGTTCGATTATTGGACTCAAGTGATGCAGGAGTTACAGTTCAGGATACAGTGACATCATCCTTAGTAGATAAGGTTAAGAAATACTAGTACGAGGATCCTTCTTTGATTCAGTACAGAGAGAAAGCCCCACATAATAATAAGTCACCCTTTGAGATTTTCGGAGACGGAGTTCTAAGGTATCGAGGCAGATTGTGCGTTTTGGATGTTGTAGGGTTAAATCAACATATTATGACAGAAGCTCATTATTCCCACTACTCTATTCACCCAGGGTCAACGAAGATGTACCATGATGTTAGAGACATTTACTAGTGGAATGGTATGAAGAAGAATATAGTAGAGTTCATGGCCCAATGCCCTAATTTTCAGCAGGTAAAGGTTGAGTATCAGAAGCCTGGTGGATTGTTGCAGGATATAGATCTTCCAACTTGGAAATAGGAGGCAATTAATATGGATTTCATTACAGGCCCTCATTTCTAGCGCAAGTTTGATTTGATGTGGGTGACTGTTGATAGACTTACAAAGTCAGCACATTTTCTACCTGCCAGGACTACTTATTCCGCTGAGGAATATGGGAAGTTATATATTAAGGAGATAGTGCAACTTCATGGAGTTCCAATATCTATTATTTCAGATAGAGGTGCATAGTTTATTGCTAACTTCTGGAGATCCTTTCAGAAGGGATTGGGGACACAGGTGAACCTTAGTACAATATTCTATCCCAGACAGACAGGCAGACTGAGCGTACTATTCAGACGCTCGAGGATTTGTTAGGAGCATGTGTGATAGACTTCAGGGGTAGCTAGAATGATCATTTACCACTTATTTAGTTCGCATATATCAATAGCTACCATTCCAGTATCCTGATGGCTCCGTATGAGGCCCTATATGGGAGGAAGTGTAGATTTCCTATAGGATGGTTTGAGGTCAAAGAATCAATATTTATAGGGCCTGATTTGGTCCAACAGGCGGTGGAGAAGGTTAAGCTCATTCAGGAGAGGTTACTAGTAGCTCAAAGTCTCCAGAAGTCTTATGCAGATAATAGACAACGAGACTTGGAGTTCCAGGTAGATGAATGGGTGTTCCTGAAGGTGTCACTTATGAAAGGTGTCATGAGATAAGGTAAGAAGGGAAAGCTTAGCCCTAGGTACATCGGACCTCATAGGATCATGCGTAGAGTAGGCCAAGTAGAATATGAGTTAGATTTACCTGTAGACTTGGAGTCTGTACATCCGGTCTTCCATATATCCATGCTCCGTAAGTGGATCGGAGATCCTTCCAGAGTTATACCCGTGGATGATGTTCAGGTTACAGAGCAATTATCATATGAGGAAGTACCTGTTGCTATTCTAGATCGCCAGGTTCGTAGGTTACGAACCAAAGATGTAGCTTCCGTAAAAGTACTCTAGAGGAATAAGAATGTATAGGAGATGACTTAGGAAGCCAAGGAAGAAATGAAGTCTAGATATCCTCACGTGTTTCCAATCTCAGAGCAGGATCAGGTTGCGATACCATCATCTTCAGCTATGCATCATATTGATAGTTACTTTTGTTGGTCATGTGAGGCCATTGTTGTTATTGATTGTTATTTCCCTGTGTGACTTTGCACTATCTTGTTGGGTTGTGTGGAAGGTTGGTAGTAGTATAATTACAGAGGAGACTATACCGAAGTTTCTTTAGTCTTATGAAGGTTTAACATTCGAGGATGAATGCTTCTAATTGGGGGGGGGAGGACGTTACACCTCATACTTTTGTATGTTAAGTTTCTTCATGAGTCGGTTGTTATAGATTTGGAGAGAAAAATTATATTTGAGGTTTTATAAGATTAGATGTGTTCATCTTGAGTATACGAGTGTTTAAGTTCATGTTTGGCATGTGTTGGAAGGATTAGAGCATAAACGAATCGAAGAGAATAAGTTTCGTCGAAGTTTTGTTTTGGAAATGGAATATACAGACCGTACTTTGAAATATGGTCCGCATTTAGCTAGAAAGAAAGGGAAATTTTTTGTTATAAATGTATGGTCCACATGTCACGACCCAACCCGATGAACCGTGACGAGTGCCCGACCACTGCTGACCAAGCACCCCTTACCTCGTACTTGCCATTTTGCTGAATAACCTGGTGGCCCATTTCTAACTTTATATCTGAAGGATAGCATCTGCTGTAAAATTTATACAAGAAACTCTACCTCCACAACTAATAAACAGTCCACGTAGATATATACATAGGCATGCGTGCAAAGGATGACAATGCAGTCCGACATGGCCACTACATGTACTGTACATAAACTAAGAGACCACAAAGCTACAAGACGCTCCCACTATATACAACTGTCTACAGACCTCTATGGTGTATAAATTGTAGAAAAGACAGGACAAAGCCCTGTCATACCAACATATCTACATAGAAAAATAGCATACCAAAAAGGGCTACAGCTCCGAATCAATGGAGCACACTGACCGCGACTGAGGGAAGATTCTACTGGTCCGGATCGTCTAGCTAGCCACCTGATCCTGCGGACATGAACACAACATCCACAAGAAAATACGTCAGTACAAACAGTGTACTGAGTATGTAAGGCATGAATAACAACATAATATAGATATGAAAGATAACACGGAATAAGAGAGATAACCTATACCTCTGGATGCCTCATAAGGCGGATGTAATGCATGCTTAGCCTTTTAATTTTTTTCCCATACATACGTATATATACATATATATATATATATATATATATATATATATATATATATATATATATATATATATATATATATATATATATAAAATGTCATCATCATAACATACCCGACCTTAAACTGTGAAACTTCTAGAAACGGAATCATCATCATTTTCATCATGAAAACATAATCATCTTTAGCGTCATAGAAACTTTAAGAATCATGAATCTTTAGCTTTTGGAAATAAGGACATTATGGAAAACATGTATGGGTTTACATGAAAGAAATCATCATTTCATCATGGTCCTCATAGAAAACATCTTGTCTTTAATATCATAAAAACCTTGAGAATCATGAACTTCTAGCTTTTCGGGAACAAGGATGTTATGAAAGACATATATGGAATCGTAATGTAGGAGTCATGCCTTTTGAAAGAAAGGGACTATCCTTACATACCTTTTGGTCTCCTTAGCGATTCAACATTTATCTTTCCAAGCTCGTAAATCTACATATAAAACATTCGTACTATGGTTAGGCTCAATGTCATATTCCCGTCTCAATTCCTTAATCTAATTCCATTTAGAATCTGCCAAAATTTGGGCAGCATCTCTCCTGTTTATATGCCTAGCCCGAAATCACAATTCAACAACCAACAACCACAATATCCATACCAACATCAATAACTACATTACCAACACCAATATACGTCATAAAACATCTCACACGATGTTTTCTAAATTCTTCAACTAACCAACTTATTATAAGACTTTTAATAGTTTTACCTCCGTAAATAAACTGAAACTAATATTAATAAAGAGAGATTCATACCTTACTCCCTCTAGTATTGCAATATCTTCACTTTCCGCCTTGAATTTGAGCCAGAATTCATCGCTATGCGATTTTATAATCACAACTATACGTTGCCTGGACCAGAATCCGGGGATTATACTCGATTTGAGTGAAAATTTGATAAGTGGAAGTGGTGGAGGGTTCCAGAAGTTTGGAGAGGTTTAGAGGATGTTTTGGAAGAGAAAATAAGGGGGTAACCCCTTTTTATAACGTTCTAGGCTTGGTTTGCACCGACCGAAAAATTACTCAGTGCGTTCGCGTAGACCATTTTCCTGGCCTGCCAGCCCGATTTGTAATGCCCATATCTCCTTACTCCAATACCGTATCGACGAGCAGTTTGTTGCGTTGGAAACTAGACTTCGTGAACTTCACTTTAGGATTTCTCTTTGCCTCAAAACTCCTCGTATACTAAAAGATATGTTTCCTCCAATTTGGGCCAAAATTGCCCTCTACATTTTCTCCAAAGTTCCAACAAACTTAATTTCCTTGGTTCACTTGCCCTTCGATCCTTCCATAGCTTATTATTTGAACTTAAACCCTCATAACCATAAGATAAACATGTATAATCTCGTATGCATCCTGAAAGGTAGCTCGAATCTCATTTTACAAAACCACGGGGTGTAACACCACATTTACGGATCGTGTATATATATACGGCCAGTATATTTTGGCCATACTTTACGGCGGTGGCAGCTCCCTTTTTATATATATCTCTCCCATGTTCACTCTTATTTCATTTTAACATTTCATCAAGCTCATATTAGCTTTGTAAAAAACCCTCTCCAACACAACTAATCATTCCCTAAGTGAAATCAAGGACTAAAAGAGAAGATCAAGTGCCAAATGTTTTCGGACTATCATTGAAGCTTAATTCTTCCTTTGGTAGCAGCTTTGGAGAATACTTCATATGGAATCGTAATGTAAGAGTCATGCCTTTAGAAAGAAAGGGACTATCCTTACATACCTTTTAGTCTCCTTAGCGATTCAACGTTTATCTTTACAAGCTCGTAGATCTACATATAAAACATTCGTACTATGGTTAGGCTCAATGTCATATGCCCATCTCAATTCCTTAATCTAATTCCATTTAGAATCTGCCGAAATTTGGGCAGCATCTCTCTTGTTTATATGCCTAGCCCGAAATCACAATTCAACAACCAACAACCACAACATCCATACCAACATCAACAACAACATTACCAACACCAATATACGTCATAAAACATCTCACACGATGTTTTCCAAATTCTTCAACTAACCAACTCATTTTAATAGTTTTACCTCCGTAAATAAACTGAAACTAATATTAATATGGAGAGATTCATACCTTACTCCCTCTAGTATTGCAATATCTTCACTTTCTGCCTTGAATTTGAGCCAGAACTCATCGCAATACGATTTTATAATCACAACTATACGTTGCCTGGACCAGAATCCGGGGATTATACTCGATTTGAGAGAAAATTTGATAAGTGGAAGTGGTGGAGGGTTCCAGAGTTTGGAAAGGTTTAGAGGATGTTTTGGAAGAGAAAATAAGGGGGTAACCCCTTTTTATAACGTTCTAGGCTTGGTTTGCGCCGACCTAAAAATTGCTCAGCGCGTTCGCGTAGATCATTTTCCTGGCCTGCCAGCCCGACTTGTAACACCTATATCTCTTTACTCCAATACCGTATCGATGAGCAGTTTGTTGCGTTGGAAACTAGACTTCGTGAACTTCAATTTAGGCTTTCTTTTTCCTCAAAACTCCTCGTACACTAAAAGATATTCTTCCTCCAACTTGGGCCAAAATTGCCCTTTACATTTTCTCCAAAGTTCCAACAAACTTAATTTCCTTGGTTCACTTGCCCTTCGATCCTTCCATAGCTTATTATTTGAACTTAAACCCTCATAACCATAAGATAAACATGTATAATCTCGTATGCCTCCTGAAAGGTAGCTCGAATCTCAGCGTATAAAACCACGGGGTGTAACACCACATTTACAGATCGTGTATATATATACAGCCAGTATATTTTGGTCATATTTTATGGCGGTGGCAGCTCCCTTTTTATATATATCTCTCCCATGTTCACTCTTATTTCATTTTAACATTTCATCAAGCTCATATTAGCTTTGGAAAAAACCCTCTCCAACACAACTAATCAATCCCTAAGTGAAATCAAGGTCTAAAAGAGAAGATCAAGTGCCAAATGTTTCCGGACTATCATTGAAGCTTAATTCTTCCTTTGGTAGTAGCTTTGGAGAATACTTCATAGTGAAGTAATCTTGGAATTGAAGTGTTCTTGAGGTAATAATTCATCTTATTTCCATGTTTATGAGTTTATGTGATAGTTATACTAGGTTTGGAGGGAAGGTTCAAATATGAACTTGAGTTTATGTTGAGTTATAATCTATTTTGAGATATGATTGTTAATGTATTTTGAGATAAAATCTTGTTGTATGGATAGTAGTTGATGTTGATATTGTGTTGAGGTTGTTATACTTGGTATATTTGGAAGAATAAGGTGCATAGGTTTCATATGCGATGCGTGTATCGGGCTGTTCTATTGTATATCTATAAATATTGTTAATATGAGTTTAAAGAGGACCATATGAGGTGGTTGTGTTGATTGTTAGATGTTGTATGAGGGTGTTAATCGTTAAATAGGGGAAATCCTACTCGTTTTTTTTTTAAATCGATTTATCGTTGGTATATGTGATATACTAGTACCATCTAAGTTTGTAATTGCCTTCCTTTTTATAGGATTGGAGTACTAGTTCAACAGGTTTGTTGTGGAATTGTGTTGATGACTTGAGGTATGTTAAGGCTAGCTTTCCTTCTTTTGGCATGATCCATATGAAGGAAACGTAAACGTAATGCTACTCCATAATGATTCTATTCTTAGCAGCTAGAGATATTTTATGTTGATTCATGTCCTAGTAATGTTGTTCTTAGTAAGCTCCTTTTCAGATTTAGTGTGCGTCATAGAGTCACTTGTTGATGAAAATGCTATCTTATAACGATGTTCGGAGCTGTAACGACCTTACGTCACTCAATAGATTCAGGATGTACTCTTATCACACTCATGCATTACACACACACACACACACACACACACTATGACCATACAGGCGTTATATACACGTATACTTATATGATATCTATAGGGGTTATGGGGAAGATTACGATGTTATATATGCACTACCATCTGATTAGCTGGTCATATGATGATGATTATGCCCGCAAAGGCCGATGTGATACAAGGGGATGCCCACAGAGGCTTGACATACATTATATACACATATATATAAATATATATTTATGATCAGGCACTATATACGCATATATACAGTACTTATGCATATCATTGGCCCTGAAAGGAAATTCAGATATACAGGTTGCATTCCTTTTATCCTATGTACTTTCATGTCTCCTTTATGTTACTTTCATGCCGTACATACTCAGTCCTTTGTTCGTATTGATGCCCCTTTCGCTTGGGGGATGTTGCATTTCATGCCCGGAGGTTCAGATAGGCTGGGTGATGGTTTGCATCAGTAGGTTGCCGTTCAGCTTATATGGGAGCACTCCACTTGTCCCGGAGTTGTAGTCGCATCTTGGTACGGTACATTTTTGTTGTACATATGGGTATGGCGGGGCCCTATCCCGACCTTATTATGCCATGTATTCTAGTAGAGGCTTGTATTAGCACTATATATAAACGAGGATATCAAGAATTTGTCGTCCTCACAGGGGTTAACTAGTAATTTTAGTTCTCTGATTACTTACACGTGGTTGCTATATTTTGACTTTTCCTTGCATTGCCTTAATTTATTTTTTGAAGACCACCAGATGGACCTCTATAGTTGGTGTGTTGACGTGACTTTGTAAGGATGTCTTTTCTGCTGAGGGTCTCACGTCCAATTCAAATTTTGCAGGTAAGTCATTACCTTACTATTCATCTTATATTACTTCAATTACCTTATATATTTTTGTGAATAAGATCATCTTCACATACCTTTCTGTAAGGCTTAAATTTATAATTCCTAAAGCATTTTTGATCTAAATATAGCATAATCCTACATTTAAAAGGCATAAATTGTGGGATATTATGACGCAAAATATAAGCTTATGCCTCGCGAAAATATTTACTCCATATTTGTTATGAGGGTAAAATTAAAAACCAACACAAAATAGGGCCGAAAGTGCAAAATTATATTTTGAGTTTGGGCCCGATCTTAGCACGGGCCTCCTGTAACTAGTATGTGTATCTATAACAGGAATCCGATATTGCCAGCATCTTTCAAAAGATAACAGTCCAGCTGTCTATTACTGTTATCAAGATTTGATGTTGCTTTGGCAAAAATGATTGAATTGCTATAGATGTGCGAAGGTGAAGAATTGAATTCAAGTTTGGAGACTTTTTGGTCATGTTGCAAGGTTTTAGGAGCCTTATTATTGAGTATGATTATGCATGTACATGTTTAATCTCCTTTTTGTCCCACTACTCAAAAGTTGTTTTTTTTTACATTGATCTGCAACAAGCTTCTTTGTTTCCGTGAGCACATGTTAATTCTCATAACATATCAATTCTAATGAAGGAGTGGTTTGGGATTATGATGAGTTTGAATAAATAAGAATATGCCAATATTGATTAATTATTTGATATACATATACGTGTGCGCGCGTGCGTATTCTTAACAAAATTTAACAAAACGTTCTTACTAAAATTTAACATATCATGTTTATTTTTCATTTTAAGTTTTTTGCCTATATTGAATTTTTTGAGAAGTCATTTATTTTTGTTTCTTTTTCAATTTATAAAATTTGATTATGCCGGTGATTGTACGTAGGTAACTGATGACCAGGTTGGGTGATCCACTACTCACTCATAGCTTTAGGGAGCAAAATATGATAACAGATAGATTAGCCCTTATAGGCAGTACGTAGGTACCTGATGACCAGTTTAGGTCCACTACTCACTCACGGAGCAAAATATGATAGTTGATAGATTAGCAAGTACGGGCAGTAGCAAGCATGAGGATAGCCACATTTTGATTTTCTGACAACCTCCATCTTCGTCCTAGGATCTTCTACACAAAGATTAAGAAGGCATCCCCTATGTTTGTATAGTCTCAACTCCAGTGCTAAAAGCTCGACAAGGAGTGATGCAACATAATCATCCTATAATAGATGCACAAACTCTCTTATGCCCCTTTTAGTAGGACTCTTAGAGTCCACTCCTTCCCTACACCGCGAGTGAAAGGGAAAAAGTAAAGACTACTCCGCCTATCTCAAAAAAGCATATGATTGGTTCGAAGAACGTCTCAAAATTCAAGAAATTACAGATTTGTAATGAGGCAACTATTGTACACAGTAGCCCACCTCACCCCCTTCTGTATCAAAGTAGTTTGGTTGCAATGCCACTTAGTAGTCGTAGTGTAATATTATATAATATAGGTTCTTCCAACCTCAAAGTTTGCTTATAGTCTTTTTACTTACTAATCTAGAATGTTCTCTATTTTTTCTAAATATACATTGGATTATGAAAATGTTATTCATAATTATAATAAATTGAGTGAATTGATATATATTTAATATGCAAGGAAAAACTAAAATTTAGTTTTATTTTTTATAAAAATCGAATTGTAATGACCCATGCAGTCTCCAACTGCAGCCGATCGTGGCCTCCCAATTTGTGAGAGAGTGAAACAAATAAACTCTTATAATAGTTAGAATCAAGTATGCACGATAAGGAATGAAGGATTAGAGTTTTCCTAGATATCCTATAGCCTCTTGAAGATAGGTAGGGAGCTCATTATACCGATCCGCAAAAATCTACTAGACATAGTTCTTGTACTTATGAGACTGGTGAACCTAAAGCTCTAATATCAATTCTTTACGACCCAATTTCTTAAAGTTGTAAAGGGATCTACTCCCACCAAGTAGACAAGCCATCCA
This sequence comes from Lycium barbarum, assembly GCF_019175385.1. Taxonomy (NCBI): domain Eukaryota; kingdom Viridiplantae; phylum Streptophyta; class Magnoliopsida; order Solanales; family Solanaceae; genus Lycium; species Lycium barbarum. The sequence continues at coordinate 102,661,409 of NC_083338.1, read as the reverse complement.
CAACCCATTTGAATAAATTGATGTAAAACATGCCGAATACTCAAACAAGTCATTTAAAGTCTTAAATAAGTCTCAGAATAATAATAATAATAATACGAAAAAAATACTACAAATCCCCGAAACATGGTGTCACTAGTATCGGAACGACTGTAATAGAAAGACATAAATAAAGATAGAAGCAGAATCCGGTGCCATAGATTAGCTAGTAGCTCACCCCGAATCCTTCAAAGTCTACTCCTCAACGGGCGGTGAAGTCTCGAGCTCTGCTCGTGCTAGGAACCAAATCTGCACATATAAAGGTGCAACAAGTGTAGAGTGAGTACGAGAAATCAACGTGTACTCAGAAGAATCGTCGATCGACTCTAAATTTATACGGAGACGAGGGGTTGGTCTTTCGTATGCTTACTTCCACACACAACCGTCGTTTGTCCAACATAACAATAATCATTAGTTACAAGCCTAAGTATGAGAATCCTCCAAGTTCACAGGTTATTCAAACAATCAATTAGGCATGATAAGTACATTCAATCAACAACTCAAGTAAGTCATCAAACAAGAAGTTCATAAGATGATGATATGTAAAATTCAATGTAATGCAAGGTCTTTCCATCACCGGTATAAACATGCCCCTCTAATAGGGATGCGTGACCTACGGGGGACTAGCGAGATCCATAAACCACCTGAAATTATTTCCCTTCGAGTTATTAGTCACTTTAGGCTTCCAAAATCATTACTCAGCCAATTAGGCTCATATCATATATACTTAGCCGATAAGTCTCGTATTACCTGTCTTTAGCCAATTAGGCCCTTTACTGTTTGCATCACTTCGTCCGGAACCATTTCCCTTCGGACATCATATATGTATCCTCAAGTGTAATATGCATGAGATATCATATGAGGCATGAATATGACAAGTACAATAATAAGTAACAAAACTATATAATAAAAGGCTCAATGTTAGCTCTTTTCCACTTTTAAAGGACTATTTAAGAGTGATGATAAGCACAATCACTATTCAGACTGGTATTAAGCATAGAATAAATAAGGGATCTAATGTCCCTATCACCATTCACATAAACAATATACGCTGTCAGCTAATGCCTAAAAAGTAACATTCAAACCGAACTATACAACTCTATGCTACACAAAATACCCATAACATGGCATCAATACCTGATACAAGTGCTCTCCACCTCACAAGTGTCGGGACTCCCTTAGTTAACCCATTACTCCCCTGTTATTACTCCATTTTAGCCAATCACAACGCTTTAAATAGAGTCAAGTAAGGTCTCAACTTGCCTGATTTGGAGTCCGAAATTCACAATGAAGCCTTGCTCTTTTGTAGAGCCGCTGAATGATCCCAATCCGTTCAAATACAGATTCTAGGTTAGAACACGAGTCCGTAGACACCATATTGCTAGATTAAAGTTTCTGAGCCAAAAAGTCACCCAAAACGACAATCCTGAGCCCCAAAGTGTAAAATCATAAATTCGCCCCATAATTAGTCTACCCATGGATTATGGAGTCTAAATGACGAAAATGAACCAAATCCGACATCAATTCGATAATGAATTGAAGAAATCCTTATTTTCTACCTAGGGTTATTAAATCCCAATTTCTTACCCCAATCCATGATTTCAAAGGTGGAATTCCGTAATGATCGAAGGTAGAATGATAAAAAGAGGATTAGAAACTGACCCTCGTGAAAATCTTTTAAAATCCTTCCAAAATCTCTCCAAAACGAGGTCCCAAGCTCTAAATATGAGAATGAAATGTCTAAGTTCGAGTTTGGGGTTGTAAGTTTTTACCCAGTTGTTCCCTTATTCACAATCGCAAAACCCACCCATGCGATCAGGGACCCCTGGGCAATATATCAACTGCAATGACGGCCCTAGGCATTGTGACCGCTATGACCACTCACACGGCTGCTCACGATTGCGGCTAGTTCCTTGCGATCGCGATTAACACACCAGCAGCTGCACGCCATATTTTTCTGGTGTGATCTAATCTTGGAATTAACCCTCAAAAATCATTTGAGAACCCCAGACATAAACCAAATATTCAAATCAGTCATGAAACATGTAACAAATCTGCTCGTGCATTCAAGATCATCACACGAGGTCATCTTGACCTGGTGTTGACCAAGGTCACCTCCAATTCATCAAAATCTATAATCCCAACCAACGACAAATTCACACCCAAATGCCTCAGGACTCGACCAACAGTCCCACTAAGTCAAAAATCACATTTCGGACCTAATGGAATCGACGAAACTTCAAAAATAACGCATTTATCCTTGATGTTGACTTAGGACAAACATCTCAATTTCTTCAACTTAGAAAATTCCAATTTCACCCAAATCAATTCAAAACCAGCACGATTTTTCTCGGGAACCGCATCACCCATCCTCGCAAGTCAAGTATACCACAAAGAAGCTAGGGGAGGTTTATTTTAGGAAAAGAGGCAAAAATTACAAAATGATCTAATGGGTCGTTACAATTTTAAAATTAGTTTACCCATAATCATGGATTCTAAATACAAAAATTCAACTAATTTCACCCATGAATTAACACTCAAATCAAAGATTTACCATTTTCCAACTTTAAGGCTCAAAACCCCAATTTCTACAACCCAAACAAGAATTATAACCAACGGAAATAACCATGGGAAAATATCAAATTAAATGTTAGATAGTTTACCCCGTTTGCAAAACAAGAAGAACGCCACGAAACTCGCTCAAATCAGAACCCCCAAAATCTTCATAATACCAAAAATCCTAAATTTGCATTTTAAACACTATCCAGGCATATGTTTTCCACCGCAATCGCGACCCACCACGTCATGATTGTGAAGGAAAGTTTTTGTTTTTTGCCCGAAAAATTTATTCATCGACCTATCCTTGGTCCAGAATGCAACCCATTACACTTTCGCCTCTTCCCCTATAACTAATTCTATGCAAATGTGTTGGATACATCTTGAATATGGGTTTTTTGAGCCTTTGAATATGAGATGAACTTGTGTTTTCCTTATACAGTTAGAATACATGTCAAACAGGCCCTTTTTGTTCATGTAGCATGATCCTCCTTCTCTGTCCCTTTAGTTACTAACTGTTGGAGATCCTTCATAGTTTCAAGGATATAATGCGTTGATCCCATGTGTGTTTGAGCTTAACATGAGATGTTGAGTATTCAGCTCAACCTCCTTAAGGCTTCTCTTATACATTGGATCCTCCTCAATAAAATTGCCTAAATATATCGAAAACGCTCTCTTCTCTCTCTTGATTTCAAACCTAACCCTAACCCTAGCCTAGCCATCAACTACTGGTTGGAACGGAAAATCCAACCGGAGGACAACCTCCATCAGTGGCTCCAAAATCTAGTATCACTTCTAACAATCCTATAAATCCACCACCAATCAATAACAATCAAACCGTGCCTAAAGTATTGCCTACTGATAACCAAAAAGTCACTACACCAGCCCAAACACATGCCAACCTATTAAAGCCTGTAGTTACTGATACAACCCAAATTGAGATTACTTCTAAGAATGTTGCTTTTGTCAATAGTGAACCATACATTGCTTGGAAATCTAATGGAATACAACAGATGATCATTAAGGAAAAGTTACAATATGTCGTGATAGGGAAATTTTCTTATGACAATATTGATATCAAAGAATTGTGTAAAGTAATTCCAAATCAATGTGGGATTAACGGAGTCCCTATTATTGGCCTACTAGATGAGAGTCACATTTTGATAAGGTTGAATTTGTTGGAGGATTATGTGAAGATGATGTCCACCCCGGCTTACTACTTGAATGTCCATGAGAGGTATTGTCAAATGAGACTTCTCATCTAGGACCCTTGGTTCAATCCAAAAGAAGAAACCTCGAAGGCAGTAGCTTGGATTATCTTCCTAGAACTGCCCCCCAATTTTTTTTTCTAGAGAAGTTGTTTTCTGTATGGCCACTTCCGTGGGAAAACCATTGACTATTGATCTGGCTACAACAAATAGAACAAGACCATCCTGTGCAAAAGTCAAAGTGGAAGTAGATTTGTTTGCCAAGTTAGCAAAAAGAATCAACATTGCTGAAGAAGATGATTCTGGCATAGTTACGTCTAAATGGGTCAACATTAACTATGACTATTTGCCAAAATACTATAAACACTGTATACTACAAGGACATGAGGAGAGTGAATGCAGGGTACTTAATCCAGAACTTGCCAAACAATACAGGGAATAAAGAGAATGTTGAATCTACCAAAGTAGAAATGCAGAATAAAGATGCCAACAAAGGAGGATGGATGGATGCAAAGAAGGCAAACAAGAATGGATGCAAAGAAGGAATATATATATATATAAAGGACAAATCAAGTGTAATCATTGGCAAGGTGGATAAAGTTGACAAGAAGGAAGAGGAGAACACAATGAAGACCAGTAATGCTTTTGCAATACTGAATGTTTGTGAAGGAAATAATCAGGAGGATGTTGCACAATATACAAACAGTGATCAAAAGGGGGAAGAAGACCAACCTGAAATTCCCAAAAGCACCAAGAAATGGATTGAGAATGAATTCTATGCATAAAAGAGTCTGTAAAAAATGTGGAGAAGGGGCAAGTAATGTCAGATGATAAGTTTGATAGTCCAAACGTAAACAGTAATGCAGAAGAAATGGAGGAAGCAAATAAATATACAATGCTGGAAGATTGTCACGACCCAAACCGATGGGCCATGACTAGTGCCCGACCTGGGCACCCATGTACGACCCACTAGACATAATCAGGCTGAAATTGAAAACAATATGACAATCTGTAAAAGCACGTTGTAAACTCATCATGTCATAAATCAAAAAGAACTTGTCTCTTGAGAAGCCACAGCAAACATGACAAAATACGTAGGTCGACAAGGCTGCCACTATACATGGAAATATCGAAAACGAACTACATCGATATAGCTGACCAAAACATGGATACACAACCCACATATGTCTACAAACCTCTAAGAGTATAACAAAGTCTACGTCAAAAGGGTCTATACCAAAATAACTCAAGCTCCGGAACAATGGAGCTCTCCAAGCAGCTGCGCAGAAGTCCTAAGCCGGAGCATCACCAAACTGAGTGTCTGTACCTGCGGGCATGAAACGCAGCCCCCGAAGAAAGGGGGTCAGTACGAATAGTGTACTGAGTATGTAAGGCATGAAATCGACATATACATAAAATCCTGGAAAACATTTGAGACATGTCAATGAATGGGCAAAATAAATGCATCAGTATAGCTATATCAAAGAAACACATATATCCATAGAAATACCACAACAAAGGCCACAACGTCACCCCCTGTCAACTGTGCCATATATATACACATCACAACAAAGGCCACAGCGTCACCCCCTGTCAACTGTGCCATACATATACACATCACAACAAAGGCCACAGTGTCACCCCCTGTCAACAGTGCCATATATACACACAACAAAGGTCACAGCGTCACCCCCTGTCAACTGTACCTTATATATATAAAACAAAGGTCACAACGTCACCCCCTGTCAACTGTGCCTTATATACACACAACAAAGGTCACAGCGTCACCCCCTGTCAACTGTGCCTTATATATACATGATGAATGAAAATGAGTGCAGTGCATGATCAAAATGAAATAATAGAACTCTGTAATGTCACAAAATAACCATATACATATTTTATGCTCATGACATGCATAGGAGTTCAAATGAAAACTATCGCTCCATCCCACCTTGGAGGAACAATTTATAAGGTGAGATCAACAACAATGAAATAAATCAAGAAAATCATGTAATAGCTTAACATTTTCATATCATCGTTGAAATCATATTTGAGACCTTTAAGCGTAAAATCATCCTCAACGTAATCCTTATAAAACATTCTCATTCTTAACATCATAAGAAGCTTTAAGAGTCATAAACTTCTAGCTTTGAAATCAAGGAGGTTACGGAAACACTTATGGATTCATACCATAGGAATCATGCCTTTGAAAGAAGGGGACGAGCCTTAACATACCTGTTCGACTGCCTACTAGTTACGCTTATCCGCCCGAGATCGTAAATCTGCATTCGAGAGCAATTACACTAACGTTAGAATCTTTATCGCACACTTATTCCAAGTTTCAAATCAAACTATTCAATATATATTCTGCCAAAAATCGGGCAGCAACTCCCCTGTTTATATGCCTAGCCTGAAATCTCAATTCAGAAACCAACAACAGTCACAACAATACCAACATTAACCATAATATTTCCAACTCCAAAATATTCCATAGAACAGCCCATATGGTGTTTGTCTCACAGTTCCACCAACAAAATCATTTTATAACAATTTTACAGCTCCTTCTCCGTAAATAAACCAAGATTAACATTAATAGCAAGAGATTCATACCTTTCTCCCTTTAATATTGCTGTATCTTCGCTTTTCCACGCTAATTTTTGGCCACAACACGCCGCTATATGATTCTGCAACAATAACTATACGCTATCTGGATCGGAATTTGAACATTATACCTGGTTTGGGTTAAAAGGTTGGCTTGGGGGGTTGGGGAGAAGTCTCCAGAATTTTGGAGAGTTGTTTGGGGTGTTTGGTGAACAAAATGAGGGGTTATCCCCTTTAAATAATGCTCCAGAATCTGCCTGCACCGCCTCTAAAATCGTTCAGCGCGATCGCGCCACCTTTTGGCGCGTTCGCGCAGGCTTAACTTTTCTGCCTGCGCGTTCGTTCACTAAAAACGTCATAACTCTTGATACCGATATCGTGTGAGGGCCCACGACATATGGTTGGAAATATAATTCAATTATCTACAACTTTCATTCTTGGTGTTTTTCCAAATTCCAAACGTATAATATTGTTTTTGCCCCTCCAAATCAGATCATCCGGAAATGTTCCCTTAAATCGTCCTTTTGGAGGGCTTATGCCCATTTTTGGCTTAAGGGTCCTTATTAAAACTTGCTCAACTTTCCATGTACTACTCATATATCTCTTCATATGTCCTCTATAAAACTCCGGTGTGTGGACCCCACTTAGCGTGCAGCAACGAGGGCTTTTCATCAAGTGCCATATGAACCAATTCACCCCATATGGTCTCCAAATGTCATATATAGGTTATTATTACATTCTTATCAAATAACCTTCATCCCGAACCCGAGCCTCAAAATTGCTCAGGGCGTTCGCGCCTCGTGGTGGCGCGTTCGCGTTGTATTGGCCCTTGGCCTCCTGCGCGTTCGCGCCACTCCCTGGCGCGTTTGCGCAGACCATTTTCCTGGTCTGCCTGCCCGACTTGTAACATCCATATCTCCTTACGCCGATGTCCTACGGAGGAGCGGTTTGTTGCGTTGGAAACTAGACTTCCCGAACTTCACTTTAGACTTTTGTTTCACTTCAAAACTCTCAATATACAAAAAAAAATATTCTTTCTTCCAGTTAGACCAAAATTTCTGATCTTGCATCTTCGCGACAATAACTCCGTTGTCTGCAATTGAATAGTTAGTACCTATTGAACCTCAACGTACAGAAACTACGGGGTGTAACATCCTTCCCCCCTTAGAAACATTCATCCTCGAATGTTGCAGTATTGCCGACCCACAACACCATCTTTCATTCCTTGGAACTGTTATTCTTCCCTTAGGGTCCGATTACCGTTTCCTTAGACTTTAACTTGGTTCAATCTCTTCTCATCTTCCCTTAACTCTTTCACTGCCGTCAGTTAGCTTCTTTCACTTCTTTGTCCTCATGTACATGGTCGGGAATTAACTAGAACCTCGCTCTCGTTTTGTCTCCATTATTGTAGTCTTGCTTATCGTGCCATAACTATTCATCGGTCTGTAAGTATTCTCTTTTTCTCGCTCCTTGTTTCCCTGCTAGTGGGAAATTACCTTATTCATATACGACACACTCTTTGCGTTTATCTCTTCGGTACCATCTCGGGCTATCCTTTTTATACATGTTGATCTTAGACATACACTTGCTTCGACTCCCTGTAGTTCATTAGTTCGGCTCCCTGTTCTTTTACATCTTTGTCACTATCCCTCTTAATCTTACATTCTAAATATTTATCCAATCATGGCTTTGTTGCTAATGAGCATAATGGTTATGTTCCTTTCCAAGGCCAGTTATATCAATATCCAAAATATGTATACACGTAATGTTTTTTCGCCATTTATTATCCTTCGCAGTCCAGTTACATTTATGGCAAACTTATAATCCGAGTTCAACTAATTTCTAATACCCGGTGAACTCTTTCATTTCCATTCTTAGGAGCAGTGTTCTTTCTTTCCTTCAAACATTTCCAAACTACCAATCGTTGTTCCTTTTATTACAATTGTCATCGTCATCCCAAGTGTCCTTTAGGTTCGTCATCCTCTCCATTATCCTTTGTGAACTTAGCTTGTAGACCTTCCTTATTCTCTTTATTACCCTTTAGGGCATGTCGCTCCATAGTTAGGTACGGCGCAATATTTGCCCGATACGAGGGAATCAAATCATGGTCAAAAAATATCATAGTTCATCTTGGCGTAAAGTGCTCTCTTGAGTTATTTTCCATACTTTCTCCCTATGTCTACCTCATGGTACACTTATTGTCAATTCGTTTCTACGTCTTTCCGTTACCTTCCCGATATGCCAATACGCCTCGTACTCTGGCCCGAGCTAATAAATCTCCTTTTCTGGGGCTTGAAACGTCATAGCTCCTTTCAAATCTAGTATGTTCTTCCCCCCTTATTACGAAGGTCCTTATACGCCCATAGCCTTTGAGTAACCGTCGTCTTCGACAATTATCTGCCGTCCTTCACGATCTTCTTAAGGCCGGGGTTCCGTCATCGTATGGTCTGCCTTTTCTATCTTCTTGCTAGTTACAGTCTTGTATCCAATAACATTTTTTTTTCGGTCCCACGAGTTAATGGGGACATCGAGAGTCACCACGTCATTTATGAAGCCTTCGATTATACCTTACTCCTCGTCTTTCCTACCGACCTTGATTATAACATATCTAAAATTCTTCTTACCTTGAGTTCTCCTTCCATTTATGTGTATACTATACCGTTTTATCAAAATTCCCTACTCTTCCATCCACTACCAGTTCTTTCACCCATTTAGCTCACTTACTCGTAATTCTTCCTGACTACGCGTTTGTGTTGCAGCTGTGCATCTGAGTTTCATTCGAGTGTCCCGCTACTTCTTGCTCTTAGTACGGAATTCTTACAATGTACAATATCCCCATCCTCGTTCATCGAGTCTTCATCTGTCTTTCTGATGTCACGACCAGGTTGTCCTCCATGCACGTTCCTTACGTTTCATTCTATTTCCTCTATGATCGCATCTCTCGGTCTTTACAGGAATTATTGTTCTATGTCACTTATTTCCGAATCATTTGTGTCGCCCCGTCATCCTCGCTCTTATCTCGATTATTGATTGGTTTCCTACAGCCAACTCATCAGAGTATCCTTCTTACCCTCGTGGTTGAAGGTTTTCAGTCACTTTACTCCTAAATGCTTTCCTCTATCTTCGATCAACCCATTAGTATACTTTCCCTACTTTCGTCCTTAATCCTTCTTAGGTTCCTTTATTCTCGAGCTCCCTTCTCCTCTTTGTTATTTATAGTATCGGCTCAGAAGTTCGTGAAATATTCCTTTGAACGTGCAAATCCGTTCTATTCTTAAGTCACCTTTTAGGAAAGCTTCTCTATATTCGAGGCAACCATGTCAATATTTGTCAATACGACTATCCATTTGTCCTTTTATATACCTCGCGAGAGCTGAAAATCTCTTAGCATCGTTGCAAGGCCTAATCATTCTTTCTCTTACCTCATATTCCTCGTTATGGTCGCTATCCTTTTAGTCCCACTTATCGAAACCCATTCTCTAATCCCACACATTTCTCTTTCATTCTATACTACCACACTTTATCCCTTTCAGATGCCTACCTTCGAATTTTTACCCAAATAGTCCCGTGCTTTGCCCGTTGTCTCTCTTGGAGGCTTCACTCACTCATGTCTCTTACCCGTTTTTTTTTTTGACATTTCTGGTCTCTTTTCCTTCCATATACTCACTTTCTTTCTTTTTCAGATGTCATTGCATTAGAACTTTCCAAACCTAACCTGTATTGAAAGTAACATCAGCTCGCCTGGTAACGTTCTTCTATCACTTGAACTTTATTACCCTACTCAATTAGTGCCTTCAATATACCGCAACGCCGGTTGCTGGGATACACATACCCGTTGATACAGCCACATATGGGATATCATACGCATTCATATATATATATATATATATATATATATATATATATATATATATATATATATATATATATATATATATATATATATAATTTCTAACGCCTTGCTTACAAAGTATTTCCAAACGCTGCTTAACTCATCCTAATTCTAGAGCTGTGATGCACCTCCTTTCTTTTTAGCGATCTAGTCTACCTCGTCCTACGCGACCTCCTAAGGTTTCCAACCACTCCGCATATTCCAATTTCCCTTAGGCTACTTTAGCTTCTCATTTGTCTCTTATGTCTAAATTCATAGAACTTTTTTTTTTGCACGCTTCCCAGGGGGTCACCCATCCTAATATTTCTCTCACTCCAGCACGCTTAACCTAGAAAATCTGATAAGATCTGGTGTGTTAGTGCTGATATAATCGCACCCACCTTACTGCATGACCTTCATCATATAATCTAGAGCAAGTTGAGGTCTTAACAGATTCCAAAACATTCCCGTAACGCATCTCCCACCGAATTAGAAAAGGTCTCTTACTCTTCCGACTACACGATTATTATTTTGGCCGTTTCAATCATCAATATTCACCTTTCACCTATGTGTATGACTACCCTTCATCCTAGATTTTCCATATTCCCAATAGTGGCGAAAACACCTTGGTCGCCGTTACTTATGAATGCTTGGTTATCGACCCCTTTGGATTTTCGCTCATCATTATTCAGTATTGCCCTGAAGTAATTACATACGCACATAGGAAATTCCAATAAGAACTAGTATACCTGTAGCCGATCGGTCCTTAGCCTGATCTGGTGGGCTATAGAGTGAAGTGTGCTCTCCATCCTTGTCTTCCCACCGTCTACTAGTCTGGCCTAACATAATGCTGAAACGTAAGGAAAACCTAAATGTGCCAAACTCTGTACTTCCTCAATTACGTCTTCGTTCACAGGAGTCTTGTGAACCCTTAAACGGGTCTTTGTCATATGATTTCTCAGTCGGGTCTCCTCCTATTGGAACCACGTCCTCCGATGGGTCCGTCTCAATGGAATAGCTAATGCTTTTTCTTATACCTCTCGACATCCTCGATCCTGAGTCGACGGGTGACACGGGTCTTATGTCCCCCTTTGGAGCCTTACTTACGCTCCCATTAACTGAACTTGCCCTCTTCTCTAATACAATCCTGCAGTTTAACAAAATCGTACCAAGAACGAGTTTTCCTATCATTGGCTCTACTGCACGATCTATGATTAGAAGGAAAGATGACACCCTAAATGTCCGGTAGCTTCCTGTTTATAGATATGGTGCACAACACACCGATAAACAAGACTCTAAAAGACACGATCTGTAGACACTCCGAGGATGAACTGCTCTGATACCACTTTTGTCACGACCCAAACTGATGGGCCATGACTAGTGCCCGACCTGGGCACCCATGTACGACCCATTAGACATAATCAGACTGAAATTGAAAACAATATGACAATCTGTAAAAGCACATTGTAAACTCATCATGTCATAAATCAAAAAGAACTTGTCTCTTGATAAGCCACAGCTAACCAAACATGACAAAATACGTAGGCCGACAAGGCTGCCACTATACATGGAAATATCGAAAACGAACTACATCGATATAGCTGACCAAAACATGGATACACAACCCACATATGACTACAAACCTCTAAGAGTATAACAAAGTCTACGTCAAAAGGGTCTATACCAAAATAACTCAAGCTCCGGAACAATGGAGCTCTCCAAGCAGCTGCGCAGAAGTCCTAAGCCGGAGCATCACCAAACTGAGTGTCTGTACCTGCGGGCATGAAACACAACCTCCGAAGAAAGGGGGTCAATACGAATAGTGTACTGAGTATGTAAGACATGAAATCGACATATACATAAAATCCGGGAAAACATTTGAGACATGTCAATGAATGAGCAAAATAAATGCATCAGTATAGCTATATCAAAGAAACACATATATCCATAGAAATACCACAACAAAGGCCACAGCGTCACCCCCTGTCAACTGTGCCATATATATACACATCACAACAAAGGCCACAGCGTCACCCCCTGTCAACTGTGCCATACATATACACATCACAACAAAGGCCACAGCGTCACCCCCTGTCAACTGTGCCATATATACACACAACAAAGGTCACAGCGTCACCCCCTGTCAATTGTACCTTATATATATAAAACAAAGGTCACAGCGTCACCCCTGTCAACTGTGCCTTATATACACACAACAAAGGTCACTGCGTCACCCCCTGTCAACTGTGCCTTATATATACATGATGAATGAAAATGAGTGCAGTGCATGGTCAAAATGAAATAATAGAACTCTGTAATGTCACAAAATAGCCATATACATATTTTATACTCATGACATGCATAGGAGTTCAAATGATAACTATCGCTCCATCCCACCTTGGAGGAACAATTTATAAGGTGAGATCAACAACAATGAAATAAATCAAGAAAATCATGTAATAGCTTAACATTTTCATATCATCGGTGAAATCATATTTGAGACCTTTAAGCGTAAAATCATCCTCAACGTAATCCTCATAAAACATTCTCGTTCTTAACATCATAAAAAGATTTAAAAGTCATAAAGTTCTAGCTTTGAAATCAAGGAGGTTATGGAAACACTTATGGATTCATACCATAGGAATCATGCCTTTGAAAGAAGGGGACGAGCCTTAACATACCTGTTCGACTGCCTACTAGTTACGCTTATCCGGCCGAGATCGTATATCTACATTCGAGAGAAATTACACTAACGTTAGACTCTTTATCGCACACTTATTCCAAGTTTCAAATCAAACTATTCTATATTCTGCCGAAAATCGGGTAGCATCTCCCCTGTTTATATGCCTAGCCTGAAATCTCAATTCAGCAACCAACAACAATCACAACAATACCAACATTAACCATAATATTTCCAACTCCAAAATATTCCATAGAACAGCCCGTATGGTGTTTGTCCCACATTTCCACCAACAGTATCATTTTATAATAATTTTACAGCTCCTTCTCTGTAAATAAACCAAGATTAACGTTAATAGAAAGAGATTCATACCTTTATCCCTTTAATATTGTTGTATCTTCACTTTTCCACGCTAAGTTTAGGACACAACACGCCGCTATATGATTCTGCAACAATAACTATACGCTATCTGGACCGGAATTTGAAAATTATACCTGGTTTGGGTTAAAAGGTTGGCTTGGGGGGTTAGGGAGAAGTCTCCAGAATTTTGGAGAGTTGTTTGGGGTGTTTGGTGAAGAAAATGAGGGGTTAGACCCTTTAAATAATGCTCCAGAATCTTCCTGCACCGCCTCTAAAATCGTTCAGCGCGATCGCGCCACCTTTGGGCGCGTTCGCGCAGGCTTAACTTTTCTGCCTGCGCGTTCGTTCAGTAAAAACGTCATAACTCTTGATACCGATATCGTGTGAGGGCCCACGACATATGGTTGGAAAGATAATTCAATTATCTACAACTTTCATTCTTGGTGGGTTTCCAAATTCCAAACGTATAATATCGTTTTGGCCCCTCCAAATCAGATCATCCGGAAATGTTCCCTTAAATCGTCCTTTTGGAGGGCTTATGCCCATTTTTGGCTTAAGGGTCCTTCTTAAAACTTGCTCAACTTTCCATGTTCTACTCATATATCTCTTCATATGTCCTCTATAAAATCCGGTGTGTGGGCCCCACTTAGCTTGCAGCAACGAGGGCTTTTCATCAAGTGCCATATGAACCAATTCACCCCATATGGTCTCCAAATGTCATATATAGGTTATTATTACATTCTTATCATATAACCTTCATCCCGAACACGAGCCTCAAAATTGCTCAGCGCGTTCGCGCCTCGTGGTGGCACGTTCGCACTGTATTGGCCCTTGGCCTCCTGCGCGTTTGCGCCACTCCCTGGCGCGTTTGCGTAGACCATTTTCCTTGTCTGCCAGCCCGACTTGTAACGTCCATATCTCTTTACGCCGATGTCCTACTGAGGAGCGGTTTGTTGGTTGGAAACTAGACTTCCCGAACTTCACTTTAGACTTTTGTTTCACTTCAAAACTCTCAATATACAAAAAAAAATATTCTTTCTTCCAGTTAGACCAAAATTTCCAATCTTGCATCTTCGCGACAATAACTCCGTTGTCTGCAATTGAATAGTTAATACCTAATGAACCTCAACGTACAGAAACTACGGGGTGTAACAAAGATGAATCAGATAACATAGAAGAGGAAATACAAAACGTAGAGCAAGCAGACAAGGTTATTAATGCTAACAAGGATGCTGATAAGAAACAACAACCAACCAAGCAGAATGCAGATGAGGCAGACAACACAAGTGTTCAACAATACAAGGCAAAAGAAAATAATACTATAGAAAAAGAAAAAAGCAAGAAGGTAGAAGGTAGTGCAGAAAAGGGAGGAAATAAAGATAGTACACAAAAGAATAGTCATCACAAACAACAAATGCAAGAGAAGAAGGGGGATAGTGGGGAGAAAGTGAAAGAGCAGCAGGTCAAAAGTGCAGCAAAAAGTGCCAATAAAAGACTTTCAGATGAGCAGCAAGAGAATGCAAGCCCTAATAGTGTAGATAGAGCTGAGAAAAGAGAGACAGATGAAATCCTTCAGAAACAAATTGATACAGGGCAGGAGGGGGAACAAAGTGCAGCAAGCAATAAACAATTAATAACACAGTTGGAAGCTTAAGAAAGGCCAAAACAGGAGCAGGTGGGGCAGAAGTCACAAACCAAGGACTTGGATGGGCAATCAATAGAATTGAATGTACAAGCAACATTAAGAGAGGGAGATGTTTCTCCTAAATTCATTAAAGGGGCAGGAAGAGGGAAAAATAAGAACCAAAGGGATACAAGTGTGCCACTGGGAAGTGGATATCAAACTAGAAAGACTTTGAATAAGACCAATTTTTAATGATGAATGCTATGATATGGAATATTAGATCAGTGAATACTATGAAAGCATTCACAAGGTTGATAAAGATGCAACAAAAGTATAAGTTTGGATTTATTGGGTTGTTGGAGCCTTTTCAAAAACCTGACAAAATTGATGACTATAGAATAAGATTGGGAATGCATACTGCATTGGTCAATTCTTCAAGAAAAAATTGGATTTTCTGTGGAAGATTTTTTTGAAGTGGAGATACTGGCTGACCACATGCAGCAGATTACTTTTAAGCTTAAAAGTAATATTATACTGGAAGATATTGTGATAACTGTGGTTTATGCTAGATACACTCAAAGGGAAAGATTGGAACTATGGGACAGTTTGGAAAACTTGGAAACTAACAGGAATAGGCCTTGGATGATAGGAGGAGACTTTAATATCATCATGTCAGAAGATAAGAAATATAGAGGTTTGTCAGCTGGGGCATCTAAAATACAAAACTTCAGTCCATGTATGCAAAATTGTGGGATGAAAGATCTTGGCTTTAGAGCAAGCAAATATACATGGTGGAATGGGCAGAGTGGAGATGATTGTATTTTTAGAAGACTAGATAGATGTTTGGGCAATATGAGAATTCAGCAAATCCATCCAGGAATTGAAGCGACTCATCTAGTTAGGACAGGATCTGATCATGCCCCTTTGTTAATATCCTATGGAGGGAATAGTTTACCAATTACGAAGCCTTTTAAGTTTCTTAATTTTTGGGTGAAAAATGAATCTTTTATAGAGGTTGTTAGAACACACTGGACTGCTAATTTCATGGCCAATCCCTTCACTCTTTTCTATCATAAACTGAAAAAAGTGAAGGCAGCATTGGTACATTGGAGCAAAGCCACTTTTGGAAACATTTTCCAGGAGATAGAAACTTTAAAAGATGTGATTGTTTTTTATGAGGTGTAATTTGAATTACAATCCACTCCTCATAATAGGGATAAACTGCACAGAGTTTAGGCTGATCTAAATAGGTACTTACATCTGGAAGAAGAGTTTTGGAAGCAAAAAGCTGGCATGTAGTGGTTCAATGATGGAGATAGAAACACAAGCTTCTTTCATGCATATGTACATGGGAGAAGGAAAAGGTTACAACTTAGAAGAATTCAGGATCACTAAGGAAATTGGTTGGGGGACCAGGAAAATATTGCTAATGAAGCCATAAGTTTCATCTTAGCTCAGTTTACAAAATAGGAGGATCCTACTCATTTTGAAATACTGGATCAAGTTCCTCAGTTGATCTCAGAGGAGCAAAATGATAGGATCATGGCAATGCCAACTGAAGAGGAGGTTAAAAAAGAAATCTTCAATCTTAATAGGGAGAGTGCAGGTGGACCTGATAGATTACTGGATTGTTTTATCAGAAATACTGGAGTATTATTGGGAAAGATATTACTGATATGGTAAGAGCTTTCTTTTTGTGGGGCTGAATTGCCTAAATTCATTACTTATACTAATTTGGTCCTATTGCCTAAAAAGGATATTATTAATACCTTTTCAGACAAGAGGCCTATTAGCTTGAGTAATTTTATGAATAAGGTCTTTTCAAGACTAATTCTTGACAGGCTAGCAGATGGATTACTAGATCTTATTTCATTAAATCAGGCTAGATTTGTAAAAGAAAGAAGTATTGTGGAAAATGTGTTACTTACCCAAGAAATAATTGCTGACATAAGATTGAGGACCAAAACAACTAATGTGGTTATAAAACTAGATATGGCTAAAGCCTATGATAGGGTGTCTTGGCTATTTCTTACAAAAGTACTAAGGAAGATGGGTTTTTCAGAAGAACTGATTGATATGGTGTTCAGTATTGTTGGTAGCAATTGGTATTCAGTACTCACAAGTGGCCAACAACAGGGTTTTTTCAAATCTTGAAGGGGGGTTAAGCAAGGTGGTCCTTTATCATCCACTTTATTTATTTTGTCTGCAGAGGTGTTGACAAGGAATTTAAATGCTTTGCATATTGTTCCTCAATTTAGAGGTTTTGGCATGCCAAAATAGAGTCCCAAGATTAACCATATGGCATATGCAGATGCTATGGTTATTTTCTCCTCAGTTGATGTGCTGTCTTTACAGTTAATTATGGAGGTGTTGGGGAAATATGAAAGAACATCAGGGCCGAAGATTAATAAAGAAAAGAGTATTGTGTATTTACATCACAGTGTGATAGGGGATATCAGGGTGACTGTTGATGTAGTTACAGGAATAGGAAGAAAGGACTTCCCTTCTACTTATTTGGAATGTCCAATCTTTTATAGCAGAAGGAGAAAGGATTACTTCAGTTCAATTTTGGTGAAGATTATTAATAGACTACAAGCTTGGAAAGGAAAAATGTTGTCCTCTGGTGGAAGGGCAGTCCTAATAAAACATGTCTTACAAGGTATGCCTATTCATTTACTATCAGCTATAAACCCTCCTATTGGTGTTATCAAGCAAATGCACAAAATATTTGCTCATTTTTTCTGGAGCAACACTGTGGGGACTAAGAGCAAACATTGGGCATCCTAGATTCATCTTTGTTTACCAGAGAAGGAAAGGGGACTTGGTTTTAGGTCTATTCATGATGTAGTCTTAACTCAGTGGACATATGGGACACTGTCACGACCCAACTAGAGGGCCATGACGGGTACCCAGCGGTAGCCTACCGAGCACCAGCTATCATGAATCACTTCAAATTATCTTGGTGAACCACATCGCTAACTCTCAACTAGCAAAACTGAAATGAATGCACTTCTCAAATAGAACTCATAATTTGACAACCTTCAATTTCTACCTCAAACATATATATATATATATATATATATATATATATATATATATATATATATATAGACATACACACACACACACACAAGCCCAAGAGGCTACAAAAAGGATATACAAAAATATACATTAGGGAGACCATGAGACTTCTAACTATCCACATATGTCTACGAGCCTTTATCGGGTACCAAAAATCATAAGGACGGTACAAGACCCTGCCATGCCCAAAATATTTACACAAAAGGAATATACCAATAGACTGCAACTCCGAAGTAGTGGAGTGCTCCTGTATCCTCACTGACAACTCCTAGGGGCCTGGATCGTTTCCTGGTCTACCTGCGGACGTGAATGCAGCGTCCACAAAAGATAGGACGTCAATACGAACAATGTACTAAGTATGTAAGGCATGAACAATAACATAATAAAGCAATAAAGAACATAAAGGAAAAAGATAACCTATATATCAAACTGCCTCTTAAGGTGGAAACCATGCATGCTAACTACTACTTATAAAACAACATAAACATATGCATAATCATCATTAGCCTGTGTCTGGGCCTCCCTCGTCCGGCCAAATAGGCACGGTGTTATCATTATCCATAAGCCGCCCACCGAAGTGGTGTCTGCCTAGCCAAATAGGAGCGGTGTAATTATATATATACATATAGCATGCATGAGAGCCCAATAAAAAGCTACGACTATCGGAGTGACGTAAGATTGGTAACCTACGATTACATTATGGAGCAATCATCATCCCTAGGTCTCACCTTCAGGGAACAAGTATCATGAGGTGAGATCAACAACAAGGAATACAATTAATAATCATGACAACTCAATAACATCATGGAAACAATAAGAACCTCAAGCTTTGGCATTTCTAGAAGTGAAACTATTATCATTATCATCATGACTATCTTGTTTCCCTTTGAAATAACAAATAACATAAATGAGGTCAATTACGACGAATATAATCCGAGTCAATAAAGTAAGGCTCAACCATAACAGAGGAACATCTAGTCCCTCGGCCTCGGTTTCGCTGAACATGGAGTCATCATACGAATCTTGAAAACAATGGATTTCTAGCCCTTTAGGAATAAAGGAACTATTGATAGCATATGTGGAATCGTAACATAAGAATCATGCCTTTGAGAAAAAGGGTTAGCCTTACATACCTTTTCGTCTTCTTAACGACTGAACGTTTTCCTGCAAAGCTCGCAAACTGTACATTCAAGAGAATTTGCACTAGAGTTATGTTATTTAAAATACGCTCAAGTTCAAACTAGAGCAACTAAGGGCTAACGAAATTTGGGCAGCATTTCCCCTATTTCATCAATTTCCACCATTTTAATAAACAACTCCCAAACAACATAACAACATTCATAATATCATGATCAAGGAATTATATTCAATTTAGTATCAATTCAGCCAACATCCATTTTTTAAGTGCACACCATAGTCATCTTCTTCACTACAACCTCCATAGGTTCTCCACTTTAATTCTTTTACTTTTTAAGGAGTCACTAGACCTCCACATAAATCTAACCACATAACTAAGATGAAATAAATACCTTATGGTCAAGGAATATCGCTTAGCTCAACTCCCTTCAAGTCCAAGTTCACTCCAACCTTGAAAGAAATCAAGAACAATCACTTTCTTTGGATTACCTTAATGTTGATTCTCTCTTTGGATGATTATGAAAGGATGAAGAGTGTTAAGGAACCTTCAAGAACCTCGTGGAAGTCTCTAGAGAGGTGGAGAAATAAGTAGGAAAAGTTAGAAATGAAATTAGGGTCGTTTGGGGTTTAAAAAGGTGGCAACTTCGCATCCTCGCACCGCCTTGCGGTGGAGATGCGGCGCCGCATGGTGGATATTCGGCCGCATCTCCCCTCCTCTCCATAGCGAGGAGGCTGGGCTGTGAGGGCTTCCATTTTGGGTAGTTTGTGGCCCATATGCAGTCCTGCATACTGAGTATGTGGCCGCATATGGCCCTGTTTTGACCGATTTCGCGAAAATGCGTTCCTTTGATTCATTTGAACTCCAATCCTCATGGAACCTTCTTGGCACTTATATAAAACTTCATTAACCATCCAAGGGGCTCTATATCTCTCCTTCAAGATGATGCTAGACAATGCATAGCTCAAATGATACAAAATTTCCCAAACATAGTTCAACCTTATCTTCCTTCGACGAACTGGTTTCTTTTGCCTCAAATGTATTTGGAAAATTAGAATCATCAATTATCCTTATTCAACCTATGGGGACTTCATGTATACCCCAGACTTACCTTAGTCTCTTCGTACTATGAATAGCGCAAGGTTTCCAAGGTGTAACATTCCTCGCCGTATTCTACGGAAATTTCGCCACAGTCTCCCCTGTAACGGTATCACTATCATCCTGTCACAACAGCCCAAAATATACAATGCCTCACAGGGCTACAACAAAAATAACCATATTAGCCACACACGACCAAGAAATCGTAAAAAAAAAAAAGCATTACGTACCTGGGAACAATGATGTCTCTGCCTGAATCTCTTCTAGGGATGGAAATAAATACGGATATCGGGACTTCATATCTTCCTCTATTTCCCAAGTCATTTCCTCTCTGTTATTGTTTCTCCACAAAACTTTTACCGAAGCTACATCTTTGGTTCTAAGTCTCTGAACTTGCCTATCTAGAATGGCAACGGGTACTTCTTCATAGGATAACTTCTCAGTAACTTGGACATCATCTATAGGCACAATTCTGAAAGGATCTCCAACTCACTTGCGAAGCATTGATACATGAAAAACTGGGTCGACTGACTCCAAATCTGAAGGGAAATCTATCTCATAAGCCACCTGACCTGCTTTACGCACAATTTTGTAAGGTCCATTATATCAGGGACTAAGCTTGCCCTTCTTGCCGAATCTCATTACATCTTTCATTGGCAATACCTTTAAGAATACCCAATCATTAACTTGGAATTCCAAGTCTCATCGACGATTATCCGCATATGATTTCTGACGGCTTTGGGCTATCAACAACCGGTCTCAGATCAACTTGATCTTATCTACCACTTGCTGGATAAATTCTGGCCCCACTAGCTTCGTCTCCGCTACTTCAAACCACCCAATTAGCGATCTACACTTTTTCCTATACAGAGCTTCATATGGGGCCATTTGAATGCTGGAGTGATAACTGTTATTGTATGCAAATTCAATGAGTGGCAAATGATCACCCTAATTACCTATGAAATCTAGTACACATTCCCGCAACATATCTTCAAGGGTCCGAATGGTGCGCTCAGCTTGCCTATCAGTTTGTGGATGAAAGGCTGTGCTGGGTCTCACCTGAGTTCCCAAGCCTTCTTGAATGGACTTCTAGAAATTGGTTGTGAATTGGGTTCCTCTATCAGTAATAATGGATATTGTAACTCCATGAAGCTGTACTATTTCTTTGAGGTACAGCCTTGCATAATCTTCTGCCGCGTACGTAGTTCTGACTGGCAGAAAATAAGCTGACTTTGTAAGTCTGTCAACAATTACCCATATAGAGTCATACTTACGCTACGAACGAGGCAAGCCCACAATAAAATCCATATTAATCACTTCCTATTTCCAGGTTGGAATTTCCATAGCTTGCAACAATCCACCGGGTTTTTGGTGCTCAATCATCACTTGTTGACAATTAGGACATTGAGCTACAAACTCTGCTATATCTTTCTTCATTCCGTCCCACAAATAAATAGACTTGAGATCATGGTACATCTTTGTCGCTCCTAGATGAACGGAATAGCGGGAATAATGGGCTTCCTCCAAAATCTGTTGACGTAGCCCTGTAACATTAAAAACATATAATCTGCCTCGATATCTAAGAGCTCCATCTGTAGAAATTCCAGATGGTGATTTTTCTTTCTGAGAAAATGTATCTCTAAAATGAATTAACTTAGATTCCTCATATTGGTGCTTCTTCACCTCCACTACTACGGATGAAATAGCTAGGTTATGGACAACAACTCCCGCACTGCCTGATGCGAACACCTAGGCTAGCTAGTTATTGAAGCTCATGGGCTAATTCCCTCTTCTCGGGCTGAATATCACATAGGTTGCCTATGGCTTTGCGGCTAAGAGAATCAATTACCACATTCGCCTTTCCAGGATGGTATAGAATACTCACATCATGGTCTTTCAACCGCTCTAACCATCGCCTCTGCCGAAAATTCAACTCTTTCTGTGTGAAGATATAATAGAGACTCTTGTGATCTATATAAATATCAACATGAACACCATATAAATAATGTCTCCATATCTTTAGCGCATGAATAATTGCAGCTAACTCAAGATCATGGGTTGGGTAATATTTCTCGTGTTTCCATAACTGCCTTGAAGCATAGGCAATGACTTTACCGTGTTGCATCAGCACACAGCCTAACCCTACCCCGAGGCATCACAATACACAACATAACCTTATGATCCTTCTGGAAGTGTCAGAACCGAGGTCGAAGTCAATCTATCTTTCAGCTCTTAAAAACTGCGCTCACAAGCATCGGTCCATTAAATCTCGCTGATTTCGGTGTTAGCTTCGTCAATGGTGCAGAAATAGAAGAAATTCTTTTAAAAATATTCTATAATAACCTGCCAACCCCAGAAAACTATGAACCTCCATAGGAGTTGTAGGCTTTGGCCAAGTCTTCACAGCTTCAATATTCTGAATATCTACCTGAATACCATCAGCTGAAATGATATGCCCCAGAAAAGTTACAGAATTTAACCAGAACTCACATTTTGAAAATTTGGCATATAATTCCCGAGTCCGAAGAGTTCCAAGGATAATACGTAAATGATCTGCGTGCTCTGCCTCTGATCGAGAATATACTAGAATATCATCGATAAACACAATCACGAATAGATCTAGAAAAGGCCTGAACACATTATTATCAAATTCATAAATACTGTCGGGGCGTTAGTCAACCCAAACGACATTACCCGAAATTCATAATGACCATATCTACTTCGGAAAGCTGTCTTCGGAATGTCCTCTTCCTTAACTCTCACTTGATGGTATCCCGATCACAAGTCCATCTTTGAAAACCATCTGGCACCTTGCAACTGATCGAATAAATCATGGATTCTCGGAAGCGAATATTTATTCTTTATTGTCACCTTGTTCAACTGCCTATAGTCGATACACATTCACAAGTAGCCATATTTCTTTCTTACGAACAATATAGGTGCTCCCCATGGTGATGAACTGGGCCTAATAAACCCCTTCTTGAGCAAATCCTTCAGTTGCGCCTTTAGCTCTTTCAATTCTTCAGGAGCCATTCTATAAGGAGGAATGGATATGGGCTTTGTATCCGGCAATACATTGATAGTAAAATAAATCTCCCATTCTAGTAGGTGACCTAGAAGTTCATCTGGAAATACATTCAAAAATTCATTTACTATCGGAACAGATTGAAGAGTTGGCGGCTTTACTTTGGTACCATGAACCTGAACTAAATGATAAATATAGCCCTTAGCAATCATCTTCCTCTCTTTGAGATAGAAAATAAACCTACCTTTCGGGGACGCTGTATTATCTTTCCATTCTAACACGGGTTCTCCCGGGAATTGAAATCGAGCCACTTTCGTCCTGCAATCAACATTGGCATAACAGGAGGCTAACCAATCCATGCCCATAATAACGACAAAATCTAACATTTTTAGCTCAATCAAATCAGCTACAGTCTAACGATCACACACCACAACCACACAGTTTTTATATACCTGTCTAGCTATTACTGAGTCACCAACAGGAGTAGACACCTCAAAAGGTTTGATTGGCTTGAGTTTTGTCCCAATACGATCAGCAATATAAGAGTAATATACGATAAAGTAGAACCCGGATCAATCAATGCATAAACATCACAAGAGGATACCGATAACATACCTGTGAACAAATCAGGAGAGGAATCAAGATCCTGCAGTCCGGCTAATGCATAAATATGGGGCTGAGGGCCACTCGAACTAGATGCTCCCCCTCTGCCCCTGCCACGACCTGATGGCGCCTACGAACCTTGCCCTAAAGGGCGTACGAACGATGAGAAGCCGGTTGCTGATCCTGTGGGCTGGACTCTACCTCTGTCATCCACCGATGGACAATCACACATCACATGCCCAATCTGACCACAGGCATAACAAGCATCTGAACCTCGATGACACAGACCCGTATGTAACCTACCACACTGGTTGCATCGTGGTATAGGTGGTCTCCTGTGACTGGGATTGCCTCGATACTGGGAACCCGAAACTCTAGAGCTCTGACCCAGTCCAGAATAAATAGGGTGGTCAAATATCTTACCCACAAATCGAGGAGGCGCACTAGTTGCATATTGACCCGAATACCTGGAATACTGCTGCCTTTGACCCCCTCTATACTCACTACTAGCACCTGCAGATCTGGCCCTCGTACTATGCCCTTTATCAATATCACGCTCACCCCTGTGCGGCTGCTACTGCTCTTCCAAATTCTGAGCCTGGGCCTGAATACGAAAGATATCCACCTCTTCCTGGAGTGAAGCTGTCAAACAATCCTTAATCAAATGTGGTCCCAAACCACTCACAAACCGGTGGACACAGTCCCCCATGTTGGCCACCATAGCCGAAGCATATCTAGCCAAGGAATTAAAATGAAGACTATACTCTCGAGCGCTCATACTTCCTTGTCTAAAATTTAAAAATTAATCTGCTCGGGCCCGTCGGACCTTAGGTGGCAAATAATAGCAGATGAAGGCATCTACAAACTCCTACCATACCGGGGAGTGCATTTTCCCCTCTCGAAGATATCCAATTGTGATACCAAATAACGGCCACATCCCGCAATCTATAGGAGGTCAATTCCACTGACACAGTATCAAAAGCATGTATTATCCTCAACGTCCTTAACATCTCATCTATAAAACCCTGCGGATCTTCATCCGGTTTCGACCCGTCAAATTTTGGAGGATTCAAGCTAATAAAATCGTGGGCTCTTGTACTAACAGCTCTATCACCTTGACTTGCACCCTGTCGCTGAGACTGGGCGGCAACTAACAAGGTCAACAACTGAATAGCCTCAGTCATCTGTTGTCCTGAGGCACCTGGGAGAGGGAATGGAGGTACTGGAGCTAGAGCTGAAACCCCTTCATGCTCCTCCAAGACAAGTGAAGTGTCAGAGGTCCGAGATGGAACCTCATTTTGGGACTCACCCCCTTCTATATTTGCCGGTGGTTCCCGTTCAGTCCGCCTTCTTATCGCTGTTTAGCCCTTCTGGGCAGCTGTCGCCTTTCTCTTCATAGGCTTTGCTGAAATCATAACACATAATTAGGAAAAAGGAGGATCCTTATGCCATGGCTCTATCGCACGATTAGGAAAAAGGAGGATCCTAAATGCCCCGCAGCCTCTTGTTTATATGTGTGGCGCGCTTCACACCCATAAACAAGACTCTACTGGACACGGCTCGTAGACACACCCTAGGACAAACTGCTCTGATACCACTTCTGTCACGACCCAACTAGAGGGCCATGACGGGTACCCGGCGCTAGCCTACCGAGCACCATTTATCATGAATCACTTCAAATTATCTTGGTGAACCATATCGCTAACTCTCAACTAGCACAACTGAAATGAATGCACTTCTCAAATAGAACTCATAATTTGACAACCTTCAATTTCTACCTCAAACATATATATATATATATATATATATATATATATATATATATATATATATATATATATATATAAAGCCCACAAGGCTACAAAAATGATATACAAAAATATACATTCGGGAGACCATGAGACTTCTAACTATCTACATATGTCTACGAGCCTTTATTTGGAATACCAGCAATCATAGGGATGGGACAAGACCCCGCTATGCTCAAAATATTTACACAAAAGGAATATACCAATTGACTGCAACTCCGAAGTAGTGGAGTGATCTTGTATCCTTGCTGACAACTCTTAGGGGTCTGGATCATCTCCTGGTCTACTTGCGGGCATGAACGCAGCGTCCACGAAAGAAAGGACGTCAGTACGAACAATGTACTGAGTATATAAGGCATGAACAATAACGTAATAAAGCAATAAGTAAAATAAGGGAAAGAGATAACCTGTATATCAAACTACCTCTTAAGGCAACCATGCATGCTAACTACTACTCATAAAACAACATAATCATCATTAGCCTGCGTCCGGGCCTACCACGTCTGGGGTAATCGTCTCATGCCGACCACTAGTGGTGTCTGCCTGGCCAAATAGGCACGGTGTTATCATTATCCATAAGCCGCCCACCGAATTGGTGTCTGCAATACATACATATATATATATATATATATATATATATATATATATATATATATATATATATATATATATATATAGCATGCATGAGAGCCCAATCAAAAGCTACGACTCTATCGGAGTGACGTAAGGTCGGTAACCTCTGATTACATTATGAAGCAATCATCATCGCTAGGTCTCACCTTGAGGGAACAAGTATCATGAAGTGAGATCAACAACAAGGAATACAATCAGTAATCATGAAAACTCAATAACATCATTGAAACAATACGAACCTCAAGCTTTAGCATTTCTAGAAGTGAAACTATCATCATACTCATCATCACTATCTTGTTTCCCTTTGAAATAACAATAACATAAATGAGGTCAATTACGACGAATATAATCCAAGTCAATAAAGCAAGGCTCAACCATAACATAGGAACATCTAGTCCCTCGGCCTTGGTTTCGCTGAACATGGAGTCACCATACGAATCTTGAAAACAATGGATTTCTAGCCCTTTAGGAATAAAGGAACTATTGATAGCATATGTGGAATCGTAACACAAGAATCATGCCTTTGAAAAAAAGGGTTAGCCTTACATACCTTTTCGTCTTCTTAACGACTAAACGTTTTCCTGCAAGGCTCGCAAACTGTGCATTCAAGAGAATTCGCACTAGAGTTATGTTATTTAAAATACGCTCAAGTTCAAACTAGAGCAACTAAGGGCTAACGGATTTTGGGCCGCATTTCCCCTATTTCATCAATTTCCACTATTTTAATAAACAACTCCCAAACAAAAATAACAACATTCATAATATCATGATCAAGGAATTATATTAAATTTAGTATCAATTCAGCCAACATCCCCATTTTAACTGCACACCATAGTCATTTTCTTCACTACAACCTCTATAGCTTCTCCACTTTAATTCTTTTACTTTTTAAGGAGTCACTAGACCTCCACATAAATCTAACCACATAACTAAGATGAAATACATACCTTATGGTCAAGGAATCTCTGTTAGCTCAACTCCCTTCAAGTCCAACTTCACTCCAACCTTGAAAGAAATCAAGAACAATCACTTTCTTTGGATTACCTTGGGGTGTTAATGTTGATTCTCTCTTTGGATGATTATGAAAGGATAAAGAGTGTTAAGGAACCTTCAAGAACCTCTTGTAAGTCTCTAGAGAGGTGTATAAATAAGTGGGAAAATTTAGAAATGAACTTAGGGGCGTTTGGCGTTTAAAAAGGTGGCAACTTCGTACCCTCGCACCGCTTTATGGTGGAGATGCGGCGCCGCATGGTGGAGATTCGGCCGTATCTCCCCTCCTCTCCATAGGGAGGAGGCTAGGAAGTGAGGGCTTCTATTTGGGGAGTTTTCGCCCCATATGCGGTCCCGCATACTGAGTATGTGACCGCATACGACCCTGTTTTGATCGATTTTGCGAAAATGCATTTCTTTAATTCGTTTGACCTCCAATTCTCATGGAACCTTCTTGGAAATTATATAAAACTTCATTAACCATCCAAGGGGCTCTATATATCTCCTCCAAGATTGTGCTAGATAATTCATAACTCAAATGATACAAAATTTCCCAAACATGGCTCAACCCTATCTTCCTTCGACGAACTGGTTTCTTTTGCCTCAAATGTTTTTCGAGTCTTAATTAGAATGATCAATTATCCTTATTAAACTTATGGGGACTTCATGTATACCCTAGACTTACCTTATTCTCTTCATACTATGAATAGCGCTAGGTTTCCAAGGTGTAACAGACACAAGAATGGAAGAAAATGTTAGAGGCTAGAGACATAATAGAACAAAATTTTTGGCGGCAAGTGAAAATGGGCGTGCTCAGTTCTGGTTTGACAATTGGACAGGGCTACGGGCTTTGTATTTTTCTACAAGTGATGAAGAGTATGTTGACAACATACAAAATGTTAATGAAATGCTTTTAAATGGAGGTTGGGATATTGATAGGCTATCAGGAGTTCTACCTAGTGATATAGTTCAGCATATTACTAGTACAATACCCCCTCCTAGTATGGAAAAGAACATGGATTCACCTTGGTGGTTACTAGATAAAAGGGGGGATTTCTCAGTTAAAACTGCTTGGGAATATTTAAGATAAAGGGGCAGAAGCAGGAGATTTATAAGTACATTTGGATTAAAGGATTTCCTTTTAAGATATCCTTTTTTATGTGGAGATTTTGGAAGATCAAGCTTTCATTGGATAAGGCCTTAAGAAGATAAATATTAGCTTGGCATCTAGATACTGGTGCTTTATAAATTCTAAGGAGGAAACAACACAACATCTATTTGCTAAATCTTATGCTGCAAACAGGAAGTATTTTGGTGCTTGCGCAGGACTGAATTTAGAAGATATGCAAGTACAACAAATTATAGTTAAATGGTGGACAAACTCTATTGATGAGAGGTTGAAACCAATTTTCTATGCTATGCCTGCTGTTATTGTATGGGAATTATGGAAAAGGAGGAATGCTATCAAGCATGGGCAAAGCAAAACAGTAGGCAGTTGTATTTATCAGATTTTCTTAACTATTCAGAGACTTGTGCAATATAGAAATCCTTTTATATCACAAGTTCCAAATAGGTGTAGTGAGATGGTTCAGTTGTTAGAGGGATATAAACCAAAATTAAAGGTAACCAAAGTAATATGGCAGCCTCCACCACAGGATTAGATCCTGTGCAATACTGATGGAGCATCAAGAGGCAATCCTGGTAGAGGAGCATATGGTTTTTGTATAAGAGACTCAAAGGGGGATTTGATGTATGCTCAGGCGTAAGAACTTGGTCATACAACCAATTCAGAAGCTGAGACTTTAGCTTTGTTAGAAGCTGCTAGATGGTTTTATAAGCACAATAAGAATCAGGTAATCTTCCAAACTGACTCTCAGATGGTTAAGAATGTACTGCAAGATGAATGGAAGCCTCCATGCAGTATAATAGGATAGATTGAGAATATTCATGCATTGCTAGTTGGGAAACAGATCAAATTTGACAATATCTTGAGAGAGAGGCAACATGTTAGCAGACTCATTGGCTAATCATGCTTTGGATAAGGGGTCATAAGGTGCAATGGTTTTATGGAGTTAGAGGTGGAGTACAAGAAGATTGTCAATAGTGACAAAACTCAAATTCCATATCTTAGAATCAAGGCAAGTAAATAAGGAGCAAAATAATGCAACAAAGTGGTGGGAGAGGAATAACTGTTCATACCATCATGTTGAATCCTTGAGGAGGAGAACATGGTGGTTTTTTAAGCTAACTTTGTTTTCTTTTTTGCAGGTACTTAGACGAGACAATACAATGATTGGAGCAAGTTGAAACAACAAACAACAAGAATGGAGATTTCAAAGCACACATAGACAGATATGTAAGAGAAAAACAAGTGATAACAACAAGTATCATGAGCAAGGTCTTTCTTTTAGTTTAATCATGTAGATGGAGTGAATGCCTTATTTGTGGTATTAGTGCCAATTGGTGCTCATTCAAATAGGCAAACATCAAATTTACAAAGATTAAAATTGAGCAAATTTCATTAGCACAAAAAGGAACTACAAGGTGACAAAGCCACAAAGGCATAGATAAGTGAACTACTTACAACTTTAAGTAGAATCAAGAGAAGCCCTTTGCTAGCTCTTCCGATAGCTGAAGACACATAATTCATCAAGCGAAGGGTTTCACAACTCGTAAGATGCAAATTCATGTCAAGAAGGAATACAAGAAGTCATAAATCATAGGAAAAGACAGATTGAAATGAAGTATAACAAATATATGAGATTGATCTGAAGAAGCAACACAACAAATTGTGCACAAAAATGAAAGATTCTGAACAGTAGCTGAAGATGTTTGGGAGAGAAGCTGCACACGAGCTCGCATGGAGGTGTGATAACCACATCATCGGCGGCAAGAGCACGGCAAAAACACAGATGAACAAAGAGAAGCGAAGCCCTGATTTTTTAGGGTTCAATTAGAAAAGTCAACAACTGAGAAATACTTAAGAGTTTTCCTTTTTTCTTCTTTTCTGTAATTTTTTTAGACCTGACCCATTTTTTTGGATGGGCCTTTGAACCTATTTAATTTTCTGCAATTAATAAAAATCCCATATAGGCATAATTGATTTAAAAAAGAGAAATATACATTGGATCCTCATTAATCCTCCATGGATATGGGATCTCTTGATTTATGCTAATGTGCTACTGTTTTTATGTCTAAGAACATCCCAATATGATTTGATAAGCCTATATATGTCTTTCTAATTTTTGGATATTGAAACTACTTTTAAAGGAACTGTATAAGTACTGAAATTGTTTTAAAAAAGGAAAATGAGCTAATCTTGAACCTTGTATGCCTT
Source organism: Lycium barbarum (assembly GCF_019175385.1). NCBI lineage: Eukaryota > Viridiplantae > Streptophyta > Magnoliopsida > Solanales > Solanaceae > Lycium > Lycium barbarum. The sequence goes on along the minus strand of NC_083338.1, from coordinate 102,630,763 downwards.
CTTTCTTCCAGTCCTTAATGCACATGCTATATATTGCTTTAGATGATTTTTTCCTTCACTGTTGATTAACTGAAATGACTTACATAAGGAATGACTTTGCTTGTGATTAATGTGTTCTCAGCATGCCTAAATATTATCTTATGTCTGATTAGAAGTGATAATGTGAGTTTTTTGTCCATATTTTCCCCTTTTCTCTAAGCCTGTCTGATTGTATACATGTGTAAGGTTTTATACAGATCCACTTAGTTGAAGTAAAGGGAAAGGGTGAGCCCTTTTCCCTTATAAACTCTTGAGTATGGGATCTTTTTACTTGCTTCCCTCCCTACCTCTTTTTGCTATCATGATTATCCCCTCTCTACTTGAAGATTTTCATATGAAATGTATTCGGTGCTTTTGTCATGTGTTGTTCGTATCTCTTTCAAAATTTCAAACCTGAGTATGTGTGTGTCTGACTTATATTTGTGTTTGAGACCATTAGGCACAGTAAATGGGATAAGAAATTAGGCTATGATATGTGATTGGCTTAAAAATAGTTTGAAATGTCCACTTTGTGCAGTCTGTTCTGAGTGTATATCATGCATACTGCAGTCCCGTTTTTTTTCCTATCCCTATTTTTGAATTTTTTTTCTCTATGCTTGTTTATCTCAGATTAGTAAAGATATGTTTTCTGACATGAATATCCCCCTTTCTTTCCCTCATTTTCTTCCCCTTTTCTTGTTGGGAATATACATAGCCTGCGTATTTCAGTATAAACTGTGTATACCAGACTGTTGAATGATGTTAAGTGTTGTATATGGCTTTTAGTTTTCACTTTAGTATATTTCTTGCCAACTAAGATATGTTCTACTCCTTTTTTACCATTTTATGCATAAAACACCATTTGGAGTCTATTTGGACTTTGTACCATCCATTTCTACATATCCTTGTCGGGCTGGAAGCCCAACATCCTGTATATCATGTCCCTTCGACCTAAAAGGGCCCATGTTTTGAGAACATATGAACAAAGAAGAGAAATAGGCCCAAGGCATTGCATTTGAAGACTCACTTCTTGTCGGACGAACAAAAAAAGGAAGTGGGAACCATTGATTTGCATTCTGAACTTAAAGTCAAACTTTACCATTTTTACTACCTTTTCTGCATATGTATGTATGTAATTAATGCTCAAAATCTTATTTAAAATCTTGGATTGGAAGAATGGCATGCCACTATAAAAGGGGATTGGAAGAATGGCATGCCACTATAAAAGGGATAGCTTCCAGCTAAGAGATCTATTTGATGTTACCCTCTAACTAGCTACATGCGAATAATCCATTTCCTCAACTCCAAAGGTAGGAAAGAAGATTCTATTGAGAGAGCAGCAAAAACGCTCTACTTGCCTAGCGAGGGGCTAAATCCATATATTAAGTCAAGGACTCTCCTCTAGGTTTATTCTCTCCTTAGTCTGAGAATAAAACTTGAGTAGGCAAATGATGACGAATCGTTAGATATCCCCTAAATGGATTAATGGTTAGCGGAGTAGATGCGATGAATTAACACTCTATTTTTGTCAACCATTAGAGGTTTACCACTAAGCTATCAAACTTGCTCAAGCCTCTAGCAGTCCAATACTTAAAGTCCATTTTAGGTGACTTGATCCAGATAGGTACAAACCTCTTGGAGAACTCCATATCAAAGTGGTAGATACCACAATGAATCACACCAGTCCACCCAACTTTACTATCAAATCGAACTAATACCATTCTTAAATACTGCAATTTCATTGATCCCATGCTTATGCCAAATTCGTTTAATGTAACCATTCAAAACAACAAAAGAGAAATAGGCTCTTAATACATAACAAACAACCGCATGCTTCTAATACTCAATACCCTTCGTTTCGATCTCACTAATCAAAGGATCTCCCTCAGTTTCAGGAATGATGCATTCAAGCTTAAATCGAGCATTGAATATCTTCATAATGTCAAAATTATCCCAAATAGAAGCTCTAGCATCAATTTTCTTACTCGAGATTGCCTCATGCCACTCGACCTTAACTGCCTAGGATCGTTTCTCACTTTGAGCTTGGGTAAAGCCCTCCTATTCTAAGAGCTTATTCTTGTGAAAATTCTCACATTACTCCCCACCATCATTGGTTTACCTACATCGCCCACTGAATAAGCACTTTTCCCCCATTCTTCTGAGTCAGATTTGTCGCTGGAATCATAGATTTGGCCCTCATACCCATTGCTAGTGCACTTTATGCTAACATGCACCGAGAGAGTCTAGACTTACCATCTATTAAAATAACCTATATATCTTTTATTCAGTGAGGGTAACTTTTTCATATTTCACAAATTCCTCCAATGACTAGCCCTTTCTAGTCTTTGACTTTAAGGTTAATGGTATTTATCTCAATTCAGAGGTGAAGGGCGTATTATATTTATAAGTAAAAGCATTAAGGAAGTTAAGTAATTTTTTTCCTCGAATAAGACGTAAACCATGAGATATGAGACTTAACGTCTAAATGTAACTTTAAATATAAAAATTAATATATCACGGCATTCAATAGTGTGAATTTAAATGAAGAAATTTCTAAATGTAACTTTAATACAAGAATTAATATATTACGACATTCAATAGTGTGAATTTAAATGAAGAAATATCATGGGTACAACATTGATGTCATACTCCGATAAAAGGAATTATGCTTCATAATGGTAGTAACATTCTTAAATATATCTCTACATATTCAAGTTACTTGAAAAACTACATCTATGACGAATGTTGAAAACTTAGGTTTCAATTTATCGTAAATTTTGTATTTTGGACATCATTATAGGCGGCAAGAGTATAGCTTATGGGTTCGGTAGAACCCAATATATTCAAATCCTGTATTTTTCTTAAGAAATCTTTATAACTTAAAAGGACTAGAGTCCCAAACCCATAAGCATCAAGTATATCAGTCAATGTATTTTAATTAATAAAGAGCACTTTGTGTATTTGAAGAGAATCTGTGAATCTATTTCCACCAACAAATCGTGAAAGCCAATTCCAATCCTTTTGGTAATGTAATTAATTAAGTCCGGAGTCCTGAGTTTGAAAAAACATGGCTGGAGAAACCATTTTTAACACCAGTCCCATTGGAGTCTCTGATGGCTCCTCTCGCACTACAATTTAATGACCCGCTAGGTCGTTTTGAGATTTCAGACTCCATTTCGCCAAAATATCCTTCCTGTAGTTTCATCTTAGTATTTATAACTTGCAAGGATGGGTGACACAGTTCCCGAGGAAATCAAGCGGGTTTGGATCAAATTTAGTGAAATTGAAAGCTTCAAAGCTAAGAAAATGAAGAAGTTTGTCTTTTTTGAAGTTTCATCGATTTCATGAGAGTTGGAACAAGATCTATGAATTAGTCAAATAATTGGTTTGGGTCTCGTGGGGTTAGGGTGTGATATAGGTCATTGGTTGAGAAACTAGTTAAGTTGATATTTGGAGTTCACCCCGGCCAATTTCAGGTTAAGACGACCTTTTTTCGGTATTTTGAGTGTAGGATCAAGTTCGTAGCGTGTTTTATGATCAAAATGCATATATGTTTTTTTTTTATCTGAGAGGTTCTAGATGAGTTTCAGGTGCTAAAACGAAGTTTGAGCTGTTGGTGGTGTATGGTGTGATCGCTAATGCGATTATGGTAGCAAATGCGAATATTTTGGTGACAAATGCAAAGATCTCTGTGTATTAAATTTCAGACTTTGTCCATCTGGTATTTTCATCATATCTTGAGTTCTAGAGCTCCATTTGAGGTGATTTTTGCCACACTGTTCTCGTCTTTGAATGAGGGTAAGTATCTAACTTTTATTTTGGTGTTTCCCCATGATTAATTCAGTTGATTATCATTTTAATCCACGTGTGAGTTGCAAAAAGTGGGGTTTTGAGCATCAAAGTCGAGAAATGATAATTCCTTGAATTGGAGGTCGATTCATGGTTGGTTTTTGTTGATTTTCTTGATTTAGAACCTATGGGTTTTGGGTAAACCAATTTTTCAAAACAAAAAAAAAATCAGTTTTGCCCTCGGAGACTCAGGGTTACCTTTTTTCGGTTCTGAGCAAAAGTACTCCCTCTCTCCCAATTTATGTGGTACACTTTTCTTTTTAGTCTATCCCAAAAAGAATGATACAATTTCTTATTTGACAACAATTTAACTTTAAACTTTACCTTTTACGCTTTATGAGATGATCTATAACCGCACAAATATTTTTGCCTTATTTTAGATCACAAGATTCAAAAGTCTTCCTTTATTTCTTAAACTCCGTGCTCAGTCAAATTATATCACATAAATTGGGACGATGGGAGTAGAATAATATGGCTATCATTGCACTAGTTTAGACTCGTAAAATACTATTTGATTAGATTGACCTCGTTTGGTGATTTTCGACATGGTATAACTTTTAGAAGACTTAATTCTCGCTCAGATTGAGTTTGGGATCATCTGGAGATGTCGTGGAATGGCAAGTCCGTTCGTGAGCTTTGGGACTTCAAATCTAAGATAGTCGAGACTGAAGTATTTGGGTTGGGTAATATAATTAAGGGGCTAAATGGGGAATTGCGAGTCCCGTACTCGTGAGGTGACAAGCACTTCTGGGGGTACTGGTGTCATGTTACGAGTAATTAATAAAAAATAGAATAATCTTGTAAAGTAAAAAATGTCAAGCATATGGGTATTGGTTGGTAGTGTTAAATCTACTGGTTTGGTATGGTTGTTGATTATATGAGCTTATGATAGCCATGTTTGTTTAATACTTGTCATATTTATTCATTGTGCATTTATTACTCCACATCTCATCTAAATCATGAAAAAGAAACTATATTGTCATTGAATTGATATTATGCAATTGTATGTTGTGCGCATATCCATTTCATGATATTATTTGCTTGGTGTTGATGCATCATAAGGAATGGTCCGTAGAGACTCGAATTAGGTATGTTACATAGTTGAAGTGATGATGACATGATAGCTTATTGGCTTATACCTGATATGATTTGGAGGATCTGGCATTTCGGGTGAGTATATGATGATGATAGCCTATCGGCTTATACTCGACGTGATCTGGAGGGTTTGGCATTTTGGGTGAGTATATGGATCTCATAGGTCCCCTACGGGTCACGTGAAACCTACTAAAGAGTGTGTGTATACTGGTGCATTATGGCCATGGCATTGCATGACATTACACATCATTCTTATTTTCTTGTATTCTCATTACTTGGTTTGTTCATGGGCACATGGGATGAAATGGGTTTATCTGTTTACCTGATGGAATATCATTAATATGGTTGAACTTATTAGTGGATTCTCGGGAAGAATTAGGCTTAGGTTTCTTACTTAATGATTCGTGGAACCTCACGTGGCTATGGAAGTATTTCTCTTCTTAATTGTTGGTTTATGTTGTTTACTCGATTTGTGGACTTTCTGCTTCTTATTTTCTTAAGTGATAATAACTTGTTGAATTGGGTACTAACGAAGTGTGGAGATATGTATCGAAAAGGACAACCCTTTGTCACGACCCAATTAAGCTAAGTCGTAGGGGCACTTACCTTTTCCCCCTCCGTAAGCGAACCCTCATCCCAATGATAACAAAAACGTAAATAAACAACTAAATAAGCGGAAGAGAATAAATCACGTAAGTCTGACGATAATAATATAGAAAAAGTGCGAAAATAAGGGAAGTACACCCCAGAGTCTGGTTTAATCGATACAAGAGCATCTAGTTAGAAGTATACAAGTCTAGAAATATAATAATACATCAAGTCTGAATATGTCTCACAATGGAAACTAAGACATAAATAAGATGAGTCTTCAAGGCAGCGGACGTCTCGTGCTCACCCTGTAGGCTCTAAGCAACCCTGATGGCGACTATCAGCCACGAGAGATGGAAGTAGATCCAACCTAGAATTCTGCATTCATAAAAGAATGTAGCAAATGCAGGTCAGTACAAAACCACAGTACTGGTAGGTATTATAGGCCGACTAAGTATAACTAACATAATTCAGACAATAAAGTAAGATAGGCAGATAAATCATCAAGTATAAGTCAAACACAAGTCAGAACCAGGTACACGTCATCACCTAGGTTGAAGCATCTAAACCCAAGTGTGCTAAGTCTCAATATATCAAATCTGAAATGAAACAACACAAGTAAATCGCCAAATCATCACAATATAAGCCATAATGCAATGCAATGCAATGATGTATGAATGCAAATGCAATGCAATGATGTGTACACATGTACTATGAACGGAAGTATCGATGTCTTGATAGCACAACCCAGGGTGACTCGCGAAGTCTAAGTACTACTCGTCCTGGATCTTTGCCCAATAGACAGACGAGACTCCGAATCTTTGCCCACGGAGGATTTTCATCAGCACAACCTATGGGGGACCTGCGGAGTCCATATACCTCACGGCTCCGGCACAAACCTTAGCAACCGCTACCACTCAGCCATGATTCTATGACAACCATCGGATATCGGACCTCACGTCACTCTTATCGAACTGAGCCTAGTTCATCACAGTGTTTTCTCAAGTATCATCAATGTATCAATTGTATATCATGAAGGATGATAATACGTACAATGTATGAGTCAATATCAATAATCAGATCAATACCACAAGTACCAAGCATGGGTACGCCAATAATATCATGAAAGACTACACAGTTATATAGAATACTATCCTCGTGTCAAACATCAACAAGTGTGGTACCACAATATCATGAACAAGATATATCAATAGTCTCCCATGTCTATTATCACCACGCGACATCAACCCAATAACAATAGAACAATCAAGTCACAACACAATGGGGTGGCTAGCCCCAATCACACAAAAGGGCCCAACCTAAGACAATATCCAACCCACTTTATGCCCGAAGGTTTGCATGCTTTCTCCGACAATATTGTCTAAACATATGCTTCGCTAAATGAAGTCTCACCATAGGGTACACCATAACCTACCTGGAAGGCCGAACAACAATAACACCAACAATCACTCCTTAGCCTTCCTTTTACGTTGAGCCTCAACATCAAGAAGGTCTACACATATTCGAATAATGGAATTAGAATCAAGAAGAACATCAAAACCAACCCTACTTCTATCAAGACCCAAATCCCCAACCTATGGAATAGTGTTTATGAAATAGAAGGGTGAAATTAGGGATCTAAAGGTCCCAACATGAAATTAAACCTCTAGATGATCAATTCCCATTATTAGCATAGATATACCTATTCATGTGTCTATTGCGGTTGGAGATTCTGTTGTCGTGGATCGAGGTTATTGGTCATGTTTGGTTACTTTTATGGGGTATAACACTTGGGTAGATTTGATGATTCTTGATATGGTGGACTTTGATATTATCGTGGGTATAACCTGGTTTTCTCCTTACCATGCGATCTTGGACTATCCGGACCTCTCAAAATTGACATATTTCTGAAAAAGGTCCATCCACCCAAAAGTCAACTATTGATCAAACGTTTTTCATTTTAAGGTTGTATTTCACCGACGACATCGTAAATCTCATCCGATCACCTTGAGAACTGTACCACCCATCCCCGCGACTCAAAATCGTACTAATAGGTCGGGGGAAAGGTCAATGGGGTAAATAGGTCAATAGTGCTATATCGACCAAGCGGGTCATTACATCAGATACCAATGAAACAATCACTTGTCCTCGAGCGATAAGGAAAGAAATGGGGGAAAAGTCCCTGAGTCAGCAAACAACTGGGATATTTGGAACTCATATCAGAATCGGTCTCCCATGTGGCCTCCTCAACAAGACGATGCTTCCATTGAACCTTAATAAAAGCTATCTCCTTAGACCTCAACTTTCTAACCTGCCTATCCAAGATCGCAATAAGCTCCGCTTGGTAGGATAAATTCTCATCAAGCAACACAAAATCCCAAAGAATGATATAAGACCCGTCTGCATGATACCTCATCAGCATAGAAACATGGAAAATCAGATGAACACCTAACAAGCTTGCTGGCAAGGCTAACTCATAAGCAACATCACCCACATGATGGAGAATCTCAAACGGACCAATGTACCTCAGGCTCAACTTGCCCCTCTTCCTAAACCTCATAATACCCTTCATGGGTGAAATCTTCAAAAGAACCTGCTCACCCTCTATAAACTCTGGATCTCGGACCTTCTGTTCCGCATATATCTTTTGCCAACTTTGAGCTGCCAGAAGCTTTTCCTGAATAAGCTTCGCCCTGTCCAAAGAATCTCTAAGCAAATCTGCACCCCAAGGTCGAAAATCAAAAGCATCAAACCATTCAATAGGAGAATGACACCTCCTACTATATAAAGCCTTGAACGGCGCCATATCAATACTCGAATGATAGTTATTGTTGTACGTGAACTCTGCCAAGGGTAAGAACTGGTCCCTATGACTACTAAAATCAATAAAACAAGCTCTCAACATATTCTTGAGCACCGGGATAGTCCGCTCGGATTGACCATTAGTCTGTCGATGAAATGCGGTTCTAAGGTCTAACTGAGTACCCAACTCTACCTGCAACATGGTCCAAAACTTGGAGGTGAACTGCGTCTCTCGATCGGAAATGGGAACCCCGTGCAATCATACTCTCTCTCAGATATAAATCCTAGCCAACTTCTCTGCATTATAAGTAATCTAAACTGGGATGGAATGAGAAGACTTAGTCAACCGATCAACAATAACCCAAACTAAATCGAACTTGCCCAGGGTCTTCAGAAGACCTACAATGAAATCCATGGCAATCTGCTCCCACTTTCACTCGGGGATGGGCATCCTCTGAAGCACCCCACTAGGTCTCTGGTGCTCATACTTGACTTACTGGCAATAAACACACTGAGAAATGAAATCTACAATATATTTTTTCATTCGATCCCACTAGTAGTCCTGCCTTAAATCACGATACATCTTAGTTGCCCCTGGATGAATAAAATACCTGGAGCTATGAGCCTCCTCTAGTATCAATTGAATCAGAGCACCCATACGAGGAGCGCACACACATCCGTTGATCCTCAGAATCCCCTCAGCATCAAGCACGACCTGTTTGGCCTCACCTCTCAAAACCTTATAACAAATCTTACATAACTTAGCATCCTCAAACTGCTGAGCCCTAATCTTTGAAAACACATAAGTGCCCTGAAGCTGGTCGAACAAGTCATCAATGCGAGAAATAAGATGCTTATTATGAATAGTGACCTTGTTAACAGACGGTAATCTACGCACGTCCTAATCGTCCCATCTTTCTTTTTCACAAATAACACGGGAACGCCCCAAGGAGAGACTCTAGGTCTAATGAATCACTTGCTCAGAAGATCCTGCAACTGCTCCTTTAATGCTCTCAACTCGGCAGGTGTCATCCTATATGGCGGAATGGAAATAGGGCAAGTTCCCGGCTCTAACTCGAAGTAGAAGTCAATATCGCGATTGGGTGGCATATGTCACGACCCAAACTGATGAGTCATGACGAATGCCTGACCCCTACTGACCAGACACCCTTATACCTATACCTGGATCTCACTGAACAATAGGGTGGCCCATATATGACTTATAACTGAACTATAATAACTCTTGTAAAAACAACACCATGAAATCGACATCAAGAACTCATAACCACCTGTACATATATACTAAAAATAACAGTGCAAGAAGACTAGGCTGCAACATATGATGTACAACAAAATAAGAGTCGACAAGGCTACATATCACCCTAACTATGTACAACTGTCTACAAACCTCGATTGGAATACAAAGCGGTAGAAACGATGAGACAGGGCCCCGTCATACCCATATATACATATCAAAAATAGCATACTAAATATGAACTGCAGCTCCAAACCAAGTGGAGCACACTGACTACTGCTGAGTGGAAGTCCAACTGAGTTGGACCGCCTGTCTGTCTACCTGAACCTGCGGGCATGAACGCAGCCCCCTGAGCAATAGGGGAGTCAGTAATAATGTACCGAGTATGTTAGGCATAAGAACAACATGTACATAAGCATCATGAAAGATATCTAAAACATGAAAGTTAAAGTCAGTATTTGAAAGTGCCTCTCATATATATATATATATATATATATAATTCATAGTATAACTGCTAGTGTTGTGGAACGTACAACCTGATCCACATATCATGTCATCCCGCGTCCAGGGTAATCTCATAATCTGCTCACTGCAGTGGTGTGCATATCTACGTGCCTGCCTGACTGACTATAGCGCGGCGCGGTGTAAGAAAATAGTTATACATATATATATATATATATATATATATATATATATATATATATATATATATATATATATATATATATATATATATAAATGCATGAAAGACTCGCGAAAGGATACTCTAAACTCTTCTGGAAACCTAAGATCTCTGGAGGCTATATATAGAAAACATATGAAATCAAGGATATAATGAACCCTATACCATCTAGGATCTTTGGAACTTGCTCGCTTACTTCTTTCATTCATAATATAAGGATCATGCCAAAAGAATAAAAGGGACAGCCTTAACATACCTTATCCGCTGCTCGAGCTAACTATGCTTATGTCCCGAGCTTGACAAATCTACACACAAGAACAAGTGTGCTAACTATTAGATTAGAACGTGCTTATATTCCAACCTTTAAACTAGTTCATAACTTAACGGAAATTTGGGCAGCATTTCCTCTATAAACTCAACAATCCCTCAAATTCCAATTCAACCCAAAAATCAACAACAATACCAACAACAACAATATTAATACTTTCATATCAAAATATAATCAAATCCATTCCAAAATATCTCCCAAAACATCTCATAATCCCATCTTTAACCTCAATCAACTTACCGCTTTCATAACCATATTTCCCTTACATTAAATCACTAAAACTCTTGGTAATCAACTCAACAATAAAGATAAGAATCATATACATACATTGAAGGAACTAGAACTCCAAAGATAAAACTTCAAATCCAACTCCTAAGCTCAACAACTTCAATAGAACCCTAGGAACAACTTTCTCCTCACTAGCTCGGGTTCACGAGGCTCGGATCTTGCTAAAACATCTCTAATATGTTGGGAAATGTTGGGAGGTATAGTTTAGGGTTTATCTCTGGTTGGGGAAGTGAAAAATGAAGGGGAAAACGTGATTTGGCCATATATATATAGTAAGTGGAATAAAGCTCCACCGCCTCAGGGTCGATGAAAGGGTTGACGACCCATCGACATGCACCGTCCTTCTACCACCTGAGATTCAGGGGCCTCGGCAAGTTGATGGTGTGAAAGGATGCCATGTCAACATGTTAACGAGTCGTCCCTTTGCACTGTCAAAGTGCACTGGTCCCTGGTTCCCTGAGTTTCTCTGATTCATTTTGATTCCATTCACTTTTAATCCTATCGCATTGTAAGGAATATATACTTGTACTTCGGTATACGTGAGGTAAGGAACTTAATATCTCATAACTCGGGTATGAATCTCCGTACTAAGGGTATACACAACTAGGAAGCCATGCAATATCTTACAACGAAAGCAAGAGGCATAACATCCTCCCCCCTGCTCCCTACTTAAAAGCATTCGTCCTCGAATGTTCATACAAGTCATGTGTTACAAAAATTTTGCAGAGTCTCCTCTATAAATATATCAATCCAACCTGTACACAGCAACCCAATACAATGCCACACAGGGCCACTTGCTAAAATATACAACATTATGGCCTCACACGACCAATCACAATAGCTATAAATAATTCCAATGCCTGGGGGTGAGGATACCTCAAACTGAGCCTCCTGGGACAATGGGAACAAGTACGAGTACTTAGTATTGTTCTCCTCTTCAGCCTCCCAAGTCATTTCTTCAACATTATTATTTCTCCAAAGTACTTTAACGGAAGCCACATCCTTAGTTCACAATCGATAAACTTGTCTATCTAATATAGCCACTGGAGTTTCCTCGTATAATAATTGCTCGGTCACCTGGATATCATTTACCGGTACAACTCTCAAGGGATCTCCTATACACTTACGGAGCATGGACACATGCAGTACTGGATGTACAGACTCTAGATCAAAAGGTAGCTCTAACGCATATGCTACCTTACCCACTGTACGAATAATTTTATATGGCCCAATGTATCGAGGGCTTAACTTACCCTTCTTGCCTAATCTCATCACTCCCTTCATAGGTGAGTTCTTCAGGAAGACCCAATCGCCTGCCTCAAACTCTAGCTTACGTCGTCGATTATCTGCATAGGATTTCTGTCGACTCTGTGCGATTAGTAACCTTTCTTGAATCACTTTCACTTTGTCAACCGCTTGTTGTATTAAGTCTGGGCCTATTAGCTGATTCTTTCTAACATCAAACCATCTTGTAGGTGATCTACATCTCCGCACATATAAAGCCTCATAAGGAGACATCTGAATACTGAAATGGTAACTGTTATTATATGCAAACTCAATAAGAGGCAAATAATCATCCCAGCTACCTCGAAAGTCAATTACACAAGCTCTCAGCATATCTTTAAGTGTCTGTATAGCACGCTCAGCTTGCCCATCTGTTTGCGGATGAAATGCAGTACTAAGACTCACTTGGTCCCCAATCTATTCTGAAAAGATCTCCAGAAGTAAGCTGTGAACTGCGCCCCTCTATCTAAAATAATGGATGTAGAAACCTCATGAAGTCGTACAATCTCTCTAAGGTAGAGCTTCACATAATCTTTAGCTGAATAAGTAGTTCTGACAGGTAGGAAGTTGGCTGACTTTGTAAGCCTATCAACTATGACCCATATTGAATCATACTTCTGCTGAGTATGGGGCAAACCTATAATGAAATCCATATTAATTACTTTTTATTTCCATGTCTGAATCTCAATAGCCTACAATAAACCTCTAGGCTTTTGGTGCTCTATCTTAACTTATTGGCAATTTAGACACTGAGCGACAAACTCCGCTAAGTCCTTCTTCATACCATCCCACCAGTATACTTCCTTGATATCATGATACATCTTTGTTGTTTCCGGATGAATAAAATAGCGAGAATAGTAGGCTTACCCCATAATATGCCGACGAAGCCCTGCAACATTAGGAATACATAATCTATATCGATACCTGAGGACTCCATCCCCTATAATCACAAAGGGTGTCTTTTCATTCTGAGGAGTCGTATCTCGATAATGAACTAAAATAGGGTCCTCGTACTAACACTTCTTTATCTCAACTACCAAAAATGACATCGCTGTATCCTGGACAGTAACTCCTCTATCACCTAAGTCTAACAACCGAACTCGAAGGCTAGCTAACTGACGAACTTCGCAGACTATCTCTCTTTTCTCTGGCTCCACATAAGATAAACTACCCATAGACTGACAACTAAGAGCGTCAGCTACTACATTGGCCTTCCCAGAATGGTACAGAATATCAAAATCATAATCTATTAGCAACTCGAGCCATCGCCTATGACGTAAGTTCAAGTCCTTCTGCTTAAAGATGTGCGGGAGGCTTTTATAGTCGGTATAGATATCAACATGGACACCGTATAAGTAGTGCCTCCTCATTTTCAAAGCATGGATCACTGCAGCTAACTCAAGATCATGGGTTGGATAATTCTTCTCGTTCTTCCTCAGCTGTCTAGAAGCATAAGCAATAATCTTACCGTGTTGCATTAATACACAGCCCAACCCAATACCTGAAGCATCACAATAAATCACATAGCCATATATTTCCTCTGGAAGAGTCAAGACGGGTGTTGAGGTCAACTTGTCCTTCAATATCTGAAAACTCTACTCACATGTATCCGTCCACTGAAACTTTGCTGATTTTTGAGTCAGCTTGGTTAGTGGGGCTGAAAGAGAAGAAAATCCCTCTACGAACATCTTATAATAGCCTGCCAAACCCAAGAAACTACGTATCCCTGTTGGTGTCGTGGGCCTTGGCCAATTCCTTATAGCCTTAATCTTTTGAGTATCCACTCTAATGCCTTCATCTAAAATAATGTGACCAAGAAAAGCCACAGAGTTCAACCAGAACTCACACTTAGAAAACTTTGCATATAACTCTCTATTTCGAAGAACTCTAAGCATTGTACGTAGATGATCTTCATGCTTAGCCTCTGACGATGAATAAATCAGAATATCATCTATAAACACAATCACAAATAGATCTAGGAAGGTTCTGAATACACGATTCATCAAGTCCATAAATACAGCTGGAGCATTAGTTAGCCCGAATGACATAGCACGAAACTCATAGTGCCCATATCGAGTCCTGAATGTCGTCTTGGGAATGTCTTCCTCCTTCACCCTAACCTGATGATACCCCGATCTCAAGTCTATCTTCGAAAAATACTAGGCGCCCTGCAGCTAATCAAGTAAGTCATCAATCCTCGAAAGTGGATACCTATTCTTTATAGTTACTTTATTCAATTTCCTATAATCAATACACACTCGCAAGGAGCCATCCTTATTTCTTACAAATAATACCAGCGTCTCCATGGAGATGTAATGGGCCTAATAAAGCCCTTATTAAGTAAATGCCTTAACTACTCCTTCAATTCTTTCAACTCTGCAGGTGTCATTCTATAAGGAGGAATGAATATTGGCTGAGTATCTGGTAATAGATCGATCGTGAAATCAACCTCCCGTTCTAGCGGAATGCCTGGAAGCTCATCTGGAAACACCTCTGGGAACTTATTAACCACAGGGATAAACTGAAGGGTCGGTGACTCTGCTTGTACATCCTGAACCCAAACCATGTGATAGATATAACCTTTTCTGATCATCTTTCTTACCTTAAGGTAGGAACTAAACTTACCCCTCAGTGAAGCGACATTACCCTTCCACTTTAAGACTGGCTCGTCTAGGAACTGGAATCAAACTACCTTCGTTCTACAATCAACATTAGCATAACAGGAAACCAACCAATCCATACCTATAATAACATTAAAATTGATCATATCTAACTCAATCAAATCTGCTATGGTATGGCTATAGCAAACTATGACTACACACCTCGATATACTCGCCTAGCTATAACTGGTTCACTAACTAGCGTAGACACCTCAAAAGGTTTAATCGATTCGGGATTTATCCTAAACTTGCCAGCAACAAATGGAGTAACATATGATAAGGTGGAACCTCGGTCAATTAGTGCGTATACATCACATGAGGAAACTGATAATATACCTATAACAATATCAGGAGACGACTCACGATCCTGTCTACCTGCCAAAACGTAGATATGGTTCTGAGGACCGCTCGAAATAGATGCTCCACCCTTTCCTCTACTACATCCTACTGGAGTCTGAGAACCTTGCCCTGAAGGGCGTACAAATGAAGAAGGACCAGCTACGAACCCTGTTGTTACACCTCGAAAATTCCGTATGTGTTGCCTTGTGGATGGGTGAATGTGAACTTAAGGTGATTATGAAATCCCGAAGAGGTTAAGCAAAGGATTATATAGGTGCATACAATAATATTTCGAAGTTCTATGAATATGTGAGTTTTAGTTTGTTAAAGGAAGCGAAATGTAAGTCGTGTTCGGAAAGGTTCCGCTATGGTTGGGCTAATGTTTATGTGATGATGTCTTGAAGGGCTGCTATAGAGCCTAACGTATGGTTAATGAAGTCTTATACAAGTGTCAAGAAGGTTCCATAAGGATTGGAGATCAAACGAAACGACGAGAACGACTTCGGAGAAGCTGTGAGTTCCACGACCATGTTTCATGGTCCGTGAAATTTTCCACGGACCGTATGATGGTCCGTGGAATACCCAGCAGAATTGATGTCTGGCCAGTGGTGAACCACGACCACTGCCACGAACCGTGGAATGTTCCACGGACCGTGAAAGTGTCCGTGGAAGTCCCGACGAACTGATTTTCAGTGTTTGTATAAATGGATGCCTTGGGTTCTTTTATTTCACTTTTCATCTTCCACAAGTGTTGAGAGGTCAAAAACCTTTCTCTAAGCATATTCCACTCAAGTCCAAGAGAACTCAAAGCTCAAAGACAAAAACCAAGTGTTTATGTGTTAGAAAGCTTTCAAGGGTTATAGGACCATAAAAGATTACATTGGAGGAGAACTAGGGTTTGGTTCAAGAGAAGTAATCCAACCCGAAGTGTCACGACCCAACTCGGGGCCGCGACGAGCACCCGGTGCTAGCCCACCCGGGCACCCTCTTAGCTTACTCTTATGCTTACATCCAGGTGAGCCACATAATTATACATGCATTTCCATTCATTCGTCAACTGGTCCCATATGGACAACCGCACATTTATATCATCATAGACATTTATGCCACATCAATATACATGGGCCAACGTGGCCGACAAAATGATATACAAGACATAGGCCGACAAGGCCAAACCCATCTACCCCCACACACACATGTCTACGAGCCTCTAAGAGTATAACATATCACACTAGCGGGACAGGACCACGCTATGCCCATAATTATATACACAAAAGAATGAGTACCCAAAAGATATGGCTCCGAAGGAAATGGATCTCTCTATGTATTCTCCGAATAGGCAGCTATGGATCGAGCCTGTCTCCCTGTGCACCTGCGGGCATGACGCAGCGTCCACAAACAAAAGGATGTCAGTACGAAGAATGTACTGAGTATGTGAAGCATGAGCAACATCAATAAATAAGCATCATGAACAACATATGAATTAGCATAGGAGGGAGGGGAAGACAATAATATCATCGTCCTAGCACTTACCTGCCTTTCGTGGGACTTTCCATTTTTCATACGTATTTGTACACCTACGTCATCATCCGTATTCCATAATAGTACTCGTACCACACTTGTGCTCATGTTCGTGTACATGCCCTTATTCGTATTCTTATACATAGTCTTATCACATTCATATTCATATTCATAGTATATACATAGTCATTTCATATACATAGCATTTACATAACATACCCGACCTCATGGGATCGGTGTTTCATACATACTTGGCCAACCAAGGCTCAAGGTTACTCATACCTGGCCTTACCAAGGCTTCAGGGTTATCTGTACCATCTGCAGAGGTGTGCGCACGTTTCGTAATCGTATACATACTTTATACGTATTCATATACATATATCCTACCCGGCGTTATAAGCTCGGGGTGTCATCATAGCCCTTCATAGGCACATGTAAGTATAATAGCCCGTAGGCACCTTTACCATCATTATTATTATCATCGTTATCGCTACATCTTTATCTTAGGCTTACTCGTCATATGGGGTGCATAGTACAATCGTAGTACATATCAAGGATTGTGAGCTTATGAGCTCGGAATGTCAATCATTTGGAGACAACATACTCATATAGAGGATTTAAGAGTTTGGCCAAAGAACCATGCCTTATGAAAGAAGGGTTAGCCTCACATACCTTTTCGTCGAACTATTCTACACTTGCACGTACTCCTCTGATGCTCACGTTTCTACCTTTATTAAAGTCGTACCATCATTAGAATCGACAATTTGCACACATGGATAAAACTAGAGAAAATCGGACAACATTTCCTTTATTTATACGACATTCCTCCGTATCGTAATTCAACTTCCAAACGTCAACAATACATTCACAACATCATAATAATAGCCTTTAGTCATCTACATCATCCACATTCTTAATTCACTTCCATTAATCCCTATTTATGGTCACAACACCCAACTTCGTCCATTCATATACAATGTCTATTTCATGATCTTAACGTCATCTTTAACACATTCATATCACAACACAAAAACAATCATGATTCAATTCAAACTATGTCTCAAAAACGTCACTATTCATCATTCATAACCCATTTTGCTATTCTCTTCTAATGACCAAGCATTTTAACTCTCAAATACCTTAAACAACATATAAATATCATGAATCTTACCTTAGATGTTGTAGGAACAAGCCTTAGTTGATAATGTTCAACTTTGAGCAAAACCCTAGTTTTTCTCCATTTGGATTTCTTGACTTTAGATGATCCTTGATGGGTTCTTACTCTTGATTCACTTATTTAATGTTGTTGATGGCTTATAATTCTTGAAAACTTGTATAATAAATGTAGAGAGATGTTTTAGAGAGAGGGAGGAAATGTTGAAATGATTTCATGAACTTGGTCTTTTATTTAATAACATTCCACTGATCTGTCGGGTTCCACTATACGGTCCATTATACGGTCTGTATAATGGTCATACGGTCCGTATAATAGACCGTGAAATGGGTGTGCCTGCACCCCTTCACTGTGACCATTTGACGGTTCGTTATACGGTCCGTATAAATTTATACGGTCCGTATAACTGACCGTAAAATTCCACCAGCAACCAACCTCCACTGTGATGGTTTTACGGTCCATTATACGGTCCGTATAATGAGCCATAAAACTCATCAGTTCAATGAACTTATTCTCATCACTTCGTTTGATCTCCGATCCTTGCGGAACCTTCTTAACACTTGTTCAACACTTCAATATCAATCTAAGAGACGTTATAACTCTTCTCCAAGACATCACTAAGTCTTGGCTAACTCGTTGCTCGTAATCCCTTTCCGATATTCGTTCACTTGCGTACCAACGAAAAATTTCCGAGGTGTAACACGAAGCTTGTTCCTACAACATCTAAGGTAAGTTTTATGGTGTTTACATGTTTTTTAAGGTAGTTGAAAGTTGAAACACTTAGGTTGTAAAAAAGATATGGGAAATGGGTCTTGAATGTGAGAATAGTGATGTTTATGAGTAGTAGCTTGAATTGAGTCGTAACTCTTGATGTGTTGTGAAATGAATATGTTTTAAATGACGTCAAGAACATGAGATAGACATTGTATGTGAATGAACGTAGTCGTGTGTTATGACCATGGATATGAGTGATTGAAAGTGAATTGAGAAATGTGGATGAATAAAGACTATTGTTATGATATTGTGAATGTATTATTGACGTTTGGGAGTTGATTTATGAGATGGAGGAATGTCGTGTAAATAAAGGATATGTTTTCCAATTTTCTCTAGCTTTGGTCATGTGTGCTAGCTATCGATTTCTAATGATAGTATGACTTTAATGAAGGTAGAAACATGAGCTTCGGAGAAGAACGTGCAAGTGTAGAATAGTTTAACGGAAAGGTATGTAAGGCTAACCCTTTCTTTCATAAGGCATGTTTCTTTGGCCAATCATATAAATCTTCTATAAGTCTATGACGTATTCCAAATGATTCTATCTTCAAAAGCTACTAAGCTTATGACTCTCGATATGTATTACGATTGTACTAAGTTCCTCATATGATGAGTAATCCTATAAGGATAGATGTAATGAACCACGATGATAGCGATAGCGATGATGATAATGATTGTGATGATGATAGTAAGATGTTTATGAGCTATTATGTATGTATATTTATGTATGACCATTAGGGAACCCCGAGCTTATGAGGCCGGGTAGGATATGTATCTATTTACGTAATGCGCACACACCTCTGCAGTTTGGTACGGATAACACTGAGCCTTGGCAGGGCCAGGTATGTGTAACACTGAGCCTTGGTTGGCCAGGTATGTGTGATCACCGAGCCTAGCCATGGTCGGGTACGTGAAACACCGAACCTTTGTGGTCGGGTATGCTGTGTAAATGATATGTATATGATATGGATAAGTATATAGTATGGACATGTATATGATATATATATGAGTACGGATACGAATACGGATATGGATACGGATGTATGTACACAACCTCGCATTAGAAATGAAAGTCCTATGACAAGCAAGTAAGTGCTTATGACGACGATATCACTACTTCCCATCTTATGCTATTCCTTATGTTGCTTATTATGCTTCTATGTTGATATTGATCATGCTTTACATACTCAGTACATTCTTCGTACTGACGTCCTTTTGTTTGTGGACGCTGCGTCATGCCCGCAGGTGCCCAGGGAGATAGACTTGATCCGGAGCTATAACTTTTGGTATTGATTCTTTTGTGTATATAATTATGGGCATAGCGGGGTCCTGTCCTGCCTATATGATATGACATACTCTTCTTAGAGGCTCGTAGACATGTGTATATGATTAGATATGTTTGGCCTTGTCGGCCTATATTTTGTATATCATTTTGTTAGCCTTATCGGCTTACGTACATTGATATAGCATAGATGCCAATGATGATATAAAGGTATTGATGTCCAATGGGACTATTATGATTGATGAATAGGAATGTATGTTTAAATATGCGGCCCACCTAGATGTAAGTGTAAATGTATGATAAGGGGTGCCCGGGTGGGATAGCACCGGGTGCCCGTCGCGGCCCTCCGGTTGGGTCGTGACACCTGTAGGATGAACAATACCTATACCACCTCCCTCATCATATGTCCTGGCTGGCCACAAGCATCTGATTCTAATCAACATTGTCGAGCGTGTAATCTACCACACTGGGTATACCATGGCAAAGGTGGTCTCACCCGGCCTGACTCCGGTCTATACTGAGAACTCGAAGATCTGGAACTCTGACCTGCTCCGGAATAAGAAGGCCAATCAAATCTCTGACCTGAAAATCGCGGAGGTGCACTTGCTGCTGAATGGAATGAATACCGGGAATACTGTTGTCTCTGTCCTCCTCTGAACTCCCCAGCAACATCTAAGGATCTAGCCCTCTTACCATGGCCCCGGTTACGCTCAGCGCTGTCCTCCGCTAACACTTATGATCCTCCAAGTTCTGTGCATATGCCTGTATACGCGAAATATCCATACCTTGTTGCAACGCAGCTATTATACACTCATCACGAAATGGTGAACTCGATCCTCCATCTCAGCCACCATAGCTGGGGCATAACTAACTAGTGAATTAAAGTGCACACTGTACTCTCGAACACTCATACTGCCCAGCTAAATATGTAAAAACGTATCTGCTCAAGCCCATCGAACCTCTGGCGGCAAATAATGATGAATAAAGGCATCTAAAAACTCTTACCAAACGGATAGAGGGGCATCCTCTCCCCTAGATAGCTCCCACGTCTAGTACCACTGCACTGCAACATCACGGAACCTATAAGAAGCCAACTCCATTGACTAAACCTCATTAGCATGCATGACCCTCATAGTTCTTTGCATGTTCTCAATAAAGTCCTGGGGGTCCATAGTCTGCCTCAACACGGAGAATTCTGGGGGATCTAAACAAAGAAAATTCTTAACCCTCGTACTACTAGGTCGGTCTGCTTGATCAACACTAACTCCCTAACACTAGGCTTGAAGGCTACCAATCTAGTCAACAACTGTATAGCATCCCGCATATCCTGACCCGATGCATTTAGCTGAAGGACTGGAGGCATTGGGGCAGGTGCTGGAGCTGGCTCCCCTCTAAGCTCCTCGAGTGCAGGTGGGGTATGCAAAGTCTGAGATGGGGTCTCACTCTGAGACTCGCCCCGAGCCCTGGTAGTCCACTGAGTACGGCTAATAGCCTCACCAGTCACTCTCTTGCCCTTCTGGGCAGCTGTAGCTTTCTTCAGAGGAATCGCTGAAATCAGAACAAATTACTAGAAGGTGAACTTTTACCACACTGCTCTATCGCACGATCTAAGATAGAAAGAATGACAACATCCTAATTGTCTAGTAGCCTCCTGTCTATAAATGTGGTGCACAACACACCCATAAACAAGACTCTACTAGACACGATCTGTAGACAATCCTAGGATGGAACTGCTCTGATACCACTTCTGTCATGACCCAACTCGATGAGTCATGACGAGTGCTTGACCCCTACTGACCAGACACCGTTATACCGGTACCTAGATCTCACTGAACAATAGGGTGGCCCATATATGACTTATAACCGAACTATAATGACTCCTGTAAAAATAACACCATGAACTAGACATCAACAACTCACAACCACCTGTACATATGTGCTAAAAATAACAGTGCAAGCTGACTTCCGCTACATATGCTGTATAACAAAATAAGAGCCGACAAGGCTACATATCACCCCAACTATGTACAACTGTCCAAAAACCACTAATGGAATACAAAGCTGTAGAAAGGACGGGATAGGGCCCCGTCATGCCCATATATACATATCAAAAATAGCATACATGAACTGCAGCTCCGATCCAAGTGGAGCGCACTGACTACTGCTGAGTGGAAGTCCTACTGAGCTGGACCGCCTGTTTGTTTACCTAAACCTGCGGGCATGACCGCAGCCCCCCGAGCAATAGGGCAATGCGAATAATGTACCGATTATGTAAGGCATAAGAACAGCATGTACATAAGAATCATGAAAGATATCTGAAACATGAAAGTTAAACTCAATATCTGAAAGTGCTTTATATATATATATATATATATATATATATATTATAACTGCTAGTGCTGTGGAATATACAACCCGATCCATTTATCATGTCATCCTGCGTCCGGGGTAATCTCATAATCTGCCCACTTCAGTGGTGTGCATATCTATATGCCGCCCGGCCGACTATAGCGCGGTGCGGTGTAAGAAAATAGTTGCACACACACACACACACACACACACACACACACACACATATATATATATATATATATATATATATATATATAAATGCATGAAAGACTTGCGAAAGGATACTCTGAACTCTTCTGCCAACCTAAGATCTCTGGAGGCTATAGATAGGGAAGATGTGAAATCAATGATGCAATTAACCCTATTCCATCTAGGAGTGGAATCTTTGGAACTTGCTCGCTTATTTATTTCGTTCATAATATAAGGATAATGCCAAAAGAATAAAAGGGACAGCCTTAACATACCATATCCGCTCTTCGAGCTAACTATGCTTATGTCCCGAGCTTGATAAATCTACACACAAGATCAAGTATGCTAACTGCTAAACTAGAATGTGCTAAGGGTATACACAACTAGGAATCCATGGACTTTTTTACGACGAAAACAAGAGGCGTAACAATACCCGACAAATCAGAAGGGAATACCTCCACGAACTCACATACAATAGGCACAGGCTCAAGGGGCGGAGAATAGACACTAGTTATCATGAACATGGGCCAAATAAGGCAAACACCCCTTGTCGACTAATTTCTTCACGCAGAGATAAGAAATGATCTTCTTCGAAGTGAGGCTCGGAGTACCCTCTACTAAAGTTTAGGAATCCTAGGTATAGCTGAGGTAATTGTCTTAGCGTGACAGTCTAAGATCGCGTGGTATGGGGATAACCAACCCATACCCAAAATAATGTCAAAATCTACCATATCCAATATCATCAAGTCTACTCACAGGTCATTCCCCATAAAAGTAACTAAGTAAGATCGATGTACTCGATCAACCACAACATAATCTCCAGCCAGTGTAGATAATAGGCATGCCAAGACGGTCACAAGTCAAATCCCAACCAACAGAATGATAAGTAGATACATACGAATAAGTAGAGCAGGGATCAAATAAAACTGAAGCTACCCGGTGACAAATATAAATGTTACCTAAGATCACAGCATCAGAAGCCTCGGCCTTAGGCCTACTCGAAAAAGCATAGCAATATACACCACCACAGCCCCTCTGGCCAGACTGGATCCTCCCCTGGAGACCTAGGAACCACCCCTACCTGCCTGATGTCCACCTCGGGATGAATGCGAACCACCACGACCTGACTGAGCACCACCTCTCGCTAAAGAACCACCCTGATTAACAGAAGATTACGGAGTCCTTGAGGTCTAGTGCAATATCTCATGATGTGACTGAGGTCACCACAAACAAAAAACGTTCGGGGTGCTGGAGGGTGATGCACAGAAGCTGATGAACCGGATGGACCACCTCAATTGGCTAGTTAAGAGAAGGAACCTCCCTGAGACTTCTCGGCCCCATAGCCACTCTGTCTATAAGGGCCACCAAAAGATGCCTGCAATGTGGACTGAATGGGATGGCTGGGGGCTGACTGATAGATCCTGGAAGACTGACCCCTGCCTCTATAGCTAGAACCACTGTACCAGCCATGCTGAAGAGGCCTCTTCTCACTAGACCCCCCAAATGATCGAGCCTTGGCAGACTCGACATTTACAGCATGATCTACAAC
This sequence comes from Lycium barbarum, assembly GCF_019175385.1. Taxonomy (NCBI): domain Eukaryota; kingdom Viridiplantae; phylum Streptophyta; class Magnoliopsida; order Solanales; family Solanaceae; genus Lycium; species Lycium barbarum. The sequence goes on along the minus strand of NC_083338.1, from coordinate 102,606,737 downwards.
TGACTGGAAGGAAGGCCCCATGGCTACTAGCTGAAGACAAGAAACATGAAATGGAAGCACAATTCCACCAACAAATCTACAAACTCGCTTTGCCTTTGTCGGAATCAACTGGGTCGCATATCGAGCCAAAAATAAAAACCTAGCCTCATACTCTGCCACAGACATACCTCTCTACTACAAATGGGTTAACTCATCCCTACGCTAATCCCAAAGTATGCGCCACGTACTTCTCCAAGAAGGCATGGTGGAACTGTGCCCAGGTGAGTGGTTGTGCACCAACGGGTTTGCCCTCAATAAAATACCTCCACCACGTCTTCACGTCTCCACGAAATCAAAAGGAAACATAATCCACACCGTGAGACTTCACGATATTCATCTTGTAAAGCATCTCATGCATATCCATAATGAACCCGTATGCGTCCACGCTAGGCGTGCCGAAGAACTTCGACGACTCTATCTTTAAAAATCAGGTGATGAGATCCTGATCCCCAACTTTTAAGACCTGGCCTGCTACTGGCCTAGGGGCAACCTCAGGGACGGGTATACCCTTAATATATAGGGCCATGGCAGCAGCGGGCTACATCCCCATAATCTACCTCTACTAAAGAGTCCTTACCGCTGCTCTGGTCTGGGAACTACTAGAGTAGTGGCAACACCCACGGCCTGCTGGGCATCGAGATGATTAAGGACACGAGCCATGATATCCTAGAATATTGGGTCGGACATGACCTTGGGGTGGGTCTGGGCTGGCCCCACACCTCCCTCGGCTACATGCTCTCTCGCTGGCTGTCGCTCTGGCACATGCTCTGGAGAAGTTGATCGTGTTTGCCTATGTCCATCCGTAATAGCCCTTCCAAATGACTGGTTGGGTTTTTACAAAGCTTTAGATAATATATTGAGGGCATGTATCTTGATTTCAATGGAAATTGGGATGACCACTTGCCGTTGATAGCGCTCAAATATAATAAAAATTATCAGGAAAATATTCAGATGGCTTAGTTCGAGGCAGTATATGGTAGGCGGCAGCACTCGCAGTTGGAGGGATTGAGGTTGGTGAGATGAAACTCATCTGACCAGACTTAGTCCAAGATTAATTAGAAGGCCAAGTTTGCACGATAACTCGAGGTAAGTTAAGAATTACTTTTTTAGTAAAACATTCTAGTAGAACCTATGTACTCTATGTATTTGATAGACTTCCCTACGAAGAATTCTTGTCATTAAGTACTCAATCCAATCAGTTCTTAGTCATTATAGTAATAAGTAGTATTGCAAAAATCTTTTAACATGGTATTTGATGTATTGTCTGTGTTATATAATTTTTAGACTCAATTTTTAATAAATATATGCTTACGTGTTATAGTTCATGTTATATGCAATTGCTTGAAAATAATATGCTCAGTTCATGTTAAGTTACTGGTGGTGATAACATTCAGACTCAGCCGGGAGAGCTAACCGACCTCCCCTTGCATGAGTGCCACGAGGGCCAGAGGTAGCTACCCACACGTTCGTATAGTATATTGTTTTTTAGGGAGATAGACCGACACTCCCCCGTGCGTGTTGCTAGATCCTCACATACGCAGGGCCATTATCTGAAAAGTTCTTTTTACTCAGAAAAATTATTTCTATTTTAAAATAACTAAGGTTTTAGCTTCATTTTCAATTATCAGTTATCAGTTTATGTTAGTTTTCAAGACTTTACATGATTTACACACTTTCTTGTGAAATGAGCTTTTCCTTGTTTATTACGTTCTTATCCCAGAATGTCTAGATCCACCTTTTAGAAGGTATTCAGTGAAAATGGGTACCTTTGGATATACTTAGATCATTTGTGCTCGCCATGTCGTGTGGCAGGTGTTGAGTTCAGAGGTAACAAAATTTGTGGCTAGAGGCAGATATCTTATGCTCAGCTGATAGGATCTATTTATTTCATTCAGGCGGCATCAGTTCCTTCTAAGTCATTGATTATTTTTAGACATATTAATATTATTTTGGGGGGAATTCCCTGTTTATTATGTAGTAGATTTAAGTTTCTTAGAGGTTTATGATTGTCAATGGGCTATGTTTCGAACGATATTTCATTGAGTTCATCAATTAGTTTTAGACATTATTAACTAATAACTTAATTGATTTTTCTTATTAAAGGTTAAGTTCTGCTGAGACTTTTAGTTAGCTGGGATAGGGTTCACCTTAATAGGTAGTAGGGGTTAGGTGTCATTCACATCGCACCCTAGTTTGGGGGTCTAATAAGTTGATATCGGAGCAACCAAGTTTAGGGTGTCATGAGTCATATCTAGTTGTGACGACCCATTTGGTTGTTTAGGCTCTTTTGACCCTTTTACCTCGTTGACCCTTCCCCTAGATCTGTTAGAGTGATTTTGACCCGCGAGGATGGGTGGCACAGTTGGCGAGGTAGTCGGGTGAGCATTAATAGAATTTGACAACTTTAGAAGCTATTAAGTAGAATAAGTGAAAAAGTGTTGACCAATAGTTGACTTTTGGGTAAACAAGTATTCCTGGGATATTCGGCGATTCCATGAGGTTTGGAAGGTCGATTATGTTACGCCTCATAAATTTTGGCGCCGATTGTGTCGTAAGAAAACTAACGTGAGTCTAGAGAGGCTATGATACCCCTATAAAGTTAAGGAAGACTTTTAATAAGTGTTAGATAAGTATTTAAAGGTTTCAGGATCGGCCGAATCGAACAAATTAAGGTTGTTGAAAATTTGGGAACACTTGGCAGAATTCCGACAAGAAATTTTGGTCCAACTTGAGAGAGGCATATCTCCTAGAATATGAGGAGTTACAGAATCCATAAACTATATAAATTGAAGTTCAGGGAGTCTTCTTTCCAATCCAACTGACAGATCCCAATTCTGAGAGGTATGGAATTAAGTACGAGTCGTACAAAAATGTACGTCCCGTGCATTTTGGACGTACCTTACCTGAAATTTCCAGAATGTTGAAATTTTTTACCTCCAAGTACGGGATGAATTGTAGCATGTACTTTGACAGTATGGGATGAATAGTAACCTGTACTTTGAAGTATGGCCAATACTTTTGGCCGCACTTTGCTCGAAATTTCCCGAAATTGGAAGTCGGTGCAATTTTTTTTCCTAAGTCTGTAAATAGATGTTTCCACGACCTAGGCTTCATTTTTTACCAAAAATAAATCCCTAATGTATCTCTAAGTTTCCCTTAACATCCATAGACACTCCAAATCAGTCCAAATCAAATCAAGAGAAGATCAATCTTGAAAACATAAGTTAATTTATGGAAGTTGGATGTTCTTACTTTTACTAGGAGTTGTGGGGATTAAGTCTTAGATAAAGTTGTCTGAGTTGAAATTCTTCAAATACAAGGTATATTATTTATCTTATCTCTCATGTTAAGTTGATTTGAAGGTTTAGCAAGTCTTAGAAAGTGAAAAGAGTTATGGCGAAAAGTTCAAATATGAATTGATGATATTTTGAGTTGTAAATTAACTTAAGCTATAATTGTTTGCATTTTATGAGTATAATATTATTATGAGGGGTAATAATGATGTTGAGGAAGTGTGGTATACAAGTGTATAAAGGGTTGTATTGAAGTTGTTGTTATGGATTTTTTATGAAAAGAAGTTTGGGATTGGATTGAGTATAATTGGAATGTAATCTTTTGATTATGGAATTGTTGATGTTTTTATTGTGGTTTTGGGAGTTGTTTTTGAGTTGGAGGAAATAGAAGATATACGGGGAAATGCTGCCCAATTTTCGTTAGCTCATTTATTAATTTAGTTTGACCACATAAGCATTTCAATGACTTACCTTAAGTGCGAATCATCTTGAATATATATTTATAAGCTCGAGAGGATAGGCGTTGAGTAATCAAGGAGACGACGAGGTGTCTTAAGGCTAACCCTTTCTTTCTAAAGGCATGATTCCCTTATTGTGAACCCATACATGATATCTATAATGTCCTATTTCCTAAAATTGCTAGAAACTCATAATTCTCAAGGTTCCTATGGTATTGTTGATAAAAGTTCCCTATGATGATGATGATGGTGATTCCATTTTTAATGATACCAAAGCTTATAGTTCTTGATGTTCTCGTGATATTATTGAGCTTGTTCCATGATTATTGATTTTATTCATTGTTGTTGATCTCATCTTATAATAATTGTTCTTTCAAGGTGAGATATAGCGATGATGATGATTCCATAATAGAAATCGGAGGTTTACCGACCTTACGTCACTCTGATAGAGTAGTAATGTTTCATTTGGGCTCTCATGCATGCTTTATATATGTAGCTATTTTCTCACACTGACCCGCGCTATAGTCAGCCGGGTATGGCACGTAGATATACACACCACCGCAGTGGGTACGTTATGATGTTACCCCGGATGCGGGATGACATGATATATGAATCGGGCTGCACGTTCTGCAACAATATATATATATATATATATGAATTGTTTTTTTTTAAAAAAAGCTAAGCATGCATGACATCCGCCTCAAGAGGCAATCAGATGTACAGGTTCTCTCTTTTACCTTATGTTTCTACATATCTTTATTATGTTGTTATCCATGCCTTACATACTCAGTACATTATTCGTACTGACGTCCTTTTGCTTGTAAACGCTGTGTTGCATGCCCGCAGGTAGGCAGAGAGGCGGATCAGATCCATAGGTGTTTCATCAACGATTTCTCAGGAGCGCTCCGTTTGCTTTAGAGCTACAGTCTAGTGGTATTATTCTTTTGTGTACATATTTGGGCACGGCGGGGTCCTGTCCGGTCTTTATGATTTCATGCACTCTATGTAGAGGCTTGTAGACAGATGTATATAGTTAGATGTTCTGTAACCTCATCGGTTCATATTTTTGTATATCATTTTTGCAGCCTTGTCGGCTTGTGCGTATGAGCATAGTTGAGGATGATTATATAGATGTGCATTTATCTTTTTGGACTTATGCCCTTACAGATTATGATAGTTATGAGTTATCTTTGTCGTCCACCTAGATATGATTATGAGATGTATGAGAAGAGGTGCTCGGGAGGTTAGCTCCGAGTGCCCGTCATGGCCCTCTGGTTGCGTCATGACAAAAGTGGTATCAGAGCAGTTCTTCCTAGGGTGTGTCTACGAGCCGTGTCCAGTAGAGTCTTATTTATGAGCGTGAAGCGCGCTACACTTATAAACAGGAGGCTGCAGGGCATTTCAGAACTATATTCCTTTTTTTCTCATCTTAGATCGTGCGATAGAGCCAAGTTAAGAATGCAACTATCTAATTTTTTTCCCAGTTTAATTTTCAGTGATGCCTCCGAGAAAGTAGAAAGTCAGTGCAATACTCGGCGTTGCCGGAGAAGGTACTACCCGAGAACCCCCGGTTGAGTTAAGACATAGCGAGGCTCAGAGTACCACTTCCTCGCATGCTACCTTTATTCCTCCAGTGGCAGAAGTGCATGGAAGGGCTCCGGCCCCTCAACCTCAAGCCCCTCTCCCTATTGCTCGTTAGTAGTCGCTCAGGCCCAGCGGCAGGGTGCAGGCCATGGTGATAAGGTTGTTAGTGCCAGAGTTCGTGATTTCATCAACATAGAGCCTCCAGAATTATTTGGGTCAAAATCAGACGAGGACCCACAGAACTTAATAGATGAGATGTTGAGGACATTATGGGTAATGCATGATTTGGATGTTGAGTTGGAAGAGTTGGCCTCTTATAGATTGCGAGATATGGCTGTTCATTAGTATAGTACCTGGGTGTCTTCTAGAGGGGTAAATGCACTACCACCGGTATGGCAAGAGTTTGTGGATGCTTTTCTTCGACATTACTTGCCGCCAGAGGTTTGACGGGCCAGAGCTGATAGGTTCCTGAACCTCAGATAGAGAAATGTGAGTGCTTGGGAGTATAGCCTTCGTTTTAATTCATTGGCTAGGTATGCTCCCCCTATGGTAGCTGATATGGGAGATCGTGTTCATCGGTTTGTGAATGGATTGGGACCCCATTTGATTGATGATTGCTTGACGGCCTCACTTCAGAAGGGTATAGATATTTCTCGTATCCAGGCTCATGCCCAGAATCTGGAAGAACGACAGCAACAGTGGAGGAGTGAGTGTGATTATGATAGGGGTTATAGTAATAGGGCCAGATCTTCAGGTGCTATTAGTGAGTTCAGAGGGGGTCAGAAGCAGTAGTATTCCAGGCACTCGGGCCAGTCAGCGGCTAGTACACCTCCTCAATTTATAGGCAAGAGGTTCGATCGCCCTATTTACTCCAGACTAGGTCAGGGTTCTAGAGCTTCGGGTTCTCAGTATAGAGGTGAGTCCGCCCAGATGAGACCGCCCTTACCACGATGCACTCTGTGTGGTAAGTTGCATACCAAACAGTGCCGATTAGGTACGGATTCTTGTTATGCCTGCGGTCAGCCAGGCTATATGGTGCGCGATTATCCATCGATAGGGGGTAGAGTTATGATTCAGCCAACGGGATCTGCAGCTGGTTCTTCATCATAGGTGCGCCCTTTGGGGCAGAGTTCACAGACACCAGCAGGCCGTGGTAGAGCCAGAGGGGCAGAACCCAGTTCGAGCAGTCCTCAGAACCGCATCTTTGCACTAGCTAGGTAACAGGATCTAGAGTCTTCACCTGATGTAGTTACAGGTATATTATCAGTATCTTCTCATGACGTGTATGCATTGATTGATCCAGGTTCTACATTGTCATATGTTACTCTTTATATTGTCGGTCGGTTCGGGGTGAAACCCAAGTCGATTAAACCTTTTGAAGTGTCTACACCCATTGGTGACCCAGTGATAGCTAGACGGGTATATAGAAATTGTGTGGTTGTAGTTTGTGGTCATCATACCATGGCTGATTTGATTGAGCTAAATATGGTAGACTTTGATGTTATTATGGGTATGGATTAGTTGGCTTCTTGGTATGCCAATGTTGATTGTAGAACGAAAATGGTTCACTTTCAATTTCTGGGCGAACCAGTTCTAGAGTGGAAGAGTATTACAGCGTCTCCGAGAGGTAGGTTTATTTCATATCACAAGGCAAGGAAGATGATTGCTAAAGGTTGTATTTATCATTTAGTCCGGGTTCAGGATACAGAAGCAAAGTCGCCAACTCTTCAGTAGTTAATGAATTTCCAGATGTATTTCCGGACAAGCTTCCAGGCCTTCCGCCAAAACAGGAGATTGATTTTGCCATTGATGTGTTACCGGATACCAAGCCAATAGCCATTCCTCCTTATAGAATGGCACCTGCTGAATTGAGTGAGTTGAAGGAGCAACTGAAGGATTTGCTTGAGAAAGGCTTTATTAGGCCTAGTTCGTCACCGTGGGGAGCACATGTGTTGTTTGTAAGAAAGAAAGATGGTTCGTTAGGGATGTGTATCGATTATAGGCAACTGAATAAGGTGACAATAAAGAATAAGTATCCACTTCCAAGAATTGATGATATATTTGATCAGTTACAGGGTGCCAAATGGTTCTTAAAGATAGACTTAAGATCCGGGTATCACCAGGTGAGAGTCAGAGAGAAAGACATTCCGAAGACGGCCTTCAGAACTAGATATGGTCATTTCGAGTTTCGGGTAATGTTGTTCGGATTGAATAATACACCGACAGTATTCATGGACTTAATGAACAATGTATTCAGGCCTTTCCTAGATTCATTCGTTATTGTATTTATCGATGGTATTCTGGTATACTCACGATCAGAGGCAGAGCATGCAGACCATTTATGTGCAGTCCTTAGAGTTCTTCAGAAGTTATATGCAAAGTTCACAAAATGTGAGTTCTGGTTGAATTCCGTGACTTTTCTGGGCATATTATTTCAGCTGATGGTATTCGGGTGGATACCCAGAAGATTGAAGCTATGAATACTTGGCCGAGACCTACAACAGCTATTGAAGTTCATAGTTTTCTGGGTTTGGCAGGTTATTATAGAAGAATTGTAGAAGGGTTTTCTTCTATTTTTGCACCACTGACGAAGTTGACTTATAAATCAGCCAAATTTCAATGGACGGATGCTTGTGAGCGCAGTTTTCAGGAGCTGAAGAATAGATTGACTTCGGCCCCGGTTCTGACACTTCCAGAAGAATCGGAAGGCTATATTATTTATTGTGATGCCTTAGGCATTGGGTTAGGTTGTGTGCTGATGAAGCATGGTAAATTTATTGCTTATGCTTCAAGGCAATTGTGAAAACATGAGAAAAACTACCTGACCCATGATCTAAAGTTGATTGTGGTAATTCATGCATTGAAGATGTGGAGGCGCTATTTGTATGACATTCATGTTGATATTTATATAGATCATAAGAGTCTCCATTATATTTTCAACCAAAAGGAGTTGAACTTACGGCAAAGACGATGGTTAGAGTTATTAAAAGATTATGATGTTAGTATCTTATATCATCCTGGAAAGGCGAATGTAGTAGCTGATGCTTTTAGTCGCAAATCCATGGGTAGTTTATGTGACGTTTAGCCAGATAAAAGGGAATTTTCTCATAAGCTTCAGCAGTTGGCTAGCCTAGGAGTTCGATTATTGGACTTGGGCGATACAGGAGTCACTATCAAGGATTTAGCTATCTCGTCTTTAGTAGTTGAGGTGAAAGAGCACTAGTATGAGGATCCCATGTTAGTTCATTTTAGAGATACATCTCCTCATAAGAGAAAGTCACCATTTGAGATTTCTGCAATGGAGTTCTCAAATATCGAGGCAGATTATGTGTTCCTGATGTTGCAGGGTTACATCGCCAGATCTTGGGAAGAGCCCATTGTTCCCGTTATTCTGTTCATCCAGGAGAGAAAAAGATGTATTATGATATTAAGTCAATTTATTAGTGGGACGGGATGAAGAAAGACATAGCAGACTTCACAGCTTAATGTCCTAACTGTCAGCAGGTAAAGATCGAACATCAAAAGCCCGGTGGATTACTACAAGCTATTGAGATTCCTACTTGGAAATAGGAAGTAATTAACATGGATTTCATGACAGGCTTGCCTTGTTCTCAGTGTAAGTATGATTCCATATGGGTGATTGTTGATAGACTTAAAAAATCAGCTCATTTTCTACCTGTCAGAACTACGTATTCAGCTGAAGATTATGCAAGGCATTATATCAAGGGGATAGTACGACTCCATGGTATTCCAGTGTCCATTATGTCCGACAGAGGTGCGCAGTTTACAGGTAACTTCTGGAAGTCCTTCCAAGATCCTTTGGGAACTCAGGTGATTCTTAGCACAGCATTTCACCCCCAAACGGATGGACAAGCCGAATGTGCCATTTAGACTCTCGAGGATATGCTACGAGCATATGTGCTGGATTTCAGGGGTAGTTGGGATGATCATTTGCCGCTCATTGAGTTCGGTTATAACAACAGTTATCATTTCAGTATCCAGATGGCCCCGTATGAGGCTTTATATAGGCGCAAGTATAGATCACCAATTGGATGGTTTGAAGTGGCAGAGACTAAATTAATAGGGCCAGATTTAATCCAGCAAGCAGTGGAAAAGGTAAATCTTATTCAGGATCAATTATTGACAGCCCAAAGTCTCCAGAAGTCTTATGCGGACAATCGCCAACGAGACTTGGAGTTCCAAGTTGTTGATTGGGTATTCTTGAAGGTATCACCTATGAAGGGCGTCATGAGATTTGGCAGAAAGATAAAGTTTAGTCCTCGGTATATTAGGCCTTACAGGACTGCACGCATGGTGGGCCAAGTTGCCTATGAGTTAGATCTACCTTCAGACTTGGAGTCAGTCCATCCGGTTTTCCATGTGTCAATGCTTCACAAGTGCATTGGAGATCCTTCCAGAATTGTACTTGTGGATGATTTCCAGGTCACCGAACAATTATCCTACGAAGAAGTTCCCCTTTGCAATCCTAGATAGACAAGTTCAGAGACTAAGAACTAAAGATGTAGCTTCAATTAAAGTACTATGGAGAAACAATAATAAGGAAGAAATGACTTGGGAAGCTAAAGAAGATATGAAGCCCAGGTATCCACATTTGTTCCCACTCCCAGAGAAGGTTCAGACAGAGACACCATTGTCTTCATGTGCGTAATGCTTTCTTTTTACGATTTCTTGATCATGTGGGGCCATTATTGTTGTTGTTGTTGTTGTAGCCTTGTGAGGCATTGTATATTTTAGGTTGTTGTGATAGGATGGTAGTAGTATAGTTACAGGAGAACTCTGGCAAAATTTTTGTAGAATTCCTAAGAGTTTAACATTCAAGGACGAATGTTTCTAAGGGGGGAAGGATGTTACACCTCATAAATTTAAGCGACGATTGTGTCTTAAGTAAACTAACGTGAGTCCAGAGAGGTTATGATATCCCTATAAGATTAAGGAAGACTTTTAATAAGTGTTAGACAAGTATTTAAAGGTTTCAGGATCGAGCGAATCAAAGAAATTAAGTTTGTTGAAAATTTGGGAAAACTTGGCAGAATTCCGACAGGAAATTTTGGTCCAACTTTAGAGAGGCATATCTCCTAGAATATGAGTTACGGAATCCATAACCTATGTAAATTGAAGTTCAACGAGTTTTCTTTCCAATCCAACTGACAGATCGCAATTCTGAGAAGTATGGAATAACGTACGGCCCGAACAAAAATGTTCGTCCTGTGCATTTTGGACGTACCTTACCTGAAATTTCAAGAAAGTTGAAAATATTTACTTCTAAGTACGATATGAACAGTAGCATGTACTTTGAAAGTATGGGATGATCTGTAACCCGTACTTTGAAGTATGGCCAATACTTTTGGCTGTACTTTGCCCGAAATTGGAAGTCGGTGCAATTGTTTTCCCCAAGCCTGTAAATAGATGTTTCCACGACCTAGGATTCAATTTTCACCAAATATAAATCACTAATGTCTCTCTAAGATTCCCTTAACATCCATAAACACTCCAAATCATTGCAAATCAAATCAAGAGAAGATCAACCTTGAAAACCTAAGTTAATTTATGGAAGTTGGATGTTCTTGCTTTCACTTGGAGTTGTGGGGATTAAGTCTTAGAGCAAGTTGTGTCAGTTGAAATTCTTCAAATACAAGGTATGTTATTCATCTTATCTCTCATGTTAAGTTGATTTGAAGGTTTAACAAGTCTTAGAAAGTGAAAAGAGTTATGGGGAAAAGTTCAAATATGAATTAATGATATTTTGAGTTGTAAATTAACTTGAGCTATAATTTTTTGCATGTTATGAGTATAATATTATTATGAGGGGTAATAATGATGTTGAGGAAGTGTGTTATACAAGTGTATAAGGGGTTGTATTGAAGTTGTTGTTATGGATTGTTTATGAAAAGAAGTTTGGGATTGGATTGAGTATAATTGGAATATAATCTTCTGATTATGGAATTGTTGATGTTTTTATTGTGGTTTTTCGAGTTGTATTTGAGTTGGAGGAAGTAGAAGATATAAGGGGAAATGCTGCCCAATTATAGCTCATTTATTAATTTAGTTTGACCACATAAGCGTTTCAAATACTTACCCGAAGTGCGAATCATCTTGAATGTAGATTTACGAACTTGGAGGATAGGCGTTGAGTAGTTAAGGAGACGATGAGGTATCTTAAGGCTAACCCTTTCTTTCTAAAGGCATGATTCCCTTATTGTGCACCCATACATGATATCTATGATGTCCTATTTCCTAAAATTGCTAGAAACTCATAATTCTCAATGTTTCTACGGTATTGTTGATAAAAGTTCCCTATGATGATGATGATAATAATGATGATGATTCCATTTCTAAATCTTATAGTTCTTGATGTTCTCGTGATATTATTGAGCTTGTTCCATGATCATTGATTTTATTCATTGTTGTTTATCTAATCTTATAATAATTGTTCTTTCAACGTGAGATATATCGATGATGATGATTCCATAATAGAAATCAGAGGTTTACTGACCTTACATCACTCCAATAGAGTAGTAACGTTTCATTTGGGCTCTCATGCATGCTTTATATATATGTAGCTATTTTCTCACAGCGAGCCGCGCTATAGTCGGTTGGGTACAACACGTGGATGTGCACACCACTGTAGTGGGTAGGTTATGATGCTACTCCGAATGCGGGATAATATGATATATGGATCGGGCTACACGTTCCGCAGCAATATATATATATATATATATGTGTGTGTGAAAAATGTTTTTTTTTTAAAGCTAAGCATGCATGACACCCGCGTCAAGAGGCAATCAGATGTACAGGTTCTCTCTCTTACCTTATGTTTCTACATATTTTTATTATGTTGTTATCCATGCCTTACATACTCAGTACATTATTCGTACTGACGTCCTTTTGCTTGTGGACGCTGTGTTTCATGCCCGCATGTAGGTAGGGAGACGGATCAGATCCATAGGGGCTTCATCGGCGATTTCTCAGGAGCGCTCCATTTGCTTTGGAGCTACAATCTAATGGTATTATTCTTTTGTGTACTTATTTGGTCACGGCGGGGTCCTTTCCCGCCTTTATGATTTTATGCACTCTATGTAGAGGCTCGTAGATAGATGTACATAGTTAGATGTTCTGTAACCTCATTGGTTCATATTTTTGTATATCATTTTTATAGCCTTGTCGGCTTGTGCATATGGGCATATTTGAGGATGATTATATAGATGTGCATTTATCTTTTGGGACCCATACCCTTACAGACTATGATAGTTATGAGTTATCTTTGTGGTCCACCTAGATATGATTATGAGATGTATGAGAAGAGGTGCTCGAAAGGTTAGCCCTAGATGCCCGTCATGGCCTTATGGTTGGGTCGTGACATATTATAACTTGGTATGGGGTTTGGTTCAGTTCCCAAGGCAAGCGGGGGTGTTTTGGTCTTAGGGTTGGAAACCTTATTTTGGGTTTTGGGGTTGACCTGGTCAATATGACTTCCGTTGGGAATTCGGAGGGCACAAGTGAGTTTGTAGCATGTTTTTATTGTGCTATGCATGTTTGGTTTGTATCCGGGAGGTCTCGGATGAGTTTGGGTTTCGAGGTGAGCTTGGTGAAAAACCAGATTTTTCTAGTTTCTGGTGTGCCACATCTTCAGGCATTGGCCCTTATCTACAAGCTCGCCTCTGCGAGGCTTGGTCCACAGATGTGAGAAGTTGGATGGTTGGGCAAGTCCACACCTGTAAAGGGTTTTTCGCAGATGCGGGACCGCACCTGCGACCAGGATTCCACATCTGCGAGGATTCGATATGTTAGTACTCATCTCTGTCTCTTGATATCTCACTTATCAACTGGAAAGGAAAGGGTAATGGAAATGAAATGAGTTGTGATTGCATTTCATGGCAAGTAACTGTTTATTTACCGATATGTGATGTTATTGAGGCTGATTTCATGCATGGCATTGCATTTCATTTCATTTCATCACTGATATGATAAGATTGTGGTTCTGAAATGATGATAAGTGAGAGAGTGTAGCCTCTGAGGTTTCTGCCGAAGAGTGTAAAAGAGAGATGAGAGTCGTGATCCGAGATCTTTACCAGAGCAGGATGTGTTCTCGTAATCCGAGGTCATATACCGGAGCGAGAGAGAGTGTGTACATGGACTTTGTGGGTCCCTCATGGGTCATTGATATTGAGGCATTGCCCTTTGAATGTGTGTACGATGGAGAAGAGCCTGTGTGGCAACTCTTTGCATAGAGAAGGGCTTGTGTGGCAACTCACTGCAGTTGCATTGCATCGCTTACATTCACATACATTTATCTGTTCTTACCTGTTGACTTGGCAACTTATACTTATTATTTTATCTTATACTTGACATGTTTTTTGACCTGTTCTTGACTGCTTATATGCTCTACTCATCTATTTCTTTCTATTTATATATGTGAACTAATCGTTGTCGGCCTATGATACCTCCGAATATATGTGTTTGTACTCATACTACACTTGTTGCACTTTTTCTTGAGTGTAGATTTTTCTGTTGGTTCGACATCCCGACCTCGTGAGTGATCTGAGGCCTTGACCGGAGACTTTCAGGGTGAGATACTTGCCAGATCCGTAGAGCGGAGGCTCATTTTGCTTACCTATCTTCCCTTTTTGTCACGATCCAATTTCACTAAGTCGTGCGAGCACCTACCTTTCCCACCTCAGTAGGCGAACTCTTAACTCAACATTCACAAATAACAGAAAATAGCGGAAGCAGTAAAATAGCGAAAGTCTCACAATTATAATATAAATAAGAAAATGCGGAAGTAAATGAAATCTGCCCCAATATCTGGTCTGGTCATACAAGAGCATCTAACTAAAATCTGCAAGTCTGGAATATCAATAACATATCAAGTCCGATTATGTCTCGGAATAGGAAATAAGGCATATGATAGGAAAGTCTTCAAGGTCAGGGACACCATGATTACCTTGGAAACTCGAAAGAAGCCGAAGTGTCGATCAGCCACGAGTCACAGAAGTGGATCCGACCTGGTATCTCTGCATTCATAAAAGAATGCAGCAAGTGCAGGTCAGTACAAACAACAGTACTGGTAGGCATCATCGGCCGACTAAGCATAGTTAACACAATTCAAAAGATAAGCAGATAAGCAAGTAAACTAGCAAGTATAAGACAATATAATCACAACCGGGTATCCATCATCGCCTATGTAAAGCATCTAAACCCAAATATGTCAAGTCTGAATATATCTGATCCAAACCAATCATTACAACCCAATCACCAAGCATCTCAAACAAGTCATAATGCAATGCGGTGCAATAATGGTAGGAATGCAATGCAATGCCATGCAATGAGGTGTACACATGTACTTCGGACGGAAATATCGACATCTCGGTAGCACAACCCAGCGTGACTCGCGAAGTCTAAGTGCCACCCGTCCTAGATCTTTGCCCAACAGGAAGACGGGACACCGGATCTTTGCCCACAGGGGGATTCTCACTGGCACCACCCTGGGGGCCCGCGGGGTCCATGCACTAACAACGATTCCGCGATATCATCGGAATTGGCTATGCAACAACGATGCCGGAATAGATCATCGGCCATCTCACAATCACTCAAGTAAAAGAGTCTGTCAAATATCAGTTTTACACAATCAACGATTCCGAAATTGAACCTCGGACATCGGCCTTCTCACAATCACTTAAGTAAAAGAGTTTATCAAATATCAGTTTCATACAATCAACGATTCCGGAATCGACCTTCGGACATCGGCCTTTTCACAATCACTCAAGTAAAAGAGTTTATCTAAATATTAGTATACTCCATCAACGATACCGGATCATCACCGGGTATCGGCCATGCATTATGAATATGTGAGAATGCATGCAATGCGTATATCAGTCATTAACAATCAATTTCAATATCACAAGTACCGACAATGGGGTACGCCAACAATGTATCATACCACAATACCAACAGTGGTATGCCGACAATATATCAATATCACAAGTACCAACAGTGGGTACACCAATGACATATCCAAGTACAAATGCCAACAACGGGTATGTCAATTCTATCTCAATCAATATAATAACACAGATTCCGATATCTACCAATTACTCAAGGCATTAAACTATCACAATGGAACAATCAAAGCACACATAACGGGGTGTCTAGTCCCAACACACAATAGGGCCCAACCTAAAGCAATATCCAACTTGTTACACCTTGGAAATTCCCCCGCTAGTGTGCAGTGATTAGGCCGATGAAAGGTATGACGTATATGGTGTTTTGACGAGTGATAACGTCCCTTAGATTGGTATCAAAGAGTTAAACAATTGTTAAGAAGGTTCCATAAGGATCGGAGATTTAACGAAGTGACAAAAATAAGATTCAATTAACTGGTGGATTATACGGTCGATTATACGGACCGTATAATGGTTTTACGGCCGTATAATGAACCGTAGAAGTGTCACAGAATACGTTGAGAAAAAATGGGTTTTATGGTAGATTATACGGACTGTATAAAATTATACGGCCCGTAAAATGAACCGTCAAGTTGACACAGGAAAGGGCAGCCACTGGAGCAGTTTTACGGTCGATTATACGTACCGTATAATGGACCGTATAATGGCATCGGGACAGATTTCAACTTTATAAAAAAAATGATCCAAGTTCATTTTATTCATTTCTCCTTCTCACTCCACGACCCCATCTCTCTCTAGAACATTCCAAACTCTTCCAAACCAAGAATTCAAGTGAAGAATTAAGATCAACTTCATCAATCCACTAAAACCAAGTGTAAGAAACACATCAAAGGGTCATTTAAGTCAAGAAATTCCATAAAAGGTGGAACTAGGGTTTGGTGCAAGTGAAGTAATTCAACTCAAGACTTGTTCAACCATCATCTAAGGTATGTTTCATGACTTTATCATGTTGTTTAAGGTATTAGGATACTAAGAAGCTTGATTTGTAGAGAGACATGGGAAATGGGTCTTGAATGGGTGAATAGTGTCACCATTGAATGATAGTGGAATTGAATCATGAATGCTAGTGTGTTGTGAGTATGAATATTTTATAAATGACATGTAGATCGTGAGATAAGTGTGATACGTGGAAAATACGATAGCGAACCTAAAACCATAAATGCGGGAAAAAGGGGGAGAAATGGTGGATTTTGTTTAAAGTATATAGAAGATGATTGGTGATTGCTATATTGTGATTGTTGTTGTAAGTGTTGGGAGTTGATACGGAAGATGGGATAAATAGTATAAGCAAAGGAAGTGCTGCCCAATTTTCTCTAGAAATAGTAATGCGTTCTTATGGCTAATTGACTAATGTTAGTATGAATCCTCTTCTTGAAGGTAGAGGCGTGACGTTGAAGGAGAATAAGCAAACGCTAAATTGCTTAAACAACAAAGGTATGTGAGGCTTAAATCTTTTTTCAAAAGGCATGAATCCTTCAAGCTTTTCATAAATCCTTCTATAAGATGAAGCTTAAGATCCCTTCCATATATTAAATCCTCTATGAGCATGATAGTGATGACAATGAGCTAGAGTATAGAGATTCAAGAAATTGTGGCATGTTGTTCCTACAATGCTAATGATGTTATTACTGTAAACACTCGCATTACGTTTTATTCCCTTCAAGGTGAGGCATGATACTCATAAATGTCCATAATACAATCGGGGGTTCACGACCTTACGTCACCCCGACATAGTATGGTTGTCTTAAAGCCTAATGAATTCTCTTAATGCTAATGTATGTTATGACAATAAGATGATAAGTAATGCTAACTTGTAACACTATGGGGTACATGGGACACTAAGAAATGATAACATGATGCTATGGCTTGAGATGTATAATAATGACGTGTTATGATTGATGTTATGATGATATGATTCCACCGCGCCTATATGGCCGGGCATGTCACCGCTAATGCGGGCTGCATATGATTCCACCGCGCCTATATGGCCGGGCATGTCACCGCTAATGCGGGCTGCGATGTTTACACCGAGCGGAGAGGGCCGGGCATGATCACCACCAGTGGATGGCATATGAGGGTTACCCGGACGCGGGTAACGATACAGATTATGTTGTGATGAGGTATATAATGACGTACGTGATGATGTATGGGATGTGATAGCATGGGTACTATGATTGTGTAAACTGTGAAATATGATAGTAATATGATTGCCTATGACATGTGTGCAGGTTATATCTTTGTCCCATGACTCATGATCTTTCTATTATGTTTGTTTATTTCATTCCTGCCTTACATACTCGGTACAATATTTGTACTGACGTCCTTTATCCTATGGAAGCTGTGTTCATGCCCACAGGTAGACAGGGAGGAGATCTCGCTCCGGATTCTTAGAGGCTGCTAGCTGATCGGAAGCCCTCCATTGTCCTGGAGGTGCCTATGATGATTCTTTTGTGTACAGTTGTAGGTGTCATCTCTTAGAGGCTCGTAGATACTCGACGTGGGTCGTGTGGTTTCATGGCATGGTCATTATGTATATATATATGTATGTATATTATTTTGCTAGCCTAAGGGCTCGTATGTATAAAAGCATTTCGTTCTAAATGAAAATGGATTTTATTATATATTAAGCATGAATCGGATAAATGCCTGCTAAATAAGCTTAATAAGTGATGGCACGAGCAGTGCTCGGTGGTTAGCCCAGGGTACCCGTCACGGCCCCTAGCTGGGTCGTGACACAACTCGACTTCATACCCGAAGGTTCACATGCTGTCTCCGACATTATAATCTAAATATGTGCTTCACCATATGAAGTCTCACCAAAGGTAAGCCATAAACTACCTGAATTGTCGAACCGCAACACCAACAACTCACTCATTTTCCTTTCCCTTCCGCTGAACCTCAGAACCAAAGTAGTCTAAGCATAATCAAATTCTATATTAGAAATCATGAATAATGATATTAATATTGCTACTATTTCAATTCGGTCAATTCTAACCCTAGAAATTGGGGTAAGCGGGCCCACAAGGGCAAAACGAGAAATTTGTGGGTAAAATACCAAATTGAGTACTAAGTAATCATAACCCAACCACTAATTGTTGATTTAGCTCAAGGATTAGTCTAATTTCTTATTTCAAGCAAAACCCCCAAATTGGGTATAAACCCTGAGTCTTCAAATCCAAAATTCAATGCTAAAAGTGGAAGATATATGATTAATAAGCTTAGATTAGTCAATATATAGCATAAACATCTCCAATTTATCATTAATAATCCTAGGGACAATGTTCTTCCAAAACCCTCTTTTAACTCACATCATCATGGGTTTATTAAGGGGGAAAGGGTGAATCTAGTATGATTATGGTTAAAGGGAGAGTGAAGAAATAAGCAGGATTTACCTTTAAGATTCCCGAGGCCATCTACTCACATACCAAACACATAGTCTCACATAAAGACGCGCTACGAATGCGCCCGTGGGCTCAGAATTTCAACCGGAAGTCTCATTGACCGAGTCAACCCCCGATGCCTTAATCCTAAATTTCTAACCTAAGTCTCGAAAGGCATCCAAGTGCATTGGGAACCGAACCAAATACACACACAAGTTCTAAACGACCATCCGGACCTCTCGGGATTGACAAAATTCCGACAAAGATTCGTTTGCCCAAATGTCAACTTTGGGTCAATCATTTTTCACTTTGAGCCTATTATTCCCAAAAGTTGCCCGAATCTAGTCCAGACACCTTGGGAAGCGTGTCAACGGTCCCCTCGGGTCATAGGTGAGCTAATCAATGCTCGAAAATGGGCCAAAACGCCAAAAATAACGGGTCGTTACATTTTTATTCTGAGACAGTATTATCTAGTTATATGACTGTATTTTCGCTATTAGACTATGTAGTTGTATTTAATGGCGCTTGTACGATTTCAGACCCTTTTTGGGGTTATGTGTATCCAGCATTTCCGCACCATTTACAATTTTATGGGTTTAGACAGTTATATATTACTGTTTACTTTCGCATGTTTAAATGATGTATGAAATAATTTGGTTTAAAGGGAAGGGTTCGCACACTGGGGGGATAGTGTGGGTGTCCGCACGATTCACGATTTGGGTCATGACACTAGTAAAGTCCCATATGTGAGCATGTTGTGCACCATACTTATATCTGGGAGGCTACCGGATAAGATTGGAAAATTTTCCTTCTTTGATTCTTAAATCGTGTGTTTGATCTTAAAGTGTGAGTCGTGTGACAATACTCTTAATAGCATGAAATGGACATAAAACTCACCTTTGATTATGTAGGAATGGGCTTTGGATGAAAATACTTTACTTGGAGAAAACCCTAGCTTCAACTCCAAAGAGATTCTTGACTTCTAGCAACCCTAATGAGCACTCATACCCTTGATTCCACTAATTTTTGGTGTTTGATCTTTGATTTACCTTGGGTTTATGTTAAGGAAATGTATGGAACCTTCTAGAGGTCTTGAGAGAAGTGGAGAAGATGTAAAAATGAAAAATTAGAAGTGGGAACTTATATTTATACTTGGAAAAATACTCAGCCCGGTGAGACTTATACAGACCCTTATACGGTCCGTATAATATTATACGGTCCGTATAAGTGACCGTATTTCACCATCAGGGAAATTTCCTTTTCTGTAAGGTTATACGGACCATATAACTGGTCGTATAACTCCATTTTTCTGAAGTTAATCTCGTCGTCTCGTTTGATCTCCAATCCTTATGGAACCTTCTTAGCACTTGTTTAACACTTCAGTAACAATCTAAGGAGCACTATAACTCTTCTTCAAGACATTATTAAACCAACATTAGTTCGGTACTTTGCAAACCCTTTCCGAACACGACTTACATTTGACTTCCTTCAACAAACTAGATTTCACATATTCATATGACTTCAAAATAATATAGTATGCACTTTAAGCTATCTAATACTTCCCTTAATTTTGTAAGGATTTCATAATCACCTTAAGTTCACATTAGCCTACTCACAAGGCAATAAATCCAGAATTTTTTGAGGTGTAACATTCTTTCCCCCTTAGAACATTCGTCCTCGAATGTTAAACTGGTCCGGTATAAGTATGCTGGTTATGGCGATCTTATGACGAATCAATTACCCTGCTATTATGTTGTGCCTCTCCTTACTTAACTTAATATCATTCTTTACCTAACATCGGTTATTATTGAGTTCCCAAAGAAAATGGTCATAATTTAGCTACCTCCGTAATTGACTGCAACTTACTATATCCATCTACGTTTGAAGCTTAGGTCGAGTTTTTCTTGTTTTGAAGTCATTCTTTCAGTAACACTGCAGGGTAGGAGTTGTTTTCCCTTGGGTAGGTTTACCACCGCATATTGGTTCCCCTTGTTTTCTCTTCTAATTCCTATAGGTCTACTTCCACTCTTCATTTAGGTCGCATTGTCCACAGCGTACCTCCTTCTTGCAGTCATCTTTTTAATCCTCTGACATGCACTATCTATAACATTCCCTTTGAATAGTTGAAAACGAGTTTTCCTCTTAGTAATGACTTTTGATTTTAATACTCCCTCGATTCCTCAGAAACATCCTTTCGAGAGACATAAGTGAGCCACTTTCCTGATATGATCCTCCTTGATACTCGGACTCGTCGATCCTTTTCCTTGCTCGATAATGGCGTTAAGTCTCACATGGTGTGCAAATCTCTTTATTTCCATCCTTCCATATGACCATGACAATGGTATTGATTCACGCCTGTAGAGTCTAGATAAATCAATCCGAGGTGTCTTGTCATAGGTGTCCGTCGTCGACTCATCAAAGGCCTCATAATTTTTGAGAATTTCATAACCCTCTGATAAACTGTTGGAAATTCGCTATGACCATAATGATACAAAATGAAAGTTCCAAGGCATAATATTCTCCTGAAAAAAAACCCTTATTCAATGATCTTATCGAGTTCGCAAACAATCTAACACACCCCGGGGCTATCGTACGAAACGTGTAACATATACTTATACCATATTCAGGGTAATTGTCCTATTTGTCCTTAATGACAATTCCAACTCAACAATATCAATTTACCATATATTTTCCCTCAACTGACCCAGAGTATCACAAATACACTATTCTTGCTTGCCTCTTACTCTTCAACATTATCAATTTACCATATAGTATCGCTATCCTTTACCATATTCCTTGAGCTATTTGCCTTCAATGGCATGCTGTTCAAGGTCTCCATGAATGATTTTCAGTCAGTCTCAAATACCCGCTTGATTCTTGTTCCTTTACTTACTAGCTATTAGACTAATTTTTGCATAACTCTCACTTTTTCATTTTAGAGTCTATATCTGTCACATCTCAGGGCTTATCGTTTCAATCTCCACACTCGTATTTTCCTTACTCGCTTCCCCCTTTTAATGATTTTACTTATACCATTCTCAAATCCGTTTCCTCACTTCTAATCTTGAATTCATATATCCCTTTCCTCAATTCCCTTATTACACCGCATCATTTTCATGGAATTTCCCATAATTTATATCTGCGGTAATTCATATGTGAAGTCTTAACATACTCATCTTGCAGTTTTGTAATCAAGTAATGCAACCAACATAGCAATCCAAACAAGGATGTGTTTTACTTAGCTCAACCGCTAGTTAGGAGTCAATCCCTACATTCGCTCCAATTAACAACTTTTGTCCCATAGGGATACTTGAAATAGTAATATGTCTGGTTATCCATACCATCCATGTAATGTCACGTATCCCATTCTTCGATACTCAGAGTTCACTTATAGCGTCATCTTTCCCTTTTCTTCCCATAACAAGTTATTCCTCTCCTTCCCGTAATCGACTTATAGTAACCGTAAATGCATTTTCCCTTAAATCCGCCATCTTTGTTTTCAAAGATCTAAGTCTCATGCGCAACTAATACCCCTTATGCCTCATACTCTTTTACTCTTGTGTTGCACTCAACATTAATTTCAAAACCAATCATATCATATCGTATTTGTCGTTGATGATAGCTTTGCACTATCACTTTATCGTTGCACGGTAAACTCATAACTCCTGGCCACATTTTTCTTTCCAACTCATTCCTTTATATACTTTACTCATTCTGTCTTGGTATAGGATATTAGTAGGAGATGCATCTTTCTTTTATCATAATACGACTACTTCTTAAGTGTTGCATATTTCCTTTTCTTTCTATTCCCATACTTATTCCTTTACATTCCTTCCTCCTCAATTTATCTTATTACCTCCCATTTTATAGTCAATCCTTTATTCCTCGCATAAGGAATCCTTTTCTTAACTCAGTACTGCTTTGTCCTTTAGAATTTAGTACTTCTATACAATCCATTCTTCGCTTCCAAAACCTATTATGTTCATTCTTATCACCCCCTCTCATCCCTATTATGCTGATCCTTTTCTAACAATCATTCTATTTCATTATCCATCTTTCCGTAGTCTTGGTCTTTTACATCTAGACAAAGATATCACTCGTGATCTCGATTATACAAATCACAAACTGCTACTACTTTGCCATATCACTTTTCTCTAATTTCTTTTCAAGTTGGTTCCCTTTTTCCTTTTGCTTGCTATCATTTCTGTCATTGTGAAACCTCTATGTTGGACTTTCTCTTAACAATGCCTTATAAGCTTTCTTATCTATTGCCTCATGGTTCGCTTATTGGTTTCACACTTGCATTCATTGCTTATTCATATGGAATATGCAACATCTTTAGTCATTTCCTTGTTATGCTTTACTTACCTTGTATTACAGTTCTTGCTACGTTCTTATTATATCCTGATCACATCAACTCTATGGAGTGCCACTTCTTGATCTCATTCGCAAGCCTGCTTATAAAATAGAATAAACCTCGTGGAGTAAGCATACTTAACCTGTTACCCTTTCTGATCAACCCTATTACACTTACCACATAAGTCGTCTTAACAATGTATTCACATTCGTTATAGCCCTTCGTATTTCGTAGCCCTATCTCTATCATGCTGTTACTCTATTTTGCTAATAGACTTGTCATATTTTACTTGTGCTTATCCATCCAATCGGTACTCCAGTATCACACTCTATTGGAGTTACCCTTTCTCTTCTATGACATGTTTTAGTACTACCAGTCTCCCTAATTTACCCTAGCATTTCTCTTTACCGTATCAATGTTGATCTTATAATTACCGTTACTATCAAGTCAACAATATTTCAATCATCTCTTGTAGCTGTCAACGATACTCCTAACTTAATCATGTCCTTTCATTACTTTTTACACAATATCTTTTCCCGTTGGGACATATTACAAGCTTATATCTTATCTCCTTTAAATTCTAGGAATCTTTCGGTAGAGTTTCCTCTATATTTCTTACTAACCAAAACCTGCACGAAGCAAATACCAACAATGCCTCATAGGGCTAATATATATGTATATATATACGGCATATCTCAGCCATACAATGCTCCAAATTTCAAGTAAGAGTACAAAGATGTCAAAATTTACCTCACATATCACACCTCGAGATGTACTGATCCTCAACGATCGGCCCTATTACACCTTCCTATTTACCTTCCCTTTCATTCTTCAGCTTTACCTTTCAATTGTACCTCAATATTCTTACCTTACCCGACATACATCTTTCGTACGGTTGCTTACCTTTCTACTGATTCATTCATTTCATTTAGCTCACAAGCTTATAACTGAGCTTATCATCAAGAGATATATTAAATCAATTCCTCTGTTGTACTTACACTGACTTACCTCTAGGAACACCAATCCATTATCATAAAAATACATATTCTGATAACGTAGCCTCAATGAAGTGACTTACCTCTGTAACTACCTATATCATCACTCACTTTCTTCCGTCGATACTGTTCTTCTGCTGAAATAAAGGGTTAGTATAAGGAATCTCATTTCTTATGGCTGAGCTCTATCGCATGATCTTAGATATGAAAAAAAAAAAAAAGTAACCATCCTAAATGCCCTGTAGCCTCTTGTTTATAAATATGGCGCGCAACACACCATAAATAAGAAATCTACTAGACACAACTTTGCAGACAACCTCTAGGACGAACTGCTCTGATACCACTTTATCGCACCTCAATCCTGACAGGGCATGATGGGCACCGACCCTTACTTAGAGCCGAGCGAACCCGTTGGTTCTCGTTATACTCATAGTCTCGTTGGACTCTTAAATCATGACATGAATGCATGATGAAGGCTTTTCAAAAACATTTTTTTTGTCTTTCTCAAAGCAAGTAAAATCTGTAATCATATGAAATCTGTAAAGTAATGCATAATGATACATAGACTTACATAGCTGCTTACAAGACTGACGAACTGTATACATGACTCTGTCTACAAAAGTCTCTAACATAAGATATGACATAAAAACCTAAGTTGGGATAGGACCCCAACATACCCATAATGTATATGACTCAGCTCATAAGAAAATACTCCGACACGGCATCACTCCGAACCGAATGGAGTTTACCAATCCAGCCGATAGCTTGGAACATCCTATAGTCAAACTCCTCGATAACTTTCCTGCAAAGTAATTGTTACACCTCGGAAATTTCTCCGTACTTGTATGATGAGTGGAATGATGAAACGTTTGAGTGTATGATGTTTTGTTAAGTCGGGAATGGCTAATTATAAATTTTTGGAAATAAGAAAGTCGCGAAAAAGGTTTCTGTCCAGTGGTCGTATATGGCACTATACGGACCGTATAGTGCAATCATCCTCCAGCTTATCAAAAATCTCAACTTTCTGTAAATTGTGAAAATGGTTAAAAATGACTTGGAGGACGGCCCGTAAACTGGTTTACGGACCGTAAACCTCAGTCGTAAATTGCCATAATCCTCAGCCAAACTTTCTGTTTCTGGGATGATTAAAAACGACCATGGAGGATGAACCGTAAACCACAATACGGTCCGTAAACTGCAATTTACGACCACTGTTCATCCCGACAATTTTTCATTAAAGACCAGATTTTGAATTATTAAAAGGGAACTTAAGCCTCAATTCACGTCATTTTCTTCCACACAACTCAAGAAACTTCTAGACCTCTCCACACACTTCATCTATAGAAATCCCAAAGAATCAAAAGAACATCAAGACCAACAACACCAAATTCATGAAATCAAGTGTAAGAACACAACAAAGGATCATCTAAGTGAAGAAATTTCAAAGAAGGTGGAACTAGGGTTTTGGTTAATTGAAGTATTTCAACTTAAGGATTGTTCAACCACCATCCAAGGTAAGTTTCATGACTATTCCATGTTGTTTGAAGTATTGGAAAGCTTAGACACTTGAAATGTAGAAGAACATAGAAATGGGTCATTATTGAGTGAATAGTGACATAAATGAATGATAGTGGAATTGAACTATGAATATTGAAGTGTTGAGAGTACAAATACGTTGTAAATGATGTTTAGATCATGAAACAAGCATTAAAATGCATGAAAATGCAAGGATGAGCTAGAAGTAGAAATAAGGGAAAATTGGAGGAAAACGGTGGATTTTGCTAAACGCACGTAAATGACGATTGTCGATTATGATATTGCGAATAATATTATGAATATTGGGAGTTGATATAGAACGTGGGAAGAGTGGTATGAGCGAAGGAAGTGTTGTCTGACTTTTCCTAGAATTAGCGACGCGTTCTTATAGCTAGCTGCTAATGTTGATACGAATTCTCTTATGAAGGTAACGACGTGATATCGACGGAGAACAAGTGAGCGATATCTTAGCTAAAAGACCAAGGTATGTGAGGCTAGTCCTTCTTTCTAATGGCATGAATCTTGTAGCTTGAATCCCTATTCCTTTCATGAATTCCTACATTCTAAGAAGTTAAAAGCTTATGCCTATGAATGTCTATATGAGATAAGTTATACGATATGATGACACTAGAATGATGATGATGTTATTCCTTGCCTACACTCACCTTATGTACTAGTCCTTTCAAGGTGAGGCAGAATGTCCATGATGGTTCCATAATGTAATCGGGAGATCACGACCTTACGTCACCCCGATAAAGTAAAGTTGATCATGAGTCTTATATACGCATTATGATAAGATAAGTATTTTATGATAAGCATATTACTATGAGTATTTACATTGAACATGTCATGAGCATTTCACACCGGGCCTAGTTGGCCGGGCAGACACCGCTTCGGCGAGCGGCGATACGGATACACCACGACCTATGGGCATGGGCAGACACCACTAGTGGGCGGCATGAGATGGTACCCCGGACGCGGGAGGCCTGGACGCGGGCTAATGTTATTGATTATCACATCGTTCCGACATGGACGGGCAGCTTTCATATGATGCATACATGTTATGATGATGAGTATGAGTAAGACAGCATGCATTACTTCATTTATGATTAACAGTCAGATTTAGATGTCTCATGTTGATGTTATTCCCATATTATTGATGTCTCCTTTCATTATGTATGCCTCTCATACTCGGTACAATATTCGTACTGACGTCCTTTCTTCGAACGCTGTGTTCATGCCCACAGGTAGACAGGGAGGAGATCTTGGCCTAGGTCCTCAGTAGCTGTCGGCTGATAGATAGCACTCCATTGTTCGGATGTGCTTATGGCTATTCTTTTGATGTACATTCATATATGCATATTTTGGGCATGACGGAGTCTTGTTCCGTCTATGTATTCATTATGTTAGTAGAGGCTCGAAGATACGCAGTGTGGGTTAGATGGTCTCACAAGATGTTCTCATATGTATGTATATTATTTTGATGGCCAAGAGGCAAATGTATATAAAGTATTTATGTTTTGATTAAATATGATTTTCCTACAATTGTTATGTAAAATTGATAAAAGAGTATTAAATGACCAAGACAAGCAGTAGAGTGAGCGGTGCTCGGTAATTGCTCCGGGTACCCGTCGCGGCCCCTAGCTGGGTTGTGACAGAAGTGGTTTCAGAGCAGTTCGCCCTAGGAAGTGTCTACGAGCCGTGTCTAGTAGAGTCTTTTTTATGGTGTGTTGCGCGCCACGCTAATAAACAAGAGGCTACAGGGCATTTAGGAAAATGACAATTCTTCTTCTCATGAGATCGTGCGATAGAGCCATGTCTAGGATTATATCATTCCTAAAAGTGCGTTATGGTTTCAGAAAAATGCCGCTGAAAGGAAAAGCTACAGCTGCCCAAAAAGGCAAAGCTACGACAAAGAGGCAGGCGGAAAGAGAGCCTCCGGCAAATGTAGAAAAAAGTGAATCGCAAAGTGAGGCCGCGCCCAATGTAGAAGAGCAGGGAGGAGCCTCAGCTCTGATTCCTCCACCGGGTGCTTCGGGTCAACAAGTGTCCGAGGCCATACATTTATTGACACAGTTGGTTGCCGCTTAGGCACAACGACAAAGTGCGGGCCCAAGTGATCGTTCGGCTAGTACAAGAGCCCGTGATTTCATTACTCTAAACCGTCCAGAATTTTTCGGGTCGAAGCCGGATGAGGACCCACAAGGTTTTATCGATGAGATGTTGCGGACGCTGAAACTTATGCATGCTTTTGAGACCGAATCCGTGGAGTTGGCCTCATATAGACTTCGCGACGTGGCGGTACTATGGTATAAGAATGGGGTGATAACAAGAGGAGAGACTGCACCACCTCCCGTGTGGAAAGAGTTTGTAGATGTCTTTATTCGTCACTACTTGCCACCTGAAGTCCGCCGAGCTAGAGCGGACAGGTTCTTGAATTTGAAACAGGGAAGCATGAGTGCCCAAGAGTATAGTATGTAATTCAACTCATTGGCCCGGTATGCTCCGACTATGGTGGCTGACATGGGAGACCGAGTCTATAGATTTGTGAGTGGTTTAGGACCACACTTGTTCAGAGATTGTCTGACAGCCTCTTTGCAAGACGGGATGGATATTTCCCGGATACATGCCCATGCTCAGAACCTCGAGGAACGACAACGACAGTAGAGAAGTGATCGTGAGGGTGACAGAAGACAAGGTAAGAGGGCTAGATCTATGGGGGAGAGCAGTGAGTACCGAGGGGGACCGAGAAAGACGCATTCTAGGCACTCAGTTCAGTCAGTGACCAGTGCACCTCCCAGATTCTCGGATAGGATATTCGACCGTTCTTTTCAGTCAAGCCAGGGGCTGAGTTCGAGGGCCTCAGATTCGCAGTCTAGGGGAGACATTAGCCAGAGGAGACCTCCAGTACCGCAGTGTATCCAGTGCGGTAAATTGCATTCTGGACAGTGTCGTCAGGTTTCAGATGCTTGTTATGCTTGCGGGCAGGTTGGTCATAGATGAGAGATTGCCCTTCAGCGAGAGATAGAGCGGGGACTCATCCTACAGGTTCAGCAGCGGGGTCTTCTTCAGTGCGCCCGACAGCACAGACTCCTCAGACTATAGCAGGCAGAGGCAGAGGTAGAGGGGGAGCATCCACTTCAGGTGTTGTTCATCCCCGTGTATATGCCTTAGCTGGGCGACAGGATCTTAAGTCTTCCCCAGATGTTGTCACAGGTACCTTGACTATACTTTCCCGTGACGTATATGCTCTGATTGATCCGGGTTCTACCTTCTCATATATTACTCCGTATATCGCTGATTGTGTGGGGGTGAGACCCGAGCCGATTAAACCTTTTGAGGTATTCACTCCGGTTGGTGATCCTGTAATAGCGAGGCAAGTATATAAGGACTGTGTAGTCATTATATGTGATCGCCAGACGACAGCGGATTTGATTGAACTTGAGATGATAGATTTTGATGTAATTATGGGGATGGACTGGTTGGCATCGTGCTATGCTAACGTTTGTTGTCGGACCAAGGTAGTTCGATTCCAATTTCCGGGAGAGCCCATACTTGAGTGGAAGGGTAATATAGTTTCCCCAAAGGGTAGGTTTATTTCCTACCTTAAGGCGAGAAAGATGATAGCCAAAGGTTATATTTGTCATCTAGTTCGGGTTCATGACACGGAAGCGGAAGTGCCAACTTTCCAGTCTGTCCCGGTAGTGAATGAATTCCCAGATGTGTTTCTCGACGAGTTACCAGGCCTTCCTCCAGAAAGGGAGATCGACTTTGCTATTGATGTATTACCAAACACCGAGCCTATTTCTATTCCTCCATATCGAATGGCTCCAGCAGAACTGAAAGAGCTAAAAGCACAGCTAAAAGATTTACTTGAGAAGGGGTTCATAAGGCCTAGTTCTTCGCCGTGGGGAGCACCAGTCCTGTTCGTAAGGAAGAAAGATGGATCTCAACGAATGTGCATCGACTACAGGCAGTTGAGCAAGGTGACAATAAAGAATAAATACCCTCTTCCCAGAATCGACGATTTGTTTGATCAATTGTAGGGTGCTAAATGGTTCTCCAAGATAGATCTGAGATCGGGTTATCATCAGGTAAGAATTAGGGAAGCAGATATTCCCAAGACTGCCTTCAGGACAAGATATGGTCACTACGAGTTTCGAGTAATGTCGTTCGAGTTGACGAATGCCTCGACAGTGTTCATGAATTTAATGAATAATGTGTTTAGGCCGTTCTTGGATCTCTTTGTGATAGTGTTTATCGACGATATCCTGGTATATTTTCGCACAGAATCAGAACATGCAGATCATCTAAGAATTGTTCTTGGCGTTCTTCGAGATCGGGAATTGTATGCAAAGTTTTCGAAGTGCGAGTTTTGGCTAAACTCAGTGGCATTTCTAGGTCATGTTATTTCAGATGATGGTATCCGAGTCGATACTCAAAAAATAGAAGCTGTGAATACTTGGCCAAGACCTACGACGCCTACAGAAGTTCGTAGTTTTCTGGGTTTGGCAGGTTATTATCGAAGATTCGTAGAGGGCTTCTCATCTATTTCAGCCCCATTGACAAAGTTAACCCAGAAGTCGGCTAAATTCCAGTGGAGTGATGCCTGTGAGCGTAGCTTCCAAGAGTTAAAAAACAGGTTGACCTCAGCGCCAGTACTAACACTCCCAGGAGAATCAGATGGTTATGTAGTATATTGTGACGCCTCTGGTGTGGGATTAGGATGTGTATTGATGCAGAATGGGAAAGTTATTGCATATGCTTCGAGACAGTTGCGAAAACATGAACAGAATTATCCCACTCATGATCTTGAGCTAGCTGCGGTCATTCATGCATTGAAAATATGGAGACACTACTTATATGGTGTGCACGTGGACATCTATACGAATCACAAAAGCCTTCAATATATTTTCAAACAGAAGGAGTTGAACCTACGGCAAAGGCGATGGTTAGAATTACTGAAGGATTACGATGTGAACATTCTATATCATCCAGGGAAGGCGAATGTAGTGGCAGATACACTTAGCCGCCGATCAATGGGCAGTTTAAGTGGAGTTCCTTCGGAAAAGCGAGAGATGGTTCGTGAGGTCCATCGGTTAGCAAGTCTCGACGTACGGCCAATTGATTCAGGAGATGCAGGTATTAGCATCAATGCCTCACAGTTTCATCATTGAATCTAGAAGTGAAGGAATGGCAATATGAAGATCCTCAGTTAAGCCACTATCTAGATCTATCTCATGAAAAGGAAAAGTCTCCATTCGAAGTTTCCATAGAAGGGGTCCTTAGATATCGAGGCCGGCTATGTGTACCGAATGTGGCAAACTTACGCCAACGGATTTTAGAGGAAGCACATTATTCCCGGTATTCTATTCATCCAGGTGCAACCAAGATGTATCACGATCTCAAATTGATATATTGGTGGGATGGCATCAAGCGAGACATAGCAGAATTTATAGCACAGTGCCCAAATTGCCAGCAAGTGAAGGCCGAGCATAAAAAACCAGGAGGCTTATTGCAAGCAATGGAAATTCCTACGTGGAAATGGGAAGAAATTAACATGGATTTTGTGGTAGGATTACCCCGTACGCGAGGGAAGTATGATTCTATATGGGTGATCGTGGATAGACTCACGAAAGCAGCTCATTTTCTCCCCGTTAGGACCCCATATTCAGCGGAAGATTATGCTAAATTGTATCTCAAGGAGATTGTACGACTCCATGGTATTCCTTTGGCCATTATCACAGACAGAGGGGCATAGTTCACAGCCAAGTTCTGGAAGTCCTTTCAAGAAGGTCTAGGTACTCAAGTGAAGCTCAGCACGGCGTTCCATCCGCAGACCGACGGACAAGCCGAGCGTACTATTCAGACCTTGGAAGATATGCTACGAGCGTGTGTGCTGGACTTTGGTGGTAGTTGGGATGAGCATTTGGCTCTTATTGAATTTGCCTATAATAACAGCTATCATTCCAGTATTCAAATGGCTCCGTACGAGGCCTTATATGGAAGAAAATGCAGATCTCCAATTGGATGGTTTGAACCGGAGAAGTACAATTGATAGGCCCCGACTTGATCCAACAAGCAGTTGAAAAGGTTAAAGTGATTCGAGTCCGACTGTTAACAGCTCAAAGTCGCCAAAAGTCTTATGCAGATAATCGCCGACAAGAAGTACGAAGGCTTCGGAATAAAGAGGTTGCTTCAGTCATAGTTCTATGGCGGAACAATAATCGGGAAGAAATGACTTGGGAAGCAGAGGAGAAGATGAAATCCATATACCCCCATTTGTTCCAATCCCCAGAAGATATTCAAGATGAGACATCGACGATATAAGGTATGTATGTTTTAGTTTTATGCTTTTGGTCGTGTGTGGCCATAAATGTGTTGATATTGTGATATAGCCCTGTAAGGCGAAGATATTGTGGGTTGTTGTAATGGAAAGGTAGTGTCCAAATTACAAAGGAAACTCTGGCGAAATTTTTCCAGGATCCCCGAGTGTCGAACATTCGAGGACGAATGTTCCAAAAGGGGGGAAGAATGTTACACCTCGGAAATTTCTCCGTACTTGTATGATGAGTGGAATAATGAAGAGTTTGAGTGTATGATGTTTTGTTAAGTCGGCAATGGCTAATTATGAATTTTTGGAAATAAGAAAGTCGCGGAAAAGTTTTCTGTCCAGTGGTCGTATATGGCACTATACGGCTCGTAAAGTGATTTACGGACCGTATAGTGCAATCGTCCTCCAGCTTGTCAAAAATCTCAACTCTCTGTAAATTGTGAAAATGGTTAAAAACGACTTGGAGGACGGCCCGTAAACTGGTTTACGGACTGTAAACCTCAGTCGTAAATTGCCATAATCCTCAGCCAAACTTTCTGTTTCTGGGATGATTAAAAACGACCATAGAGGACGGACCGTAAACCACAATACGGTCCGTAAACTGCAATTACGACCACTGTTCATCCCGACAAATTTTCATTAAAGACCAGATTTTGAATTATTAAAAGGGAACTTAAGCCTCAATTCACGTCATTTTCTTCCACACAACTCAAGAAACTTCTAGACCTCTCCACACACTTCATCTATAGAAATCCCAAAGAATCAAAAGAACATCAAGACCAACAACACCAAATTCATGAAATCAAGTGTAAGAACACAACAAAGGATCATCTAAGTGAAGAAATTTAAAAGAAGGTGGAACTAGGGTTTTGGTTAATTGAAGTATTTCAACTTAAGGATTGTTCAACCATCATCCAAGGTAAGTTTCATGATTATTCCATGTTGTTTGAAGTATTGGAAAGATTAGCCACTTGAAGTGTAGAAGAACATAGAAATGGGTCATTATTGAGTGAATAGTGACATAAATGAATGATAGTGGAATTAAACTATGAATATTGAAGTGTTGTGAGTACAAATATGTTGTAAATGATGTTTAGATCATGAAACAAGCATTAAAATGCATGAAAACGCAAGGATGAGCTAGAAGTAGAAATAAGGGAAAATTAGAGGAAAATGGTGGATTTTGCTAAACGCACGTAAATGACGATTGTCGATTATGATATTGCGAATAATATTATGAATATTGGGAGTTGATATAGAACGTGGGAAGAGTGGTATGAGCGAAGGAAGCGTTGTCCGACGTTTCCTAGAATTAGCGACGCGTTCTTATAGCTAGCTACTAATGTTGATACGAATTCTCTTATGAAGGTAACGACGTGATATCGACGGAGAACAAGTGAGCGATATCTTAGCTAAAAGACCAAGGTATGTGAGGCTAGTCCTTCTTTCTAATGGCATGAATCTTGTAGCTTGAATCCCTATTCCTTTCATGAATTCCTACATTCTAAGAAGTTAAAAGCTTATGCCTATGAATGTCTATATGAGATAAGTTATACGATATGATGACACTAGAATGATGATGATGTTATTCCTTGCCTACACTCACCTTATGTACTAGTCCTTTCAAGGTGAGGCAGAATGTCCATGATGGTTCCATAATGTAATCGGGGGATCACGACCTTACGTCACCCCGATAGAGTAAAGTTGATCATGAGTCTTATATACGCATTATGATAATATAAGTATTTTATGATAAACATATTACTATGAGTATTTAGATTGAGCATGTCATGAGCATTTCACACCGGGCCTAGTTGGCCGGGCAGACACCGCTTCGGCGGGCGGCGATACGGATACACCACGCCCTACGGGCGTGGGCAGACACCACTAGTGGGCGGCATGAGATGGTACCCCGGACGCGGGAGGCCTGGACGCGGGCTAATGTTATTGATTATCACACCGTTCCGACATGCACAGGCAGCTTGCATATGATGCATACATGTTATGGTGATGAGTATGAGTAAGACAGCATGCATTACTTCATTTATGATTATCAGTCAGATTTAGATATCTCATGTTGATGTTATTCCCATATTATTGATGTCTCCTTTCATTATGTATGCCTCTCATACTCGGTACAATATTCGTACTGACGTCCTTTCTTCGGACGATGTGTTCATGCCCACAGGTAGACAGGGAGGAGAGCTTGGCCCAGGTCCTCAGTAGCTGTCGGCTGATAGATAGCACTCCATTGTTCGGAGGTGCTTATGGCTATTCTTTTGATGTACATTCATATATGCATATTTTGGGCATGACGGAGTCTTGTTCCGTCTTTGTATTCATTATGTTAGTAGAGGCTCGTAGATACGCAGTGTGGGTTAGATGGTCTCACAAGATGTTCTCATATGTATGTATATTATTTTGATGGCCAAGAGGCAAATGTATATAAAGTATTTATGTTTTGATTAAATATGATTTTCCTACAATTGGTATGTAAAATTGATAAAAGAGTATTAAATGAGCAAGACAAGCAGTAGAGTGAGCGGTGCTCGGTAATTGCTCCGGGTACCCGTCGCGGCCCCTATCTGGGTCGTGACAGAAGTATGGGGCATTGTGGCATGAAACACAGCGCCCCCAAGAAAAGGGACGTCAGTACGAATAATGTACTGAGTATATAAAGCATAATCAATAGCATAATGAAAGCATAAGAAATAACATAAGGTGGACGAGTTATGAAATGAGAGGGCTAGGTATACCTCTAGCGACGTTCGTTATATTTACTTATCCTCTTTCTAATGGGAAACTTCCATTTCATACATTTGTACATATAGTAGTATCATACCCGACCATAGAGGTTCGGTGTCTTACGCACCCGGCCATAATAAAGCTTGGTGTTATATAATAGCCATACATACTTATATATATATATATATATATATATATATATATATATATATATATATATATATATATATATATATATATATATATACACACACACACACACACACACACACACATAGGTGTGCTTAAGTCACGTAAACATCATCATCACCCTTGGTATTATTACTATTATCATCATCGTTATTATCATCATCACTTTGAAGAACTTTCATCGGAGGTATTTCAAAATATCAAAAGTCATGAATATTCTAACATTTCTAGGAATAGAACATTTCGAATGTCTTAGATGGCATCCCTAGAATTCACCTTGTCATCATAATCATTATCATTGTCATCACAAGAAACATTGTCAACAATATCAAGAGAATCTCGAGGGTCACGAGCTTACAGCATTTATAGGAATAGGAGTAGCGTGAATATCTCGTATAGACACAAAATGAGGAAAACATGCCATTAGAAAGAAGGGTTAGCCTTACATACCTCTTTGTCTCCTTAACTCTATCGACTAAATGGTTCCCTTCGAAGCCGACAATTCTACATTCAAGAGAATTCGTGCTAAGATTAGATGCTCGATAATATACTCAAACTTAAGCTAAAGCTAATAAAAATTGGTCCACATTTCATTTGTTTCTATAACTAACTCCATATGATATAACAACTCCCAAATATCAATAACAACATTCATAATATCATAATCAATAACTTCGTCAAGTTCGACATTATCCTATTCCCACAATTCCCTACCAAAATGATTCATAACCATACTCTTTCTCATATAATACTTCTTTAACATCATTTGTATCATTTACAACAAGATTCCACTCATAACATCTCAAGAATCATGATTCATGTCAAACAGCTATTCAAGAATACCACTATTCTCATATTTGCAACCCATTTTCTACTTTCTTCCATGTTACAAGTCTTTCAACCATTCAATACTCTTAATAGCATGAAATGAACATAAAAATCACCTTTGATTATGTAGGAATGGGCTTTGGATGAAAATACTTCACTTGGAGAAAACCCTAGCTTCAACTCCAAAGAGATTCTTGACTTCTAGCAACCCTAATGAGCACCTATACCCTTGATTCCACCAATGTTTGGTGTTTGATCTTTGATTTACCTTGGGTTTATGTTAATGAAATGTATGGAACCTTCTAGAGGTCTTGAGAGAAGTGGAGAAGATGTAAAAATGAAAAATTAGAAGTGGGAACTTATATTTATACTTCGAAAAATACTCATCCCGACGGGACTTATACGGACCCTTATACGGTCCGTATAAGTGACCGTATTTCACCATCAGGGAAATTTCCTTTTCTGTAAGGTTATACGGACCGTATAAGTGGTCGTATAACTCCATTTTTCTGAAGTTAATCTCGTCGTTTCGTTTGATCTCCAATCCTTATGGAACTTTCTTAGCACTTTTTTAACACTTCATTAACAATCTAAGGAGCGGTATAACTCTACCTCAAGACATTATTAAACCAACATTAGCTCGGTACTTTGCAAACCCTTTCCGAACACGACTTACATTTGACTTCCTTCAACAAACAAGATTTCACATATTCATATAACTTCAAAATATTATAGTATGCACTTTAAGCTATCTAATACTTCCCTTAATCTTGTAAGGATTTCATAATCACCTTAATTTCACATTAGGCTACTCACAAGGCAACAAATACGAAAATTTTCGAGGTGTAACACCCTACTTTTATTCAAGACCCAAATTCCCGAATCATAAAATTAGAATGAAGAAGAACATCAATAAAACCCTACTTTTATTCAAGACCCAAATTCCCAACCTATGGAATGGGGTTTTTGAACTAGAAAGGGGAAATTAGGAATCTATAGGCCTCAACATGAAATTAAGCTCTAAGTGATCAATTCCCATCAATTACAAGTTAGAAGAATTAAAAAACTACTTAAATTCAGATTCTAGGAAAAATCCCCAAATTTGGGTATAAACCCTAACTTCCAATCCCAAAAATTAGTCACTAATTTGGAAGAATCGTGCAATAATAGGTTCTAATCATCAATTTCATGCTTAATGAAGCTAACCCACTCAACAAATCAAGATTTATAAGCCTAGAAAGAAGAACTCATGGAACCCTCTTTTAATCATCAAACCCTTAAGGAACTATCATGATAATGGAATCCTAAGGTGATTAAGGAAAATGGAATAGCAAAAAGAATAGAAGAACTTACCACCAACAGTTTCTCCCAAGAACCACCTTGAAAATCTCTTAATAACTATAAAGTCGAAATAATAAAGAATGAGGGACTTAGGGCTTTTAATACTCATGTAATGAAATAATCTGCCCGATACCGCTTCTGCGGCAACGGGACCGCTGCGGCGGTCCCACCTCGATGACCACTTAGACCGTCACGGCGGCCAGCCAACATTACACTTGGTCACTGTTACAACAAGTCCACCGCTATATCGGTTCCACTGCTACTGTAACGGTGCCGCTATATCGGGCATCAGAACCAGAAATTTTCAAAATCACAATCTCAACTCGAAATCCCGACTATCACCTTAGGCCATCTGCTCACATATCATATATGCAGGCACACATAAAAACACGCCATGAACGCACTCGTGGCCTTAGAATACCTGTCGGAGGTCTCGTTGACTGAGTCAACCCCCGATACCTCAAATTCGACTTCCCAACCCAAGTCCCAAAATGCACCTGAGTGCATTGGGAACCGAACCAAATATTCGAACAAATTCTAAAAGACCATCCGGACCTCTCGGAATTGACGGATTCCCAAAAAAGGTTTGTTTGCCCAAAAGTCAACTTTGAGTCAATTTTTTTTTGCTTAAAGCCTAGATTTCCCAAAAAGTCGCCTAAATCATATCTAAATACCTCAGGAACTGTGTCAACGGTCCCCTCGGATCAAAAGTGAGCTAACAAGCTCGGGGAAATGTCAAAAAATGCCGAAAAGACTATAACGACCAAGTGGGTCGTTACACAACTATAATAAACTAGAGTTAACCCCAATCAAGACATACATGAAGAAGTTATCAAGTTTTGTATGTAGCATTTTAGAACTATCAGTTTCCCCCTAGTTACCAGGTATGAAGTCGTTTCATTTGTAGTTTCCAAATACTTAGATATATCAGTATTACTTACTTGTTTCATTGTTTTTAGTACATTAGATTCATGTAAATATACATCGACTTTGGGCGATAAATTATAGTTATAGTTCTATTATATAGCTAAGGGCTAAGGCATAATTGTAACAACTCGCTTAGTTGAGCTTTTTTCCTTATTTTTCTCAAAAATACCCTTCCCAAAGTTTTATTTCGGTATTTATGATTTGTAAGGATGGGCGACGGTTCCTGAGACAATTGGGCTAGTTTTGGTTTGGTTTAAGTGAAATTTTTAGTTTTCTAAGTTAATGAAATGGAGATGTTTGACCAAAGTCATCATCAAGGGTAAATGCATCATTTTGAAAGTTCCATCTATTCCATTAGGTCTGAAATATGATTTTTGATTTAGTCGAGCCTTTGGCTATGGTCTCGAGGAATTTAGGTGTGATTTGGGTTTGATGTTTTGAAGTTGACCTTGGTCAACACCGGGTCAAGATGATCTCTTTTGAGAATTTCGAGTGCGCGATCAAGTTTGTAGCGTGTTTTATGATAGAAATGCATATTTGGTTTGTATTCGGGGTTCCCGAATGAGTTTCGAGTGTTGATCAGGATTTCGGGAAAACCATAAAATTGGCTTCAACTTTCATCTGGTTTTCTTCATCAGGATCACGTGAAGGAAGGGAAAGCGGGTCACAATCGTGGTGGTCTAGGTCACGATCGTGCAGAGGAAAAAATGGTCCAGGTCAGGTAATTGACCCGCGATAGCGTGAATGGCCCTCGCGATCGCGAGAGGAGCGTCGCAGGGCAGACATAAAACCCCCATTTCATATTTCAACTTCCTAAACACATTTTAGAAGCTACAGAGCTCGGATTAACGTTATTTCAAGTGCTATTTTCAAGTTTCTTCAGTGGGGTAAGTTCCTAACCTAAATCTAAGTGATTAACCATGATTCCTTCCATTAATTTATGTTTCTATTCATGAATTCTAATAAGTGAATTAAGGGTTTCCATGAAAATGCGTTCTATATGAGATTTATGAAATTGAGGATTCATTTATTGTTAGAACTTCATGATATCTAAAATATGAATTATCTGGACTCCGGGTAAGATGAATTTATGCTTAAATTCATGATTTGCCCATGTGGGATAGGGGTTACCTTTTTCGGTTCCAGACTTAAGTATAGCAAATGGGTATTGTTGGATTTGTGTGACCTCATAGAGTATTATTTTGGCTATGTTGAACTCAATTTCACAATGAAATTACCGTTTTGACTTTGGAGGTTTAGGATGGGGTTTTGGGTTGACTTTTTCGACCCGAATCCTTTATATGGTAATATAGGTATCGCTAGAATAGTATTTTTATGTCTCACGACCCAAATCGATGAGTCATGACGAGTGTCTGACCTCTAATGACCAAACACCTCTGTGCTCATAACTGAACCATACTGAACATCAAAGGCCCATAAGTGACTTAAACTGATCTCATACTGCCTCATGAAGGGGTGACATCACGAACTCAGTACATTTACATACATACAAGCTGAAAGAACAGTGCAAGCCAACTAGGCCGCTATATATACTATACACAAAAGAATAGGAGCCGACAAGGCTACATCATCTGACATACACATACACATGTCACAGACCTCTAGTGGAATAGAAAACTGTAGAAAGGATGGGACAGGGTGTCACACCCTCATCTTGATAGGGCATGATGGGCACCCGACTCTCATCAGAGTCGAGCGAACCCTTAAACATTCGCTTTACCAAAACCTGTCATTTCAAAAACTTTTAACAACATGAAACTCTTCCAAATAGAGGTCATTATCTTTATACAGATTATGAAAAACTTTCAATCAATTACGTACTTTTTACAAACCGAAATCATCTGAAAATACATACTCTGTTAACATCTACAAATGATTCGCACTTCTCGACGCCCTATCCACAGGACACTGTCTGCAAAGTCTCTAACATATACAAATACCATGACATAAGTACTCTGACCCGGCAATACTCCGAACTGAGATGGAGCTTGCCAATCCCGCTGGAACGCCTTTAGCAAAGTATTCTACTCATCTGGGTGTACCTGCGTGGCATGAAACGCAGCCCCCGAAGAAAGGGGGTCAGTACGGAATATGTAAAGCATCACTGAAT
This sequence comes from Lycium barbarum, assembly GCF_019175385.1. Lineage (NCBI taxonomy): Eukaryota > Viridiplantae > Streptophyta > Magnoliopsida > Solanales > Solanaceae > Lycium > Lycium barbarum. The sequence goes on along the minus strand of NC_083338.1, from coordinate 102,566,620 downwards.
CATAAACAAGGAGAGGCGTAACAGTAACCCAGTTTAGAGGCAACCCGGAGTAACCTGGAACAACATTTTGAACTGTGCCATAAAGTGCCTTACACGCCTTCTAGCATACACAATGTAAGTACAGCATACCCAAATTCTAGAATACACTATGAGAAAATAGTATCATAATGGTCCCTTCGGACGGCCGCTTCCGGCATAGTAACAATGATGGCCCCTTCGGGCATGCCGCCGGCATAACAATGCTAGTACTGGCCCCTTCGGGCATGCCGGTTCCAACATAATAATAATAATGATGATGGCCGCTTCGGGCATGCCACGTCCGGCATTATGATAATAATGGCCCCTTCGGGCATGCCGCGTCCGGCATTATGATAATAATGGCCCCTTCGGGCATGCCGCTTGCAACATAATAATACTATTCCTGGCCCATTCGGGCATGCTGCTTGCGACATAATAATAATAGTCCTATCCCCTTCGAGCATGCCGCTCGTGACATAATAATACTGGTCCTGGCCCCTTCGGGCATGCCACTTGCGACATAATACTAATGATGGTGTCTACACTACTCAATCCACAAATATCAATACAAAGATATACCGCTAGGGAGTGTAAACATAAAATCGTAAATGAAACAAATAGTAAAATCTCGCACCCCCTTCGGAGTGGTTTTGAAAATCTAAATAATAAAATCTCGCACCCCCTTCGGAGTGGTTTTAAAAATCTAAATAATAAAATCTCGCACCCCTTTCGGAGTGGTTTTAAAAATTGACTTTATGTTTCCTTTAGTACAAAAGTAATTTTCTTGAAATCATTAATAAACCACAAACACGTCTCAAGTAAATCCGAGTTAGTATAAGAAAGTTAACAACCATATGCACGAACAGAGTAATGGGAAACTAAATGCACATTAATCAACTTTTAAGACTTGATGGATAAGTATACTTACCGACGCCCGAAGACTCAGAAACAAGTTTCGGGTCAATCCGACTTAGTATGAAAAAGTTATGAGCGTTTGAAGTATAGAACTTTCTACGAATGTTTCAGAAGCTATTTTCGGAAAATTAAAGCAACAATCATACCAAGTAGCATTCAAATATCGTTATGGACATCATTCATTATAAAACCCTCCATGAACGTTTCTAAAACAATCCGAGTTCACTTATGAGATTTATGAACGTTATTCATTATAGAAACCTCTACGAGCATTTCCCAAACAATCCGAATTAGCACATGAAGGTTATGAACGTTATTCATTTTCAAGCAATCCGAGACCGTCTACGAAAGTTAGGGACAATACCACTTACAGACCTCTTTTAGTCTTTTCTCGTTATTCAATCATACAATAAGCTCGGCTATACTAAGTATACTCACATCAAGAAGTGAATAATAATCGTTAACAAGCTCGGAATCAAGAGTAGAGTTACCCCAAGATAAGTATCATAGCTTACTTAGCTCTAGGACATGCCAAAAGAAAGAAAAGGTAAGCTTTACATACTTGTCCCACGTCAAATTAGCCACGCTTATTCGTCCAACTTGCTAGTCTACATCCAAGAGAATTGACATAATCATTAGACTCATCGACATATGCTTGCCTTAGTCCTTCAAATGAATTCATTTATATTCTGCCAAAATTTCGGCAGCATTTCCCCTGTAAATACACCATCCCCGAGAATCTAACTCGGCCAATTTATCAACAACAAATCTGAGAATTCAACTCGGCCAAATTATCAACAACAATACTAACAATCATATCTCCAACTTCAACAATTATTCCAAAATACATTCTAACATGATTCAAGAATACTTTAAACAATTCACATAATATTCACAACAACCCAACCAACATACTACTTCACCCGAAACCTTCCAAATTCCACAAGAACACTAGCAACACATTTCTTTCCTTCCAAACTCAACAAGAACAATGACAACATATTTTCTTTTTGTCCAAATTCATGAACTACACCGACAATCTACACATTAACAACTTCCTTCTCATAATTACAAGAAACCACATTAAAATAGTATTAACTTCTACAACAACCCACAAACAACTACAACTTCATTTCAAGTCGTCAAACCTTTATTTTCATCATGGAATCCACAACAACAACAATCAATATACTAAATAAAATCAATTCATCACTTCTTACCAACACACCTCTATTCGGCCACCAACATAACATCCATATTTCATGATTTTCATCCACTTTTACGTACTACAACACACATAATCATCCATAATACATGTAAAAGGAGATTGAACACATACCTTTTTCCCACTCATCTTCTTTCTCGGCTAGAGTGCACAACTCGCACAACGAATATTTTGCTTACTCTAACAATTTCTCCATGTTAAAGAGGACCTTCTAATTAGTAGAAAAGCTAGAAGAAAATATTGTTTTGATCAAGATTTTTCCAAAGCTTGTTTGGTAAGCCATGGCCGAAATGGCCTTCTCCTTTCTTTCCTCTCCAAGTTTCTTGAACCCTCTATGAATAAAGATGAGAAATGTGACCTTTAAGTCATCTTTTATGCACATGTAAAATTAATCCATGTGGGCTAAAGCCCACCACCTTGGCCCATTTAGTGCAAGCCCATCTTTTGTTTTTGTTTTGTAATTCATGAAAATTTATTTTCCAAATTCCAAATTTGCCCTTAGCCTTCCTCCATATTTTCTAGGAGCCATCTTGCGAATTTCCCTTTTTGCCCCTAGCCTTTCTTAATATTTCCACATCAAAACTTTCGTGAACAACTTGTGTGCTAAACAAGGTCAAAAATATAGCCTTGCCCTTAACTTCCCGCAATTATCTCGAATTATCCGAATACGCAAAATACGGGATATAACATCCTCCCCCCTCTTTAGAACATTCGTCCTCGAATGTTAAACTGGCCTCATGGGGTATTGTAATACTTCAGGGAGGTCTCCTTATAGTTGCCCTTTCCTTCATGTCCATTCCTTATCTTTTACCCTATTTTCTTTATACTCGAACTCCTCGGTCTTCATATGAATCCTCATTCCATGTCTTGGGTTTTCTAATCGACTGTGCCAACTCATTATCCTTGTCCTTCGTACTCCCACATGTTCTTCCTATTTGTCTCTTATATCTACATTTATAGAACTTTTAGTACACTTCCCAGGGGGTCACCCATCCCAAAATTTCTCTCGCCCCAGCACGCTTAACCTTGAAACTTCGGCGAAATCCAGTGCATTAATGCCGATACAATCGCATCCACCTCTTCGCGTGACCTTCATTACATGATCTGGAGCAAGTCGAAGTCTTACAGATCCCGAGACATTCTCGTAACACGTCTTTCTCCTTAACAACTGCTAATTTAGCCTTTTCAATCCCTAATATCCACCTTCACTTTCATCCCCCAACTTTACATTTCAATCATATTTCAATATTCTTACCTTATCCAACATGCCTCTTCCGCACCGTTACTTACCGCTGTACTTTGTAACTGCTAATGTCATCGGTCGCTTCCTTCTGTCGATGTCGCCCTTTAGCTGAAATCAAAGGTTAGTACAAGGGACTTCATTTCCTACGACTGGGCTCTATCGCACGATCTTAGATATGAAAGAAAGAATGACACCCTATTAATGTCTTGTAGCCTCCTGTATATAGATGTGGTGCACAACACACCGATAAACAAGATTCTACTAGACACGACTTTGTAGACAACCCCTAGGACGACCTGCTCTGATACCACTTTGTCACACCCTCATCTTGATAGGGCATGATGGGCACCCGACTCTCATCAGAGTCGAGCGAACCCTTAAACGTTCGCTTTACCAAAACCTATCATTTAAAAAACTTTTAAGAACATGAAATTCTTCCAAATAGAGGTCATTATCTTTATACAGATTATGAAAAACTTTCAATCAATTACGTACTTTTTACCAACTGAAATCATCTGAAAATACATACTCTGTTAACGTCTACAAATGATTCGCACTTCTCGACGCCCTATCCACAAAACACTGTCTGCAAAGTCTCTAACATATACAAAATACCATGACATAAGTACTTTGACCCGGCAATACTCCGAACTAAGATGGAGCTCGCCAATCCCGCTAGAACGCCTTTAGCAAAGTCTTCTACTCATCTGGATGTACCTGCGTGGCATGAAACGCAGCCCCCGAAGAAAGGGGGTCAGTACGGAATATGTACTGAATATGTAAAGAGTCACTGAATCATAAACAAGGAGAGGCGTAACAGTAACCCAGTTTAGAGGCAACCCGGAGTAACCTGGAACAACATTTTGAACCGTGCCATAAAGTGTCTTACACGCCTTCTAGCACACACAATGTAAGTACAGCATACCCAAATTCTAGAATACACTATGAGAAAATAGTATCATAATGGTCCCTTCGGACGGCCGCTTCCGGCATAGTAACAATGATGGCCCCTTCGGGCATGCCGCCGGCATAACAATGCTAGTCCTGGCCCCTTCGGGCATGCCGGTTCCGACATAATAATAATAATGATGATGGCCCCTTCGGGCATGCCGCGTCCGGCATTATGATAATGATGGCCCCTTCGGGCATGCCGCTTGCAACATAATAATACTAGTCCTGGCCCCTTCGGGCATGCTGCTTGCGACATAATAATAATAGTCCTAGCCCCTTCGGGCATGCCGCTCGTGACATAATAATACTGGTCCTGGCCCCTTCGGGCATGCCACTTGCGATATAATACTAATGATGGTGTCTACACTACTCAATCCACAAATATCAATACAAAGAGATACCGCTAGGGAGTGTAAACATAAAATCGTAAATGAAACAAATAGTAAAATCTCGCACCCCCTTCGGAGTGGTTTTGAAAATCTAAATAATAAAATCTCGCACCCCCTTCGAAGTGGTTTTAAAAATCGACTTTATGTTTCCTTTAGTACAAAACTAATTTTCTTGAAATCATTAATAAACCACAAACACGTCTCAAGTAAATCCGAGTTAGTATAAGAAAGTTAACAACCATATGCACGAACAGAGTAATGGGAAACTAAATGCACATCAATCAACTTTTAAGACTTGACGGATACGTATACTTACCGACGCCTGAAGACTCAGAAACAAGTTTCGGGTCAATCCGACTTAGTATGAAAAAGTTATAAGCGTTTGAAGTATAAAACCTTCTACGAATGTTTCAGAAGCTATTTTAGGAAAATTAAAGCATCAATCATACCAAGTAGCTTTCAAATATCGTTATGGACATCATTCATTATAAAACCCTCCATGAACGTTTCTAAAACAATCCGAGTCACTTATGAGATTTATGAACGTTATTCATTATAGAAACCTCTACGAGCATTTCCCAAACAATCCGAATTAGCACATGAAGGTTATGAACGTTATTCATTTTCAAGCAATCCGAGACCGTCTACGAAAGTTAGGGACAATACCACTTACAGAACTCTTTTAGTCTTTTCTCGTTATTCAATCATACAATAAGCTCGGCTATACTAAGTATACTCACATCAAGAAGTGAATAATAATCGTTAACAGGCTCGGAATCAAGAGTAGAGTTACCCCAAGATAAGTATCATAGCTTACTTAGCTCTAGGACATGCCAAAAGAAAGAAAAGGTAAGCTTTACATACCTGTCCCACGTCCAATTAGCCACGCTTATTCGTCCAACTTGCTAGTCTACATCCAAGAGAATTGACATAATCATTAGACTCATCGACATATGCTAGCCTTAGTCCATCAAATGAATTCATTTATATTCTGCCGAAATTTCGGAAGCATTTCTCCTGTAAATACACCATCCCCGAGAATCTAACTCGGCCAATTTATCAACAACAAATCCGAGAATTCAACTCGGCCAAATTATCAACAACAATACTAACAATCATATCTCCAACTTCAACAATTATTCCAAAATACATTCTAACATGATTCAAGAATACTTTAAACAATTCACATAATATTCACAACAACCCAACCAACATACTACTTCACCCGAAACCTTCCAAATTCCACAAGAACACTAGCAACACATTTCTTTCCTTCCAAACTCAACAAGAACAATGACAACATATTTTCTTTTTGTCCAAATTCATGAACTACACCGACAATCTACACATTAACAACTTCCTTCTCATAATTACAAGAAACCATATTAAAATTGTATTAACTTCTACAACAACCCACAAACAACTACAACTTCATTTCAAGTCGTCAAACCTTTATTTTCATCATGGAATCCACAACAACAACAATCAATATACTAAATAAAATCAATTCATCACTTCTTACCAACACACCTCTATTCGGCCACCAACATAACATCCATATTTCATGATTTTCATCCGCTTTTACGTACTACAACACACATAATCATCCATAATACATGTAAAAGGAGATTGAACACATACCTTTTTCCCACTCATCTTCTTTCTCGGCTAGAGTGCACAACTCGCACAACGAATATTTTGCTTACTCTAACAATTTCTCCATGTTAAAGAGGACCTTCTAATTAGTAGAAAAGCTAGAAGAAAATATTTTTTTGATCAAGATTTTTCCAAAGCTTGTTTGGTAAGCCATGGCCGAAATGGCCTTCTCCTTTCTTTCCTCTCCAAGTTTCTTGAACCCTCTATGAATAAAGATGAGAAATGTGACCTTTAAGTCATCTTTTATGCACATGTAAAATTAATCCATGTGGGCTAAAGCCCACCACCTTGGCCCATTTAGTGCAAGCCCATCTTTTTTTTTTTGTTTTGTAATTCATGAAAATTTATTTTCCAAATTCCAAATTTGCCCTTAGCCTTCCTCCATATTTTCTAGGAGCCATCTTGCGAATTTCCCTTTTTGCCCCTAGCCTTTCTTAATATTTCCACATCAAAACTTTCGTGAACAACTTGTGTGCTAAACAAGGTCAAAAATATAGCCTTGCCCTTAACTTCCCGCAATTATCCCGAATTATCCGAATACGCAAAATACGGGATATAACACAGGGCCCCGTCATACCCGTATGCATATACATCTCCAAAATAATGGCATACCAAAATAGACCGCAGCTCCGGATCAAATGGAGTGCACCAACTACTGCTGAGTAAAGGTCCTACTGAGCGGGACCGCCTGTCTGTGTACCTATACCTGCGGTCATGAACGCAGTCCCCTAAGTAATAGGGGAGTCAGTACGGGCAATGTACTGAGTATGTAAGGCATAAGAGTAACATAAGTATAAGCATAAGAATCATGAACGAAATCTGGAACTTAAAGCTAAACTGTCTGCATAGATTTGTATGAACAAGTTTCTGTATAACTCCCAATGCCTCTGTGGGAGCATAATCTGCATGCTCTCAATGATAATCATGCTCATGTATATAAATATAGGGCATAGTGCTGAGGAATGTTTAGCCTGATCCATATCCTATATAATAGTACCGAGGAACGTACGACCCGATCCATATATCACATAATAATGTCGAGGAACATACGGCCTGATCCATATATGATCATCAAGGTGCACCAGCTTATCAGGTGGCAATAGGTATATAACGCCTATCCATTTTCCCACACCCCATGCACATATAATATACGCGTATATAATGCCTTCTGGTCATGGGTTAATATGCATATGTATATGAATGCAATGCATAATTGAAATGTATACATAGAACTCTCAGATTGACAAAAGGTCATATTACCTCCGATGGACAACTTTTGAGCTAACATCATCAATATAAGTAATCTCAAGACCCATGAACAGAAGGAACAATCATACGGGGTATAGATACATCAAGGACTGAAATACTCCTAGTGCTTCTAAGAGTAGAGTAATATGGAAGCTCATTTAAATCCCTCAACTGCTCCTTTAATTCTTTCAACTCCGCAGGTGCCATTCTATAAAGAGGAATAGATATTGGCTGAGTATCTGGCAATAAATCGATAGTGAAATCAATATCTCGCTCTGGCGGAATGCCTAGAAGCTTATTTGGAAACACCTCTAGGAACTCATTAACCACAAGGATAGACTGAAGGGTCGGTAACTCTGCTTGTACATCCTGAACCCGAACCAAGTGATAAATGTACCCATTTCTAATCATCTTCCTTGCCTTAAGGTAGGAAATAAACCTACCCCTTGGCAAAGCAGCCTTGCCCTCCCACTCAAGGCCTGGCTCGCTCGGAAACTAGAATCAAACTGCCTTTGTTCAGCAATCAACATTAGCGTAACAGGAAGCCAACCAATCCATACCCATGATCACATCGAAATCAATCATGTCTAACTCAATCAAATCTACTAAGGTACGGTGATTGCAAACTATCACTACACAGCCTCGATATATCCGCTTAGCTATGACTGGATCACCAACTGGTGTCGACACCTCAAACGGTTTAATGGATTCAGGTTATATCCCAAACTTGTCGGCGACAAATGGAGTAACATATGATAAAGTGAAACCTGGGTCAATCAGTGAATACACATCATAGGAGGAGACTGATAATATGCTTGTGATGACATCAGGAGATGACTCACGATCCTGCATGCCGGCTAGTGGATATACGCGGTGCTGAGGACCGCTTGAGCTGGATGCTCCACTCCTCCCTTTACCTCGTCCTGCTGGTATCTAGAAAACTTGCCCGGAAGGGCGTACTGCAGAAGAAGAACCATCCATAGACTATGTAGGCTAAACCATACCCCCACTCTCTCTCATCGGACACTGTCGCATCCTATGACCTGGCTGGCCACAAGCATTACAAACATCTAATCCAGCCGATACTGACCTGCGTGTAACTTGCCATACTGGGCACACCACAGCAAAAAGGGTCTCATCTGGACTAACTCCAGTCTATGCTCAGAACCCGAAGCTCTAGGACTCTGACCCACTCCGGAATAAAAAGACCGATAAAATCTCAGACCTAAAAAACACAGAGGTGCACTTCCTGCCGAATGGAATAGATATCGGAGATACAGCTCTATCCTTCCCTAGACTCACCCCCGATATCTAAAGATCTGGCCCTCTTGCCATGGCTCCGGTCACAGTCACGCTTTATCCTTCGCTGACGCTTGCAGTCCTTCAAATTATGTGCATATACCTGTATATGGGAAATATCCATGCCCGACTGTAATGCGGCAGTCGTGCAAGCATCTATCAAATACGACCCTAAACCTGCCACAAAATAATGAACTCTGTCCTCTATCTCAGCTACCATGGCTGGGGCATATCTAGCCATAGAATCAAAATACACACAATACTCCTGGACACTCATGCTGTCCTGCTCGATACGCAGAAACCTATCTGCTTGGGCTCGTCTGACTTCTGGAGGTAAATAATGACGAATAAAATCATCTGAAAACTCTCGCCAAATAGCTGGAGGGGCATTCTCTCCCCTAGCTAGCTCCCAAGTTTGATACCACTGTACATTAATATCACGAAGCCTATATGAAGCCAACTCCACAGACTCAGCCTCATTTGCGTGCATAACCCTCAAGGTCCTCTACATACCATCAATGAAGTCTTGGGGGTCCATATTTGTATTTATCACCGAAAACTCTAGAGGGTCTAATCCAAGGAAAGTCTTAACCCTCGAACTACCAGCCCTATCTGCCTGATCAACACCAACCCCCTGCCGCTGATCCTGGGTGGCTACTAATCTAGTTAATAACTGTACAGCATCCCCACATCCTGGCCCGATGCATCTGGCTAAGGAACTGGGGCAGGTGCTGGAGGCGGGGTATGTGAAGTCTGAGATGGGCTCTCACTTTGAATCTCATCTTGAGTCCTAGTAGCCCACTAGGTATGGCTAGTGGCCTCACTAGACACTCTCTTGCCCTTTTGAGCAGCTATAGCTTTCTTGCGAGGCATTGCTGAAATCAGAACAAATCATTAGAAGGCGAACTCTTAACACATGGCTCTATCACACGATCTAAGAGAGAAGGAATGACAATTTTCTAAATGTCCTGCAGCCTCTTTTTTATAAGTATGGTGCAAAATATACCCATAAACAAGACTCTACTAGACACATTCTGTAGACAACCCTAGGACGGAACTGCTCTGATACCACTTCTGTCGCGACCTAAATTGATGAGTCGTGATGAGTGCCTGACCTCTAGTGACCAAACACCCCTGTACTCATATCTGAACCATACTGAATATCAAGAGCCCATAAGTGACTTAAACTGATCTCATACTGCCTCATGAAGGGATGACATCATGAACTCTATACATTTACATACATACAAGCTGAAAGAACAGTGCAAGCCAACTAGACCGCTACATATACTATACAAGAAAGAATAAGAGCCGATAAGGATACATCATCTGACATAGACATACACCTGTCTACGGACCTCTAGTGGAAAACAAAACTATAAAAAGAATGGGATAGGGCCCCGTCATACCCATATGCATATACATCTCCAAAAGAATGGCATACCAAAATAGACTGCAGCTCCGGATCAAATGGAGCACACCAACTACTGCGGAGTAAAGGTCCTACTGAGCGGGATTGCTTATCTGTCAGCCTATACCTGCGGGCATGAATGCATTCCCCCAAGTAATGGGGGAGTCAGTACGGATAATGTACTGAGTATGTAAGGCATAAGAGTAACATAAGTATAAGCATAAGAATCATGAACGGAATCTGGAACTCAAAGTTAAACTGACTGTCTGCATAGATTCGTATGAACAAGTATCTGTATAACTGACAATGCCTCTGTGGGCACATAATCTGCATACTCTCAATGATAATCATGCTCATGTATATAAATATAGGTCATAGTGTTGAGGAACATTCAGCCCGATCCATATCCCATATAATAGGACCGAGGAACGTACAGCCCGATCCATATATCATATAGTAATGCCGAGGAACATACGGCTCGATCTATATATCATCATCAAGGTGCACCAGCTGATCAGGTGGTAATGCATATATAATGCCTATCTATTTTCCCATACCCCATGTACATATAATATATGCGTATTTAACACCTTCTGGTCGTGGGTCAATATGCATATGTATATGAATGCAATGCATAACTGAAATGTATACATAGAACTCTCGGAGTGACATAAGGTCATATTACCTCCGATGGATAACTTTTGAGCTAACATCATCAATATAAGTAATCTCAAGACCCATAAACAGAAGGAACAATCATACGGGGTATAGATGTCACGACCCAACCCCATGGGCCATGACTAGTGCCCGAACTGGACACCCGTATACGAACCTGTTAAATATAGTCAAACTGGAACTAAGGACAATATGGAAACTTGTAAAAACAAACGAAGGGTTCGCAACACCACATATCATAAACCTGTCTCCTGAGGAATCTCAGCATAACAATAGCACAATATGCAAGCCGACAAGGCTGCCACTATACACGGCGATATCCAAAGCATAACAATATAGACACAGCTGACCAAAACTTATATACAACCCACACATATGTCCACAGACCTCTAAGAGTATCAGAGTGAAATACGACGGGAAAGGGCCCCGCCGTACCCCTGGATATATATATAAGTATATATAGAAGATCTGTACCAAAATATCTAGGCTCCGAAACAATGGAGCGCTTCAAACAGCTGAGCAGAAGTCCTAAGCTGGAGGATCACCAAATCGAGTATCTGTACCTGCGGGCATGAAACGCAGCCCCCCGGAGAAAGGGGGTCAGTACGAGATATGTACTGAGTATATAAAGCATGAAATACAATAAAGAAGATTATGTCTGAGCAAAATTCGACAGGAGACGAGTATGATAATCAAGAAGTCACTGTACCTGTGCCTTATGAAATGAAATCATGCATAGCTATATCATATACCACATCCGACCCATTATGGACTCGGTGAATAAAGTCGTATACATGTATACCATGCCCGGCCCATCAGGGGTCTCGGTGCCATCATCACATCATCATATCATATATATATATATATATATATATATATATATATATATATATATATATACCGTACCCGGCCCTCTAGTGAGGGACTCGGTAAACAATGTAGTGAAACTGTGCACGAAAACATACCTTGGCCCGGGACTCAGTGAAAGATATATTGAGGCATGCACGAGCAGAGTAGTGAGCAACCATATGCAAACTAAGTCCTATCTGAGACTAAATAGAATAATCAAAATGACCCATCATTTGAAAATCAAGACAATAGTTATATCAAGTATCCTTCGAATGTTACTATGAATTATATCAAAATAGGATGGCTGGAATCATAGACACGTATCATGACATAATGAAATAGCTTCTGGAAATCAAGAACATTAGCCATCCTAGTGTCTCTAAGAATAGGAGCTTCTTTGGAATTTATAAATTTGTCGTCTGTTTGTTTCATATGGATTATACCAAAAGAAAGAAGGGTTAGCTTTACATACAGTTTGGAGCCTTTAAAAGTAGAGTCATCATCACTGAATAAAATTGAGAACCTCTAGAAGTAGCTCCACATTTTCATATTCGCTTCGAAATCATAAACACTAATATCATCATTATCGTTGTCACCATCATAAAATCATTCTTATCCTAGACGTCATGAGAAGCCTTAAGAACCATGGACTTTTGGATTTTGAAGACAAGAAGGTTACGGGAACATTTATGAAATCTTACCATAGGAATCATGCCTTTGAAAGAAAGGGACGAGCCTTACATACCTGTTCAACCTCCTATTGGCTGCGCTTATGTGTCCGAGCTCGTAAGTCTACATTTAAGAGGATTTACACTAACATTAGCCTCTTTATCGCACACTTATTCCAAGTTTCAAATCAAACTATTCTACATTCTACCGAAAATCGGGCAGCATCTCCCCTGTTTTTATGCTCAGCCCGAATTCTCAATTCAACAACCAACAACAACCACAACAATACCAACGTTAACCAAAGTGTTTCCAACACCAAAATACTTTATAAACATCCCATATTTCCATCACAGAATCATTTTATAACAATTTAACAACTCTTTCTCCGTAAATAAACCGAGATTAACGTTAATAACAAGAGATTCATACCTTTATCTCGATAATAATGTTATATCTTCACTCCCCCACCTTGATCTTAAGCCACAATGTGTTGATACACAATTTTGTAGTTGCAACTATACACCGTCTGAACCGGGATTTGGGGATTATACCTGGTTTCGGGCTAAAAAGTTGGTCTTTGGAATGTTGGGGAAGTTTCTGGACTATTTGAGGAGTTTTTGGTGTGTTTGGGACGAAATGAGGGGCTATCCCCCTTTTATAGAACGGTCCAGGTTCTGCCTGGACCGACTTACTTTTCCTTCAGCGCATTCGCGCCCCCTTTGGGCGCGTTCGCGCTGACTTAATTTTTCTGACTGCGCCTTTGTTCAGTAAAAAGGTCATAACTCTTGATCCCGATATCGTGTGAGGGCCCACGACCTATGGTTGGAAAGATAATTAAATTATATACAACTTTAATTCTTGGTGGTTTTCCAAATTCACAACTTATAATATCGTTTTGGTCCCTCCAAGTCAGATCATCCGAAAACGTTTCCTTAAATCGTCCTTTTGGAGGGCTTATGCCCATTTTTGGCTTAAGGGTCCTTCTTAGGACTTACTCAACTTTCCATGTATTACTCATATATTTCTTCATATGTCCTTTATAAAACTCGAGCGTGTGGACCCCACTTATCTTACAGCAACGAGGCTTTTCGTCAAGTGACATATGAACCAATTCACACCATATGGTCTCCAAATGTCATATATATATAATATTATTGTTACATCCTTGTAATATAACCTTCGTCCCCACCCCGGGCCTCAAAATTGTTCAGTGCGTTCACGCCTCATGGTGGCGCGTTCGCGCTGTGTTGGCCCTTGGCCTTCTGCGCGTTCGCGCCACTCACTGGCGCGTTCGCGCAGACCATTTTGGTGGTCTGCCAGCCCGACTTGTAACGTCCATATCTCCTTACCCCGATGTCCTATTGAGGAGCGGATTGTTGCGTTGGAAACTAGACTTCCCGAACTTCACTTTAGACTTTTGTTTCACTTCAAAACTATTAATATACTAAAACATATTCTTTCTTCCAGTTAGACCAAACTTTTCGTACCAAACCTTTCCCAGCTTTCCTTCAAAGCCTCGGAAGCTTAATCTCCTTAGTTCACTGATTTTTCAATCCCCCTATAACCTGTTACGCAGACTCGGACTCTTATAATCGTAACACGAGCACCTATGATCTTGCATCTTCTCGACAATAACTCTGATATCTGCAATTGAATAGCTAATACCTAACGAATCTCAATGTACAGAAACTACGGGGTGTAACAATAGAGACATCAAAGACTGAAATACTCCTAGTGCTTCTAAGAGTAGAGTAATATGGAAGCTCATTTAATCGCTTGTTGGCTCATGATATAGGATCATGCCAAAATGAAGAAGGATTAGCCTTAACATACCTCAACGTCTCCTTAATCGGTTAACGTTCTCCTTCTACGTTCACAAGATCTACATTTAAAAGGATCATACTATGGTTAAGTCTTACAGACCCTCTTAAGTTCAAACTAGAATAATTCATGAGCTAGCGAAAATTGGGCAGCATTTCCCCTGTTTTATCGACTTCCATTATATCATAAAACAGCTCCCAATCAACAATGACATTATCATCAATTTCGTAATTAAGAGACTTCATTACATGCCAAAACTCTTTTTCATAACCAACACACAACAACAATTTCAATACAACTCTATATACACTTGTATACCACACTTCCTCATCATCATTACTACCCTTCATAGCAAGATTATACCCAAAGCACTCCAACAATTACAACTCAAGTCAATTTAATTGTTAGACTTCCTCTTTTACTTTCTTTCCCTCAATCAAGTTATTCAATAACTAGACATTCTTAATAACATGGAAACAAGTATAAAACTCACCTTAATCACACAAGAGCAATCTTTGAATCAAATCATTCACTTGAGTGAAACCCCAACTTCAACACCAAAGAAAATCTTGAGTTATACAAACCCTAGTGAGCCTTCCAACACTTGGATTCCTTGATTCTTGCTATTTGATCTATTATCTCTCTTGGGTTTGTGTGGATATGCTTGGAGGAAGGGTCTAGAGCTTTCAAGACTTGGGGAAATGTTGGAAATGAAATAAATGAACAAGAGTCATCCATATAAAAAAAAAAACTGGCCCGACCCGATTATACGGCCATTTATACAGTCCGTATAACTTTTACGATCCATATAAATAGACCGTATAATACTACCATGGAATTACCCTTCTCTGGAAGGGTTATACGGACCATTATACGGGCCGCATAAATTTATACAGTCCGTGTGAGTAGTCGTACAACTCAAATTTTTTCGAAACTCATTCCCATCGATTCGTTCAACCTCCAATCCTTATGGAACCTTATTGACACTTGCATAACACTTCATTAACCATATAAGAAGCCCTATATCTCCTCCTCCATACATTACTAAGTAATTATTAACTCAATAGTTACGAAACCTTCTCAACATAACTTGCGTTTCACTTTCTTTGACGAGCTTAGTTCCATCGATTCGTATGACTTCAAAATCTCATGGTATGCATTTAAGGTTATCAAGTACTCTCCTTTATCTCGTAAGGACTTTATGTTCATCTTAAGCTTGCGTTGGTCTACTCACAATGCAACAAATCCGAAATCTCTGAGATGTAACATTATGCATATACCGTATTTTATCATATTGGTGTCGTACAGAAGCTCAGAGGAAAGGGAAGGCCATGGAGTGATTCCTCAGCTTTAGATTCAGGCAAGTTGAGACTTTCCAGACCCTATACGTAGTGTTATGTGTTGGTTAATACAATCAAAGAGTGTAATGGAAAGTTGGGGGTCCCATACTTGTGAGGTGATGAGCACTTGTACGCATACTGGTGTAACTATATGAGTAACTAAAACATGAAGTCAATATGTGAAGTGACAGAGATTATGTGTTTAGCCTTCAGGCCACGAGGAATGGTGGATAAGTGCATTTTGAATAGTATGATTGCTACTTATTTAGGCTATGATGGCCATAATAGATTGGATATTTGTGATTATTGACTTAATTTGCATTCATCACTCCACATCTCGTCTAAACTATGAAAAAGGACATATATATACTTAATATTGACTTGATATTGTGCATTTTCATGGTGTATGCATATCATTCATACTTTCATGATATTATTGACATTTGATTGATGAAAGACAAGACCGGGGTGCGGGAGGCTGGATAATGATACATAGACGGGGTCATGATGATTTAGTCAAACGGCTGAGACCGATGTCATCTGGGAGATCTGGTACTCCGGTTGGGTATATAGACCTCATGAGTCCACCATGGGTCACGTGAAACCTACTGCATGAGCGTGTGTATACCAGTGCATATGGTCATTGCATTGCATACTATACATTTTCATCACATGCATTTCTTTACATTTCATACCATTCATGCTTGTTTGACTTGTTTTCATGCCATATGTGTGTTAATTGATATAAAGATGGGATCTTTACACCTGAACTTATCTTAATTGATGAAAAGACTGAATCTTTATGACTATACTTAGGAAGGAATGGACTGGATGAATTGAATGAGTTGAGATTACCTCATTTGTTTGTTGAATGTCTATAAACTGTGAACTTGAGACTAACTAAGCAAGAAAAGGGGTATCAAAAGTACCAACCCTCGTCATCGCTATAGTTTACGGTTGATCGATGATGCTGCTGGGTACAAGTGCTTCCCATACTCACTCTACACTTGACGCACCTTTTGTGTGCAGGTACAGTTCCGAACATGAGCGGATACTTACAGATCCTTTGGAGCATTTCTCAGAGTTTTAGGGTGAGCCGATGATGGTTTAACGGATCCAAACTCCTCTCTTATCTTTACTTTGTCTTTTATTTTTTAAGGAAACATTATGTATTATTCAGACTCGTTTTCGGATTAGTATCTTTGTACTTGTGACTTCCAGGTTCTGGGGAATATATTGACTTATACTATTTCTTGTCCTTATTATCAGACCTGTTATAAGACTTATTATGGTTTTTCTTTATTATTTTCAAAACTTACTTACGTTTTGCGACTTAGAAAAAATTTGGGGATTTTGGGTAGTGACAAATTTGGAATCAGACCTCTTGGTTCAATGGTATCACAAGTACATGAGTTGTGTCTATCAGAGTTTTGAGGATCGGTACGATGAAATCCATACCTATCTTCGAGAGGCAGCATGGAATTTAGGAAATTTCACTTCTATCATTATTATCGTGCGTTCTTGACTTTATCGAATACTAAGTTTCTTGTTTCACTCTTTCTCACAGATGGTGAGACTAGATCGACCGCTGCTGGAAGGCAAGAGCCTGCACCGGCACCGGCACCTGAGCCAGTTGTCAGGGTTGCTGTTTGGGGGAGGGTAAGGGGGCGAGGCAGAGATAAAGTTCCAGTAGGGCACTATCCTAAGGCCAAGCACCAAGAGCACATCAGGATCATGCTAAGGCAGTATCTCTGGAGCCTGATATGATTGAGTAGGATGAGCCAGTTCACGTTGAGGACGTCAGACCAGGATAGTCACTGCTGGGCTTCATAGCTATGCTTGTGCTTCAGGATACTTTGGTTCATATGTTGGATTTCCTTGGGAGTATGGCCTATGAAGGAATTCTACCTACTACTTCTGATGGCTCACAGACTAGGGTTAGAGGACAGACTCCTGATGGATCCAGAATTTGAAGTTTGTGGGTTCCTACTCATCTTAAAAAAAAAAGGCTTATGGTAACCAAGGGGATTCAAACTCTTGACCAAGAGGAACAAAGCATAAAATATTTCTCCATGCCACCAGACCAATATACTTTGCCAATGGGTTGCAAGTTATATTTCTTACATATTTATTGAATTTTTCAATACAAATACAGAATCTGTTCAAATGTATGGGGGTTCCTCGAAACCCTCATATGATGAGCTAAATCCACCCTTGCTCCTGAACTTATGAATGCTCCTGGATTTCAGACTCCAAGGGCTAGGCTAGCACCTATTGTGGCCTCCCGATTTATTGATATGCCAGTGTATAACTTTGCTTCACCCCTAGCCTCTAAACCCACGATGTCCATGGAAAAGCAGAAGATGTTTGAAGGTTTCAGGAAGATGGATCCTCCCTATCATAATCGAGGTCTCGAGGATGACGCATATGAATATTTAATCAGTTTCCAAGAGCGGTTGCACAACCTTAGGTTAGTGGAGTCGTGTAGTGTCGACTACACCACTTTTCAGATGATTGGCCTACCCAAGCAGTGGTGAAGGTTGTTTGCAGAGACTAGATAACAGGGTCCCCTCTTTTCACTTGGGATTCATTCACTCAGGCATACTTGGAGAAGTTCATACCTTGCAGTGTGAGAGAGAGAGAAGGAGGGCTCAGTTCGAGAAGTTATGCAAGCAACGTATGTATGTGACAGAGTATGAGACCAGTTCCACACATCGCCTCGCCATTCCTTGATAATTCTTTCTGATGAGGCTGAGTGGGTGATGAGGTTCACCAATGGGTTGATTTGTCCACTTCGTTTGATTGCAGCACAGATGACTGCCACAGGGTCTTCTTTCCAGTAGATTATGGATGCAGTTTGAGACGCTGAGTTTATTAGGCATGAGGATTGGGTGATCAAGAGACCTCATTTTGGCACTCATATGGGTACCTTATCTAGAGGTATATGACACTTTGGTGGAGGTCATAACCATCCGATTATCAGGCCAGTTATTGCAGCCATGCTAGCATCTGAGAGAGAACAGTCATTGCGTGCTTCTTATGGTTTTAGATAGTTGTCCTAGAGTTCTTACAGACCATCTGGTCGTGGTGGACATTCGGGTGCTAATTCGTATTCTCAGCAAACCACAGTTCCCAAAGGATGTTTTGAGTATGGAGACCTTTGGGCATTTCAAGAGGGATTGTCCCAGACTTAGACATAGTGGTCAGCATCAGAGTTCACAGACTCATGTGCCTAGGTTAGTTGCACAGCCAACTAGACGTGGTTCTCAGGAAGCTAGAGGTAGTACTCAGCCCAACCGGGGTAGTGGTCGAGGGGGAACTCAGACCTTGGGTGGTCGTGCTCATTCCATGTAGACTTGAGGCAGAAGCTTCTGATGTAGTTATTACAAGTATTGTTTTGATTTACCATCGTTCTGCTATAGTATTATTCGATCCAGGCTCTACCTATTCTTATGTATCTACATATTTTACTTTGAGTTTGGATATGATGTATGATTCCCTAGACTTGTCTTTCTATGCCTGTTATGGATTCTCTAGTGGTAGACCGAGTGTTAGGTGTTGTGTAGGTACCTTGGTGGGGTATGATACCACAGTAGATTTGAAAGTCTTGGAAATGGTATATTTGACGCTATTATTGGGATGGATTAGTTATCTCCGTATCACGTGATCTTGGATTGTCATACCAAGATAATTACTTTAACAATGACAGGTATTCCTAGATTTGAGTGGAAGAGTGTTCTTAGTCAGTAGCTGAAAAGGGTTATGTCGTTTCTTAAAGCTCAAAGGATAGTGGATGAAGGGTGTCTCTCCTACTTGGTGTATGTTCGATATATTAGTTCGGAGACTCCTCTATTAGAATCAGTTTTGGTAGTGAGACAATTTTCAGAGGTGTTTTCAACAGATCTTCCAGGTGTTCCACCTGATCATAATATTGACTTCTATATAGATTTAGAACCAGACACTCAGCCTATTTATATTTTGCCATATTGGATGACACTAGCCGAGTTGAAGGAGTTATAGAAGCAACTGCAAGATTTGTTGAGCAAAGGGTTCATTCGATCTAGTGTCTCGCCATGGGGTGCTCCCGTGTATTTATGAAGAAGAAGGATAGATCCATGCGCATGTGTATTGAATATCGACAATTCAACAAAGTGACTATCAAGAGCAAGTATCTGATTCCTCACATTGATGATTTGTTCGACCATATTTAGGGTGCTTATGTCTTTTCTAAGATCGACTTGAGATCTGAATATCACCAATTGAAGATTAGGGCTGAGGATGTTCCTAAGATAGCTTTCCGAACGCGTTATGGACATTATGAGTTCTTGGTGATGTCTTTTGGGCTGACAAATGCCCCTGCAGCCTTCATAGATTTGATAAATGGGTTGTTCAGACCCTACTTGGATTCCTTTGTGATTGTCTTAATTGATATCATTTTGATTTACTCTCGTAGTAAACAGGAGTACAAGCAGCATTTGAGGATTGTGCTCCGGGTTCTAAAGGAGAAGAAGCTTTATGCCAAGTTTTTGAAGTGCTAGTTTTACCTTAGTTCGGTGACATTCTTGGGTCATGTGGTGACTAATGAGGGTATTATGGTAGATCCCAAGAAGATTGAGGCGATTCGTGATTGGATTAGACTTGTTTCGGTCACTGAAGTTTAGAGTTTTGTGGGTCTTGCGGGTTACTATCAGCATTTCGTATATGGGTTTCTTCCACTACATCTCTATTGACTAAATTGACTCAGAAAGAGGTGGCCTTTTTATTGTTCTGATAAGTGTGAGGCGAGCTTTCAAAAGCTCGTGACTTTGTTGACTACTACTCTGATTTTAACCTTGCCTATCGAGGGAGAGAGCTTTACAGTCTATTGTGATGCTTCTGGAGTGGATCTTGGATGTGTGTTGATACAGAAAGAAAAGTTGATAGCTTATGCTTCAAGGTAGTTGAAGACAAATGAGAAGAATTACCCCACTCATGACTTGGAGTTAGCGGCGGTAGTGTTCGCTTTGAAGATTTGGAGACATTATCTTTATAGGGTGCATTGTGAAGTATTCACGGATGATCGTAGCCTTCAGTATATATTCAATTTGAAGGACCTCAATTTGAGACAGCGTAGGTGGTTAGAGTTGCTCAAGGACTACGACATAACTGTTTTTCATCATCCGGGCAAGGCCAAAGTGGTGGCGGATGCCTTGAGTAGGAAGGCGGTTAGTATGGGTAGTTTAGCATTGTTGCGCGTGAGAGAGCGTCCCTTGGCTATGGATGTTTAGTCTTTGGCTAATCCTTTTGTGAGACTTAATATTTCAGAGCCTGGAAGAGTTCTAGTTTATGTGGAGGCACGGTCTTCCTTACTGGAACAAATTCGGGCTCAACAGTTTGATGATATGAAATTTTGTAAGATTCGGGACAAAGTGTTACAAGATGAGGCTAAGGAAGCGGTTCTTGATGGTGATACTATTTTGAGGATCAAAGGTCGGATTTGTGTTCCTAGAGTAGGAGATTTGACTGGATTGATCATGAAGCAGGCTTATTATTCGAAGTATTCCATTCATTCAGGAGCAACAAAGATGTATCATGACTTAAAGCAACATTATTGGTGTCGAATGAAGAGGGACATAGTGATTCGTGTCTCGGTGTTTGAATTTCCAGCAAGTAAAGTACGAGCAACAGAAGCCTAGTGGTATGATTTAGAGGACGCCCATACCCGAGTGGAAGTGGGAGAGGATTGATATGGAATTTATGGTAGGGTTGCTACGTACTCTGGGCAAATTTGATGATATTTGGGTCATTGTGGACAGGTTGACCAAGTCTGCCATTTCATTCCAGTTTAGACCAGTTACAATTCAGAGACGTTAGCCAATATTTATATTCGTGAGATAGTTCAATTTCCTAGAATGCCCATTTCTATTATTTTGGACCGAAGTACTCAGTTTACATCTTATTTCTGGCGATCTATGCAGAAGGAGTTGGGCACTCGAGTGGAGCTTAGTGCAGCTTTTCACCCTCATACGAATGGCCAGTCCAAGCAGACTATTCAGGTTCTTAAGGATATGGTGAGAGCCTGTGTGATTGACTTTGGTGGTCATTGGGATCAGTTCCTACCGTTGGCAAAGTTTTCTTACAACAACAGTTATCGTTAGGGTATTGAGATGGCCCCGTTTGAGACATTGTATGGTAGGATGGGTCATTCTCCAATTGGCTGATTTGATGCTTTTGAGGTTAGTCCTTGGGGTACAGACTAGTTGAGGGATTCTTTAGATAAGGTGAAGTTGATCCATGAAAGACTTCTCACAGCTCAGAGTAGGCAAAAAAGTTATACATACGGAAAGGTTCATGATTTAGAGTTCATGATTGGGGAGCGCGTTCTGTTGAAGGTTTCACCCATGAAGGGTATGATGAGGTTTGGGAATAAAGGGAAGTTTAGTCCTAGGTTTATTGGTCCGTTTGAGATTGTTCAGCTTATTGGGGAGGTAGCTTATAAGTTAGCTTGATCTCCAGGTCATTCGAGTGCTCACCTAGTATTTCATGTTTCGATACTTAAGAAGTATCATTCTGATGGTTCTCATGTCATTTGGTTGGGATTCGGTTTTGCATGATAAGAACTTGTCCTTTGGGGAAAATCCGATAGCCATTTTGGACAGACAGGTTCGAAAGTTAAGATCGAAGGAAATAGCTTCATTAAAAGTGCAATGGAGGCATCATCCAGTCAAGGAAGCTACTTGGAAGACAAAGTCTGATATGCGCTCTCGATATCCCCAGCTTTTTGAGGATCCAAGTATCTTTCTAACATGTACCGTTCGATAACGAACACTATTTTAAGTGGTATGTGATGTAACGACTCGCTTAGTCGTTTTGAGCTTTTTGTCTTATGTTCCCCAAAATACCTTTCCTATAGTTTCATTTTGATATTTATGACTTACGGGGATGGGTGATGCGCTTCTTGAGGCAATCGGGCTGGTTTTGATTTGGCTTAAGTAAAATTTGAGTTTTCTAAGTTAAGAAAATAGAGATGTTTGACCAAAGTCAACATTGGGGGTAAATCCATCATTTTGGAAGTTTCCTCTATTCCATTAGGTTTAAAATATAATTTTTGACTTAGCGAGCCTTTGGCTCGGGTCCCGAGCCGTTCGGGTGTGATTAGGGTCTTTGGTTGGAAAGTTAGGATTTTGATGTTTTGGAGTTGACCTTGGTAAACATCGGGTCAAGATGATATCTTTTGGGAAGTCCAAGTGCGCGAGCCAGTCCGTAGCATGTTTTATGATAGAAATGCATATTTGGTTTGTGTCCGGGGGTTACCGAATGAGTTTTGGGTGTTGGATCGGGAAGGGAAAGCGAGTCGCAATCACGGTGGCAAGGTCATCATCGCGCAAAGGAAAAGTTACATCGGGACGGATAAGTGACCCGCGATCGCGAGAATGGCCCTCGAGATAGCAAAAAGGAGCGTGACTGGGCAGAAATAAACATCATTTCGTATTTCACTTTCCTAAACCCATGTTAGAAGCAATAGAGCTCGAATCAAGGTGATTTCAAGTGCTATTTGCCAGTTTCTTCATTGGGGTAAGTTCCTAACCTAAATCTAAGTAATTATCCATGGTTTTTTCCATTAAGTTATGTTTCTATTCATGTTTTCTAAGTAGTGAAATAAGGGTTTCCATGAAAAGGGTTCTTTATGAGATTTATGAAATTGAGGATTCATTTGTGGTCAGAACTTCATGATATCTAGGATATGAACTATCTAGACTATTGGTAAGATGAATTTATGCTTAAATTCTAGGGTTGCCCTTGTGAGCTCGGGGTTACCTTTTTGGGTTCATTTTTGGGGTTCCGGAATAAAATATAGTAATATGGGCATTTTTGGATTCGTGTGACCTCGTAGTGTTCTATTTTTACTATGTTCAACTCAATTTCACAATAAAACTATCGTTTTGACCTTCGGGGTTTGGGACGGGGCTTTGTGTTGACTTTTTGGACTTGAATCCTTTATATGGTAATATAGGTATCATTAGATTCATATATTTATGTAGAAACTGTATTTGAAGAGATTGGGCTCGTCCGGAAGCTCAGAGGAAAGGGAAGGTCGCGGGGTGACTCTTCAGCTTCGAATTCAGGAAAGTTGAGACTTATTAGACCCTTTATGTAGTGTCATGTCTTGGTTAATGTAATCAAGGGGCGTAATTGGGAATTAGGGGTCCCGTACTCGTGAGGTGACGAGCAATTGTGCGAGTACCGGTGCAACTATATAGGTAACTAAAATAAGAAATAAATATACGAAGTGACAGAGATTATGTGTTTATCCTTCGGGCCATGAGGAATGGTGGATAAATCCATTTAGGATGGTATGATTTTTTCTTATTTGGGCTATGATGGCCACATTAGATTGCATATTTGTGATTGTTGACTTGATTTGAATTCATCACTCCACATCTCATCTAAACTGTGAAAAAGGACATATATATATAGTTGACTTTGACTTGATATTGTGCATTTTCATGGTGTACGCATATCCATTCATACTTTCGTAATATTATTGCTACTTGATTGATGGAAGACAAGATAGGGGCTCAAGAGGCCGGATATTAGATATGGTACATGGACGGAGTGATGATGATGATTTAGTCAAACGGCTGAGACCCAATGTGATCTGGGAGATCTGGTATTCTAAGTCGGTATATGGACCTCATGAGTCCCCTATGAGTCACGTGAAACCTACTGCAGGAGCGTGTGTATACCAGTGCATATAGCCATTGCATACTATTCATTTGCATCACATGCATTCCTTTACATCTCATACCATTCATGCATGTTTGACTTGTTTTCATGCCATATGTGTGTTAATTGATATAAAGATGGGATCTTTACACCCGAATTTGCCTTAATTGATGAAAAGACGGAATGCTTACGACTATACTTAGGAAGGAATGGACCGAATGAATTGAATGAGTTAAGATTACCTTCTTTATTTGTTGAATGTCTATAAATTATGAACTTGAGACTAACTAAGCAAAAAGACGGGTATCGGAAGTACCAACCCTAGTCATCGCTATAGTTTAGGGTCGGTCGACGATGTTGTTGGGTACACGTGCTTCCCGTACTCACTCTACACTGTTGCACCTTTTGTGTGCAGGTACGGATCCAGGCATGAGTGGAGGCTTGTAGATCAGTTGGAGCGTTTCTCGGAGTTTTAGGGTGAGCCAATGACTGTTCCACAGAGCCAGACTCCCTCTTATCTTTACTTTCACGCCAAACTCCCTCTTATCTTTACTTTCAATCTTTCATTACTTCAGACAGCATTATGTATTATTCAGACTTGTATTTTAGTAGTTATATTCTTGTGACTTCTAAGTTTTGGGGGATGTATTGACTTAGACTATTTCTTGTCCTTATTATCAGACCTATTATAAGACTTTTTGTGATTGTTCTTTATTATTTACGCAATTTACTTATGCTTCGGTACTTATTCATAATTTGGGGATTTTGGGTCGTGACAATAGCAACACAAAGTTGTCCGGAAATGCCTCCACATGTACCTTGACCTGATAAGTTATACTAGCAAAGAAAGTGAAAGGAAAACAGTATCAAAGTCCATACCCGGCTAAGTTTAGAAAATAAATTCAGAGATATGTCATCATCTCACTTGTTGTCCCAAATGTAAGAGGGACTTTGAGGTGTGATCATGAAGAAGCCTATAGGTCCTAGTACCATACACATTCAAGATCATCCACAATGTACCAGAATTTGAAAGAACCTTGTTGGTGGGGAAATATGTAAGAGGTATAGCTAAATCTGAGGCTAAGTGCTTAATATTACTAGTAGGATAAATATGATCCTCCAAACGCACACATCTATGAAGTATCCAATGATTGTTGCAACATGATACACAGTGATTTTTGGGATTGTGACTCAAGACATCTTGAATTGTTGAACGCACGTGGACAGCGGAAGGGAAAGTTTGCACAATAATTCGAGATAAGTTAAGACTTATTTTTTTTAATAGAAAATTTTAGTAGAACATATGAACTCTATGTGTTTGATAGACTTCCCTACGGAGAATTCTTGTCATTAAGTACTCAGTCCAATTCGTTCTTATTTATTACGTTCATAAGTAGTTGTGAAAGAATCTTATAACATGGTGCTTGATGCCTTGTCTACGTTATATGATTTTTTTACTCAAATTTCAAGAAATATATGTGTACGTATTACAGCTCATGTTATGTGCAATTGGTTGTAAATTAAATACTCAGTTCATGTTCAGTTACTGGTGTGATCACATTCAGGCTCAGACGGAAGAGCAAGCCAACCTCCCCTTGTGTGAGTTCCACAAGGGTCAGAGTTAGCTACCCACACGCTTGTAGGGGCTATATTTTGTTGGGAAGATAGGTCGACACTCGCCGTGCATGTTTCCAGATCATCACGTACGCAGGGCCATTATGTGAAAAGTTCTTTTTACTCAGAATAGTTAATTCTATTTTAAAATAACTCAGGTTTTAGCTTCAGTTTCAGTTATCAGTTACCATCTCAGTTGTTAGTTTATATTAGTTTTCAAGACTTTATATGATTTACACGCTTTCTTGTAAAATGAGATTTTCCTTGTTTATTATTTTCTTATCCGAGAAAGTCTAGATCTGCATTTGAGGAACTAGTATATGAGACTTATTGGGTATCCTCGGAGATACTTAGCTTGTTTGGGCCTGTCATGTCGTGAGGCAGGTGTTGAGTGCGTAGGTGACAAAACCCCTGGCTAGAGGCATATCTCTTAGGCTCAGTGGATAGGCTCTGTTGATTTTATTCCGGCGGCATCACTTACTTCTCAGACATTGATTAATTTCAGACATGTTATTATTATTATTCTCGAGGAATTACATGTTTACCATGTATTAGATTTAAGTTTTTTGGAGGCTCATGACTGTTAGCGGGTTATGTTTCAAACGGTATTTCAGTGAATTCATCAATCAGTTTCAGACATTATTAAATAGTTTACTTTATTAATTTTTCTAATTAAAGGCATAGTTCAACTGAGACTTTTAGTTAGCTAAGATAGGGTTCACCTCAATAGGTAGCAAGCGCTAGGTGTAAATCACGTCTCACCCTAGTTTGGAGGCGTGACATCATTCTTAAATTTGAAATCTTTTTGTCACCCTTAATTCATTGTCCCACCTTCCTTTCTCTTTCTGGTAGTTTTATTGAGATGGAGGGAAGGGTATAAAAGTCAATTCACTTAAAAAGTTATTAGTCCTCAATTAAAATCTAAATACTAACTAATTATGGAATAGCACAACAAATAGTGATTCCATAGCCTAATTTTTCCATTTATTTTCGCGTTAAATATAGGTATTTTTTAATTATATTTCCTACGCTTCCTTCACTCCATTTGTGGGACTACCAAGGTATGTTGTTGCAGTAAAACTGGCAATCCGAGCTAATACTAACTTCAATAATGCACTAACGAGCCCAAGTCTTAAAAAATCCCAGCTAAGAAATTCATAAGTGAAGTGGGACATGTTTTAAACAAAGCGGGACCCCCTCTTCCTCTATCTTATCTACCCAAAGAATCCATGGCATGTAACGAACTATTCAGTCATCTCCTCAAAGCCAAAAAGCTAAGCAAAAATGGCTTCTTTGACACAACAATTTGTTGGGTTAAAGTGTCCACTAATTACAACAACAAGGCTTCAATCCAAGAAGCTTGTGACCCCCAAGGAAAACACATCGAGAATAGTAGTAGCACAAGCTGCAGAAGTGGTGACAAATGCACAAACAAGAGAAAGACTAAAACTTAAAGAGATGTTAAGAGTATGCTTATGAAAGGTGCAGGACTATACCTATGGAAGGTGTTGCTTCTAATATGGGTGAAAATGTTACTTTTCGTAGTGTGTTACTTGATTCAGGTCGTAATTTTACTCTAGCAAGTTGTAAAAGAGTATAGTAATTCTATTAGCTATGTTAATTTAAGATTACTTGAATTGGAGAAAGTAACCAAGATTGTGTCCCTTTTGATAAAATGTAATCATATAAGTGTTAATATATATATATATATATATATATATATATATATATGGATCATTTGATGGTATGCACTAATCTCTAAATGACTCTCTAATATTTCCCAATAATTAGAAAGTATTTCCTCTTTATAATTTTTTCAACTATAAAAGAGTTGAAATGAAGAATGACCAATTTATGTCAATTAAACTCCTTTTATTCCTAAATGAGCTTATTAAACGAGGGTTAACGCCTTGAGTTCTTGCTATTCATTTCTACCAAACCTTAGCTTACTTTTCCAAGTAAAGAAAAGGTTTATGGCACAGGTCAATGTTTGCAACCACACTAACCAACATTAAAGAATAAGAAATAAATAGAAACCAACAACCCATTATGCGTATATTCAATGGTAAAACACTCATTAACATATCACCCATAGCTGTATCCATAACCTTATTATTAAAATTAGCTACTCATAGTTTGGAGTGCAATACAAAGCATTAAAGAAAGAACTGAGAGCTTTCAATCAATGGAAGATGTCAAAAGAGATGGAATATTCTTAGACAAGTGAGGGTTGCTCAGTTGGTAAAGCACCTCCACCCACGACCGGTAGGTCCAGGGTTCGAGTCACACTAGATATGAAGTGTGAAAATACTATAGATTCTCCAAAATGGGAGATAATTAAAAAAACAAAGAGAGAGAGATGAAATATTCTTCTTGAAAGCTTCAAAAGTTAAAGTATTCAATGCTCTAGAAAGTGGGAATAGATTCTGAAGATCACCAACAAAACCCTACACAAACTATTTATAATGGTCCAAAACGTGAAAATAATTGTAACAAAAGTGCCCGTGCCGTAAATAATTACGGACCGTAAACAGAAATGTGGTCCGTCGATTTTCTGCTGGCCACCGTGAAACTGTAATCCTTCAGCTCTAGGTCTTCTTTTATGCTTACATTTTACAGACCGTAAAATAGAAATACGGTATGTAACTTCATGCCGTGATTGATCTCAATTTGCTGATGGTTCTGTTAAGTTTTATGGTTGGATCTCACCGCCTATAAAAATGTTCTACAGTCCGTAATTTTCTGCTGTGATTGATCTCATTTTGATCCTTGTTCTGTTAAGGTTTACGGTTGGGTTTATAGTCCGTGTAAATTCTACGGTCCGTAATTCCTTCCTTCATTGGTCGGGCTTCAGAACTTTATAATTTGGGCTCCTTTTATGTAATTAACCTTGACTTCATCATTTTATTCTGAATACCTACAACACAGCAAATAACATAAGAAACGACATGAGATTAATAAAAAATAATCAAAACTCTACGTAAAAAGATATCAAATGTGATGTAATTCCACAGTACATCAGTACACATCTCACTTAATACACAATGCGCGAATTAATAACATTCACGAGTCTATAATCTTTCTTCAGGAAAGTAAGTTTCAACAAAGTTGCTAGTTCTTCCTTGTACTTGAATGACATTCCCTTGTAAATTCATTTCGTCATCTTGAACATGGTTGGACTGTGTTTATTGTGTCGCCCCGATGTATTGCTCGGTATAGGAATATGTGCCACCTCCACTATCATCTTTAATATCCATGCCCAGCCCATTCAATTCATCATTTAACATATCTTGTTGGTTTTGAAATAAATTGTGGTTCTTTATCGGGCTTCCAACCACGTATACCCTTAAAATGGACCTAGCTTCATCATGCAAATAAGCACGCAAATGAACCTGACCGTTTATCTTAAATGATTTGTCCTGTTGTTTCAAAACATTCGTGCATGTAAGTGATGACAAGATACTTCGGTTCATAATAGGTGCAAAATCATCATACATAACATATCTTTCGACAGCCATTGCTATCGTTTCTATCATGTCATTGCCCTTCTAACGCCAAATATAACGATTGTTGTTCTCGACTCATTCGTCATGGAAATCAACCCATATTGTTATTGAGTTTCTCATTAATGGTGTTCGAATTACCTGAAGATATTTTATTTTAAAAAATAAATAAATAATTGGCCATGTTAGTACATACCAAACTGTAACAAAATGAAATCACTGCAGTAGTTGTTGCAACAACTTAATGAGTTGTTGCAATATTGAAGTAGTTGTCGCAACAACTCCGTAAGTTGTTGCGATAACTCACTAAGTTATTGGAGGCAGCTTAAGTTTTTGTCTTTGTTTCATCCAATAACTGTAGAAGTTGTCCAACAACTTTCACGGTTGTTGCAAAAAATAGGTAATTGTTGCAACAACTACTACAATTTTTTAATAATTTTTATAAAACAACTTTAGCAGTTGCACAATTAATATAGAAGTTGCAACTTCTTTATTAGTTTTTAAAATAAATTCAAAAGCTCTTATACAACATCTTTAGTACTTATTGCAATAACTATACCTACTACTGAACTTGTTGGAAAAACAACAGCTATACCCAGATGAACAATTGACACATAACAATATTGTTTACTTACCAAATGATCCAAAATCACCTACGAAGTGATGCCCGGTGCTACACGAACGAAATCCAATCCAAAAATTGCATAAATCGGTTGGATTAGTTTTTTTTTTTTTTTTTTTTGAACAATTTTTTTTCTAAACGAAGAAGCAAGGGAAAATGGAATGAAGAAGAAGAAGGAGAAGCAGGAGGAGGAAATGGCCGAAGATGAAGAGGTCATTGCCTGTTGTAAATGTGTGTGTGTGTGAGAGAGAGAGTGTATATGTTACCATTTTAGGTAAATTAGGATTTATATAAGTTGGGTTAAAGTGTAAAAAATAAAACGAAAATGGGTCAAACCTCATTAATCACTAACTATAATTTTAGCACCCTTACACAATAAAAAAATAACTTGAGTTGCTCATTGTTAAATTTGAAACCTTTTTATCACTATTAATTCATTGTCCCACCTTCTTTCTCTTTCTGATAGTTTTATTGAGATGGAGGGAAGGGGACAAAAGTCAATTCACTTAAAAAGTGATTAGTCCTCAATTAAAATCTAAATACTGACTAATTATTGAATAGCATAGCAAATAGTGACTGCACAGCCTAATTTTTCCATTTATTTTCGCGTTAAATATGGATATTCGTATGTTGTTGATGTTGCTGCAGCAAAAACTGGCAATGCGGGCTAATATTAACTTCAATAATCCATTAAGGAGCCCAAGTCTTAGCGAAGCCCAGCTGAGAAATTCACAGGTGAAGTGGGACCTGTTTTAAAAAAAGTGGGACCCACTGTTCCTCCCCATCTTCTATCTTATCTACCCAAAGAATCCATGGCATGTAACCAACTAACTATTCATTCATCTCCTCAGAGCCAAAAAGCTAAGCAAACATGGCATCTTTGACACAGCAATTTGTTGGGTTGAAATGCCCACCAATTACAACAACAAGACTTCAATCCAAGAAGCTTATGACCCATAAGGCAAACACATCAAGAATAGTAGTAGCACAAGCTGCAGCAGTGGTCCAAAATGCACAAACAAGAGAAAGGCTAAAACTTAAAGAGATGTTTGAGGATGCTTATGAAAGATGCAGGACTACACCTATGGAAGGTGTTGCTTTTACTATTGATGACTTTCACTCTGCCCTTGAAAAATATGATTTTGACTCTGAAGTTGGTACCAAGGTTAGTGACTCATTTCTATGGAATTTCAAGTTCTTGAGGAATGTTATGTTTTAAAATGGAGTCTTGGACTAATTTGGAAAACATTTTAAACAGTTGTTATTAGTGTATTAGTTGAGTGTTGTTTTTTTCCCTCAAAATTGTAAAGTGGGTCACATTTTGAGATGTTAAACACAAATGTAGTTGATTGATTGATTGAAGTATACAATTGAAATCTGTCACTGATAGACGTGACTGTGGTTAGCTAATTTCTGTGGCATAACAACTTCTTGATTTGTGTTGGAATGTTATGTTTAAAAATGTAGTTTCTACCCATATCAAATTCTTGATTTTGTTATTGGAACATTATGCTGAAAAATGGAGTCTTGGACTTATATGGAAACCATTAAAACTGTTGCTATTAGTGTATTAATTGAGTGCTGTTTTTTCCCCTCAAATTGTAAAATTACTCACATTTTGAGATATTAAACACAATGCTTTTACTATATATTCTACTTTTGGATTGAGATGTAGTTGATTGAAGTATACAATTGAACTCTGTCATTTTGTAGAGGTGACTGTGGTTATATAGTAAAATCATATTCTGTTACTGTTTATCATTCAATTTTCAAGCTTTGCTTGGTTAGTCAAAAGAGGCTTATAGCTGAAGTATAAGTTACTATTCTCATTATCAACAAAGAACCAAAAGGAGAAGCAAATGCAGTTTGATTTTCTTGTGCATTTTTCTTTCTAGGTCAAAGGAACAGTTTTTTCTGTAGATGCTAATGGAGCTCTAGTCGACATCACTGCAAAATCATCAGCATACTTGCCTGTACGAGAGGCTTCACTTCACACCATCAAACATGTAGAGGAAGCCGGAATATTTCCTGGCTTGCGTGAGGAGTTTGTGGTAGTTGGTGAAAATGAAGCTGATGATAGTTTGGTTTTGAGCTTGCGTTCAATTCAATATGACCTTGCATGGGAGAGATGCAGGCAGCTACAAGCTGAAGATGTTGTCGTCAAAGGCAAGGTATGTGTTTCCGCTAAATCTTGAATGCTTCATTTAACCCCGCCTATATGATGACTTGGAATGTCAATATGGTGCAGCTCTTTATCAAGATTTTGGGTCTTATTTATTTATTAGCCAACATTAGGCATCCCCTTTTGCTCTCATCTCTGAATAGCAGACTGCATTAGCAGCACATTCAGTTCTATAGCAATGATCCAAGTCTTGTTTCTGTGGATGATTTTGCAGGTGGTTGGTGCAAATAAAGGTGGAGTGGTGGCTCTGGTGGAGGGTCTTCGTGGTTTCGTTCCATTCTCGCAGATATCATCGGTTAGTTGTATATTCATCATGTAAAGTATAACCTATTCTGTGAAGCTGTTAATATTTACTTGTAGATCTTCTGTCATCCAGACCAAACATGTTCATATTGTAAGAGAGAGAGAGAGATGATAGGAAAGAAAACTACTCGTTTAGATGATTGAAACTCAATGAATCTGGACTCGACAGATATTTCAGCTTGACGCATTCAGCCATTTTTTCCTTTATTTCTACTGACTTCTGCCTCTTTTATAATCATGTTGCATTTGCTGTCCTTTATTTAAAATTTGCCAATGCTGATTCATAATTCACCCTATTGTGCAGTAATCGACCAAATTCTCACAAAGAACACTTTTATTCTGCCCATTTTTTATTATGAGTGAATTATGAGTCTTACTTTCACTTATATTCCTGTTTCCAATGCATTAGGCATACAAATTGCTAATATTTAGGTTTTGCTTAACTGAAGAACATATTAATTTCAAAAAGTAATTGAAGGTTATGTTGAACATGCAAAAATGTGTGTTCTTTTCCTAGTTGTGATGGATAAAGAAACTTTAAATATCTAAATTTTAAATAAAAAGTTCAAAGAAGTGGCATTATGAGACCTAGGGTAACATGTTAAGAATGAAAAGGAATGTGGCAAGCAGGGGATAATTGTTTCTAATATCCTTTTGAACAATCATCATTGCAATTGGCTTTCTGTCAGGCCTGATTTCTTGGAATTTTCCCCTAATTTTACTGAGTCTGGCTGCATGTAAGATTTGATACTTGACTAGAAAACTTATTTGAGTTAATCATATCTGATTAATGTCTATGCCTATAATCAATGTCTCCTACAAGGAGAACCATGAAATGTTTTTTAAAAATGGTTTGCAATGGTACTAATTTTAGGGATATCTTGGCGATTTGTAAGTCAAAAGGCAATACAAATAGGCCTCCAAGGCTTTGGTCTAGTGGTCAGAGTATAACGCGTCATGTAAGGTTAGTCCACGTCACGAGTTCGAACTGTATCACAAACAAAAGCTTGGTATTTAAGTAGAGAGGGTTAGATGAGTAAACCTATTATCCACGAGTTTTGAACTGTGCACAACCGGCCCTCGGGATTTCTCTGTTAATTATTAAAAAAAAAAAAAAAAAGACAAAAGAATATACTTGTATACGCCATACGCTCTATTTTGCTATCCATTATTACCTCAGTTTTTTTTCACCTACAAATTTACTTCTTGATTCAATATCAAACCACGGAGTATAATTTGGTGCATTGGTGCTTCGCCTTTCTGTGTTCCCAAAAAATAATTTACTGTGATTATTGGAAACTCATCCCGAGTTACTCTCTTTCAATGTGGCTTATCAAAAAAAAATAAAAAAAATCAATGTTTCAGAAATCAACTGCGGAGGAGCTTTTGGAAAAGGAGCTTCCTTTGAAGTTTGTTGAGGTTGATGAAGAGCAATCCAGACTTGTTCTCAGCAACCGTAAGGCCATGGCTGATAGTCAGGCACAATTGGGAATAGGCTCAGTCGTTCTTGGAACTGTTCAGAGCTTGAAACCATATGGTGCCTTCATTGACATTGGTGGGATCAATGGCCTTCTTCATGTGAGCCAGATCAGTCATGATCGTGTCTCAGATATTGCAACTGTCCTCCAGCCTGGTGACACTCTCAAGGTGTGTATAGGAATCTCTTCTAAGCTACGAAAAAAGTTTTCCACATTTGAAGAAAATCTGCAATTATCTGCTCAATCTCATTGTAGGTCATGATATTGAGCCATGACCGTGAGAGAGGTCGAGTCAGCCTTTCTACAAAGAAGCTAGAGCCTACACCTGGTGACATGATTCGCAATCCAAAGCTTGTCTTTGAGAAGGTAAGTATTTCCAAGTGTTATTTATTAGTCTGTATTTATACTACATCACCGCTTCGTAGTTGTACATTTTGCCAATGTTTGCTTGAGTTCAGTTCTCCTGATGCCAAAATAGTTTATGTTTTCTACTATGGTTATGCAACTGGATATTCTTCATCATTTCTTGTTTCCTGTCTCTTTTTCTGTGTCAATTAATCTTTCCAAGTGGAAATAATTAATTCTTTTGAAATGCCAATACTTAAATTATCTCATTCCACTCGATCAAGATGATTCAGTTTGCATTTTCGTCAAAATTCTGGACTGGTTCTGAAAATGCTTTAGAAAGTATCGGGTATTTCCTTTTTGTCAAAAGTACAGTGTTAATTTAATACTTTGGCTTCTTGCTCCATCCATTTTCTTCTACTTTTTTGTTTTGACAATTTGCTGAGCTGACCTTAATAAATGGGATGGTCTTTCTAAATAAAAGTTTGTTGCAATATTCCAAAAGTAAAGCTTGAGGATATATAATGGATAGTTGTGAATTAAAGCTTGTGATTTCGTTTTCACAGGCTGAAGAGATGGCCCAGACATTCAGGCAGAGAATTGCCCAAGCTGAAGCCATGGCCCGTGCAGATATGCTGAGGTTCCAGCCTGAGGTATTTTAAATACTAATTTGACAATTTCTCCGTCTTTAGGCATTTCTAAAATTGAAAATATTATGACTTAAAAAGATTCTTCTCACTTTAATCTTTCATGAAGTATGTCAACATTTTGTATATCATGGAGGTCAGAACAGGACATTTTTAGGGCAGACTAGGTAATCCCACCTAAATTATCATCACCACTTAATTGGGCGGGAATACAACAGGACATAGTTTGGCTACACCAAATCTATATCATGGTTACCACAGCCTCTTCTTTGGACGTGTCTTCCTTTTCCTGAATTATTAGTTTTTGTAACGTACAAAATATTTGAATTCCAATAGCAAAGGACATAAGTGACTTTACATCCACTGTTGAAGCTATGTTGAAATAGAACTCTGCCAATTAAATTCTTTCTATGTTTACATGGATATAAATAAGATTTGGAAGTAGAGAGAATAGGAAGGGGGAAGAAGTTGGTGCTTTGTTCTCATTGGTTGCAAGAAGTTGTAAGGTGACAATTGGCTAGAGGATATAAGAGTAGTGGAAAATATACTTTAGAAATACGCAGAAAGGAGAGAAGAGGATGAAGACAAAGTAAGAAAATGAAAAAGAAAAGAAGCAGCAAACTTCAGTATCGTACGAGCCCGAGAGTGAGAGAAGAGTTGAAGACAATTACTGAAAGGCAGGAATTGAAGAAGCTACTGAACTCCCTCTCTTCCTTTCTTTCCCCATCAGGAGATAAGATGAGAATTGGATGAGAGGTATGGAGTGAGGAGAGAAGTGAGGATAGTAGAACAAAGAAAAGAAGGAACACGGATACAGGTGGGAAGCGCCTCGAATAACAAGGGAAATAGGATTTAAAATTTAAGATGTTGGTTATAACTTATGATGATACTAAGTTTAACTTCTAACTTAAAGGTTCTAGCTGTAGCTTAATTGTCTCCCTTTAGTGCCGTGATATACACGGATAGAGATTGCTGATTGGTGGTACTTTCTCCTTATAAATTTCAGTAGTATCCCCTCTATCCTTAAAAAATGATACCAGTGAAACCATGTCAAATGTTATAGAACATTTCAAAACACGAAGTATCATATAAATTAACTTGTGTTCTGATGTGCTTCATGAAGGTTAAATTTATCGCCGTATTCTTTGCCTTGAAATAATAGCATGTGACTGAGAGTATTGACTTATGTAACTCCTTTATTTTGTAACTTCTCAGAGTGGATTGACCCTCAACTCGGACGGGATTTTAGGCCCCCTGACCTCTGAACTACCTGAGGATGGACTGGATTTGAGTGAGATTCCGCCGGCTGAAGATTTATGAATTCTAAATCAAATCCCTTCTTTTTGACCCATTTGTTGCACAAGTTGTATAAATAAATATTGTTTGTAGGTTTAGGCACCATGAATTGCACCCGCAATCATTGTATTGTATTTTACCATGATCCTCAACAACTTGGCTTGCAGTTTTTGCAAAGAATGAAGCATTGCTAACAGCAGTCACTATTGAAGCATACTTGGATTTTGTTAGGATGTTTCGAATATGATGAATTGTCTTAATACTGTAAAACTAAATAGATTAAAATGTATGCAGAGGAATAGACTCCAGATGATTTTAGATTTACCATTTCGAAAAGAACAACTCAAAAAAAAAAAAAAGTGAAAATAACGTTTCAATTTTGGTCATCACTTTGTCCATGATCATCACCAGCTTCATTGTCAGCCACCACCATCAACCACAAAGTTATCGTCATTGTCACCGGCCACCACTGCTCAACAACTATCATCAGTCGTCACCACTGCTAGCAACAGCCACTAATATACCAATCATGTTCACCATCACAGCCACCATCAACCTTCCACCATAACCGGTCGCTACTACCAACCTCTTTCATTATCATAACCATCACCACTGTCAACTATTATCGCCATATCTACTATATAACAACCACTACCACTAGCCAACGTAATCTTGCAACCTAATCATTCGTGGATATAATAGTTTAATTATTTTTATTTAAATGTTATTTTTATATTTAATAAAGATACATTATAAATTTTCAGATGATGAGAAAACAAGCAGTCTAAAAAATTTAATATTTAGATCTAAATACAACAACTTACTTATAAATCAAAATACCTTAATATTCAAATATGTATTTATACTCGGACATTTAATTTTCATAAAAACAAATATCCCCTTAGTCACAATTGTATTTTTTATATTAAGCTTTATTGATACTTTTACTATTTGAAGAATTAAAGGGGCTCTGTTGTGTAAATATTTTGATTTCTTAACTATTTTAACTTAATGTCCTTTTTAGAAAAAGAAAACTCCTCAATAAGAGAGAAACTTTTTATTCTCACCAGAGCAAAGGAGAGCCCTAGAAAAAATAAGTTTTTGTCTTGCTATCATAAAGTTTCGTTCTTCATTCCGTCGTCAATTTTACTATATCTTCCGATATGCCGCTTGTCAGCAAGGAGTGAAAGAACCAAGTTTTATGTCATAAAGTCAAGATTTGCACCTAATCGTATCTATTTAGAAATCAATCTGCTAGTTTCTTTGATCCCGCTCTGTCTTTCTTTTCCATTTTCTTCCAATAGTCGACCTATCTAGAAAAATTACCAGCCCACAAATATTTCGATCCTCCCGACAAGAACATTTATACTATATGTAGTGTTCTTGAGAAGAAGCATGCATATATTGGCTTACCAACCCCACAACATCGGTAATGTCATGTCTAGTGATAGTAAGATGTCTATGATTTTCCACAAGCCGCTTATGCGTGCATCATCTAAGGATTCTTTTCTCTTCTCTTCAAGCTTATGATTTACTTATATTGGGCTAATTACGACCTTTAAACAAAAGTTATGGTGGATCTAGGACATTTATTGTATGAGGTCTAACTAATGCCAAACGCAAAGGCACATAATAGATTAATATGAATATCATGAGTTATCCCGTAATAAAATTTGTTGATGTTGAAGCCTTATTCTCGGTTTTGTCTTCCATAACCAAAGCTCGGAGAAGGAAGAGATAAGAGATCCCTATGGAGAATGTGGTCAGAAATCCATAATCGAGGCTGACCACAACGATCGAATTGATTATCTGCATGCATAAGAATCCTAGATTATCTAGTAAAAGAGATTGAGAATCATCACAAACGTCTGGCCTATTAAGTAAGTTAGTTATAGATCAAAACAGGACCTGAGAGAGACTAGAATTCTAGTAAGAGTAGATGTGCCTTAAGTTGAGAAGAGTTGTTCACGTACAGTGGTTATGAGGTCTTTCTTGTTCTGATTAAGAAGAGGATACACACCTTCAGTCTCATAAGTGGATTGAATGACCTTTTTTGTCACGACCCAATTTGGCATAAGTCGTGCGGGCACTTACCTTCCCCACCTCGGTAAGCGAACCCTCAACCCAATGATAAATAAAGACAAGAATAAATAATCGAGCAAGCAGAAAAGAATAATACATAAGTCTCACAATTTTATATAATAGAATTAGCGCGGAATAAGAAATACCCCCAGGGTCTAGTCAAAATCATACAAGAGCTTCTAATGAAAATTATACAAAATCTGGAATAATAATACATAAATCCATCTGTCTTATAATAACAAAATCAGATATAAAATGAGAAGAGTCTTCAAGGCAGCGAACGTCCGTGCTCACCCTGGAAACTCGCAATAGTGTTGAAGACGACAATCAGCCACGAGAGATGGAAGCAGAACCAACCTGATACTCTGCATTCATAAAGGAATGCAGCAAGTGCAGGTCAGTACAATACAACGGTACTGGTAGGAATCATCGGCCGACTAAGCTTAGCTAACACAATTCAGATAATAAAGCAAGATAGGCAGATAAACCAACAAGTATAAGTGAAACATAATAGAAGCCAAGCATGCGTCAACGACTAAGTAGAGCATCTAATCCCAAATGTGCCAAGTCTCAATATATCAAGTCTGAATCCAACATCATAAGTACAACATCAAATCATCTCCAAATCAAGCCGTGATCCAATTCAATGCAATAATGTATGGTTGCAATGCAATGCCATGCAAATGTTGTGTACACATGTACTCCGGACGGAAATATCGACATCTCGGTAGCACAACCCAAAGTGACTCGCGAAGTGCCACTCGTCCCGGATCTTTGCCCAATAGACATACGAGACCCTGGATCTTTGCCCACGGAGGGTTCCCACCGGCACCACCCTAAGGACCCGCGCGCGGTCCATACACTCACTCAATCCACGATTCTGGAACTAACACCGGATATCGGACTCTCACGTCACTCTTATTTAAAAACCGAGCCCAGCTCATCATAGTGTTTCATCAAGTACCAACCGTGTCTCAACAGTATATCATGAAGAATGAGAGTGCGTGCAATGCATGTATCAACACCAATAATCATGCTTAATATCACAAGTACCAACAATGGCACGCCAACAATATGTCGATATCACAAGTACCAACAGTGGGTACGCCAACAATAGCATAATCAAGATGGAAAAACATATTCCAATATCTACCAACAACACGTGGCTTCTAGCCAACACAATAGAACCATCAATCACAACACAATGGGGTGGCTAGCCCCAACCACGCAACAGGGCCCAACCTAAGACAATATCCAACCCAACTTCATACCCGAAGGTTTACATTCTTTCTCCAACAATATAATCTAAATATATGTTTCGCTATATGAAGTCTCACCAAAGGTAAGCCATAACCTACTTGGATGGCCGAACAGCAAACACCAACAAATCACTCTTTGCCTAGCCCTTCCGCTGAGCCTCACAACCAAAGTAGTCTAGGCATATTCGAAATCTAGATTATAAATCATGAAGAACGATACTAATATTGCTATCATTCAATTTAGGTCAATTCTAACCCTAGAATTTGGGGAAATGGGGCCCACAAGGTCAAAACGGGAAATTCGGGAGTAAAATATCCAATTAAGCACTAGGTGATCATAACCCAACCACTAATTGCTAAATTAACTCATGAAATCCCCTAATTTTGAATTTCAAGCAAAACCCCCAATGTTGGGTATAAACCCTAACTCTTTGATTCAAGAATTCAACTCTATTAATGGAAGATATGTGATTAACAACCTTAGATTCATCAAAATCTAGCATAAACCCCTATCAATTTCACCATTAATAAGCCTAGATAGAACATTCATTATCTCCACTTTTATCTTCCATCACTAAGGGATTGTTAAGGGAAGGAAGAATCTATGATGATTAGGATTAATGAAATAGTAAAAGGATTAGGGGAACTTACCACCAAGAATCTTCACTAAAAATCTCCAAGAGCTGATCCCAAGAGTTCTATTTCGTAATGGTAATAAATGATAGACGAAGGGCTTATTTAAAACACTTAATGAAATAACAGGCCCGTTACTGCCATGACGGTAACAAGACCACAACGGCGGCTCCGCAACAGCGCCCAATAGACCGCCCCAGCGGTCTAGGTCAAAACATACTTGGCCACCCAGCGGTCACTCCACCGCAACGGCAGTGCCGCTGGGACGGCACTGGTGCCGCCATTGCGGGCACCAGGTACCAGAAATCCCGCAAGATTTTTCTAAGTCTCAAACGAAATCCCGAACCACTCACGAGGCCATCTGCTCATAAACCACATACACAGACACACAAAAATTCGCTACGAACGCGCTCGTGGCCTCTGAATTTCCATCGGAGGTCTCGTTGACCGAGTCAACTCCTGACACCTCATTTCTAATTTTCCAACCTAAGTCCCAAAATACACCCGACTGCATTGGGAACCGAACCAGATATACACACAAGTTCTAAATGACCATTCGGATCTCTCGGAATCGACAGATTTCCAAAAAAAGGTCTGTTTACCCAAAAGTCAACTTTGGGTCAACTCTCTTCCACTTTAAGCCCATATTTCACAAAAAGGCGCCGAATCAAATCTAGATTCCTTGGGAAGCGCGACAACGGTCCCCTCGGGTCAAAAGTGAGCTAATCAATGGTCAGGAAAGGGCGAAAATGCCGGAAAGACTATAACGACCAAACGGGTCGTTACATTTTTAGTGTCAGCAAAGTGCATGTGTTCTTGATTTATAAAAATATAAATTTGATAGGCTGGAAGATTGATAGTATAAGCAGGACAAAAGGCCTTAATAGAGAAATGAAAGGCTTTCGGTTGTTTAATGATAACCAAAGTCATTCTTTGATAACTAATTACTATGAGGCAGACTCAATAGAATTTGATCAATCATATTTTCTATCATTAAGATGGAGAACTGAACCAAGATTTTTTTCCCTTCATCCACATCGCTCGGCATAAGTTATGTAACATTTTCATCTTCAGAAACTGAACTTTTGCCTCGCTGGGCACAAGTTTTGTAGGAATTAAGTTATGTGGTATAAATTGTGTAGTATTTTTTAGATTATGTCGAGTTTTGCAGTGTCGGCGTGACTTGTGGGATGTTATGATTCATATGACAAGCGAAGTGTAAACTTTGTCAAGCGAAATCTAAACTTACGCAAATTTTAGATTATGTTAAGTGTTGAAAGTATTGTCTTGTCCGTCATAACGTTCTTGTGGGATGTTATGATACATATGCCGAGCTAAGTGTAAACTTTACCGAGCAAAATCTAAACTTATGCTGGCCAAAAAGGCTGAAGGGCAAAAATTAAAGATCACAAATTTGAGGGGCAAAATTTAAAGACCACCTGAAATAGGGGACTGGTGAGTATGGTGGGCAATTGGCGCGAATGCCCTTCAAATGCGCTGGTCTTTAATTTTTGCCCCTGTAATGCGTGGTCTTTAATATTTGCCCTTCTGAGCTAAAAGATAATAAGAAAAAGACGTTACTACCCCTACCCATAACATATAAAAACCTGAAAGTCTGTAACGAACCCCAAACATCCAATTAAACCTATCCATCATTCCAACAACAAACCTTTCGATCGTTCCATCGTTCCAACATTTCACCGGAGAAATCTCCATTGATTTTGCTGCTACAACGTCGGAAAAGGTAAATACATAATATATAGCGTTTCAATTGAACGTAATTCAACTCAATTTGATGCTTTATTAAGTTTAGATTTGTTAATATTTGAAAATAACAACAAATCATCTTCTATGAACTAAACAACTGATATTCAGTTGAGATTCAACATTGCGAATCATAATTTTACTCAACAACATAGAATTGATCAAATTTATTGCTTTGTTCTGATTTTGATTAGTTTATACATTCCATTTGATTAGTATACAATGCTCAATGACTTAGACTTGAAATTACAGTAACTTCAGTTGACAAAAATAATCAGGCAAAGTTCTAAACAAGTATGCCGGAGGAGGCAGAAGTTCGCCTTGCAAAAGAACAAAGTATGTCGTTAGAGTCAAACTTTCATTTTCATAAGCAAAACATCAAGTATACAAGTGTTAAGAACTAGAAAAGTATGCCGGAGGAGGCAGAAGTTTACTTTACAAAAGAACAAAGTATGCTGTTAGAGGCAACTTTCATTTTCATAAGCAAAATAAAAAAGTACACAAGTGTTAAGAATTAGACAAGTCTGCCGGAAGAGGAAGAAGTTCACTTTACAAAAGAACAAAGTATGCTGTTAGAGACAAACTTTCATTTTCATAAGCAAAACATCAGGTATACAAGTGTTAAGAACTAGAAAAGTATGCCGGAGGAGGCAGAAGTTCACTTTACAAAAGAACAAAGTATGCTGTTAGAGACAACTTTCATTTTCATAAGCAAAATAAAAAAGTACACAAGTGTTAAGAATTAGACAAGTCTGCCGGAGGAGGCAGAAGTTCACTTTACAAAAGAACAAAGTATGCTGTTAGAGGCAAACTTTCATTTTCATAAGCAAAACATCAAGTATACAAGTGTTAAGAACTAGAAAAGTATGCCGGAGGAGGCAGAAGTTCACTTTACAAAAGAACAAAGTATGCTGTTAGAGGCAACTTTCATTTTCATAAGCAAAATAAAAAAGTACACAAGTGTTAAGAATTAGACAAGTCTGCCGGAGGAGGCAGAAGTTCACTTTACAAAAGAACAAAGTATGCTGTTAGAGGCAAACTTTCATTTTCATAAGCAAAACATCAAGTATACAAGTGTTAAGAACTAGAAAAGTATGCCGGAGGAGGCAGAAGTTCACTTTACAAAAGAACAAAGTATGCTGTTAGAGGCAACTTTCATTTTCATAAGCAAAATAAAAAAGTACACAAGTGTTAAGAATTAGACAAGTCTGCCGGAGGAGGCAGAAGTTCATTTTACAAAAGAACAAAGTATGTTGTTAGAGGCAAACTTTCATTTTCATAAGCAAAACATCAGGTATACAAGTGTTAAGAACTAGAAAGGTATGCTGGAGGAGGCAGAAGTTCACTTTACAAAAGAACAAAGTATGCTGTTAGAAGCAACTTTCATTTTCATAAGCAAAATAAAAAAGTACACAAGTGTTAAGAATTAGACAAATCTGTTGGAGGAGGCAGAAGTTCACTTTACAAAAGAACAAAGTATGCTGTTAGAGGCAAACTTTCATTTTTCATAAGCAAAACATCAAGTATACAAGTGTTAAGAACTAGAAAAGTATGCCGGAGGAGGCAGAAGTTCACTTTACAAAAGAACAAAGTATGCTGTTAGAGGCAACTTTCATTTTCATAAGTAAAATAAAAAAGTACACAAGTGTTAAGAATTAGACAAGTCTGCTGGAGGAGGCAGAAGTTCACTTTACAAAAGAACAAAGTATGCTGTTAGAGCTAAACTTTCATTTTCATGAGCAAAACAAAAATTTACGCAAGTGTTAAGAACTAAAAAAGTCTGTCGGAAGGGGAAAAACTTCAGTTTACAAAATTACAAAGTATGCCGTGAGAGGCAAACTTTCATTTTTCATAACCAAAACAAAACATTATTAACAAAACAACACCAAAAACC
This sequence comes from Lycium barbarum, assembly GCF_019175385.1. NCBI lineage: Eukaryota > Viridiplantae > Streptophyta > Magnoliopsida > Solanales > Solanaceae > Lycium > Lycium barbarum. Next base: position 102,522,583 of record NC_083338.1, on the reverse strand, counting down.
CATAAGATTGCATAGAAACTAAAATTATTAACAAGACAACACCAAAAAACCAAGACACACATAAATTAACTTAATTCATGAAGTTATGCCGGAACAGGCATAACTTTATGCTGGAACCGGCATAACTTTATGCTGGAACCGGCATAACTTCAGTTTCAAAAACCAAGAACTCTACCGGACCCGGCATATGTTGCCTCAGACAAACACAGTCTTCATGAAAACACAGGTTACTAAACAAAAAAAACACCAAAAATCTTAAACTAAAGTTTATAATTAGGAAAACATATAAACTTTCATAAAAACCAACATTATTAACAAAAAAAAACACCAAAAAATCAAAACACATACAAACTAACTTAAATCACGAAATTATGCCGGAATAGGCATAAATTCAGTTTCAAAAAACAAAAATTCTGCCGGAACAGGCATATGCCGCCTCGCACAAACACATTCTTCACAAAAATCAGATTATTAAACAAAAACAACAGCAACAACATAAAACAGTTGTTCACAGGCAAAACTTCAAAGATTCAACAAAGAGAAAACCAAAACGCATATCAAAATCAACTAAAACATATTACGACATTCATCATACGACATTCAAAAAACCAAAATATATACATGGGGAACGAAACTAAAGTTCAAAAAATCATACATACACTTTAACAAAACACTATAATTTTAAATAAAAAAAGGATCAATTAAATATAAAAAACGACGAAGACAAAGATATCAATTCAACAAACAACAATTTAACATAAAAACAAATATTGAAACGAGCAAAAGATCCAAATTCGTACCTAAATTTTAGAACAGATAAGACAAACACAAAACAGAGGAGGAACGAAGAAGCAAAAAAAGAAAAGAAAAGGGCAAATGACGAAATAGAAAGGGTTTTAATGGGGTAAGGGTAATTTCGTCAAAAAACTTTCATTAAACAGGCGGCAGGGGAAAAAATTAAAGAAGGCATAAATGAGGGGCAAAATATAAAGACCAGCCCAAAACAAGGGCACTTCGCGCAAAAAAAAAGGCGTATGGCCCTAGACATGTAAGCCCGCAGTTGCGTAGAGTAGATCGTTCAACCCCACTCCTCTTCTAGTTGTACCATTACCAATCGTGAGGTAACCCCGGTCCGGCCAACCCAACAGAGGGAGGCGCTCGACAAAGGAAGTCGACTTTGAACGAAACTCATTCCATTATCAAGTGCTAATCAAAGTAGTAAAAAAGGCCACGTGGGAAAGTAGCGAGCAAGAGAAGTATTAGGATGTGTGGTTGTTAATGTGAACAAATGAAGAGGAACAAATCATCCCCCACACTCGATTGGCTAAGCAAAGTCAAAGCGATTAGCTTCTTTTTAATAAGTGAAGTGATAATAAAAGTGAGAATGTTATCACTAGAACGGACCACACAAATAGAAGTGCTCTACGTATAGTTATTCCAAGCCCACGCATGACTGTCTTGTCTTAATGCGCATTCCTTTTATTTAAGACACCAGCCATGGGAAATCTCACGCCTAAGTGGGAGGCTATCTAACAATCCTTCATGAAAATCCTCTTTAAAGCCTATATCATGTCGTTAAGGCTCAGTAACCATCTTGCATACTAGATTCATTGTTGGACCCTGTCACCGTGCCGAAAAAGATGCTATAACCATCTTGGGCCTTCCCCGATTGTTGACCGATCTCGAATCGGGAAAGATGTTTTTTAAGACAGAAAGGATTCTCTAAGCATTTCTTATGGATTGACATGTCTTTCCAAAAAAAAAAAGACTTTTAAGAATGTGACCTTCTCATGATGTCTCTACTTTTGTGCAATTTTTAAATATGAAATTTTATTTCAAAAAGCTTGAAAAATGTGCCCATTTGCAGCGGAAAGTTAGGTAGTTTGCCCGTATATTCCCAACTCCACGGCCAAAACTAGAATGGGCAATTCGCTTCTTTTGGGGTGGTCTTTAAATTTTATCCCTCATAGTTGTGATCTTTAAATTTTGCCCCTCATATTTGTGGTCTTTAAGTTTTGCTCTTAGCTTGGATACCTGAGGTTCTGGGTTCGAATCCCCGCTCAGGCATAAAATAAAAAAATAATTTCGCAAGGCAGGGATGCAGGGAGTGTATGCCGGATCCGGCATAAAGTCCTTAAGGAAAAACTAAAGTTATGCCGGAGGGGACATAACTTTTCCTCAAGGCATAGTTTAGTTATGCCTTATGGGGCAAAACTTTTTCTTAAGAAACTATGCCTTATGAGACAGACTTTTAATTAAGGCATAACCAAAAGTATGCCTCATAAGACAGAACTTTTTCTTAAGGAAAACTTTTAGTTATGCCTTAAAGACAAGTTCCGCCTTATGGGGCATACTTTTAGTTATATTTTATGGGGCACACTTTTAGTTAAGGCATAACTAAAAGTATGCCCCATAAGACGGAACTTTTCCTTAAGGTATAATTAAAAGTTTGCCTTGAAAAGTAAAAAAAAATAAAATATATGTCTCAAGGCAAAGTCTGCCCCCTCCGGCATAACTTTAGTTTTTCCTTAAGGATTGTATGCCGGATCCGGCATAAAGTCCTTAAGGAAAAACTAAAGTTATGCTCGAGGGGGGCATAACTTTTCCTCAAGGTATAGTTTAGTTATGCCTTATGGGGCAAAACTTTTCCTTAAGGAACTATGCCTTATGGGGCAGACTTTTAATTAAGGCATAACCAAAAGTATGCCTCATAAGGCAAAACTTTTAGTTATATTTTATGGGACACACTTTTAGTTAAGACATAACTAAAAGTATGCCCCATAAGGCGGAACTTTTCCTTAAGGCATAATTAAAAGTTTGCCTTGAAAAATAAAAAAAATAAAAAATGTCTCAAGGCAAAGTCTGTCCCCTCCGGCATAACTTTAGTTTTTCCTTAAGGATTGTATGCCGGATCCGGCATACACTCCCCCCAGCCTTGCCTTGCGAAATTATTTTTTTATTTTATGCCTGAGCGGGAGTTCGAACCCAGAACCTCAGGTATCCAAGCGAAGGACAAAACTTAAAGAACACAAATATGAGGGGCAAAATTTAAAGACCACCCCTAAAGAAGGACAATCCGTGCAAAAAAATGAACTAGAATTAGGGAGTAAGGATGTTGTAAGAGTGATGTAAACTTGTATCATTATCCAAACCATAATACAGTTAAAACCCAACTTTTGCCGTGGTGGGTGAGTTTTCAGCAAAATCCCACCCTTCACAATTTAGTCTCATTAAAGAAGCATCTCAGTTATTCCACTTGTGCAAATATTTCCCAAATCTGATAGATTAAAGCTTTGGATAATACATGAAAGCAGAAAGATTTCTGAATGCAAATTTAGTTGAGCCAAGTCTAACCACTCATTACAGCAAGTCAAGGGCTTTGACTTGGCTCGCCTCGTCTCCCAACATGATCTAATCATTTACTCCCTCATCTCATTTTATGTGATATAATTTAACTAGACGTGAAATTTAAGAAAGAAATGAAGACTTTTAAAACTTATAGTCTAAAATAAACCATAAATATTTGTGTTGTATATCATTTCATTAATGGTAAGAGGAAAAGTTTCCAATTAAATTATTTCTAAATATAAAAATGTATCATTCTTTTTGGGACAAATTAAAAAAAATAAAAAAAAAGTATCACATAAATTGAGATAGAGTAGCATATTTTTCATATCAAAATTTGAGAGATGGATTCCAAAAAAAATGCCAAAGAACATTCTAGGAATCAGTTTGGTAATTAATATCACACAGAAAACAATGGCTGCCACCTCTTTTGTAGTTATTTAGTATAGTTATATAGTAGTACTACTATACTACTACATTTGTCGTGTGGGATATTCCGGGGGCAGGGGGTTAGAAACCATTTACCCTAATTTGAAGATTTAAGCATATAGTTGGATCAAAACCAAAAAAACATCCTTATTTACATCGAATAAGGACAAATACTAACACTGTTATACTATAGCCATTGTATAGAGAGCTTTTCCTTGACTAGCTTTATGCTTTGTTCGACTTCTTGCTTTTCTTTTGTTTTTGTTTCAGCTGAGTAAGGCCTGCAGATGTGATTTTAACATTACCAATAATTGCAGCAACAAGCTCAGGATCTGTGCATGCCTTCATCAATTCCTTCTCTCTGCTCGTGGCCTCAGGCATGTGACTAAACAAATTCATGGCTGTCTTGGCCGCTGCCAAAGGAGAAAAATTGTCAGTCCAACTAAATTTTTCCTATATGCATCACCCAACAAAACTATGGCCATAGAGAACAAAAGCCAAGGCAATAAAAAATGGTTCTAGCGAAACAGCATATAAATGAGAATTTAAGCCAGAATCTGTGCTTACTGAGCTAAAGTATTTCACTTCTCAGTATAAGACCTTAACAGACACAGGTAAAAATAGTTTCCAAAAACAGTACAGCATGAAAGATGTACCTTTTCCTCTCTTAACAGTGCCTGGCACCAATTTCACACGATATTTGTAGGACTGTACCGCATTATAAGGACCACAGACCGGCACAGCATATAACAGAATATCATTTGGCAATGGATTTCCAGTCAAGTAGTCCACATCATTTAATTTCTCTCTCTCTTCTTCACCAATCTCATGGATATCCTCCTCCTCCATGACTATCCTGTCCCTGTCATTAGCAGCATTGCCCGCATTGGTTAAAGAATGGCCATCCCCTCCATTCGATGTACTTTGCAGACTCTCATCTGCATTTTCTCGACAATCCCGAGAGAGATGACCTGGCTTTTTACACTTATAACATATTTTTACAGCATCATCTTCAGGCCCTATGACCATAGAAACAAAACAAAATCACAAACTCAGAGTCAAAAGAACAATCTCTACGCATATTGCATTGCTATGTATTTATTTCAAATAATCCCTGCTTTCCCCCCAATCAATAACCAGAAGCATACAATCCACAACGCTCTTCCAAATAGGGAAGGTAGAGATTTAGAAAATGAACCGCTCCCATTTATGGAAATTCTTTTGGCATTTATCTGTCCTAAGATACACCAAAAGACACAACAGATGTGAATAGCAATATAAGCTAATTCCATTTAACGTAAAACTCTACCACCGGTTTTTATTATGGGGGAAATCAGATTTCTGAATGTTATGCCATGTGTCACTGCATAACTTCTATCAGTTGCCAAAAAGTGTTTGACCAGAGACAACATATATTAATGGCAAATAAAAGATTTTGCTGCAATCAAACACAAACACAAGTCAACATTTCATACCGCAGTCAAATGCAGAAAAAGTGTGTAACATCCCACTTGGCAGCAATATTATATCTTGCAGAAATCCAATACAACTTACCACTGCTTCATTTTTGCTAGTCTATACAAACAGCTATAGAACTTACCAGTAGTTGCTTTTGCTCCCTTATCTGGTTCTGCATCAGCCTTTTCGCTCTGGGTTGTTTGATCAACCTTTTCTACTTGCCCCGCTGACTGCAAATTCATTGAAACTGTAACTAATGCAAGCATTGCTAGATAACGAAAATACAAACATCTTGGAGAAATTCACATATTTGCTCATTGGTGAATCCATACATTTCTGATGGAGACCCAAGTGTGAACAAGCACCAAATGGTAAATGATAAGAGGAAATCCAACCAAAACAAAAATAGATCATCAAACACATGATATGCGCAGAGAGTATGATAACAGGATCAGCAACTCCTAAGTAGAGGCTTAGAGCTACCAGTGCAATGGGAATGAAAGCATCTAAACATGGATTGGTATGGCCAAGATTTCTGGCAACAGGAAGAAAGTTTGGACAGGTAACATGAAACACCATTGGGAAAAGGAAAAGAGGCAGTGTCAGTGCATAGCATCAACGAGAGGAAGGCATATTAACCAGACTAGATCAAATAAATTTCAAAACGATATTAAAGTAATTTTTTTAAAGGGGATTACACAGTAGCACTTGCTTGATGCAGGGCTCAATCCACATTCACCTCCAATATGGTTGTATGAAAGAAATTTGAGGTAAGGAAGGCATATTGATCAGACTATCAAATAAACTCAAAAAGCCATGAAAAAGTACTTTTTGATGCAGGGTATCCACATTGCCCCCGGCTACCTCCACGTTATACAAAAGAAACTTTTTTATGTACCTGATATATATTGCTCAGTTCACAAGACCCAAAAGAACTGTATGGAGTGGATCCAGAGAGCAGGACCAGAATGAGCATCTTTACCTTAGAAGCCTGACCTTTTCTTTCGCTATTAGTGCACTCCAAACCCTATAACCACCCACCCTGACCCTACCCAAAAAATAACGTTTAACAATGCATTTATGACAATGCAACCTATATCTGCTTCACTTGTATGATATCCTCAAATTTAAGTCACGTCGGTAAAGCATGATATTCTTTTTATTTTATAAGGTACCAAGATATTCCGAGCAAAAGCTTTTCAAGACCCAATGCAGGAAGCCACATACTAAGATCATTACGCCTGCAAAAATGAGGAGCGGAACAAAACCAGACCACTGAAAATGAAACCATTATGAAAACACAAACTGTTTACAATACTCACAGCTAGCAGAGCCATTCGAATACGACGCTCCTCCTCATCCTGATCTGCATATTTCTCTTTTATCTTCTTAAGTTTACCCTTTTGCCCACGACTGACTTTCCCACCACCAGACTTTACTTTGTTTACATCTCCCTCACACTGCTTCTGCGTCTTCTGATTTTCCTCTGACTGCTTTCCTCGCACAGTGGGTGCACCCTCAGTGCTCTCACTGCCTTTCTTAAGCTTTCTTCTTTCAGCTTTTGTAACATAAGGCTTTTCTCTCTGTGTTACTTTTTTTTCTTCATCATCATGCTGCCCTGCAAATCCTAGTGGAGAAGGGACCCCATGGGTTTTAGTAGATGCAGTAGAAGATCCAATTTCGAGAGCTCTATCAATAAGATCCTCCAGCTGTGATGTCCCAGAAGCAGCCATAATCCCCAAAGAATCAGATGTACCATCATTATTAATGCTGTTAACTTCAACAGAAGAGTTGACTGAATTGCTAGCATTACCATCAGAGATGCTCAAGACATTATTGGATTGAGCTTCAGAAGAAACACCCGAAACACTTGACCTCTCCTTTGGCACATCTGTTGTGTCTTGCATATCTACAGTGGGTGTTTCCATTGACAACTCCTCCTCTGAGTCTGGATCAGGAATTGCTGTAGATGGCTCACTTTGTTCAGCATCATTTAATCCTTCCTCTTCACCTCTGACCCTCCTTTCATTCAAGTGAAACCCCAAAGAACTTTCATCCAGGCGAAATAATATTCCAAAGCCCATAACAAGAGGGACTGGTGGAAGAAAATTCTTTCTACCACGGATCATGAAACTTCCAACTGTTAGATATTCACCTGTAGGAGCAGTTTTACTGACCTGATGAGGATAAACCCACCAAGCACTAGTCACTATCTTTGAGTCCCATGCCTGGCTTTGGCAAACCTACATCGTAATTCAGTAAATATTGTGAGGTTGCTGCTTCCCACCTACAGCAGATACAATAATTTGAAATCTGCACAACTTACAGTGAAGCACCCCGCTTGGTTCAATGTGAGAGGAGGTATTGGCATCTCAGGTTTGTGATTCTTGATCACAGTGCTGGAAGCTCCATGGAGATCTGCATGGATGTACCTATGTCGAGGAAATATTTTCTTAAAATTATCACAGAAAAAAGGAACAAAATAAACTTAACCAAATTCACAAGGCAGTTTAGATATCTGGTGTCATCAAAGAACTAGACATATATTAGTTGGGAACTGATCAGTTAGGAAACAATGTGCATACAGTTTTAAATTTAAAAAAGAAAAAGGAGTGCTATTTATAAATGAATAGGTGGGGATTAAAGGTATTGTAGCGCCAAAAGTTTGGATCAGTTAAGGGCAGAAATCCGACCTTCCCTGTCTTTCTTCTGTCAAACAACTATATTCTGACACAGAGTGCAAAGTTGTCCCATTCTATTCCTCTGAATTGCTTATACTTTATAAAGTGTTAATTCAGTTGCACCATTCTAGCAAATCGGATGTAATCCTTTCCTTTTTGGGTCATCATAAACTAATGCATCCTTTCCAATAACTGAAAGTTTGAGAATAACACAACACAGGAAGTAACATCTCTAAACTCCATACATTATATCTGTATGTCTGTGCTTGGTGGGGCACAGGATTTAAAATGTTAATTTGACTTGTTTATTATACGTGAAGAAAATATTGAAGTAACGTTCAAAAATATAGCTTGATAGAGAATGCATCATAGCATAGGTTAAGATTCGAAGAGTAAAATAAATTTGAGTTCTTTAAAATTTGAAAGTTATATAGAATAATAGTATTATAAAATGGGGCCGAACATTTTGGAACGGCTCAAAAATGGAAAAAGTATCATTTAACTGGAGCGTAACTTTTCGATGCATCAATATCTAAAAGAAAAAAGTAGCTTGCCGCCCCAATACATTTTCCCAATAAATGTTTGATTAAAAACACATTTTGATTGCCTTCTCAATACCTAAATAAAGCATCTAAAGTGGTTCTTAATCTGGACTTGAATCATCTTGACAACAAATTTTGTATAATTCACTTACAGATCTCCCTTGGACATGTATCGCTTGACTATCATCTCATTCTGTTGTGCATCACGTCCACTTATGACTAGATAATTCTCACTACTGATGAACCAATTAAATTTCTCAAACCAGTGAACTTTGCGCATATGCGAAATCGCAGCAACTGTCTTTTCCTGCATATTTATAGTAGAGAAGTATTGTGTCACTCACCAGTACAAATAACAGCCCCTCAGATAGGTATATTTCATCACGAAAGAAACTTCAAGTGTATCAAAAGGCCTTTTTTTTCCTCTTTACTTTCCTATAACATATTCATCAACAGTCCATAGAGAAACTAAATATATAAAAAGGCTTATGCATGTACAGCAAAGTGCTTATATATGTCCCCAATAAGATGCTTTTTAGATAACTGTGGGGCCAATCACTAAGCTAACAGTTCACTTTTGTTAAATTCTACATTATCAACTTCAATGGACGATTGATACACAGGCAACATACTATGAAACAAAGACATCCAGGCATCATATTCATACAAGACAAAAAGCAACCAGTTCTATGGAAAAGATTTCTCGGAAATCACATCAATAAAACTTCTACAACTTCCAAAGGAAACCCCAACATCAATGTCAAGAAAGGCCCCCAGTAGATGGAAAATTGAAAGTTCTCAGGCTAACAACCACTAAGAAGACATAGATTAACTGAACGCTTAAACAACACAAACTGTGAATAGCCACTCATCAGATTTTTGGCTACCTGAGACAGCTGAAGACGTGTCTTTCTCTCAGCAGCCTTGAATGCTTTTTCATGAGCAGTTACAGTCTTCACTTGCTTGTTTTCTTGTTTTTTCTTCATTTCATACCACCGTCGAGCATTTGCATGTGCTGAAAGTTCCAGATCAACTTCAACCTATGAAAAGAGAGCACAAAAATGGACACACAATTACTGCCATTCATGCTCTAATAGCTGCATTTCTTTTAAAACCAATCACAAGCTTAACTAAAAGACTTGAATCAACATCAATGCTACACAAACAGTATATATAGGTAGGTAAACAATTTTGCAATACTGAAATGTGGGTTCTTAAAGAAAAAGGAATCTCAGGTCAGCATACCTTGTCCGCTGGTTGTGTCCTTTCATCATCATCCATTTCATCAAGATTGTTGCTTAAGAGCAAAGTCATGCAATTTCTTTCAAGATGGAGCTTGTCAATAAGTCCAGCTACTGGATTTCCAGATCTTTTCTCCTCTTTCACCATTCGAGCCAAATCTTCCCAACTCATTCCATTAGCAAGAGCTACACGTACTGCTAAGATGGCAGCATCAACATCTTCCAAATTGTATTCTATCAACTCTGCCATCTTAATACAACGTTCAACTTCTTGCTTTAATGTTACAACACGGTTTTCCTGCATCAATATCGAAAAAGCTTTTGAACTCAAAAAGTATAGTAGTACAAGGTTTACTGAGATGTGACTGGAGACTGATAACGGGTCAATCAAACAAAGCTATAGCAGTGTGTCATTTAGAAACTACTTTGTATTACATAGTTGCAGACATGAATCATCAGACCAATGCTAAAGTTTTCTGTAATGGCCGACCCAGTTATTCTCTTTCATGAATGCAAAGGAGCTAGGTTAATAATAAAAAGAGATTAGCCAGACAGAAGTCATTTGACAAACTTAAACAGGAAACCACTAGGGTTTAAAAACCCTCCAAGAAAGACAGTGAGCCAATCTACCTTGCCCTCAAACATCTATTCCCAAGTATATCTCTTTCCAGAAATGCAGGCTGTTTTTTATAGGCAAATTACATGCTGATGTTTCTGACATCTTGCAATATATCTACACTATGGAATCCTAGAAACTTCATTTGTCATCAGGATTATCTATTAAACATTATCTCCTGTCCCAGTGGAGATTCTTTTTTCTTTCATTGCTACATACTTTAAATGAAGAAACAAGTTGCTCATTGGGCACCCTACCACTTCCATTCAGGAAAAATTATTATGTCCAACTTATTTGTTCCATTTAAAGTACGTACCACTTATCCATTCGTCAGAACTTGCTCCAGAGATTAGACAGCATTTTCAATTTTTCACAGAATTCAAGAAAGCCAGTATTCACAGGCTGAAACCCATACTTCCCAGAATAATTAGAGCAACCAACTGAAATGCTTGACGATGATTATAGAATAGATGTGACGCAGACCTGATCATTGCGGATCTTATTAAGTTTCTGCATTGCCGTGCTTTCTTTGGACTTTTGCTGTTGTTCAGAACGTTGACTCTCAATCTTACTATAGAATTCATCCAATGCTGCATCAAATGTCTCAAACTTCATAAAATCCCGACACTTAAGCTGATTCAGTAACAGCGGGCAGATCTCATCATATATCTGCAGAAACGAAAGTCTCAAATAAATCACTCTTCTGGAACTATATAGGTCCAGCAAAGAAAAATAAATGGTCACAGGGGTTAAAAAATCTCAAAATGTAGGATAACAGTTCAACCTTCTCAGAAGATTCATTATCACACATGCTGGAATCCTTTTTAGACAAAGCCTTTTGCTGCATTAAGATGTAGCCTTCTGGAACTTTCTCACCCAGTATAATATCCTCCAGCCAGTCTTCAAACTGCTTAACCGCCTCTATCAGAGAATGAAGAGTATTGCCTTCTAATTTAAAACCTGTGTCAATCTTTGTATTTGGTACCAAACCAGCATCCAGAATAATGTGTTCAGAAAGCGCTGGACCATAACCTAGTGCCTCCCCAAGAACCACCTTCAATGTTGGTGACTTTGCACGCGCACCATCATTACCCTTTTTAGTAGAATCAGTAGCTTTTACACTTTTTTGGTTACCCCGCTTTTGTTGAGGTGCATCAGGTCCATCATTTCCCCGTTCAGTATCTTCCACATGTTCAATTTTATCAGTCTGGGCTGAAGACTTCAAGGCTGCCTGCAACTTTTCAGTAGTTGTCCGTTTAAAGACTCGGCATACTTCAACTGGATATCGATGGCGAGACATAATAGCAAGACCTTTATCATCATCCCTGCATATGTGTGAGTTACATGTAAAATCAGGCTTTGCAATATTCATGCCCACAACAACAATCCTATATAATGTCAACTTGAGTTGCAAAATTATGAGGATACCCAGAGACTGCAAAGACCTAGGTTTATGGCTTGATAATTTGTACTCAAAATTTAGGTTGATGCAGCTCAAAGTAGCATTTCAGAAAAGGGAAAAAAAATCAAGATACATGCTAGCCCAAAGGGCTTAAATCCGATCTGTTTACATTCCAGAAGAAGATCACAAAATGAGTCATTTATGAAACCATGTTCAGCAGTATCAAACAGTTTTTGCTTGTTAAACAGAATCCTAAGTGATCTAAATAGTTGAACCATCCAATAGGCTTCATCTTACAGCAATCATCTGGGATAATTTCATAGGGAAGGGGAATTGGAAGAAAAATGGCAACAGAAAACACATATAGGCGCTTACACGCTTACGATGACCCATTACATAGACATGTTCAGCTGAAGGAGAAAAAGTTAGCAAAACAAAAGGCAAATAATCTACCTGTGTGACCGTAGGAGAGTCATGACCATGAAGTCAGAATCCGTAAGGAGTATATTTCCTTGGGCATATAGTTCTAATATCACATAGTGAGCATTGGCACCTAATCCAAACTGAAAGAGAATTATCTGAAACCAAAAAGATTAAAGAAAGGATAAGATAAAAGATCACAAAAGTAACCACTAATTGAAGGAGAAAGAACAAACGAAAATTCCCAAACAATGAAATAAACCCAATGCAGCGATAGAACCACAGCATATGCACTATACCCTGTCATAACCAAGTTGCCGCACATCCTCGAGCCTTCTCGTCCTTATATGCTTCCTCAATTTAAGTGTAAATCCAGATGGAGTGTTACTTTTGTCCCTAAAAGAAGGAAATATAACTTCAGAAAATGGATAAATAAACCATATAGAATCAAATTGCATATGTCATTGATCAACAATGAAGTAATGCATTTCCCATGGATAATCAACTATGGTTCACAGCAGAAAAACAACCACTAAAACATTTGAGCTTATTTTTCTAAATTATTTATATCCGAACTTGGACTTTCTACTTATATATTAATAACAACAACTATGCTTCAATCCCAACTAGTTGGGATCTACAAATCCTCTGTATCCATTCTGCTCTATTCGGACCCATTTCATTCCAAAATGGGTAAATTACTTGGCTTGGCAAATTAGGAGTTCTCTAAGGGATCGTTCAGTTACCGGGATGCGCCAGACAAGGACATTCCATGGGTTGGGATATCCCACGGGATTAGCTTATCCCTCCTCCTATATGGGATAGCTAATCCCCCCATTTTAGTACAAAATGATTCCGTGGACTAATTAATACCCATAACCAAACTCGGGATAAATAATCCCTCATTTTATCCGGGGATTGTTATACTTTATCCTACCAACCAAACAACTAAAACTATAGGTCCTCTAAGTCTCACACATATCCCTATCCAGACTTAATGCAAATTTAACTCTACTTTGTACTTTTTCTGTGTAATTAGTATCTTCACTTATCAAAAAGAGATACTAAATGCACTGAAATAATCCAAATCATATTTCATATTTCTACTTAAGTTTCAGTGCATTTAGCATTTCCGTATTTTCTTAAAGAATAGTATTAAATAAACTAAAAATTGCCAACTCATTCTAGACTGAGGCATGGTAGAATTACTCATCAACTTATATCCCGTCTTGGACTTTCTATTATTATGCTAAATGCAGAAAAATCAAGGGATATCATGGGCTTTATAAGAATGTGTGCTTGAAATAATGACATGCAAAGTTACCCAAGCGAGAAGCATTTGGTTCTGTCAATCTCAACTTTGAGGGGTTGGATAAGTTCATATTATTGTATATTGGATACTGAAATTAGTTATTTTGATTGCAATTTCATATGATTTGGTGTTCTTTAGTGTGCAGTTCAAGTGTGCACTTCATTTCTTTCTTTTTGCTTCAAGCCCCTTGGGCCTTGTTGCTTTCTTTCCCTTTTTGCATTTAGAACAACAACAACATAATAGCCAGTGTATTCTCACAAGTAGGGTCTGGGGAGGGTAGGATGTACACAGACCTTACTCCTACCTTTGTGGGGGTAGAGAGGTTGTTTCCGATAGACCCCAGTTCGAAAGAAAAAGAAAAGGATTTGAAGCATGGTATCAAGAAAAATATGACACAAAATAGCACGATAAAAAGCAAATGAAGCAACAGATAGTAATACAGAAAAGAAACTACGTGATTACTAACTAATACTAGTAACAAGAAGAACACTCGGCTACCTACTAACCTGCTAACCTTCTAACATAATCCTCGACCTCCACACCTTCCAATCAAAGGTCATGTCCTCAATAAACTGAAGTTGTGTCATGTCCTGTTTAATCACCTCCCCCAGTTCTTCTTGGTCTACCTCTACATCTTCTAACTCCTATTATAGCCAACCTCTCACACCTCCTTACTGGCGCATCCACACACCTCCTTTTCACATGCCCGGACCATCTCAGTCTCGCTTCACTCATCTTGTCCGCCACGGGGACCACTTCCACCTTGCCCCATATATATTCATTCTTAATCAATCCCTCCTAACACATCCATCTGAGCATCCTCATCTCCGCTACATTCATCTTCTGGACGCAGGCCTTCTTGACTGACCAGCACTCTGCTCCATACAACAAATCAGTCTAACCACCACTATGTAAAATTTACCTTTAAGCCTTGGCGACACATTCTTATTGTGCAGGATCCCAAATGCAAGCCTCCATTTCACCCACCCCGCCCCAATATGATGTGCGACATCACCATCAATCTCCCCATCTCCTTGGGTTATGGACTCATGATACTTGAAACTACCTTTCTTGGGTAGGACTTGTTTTTAAAAACGCGAGCTAAATGAGTTAATTGGCCCCGAGGGCTTAGTTCAAGTGGAAAAGTTCAAGAGACGTGTGACTTAGCATCTGACTTTCGAGGGATGCAGTCGGTCCCAAGGGTAGGCCGTAGAAGGACTTCTCGGTCATGAAAAGGAAAAAAAAAAACACTGGCTAATTGCACCAAAAAACAACAAAATCAAATTTGATATCCTTCTATTTTTTATACTGAAGTAGATATTAAAAACACTAAATGCACTGAAAATTATCAAAATGAGATTTCATGTTTTCCATAGAAAAGCAAAGGAGTAGTATATAGGGTACCTGAGATAATCAGTGGTATGCAAGCGAACACCACTTTCCATAAGCAATAAAACCTTCTCACTCTCTCCTGATTCAGTAACTCCACTACTGTTCATTAGCTTAAACACATACGTCTGCAATCCCAGAATAACAAACATCAATCATAGAAATCTGACATAAAAAGGTGATTCGAAAGATGAAAAAGGGGTTACCTTAGGGGAAAGATCATAAACGTTGGAACAGCGCATCCCTATTAAGCGACGCAAGCATTTGACCTCTGCAGCCACATCAGCCGTGTTCATTCGTACCTTCACCATTTTCAATTCTTCCTTTCTTCCTTCCTTTACTCTGATGTTGTAAGGATTATTGGAGCTATCTCAAAATATCAAAACACCATTGAATTTAGAATCCACATTCATATATAGGTATCACCGTTGAGACCAGAAAGAAAGCGTGTTCCTCAAGGTTTGGGCCGGGTCGGGTCTGTTCCTTACACTTGTCTATTATCATTTTTTTTTTGAGCGGATTGCCCTTCTTTTAGACTGATCTTTAAATTTTGCCCCTCATATTTGTGGTCTTTAAATTATGTCACGCATATTGATAGTCTTTAATTTTTGCCTTTCGCATTGCAACCCTGAGCATTCACGCAGAAATCATGAGGTTCTGGGTTCGAATCCCCGCTCAAGCATAAATTTTAAAAAAAATTGCAAGGCAAGGTTTGGGTCGCGTGTATGTCAGATCCGGCATACACTTGTTAAGGAATTATCAAAGTTATGCCGGACCCGACATACTCATGCCTTACGGGCAAACTTGGCATAAGTATGCCGGGTCTGGCATAACTTTAGTAATTCCTTAACAAATTTATGTCGGGTCCGGCATACTTATGGGCAAACTTTTAGTTAAGCCTTAACTAAAAGTCTTTTCCTACTTATGCCTTATGGGGCAGACTTTTAGTTAAGGCACAACTAAAAGTATGCCCCATAAGGCGGAACTTTTCCTTAAGGCATAACTAAAAATTTGTCTTATAAGACAAAGTCTATGTCTTAAGGAAATAAGACAGAACTTTTCCTTAAGGCATAACTAAAAATTTACCTTATAAGACAAAGTCTATGTCTTAAGGAAAAGTTATGCCTTATGGGGCATACTTTTAGTTCTGCCCATAAGACATAAGTATGCCGAATTCGGCATAAACTTGTGAAGAAATTACCAAAGTTATGCCAGACCCGGCATACTTATGCCAAGTCTGCCCATAAGGCATAAGTATGCCGGGTCCGGCATAACTTTGGTAATTCTTTAACAAGTGTATGTCGGTGGGGGCATAGCGAAATTTAAATTCTGGCTTGAGATTTTTTTAAAAAAAATTTACTGAGTGGGGGGTTCGAACCTGGAACCCATGGATTTTAGCTGAAGGGCAAAATTTAAATATTTCAAATATGAGGGGAAAAATTTAAAGACCACCCCAAAAGAAGGGCGAATTTCCCTCTATTTTTTTTTTTTTAAAATATTGTAATTTTAGCCTTCAAACTCAAATTTTGCCTAGCGGCTCATAAATTCTTTAAATGCATAGAGAATGACTAGTGAGATATTATGATGTAGAAACATAAATTGATACTCTCTCCGTTTTAATTTATGTGAATCTATTTAACTGGACACGGAATTTAAAAAGAAGAGAAAACTTTTAAACTTGTGGTGTTATATGAGTCACATATATTTTGTTTGACTATAAATTATTATATAAAGGTAAATTATTTTCAAATATAGAAATGAATTATTCTTTTTGGCACAAGCTAATAAAAAAATATGTCCACATAAAATGAAATAGAGGGAGTATGTTGCAAAAGAGTAGTTTGTCACGAGGGACAAGAATTAAAGACCGTCACAAGATAGGGCCAAAAGTACAAATGTCCCTACACTTCTCATTTTTCTCTTTTCCTTTCTCCTTTTTTTGACAAATTTATGATTTTCAAGGTACAAGGAGAGGCTTTTGTAGAGGAAACTATCAAAATGGTCCCTTGTTATATAGGAATTAGACTATTTTTTGGTCCTTAATGTCTATTACTTAATAGAAATACTCCTTAATATATGTAAAAAGTGGAAATTTTTGTCCCTAAACTTAAAGCTAACCATTTTTTCTCAAAAGCCCAGTTAAATTTTAACTAAGAAAAAACATCTCATTGTTAGTTACTTAACCACAAAATAAAACAAAGAACTTTTATTCATCTACCAACATTGGACGTGTCATCTCCACTGACAAAGTAACCACTGACATATTATCACATGTAACTAAAAGGAAACCTTAAACTAAACAAAATTACCTTATTGAGAGTACAAGTTCATTTTGAAAGAACTATGGTTCAATCTCGTCCACTGAAATTTTTTCAAATCTCTCTGGTATGCTTGCAAGATTTGAAGCTCTCTCACCATTGTTCTCATTTTTCTAAACATATTTATAAATAATTTGAAAGCCCTCAATTAAATTCATGAAGCAATAAGCCCAACGCAAAGTGAACCATACGTGAAAGTTCTGTGGAAGAATCGCCTAGTGGAGGAAGCTACTTGGGAAACAGAATCGGATATGCGTAGCAAGTATCCTCAGCTTTTCGCCGAGTCAGGTAACTTTTCCTAGATTCCTCATCTTTGTTCGTTCGGGGACGAACGGTATTTTAATTGGTATCTGGTGTAACGACCTCCCAGTCGTTATGGGAAATATAGGATCACCCCACCAAATAGAACCTTCCCAAGGGTAGAACGAGCTAATAGAAACTCGATTGTATAAGTCTAAGAACTGAAAACTTGTTGTTTGTGATTATTATTTGATTGTGTTGAGTCCATTGGGGGATGACGTAGGGAATTAGAACTCCGTTGGCAATTCCGAGGCCACGAGTGAGGCCGTATGGTATCTTTATATATAGATGTTTTGTTTATGTTTGTGAGGCCTCAGATGAAATGTTGGGCGGTAGAGTTGAAAAGCAGCGAAATTAGCGAGCATACTGCTTCAGTGGCACCGCTGCAGCGGAAGAAGTGCCGCTGCGGCTGGACCGCTGTAGTGCAGGCCTCTCGCCGCCGTGGTCAGTCGAGTATGGGTGTGTCCGCTATAGCAGGAACTGGACCGCTGTAGCAGTGCCGCTATAGCGGGATCAGTCTCGCCACAGCAGGGAAGGATTTAGTGAGGTCCGCTACAGCGGGCAGGACTGCTGTAGCGACGGATGGATAGCCGCAGCGGTCGATGGGGAAGGAATGTCGGCTTTTAAACACTTAGTTTCGAATTCTTTATTCATAATACTCCAAAACAGTTCCCCACAAGCACCTAGGGCGAAATTCCAAGCTAGGACAAGAATATACTTGAGAGGTAAGTCTCAACCATTACTTCTATTATTACGCTTTCATCTTCATGATTATCATCCCTTTCATGGGTCTACAATGGTGAATTAAAAATAGTAACCCTAGAACCTAATAGACTTTCAATTGTTGGTGGGTTATAAATGCATTGTGTGTTTTTCATCTAATATCTTGGGTTATCACCTTTTAATCAAGAATTGAACCATTAGAGTCATGAACTAAGTGAATTGAGACTTAGGGTTTCATAAAAATGGTAGCTTGACCATGGAAACTGCTTGTAATAGATGTTTTGATTAAATAACCTTGTAGATTGATAGTTGGTGGTTGCTAAGGCCAATGTTAGGTTAATTTATACCTAGGAATCATTCGCCCATTGGAATGGGGCTAAAGGGAAGGGTGTTCTTTGAATTGATTTTGTGATTAGAATAATTATGACTCACTTAGCATCTTAATTGCTAGACTTTGAGTGTTCCGAGCTTTACGGAAGGGAAAGGCTATAGCGGAGTAATCTGCATTGTTCCAGCTCTACATTCGAGGTAGTTTACGGTCTACTTGAGTTATACTTTGATTAGTTGATTGTATGTGTTGTGAAATTGATAGGAGAAAGTATGGCTAGTCTTCAAACATGATGTGTGTGGTTGAAATTCCTATATGCTAATGATTGAGTGATTATGTGGGCTTCGTGCCACTATTCATTGGGTTAGAACTTACAGGTTGATGATGTTATAGTGAGAAGTTAATATGATCTTCTTGGTGAAATTGAGATACAAATGATGATTCGATTATTGAAAACAATGTGAGAATAAATACGAATATATATATAAATGAAAAGGTTCATTTGACCGGGGGTGAGGATGAGGCCTAGATATGAACAGGCATATTTGACCGGGGGTGAGGATATGGCCTAGTTATGAGCTCGGGTCCAAGGAGTGAATCTGGAACGAGTGGTACATGGACGCCATGAGTCCCTTGCAGGTCATGACTATTGAGCAATGACACCAATTAACACTTGTGTACATATATATGGTTATTGTTGGTAGACTTATTCCGTTGTTTGCTTCTGTTGATTTGACTCTTGATATCGTTGGGTGACTTGATTGTTAATATCCTTGGTTGACTTGTTGTTGGGTTATTCGATTAAGTGTTGTTGACTGTCTTGTCTATTTTATTGATTTTATGATGTATGCATGATACTAATCTTAGTCGGCCTATCATATCTACCGGTACATAGTGTTTGTACTGATACTACCTTGCTATATTCTTTTGAGTGCAGATTGTGATCCAAAGACTGCTACCCGACCTCATATCTAGCGTTGAGACCATTTGCTGACAGATGTAGGGTGAGCTTCTATCCATGCCAGGCCGCTTTAAGATCTTCTTTTCTGATGTCTATTTTCATTCCAGACATTGTTGGTTATTTAGTTAGATAGCATACATTCCTTAGACATGTTTTGGATTAGAGTCCTTGTACGGCAACTTCCGAATTTTAGGGTAGGACTTCCGCATTTACTTCCTTATTTTATGGCATGACTAAATTTTGATTTATCTTCTGCTTGAATGGTTAATAATTGATTGAATTGGTCAACATAAAAATGGACTTCAATGAGTAAATGGCTTACGTTTTGGTTCGTCCACTAGGAGTTAGAGTGGGCGTCGGTCATGGCGGGTTAGGTCGTGACACCAACTAACACCTATTAACACAATTCTAGCAAATGAAAATAGAAGGAACCATAACTAGAACCTAATTGTTACAACTAAAGAACTTGATGTTAAGTCTCTATAAGCTCAGATTCTTTGTTGATAGGTAGTTGGCGCTTCTTGAGACTAGGTGTTGACTTCGTTCACTCTTACCTCACATTGGAATGTTGTGATTGTGGTTAAGCTCTGAATCTATATTGTGTTTATATAGAAGTAGTTGTCTCCTTGTCTTGTTGAATCCAACCAAGTATTGGTTTTATAATCGTATTCGAAAATCAATCCTTGTTTGACTTGGATCGTCCTTCTTTCCTTGTATATGCATCGGCCTCTCCTTTTCCCACTTTAATACTAATTCCATGTATTATTTTTATGGTAATATTTCTGTATCTTGCAATCCAACCTTTCATCAAATAGGAATGAGTCAGTATTTCAGTTTCTCCCAGTTGGCATGAAATTGCTCATTGATAGTCTCCAGTGTTGCATGATAAAGATTAATTCCTTTGAGCAGTTCTTCTGATATCGTGACTGCTTCACTGAATCTCTTGGAGATCTGTTTGGATTTCTAGTTCTTTATTGCCTTCCTTATGTCTCCCTTGATTTTCGTAGGGCACATTATTTGTCAAATCATCAAAATAACATTTTACGCTCAGCAACTATATTGAGTCAGCAGCTACTCAATAATTTCCCCCTTTTTTTATGATGATAAACACATAGCAAATTCATATGTCTTCATGTGCTCTTGATCAGTTTCTTCAACCTTCTACAACTCTTGATAAACTCTTTTCCCTTGGGCTTAGCTCCTATGTTGACAATCTTCCACCTTAGAACCAGCTCTATTTTGTTCTAACACTACATATTCATGTTGATACAACGAAGGCTCATTACACAAGGTTTGTAAGCTTGTAGTAGTTTGTCACACCCCGACCTTACTAGGGTGTGATGGCACCCGACCCTTACTTAGGGCCGAGCGAACCCTCTGACCTTTAGTACACACATAATCTTTTTGGACTTTTAAATCGAATAAGGATGAAATACATAGCACAACTTTCAGAAACATTCTTTTTATCATTCTCAAATCAAACAAAATCTATAACATAACATATAAAGACACATCGGCTGGTGAAGCCGCTTACAAGACTGACATACTATACCCACAACTTTGTCTGCAAAGTCTCTAACTTCGAACAAGACATCATAGCATAATACTCTGACCCGACAACTCTCCAGGGGCAAATGGAGCTTGCCAACTTCGCTGAAACATCTTCTATAATGGCTTCCACTCATCTGGGTGTACCTGCGTGGTATGAAACGCAGCCCCCGAAGAAAAGGGGTCAGTACGAGCAATGTACTGAGTATGTAAGGCATGAATGATAACATGATAATATGGACAGAACATGAACAAAACATAATAAGGAAATATGGAAGATATAAGAAAAGGTTTGACTGTAACTGCCTGCCTCTTAAGGCGGAATCATGCATGCTCACATTTACTTTCATGTATACATAAACTGTCTGAATCACATAACATCATTATCCCGCGTCCGGGGTAGTCATCTCACGCCGCCTACTAGTGGTGCTGCCCGTGCCATATAGACACGGTGTTATTATCCATAAGCCGCCCGCCTTAGCGGTGCCGCCCGGCCGTATAGGCACGGTGTAATCATCACAACTTAAGCATGCATAAGAGCCCAATCAAAAGCTATAACTCCATCGGAGTGACGTAAGGTCGGTAACCTCCGATTACATTATGGAATAATCATCATGACTTTGTCTCACCTTGAAGGAACAATTATTATAAGATGAGACTAGCAACGAATAACAGCGTTAAGAGAACATAGAATAAGATCATAAATCTCATAAGGCGTCGCTTCATATACATATGCACATAGACCAGATTTTTAAGACTCGATGGGTACTTACATAAACCGACACTTGAAGGCACAGAAACAAGTTTCGGATCAATCCGACTTAGTATAAGAAAGTTATGAGCGTTTGAAGTACAGAACCTTCTATGAACGTTTCGGAAGCTATTTTGGAAAATCAAAGCAATAATCATACCAAGTACCTTTAAACATGAAATCATTCTTATCATGGTCGATATAGAAATATTCTCATCCTTGACATCATCAAAGTCATTGTAAAACATATCCATCGTTATTATCGTAAAATCTTACAAAATCATAAACCTCTGTTTTGGTAGAATATGGACACTTTGGAAAAACATTTACGAGTTATCGGAAGGAGAATAATTCCTTGGAATCATAAGCATCTAACTTTCGAAAACAAGGAAGATATGGAAATAATTATGAAATCATAACATCGAAATCATGCCTTTGAAAGAAAGGGGCGAGCCTTAACATACCTGCTCCACGTCCTATTAGCTACGCTTAATTGTCCAAGCTCGTTATCGCTAGTCTACATTCAATAAGATTTACATAATCATTAGATTCATCGTCACACACACTTGCCTTAGTCTTTCAAATAAATTCACTTATGATCTGCCGAAATTTCGGCAGCATCTCCCCTGTAAATACACCATCCCCGAGAACCTAACTCGGCCAATTTTATCAACAACAATCCAAGAATTCAACTCGGTCAAATTATCAACAATAATATCAACAATAACATCTCCAACTTCAACAATTATTTCAAATGCATTCTAACACTAGCAATTCTTTCTACACAATTCGACGGCATTTCATTTTTATTCAACTCAATCACATATAGTCGAGCTAACACCAATGATCCCACATTCAAGTATTTATCCGAAATAATTCTAACATGATTCAAGGGTACTTCAAACAATTCACATAATATCCATAACAACCCAATCAACATACTATTTCACCCAAAATCTTCCAAATTCCACAAGAACACTAGCAACACATTTCCTTTCTTCCAAATTCATAAACTACACCAACAATCTATACTTTAGCAATATCATTCATATAAATGTAAGAAACCATACTAGTGTCAAATTATCTTCTTCAACAATCCCATAATGATCACAACTTCATTTCAAGTTATCAAACCTTCATTTCCATCATGAAATCCACAACTACAACAATCAAAATACTAAATAAAATCAATTCATCTTTTCTACACAACACTATGCCATTCGGCCACCACCCATATTCACATATTTCATGAATTTCATTCAATTCCACATGCTACAACATACACAAACCATTCATAACACATGAAAGAGGAGATTAAACCTTACCTTCCTCCACTTGTCTTCTCACTCGGCTAGAGTTTAAAACTTGCACAACGAATGCTTTACTTGCTCCAACAACTACTCCATGTTGTTAGGGACGTTCCACTTGGTTGAAATACTAGAAGAAAATAATTTTTCTTGATCAATTTATATGGCCTCAATTTTTGAGCCATGGCCGAACACTACTATATTTCTCTCTTCAAGTTTTTCTTGAGTTGGAAGATAAATATTTGTCTTGATTTGTAAGAATGTCCACCTATTTATAATTAACTCCAACAAATAAAAGGGTGGACACATGTCCCCTTCTCCAAGCTTCTCCAACTTTCCTTAAATTAAAGGTGAATATATCCTAATTTGTCATCACTTTCTATATTTATATACATAGTCCCTCCAAATACCAAATGAAGCCACACGGCCACTTGGCCCATTTATTTCAAGAATTATAAGTTTCCATAATTCACTTTTAACCCCAAACTTTCCTTAATACTTCCATGAGCCACCTTGTGAATTTCCCTTTTTACCCTTAGCCTTTCTTAATATTTCCACATCAATAATTTTCATAAACAACTTGTACGTTAAAATAACTTTGGGAAAATAGTCTTGTCCTTAACTTACCACGACTTCCTTAAAATATCCGAACGTACGAAATACGGGATATAACATAGTTCACCCTCGATCACAGAAAGGTTTGTAATCTCACCAAGTTGGATGCTAGGACTTGACCCTCCATTGATTACATCCTGCTATATGGCTAGGTTGCATGACTAAGAAAGTTTTAGTGGTCTGCTTTATCAGCTAGGGACGAACCTTCCACTCTTTGACCTTATAGGCTGCAAAGTTGTGTGGAACTTGATTTTGTCTGGTATGCCTTCTCAAGGATCACTCTCCCATATTCCCTTTTGAAAAAATTTCTTCAGAGATATGTAAGGATCAAGTTCTTTTGATCTTCTCCCAACGACAATTTTTGCTCCCCATTATATCTTTTTTATCCAGTGCCTTATGAATGGGACTAAGTTATTTTATAAATAAGAACCATTTCCTTTACAATATATCCTAAATAGCAACTGGATAGGTATGCAGCTTTCAATCTCCTTGCAACTTGAACCACCTTCAACATGTCATATGGTCATGTAACACTCCATAAATCCGGGTTAGGTGTGAATGTGTTAATAAGTACTACTGTGATATTTATCCATATGAAGTCCTATAGGGATGAGTTTGAGTGGAAATAGTTATTTTAAGATCAAGATGAATAGTGGGGTGCAAAAGATTCAATAGAATCGGCTAAATTTACAATAGGTCTGACTTCCAGCCATGTGAAAATCCGTTGGAAATTTGAGAAAACTTAAAATGTAAAAGTTTTATCCCTTTGAACTAAGTTTTCAACCATATATGGACTGTGCTACGAGTTATGCCCATTTTACTGAACACTGCCGACAATCGCAACACACTTGCATCGCAAGGGTGGCGCGAGAAAAACTGTCAGAGACATGTTTTTGGCCTTGTGTGATGGGCCTGCGACTCAAAGGCATCGCAAAGGCAGTGGCCTGTGATGGGCTTGCGATGCAAGGCCATAACAAGTACCCGTTTTGTTGGTTCCGAACTTTATAAGTTTCTAACTTTGTCAAAACCTTTCCCCACTTCGTTTTGGACAACTTTTTGAGAACAAACAACCCTAAGGATTTACCAAAACATTTAAGGTAAGTTATTGATCAATTTCTATCATTACTACATCAATTAACACTAGTTCATTCTTCAAACCCTTAGATTCTTGAAAACCGAAGAAAGAGAAACTGAATGAGACTTTGAGAAATATTTTAAAGGTATGATCTTTGAAATTTACTGATGTTATTTAAAGGATTGAGACTAGTGTATGGTATTAGAAGCATTGAGAATCCATGGGTAATTCATGGGGGGTTCAAGAACGCATTTTTGGGCATGAAAAGCCCTAGTTTTTCGATTTAGGATCACTTAGAATTGGTTAAAATTCTGAACTTTATCATTAATAATCATTATAGAACTATTGTTGAACTTGAAGGAATATGTTTCCTAGCTTTTAGCGGAAAGTGAGGTATGTCTATGTTTCCAAAACATTTTAAAATATCACTATAAAAAAATGGGTAATTTGAGGAGGTTGAAAGTTTCAATTCGCGGAGGTTTTAGCCTCTTCTAGCAACTAGTGGAGGCTAAAACCTTCGCGAATTGCAATTTTCAACCTCCGGAAATTACCTTTTTTTGTAGTGTATGTATATATGCTTTAAAAACATCGTTTAAAACATGTCTACTTTTAAGAATGTTTTGAAAGCATGATTTTTTATGAGAATTCATTTTGATTGTTTGAACAAGTTGAACCCTAGTTTGGTGGTCATTCCTTGTTGAACTTATTTTCAAACTAAAGATGATATTTGAACAAGGTCATGCGCGCGTAAGGTCAAGCCCGCATCAAACATCATGCGAATTATATTATTATTGAAACGTGTATTTCCCTAATGTGGATGATTGTGCCTATTTTTGAAGGATTTAAATTTTACACATGTTTTGTTCGTTAAATTGGTTATCTTGAACTTAAATGAAGGATTTGAACAAGATTTATAAATTGATTATGACTTGAAATACCTCTATTGTGAGAAAATGACTTGAGAAATGGATTCGTTTATAAGCCATGGTTGATGATTCGGTTAGTATGCCATCACATGTGTTTGTTTGTGTTTGGGCTTGTATGGGAAAGTTGTACTAGTTCAGAGGACGATTAGCCGTTATGGATCCTAACGTATAGCTTTTGAGCTATGCTGTGTCAGTTCAGAGGACAATTGACCTCCGTGGCCCCGGTGTATCTATTGTTGTGCTGTTCCAGATGACGATTAGCCTCCAAGGTGTAACAACCTGATTGGTCGTTATAGTGTTTTTGACCCTTTTTGCCCCGTTGACCCTTCCTCGAGCCCTATTAGTATGATTTTAAATTGTGAGGACGGGTGGCACAATTGCCGAGGTCATCGGGTGAATTTTAGTGAGACTTTTGAGAATTTGAGCCTTTAAGCCAAAAATATTTATCCTAAAGTTGACTTTTAGGTAAACAAACCTTTTTTAGAATTCCGTCGATTTCGAGAGGTCCGGATGGTTGTTGTGACTTGGTGGGATGTTCGGTTCAGTTTCCAAGGCACTTGGGAGAGTTTTGGACTATTTGTTGGAAAGTTGGTCTTAGGCCACTGGGGGTTGACCTGGTCAATTAGACCTGGTGAGTTCGTAGGGCGTTTTTATGGGTGTATGCATGTTTGTTTTGTATCTTTGGGGCTTCGGGTGATTATCGGATTTCGGATTGAAACTTGTCAAAAACCAGAATTTTTCTAGTGTCTGAGTCTGCTGCAGCAGTACCAGTCTGTCACGACCCAACCGGAGGGCTATGATGGGCACCCGGAGCTAACCTACCAAGCACCTCTTAACATATTCTCATAATCACATCCAGGTGAGCCATATGGCTAACTCATAATTACCACGAACCAAAAAGGGCACAAGTTCCATCACACATTAGCGCATCTATATAAACATCATTAACTATGCCCATATATACAAGCCGACAAGGCTACCGAAAATGATATACACAATATAGATCGATAAGGTTATGGAATATCTAGCTATGTACATCTGTCTGTGAGCCTCTATATGGAGTATGTAATATCATAAGGACAGGACAGGACCCCGCTATGCCTATATATATACACAAAAAGAATAATACCAACTACTGCAACTCCAGATCAAATGGAGCACCTCTATGCAATCACTGATAAAGCAGCCTAAAGGTTTGGTCTGTCTCCCTGTCTACCTGTGGGCATAAACGCAACATCCATAAACAAAAGGACGTCAGTACGGATAATGTACTGAGTATGTAAGGCATGAATAGTAACATGACGAAAATATGAAGATAACATAAGATAAGGAGAACCTTTTATACCTCTTAAGATGATTGTCATGCATACTTAACCTTTCTCTAAAGGAAACATTTCATACACATACATATAATAATACCATACCCGGCCATACAGGCTTGGTTTCACTCGTACTCGGCCATAACAAGGCTCGGATTAATCTATTCCCGGCCATATAGGCTCGGTGTTGTCCATACCCAACTGCAGTGGTGTGCACGCAATAGATACATACCCGGCCATGTAGGCTCGGTGTCACAACATAGCTTCATATATATACATACAGGAATACATAAGTACAAGCAAAATCATCATCATCATTATCACTATATCTTTCCTTAGAGGATCAACTATCGCAGGATGAGATCAATGATATCATGAGACTATCAAGAACTATGAGCTCTAGCACTTCTAGGAATGGAGTCATCATGGAAGATATTATGGCTATCATGTATAGGTTCACAACAATAGAATCATGCTTTAAGAAGGAAAGGATTAGCCTTAACATACCTTTATGTCTTCTTATTTACTTAACGTTCTTCTCCAAAGTCCATAAAATCTACATTGAAGAGGATTCATACTAAGATTAGGTCTTAAAAACACTCTTAAGTTCAAACTAGTATAATTGAAGAGCCAACGAAATTTGGGCAGCACTTCCCCTATTTTATCGACTTCCACCATATTACAAAACAATTCCTAAACAACAATAACAACATCCACAATATCATAATCAAGAATTTATATTCAATTTAATCTCAAATTTATCCAAAATCCCTTTTCAAGTTCATCTCATAGTCATCTTCTTCACTTTAACACTTTATGACTTTCCACTTTAAATCTTTTCCTTTCCAAGAGTTGCTAAACCTTTACATGAACTCAACCATGTAAATAATAGGAAGAACATACCTTATAATAGAGGAACTTCACCTTCCCCAACTCCTTTCAAGGCTAATTTCATCACAACTTTGAAGAGAAACAAGAACAATCACCTTCCATGGATTATCTTTGATGTTTTGATGTTGATCTTTTCTCTTGATGGTATGGAAATGTTTGGAGTGTTATGGAACCTTTAATAACTCTCAATAACTCTCTAGAAGTGTGGAGAAATAAGTGTGGAATGTTGAAATAAAAATGGGATCTTTTGGGATTTAAAAAGGTGACAAAATCGCTCCCCCGCACCAATTTGCGGTGGAGATGCGGCTCAGCATATTGGATATGCAGCCGCATCTCCCCTCCTCTCCATAGGGAGGAGGTTAAGCAGTGAGTCCAGCCCTTTTGGTGAGTTTGCAGCTATTTTTCTCCACAGCAAACTTGTCCACAAACTCCGATTTTCGGCGAAAAGTGTTCTTTTTGATTCGTTTGACCTCCAATCCTTATGGAACCTTCTTGGCACTTATATAAAACTTCATCAAAAAATCTATGGGGACCTATAACTCCCCCTCAAGGTAATTCTAAGAAATGTATAACTCAAATGATACGAAATCTTCCCAAAACATGACTCAAATTCCAATTTCTTCAACGATCTTACTTCCGCCGATTCATGTGACTCCAAAACCTTAAGGTACACACTTAGAGTTATCAAATAACCTCCTTAAACTTATTATGGATTCATTTCCACTTTAGGCTTGTGTTAATTTACTCATAATGTAAACGACATGAAATTTCCAAGATGTAACATTCCTCCCCCCTTAGGAGCATTCATCCTCAAATGTTAGACTCTTAGGGATTCTATAAAAAAATTTCGGTAGAGTTTCCCTTGTAATCATGCCACTACCATCCTATCACAATAACCCAAAATATACAACACCTCACAGGGCTACAACAACAACAACAATAATGGCCACACACGACCAAGAAATTACAAAAAGAAAGCATTACGTACCTGGAGACAATGGTGGCTCTGCCTGAACTTCCTCTGGCAAACGTGGATACCTGGACTTCATATCTTCCTCAGCTTCCCAAGGCATTTATTCTCTATTATTGTTTCTCTATATAAATTTAACTGAGGCAACATCTTTAGTCCTGAGTCTCCAAACTTGTCTATCTAGAATCGCAATGGTAATTTCTTCGTAAGATAATTGCTCGGTGATCTGGACATCGTCCTCAGGTAAAATTCTGGAAGGATCTCTAATGCACTTGCGAAGCATTGACGCATAAAAAACTGGGTGGACTGACTCTAAGTCCGGAGGTAGATCTAACTTATAAGCCACCTGGCCTACCTTGCGTACAATCTTGTGAGGCCCAATATACCGAGGGCTAAGCTTGGCCTTTTTACCAAATCTCATGACGCCTTTCATCGGCGACACGTTCAAGAATACCCAGTCATTCACTTGGAACTCTAAGTCTTGCTGGCGATTATCTACATAAGATTTCAGACGACTCTGAGCTGTTAATAATCGATCCTGAATAAGTTTGACCTTTTCCATGGCTTGCTGGATCAAGTCTGGCCCTACCAACTTAGTTTCTCCCACTTCGAACCACCCAATCGGTGATCTACACTTGCGCCCATATAAAGCCTCATACGGGGCCATTTGGATGCTGGAATGATAACTATTGTTATAAGCGAACTCTATAAGTGGTAAGTGATCATCCCAACTACCTCTGAAATCTAACACACATGCCCATAGCATATCGTCGAGAGTCTGAATGGTACGCTCCGCTTGTCCATCAGTCTGTGGATGAAACGGTGTACTAAGACTCACCCGAGTCCCCAAGCCTTCTTGGAAGGACTTCTAGAAATTAGCTGTGAATTGTGTTCCTCTATCAGAAATAATAGATACTGGAACACCACGGGGTCGTACTATCTCTTTGATATAAAGCTTTGTATAATCCTCAGCTGCGTATGTAGTTCTGATAGGTAGAAAATGAGCTGACTTCGTAAGTCTATCCATAATTACCCATATAGAATCATACTTACGCTGAGAACGGGGAAGGCCGTTAATGAAATCCATATTAATCACTTCCCATTTCCAAGTCGGAATTTCCATAGCTTGCAACAATCCTCCAGGCTTCTGATGCTCAATTTTTACCTGCTGACAGTTAGGACATTGAGCTACGAACTCTGCTATGTCTTTCTTCATTTCGTCCCACCAATATATAAATTTAAGATCATGATACATTTTTGTCGCTCCCGGATGAACAGAATAACGGGAACAATGGGCTTCCTCCAAAATCTGGTGATGTAATCCTGCAACATCCGGAACACACAATCTACCTCGACATTTGAGAACTCCATCTGCAGAAATCTCAAAGGATGACTTGTTCTTCTGAAGAAGTGTATTCCTGTAATGAACTTATATAGGATCCTCATACTGTCATATTTTCACCTCAACTACTAATGACGAAACAACTGAATTCTGAATAGTAACTCCCATATTGCCCGAGTCCATTAACCGGACTCCTAGGCTAGCTAACTGCTGAAGCTCACGAGCTAACTCTCTCTTCTCTGGCTGAATATCGCATAAGATACCCATAGATCTATAGCTAAGAGCATCAGCCACGATGTTCGCATTCCCTGGATGATATAGAATGCTAACATCATAATCTTTCAACAGCTCCAACCATCGCCTTTGCCGTAAATTCAACTCTTTCTGCTTGAAAATATACTGAAGACTCTTATGATCTGTATAAATATCAACGTGAACACCATACAAATAATGCCTCCATATCTTCAATGCATGAATCACAATAGCTAACTCTAGATCATGGGTTGGATAGATTTTCTCGCGTTTTTGCAACTGCCTTGAAGCATAAGCAATAACTTTACCGTGCTGCATCAACACACAAGCTAACCCCACTCCCGAAGCATCACAATAAACAACATAGCCCTCTGATATTTCTACAAGTGTCAGAACTGGGGCTGAAGTCAATCTATCTTTTAGCTCCTGAAAACTGCACTCACAAGCATCCGTCTATTGAAATTTAGCTAATTTCTGAGTCAGTTTCGTCAATGGTGCAGAAATAGAAGAAAAGTCTTCTACAAATCTTCTGTAATAACCCACCAAGCCCAGAAAACTATGAACCTCTGTAGGTGTTGTAGATTTTGGCTAAGTCTTTGCAGCTTCAATCTTCTGGGTATCCACTCGAATGCCATTAGCCGAAATAATATGCCCCAGAAAAGTCACAGAATTCAACCAAAACTCACATTTTGAAAATTTTGCATATAGCTCCCGAGCCTGAAGAACTCTAAGGACAGTACGTAAGTGATCTGCATGTTCTGCCTCGGATCGAGAGTATACTAGGATATCGTCGATAAACACAATCACAAATGAATCTAAAAAAGGTCTGAACACACTGTTCATCAAATCCATGAATACGGCCAGCGCATTAGTCAATCCGAACGACATTATCCAAAATTCAAAGTGACCATATCGGGTTCTGAAGGCCTTCTTCGGAATATCTTTCTCCTTAACTCTCACCTGGTGGTACCTAGATCTTAAATCTATTTTTGAGAATCATTTAGCACCCTGCAACTGGTCATATAAATCATCAATTCTTGGGAGAGGATATTTATTCTTGATCTTCACCTTATTCAGCTGTCTGTAGTCAATGCACATTCACAAGGAGCCATGTTTCTTTCTTACAAACAATACAGGTGCTCCCCACGGCGATGAATTAGGCCTGATAAAGCCTTTCTCCAGCAAATCCTTCAATTGCTCCTTCAACTCTTTCAACTCTGCAGGAGCCATTCTATAAAGAGGAATAGATATGGGCTTAGTATTCGGTAGCACATCGATACCGAAGTCAATCTCTCATTCGGGTGGAAGGCCTGGAAGCTCATCCGAAAACACGTCTGGAAACTCATTCACTACATGGACAGATTTAAGAGTTGGCGACTTTGCCTCTATATCCTGAATCTGAACTAAATAATAAATATAAGCTTTAGCAATCATCTTCCTTGCCTTGAGATAGGAAATAAACCTACCTCTCGGAGACGCTGTATTTCCCTTCCACTCTAAAACGAGTTCTCTCGAAAACTGAAAACGAACCATTTTTGTTCTACAATCAACATTGGCATAACAAGAAGCCAACCAATCTACACCCATAATAACATCAAAATCTACAATTTTTAGCTCATTTAGATCAGCCGTAGTATGACGGTCACATATCACAACCACACAATTTCTAGATACCCGACTCGCTATCACTGGGTCACCGATGGGTGTAGATACTTCAAAAGGTTTAATTGACTCAGGTTTCACCCCAAATTGACCAGCAACATAAGGAGTAACATATGACAATGTAGAGCCTGGAACAATCAATGCATATACATCATGAGAAAATACCGATAATATACCTGTGACAAGGAAGACTCGAGATCCTGTCGCCCAGCCAGTGCATAAAATACGATGCTGAGGTCCACTCGAACTGGGCGCTCCTCCTCTACCTCTACCACGACCGGCTGGTGTCTGTGAGCCTTGCCCCGGAGGGCATATAGATGATGAAGAACTAGCTGCTGACCTTGTGGGCTGAACCGTACCCCTACCACCTCAAAATGGACACTCACGCATAATATAGCCTGACTGGCCGCAAGTATAGAAAACATCCAAACCTAACCGGCACTGTCCCTAATGTAACTTACCGCACTGAGTACATCGTGGTAAGGGTGGTCTCGTCTGGCCTGAATCACCCCTATACCGGGAACCCAAAGCTCTGGAAATCTGGCCTGGTCCGGAGTGAATAGGTCTATAAAATCTCTGGCCCGCATATCGTGGAGGTGCACTAGTCACTTAATAGCCTGAGTGCCTAGAATACTGCTGCCTCTGACCCTCTTTAAACTCGCTAACAGGACCTAAGGATCTAGCCCTCTTACTATAACCCCTATCATGCTCACGCTCACTCCTCCGCTGTTGCTGCCGTTCCTCCAAAATCTGGGCATGGGCTTGAATATGAGAAATATCCATACCCTCCTGAAGTAAGGCCGTCAAAAAATCATCCATCAAATGTGGCCCCAAATCATTCACAAACCGATGAACGCGATCTCTCATATCAGCTACCATGGCCGGAGCATACCTGGCCAAAGAATTAAAATGAAGGTTATACTCTAGGGCACTCATATTTCCCTGTCTAAGATTTAAGAACCTATCAGCTCTAGCCCGTCGAACCTCTGGCGGAAAATAGTGTCGGAGGAAAGCATCTACAAACTCTTGCCATACCGATGGAGGTACGGTCACAACCCAACAAGAGGGCCATGACGAGTACCCGGTACTAGCTACCAAGCACCTCTTATCATACTATCAATCACTCAACTTGAGCAAACATAATTCCCAACATACTTGCAGTGAAATGGTCAATAAATATCTTCGCAAAGCATGTATATATATATAAGCTCTCGAGGTGCCAAAAACGATATACAAAATATAGACTAAGGTGATCATGAGACATCTACTACCCACACATATGTATCTATAAGCCTCTAACTGGAATACTGAACATCAGGACGGGACAGGACCTCGCCATGCCCCAAA
Source organism: Lycium barbarum (assembly GCF_019175385.1). Lineage (NCBI taxonomy): Eukaryota > Viridiplantae > Streptophyta > Magnoliopsida > Solanales > Solanaceae > Lycium > Lycium barbarum. The sequence continues at coordinate 102,489,113 of NC_083338.1, read as the reverse complement.
TATGTACATAAAAGAATATACCGATAAGCGGAAACTCCGGAGTAGTGGAGTGCTTCTACAAAGCTACTGACAAGGCTCCTAGGGATCTGTACTGTCTCCCCGTCTATCTGTGGGCATGAAAACAGTCAATACCAGTAATGTACCGAGTATGTAAGGCATGAACAACAATATAATAAGACATATGGAGCATAACGTGAGATAAGGGAATAACCTGCACATCTGGATGCCTCTTAGGGAAGATACCATGCATGCTTAGCTTTTCATAAAATATTTCTCATACTTAGACACATCGCAAGAGTGCTGCGGAACATGCAGCCTGATCTTTTCCCATATATCCCGCGTCCGAGCATCATAATATACCAACTGATCAGGTGGTTATGCGTATATAACGCCTCGCCCTTTTCCCATAACCCTATATATATATATATATATATATATATATATATATATATATATATATATATAATATAAGTAGCATGCATGAGAGCCCAAAGAAAGCTATGACTCTATCGGAGTGACGTAAGGTCGGTAACCTCCGATTATATTATGAAATAATCATCATCGCTCTATCTCACCTTGAAGGAACAATTATTGTAAGGTGAGACCAACAACAATGAATAAAATCAAGAAAATCATGAAATAAGCTCAACAATCTCATAATAGCACTAAAATCATAAGCTTTGGAATTTCTAGAATTTAAATTATCATCATCATGTTCATCATAGAAATCATCTCATCTTTAGTATCATAAGAATCTTTTAAGAATCATGAACTTCTAACTTTCGGAAGTAAGAAGGTGATGGAAACATATATGGAATCATAACATAGGAATCATGCCTTTTGAAAGAAAGGGACTAGCCTTAACATACCTGAAATTTCACGTTGCGGCTTTTCCACGTATTTCCGGTCTCACAATCTACCTATAAGACCATTCATACTATGGTTAGGCTCACTGTTATATACTTATCCTAAACCTTCAAATTAAACCTTCTTAAAATTTGCCAAAATTCGGGCAGCATCTCCCCTGTTTATATGCCTAACCCGAATTCATAATTCGACAACCAACAACAACAATACCAATATCAATCATAATATTCTCAATACCAAAATACCCCATAAACATCTCTTATGGGGTTTATCCCATACTTCCACCAACAAAACTACTATACAGCTATTTGACAGTTCTATCTTCGTAAATAAACCAAAATTAACATTAATAATAAGATATTCTTACCTCTCTCCCAATAATATTGTTGTATCTTCACTTTTCCACCTTGAACTGAGCCAAACACATCACTATATGATTTTTTAATCGCAACTATACGCTGTCTTGATCGGAATTCGGGAATTATACCTGCTTTAGGCTTAAAATTTGGCTTGGGGATTTGGTGAGAACTCTCTAGAATTTTGGAGAGTATTAGGGGTGTTGGATGAGGAAAATAAAGGGGTAACCACTTTTTATAATGGTCCAGGTTCTTCCTGGACCGACTTAAAATTTGTTCAGCGCGATCGCGCCCCGTTTGGGCGTGTTTGTGCAGGCTTAATTTTTCTGCCTGCTTGTTCGTTCAGTAAAAAGGTTATAACTCTTGATCCTGATATGCTATGAGCTCCCACGACTTATGGTTGGAAAGATAATTCAATTATCTACAACTTTTGTTTTTGGTATATTTCCAAAATCCAGACTTTTAATGGCGTTTTGGCCTCTTCAAGTCAGATCATCCGAAAATGTGTCCTTAAATCATCCTTTTGGAGGGCTTATGCCCATATTTAGCTTAAGGGTCCTTCTTAAGACTTGCTCAACTTCCCATGTACTACTCACAAATCTCTTCATATGTCCTTTATAAAACCCCGACATGTGGGCCCCACCTTAACTTATAGTTACGACGGCTATTCATCAAGTAACGTACTAATTGATTTACACCATACGGTCTCGAAATGTCATATGAATATTATTATTACACTCTTATAATATAACATTCATCCCTAACCCGAGCCTCAAAATTGCTCAGCGCGTTCGTGCCCCGTAGTGGCGCGTTCGCACAGACCATTTTTCTGGCCTGCTAGCCCGACTTGTAACGTCCATATCTCCTTACCCTGATGTCATATTGAAGGGCGGTTTGTTGCGTTGGGAACTATACTTCCCGAACTTCACTTTAGATTTTTGTTTCACTTCAAAACTCTTAATATACTAAAAGATATTCTTTCTCCCATTTAGACCAAAGTTTTCGTACCAAAGCCCCGGAAGCTTAATCTCCTTAGTTCACTTGTTTTCTTATCCTTCTATAACCTGTTACGTGAACTCAAACTCTTATAATTATAAGACGAGCACCTATGATCTTGCATCTTCTCGACAATAACTCCGATGTCTATAATTGAATAGCTAACACCTAACGAATCCCAAAGTATATAGAAACTACGGGGTGTAACATTCCTTCCCCCTTAAAAACATTCGTCCTCGAATGTTAAGCTCTTAGGAATTCCATGAAAATTTCACCGGAATTTCCCCTATAACCGGACCACTATCATCCTGTCACAACGTCCCAAGATATACAGTGCCTCACAAGGCCACAACACCAATATTTATATTGGCCATGCATGATCGAAAAATCCTTCAAAAAATGTAGTACATACCTAAGGGTGATGGAATCTTTGTCGGAACTTCTTTTGAGGGTGAAAAAAAATATAGGTCCTGGACTTCCCAGTTTTTTTCCAGCCTCCCAAGTTATTGTTGTTTCTCCACAGGACTTAAACTGAAGCTACGTTTTTAGTCCTCATTCTTCGAACTTGTCCGTCTAGAATGACAATGGGTACTTCTCCATAGGGCAGTTGTTCCGTCACCTGGACGTCCTCTATAGGCATACTTTTGGGAGGATCCCTAATGCATCTACGAAGCATCAACACATGATACACCAGTTGAATTGACTTTAATCCTGAGGGCAGATCTAATTCATAAACTACTTGGTCTACCTTGTGCATAGCTTATAAGGCCTAACGAATTGGGGACTGAGCTTACCTTCCTTACCAAATCACATCACACCTTCCATTGGCAACCCTACCAGAATACCCAACTGTTAACTTTGAATTTTCAAATTTCAAACAATTTGATAATCCCCTATTCTTGTAGAACATTCATCCGAGCCATATGGACATTGAAGTGATGACTGATACCATACGTAATTTCAATCCATATCAACTGGTTACCCAAATTTTCTTTAGGGTTCTAACATACATGCTCATGACATATCTTTGAACGTCAGAGAGGGGTGTTCTACTCACCCATTTATCTCAAGGCGGAAAATTCCTCAAGACGGGAAGGAATACTGGAGTAGTCTATATTCTTTAGGTTTCTCTGTGTATATATCCTATGACTGAAATGTTTCATATCACCATCATACATATTTATGTCATCACTTTATCACATTCCTTTGAATATTTCATTTTCATTTCAGTCCCTCTCATTCGGTAACTCTACTTCCTTCTATCGACAAGATGTTACTAGATTCTGGATTGAATACTTTTGCCTTTAAGGCTTCCTTGTACCGTGGTTTTCTAGTTATTTTGTGATGCTGAGACTTTGTATCCATACAACTAGCTCGCGGTGGCTCCTCCACTCAACTTTCACCTTAGTCTAATCTACTTCAAATACCATCACACTCAATCCTTCTCTGCTCCTTTATTTCTGAGCTCCTCATTACACTCTTTTCTTGAGTTTACACGTAATTTCTCTGTTGGTATGTCCCCTTTCAATCTCTACTTGGTCATGCACATAACTGACTGGTCATGCTTATTGTCAATTGTCCTTACATTTTGTCAGCTTATTAGTGTAATGCCCCTTTGAGGTGGTTTCTAGTTCCTTTCACCATATTCCCATCTCTTGACAAGGCCTACTTCTGATCCCATACTCGCTTCTATCTACCTTTCCCCTTAGGGTGTTGGTCCATTATCCTATATTTAACATCCCATTAGTCCTCTTTTTTCTTGCAAGTACATACTTTCATTGAATCCATAACTAGTCTTAGTTGTGACTATTCGCCGTCCGAATCTATTTGGTCGGTTGCACATATTTGTGATGAGTCATATATTCTCGTAGGCGTACAAATCCTGGATAGGCCTAAACTCCCATCAAATGGGTCTTCATGGTTTCTTTACTATTTTTTTTCCAAGATCACCTTTCCCTGTCATTCGCTTTGCTACATAAACACTCGATATTCAGACAAGTCTTCTGGAAATTGCAATTTTATCCCTTACCATTTCTTTATTTTAACAAGAAGTTACAACTCCCATTTAATCGGACTGACACTTTGTTTTTCCTTTTATCGTACCCCTCATCCTTTTCTCAAATGACTTCGTTCACCGGACAATAACTCTAAACATATTTCAGAATACCATTGGCTTCTTTTCTTTTCTTCTCTTTTCCCTCAGAACACTATCTTTTGATAAACTACAACTTAAGGTTCAACGTCAATCCCTCTACACTCTTGTCCGATTAGTTCACACTGCCATAAGAGTATTGTACTCTGCTAGCCCATCGTACTAATAACGGGGGTAATACGTGGTCCTTTTAAAATTCTTTATATGGATGTCGTGTAAACTCGCTCCTTACGCATAAGATACCTTACTCAACAAATGGTCCCATAATTCCCGTCATAACTTAATGAGCCACACCATTCATACAGCGTGATTCAAAACTTCAACCTCTTCGTAACTCTTTGTTACATCCTCCGTTAGTGTTAGAAGATCCACAAGGTTTAATTCTCTTCCTCCCTCAGTTTGTCGAGTTACTGCTCTAGTAGAACTTCCTCCTATTTGGCTCGCTTCTGCCCTTCGTTCTTCTGCCTAGCCTAATAATCTGATTCGGTGTTACGTGCATCGGTCTATACGTATATATCAAGTTCATTCCATAATTCGATCTTCCAAAACATAAAAGGGCTAACCAAATTCTTCTAACTTACTACTTCTTTTGGGATGCTTATCCCTTTAATTCCCCTTGGTATGTAAGACTTCTTCCTACCCCAAACACAACATTTTTCCTTCTCATGTTCCTTATTTCATCCTAACCTATTCATCATTCCCTTAGCTTAATACATACTTGCTACGTTTATCCCGCATTTACTACTAGCTCCATCCTTGATCACTCGTTGCTGGGCCATTTCTTTCTTCTCGCCACAATCCTACCTACAGTTCCCACAATTTCCCTTAGACTCCCGGAGGAATTTTGGCAGAGTTTCCTTTATAAACATAATAATCCCAAACCTGTACGCTCTTTCTAGAATTCCATTATTTTTTTTCTACACATTATGTCAATCAGCTCCCTTCGTAGAGGTTTACCTACTCATAAATCATAATTTTGGCTATCACTGGGTCACCAACAGGCATAGACATTTCAAATCATTTGATTTGGCTTGGGTTTCAACCCAATACATTCATCAATATAAGGAGCGATATATGATGACGTAGAACCTGAATCAATTGATGCATATACATTATAAGAGAATATTGATAATATACCTGGGACAACATCAGGGGATGACTCAAGATCCCGTCGCCCAGCTAGCACATAGGTATGATGCTGGGGTCCACTCGAACTGGGCATTCCTCTTCGGTCTCTATCACAACTTGCTGATATCTACGGCCTTTGCCTCGGAGGGCGTACCGATGATGAAAAGCCAACTACTATTCCCATGGGCTGAACCCTACCTCTGCCACCTCGAAATGGGCACTCGTGGAAAATGACCTGGCCGAGCACAGGTATAACAAACATCCGAACCCAAGTGGCACAGCCCTGTATGTAGTCTACGACACGGAGGACATCATGGTACATGTGGTCTCATCTGACTGAATTCACCTCTATACTAGGAATCCAAAACTCCAGAGCCCTGACCTGATCCGAGATAAGTGGGTCTATCAAACCTGGGTCTAGGAAACTGTAGAGGTGCACTGGTTGTTGAACGAGCTAGGTGCCTATATAACTGCTACCTTGAGGCACCTCTGAACCCACGGTCAAACCCTGAAGATCTGATCCTCCTCCTGTGACCTCTATCACCATGACCCACACCTTGCCGCTGAACTTGAGCGGCTACTAATTGAGTCAGCAAAAGGATAGCCTGTCTCATCTTTTGGCTTGAAGTATCAGGTGGAGGAACTGGGGGTGCTAGAGCTGGAGTGGAGACCCCTTCTTGCTCCTCTAATATAGGCGGAGTGTGGGAAGTACGAGAGGGAGCCTCATTATGGGATTCACCCTCTTCAATATTTACCGGTGACTCCCATTCAGTCCGCCTTTCTATTACAGGCTTGCCCTTCTGGGCGGATGTTGCTTTCCTCTTCTCAGGCTGAAAATGTAACACTCGATTAAGAAGAAGAAATCCTCATATTATAGCTCTATCGCATGATCTATGAAGAAGAAAGAAGGTCATGGTTCCTAAATACCCCGCAACCTTTTGTTTATAAGTGTGGCGAGCTTCACACCCATAAACAAGACTCTACTGGACACGACTCGTAGACACACCCTAGGACAGAACTACTCTGATACCACTTCTATCACGACCCAACAAGAGGGCCATGATGGGTACCCAGTACTAGCTACCGAGCACCTCTTATCATACCATCTTTCACTCAACTTGAGCAAACATAATTCCCAACATACTTGCGGTGAAATGGTCACTAAATATCTTCACAAAGCATGTATATATATATATATATATAAGCTCTCGAGGTGTCAAAAACGATATACAAAATATAGACTAAGGTGATCACGAGACATCTACTACCCACACATATGTATCTACGAGCCTCTAACTAGATTAGTGAGCATCAGAACGGGACAGGACCCCGCCATGCCCCAAATATGTACACAAAAGAAAAAACCAATAAGCGACATGTTACACCTCAGAAATTCCAAATTTTGTTTCCTTGTGGATAGGCTAATGTGAGCTTAAGGTGATTATGAAAACCTTACGAGATTAAGGGAAGTATTAGGTAGGTTAAAGTGCATACCAGAAGATTTTGAAGTCATACGAATGTGTGAAATTTTGTTTGTTGAAGGAAGTGAAATATAAGTCATGTTTGGAAAGGTTTTCACTATAATTGAGCTAATAATTATTTGGTGATGTCTTGAGGGGATGCTATAGGGCCTAGTGTACAGTTAATGAAGTATTATGTAAGTGACAAGAAGGTTCCATGAGGATTAGAAGTCAAACGAATCAACGAGAGAAAGTTTCGCTCTAACCCAAGAGAAAACAAAGATCAAGAGGCAAAAATCAAGGTACCCATGTGTTAGAAGTCTTACTAGGGTTAGTAGACTACAAGAGATTCTTGGGTATTAAAGCTAGGGTTTTCACCTAAGTTGGTAGATACTCCAAAGCTCATTCCCATGAGATAAAATGTTAGTTTTCATGCTTATTTCATGTTATCATGAATGCTTGGTTGTTGAAGAACTTGGGTAGAATAATAAGAAAGTAGAAAATGAGGGCTAAATGTAACTTTTATGATGTTTTTGAGTAATAAGCTAACTTGAGTCATGATTTTTAGCATAATATGGATATAATCTTGTTATGAAAGGTAGTAATGGTGATGAGGAAGTATTATATGAAAATGTGCTAAGAATGGGTGTGAAGTTGTTAGTATAAGTTGAGCATGAGAATGAATTTTGAAGGCTTTATGGAATGTGATTACTTGATTATGATATTGTAGATGTTATTGTGGTTGTTGGGAGTTGTTTTGTAATATGGTGGAAGTTGACGAAATAGGAGAAATGCTGCCCAATTTTCATTAGATCATGAATTATTCTAGTTTGAATTGAAGAGTATCATTAAGGCTTAACCATGGTATGAATCCTTCTAAATAAAGATTGTTCAAGCTTCGACAGTGAACGTTAAGTAGTTAAGAAGACGAAGAGGTATGTAAGGCTAACCCTTCTTTCATTAAGGCATGGTTCCTTTGCTATACACCCTTTCATGAGTTCCATAATGTCCTCCAAATGACTCTATCTCTAAAGTTACTAAAGCTTATGATCCTTGATACTTTCACGATTCTATTGCTTCCCTTACATGATAGTTGATCATCTAAGGATAGATGTAATGAAAACGATGATGGTAATGATGTCGATGACACTTATGGACTCTTATGTACACGTGTCTAAGTATGAATGACTATTATGTGATACCGAGCTTATATGGTCGGGTATGATACCTATCGCGCGCACACCACTACAGTTGGGTACGGATAACACTAAGCCTTGATAGGGCCAGGTATGTATAATCACCGAGCCTTGTCATGGCCGGGTATATGAAACACCGAACCATCATGGTCGGGTATGAAACAAATACACACACACACACACACACACACACACACACACACACACACATATATATATATATATATATATATATACATATACATAAGTAAGCATTAGAAATGGAAGGTCCCTATGAGAGACAAGTAAGTAAATATGATGACGGCCACTAGAGGTACAAACGACTCTATTACCTCCTCATTCTTCTACCTTATGATATTTATTATGCTATTTATTATGTTCCTACTATGATGTTGATTATGTTTACGTACTCAGTACATTATTCGTACTGACGTCCTTTTGTTTGTGGACGCTGCGTCATGCCCGCAGGTGGACAGGGAGACAGGCTTGATCCATAGATTTCTTATTCAGGGACTGCATAGAGAAGCTCTATTTCATCCGGAGCTCCAGCTTTTGGGTATTATTCTTTTGTGTACATACATATGGGCATGGAGGGGTCCTGTCCCGCCTATATGATGTTACATACTCTTCTTAGAGGCTCATAGATAGTTGTGTATGGTTAGATGTCTTGCAGCCTTGTCGGCTCATATTTTGTATATTATTTTGGTAGCCTCGTCGGCTTGTGTATATGGATATGGGAAAAGTTGTTGATGATGTTATGAATGTGTTGTTGCTCAATTATTTTTAGCATTATTAACATTTAGAAATCATGTGTAGGCCATACGGTCCACCTAGATGTAAATGTGAATATACGATAAGAGATTCCCGGGTGGGTTAGCACCGAGTGCCTGTCATGGCCCTCTGGTTGGGTCGTGACAAAAGTGGTATCAGAGCAGTTCTGCCCTATGGTGTGTTTACAAGCCGTGTCTAATAGAGTCGTGTTTATGGGTGTGTTGCGCGCCACGCTTATAAACTGGAGGCTGTAGGCATTTTAGGAATGAATGACCTTCTTTCTTCATAAGATCGTGCGATAGAGCCATGATATAAGGATTTCTTTTTCCTTAACCGTGTATTATGTATTTCAGAAATGCCTGTAAAGAGGAAAGCTACGACAACCCAAAAAGGCAAGACAGTGGTAGAAAAACGGGCTGAAAGTGTACCGCAAACGGTTGTAGAGGAGGGTGAGTCCCAGAATGCGGCTCAACCTCTGTTCTCCCACTCATTGCCTATTTCTGAGGAGCATGAGGGAGCCTCAGCCCTAGCTCCATCACCCCCAACTCCTCCACCAAATGCTGCAGGCCAAGATGTGAAAGAGGCCATTCATTTACTTACCCAGTTGGTTTTCGCTCAGACTCAGCGGCAAGGTACAGGGCAAGGTGATAGGGCTGTTAGTGCAAGGACTCGTGATTTTATTAGCTTGAATCCTCCAGAATTTTTCTGGTCAAAGCCGGATGAGGACCCTCAAAACCTTATTGATGGGATGTTGAGGACACTCCGGTTAATACATGCTTCAGACATTGAATCGGTAGAATTTGCATCCTATAGATTGCGGGATGTCACGGTTCATTGGTATACGGTTTGGATGGCTTCACGGGGAGTCAATGCACCTCCCTCGGTATGGCAAGAATTTGTGAATGCCTTCCTCCGACATTACTTGCCTCCAGAGGTTCGGCGGGCTAGAGCCGATATGTTCTTGAATCTTAGGAAAGGAAGTATGAGTGCCTTAGAGTATAGTCTCCGCTTCAATTCTTTGGCTTGGTATGCTCCGGCCATGGTAGCGGATATGGGTGACCGAGTACACCGATTTGTGAGAGGCCTAGGGCCACATTTGATGGATAGGTGTTTGACGGTGTCCCTTCAGGACAACATGGTTATTTCACGCATTCAAGTCCATGCCCAGAATTTGGAAGAAAGCCAACAACAACTAAGAAGTGAGCGTGAGCATGACATAGGGTATAGCAAGAGGGCTAGATCTTCGGGTCCGACGAGTGAGTTTAGAGGTGGGCAAAGACATCAATTTTCTAGGCATTCAGGTGATTCTATGACTAGTGCGCCTCCACGGTTTATAGGCTAGAGATTTGATAGATCTACTTATTCTGAGCTGAGCCAGAGTTTCAGGGCTTCAGGTTCTCGATTCAGAGGTGATTCGGGTCAGGAGAGGCCACCCGTGCCACGATGTTCCCAGTGCAGGAAGTCACATTGGGGCCAATGTCAACTAGGCTCAAATGTTTGCTATGCATGCGGTTGGCCAGGCCATATCATGCGTGATTTCCCCTTGGTTGGTAGCAGGGGTAGGGTCCAACCTTCAGGATCGGCAGCCGGGTCTTCATTATCTATACGCCTTATGGATCCAGGTTCACATACGCCAGTCAGCCATGATAGAGGCAGAGGGAGAGTTCCCAGTTCTAGTTGCCCTCAGCACCGTATTTATGCTTTGGCGGGACGCCAGGATCTTAAGTCTTCCCCTGATGTCGTCACAGGTATATTATCAATATTTTCTCATGATGTATATGCTTTGATAGATTCGGGCTCCACATTCTCATATGTTACTCCATATATTGCGGTTCAGTTTGGGGTCAAACCGGAGTCGATCAAACTTTTTGAGGTATCTACACCCGTTGGTGAACCGGTAATAGCTAGCCGTGTATATAGGAATTGCATAGTTGTGATTTGTGACCATCGTACTATGGTTGATTTTCACGAGTTAAAAATGGTGGAATTTGATGTTATCATGGGCATGGATTGGTTGGCTTCTTGTTATGCCAACGTTGATTGTAGAATGAAAATGGTTCGCTTCCAGTTTTCGGGAGAACCAGTTTTAGAATAGAAAGGAAATACTGCGTCCCCGAATGGTAGGTTTATTTCCTATCTTAAGGCAAGTAAAATGGTCACAAAAGGTTGTATTTACCATCTAGTTCGGGTTCAAGATGTAGAAGATGAACCGCCAACTCTTCAGTCTGTCCCCGTGGTGAATGAGTTTCCGGATGTATTCCTGAAAGAGCTTCCAGGCCTCCCTCCAGAGCGGGAGATTGATTTCGCTATAGATGTGCTACCGGATACCAAGCCCAAATCTATTCCTCCTTACAGGATGGCTCCCGCGGAGTTAAAGGAGCAATTGAAGGACTTGCTTGAAAAAGGTTTTATTAGGGCTAGTTCATCCCCGTGGGGAGCACCCGTGTTGTTTGTCCGAAAGAAAGATGATTCCTTGCGGATGTGCATTGACTATCGGCAGCTAAATAAGGTGACAATGAAGAATAAATATCCGCTTCTGAGGATTGATGATTTATTTGACCAATTACAAGACGCCAAATGGTTATCAAATAGATTTGAGATCCGAGTGTCATCAAGTGCGAGTTAGGGAGAAAGATATTCCTAAGACAGCCTTCAGAACCAGATACAACCATCTTGAGTTCCGGGTAATGTCGTTTGGGCTAACTAATGCACCGACAGTATTTATGGATTTGATGAACAATGTGTTCAGGCCCTTCCTGGATTTATTTGTGATTGTGTTCATCGACGATATCTTGGTATATTCTAGGTCTGAGGCAGAACATGCGGATCATTTGCGTACTGTTCTTAGAGTTCTTTAAACTCGAGAGTTATTTTCTAAATTTTCTAAGTGTGAGTTTTGGTTGAACTCAGTGATCTTTTTGGGGCATATTATTTCAGCCGATGGTATTCGAGTAGATACCTAAAAGATTGAGGCCGTGAAGACTTGGCCAAGACCCACAACCCCTACGAAAGTTTGTAGTTTTCTGGGCTTAGCAGGTTATTACAGGAGGTTTGTAGAAGGCTTTTCTTCTATTTCTTCACCACTCACGAAGCTGACCCAGAAATCAGCCAAATTTCATTAGATAGATGCTTGTGAACGTAGTTTCCAAGAGCTAAAGTATATATTAACTTCTGCCCCAGTCCTGACACTTCTAGAGGGATCGGAAGGTTATGTTGTCTATTGTGATGCTTTATGCGTTGGGCTAGGATGTGTGTTGATGCAACATGGTAAGGTGATTGCGTATGCTTCAAGGCAATTACGGAAACATGAGAAAAATTATCCGACCCATGATCTTGAATTGGGTGCAGTGATTTATGCATTGAAGATGTGGAGACATTACTTGTATGGCGTCCACGTTGATATCTATACAGATCATAAGAGCCTTCAGTATATCTTCAAGCAGAAAGAATTGAATTTACGGCAACGACGATGGTTGGAATTGTTGAAAGACTATGATGTTAACATCCTATATCATCCCGGGAAAGCAAATATTATGGCTGATGCTCTCAGCCGTAGATCCATGGGAAGTTTATGTGATGTGCAGCCAGAGAAAAGAGAGATAGCTCGTGAGCTCCAGTAGTTAGCAAGCCTAGGAGTTCGAGTAGTGGACTCAGGTAGTACGGGAGCTATCATTCAAAATTCAGCGGTCTCGTCACTAGTAGTGGAAGTGAAAGAGCGACAATACGAAGATCCCATGCTAATTCATTACAAAAATACACTTCCTCAGATGGAGAAGTCATCATTTGAGATTTCTGGACATGGAGTTCTCCGATGCCGAGGAAGGTTATGTGTTCCTGATGTTGCAGAATTACGCCACCAAATATTGAGAGAAGCCCATTGTTCCTGTTATTCCGTTCTCCCCGGAGCAACGAAGATGTATCATGATCTTAAATCTATATATTAGTGGAATGGGATGAAGAAGGATATAGGGAAATTCGTGGCTGAATGTCCTAACTGTCAGCAAGTGAAAATTAAGCACCAAAAGCCGGGCGTATTGTTGCTAGCTATAGAAATTTCAACTTGGAAATGGGAAGTAATTAACATGGACTTCAATACAGGCTTACCCCGTTCTCGACGTAAGTATGATTCTATATGGGTGATTGTGGATAGACTTACGAAGTCAACTCATTTCTTACCGGTCAGAACTATATATTTAGCAGAAGATTATGCAAAGCTTTATGTTAAAGAGATAGTGCGACTTCACGGTGTTCGAATATCTATTATCTCCGATAGAGGGACTCAGTTTGCAACTAATTTTTGGAAATCTTTCCAAGAAGGTTTAGGGACTCAGTTTACAGCCAATTTTTGGAAATCTTTCCAAGAAGGTTTGGGGACTCAGGTGAGTCTTAGCACGACATTTCACCCGCAGACTGATGGACAAGCTGAACGTATCATTCAGACCCTTGAGGATATGCTACGGGCATGTGTATTGGATTTTGGAGGTAGTTGGGATGATCACTTGCCACTTATTGAATTTGCTTATAACAGTAGTTATCATTCTGTTATATCTCGTATTTCATACATTCGAATAATTCGAGAAGGTCGTGGCAAGTTAAGGACAAGATCATTTTCGAAAATTATTTTAATATGCAAGTTGTTAGGAATATTATTTATGAACATTGGTAGTATGGAGATATTGGGAAAGGCCAAGGGTAAAAAGAGAAATTTGCAAAATAGACGATGAAAATAATGTAGAAGGCTAGGGGTAAAATGGTAATTTCACAAGGTGTTCAAGAGAGTTCTTGAAGGGCCAAAGTGTTCAAAAAAAAAATTCTTAAAATGGCCATTGTGGCCGTGTAATGTGTGTGTGTGTGTGGCTATGTGGGCCCCACTCTTTGTGGCCATGTAATGAAAATATTGACAAAGCTTGCAAGAGAAGACAATTGGTCTTCTTAATTCAATTTCAAGAAAAATCAAGAAAAAAGGGGAAAACTCTAGAAAAGGGGAAAAGGGACATGAGGCCAAAGTTGAGGGACTAAAACATAAATATGGAAAAAATGGTGGGAGGCATGTATATATATATGAGGGGCTTATCATATTAATGGAAGAAAGAAAAAAAAAACAAGAAGATGAAGAGCAAAGGGGAAGTGCACGGCCAAGAGGGGCAAAATTTAGCCCCATGAAATTTTGTCCCAAAAATTTGTTTCTTCATGTATTTCTACTAATTCAAGGATGCTCTTCAACATGGTATAATTCTTGAGGCAAGAGAATCACTCTTTGGTGCAAAATTCCAACTTTAGCTAAGTGGAGAAGTTGTGGAGGAAAGGTAAGAATTCATCCCCTTTTTATGTTATGAATGGTTTTGTTTATGTTGTGGAATATAGAAATGGTTAAAATTCATGAGAATATGGAAGTTTGCATAATGGTTATATATATATATGTATGGCCGAATATGTGTGCATGTGTAGGGACTATGATTCAATTATTCATCTAGGTGTTTTGGTTGTCGTTGTTGTGAGTTCTATATGGATAATGGAAGCTTGATGATTTTTAGTTGTAGTTGTGGAAAATGGGTGTAGGCCGTGTGTATGTATGTAGTGTGTAGGCAAGGTTAACTAATTTTTATGTAGCATTCTAGTTGTTGTTGTTATGGAATTTATATTGGAAATGGAAGTGTGATGTTTTTAGTTGAAGATGTAAAAGTTGGAGTTTGGCCGTGTGGCATGTGTGTTGTGTAGGAAGGATGAATAAATTTCTATGTGATAATTTGGTCATTGTTGATATGTATTCTACGACGAAAATGAGAATTTGATGGTTTAAATAGATGTTAGAATGGTTACGGGCTGATTTGGAAGCTAATATGATCTTGGCGTCGTTTCTTTATTTATGAGTATAATGTTAATGATGTGTGTATTGTTGAGGAAGTTTATGAATCTGGAAGATAAAAGCGTGTTGGTGATATTGTTTGTTGAAGTTGGAGGATTCGGGTGGTATAGAATCATTATGAGTATTGAAAGTGTGGGTTGAATAATTGTTGGAATTGTTGTTAATAATGTGGCCGAGTCTCATTCTCGGATTGTTGTTGATAATTGGGCCGAGCCATATTCTCGGGATGGTGTAATTACAGGGGAAATGCTGCCGAAATTTCGGCAGAATATAAGTGAATTCATTTGAAAAATTAAGATAAGGATTGGTTAAGATTGAACTCTTAAATCTTGTGATTTACATGTGGTAAACATGACCATTTGTAGGTTTTGGAGAAAACGGGATTCAAATTTGGAGAAGCTTAAGAAGCGGAAAAGGTATGTAAGGCTTACCCTTTCTTTCTTTGGCATGCCCTAGAGCCAAGTAAGGTATAATGTGATATGCTGCCTTGGGGTAACTCTGTTCTGTGATGCTGAGTCTGATTACGATTCTAATTCACTTCTTGACTTGAGTTTGTGATCCTAGTTCATCCCTTGATATAAGTAATTGATATAAGTATTTTGATATAAGTATTTTGGTACAAGTATTCTGATATACGTATTTTGATATAAGTATTCTGATATAAGTATTTTGATATAAGTGTCTTGATATAAGCATTTTGATATCAGTCTTCTGATATAAGTGTGTCGATATGAGTATTTTGATATGAGTATTCTGATGTAAGTATGCTGATATAAGTATTCCGATATAAGTATCCTGATATGAGAATTCCGAAATCAGTATCCTGATAAGAGTATTCTGATATGTTTAAGCTGGTTCGAGAACTTCTGTAAGATTTAATGTCCCTAACTTCCGTATATGATCTCGGATTGCTCTGAAATGTTCGAAGAGGTTTCTGTATCAAGACGTCTATAATTTTCTTATACATAAGTATGGTTCCAAAATCTCTATTTGAGCTGATTCGTAAGGACATCTGAAGGTGTCCGATATGACTATGACTCTGATTCCCCGAAAAAGGCTTCTGAAACACTTATAAAGCGTTCTGTACTTCGAACGCACGTAACTTTCTCATACTACGTCGGATTGACCTGAAATCTGTTCTGAGCCCCCAGGTATCGGTAAGTATACTGGTCTGTCGAGTCTTGATTCCTATGCATGTCGTTTCTCACGACTCTGCTCGTGCATGACTCAATGTATCTTTCACTGCGTCCCGGGCCAGGTTCTGTTATGTCCTCGTGTGTCCGCTACGATATGATTCACTGCGTCCCGGGCCAGGTTCTGTTATCGTGCGCATTCCCCTGCATTGTTCACCCGTCCCTCATAGGTGGGCCGGGCTCTGTTATATGGTATGATGACATGATAATATGGGGTGGTGGCCGGGATGGCATATGATCTGTCTGTTCACCGCGTCCGGTACTAGAGGGCCGGGCTCTGTTACCGCACCCCTCACTGGAGGGTCGGGTTCATATATATGCATATATGATACATGAATTTGATATACGATGATTCTGTTTACCGCGTCCCTTATCACAGGGCCGGGTTCTGTTATACGCATATGTGACATACGATTCTCAGTATTCTGTATGTTCTACATTCGGTCCGATATATGACATCATCTGAGTAATCTGTACGTTCTGTATACCATCCGATATATGACATCATCTGAGTATTCAGTACGTTCTGTACTCCGTCTGACGTATGACCTTATCTGTGCGTTCTGTACGTGCCACACTCCTTCTGACATCCGGTATCGGTATGAGCGATTTGTGTCTGGAAAGTAAGTATGTCGGCATTCTGTATGCTCTGTATGATTTTGTTACGCTCTGTATGATTTGTACGGTCTGTATGATCTGTATTGGTCGGTATGGTCTGTGTCGGTCTGTATGGTCTGTACTGGTCTGTATGATCTGTGTCTGAGAAGCAAGTAATTTGGTAATCTGGGTAAAATGCTTACTCTTGGTAGTGTTTGTTTCGATTATGGTTCTGCTTTCTGTATTCCATGTCTTACATACTCAGTACATATTCCGTACTGACCCCCTGTTCTTTGGGGGCTGCGTTTCATGCCGCGCAGGTACTCCCAGACGAGATATGGACACTATAAAAGATATTTCAGCAATGGTGGCGAACCCCATTTGCTCCTGGAGGACTGCCAAGTCAGGGTTGGTATACGTGTTATGGTTTCTGTATGATGTTAGAGACTTTGCAGACAGCGTCGTGGGTATGGTGTATCAGTCTGTAAGCGGCTCCATCAGCCGATATGTTGGTCTGTGTTGCGTAGTGAATTTTGTATGACTACAGATTTGTGCACTTGGAAGATTCGAGAAAGAATATTTCTAAGAAAAAAAAAATTTACTATGTATTTTACCTGATTTGATTTAAAAAGTTTGGCGTAACTTTATGTGCAGCAAGAGTCTGAGGGTTCGCTCGGCCCTAAGTAAGGGTCGGGTGCCCATCACACCCTAGTAAGGTCGGGGTGTGACACATTCTATCATCCAAATGGCGCCGTATGAGGCTTTATATGGGCGAAAGTGTAGATATCCAATTGGGTGGTTCGAAGTAGGAGAGACCAAATGGATAGGGCCAGACTTGGTCCAGCAAGCTATAGAGAAAGTCAAGCTTATACAGGATCGATTATTAATAACTCAGAGTCGTCAGAAATCCTATGCAGGTAATTGTCGAAGAGACTTAGAGTTCCAAGTGAAAGATTGGATATTTTTGAAGGTGTCGCCAATGAAAGGCGTCATGAGATTTGGAAAGAAGGGCAAGCTTAGCCCCCGATACATTGGACCTTATGAGATTATACGCAAGGTAGGCCAGGTAGCTTATGAATTAGATCTACCTCCTGACTTGCAGTCAGTTCACCTAGTTTTCCATGTATCGATGCTTCGTAAGTGCATTAGAGATCCTTCTAGAATTGTACCAATAGATGATGTCCAAGTTACCAAACAATTGTCTTATGAAGAAGTCCACATTGCCATTTTAGATAGGCAAGTACGGAAACTCAGAACCAAAGAGGTAGCTTCAGTAAAAGTTTTATGAAGAAATAATAATAGAGAGGAAATGACTTAGGAAGCAGAAGAAGATATGAAGTTTAGATACCCGCATTTATTTTCACCCCTAGAGGAGACTCAGGCAGAGACGCCATTATCCTCAGGTATGTAGTGTTTTCCTTGATGTTTTCCTGGTCGTGTGTGGCTATGGTTATTGATGTTGTTGTTCCAGCCCTGTTAGGCGATGTATTTTAGGTTGCTGTTGCAGGATGGTAGTGCCATATTATAGGGGAAACTCTGGTAATTTTTTTATAGAATCCCCAAGAACCCAACATTCGAGGATGAATGTTCCTAGGGGCGGGGGGGGGGGGGGGGGAGAATGTTACACCTCGGAAATTTCGAATTTTGTTGCCTTGCGGATAGGCTAATATGAGCTTAAGGTGATTATGAAATCCTTACGAGATTGAGGGAAGTATTAGGTAGCTTAAAGTGCGTACCATAAGATTTTGAAGTCATACGAATGTGTGAAATTTAGTTCGTTGAAGGAAGTGAAATATAAGTCTTGTTTGGAAAGGTTTTCGCTATAATTGAGCTAATAATTATTTGGTGATGTCTTGAGGGGATACTATAGGGCCTATTGTACGGTTAATGAAGTATTATGTAAGTGCCAAGAAGGTTCCATAAGAATTGGAAGTCAAACGAATCAACGAGAGAAAGTTTCGCATAACTGGGAGTTATACGACCACTTATATGATTCGTATAACTTTATACGGTTCGTATAAGGAGGGTCCGTATAACATGACTCTTACCGAAAGGGTCATTTTCGTAGTGGTGTTATACGACCACTTATACGGTCCGTATAACTTTATACGGTCCTTATAACTTTATACAGTCCATATAAGGGGGTCCGTATAACTTGACCGTTACAGAAAAGGACTTTCCGATGGTGGTGTTATATGGTCCACTTATATGGACCGTATAATATTATAAGGACCGTATAAGTGGTTCGTAGAAGTCCATTGGGCTGATTCTTATATTTTTGTATAAATAGATGACCCTTGTTCTTTTATTTAATTTTTCATTCTCCACAAGTCTTGAGAGCTCCAAACCTTTATCCAAGCATATTCCGCTCCAACCCAAGAGAAAACAAAGATCAAGAGGCAAGAATCAAGGTACCCATGTGTTAGAAGTCTTACTAGGGTTAGTAGACTACAAGAGATTCTTGGGTATTGAAGCTAGGGTTTTCACCTAAGTTGGTAGCTACTCCAAAGCTCATTCCCATGAGATAAAAGGTTAGTTTTCATGCTTATTTCATGTTATCATGAATGCTTGGTTGTTGAAGAACTTGGGTAGAACAAGAAGAAAGTAGAAAATGAGGGCTAAATGTAACTTTTATGATGTTTTTGAGTAATAAGCTAACTTGAGTCATGATTCTTAGCATAATATGGATATAATCTTGGTATGAAAGGTAGTAATGGTGATGAGGAAGTATTATATGAAAATGTGCTAAGAATGGGTGTGAAGTTGTTAGTATAAGTTGAGCATGAGAATGAATTTTGAAGGCTTTATGGAATGTGATTACTTGATTATGATATTGTGGATGTTATTGTGGTTGTTGGGAGTTGTTTTGTAATATGGTGGAAGTTGAAGAAATAGGAGAAATGCTGCCCAATTTTCATTAGATCATGAATTATTCTAGTTTGAATTGAAGAGTATCATTAAGGCTTAACCATGGTATGAATCCTTCTAAATAAAGATTGTTCAAGCTTCGACAGTGAACCTTAAGTAGTTAAGAAGACGAAGAGGTATGTAAGGCTAACCCTTCTTTAATTAAGGCATGGTTCCTTTGCTATACACCCTTTCATGAGTTCCATAATGTCCTCCAAATGACTCTATCTCTAAAGTTACTAAAGCTTATGATCCTCGATGCTTTCACGATTCTATTGCTTCCCTTACATGATAGTTGATCCTCCAAGGATAGATGTAACGAAAACGATGATGGTAATGATGTCGATGACACTTATGGACTCTTATGTACACGTGTCTAAGTATGTATGACTATTATGTAACACCGAGCTTATATGGCCGGGTATGATGCCTATCGCGCGCACACCACTGCAGTTGGGTATGGATAACACTGAGCCTTGGTAGGGCCAGGTATGTATAATCACCGAGCCTTGTCATGGCCGGGTATGTGAAACACCGAACCATCATGGTCGGGTATGATACAAATACATATATATATATACATAAATATACATCAGTAAGCATTAGAAATGGAAGGTCCCTATGAGAGACAAGTAAGTAATTATGATGACGGCCACTAGAGGTACAAACGACTCTATTACCTCCTCATTCTTCTACCTTATGATATTTCTTATGCTCTTACTATGATGTTAATTATGCTTTACATAATCAGTACATTATTCGTACTGACGTCCTTTTGTTTGTGGAAACTGCGTCATGCCCGCAGGTGGACAGGGAGACATGCTTGATCCATAGATTTCTTATTCAGGGACTGCATATAGAAGCTCCATTTCATTCAGAGCTATAGCTTTTGGGTATTATTCTTTTGTATACATACATATGGGCATGGCAGGGTCCTGTCCCGCCTATATGATGTTACATACTCTTTTTAGAGGCTCGTAGACAGTTGTGTATGGTTAGATGTCTTCCAGCCTTGTCGGCTCATATTTTGTATATTATTTTGATAGCCTCGTCAGCTTGTGTATATGGATATTGGAAAAGTTGTTGATGATGTTATGAATGTGTTGTTGCCCAATGAGTTTTAGCATTATTGACGTATAGAAATCATGCGTAGGCCATGTGGTCCACCTAGATGTAAATGCGAATGTACGATAAGAGGTGCCCGGGTGGGTTAGCATCGGGTGCCTGTCATGGCCCTCTGGTTGGGTCGTGACACGGCAACTACGGAGTAGTAGAGTGATTCTGCAAAGCTGCTGGCAAGACTCCTAGGGATCTGTACTGTCTCCCTGTCTACCTGTGGGCATGAACACAACGTCCACAAGAAAGGACGTTAGTACGAGTAATGTACCGAGTATGTAAGGCATGAACAGTAATATAATAAGACATATGGAGCATAACGTGAGATAAAGGAATAACCTCTACATCTGGATGCCTCTTAGGGCGTATACCATGCATGCTTAGCTTTTCATAAAATCTTTCTCATACTTAGACGCATCGCAATAGTGCTGCGGAACGTGCAACCTGATCTCTTCCCATAAATCCCGCGTCCGAGCATCCCCCGTCCGGGCATCCCACGTCTGGGACGATATCATAATATACCAACTGATCAGGTGGCTATGCGTACATAACGCCTCGCCCTTTTCCCATAACCCCATATATACATACATATATAATATAATATAATATAAGTAGCATGCATGAGAGCCCAAAGAAAGCTATGACTCTATCAGAGTGACGTAAGGTCGGTAACCTCCGATTACATTATAGAATAATCATCACCGCTCTATCTCACCTTGAAGGAACAATTATTGTAAGGTGAGACCAACAACAATGAATAAAATCGAGAAAATCATCTCATAATATCATTAAAATCATAAGCTTTGGAATTTCTAGAATTAAAATCATCATCATCATGTTCATCATAGAAAATATCTCATCTTTAGTATCATAAGAAGATTTAAGAATCATGAACTTCTAACTTTCAGAAGTAAGAAGGCGATGGAAACATATATGGAATTATAACATAGGAATCATGCCTTTTGAAAGAAAGGGACTAGCCTTAACATGCCTAAAATTTCACGTTGCAGCTTTTCCGCGTATTCCCGACCTCGCAATCTACCTATAAGACCATTCATACTATGGTTAGGCTCACTGTTATATACTTATCCTAAACCTTCAAATTAAACCTCTTTAAAATCTGCCGAAATTCGAGCAGCATCTCCCCTGTTTATATGCCTAACCCGAATTCATAATTCAACAACCAACAACAACAACAACAACAACAATACCAACATCAATCATAATATTCTCTATACCAAAATACCCCATAAACATCTCATATGGGGTTTATCCCATACCTCCACCAACAAAACTACTATACGGTTATTTGACAGTTCTATCTCCGTAAATAAACCAAAATTAACATTAATAATAAGAGATTATTACTTCTCTCCCAATAATATTGCTGTATCTTCACTTTTCCACCTTGAACTGAGCCAAACACGTCGCTATATGATTTTTGTAATCGCAACTATACGCTGTCTTGACCGGAATTCGGGAATTATACCTGGTTTAGGCTTAAAATTTGGCTTGGGGAGTTGGGGAGAACTCTCTAGAATTTTGGAGAGGGTGTTGGATGAGAACTCTCCGACTTAAAATTTGTGTACGTCATTAGTCCGATCCTTTGTAGGAACTACCCGTAATAACGAACTTGCAAAATGGATCTGTTTATCATAAAGAGATTCATCGTTCCTGACCCTGCTTCACCTTAATTGTTATTTGCGCAGGCTTAATTTTTCTGCCTAGGCGTTTTTTCAGTAAAAAGGTCATAACTCTTGATCCCGATATGATATGAGGGCCCACGGCCTATGGTTGGAAAGATAATTCAATTATATACAACTTTCATTTTTTGTATGTTTCCAAATTCCAGACTTATAATGGCGTTTTGGCCTCTTCAATTCAGATCATCCGAAAATGTATCCTTAAATCATCCTTTTGGAGGGCTTATGCCCATATTTGGCTTAAGATTCTTTCTTAAGACTTGCTCAACTTCCCATGTACTACTCACATATCTATTAATATGTCATTTATAAAACCCGGCATGTGGGCCCCACCTTAACTTACAATTACGAGGGCTATTCATGAAGTAACGTACTAACTAATTTACACCATACGGTCTCCAAATGTCATATGTATATTATTATTACACTCTCATAATATAATATTCATCCCTAATCCGAGCCTCAAAATTGCTCAGCCCATGCGCGCCTCGTGGTGGCTCGTTTGTGCTGTGTTGGCCCTTGGCCTCCTGCGCGTTCGCGCCACTCCCTGGCGCGTTCGCACAAACCATTTTCCTGGCCTGCCAACCCAACTTGTAACGACCATATATCCTTACCCCGATGTCCTATTGAGGAGCGATTTATTGCGTTGGGAACTAGACTTCCCGAAATTCACTTTAGACTTTTGTTTCACTTCAAAACTCTTAATATACTAAAAGATATTCTTTCTCCCAGTTAGACCAAAATTTTCGTACCAAACCTTGCCCAACTTTCCTTCAAAGCCTCGGAAGCTTAATCTGCTTAGTTCACTTGTTTTCCAATCCTTCTATAACCTGTTACATGAACTCAAACTCTTATAATTATAAGACGAGCACCTTTGATCTTGCATCTTCTCGACAATAACTCCGATGTGTGCAATTGAATAGCTAACACCTAACGAATCCCAACGTACAGAAACTATGGGGTGTAACAGTTGACTCCTCTAGAAGACACCCAAATAGCATACCAATGAACCACAATATCCCCTAATCTATAGGAGGGCGACTCTACCGACTCAAAATCCGAAGTATGTATTACCCGCAATGTTCTCAACATTCCATCTATGAAGCTCTACGGGTCCTCATCCGGTTTTGACCCAAAGAATTCTGGAGGGTTCAAACTAATGAAATCACGGGCTCTAGCACTGACAGCTCTATCACCATGTCCCGTACCTTGCCGCTGGGCCTATGCGGCAACTAACTTGGTCAGCAAATAGATAGCCTCTCTCATCTCCTAGCTTGAGGCATCTGGTGAAGGAATTGGGGGTGCTGAAGCTGGAGCTGAGGCTCCTTCATGCTCTTCTGAAGCAGGTGGAGTATGAGAGGACCGAGATGGAACCTCATTCTAGGAATCACCCTCATCTACATCTAGAGACAGTACCCGTTCAGTCCTCCTACCTGCCATTGTCTTGCCCTTCTGGCCTGCTGTAGCTTTGCTTTTCACAGGCATAGCTGAAAACATAACACACAGTTAAGAAAAGGGAAATTCTTATATCATGGCTATATCGCACGATCTATGATAGAGAAGAAGGTCAATCATTCCTAAATACCCGCAGCCTCCTCTTTATTCTGGTGTGCTTCACACCCATAAACAAGACTCTACTGGACACGGCTCAAAGACACACCCTAGGATGAACTGCTCTAATACCACTTTTGTCACGACCAAACCGGAGGGCCATGACGGGCACCCAGAGCTAACCTACCGAGCACCTTTTAACATATTATCATAATCACATCTAGGTGAGCCATATGGCTAACTCATAATTACCACAAACCAAAAAGGGAATAAGTTCCATCACACATCGGCGCATCTATATAAACATCATTAACTATGCCCATATATATCAGCCGACAAGGCTACCGAAAATGAAATACACAATATAGGCCGATAAGGTTATGGAATGTCTAGCTATGTGCATCTTTCTACGAGCCTCTACTTGGAGTATGTAATATCATAAGGACGGGACAGGACCCCGCCATGCCCATATATATACACAAAAAGAATAATACCAACTACTGCAACTCTGGATCAAATGGAGCACCTTATGCAATCACTGATGAAGCAGCCTAAAGGTCTAGTTTGTCTGTCTCGACCCGGCTAGGGGCCGTGACGGGTACCCGGGGCTAACCGCCGAGCACCACTCATTTCCTTACTCGTCATAGTCATTATGCAATTCTTTACCATTCATATACTCATCATCATAAGACAACCATTTTTCATTTGAAAGCATAATTAATTTTATATGCATAAGCCCTTCGGCTATCAAAATAGTAATATATATATACAATCATAGCATCGTGAGACCGTACTATCCATACATGCGTATCTATGAGCCTCTACTAGAGTACTAGACATATAGACGGGACAAGACCCCGTCGTGCCCAAAATATATATACATATATATATATACACAAAAGAATAAACCAAGTAGCACCTCCGGAACAATGGAGTGCTCTCAAGTCGGCTGACCGCTCCGACGAGTCTGGACCGAGCTCACCTTCCTGTCTACCTGTGGGCATGAACACAACGTCCAAAGAAAACGGACGTCAGTATGAACATTGTACTGAGTATGTAAGACAAGAATGAAATAAACATAATAGAAGAATCATGAGCCATAAGAGGAAGGTATAACCTGCATGGGTTCTATAGATGAGTACATTTCATACATATATCGTATATATATATAAACATAGTACATATGTCATCACAACGCATATATCATCACATCATATTCCTTATCGTTAACTCGCATCCGGGTAACCATCATATGCCGCCCACTAATGGTGTCATGTCCGGCCCTCTAGGCACGGTGTAATCATAAGCTGCCCGCATTAGCGGTGACATGTCCGACCATCTAGGCGCGGTGTAATCATAAGCAACCCGCATTAGCGGTGACATGTCCGGCCATCTAGGCGCGGTGTAATCATACCGTCATATACTTATCGTAACTCAACATTTTCATACATAGCATTGGTGTATCATAAACTTACATTATTGATCATCTCATCGACATATCATGACTTAGTATCATTATACATTTACCATGAAGATATACATTAGGATTTGAAGGCAACTATGGCTATGTCGGGGTGACATAAGGTCGTGAACCCCTGATTATATTATGGAGTAATCATCAACATCATATCTCACCTTGAAGGAACTAACAATTTAAGGTGAGTGTACGCAAAGAGAAGCATCGATGAAAACATACTTAGAATTATTAGCCTCATGGACATCTTATATTACACCTAGGATTCCTCATACTTATGTTCATCATCATCATTATCATGCTCATATCGTATTTCCTTTCTTAATCATGTGCGTGTGTAGCTTTGTATATTCATGGACTCATAGTCTCCATCGCATAGAATGATCACGAAAAATTTGGAAGATTCATTCCTTAGAAGGAAAGGGTTAGCCTTACATACCTTTTCGTCTAGCTACTCTATCGGTC
Source organism: Lycium barbarum (assembly GCF_019175385.1). NCBI lineage: Eukaryota > Viridiplantae > Streptophyta > Magnoliopsida > Solanales > Solanaceae > Lycium > Lycium barbarum. The sequence continues at coordinate 102,463,315 of NC_083338.1, read as the reverse complement.
GAACGTTCCTCTTCAATATTCGCGTCTTTACCTTCAAGAGAAGCCGCACGAACATTAGCTAATCGATCACTTAAACGTGCTTACTAAAGCTAAAGAAAGCTGGGCAACATTTCCTTTGTTTCTACTACTTTCCCCATGTTCTATATCAACTCCCAAACATCCGTAACATCATTCATAATATCATAAATAACAACCATCATTTATCTACAGTATCCACATTTCACAATTTCACTTCAATTTCCCCATAATCATGGTCATAATTCACTATTACGTTCTTTCACGTATAATGCTCATTCCATGTTCTAAATGTCATTCATAATTTACTTACAATCACAACATATCCATATTCATGATTCATTCCAACCTACTACTCACCAATAGCACTATTCCCACATTTATGACCCATTTTCTATATTCTTCAACAATCCAAGTGTTTCAACTTCTCAATATCTTAAACATCATGAAAATATCATAAAAACTACCTTAGATATTGTAGGAACAAGCCTTGAGTAGAAATACTCTTCTTGCACCAAAAACCCTAACTCACTTTCTTTGAAATTTCTTGGCTTAGATGACTTTAATGGGTTTCATACTCTTGATTATTGTTGGTTTGATGAAGTTGATCATCAATTTCCTTTGAATTGTTGTGGATGAAATGTATGGAACCTTATAGAGGTCTTGAGAGAAATGAAGGAATGTGGGAAATGAATTTAATGAAGTGGGAACACATTTATATAATCAGAACTTATTTAGCTCGTCGGGACTTCCACGGACACTTATACGGTCCGTGGAATATTGTACGGCTCGTAAAACTGGTCATGGATCACCACCAGGAGACCATTATCTCTGCTGGGTATTCTACGGACCAGTATACGGTCCGTGGAAAGTTTCACGGTCCGTGGGTGTGGTCGTGGAACTCACAGCTTTTCCGAAGTTGTCCGCGTCGTTTCGTTTGATCTCCAATTCTTATGGAACCTTCTTAGCACTTGTTTAACACTTCATTAACAATCTAAGGAATGTTATAACTCTTCTCCAAGACATTATTAAGTCATTATTAATTCGATGCTCATAATTCTCTTCCGATACACCACCTATACCTCGCTCTCTTTAACCACTTTCTTTCCTTACCTCAAATGTCTTTGAAATCTCGATTAGGATCATCAAATGCTATTTCTTACTTATAAAATGTTGTATATGTCGTGCTCTTCACTAACCTATTCACTGTGCGCTAATGGGGAATTTTTCCAAGGTGTAACATTCTTCCCCCCTTTTGGAACATTCATCCTCGAATGTTAAACGCTCGGGAATTCTACAAAAAGTTCGCCAGAGTTTCTCTTGTAATATGGCACTACCATCCTGTCACAACAACCCATAATAATATTGCCTCACAGGGCTACAACACGATAGCAATATAAATTGGCCACACACGACCAAAATCATGAAAAGAAAACATACATACCTCATAATGTTAGTGTGTTGTCTTGAATCTCTCCTGGAGGTATGAATAAGTGCGGGTACTTGGACTTCATACTCTCTTCTGCTTCCCAAGTCATTTCTTCTCGGTTGTTATTTTGCCACCACACTTTGACTGAAGCTACCTCCTTATTGCGAAGTCTCCGTACTTGTTATCACCCATATGGAATCATACTTTCCTCGGGAACGAGGTAACCCCACAATAAAATCCATGTTCATCACTTCCCATTTCCAAGTAGGGATTTCCATTGCTTGCAATAACCCTCCTGGTTTTTGATGCTCGATCTTTACTTGTTGGCAATTTGGACATTGGGCTACAAATTCTGCTATGTCTCTCTTCATGCCATCCCACCAATATATCACTTTGAGATCGTGATACATCTTTGTTGCACCTGGGTGAATAGAATACCGAGAATAATGGGCCTCTTCTAGAATTCGACGGTGCAATTCTGCAACATTCGGCACACATAGCCTACCTCGGTATCTAAGAATTCCATCCATGGAAACATCGAATGGGGACTTCTCATTTTCATGAGATACATCTCTATAATGGCTCAACTTAGGATCTTCATACTAACGCTCTTTTACTTCCATATTCAGGGACGAAACTGTGGGATCATTAATGCTAATCCCTGCACTGCCCGAATCAATCACACGTATTCCAAGATTAGCTAGTTGGTGGAGCCCATGAACTAATTCTTTCCTTTCCGGAGGAACTTCGCATAAACTGTCCATTGATCAGCGGCTAAGCGCATCAGCTACTACATTTGCCTTTCCGGGGTGGTATAAAATGTTCACATCATAATCTTTCAATAATTCTAACCATCGCCTCTACCGCAGATTTAAGTCCTTCTGTTTGAATATGTACTAAAGGCTCTTGTGATCTGTATAGATATCAACATGCACCCCATACAAGTAGTGTCTCCACATTTTTAACGTATGAATAACTGTAGCCAATTCGAGATCATGAGTTGGATAATTCTTTTCATGTTTCCGCAGCTGCCTCGAAGCATAAGCAATGACTCTACTGTGCTGCATTAAAACACATCCTAACCCAATGTCGGAAGCATCACAGTACACCACATAACTATCTTACCTTTCGGGGAGTGTTAAGACTAGAGCTGAGGTTAGTCTGTCCTTCAACTCTTGGAAACTGCGCTCACAAGCATCATTCTATTGGAATTTAGCTGACTTCTAGGTTAGCTTTGTCAATGGGGTTGAAATAGAGGAAAATCCCTCTACGAACCTTCTATAGTAGCCTGCCAATCCCAGAAAACTACGGACCTCAGTAGGCGTTGTAGGCCTTGGCCAAGTCTTCACAACTTCAATTTTCTTGGTGTCGACTCGAATGCCATTATCTGAAATAACATGGCCCAGAAATGTTACGGAATTCAGCCAAAACTCGCACTTTAAAATTTTTGCATATAATTCTCGGGCTCGAAGAATCCCAAGAACGATACGTAAATGGTCTGCATGCTCTGATTCTGTGCGAGAGTATACTAGAATATCATCAATGAATACTATCACGAATAGATCCAAGAGTGGCCGGAACACATTATTCATCAAATTCATGAACACTGCTGGGGCATTAGTCAACCCAAATGACATCACTCGGAACTCATAGTGGCCATATCTCGTTCTGAAAAGCTGTTTTGGGAATATCTTCTTCTCTAACTCTCACCTGATGATAACCCGACCTCAAGTCTATTTTAGAAAACCACTTGGCACCCTGTAGTTGATCAAACAAATCATCAATCCTTGGGAGAGGATGTTTGTTCTATAATCGATGCACATTCGTAGGGAACCATATTTCTTCCTCACGAACAAGACTGGTGCTCCCCACGGTGATGAACTGGGTCTAATAAACCCCTTCTCAAGCAAATCTTTCAACGGTGCCTTTAGCTCTTTCAATTCTGCCAGAGCCATTCGGTAAGGAGGAATAGAAATAGGCTCGGTGTCCGGCAACACATCAATGGAAAAATCAATCTCTCTTTCAGGAGGAAGACCTGGAAGCTCATCAGGAAATACATCCGGAAATTCATTCACTATTGGAACGGATTGAAAAGTTGGTGACTTTGCCTCGGTGTCATGTACTCGGACTAAGTGATAAATATAACCCTTAGCTATCATCTTTCTTTCCTTAAGGTAGGAAATAAACCTAACCCTTGGAGACGCTGTCTTACCCTTCCATTCAAGCACGGGATCTCCCGAAAATTGAAATCGAACTATTTTCATTCGGCAATCAACACTAGCATAACATGAGGCCAACCAATCCATACCCATAATCACATCAAAATCCAACATTTCCAGCTCAATTAAATTAGCTTTGGTCTGGCGATCGCATATTACAATTACACAATTTTTATACACTTATCTAACTATCACGGGATCACCAACCGGAGTAGATACCTCAAAAGGTTTAATTGGCTCGGGTTTCACCCCAATACTACCAGCAACATATGGAGTAATATAAGAGAAAGTAGAACCCGGATCTATCAAGGCATATACATCATGGGAAAATATACATAATGTACCTGTAACCACATCCGGAGAGGACTCAAGATCCTGTCGTCCGGCTAAAGCATACACACGGGGCTGAGTGGCACCTGAAGTAGATGCTCCCCCTCTGCCTCTACCTCGACCTGCTGACATCTGGGGAATCTGCCCTACCGGGCGCACTAAAGAGGAACCAATTGCTGATCCTGTGGGCTGAACCCCACCTCTACCATACCTCGAGGGACAATCTCTCATCATATGCCCAGTTTATCCACACACATAGCAAGCATCTGTGCCCTGGCGACATGGCCCCGAGTGTAATTTTCTGTACTGGCTGGATCGTGGAACTTATGGTCTCCTCTGACTGTAATCACCCCCAAACTGGGAACCCGAAGCTCTCGAACTTTGACCCTGTCCTGAAGGAAAGGAGCGATCAAATCTCCTTCCCGTAAATCGAAGAGGTGTACTAGTCACCGACTGGCCTGAGTGTCTGGAATAAGTCTGCCTCGATCCCCCTCTATAATCACTATCTGCCGCTATAGATCTGGCTCTCTTGCTTTGCCTTCTATCAATGTCATGATCACCCCTTTGCAGATGTCGTTGTCCTTCTAAGTTCTGAGCATGGGCCTGTATTCGGGAAATATCCATCCCATCTTACAACGAAGCCGTCAAACAATCCTTGAACAAATGTGGCCCCAAGCCACTCACAAACCTATGTACCCTATCTCCCATATCAGCCACTATGGTCGGGGCATATCTAGCCAATGAATTGAATTGAAGGTTATACTCCCGAGCACTTATATTCCCTTGTTTCAAGTTTAAAAATCTATCCGCCCTAGCTCGGCGGATCTCGGGTGGCAAATAATGGCGGATGAAGGCATCCATAAATTCTTGCCAAACGGGAGGAGGTGCATTTTCCTACCTTGATGCTAGCAAATTGTTGTACCACAATACCGCCACATCTTGGAGTCTATAAGATGCCAACTCCACAGATTCAGTTTCGGAGGCATGGATAATCCTCAATGTTCTCAGCATTTCATCAATAAAACCTTGCGGGTCTTCATCCGCCTTTGACCCGAAAAACTCCGGAGGATTCAAACTCATAAAGTCATGGGCTCTGGTACTAGCTGCCCGATCACTTGGACTCACATTCTACCGCTGTGCCTGGGCGGCAACCAACTGTGTCAATAAATGAATGGCCTCGGTCACTTGTTGACCCGAAGCAACCGGTGGAGGAACTGGAGCTGAAGCTCCTCCTTGTTCTTCTACATTGGGCAGGGTGGAGGAAGTATTAGATAGGGCCTCATTATGTGATTCGCCCTCTTCTACATTCACCGGAGGCTCTCTTTCCACCCGCCTTTTTGTCGTAGTCTTGCCCTTCTGGGCGGCTATAGCTTTTCCTTTTGGTGGCATTTCTGAAATCATAACACACTATTAAGAGGAGAAAATCTTATAACACAGCTCTATCGCATGATCTCTTAAGATGAAAGATGATCATTTTTCCTAAATTCCCTGTAGCCTCTTGTTTATTAGTGTGGCGCGCAACACACCATAAACAAGACTCTACTAGACACGGCTTGTAGACACTTCCTAGGACTGAACCGCTCTGATACCACTTTTGTCACGACCCGGCTAGGGGCCGTGACGGGTACCCGGGGCTAACTGCCGAGCACCACTCATTTCCTTACTCGTCATAGTCATTATGCAATTCTTTACCATTCATATACTCATAATCATAAGACAACCATTTTTCATTTGAAAGCATAATTAATTTTATATGCATAAGCCCTTCGGCTATCAAAATAGAAATATATATATATATATATATATATATATATATATATATATATATATACAATCATAGCATCGTGAAACCATACTACCCTCACATGCGTATCTACGAGCCTCTACTAGAGTACTAGACATATGGACGGGACAAGACCCTGTCGTGCCCAAAATACATATACATATATATATATATATATACACACAAAAGAATAAACCAAGTAGCACCTCCGGAACAATGGAGTGCTCTCAAGTCGGCTGACCGCTCCTACGAGTCTGGACCGAGCTCACCTCCCTGTCTACCTATGGGCATGAACACAACGTCCAAAGAAAACGGACGTCAGTATGAACATTGTACTGAGTATGTAAGACAGGAACGAAATAAACATAATAGAAGAATCATGATCCATAAGAGGAAGGTATAACCAGCATGGGTTCTATAGATGAGTACATTTCATACATATATCGTATATTCATATAAACATAGTACATATGTCATCACAACGCATATATCATCACATCATAGTCCTCATCAATAACCCGCGTCCGGGTAACCATCATATGCCGCCCACTAGTGGTGTCATGTCCGGCCCTCTAGGCACGGTGTAATCATAAGCTGCCCGCATTAGCGGTGACATGTCCGACCATCTAGGCGCGGTGTAATCATAAGCAACCCGCATTAGCGGTGACATGTCCGGCCATCTAGGCGCGGTGTAATCATACCGTCATATACTTATCGTAACTCAACATTTTCATACATAGCATTGGTGTATCATAAACTTACATTATTGATCATCTCATCGACATATCATGACTTAGTATCATTATACATTTACCATGAAGATATACATTAGGATTTGAAGGCAACTATGGCTATGTCGGGGTGACATAAGGTCGTGAACCCCTGATTATATTATGGAGTAATCATCAACATCATATCTCACCTTGAAGGAACTAACAATTTAAGGTGAGTGTACGCAAAGAGAAGCATCGATGAAAACATACTTAGAATTATTAGCCTCATGGACATCTTATATTACACCTAGGATTCCTCATACTTATGTTCATCATCATCATTATCATGCTCATATCGTATTTCCTTTCTTAATCATGTGCGTGTGTAGCTTTGTATATTCATGGACTCATAGTCTCCATCGCATAGAATGATCACGAAAAATTTGGAAGATTCATGCCTTAGAAGGAAAGGGTTAGCCTTACATACCTTTTCATCTAGCTACTCTATTGCTCGAACGTTCCTCTTCAATATTCGCGTCTCTACCTTCAAGAGAAGCCGCACGAACATTAGCTAATCGATCACTTAAACATGCTTACTAAAGTTAAAGAAAGCTGGGCAGTATTTCCTTTGTTTCTACTACTTTCCCCATGTTCTATATCAACTCCCAAACATCCATAACATCATTCATAATATCATAAATAACAACCATCATTTATCTACACTATTCACATTTCACAATTTCACTTCAATTTCCCCGTAATCATGGTCATAATTCACTATTACGTTCTTTCACGTATAATGCTCATTCCATGTTCTAAATTTCATTCATAATCTACTTACAATCACACCATATCCATATTCATGATTCATTCCAACCTACTACTCAACAATAGCACTATTCCCACATTTATGACCCATTTTCTATATTCTTCAACAATCCAAGTGTTTCAACTTCTCAATATCTTAAACATCATGAAAATATCATAAAAACTACCTTAGATATTGTAGGAACATGCCTTGAGTAGCACTACTCTTCTTGCACCAAAAACCCTAACTCACTTTCTTTGAAATTTCTTGGCTTAGATGACTTTAATGGGTTTCATACTCTTGATTATTGTTGGTTTGATGAAGTTGATCATCCATTTCCTTTGAATTGTTGTGGATGAAATGTATGGAACCTTCTAGAGGTCTTGAGAGAGATGAAGGAATGTGGGAAATGAATTTAATGAAGTGGGAACACATTTATATAATCAGAACTTATTTAGCTCGTCGGGACTTCCACGGACACTTATACGGTCCGTGGAATATTGTACGGCTCGTAAAAATGGTCATGGATCACCACCAGGAGACCATCATCTCTGCTGGGTATTCTACGGACCAGTATACGGTCCGTGGAAAGTTTCACGGTCCGTGGGTGTGGTCGTGGAACTCACAGCTTTTCCGAAGTTGTCCGCGTCGTTTCGTTTGATCTCCAATTCTTATGGAACCTTCTTAGCACTTGTTTAACACTTCATTAAAAATATAAGGAACGTTATAACTCTTCTCCAAGACATTATTAAGTCATTATTAATTCGATGCTCATAATTCTCATCCGATACACCACCTATACCTCGCTCTCTTTAACCACTTTCTTTCCTTACCTCAAATGTCTTTGAAATCTCGATTAGGATCATCAAATGGTATTTCTTACTTCTCGAAATGTCGTATATGTCATGCTCTTCACTAACCTATTCACTGTGCACTAATGGGGAATTTTTCCAAGGTGTAACACTGTCTCTCTGTCTACCTGCTGGCATGAACGAAGCATCCACAAACAAAAGGATAATGTAGTGAGTATGTCCGGCATGAATAGTAACATGACGAAAATATGTACATAACATAAGATAAGGAGAACCTTTTATACCTCGCAATACCTTTTAAGATGACTGTCATGGATACTTAACCTTTCTCTAAAGGAAACATTTCATACATATACATATAATAATACCATACCCGGCTGTACAGGCTTGGTGTCACTCGTACCCGGCTATAACAAGGCTCGGTGTTATCCATATCCAGCCATATAGGCTCGGTGTTGTCTATACCCAATTGCAGTGGTGTGCGCGCAATAGATACATACCCGACCATGTAGGCCCGGTGTCACAACATAGCTTCATATATATACATAGAGGAATACATAAGTACAAGCAACATCATCATCATCATCATTATCACTATATCTTTGCTTAGAGGATCAACTATCGTAGGATGAGAACAATGATATCATGAGAGTATCAAGAACTATGAGCTCTAGCACTTCTAGGAATGGAATCATCATGGAACACAATATGGCTATCATGTATAGGTTCACAACAATAGAATCATGCCTTAAGAAGGAAAGGATTAGCCTTAACATACCTTTACGTCTTCTTATTTACTTAACGTTCTTCTCCAAAGTCCGTAAAATCTACATTCAAGAGGATTCATACTAAGATTAGGTCTTAAAAACACTCTTAAGTTCAAACTAGTATAATTGACGAGCCAAAGAAATTTGGGCAGCACTTCCCCTATTTTATCGACTTCCACCATATTACAAAACAATTCCCAAACAACAATAACAACATCCACAATATCATAATCAAGAAGTTATATTCAATTTAATCTCAAATTTATCCAAAATTCCTTTTCAAGTTCATCTCATAGTCATCTTCTTCACTTCAACACTTTATGACTTTCCACTTTAAATCTTTTCCTTTCCAAGAGTTGCTAAACCTTTACGTCAACTCAACCATGTAAATAATAGGAAGAACATACCTTATAATACAGGAACTTCATCTTCCTCAACTCCTTTCAAGGCCAAGTTCATCACAACTTTGAAGAGAAACAAGAACAATCACCTTCCAAGGATTATCTTTGATGTTTTGATGTTGATCTTTTCTCTTGATGGTATGGAAAGGTTTGGAGTGTTATGGAACCTTTAAGAACTCTCAAGAACTCTCTATAAGTGTGGGGAAATAAGTGTGGAGGGTTGAAATAAAAATGGGATCTTTTGGGATTTAAAAAGGTGACAAAATCGCTCCCTACATCAATTTGCAGTGGAGATACGGCTCAGCATATTGGATATGCAGCCGCATCTCCCTTTCTCTCCTTATGGAGCAGGTTTGGCAGTGACGCCAGCCCTTTTGGTGAGTTTGCGGCCAGTTTGCTGCCCCGCAAACTGGTCCACAAACTCCAATTTTTAGCAAAAATTGTTCTTTTCGATTCGTTTGGCCTCCAATCTTTATGGAACCTTTTTGGCACTTATATAAAACTTCTTTAACCATCGAAGGGGGCTTATAAATCCCCCTCAAGATAATGGTAAACAATGTATAACTCAAATGATACGAAATCTTCCCAAAACATAACTCAAATTCCAATTTCTTCAACGATCTTACTACTGCCGATTCATATGACTCCAAAACCTTAAGGTACACACTTAGAGTTATCAAATAACCTCCTTAACCTTATAAGGGATTCATGTCCACTGTAGGCTTGTGTTAGTTTACTTATAATTCAAACGACATGAAATTTCCAAGATGTAACACAGTCTCGCGGTAGCGGTCCCGCTGTAGCGAGTGTGAGGAATTCGTGGAAAATCGCCACAGCGGATGGCCATTTTCTATGGCGGACTTGCGGTAGCTGATGGGTAGCCGTCATAGCGGCTGTGTGAGTTAGAGGCTGGCCGCCATAGCGGGTCGAACCTCACTATAGCGAGCCCGCTGCAGCGGATGACGGGACCTAAATCTTATTTAATGCTTAGTTGAAACCTTTCATTTCCTATAACTTTATTTCTTGGTTCTAAGCATCCCTTAAGGCGACTTGGAGAGTCTTTGGCTGCTTTCTTTTGTAGGTAAGTCCCCAAACCTTAAATCCATTCCGTTATCTTTCCTTAATCCTTAATCCATGCTAGAAATCATTAGAATCAAAGAGGGAATATGAGTTTTTATGAAAATTTCTAGAAATGAGTTCTAGACTTCCTAAATGGAAAATGATGATGTGCCACGACCCAACCAGAGGGCCATGACGGGCACCCGGAACTACCCTACCGAGCACCTCTGAACATACATTTCACAATCATCTCTAAGTGGACCACAAAGATAGCTCATGGGTATTGTGATCTGTAAGGGCATATGTCGCAAGATAACGACACATTTCTATATAATCATCAACAATTATGACCATCATCACAGTCGACAAGGCTGCCAAAATTTTATACAACAATATAAACTAATAAGGTAAGGGGACATCTAGCTACATTCTGTCTACAAGCCTCTATCTAGAATACAGGAATCCATAAAGACGGGGTAGGACTCCGCCATGCCCAAGTATATACACAAAGAGTAATACCAATAGACCGCGGCTCCGAAGCAAATGAAGTGCTCCTGAAACTCCGTTGATGAAGCTTCTAAGGATCAGATCTGTCTCCCTACGGGCATGAACGCAGCGTCCACAAGAAAGGACGTCAGTACGAGAAATATACTGAGTATGTAAGGCATGAATAGTAATATGATAAAAGCAGGAAGAATAGCGTAAGATAAAAGAACCGTTTATACCTCATGATACCTTTTAAGACATTCGTCATGCTTACTTAACCTTTTTCTATAAGAAACCTTGCCTATATCCACCTACATACCTATACAATATCGGTACCCAGCCATAGTAAGGCTCGGTAATATCGATACCTGGCCTTAATAGGACTCGATAATATTAGTACCCGGCCATAATAAGACTCGGTAATATCGGTAACGTCCGTACCCAACTGAAGTGGTGCGCGCGCAATATATCTCGTACCCAACCACATAGGCTCGGTGTCACATATGACTATATTTATATACATATATAAGAGTACATAAATAAAAGCACATCATCATTATCATTATCATTATCATTATCACTATATCTTTCCTTAGAGGATCAACTATCGTAGGATGAGATCAATAGTGTCATGAGAGTATCAAGAACGATGAACTTGGATAGCATTAGAAATTGAATTATCATCGTCGCTATATCTCACCTTGAAGGAACAACTATCATAAGGTGAGATTAACTATAATGAATAAAATTAAGAAAATCATGAAATAAGCTCAATAATCTCATAATAGCATCAAATCCATAAGCTTTGGAATCACTAGAATGGGATCATCACCATCATCATTATTATCATAGAACACAATTATCTTTGGCATCATAAGAAATTTGAGAATCATGAACTTCTAGCTTTTTGGGAATAAGGATATTATGGAAAGCATGTGTTGATTCATAAGAAAAGAATCATGCCTTTAGAAAGAAAGGGACTAGCCTTAACATACCTTGTCATTTCCTTAACTACTTAACGCTTATCCTTCCGAACTTGCAAATCTACATTCAAGATAATTCATACCAAGGTCAAGCCATTGAACCTCTCATAAGATCAAACTAGACTAATAAATGAGCCAACGAAAATCGAGCAGCATTTCCCCTATATTATCTACTTCCTCCAAATTCCAAAACAGCTCCCAAACATCATTAACAACATCAACCATAACGTAATCAAGATACTACATGATAAACATATACAAATCCGTTCGAAACTTTCTTTGAAAATCAGTCCATAAGTCAACAACATCAACATATCTATCTACGACCTTTATGCCATGTTTTCCTTTACTTTACACCATTAAAATCCTCAAATGAAACGACTTAATATCAAACTCAAGATGAAAAACATACCATATAACTTGAAGAACTTCACCTCACACAATTCACCCTAAAACTTATCCACCACAACTTCAATTGGAAGTACGAATAAGCTGCTTCCATCAATTAGTTAAGAATTTTATGGCTTGATCTTCTCTTGATTTGGTTTGGAATGGTTTGGAGTGTTGGAGAGAGCTCACAGGGTCTAGAAGGTTCAGTTTTGGTGAAAATATGAGCCCCAAAGTCCTGGCCCTTCTTTGATTCGTCGAGATTCGTTGTTAATCCCCGAGCTTAATTTAATGTAGAAACTCCTAAATTTGCTATGTTTTGGTATAAGGATATTGGATGAATGTTGTGGGAGGTTCTAGAGAGGTGTGGAGATGAGAAATGGTGAAAAGTTAAGTGATTTAGGTGACTTAAGGGGGTATATATAGTAGTCCAAATCGGGTTGGGCTGATGTGCCGAAATTGGTGGGCCTTTTAAGTAGTTACTCAAATTTCCGCGTAGGTTCGCAGGCTTCTAACAGTTCGTCTTAAAATGCCCATAACTCCCTACTCCGATATCTTATTGACGAACGGTTTGTTGCGTTGGAAACTACACTCGACGAACTTCATTTTAGGCTCTTAAAACACCTCAAAACTCCTGATATCCCAGGAGATATACCTCTCTGAAGTTGACCCAAAATTTCTGTCCAAAATTCTGCCAAAATTCTGCCAATTTTTTGACAAACTTATTTTCTTCGATTTGCTTAATCCCAGAATCTTTAGAAATTTTCTTAACACTTGTTAAGAGTATTCCTTAACCTTATAAGGGTTCCATGACCTCTCTTAGCTTACGTTAGTTTACTTACAACGCAAATGACGCGAAAATTTTCGAGGTGTAACATGATGAAATTGACTAGTGTAACCATAGAATTTGATAAATTCTTTGTTGAGAGGCCTAAATCTTCCATTATTAGTGATTAATTTGAGGATTGAAAAGTGAGGGTTCATACCCAAAATTGGGGGTTTCACTTTTATTCTGAATTTGGTTCAATCTTGAGTTAACCTAGCAATTGAATAGTGGGTTTTGATCATCTAGAGTATGGATTTCCATTTCCACTTTCTAATATCCTATTTTACCCTTGTGGGTTTGTTTTCCCATTTTCCGTAGTTAGAATTGGACCTAAATTAGAAGTATAACAATATGGGTATTGTTCTTCTTGATTTCTAATGTAGAATTTTAATATGATTAGAATTTGAGTATTTGGAGGCGTAAAGAAAGGGAACGGCTAAGGTTTGATGGTTTATGGCTCCTTTTCAGCATTCCAGGTAGGTTATGGCTTACCTTTTGGTTAGACTTCAATTAGCGAGTCATATGTAGAGTTAGTGATTATTGGAGAAATCATGTATGCCTTCGGATATGAAGTTGGGATGGATTCCTAGGTTGGTACTGTTGTTTGATTTTGGTGTGTTGCCTTGTTGTGATTTTTTGGCTTGTTGTCACGTGTGTGATACTAGATTAGATGCTTAGTTGTCTTATAATACTTAAGATATGGTTATCCCTCATTTATTGGTATTATCTTGCATAAAGGAAAGAACTTGATTTGTTATTGATATCGAGAGATATGTCCATGTGGCACGATGGATCTGATATGTTGTCATCATTCATTGATATTATGCAGTGTACTCAATCTCATCTTTCATGATACTCTTATATGAATACTTAGTGACTTATTCATGGTTGTGAACTCGTATCTCTCAGGTATTGGTCATTGACTTATGAAGAAGAAGGAATTGATATTGATCTTGATCTTGATGTTGGGATATGTGTCCATGTATGGCACGGTTGTCATTGATATACTCTTGTTGGAATTGATATCATGTATGCATGCATTCTCATATATTGGATCGAGTGCAACACATATATTTATACATATATTAGACCGGGTTTCACGTACCGCAACACTGACTGGGATCGGGTTGCACGTTCCGCAACACTGACTTGGATCGGGCAGTGTGCCGCAGCAAGTACATGGACTTCGCGGGTCCCCCATGGGTCATGACTGTCGAGGTGTAGATATCATCCGCCTGGAGCATATGTATATCATTGTATTGCATTGCATTCATATTTCATTCACTCATACATCTGATTTCTGGTAGTTGTTATTTATCGTATTGTACGGTGCTCTTGAACATTGACTTTCTGGTTGATTACTTATTTGAGATCCCCGTGTGCCTGATTAATATATGTTTGGGAATTGATGGATTCGAGGAGTATAGACTTTCTCTTAGGTTAAACTTGAGGTTACGGAGTAACATTGTTGGCTGTTCTAGTGCTTATGGTTATTCCAAGGAATCGTAGGAAACTTGGAAAGACTTGTGTTTAGGTGCTTCACCATAGGCTATGATTCAGTTATTGATCCTTATATACTTGAGTTGTTATTCTTGGACTGTGTGGTGTGTATGCCTGATTGTGAGCATGTTTATTCTTCAGTCTCTTTCTTTATATATGTTAACTAACTGTTATCGGCCTATAATGCCTACTCAGTACGTGTTGTTGTACTGATGCTACCTTGCTACACTTCTTTCGGGCTGTAGAGTTTTGAGACAGGTTCCACTTCCACTTCTCGAGACTGATTTACGAGGCCTGGCTTACGAGTATCTAGGGTGAGCATCTGACGAGTCGCTGCCCAGAGACTCCTCTATCCCTGTCCTTATTTTCTTCCATTCATACAGATATATTTCGCATTTCTGATTTGTATTTTCCAGACATTACTTAGTTGCTCTTGTACGAGTCAGACTAGTTCCTTGGGGGTTGTATTAATATTCCGCACTTATGATTATTTATAATTCAGATTTTTACTTATTCTACTTTATTTACTTATTTGTGATTTGAATTGATGAATTGAGAAAGGTTCGCCTACCAAGGTAGGAAATGATAGGTGCCGCCGCGACTTAGTGAAATTGGGTCGTGACACGAGGGATGGTAACCCCGGTGTATCAAATGGTTGTTCGCCCGTGAAATGGCATGTATTGATTTTTTGGTTGCCTATAAGTTGGCGATGATTCGGGTTCGTAAATGAAAGACTTAATATGGTAAACAGTAAATGAGTCGAACTTGATGTATTTCTTCGTTATGGGTTCGTCACTGATGATTTTTACTAAGTTTGATGATTTACTTTACCTTTTGATCTCGATTGTCTTTCATTGATATTGTTTACTGATTTTCTATCTTCTTTTGATTTTGTTAACTATTTCCCCATACACACTCACTGAGTATCCAGTACTCAGGAATACCATTTTTGTTTTTTATGGCGTGTCAGATAACGTCGAAGATTAGGTTTGTGTGATACGTACAAAACAGGAGAGCTTGCTACTTCCTGGACTATTTGGTGAGCCCACATGCTTGTTTGTGGGACACCTCTCTATATTCATTTATTTCTCTCAGTTTTCGGGCTGCGTCCCGAAGTTAGACATTTATTTATTTATCTTAGAAGCTCCATACATAGTTGTCAGATTGCGGGTAGATGTTGAAAGTCATGTATGACTTATCGAGGCGTTTGCAATGTTTTATGATTGAGTTGTCACACCCCGAACCATGGTCTGGGTGCAACACGACATTCGGTGCCTAACTGCATGTGACCGAGCATACCAATTGGCTGGCTGAATCAACATGTGACATCAAAACATACTAAATGGAAATAAAATATCATAAATGCAGAAATACTAAATAAGCCCGAAAGTTTGAATAAGTAGCTGACAAGGCTAACACAAAAGCCTGTTAAACATTTGACTGACAACAACTATAGTCTGTAAAGCCTCTAAGAATAATAAAGTCTGATTGTTTACCGGGACAAGGCCCCCAGCATACCTGAGTGATTAGAAATACTGAAAAGACTGTAAAGTGTGATAACGCCTCGAGGGAACTGGGGCTCACGAAATAGCTGGTACGATAATCCTAGTGCTCCGAACCATCAACTTGTAAATTGTTAGCTGCATCATGAAATGCAGGCCCCTGGACAATAAAAGTAGACGTCACTACATTTGAATATGTAAAGTAACTGCAAGAAATAAGTGTAAATAGGGTGCTCGAGGAAAGGGCAGCCCAAATCAATAAACATTTAAAGAGTGTTGAGACTAAAACTGATATTTGATATCTGATAACTGAAATGAACAAAGGAAGTAAAGATCTGAATACTCCCTGTTCTGAATAGCGAACCACCTGTTTAATTGAAAATCATGGTCTGTGGCCTTAGGCCCAATATATATGTGCATACATAATCTATGGCCTTGTGCCCAAGTATAAGTATGCAAAATCTGTGGCATTGTGCCTAAGTATAAGCATGCTAAATCTGTGCCCTTGTGCCTAAGTACAAGCATGCTAAATCTGTGGCCTTGTGCCTAAGTATACGCATGCAAAATTTGTGGCCTTGTGCCTAAGTATAAGCATGCAAAATCTGTGGCCTTGTGCCTAAGTATAAGCATGCAAAATCTGTGGCTTTGTGCCCATTTACAGGTATTCAACATTTAACAAATTGATTTCAAGAAACTGAGGATCATGTTGTAATGCATACCTCTTGAATACTGAACATTACTAGTCTGAGACATGTATTCATGAACAGATTATGAGGCGTGAAACTTTACTATTTATAAACATGCTGAGTATATTCTAGACTGACACTCATGGGTATCAAACACAAGTCTATATCAATTATGTACTAAGCTCACAACGTTTAGAATAAAAGTCATGAACGAATTACAAAACTAGAGAATAGAAGATCTACAACTATTCGAGGAACTAAGCTTAACTATATTTCTGAGGCAATTAGTAATGTCGTAAAAGAACGTGGCGTAGGAAGAATCATTAACATTCGCAAACGTAGAGAGTTAACCTCACATACCTTAACTTCATGCTTTCTGAGCGTAATACGACGTTCCTCAACCCTTTCAACTTTAATCTATAGCAATAAAAGTCAAAGGGATTCTATATTAGCACTAATATTCATGCTTTGGTCATTTAAGCATTTTATCAAACACTTGGTGGGCATAAAGCTCCATAACCTTCATTAATGGTGTTTCCTTCACCCAATTCCCGTTCTATTACTTCTAGGTGATCCTACAATCTCAATTAGGTGTAAATAACATCATTCTCCATCACCCATATGATTACAACAATATCAAGTCAACAATCCAAAACCCTACTATAGTTTGTGTAGAACTCTCTTTACTAAACCCATTTACTATTATCCCAAGGATTCATCAATTCACTACAATGAATGATAAGAGAGTAAAGCATTACCTTTCTTAAGGTTAATCCTCTTGAATTCGAGTTTGTAATGACTCGTTTGGTTGTTATAGTCTTTGCGGCACTTCCACCCCTTTTCGAGCTTGGTTAGCTCATTTTTGACTCGAGGGGATCGTTGACACGCTTCCCGAGGTGTCTAGATTTGATTCGGGTGACTTTTTGGGAAATTTGGGCTTTAAGCAAAAAAAAATTGACTCAAAGTTGACTTTTGGATAAACGGACCTTTTTTGAAAATTCGTCGATCTCGAGAGGTTCGAATGGTCATTTAGGACTGGTGTGTTTATCTGGTTCAGTTCCCAATGCACTTGGATGCATTTTGGGACTTGGGTTGAGATGTTGCAAATGAGGTATCCGGGGTTGACTCACTTAACAAGACCTCCATCGAGCCACGAGTGCGTTCGTAGCGTGTTTTTATGTGGGTCTGTGCATGTGGTTTGTGAGCAGATGGCCTCGGGAGTTGGTCAGGATTTCAATTGGAACTTGGAAAAATAATTGGGATCTGGTACATGGTGTCCGCCACAGCGGCACCAATGCCGTCCTAGTTGCACCGCCATTGCGGTGGGATGGCCGCTGGGACGGCCAAGCCTATTTTGCCCAGACCGTCCCGACAGTCTGAGAGGACGTCGGGACGGTGGCGCCATAGTGGCCCTAATGCCGCCGTAGCGATATCGGGCCTGTTATTTTCATTAAGTGTGTATTAAAAAGCCCTTAGTCTATCATTTATGACCATTACGAAATTTGAGCTCTTGGGAACTTGTCACGACCCAACTAGGGGCCGCGACGAGCACCCGGTGCTAGCCCACCCGGGCACCCCTTGACTTATACTTGCACTTACATCTAGGTAGGCCACATCATTAAACATGTAATTCTATTCATCCATCAAGCTAGTCCTATTGGACATCAACATCTTTATATCATCACTGGCGACTATGCCATGTCAATATACATAAGCCTGCACGGCTGACAAAATGATATACAAAATATAGGCCGACAAGGCCAGACATACCCAACCATATATACACATGCCTACGAGCCTCTAAGAAGAGTATAACATATAACATAAGCGGGACAGGACCCCGCTATGCCCATAATTATGTACACAAAAGAATAAGTACCCAAAAGCTATGGCTCCGAATGAGATGGAGCTCTGCTATGTAATCTTTGAGAATGCAGCTATGGATCAAGTCTGTCTCCCTGTGCACCTGCGGGCATGACGCAGCGTCCACAAACAAAAGGACGTCAGTACGAAGAATGTACTGAGTATGTCAAGCATGATCAATATCAACATAGAAGCATAATATACAATCATATGAAATAGCATAGGATGGGAGATAGGAACATCACCGTCATAAGCACTTACTTGCCTTACATAGGAACTTTTCACTTCTAATGCGTATTCGTGTACATACATCCATATCCGTACCCATAATCATATCTGTATCCATTTACGTATCTTCCTTCACATTCGTATCATGTACATATTCTTATTCATGATCGCACCGTATTCGTATTTATTCTCATATTCATATCATACACATCATTATATCATATACATAGAATTTACATAGCATACCCGACCATACAGGATCGGTGTCTCATACATACTTGGCCAACCAAGGCTCAAGGTTGCACATACTTGGCCCTACCAAGGCTTCAGGGTTACATCTACCTGGCCCTACCAAGGCGTCAGGGTTATCCGTACCATCTGCAAAGGTGTGCGCGCATTACATATTCATATACATACATACTTACATATCTTACCCGGCCTCATAAGCTCGGGGTTCCATAATAGTCATACATCGATACAAATGCACAATAGCTCATAAGCATCTTTACTATTATAATCACTATCATCATCGTCGTCGTTATCGTCATCGCTATTACCCTTATTGTCGTCATCTATACCATTAATGCTATTATCGCCCTTCATCACATCTATCTTTATAGACTTACTCGTCATACGAGGAATTTGGTACAATCGTAGCGTATCAAGCATCGTGAGCTTACTAGCTCGGAAGATCAAATCATCAGAAGGAATCATAGTCTTATAGAAGATTTAGACGTTTGGCCAAAGAACCATGCCTTATGAAAAAAGGGTTAGCCTTACATACCTTTCCGTTTGACTATTTATCGCTTGTACATTCCCTTTCAACGATCGCGTTTCTACCTTCATTAAAGTCATACTATCATTAGAATCGATAGCTAGCATATATGACTGAAATTAAAGAAAATCGGACAGCATCTCCTTTATTTATACGACATCCCCCCATAACGTATATCAACTCTCAAACGTCATTAATGCATTCATAATATCGCAACAATAGCCTTTAATCATCTACATTGTCCATATTCTCAATTCACATAATTTCGTTCATTCATATACAAGGTCTATTCCATGCTCTCAATGTCGTTTATAACATGATTATAATCATAATGTATCAAGAATCATACGTCAATCCAAACATCTTCTCAAAGGTGACACTATTTCCTCATTCATGACCCATTTCCTATTTCCTCATATAATCCAAGCGTTTCATCTTTCAAGTACCTTAAACAACAAGGAAATGTCATAAAACTTACCTTAGTTGGTGTAGGAATGAACCTTGGGTGCAAACACTTCACTTGAGAAAAACCCTAGTTTCACCTTCACTTGGTTTTCTTGCTTTAGATGAACTTTAATGGGTTCCTTGCGCTTGATTCACTTAACTTGATGTAGTTGATCATTAATATGTCTTGAATTCTTGTGGAATAAATGTAGAGAGATGTTTTTAGAGAGAAGGGGTGAAATGTGGAAATGAGATAATAAACTTGGTCCCCTTATTAATAACCCAAAATCTGATCTGAAATGAACAGTTGTCGAAAGTGCACAGTGGTCGTAAACCCAGTTTACGGGCCATATTCTAGTTTACGGTCCGTATTCTATGGGCGTATTTAAGCATAACAGAACCAGAAAGTCAGGCTGAGACCTGGTGATTTACGAACACAGTTTACAGGCTCAGTTTACGGTCCGTATTTCAAGTCGTCTTTAACCATTCAAGCATTTTTCAGAAAGTTGAAGTTTTGGAAGTTGAAATACGACATGGCAGTTTACGGGCCGTATACCACTTTACGGTCCGTATTTCATTTTACGATCAACTGGCCAAAGTGCAAATCTGCAACTTTCCACATTTTCAGAACCTATGGTTAGTCATTATGGAGCATGACCTATCTCTTATTGCAATTGCCTTTGAAATCTTGCTTAAGGCCATCAAATGTTATTTCTTACTCGGGGAAATATCGGATATTCACACTTCTCGCTAGTCCATTCACTTGTGCAACAACGGAGGATTTTCCGAGGTGTAATAGAACTGTGCTAGAGGATTCTTGGTGGTAAGTCCTGCTAATCTCCTTACTAATTCATTACTCCTAATCATCTTAGAATTTCTCCTTTCTTATTAGTTCCTTAGTACTGGAAGATAAAAAGTGAATTTAATGGATATTCTACTTAGGTTTTTAAATGATGAAATTGATTGTGTTTATGCTAGATTATGATGTATCTAAGGTTATTAATCATATATCTTCCATTAGTAGTGTTGAATCCTTGAATCAAAGAGTTACGGTTTATACCCAAAATTGCGTTTTCCTTGAGTTTCATAATTGGGTGAATCTTTGAGTTAATTTAGCAATTAGTTGATGGGTTTTGAACACCTAGTTTTTAATTTGATATTTTACCCCCGAGTTTCCCATTTTTTCCTTGCGGAGCCTGTTTCCCCGAATTCGGTGTTGACCTAATTTAAATGATAGCAATAAAGGTATCGATATTCATGATTTCTAATCCAGATTTCGAATATGCCTAGACTTCTTTGATCTTGAGGCTCAGCGGAAGGGCAAGGCTAAAGAGTGATTGTTGGTGTATTATTGTTCGGCCATCCAGGTAGGTTATGACTTACCCATTGTGAGGCTTCCTATAGTGAAGCATATATTTAGATGATATTGTCGGAGACAGCATGTAAACCTTCGGGTATGAAGTTAGGTTGGATATTGTCTTAGGTTAGGCCTTGTTGTGTGATTTGGGTTAGCCACCCCATTGTGTTGTGACTTGATTGTTCTATTGTATTGGCTTGATGCCGCATGTTGTTAGTAGATATTAGTAACTGTTGCTCCATCTAGATTGTGATATTGTAGTATCTTACTAGTTGATGTTTATACGAGGATAGAGTTCCATATGACTTGTGTAGTCTTTCATGACATTGTTGGCGTACCCATGTTTGGTACTTGTGATATTGATTTGATTATTGATGTTGACACATACATTGCACACATTCTCATCCTTCATAATATACTGTTGATACGTTGTTGATTCTTGAAGAAACACTGTGATGAGCTAGGCTTGATTTTGGATGCGAGTGATGTGAGAGTTTGATATCCGATGTTTGTCCTGGAATCGCAGATTGAGTGAGTGCATGGACTCTGTGGGTCCCCCAGGGTAGTGCTGGTGAAAACCCTCAGTGGGCAAAGATTCGGAGTCTCGTTTGTTTGTTGGGCAAATATTCGAGATGAGTAGCACTTAAACTTCGCGAGTCACCTTGGGTTGTGCTACCGAGACGTGGAGGTATTCCGTCCGGAGTACATGTGTACACAGCATTGCATGGCATTGGATTTGCATTCATACATTATTGAATTGCATTGCATCATGGCATATATTGAGATGATTTGGTACTTTTCTTGTGATGTTGGTTTCGGATTGAACATATTTAAACTTGGCACATTTGTGTTTAGATGCTCTACTTAGGCGATGACGTGCACTTGGTTCTGATTATGTTTGACTTATACTTGTTGATTTATCTACCTATCTTGCTCTATTATCTGGATTATGTTAGCTATACTTAGTCGGCTTATGATACCCACCAGTACTGTGTTTTTTTATTGACCTGCACTTGCTACATTCTTTTATGAATGCAGTGTTCCAGGTTAGGTCTTTTTCTATCTCCCGTGGCTGATAGTCGCTATCAGGACTGCTTCGAGTTTATAGGGTGAGCACGAGACGTTCGCTGCTTCAAAGACTCCTCTTATTATGTCTTACTATTTCATTCTGAGACATAGACAGATTGATGTATTATTATATTCCAGACTTGTATATTTTCATCTAGATGCTCTTGTATGGCTTAGATCAGACCCTAGTATCTGGAACAATCAAATTGGTATCTGACTCTTATCTCTTCTCTCACAGATGGTGAGGACTTGAGCTACTATTGCCCGAGGTCAGGTGCCAAAGCCCGCAGCTACGGCTGGCACCAGATGGCGAACGACAGCCTGAGGATGCGGCAGAGCTAAAGGTCGCGGGGCTGCCCCAGCTAGGGGCAGGATTCTTCTGCGGTAGAATAGCAATGCGAGAGATCTCCATCTCCAGAGCCTGAGAATCAGCAGGATCGAGACCAGGCTACAAAGGATGGTGTGGCCCCAGCACAGACACAACCTGAGTTTACCTCTGAGCAGGTAATGCAGGATACTATGGCCAGGGTCTTACTTCATCTAAATGCACAGCAAGCTGCCGCTGGTGTTACTACTCCTGGCCGAGGTTCACAGACTAGAGTTGAGGCATAAATCCCTGAGCATAGACCTACTCGGGTAGCACACCCCGCTGCAGCTATGGCTCCCCGTATTGATGTGGTACCCACACCTGGTGATGATCTTTGGCCCATGGAGGGCGCTATTATGACCGTGTCTGATCAGGATCTTGTTGGGAGGTTCAGGAAGTTAGAGGCGTCGAGGATTTCGGGTACTTCTTCTGAGGACGATTATGAGTTCATCTTGGATATGCATGAGTTACTACATAGGATGGGGATCGTAGAGCCCTATGGAGTTGACTATGTGTCCTACCAGTTTCGCGGTGACAAGAAGACTTGGTGAAGGTATTTTAAGGTTTGTAGACCTGAGGGTTCCCCTCCCCTGACTTGGACTTAGTTCTACCTGTCCTTTCCATAGAATTATATGCCCCGGTCTTTGAGAGAGGTGCGTAGGGAGGAGTTTCTACATCTACAGAAGAGGGGTATGATTGTGGAGGCCTATGTGACTCATTATCTGTATCTCGCTCGTTATTCCACCCCTTGATTCCTACTTAGCCTGACAGGATTAGGCGTTTTGTTAGTGGGTTGGTTGGTCCTCTTTAGATTTCTTTCCTTCAGATGGAGGCTATGGGGCTTCCTTCCAGTCCATCGTTGAGCATGCTTCGTTGGTTAAGGCCGCTAAGGCCCGTGCATCTAGAGGTGGTGGTGACAAGAGACAACGTCAGACTGGGAGTTATGGTGGTACTAGTTTGAGGGGTGCCAATCAGTCTTCTAGGCCGTATCTGCCATATTCCGGCCGCCCTGTACACTCCGCTTTGCAGGCTACCTCCAGTGAGCCACCCAGACAGAGAGCTCCTGAGAGTTCATTTTCTCGACCAGTATATAGAGTTGTTTCATCCGGGTCCTTAGCTTCAATTTATCAACCTTCGTCATCTCTGATTTGCTTTTCATGTGGAGAGGTTGGACATATTGCTAGGAGGTGTTCCCGACCCAGACGGGTTTATCAGCCACAGAGGACTCCAACATCTTCTAGTAGTCGAGGTGGTGCATCTCAACGGGGCGACGCTCAGTCAGGCCGCGGTGGTTCTCTGGGTTCCACAGGTGGATCTCAGGCAGCTAGAGGTGGGTCCCAGAGTGCGAGAGGGGGATCTCAGACTAGACGTGGTGGGGCCCATTGTTACTCGTTTCCAGGTAGGCCCGACGCAAAGGCCTCAGATACTGTTATTACATGTACTATTTCTATCCGTCATTGAGTAGCATCTGTGCTATTTGATCCTGGATCCACTTATTCGTATGTGTCTTCATATCATACCGTTGGTTGGGATTTACCTTGTGATAGCATAGATATACCTGTTCATGTATCTACTTCGGTTGGAGATTCTGTGATTATTGATCAAGTTTACCGATCTTGTTTGGTTACTTTTGTGGGGTATGACACTTGGGTAGATTTGATGATTCTCGATATGGTGGACTTTGATATTATATTGGGGATGTCCTGGCTTTCTCCTTATCACGCGATATTGGATTGTCATGCCAAGACAGTCACCTTAGCCATGCCGGGCATTCCTAGGCTTGAGTGGAGGGGTACTCCTAGTCCCGCTCCGAAGAAGATCATTTCCTTGCTTCAGGCGAAGAAGTTAGTCAATAAGGGGTGTTTAGCCTAGCTGGCTCATGTGCGAGACATGATTGTTGCATCTCCACCCCTTGAGTCTGTTCCTATTGTGAGCGAATTCGCAGAGGTATTCCTGTCTGATCTGCCGGGTATGCCACTTCCTGCACCGATTCAAAAATTGCTGCACCGATTGAGTCTGTACCACTTCCTGCCGGGTAGAATCTTCCTGCACCGATTCAAAAATTGCTCAGCGCGATCGCGCTGCCTCCTGGCGCGTTAGTGCAGGCTTATTTTACTGCCTACATGTTCGTTCAGTAAAAAGGTCATAACTCTTGATCCCGATATTGTATGAGGGCCCACGACCTATGGTTGGAAATATATTTCAATTATATTCAACTTTCATTTTTGGTGTGTTTCCAAATTCCAAACTTATAATGGATTTTTGGCCTCTTTAAAATCAGATAATCCAAAAACGTATCCTTAAATCACCCTTTTAGAGGGCTTATGCCCATATTTGGCTTAAGGGTTCTTCTTAAAACTTGCTCAACTTCCCATGTACTACTCATATAACTTTTCATATGTCCTTTATAAAACCCCGACGTGTGAGCCCCACCTTAACTTACGGTTATAAGGGCTATTCATCAAGTAACGTATTAACTTATTTACAATATACGGTCTCCAAATTTCATATATATATATTCTTATACTCATATAATATAATCTTCATCCCTAATCCTTGTATAAATTTACTCTCCCTTGAGCTCATACTAAGCCGTCTACAGTCTTGGTAACTCGAAATTTTTCAGGTTTTAACATTCTCCTCCTCTTTAAAAACATTGGTCCTCGAATGTTGAAGTAGAGTTCTCTCTGAGGTAGATGTCAATGTACTTACCTGTATTTTCTAGTATTTACCGTACTTACGTGCAGCTTGAATGGATCATTGAGACCAAACTTATTTGAATTGCGCCACTGATCCTTTTTCTTCTTGTGGGCGTGTTCAAGGTCACTCCTTTTTCTTACTAACTCTTCATGCTTAGTTATTTTCGTTAGTTCGTCACCTTCATCGTCTACACTCCTATATTATGTTTCCCTGGTACATACTTTTATCCAATTTTTGATCCCATGTTCATTTTATCCATGACTTTTTGTTCTCTCCGATCTCTCCGTATCTTTCCTACACTTCATAATTATCTCCGGTCTTTGTGTTGCTAGGGTTGATGTTCTTTTCCCTTGAGATAATTTCAAAACTGGTCATATTATACCCTTCTTTGCTTAATTACAGTAGTCGAATCAATTCCTGCGGTATTTTATCTCTTGGCTAGTGCAATACTAAAATCCCTTGTTTAATCCTTTCTTCTTTTAATTTGACTTATTGCGTTCGGGATGGCTATTCGTATCAAATATATCTTTAACCTTTTCTTTTTTTAGTGATTTCTTCCTTAATACATATGTAGTTCTTCCTCGTACAACTACTAGCTAATAATCCTTGTGTACCTATGAACTCAAGTTTGTTGAATTTCTTGCTCGATTGATTCTTGGATATTATTCTTCTTCTTCCTGTGGCTAGAAGTCATACTAGTATTGACTGTCATCCCTTTTTTCTTATCACTTGTTGTCCACTAGTCCTTCATACTTTATCATCTTCCCTATCTTTTCAACCTCTATTGTTTATACCTTTATATGTTCGTGTACCCAGTGCTTACCATATACTTTTATCCTTTTTTGTATGGTCGAAACTCTTCTTCCTTAGACTTTTTATGTATCCTTCTTACGCTTTACAGATATTCTATGCCTTCATTCTCTCAGAGCTTAACTTATCCTTCTTATCAATCTTTGTCCCCTTCTTATCTTCCCTTCAATACCATAACTTGTTCATATTTTTACATATGCCTCGTATATTCATCCTATTTTTTTCTTTGTAATCGAATTCCTGTACTCCTTATCAATACTCTTATCCCCTGCTATTGATGTGTTGTCACTTTCCCAAACTCGTTAGCTCATTAACCTTCCTCTTGTCCTCATTGGCTATTTCACTTAACTTTTATCTTAGTCTACTATCTACTTCGAATACCATCATACTTAATCCTTCTCTACCTTTTCATCCCTAAACTTCCTATTACACTCTTATCTTGAATTTCTGAGTAATTTCTTCTTTTTATTTAGTGTACTCCCTTTCAATCTTTATTGGTCATGCACATGACTGACTGGTTATGGTTATCATCAAATCGTCATTTCACCTTATCATCCTGCTAATATAATATCCCTTTGAGGTGGTTTCCACTTCCTTTATTGCCATATTTCTATCTTTTAACAAGGCCTACATCTGGCCCAATACTTGTTTGTCTCATCTTTCCCCCTTTAGGGTGTTAGCCCATTATTCTATATTTAACATCCCATTAGTTCTCCTTTTTTCTTGCAAGTACACACTCTCAGCGAATCCGTAATCAATCTTAGTCATAACTATCCACCGTCTAAATTTATCTGATTGTACTTACTCGTAATGAGCCACATATCCTCATAGACGTACAGATCTTGGATGGGCCTAAGATTTCATCAAAAGGATCTTCATAGTTACTGTTCTTCCAAGATCACCTTTCTTCTATTATTTGCTTTCCCCATTTCCTCACCGTGATGGTGTCTAGCGCCAATTTTTATTCTCAAAATCTACCCTGATTATTAATGTTCCTCCTTCTCTTTGCCACATAACCACTCAGTCTTTAGACACACTTCTTTTAAACTACAATTCATCTTCTTAATAGAGGATACACCTTGTATCAATTCACGACTTCCAACTCATTCGCCTACCACTACATAACCAATCTCTTCAAAGCACCATTCACACCTTTCATTAGGTATTCAGCCTTATATTACTAACTCAATAATCTTGTGACAAGAGGATCTTCTGGAAAAAAATCTTTTTGTACCTTAGTCCTAACCTTGTTTCATATCTATATATCCTTATACTCATACCTCCGTACGACATCCTTTCCCATATACGTTATATGAAAAAGGCCCTTATCGATAGCTAGCTCTCTTAGCACGCACATCATTGTCTTACCTCTTCTACCCCTTTGCGCTCATCAATTGTTAGCTTATTTATACTCAAGGGTCATGCATAAATATATACTTATCCCTTCTACCTCTTACTTCAAGAAGAAGTTACAATTCCCATCTAATCATACTATCGTCTCACTAATGAAACACTTTGAAAGGTTTAATCAACTCAAGTTTCGCCCCAATCCAACCAGCAATATAAGGGATAACACATAGCAATGTAGAACTCAGATCAATCAACGCATATACATCATAAAAGAATTATAACAATTTACTTGTGACAACATCGGGGGAGGTCTCAAAATCATGTCGTCCAACTAGTGCATAGATACGGTTTTGAGGACCACTTGAACCGGATGCGCCTCCCCTAGCTCTACCACGACCTGCTGGCACCTGAGAACCTTGCCCCACCAGGCGTACTGACGATGAAGAACCAGCCTCTGATCCTATGGGCTGAGCCTTTTCTCTACCATTCCTCAATGGACAATCGCGCATCCTACGACCAACCGGACCGCAGGCGTAAAAAGCACCTGAACCTAAGCGGCACTGTCCAGAGTATGGCCTACCAAACTGAGCATATAAAGGTGAAGGTGGTCTCACCCGGCCTGAATCATCCCTGTACTAGAAACCCGAAATTCTGGAGCTCTGGGCCGATCCAAAATAAATAAGATAATCAAATCTCTTGTCCGTAAATTGAGGCGGTGCACTGGCCACTGATTGGCCGGAATGTCTGGAATACTGCTGTCTTTGACTCCCCCTGAACTCGCTAGCAGCACGGGAAGATCTTTCCCTCTTACCGTTCCTTCTATCAGAATCACGCTCGCCCCTCTGCAGCTGCTGTTGTTTCTCTAAATTCTAGGCATGGGCCTAAATATAAGCAGTATCCTTCCCGTCCTAGAGCGAGGCTGTCAAGCACTCCTTAATCAAATGAGGGCCCAAACCACTCACGAATTGGTGTACACGGTCCCCCATATCGGATACTATGGCTGGGGCATACTTAGCCAAACAATTAAAGCGAAGACTATACTCTCGGACACTCATACGTTTGTGCTGGAGATTCAAGAACTTGTCAGCTCGGGCCCGTCGAACCTCCGGTGGCAAGTAATGTCGGAGGATAGCTTCTACGAACTCCTGCCATACTGGGGGAGGTGCATTCACCCCTCTCGAAAACATCCAAGTGTTATACCAGTGAACGACTACATCCCGTAGTCTATAGGAAGCCAATTCTACTGACTTAGTAGCAGAAGCATGTATTAATCTCAATGTCCTCAGCATCTTATCTATAAAGCCCTGCGGGTCTTCATTTAGCTTAGACCCATAAAATTCTGGAGGATTCAGACTAATAAAATCACGGGCCCTTGCACTGATCACTCTATCACCTTGGTCCGCACTTTGTCGCTGGGCCTGAGCGGCAACCAATTGGGTCAGCAACTGAATAGCCTCGGTCATCTGCTGGCCCAGGGTATCTAGTGGAGGAACTAGAGGTACTGTGGCTGGAGCTGAAGTCCCTTTATGCTCCTCTGGTAGGGGTAGTGTCACGACCCAGCTAGGGACCGCAACGGGTACCCGGGGCTAACCATCGAGCACCGCTCGCTCTATTACTCACTTTACTCGATTAATGCCCTTTTTATTTCTTTTAACTCAAAGCATGGAAAAGTCATAGTTTATAGGGAAAAATAAATACTTTTACATATATAGGATCTTTAGTATATCAAAATAATACGTACACATATACATGAAAAATGTGAGACCATACTACCCACACTGCGCATCTACGAGCCTTTACTGACATACTGTACATATTGATGGAACAAGACTCCGTCGTGCCCAAAATGTATATATACCAAAGGAATAATCATAAGCACCCCCGAACAATGGATTGCTTTCAGTCGGCTGATAGCTCCTAAGAATCTGGATCAAGCTCGCCTCCCTATCTACCTGTGGGCATGAACACAGCGTCCAAAGAAAAGGACGTCAGTACGAATATTGTACCGAGTATGAGAGGCATAAACAATGAAGAAGGACAACAATAATAAAATGAGAGCATCAATATGAACATCTGATTCTGAACGATAGTCATGAAAGAAGTGATACAGGCTGTCTTACTCATACTCATCATCAAATCATGTATGCATGACATGCAAGCTGCCCGTCCTTACCGGAACGGTGTGATAATCAATAATATAATCCCGCGCCCGGGGTACCATCTCATGCCGCCGACTAGTGGTGTCTGCCCACGCCCGAAGGTCGTGGTGTATCCGTATAGCTGCCCGCCGTAGCGGTGACTGCCCGACCAACTAGGCGCGGTATGATGCAATCATGACATGCTCATTATAAAATACTTATAATAATATGATTATCGAAATATGCTTATCTTAACATAATACATGCATAAGGATCAAGATCATACATACTCTATCGGGGTGACGTAAGGTCGTGATCCCCCGATTTCATTATGGAGCAATTATTGACATTCTGCCTCACCTTGAAGGAATTAGTACATAAGGTGAGTGTAAGCAATCCAGGACATCATTGCCAATATGGAATCATCATATCATATCTCTTATCTTATATAGATATATAGGAATATAGGCTTTTAGCTTCTAGGGATACATGAACTCATGAAGAGGAAAGAACTTATACCATAGGATTCATGCCATTGGAAAGAAAGGACTAGCCTCACTGTCACGACCCAACCCCGTGGGCCGCGACTGGTGTCCTAACTAGACACCCGTACGTACCTACCTGACAGAGTTAGCATACTAATCAACTGATCAAATAAGACATACACAGATACATACGGATATAGAATACATTGCGCGAAAATACATACATACACAAACTTATACATAGGCCGTTAAGGCGATCATAGCAAGCAGGGTCACTTAAATCGCAGTCTCACACATACCTACCAGAACTGTGGCAATCCACAACCCACAAACATGTCTACAGGCCTCTAACAGACATAACGGAATCACATGACGGGACAGGGCCCCGCCGTACCCCAAATGACCATATGTACAGAAGATGAAAACAACAGAAGATATATACCAAAATATAAGCTCCGAATCAACAGGAGCACTCCCAAGTAGCGGAACAGGTGTCCTAAGTTGGTGGCGTATCAAAAGGAGTGTATGTACCTGTGGGCATGTAGCGCAGCCCCCGAAGAACAGGGGGTCAGTACGGAAAATGTACCGAGTATGTAAAGCGGAAATGTAACAAATAAAATCATAGTCAAGAACAGGGGTACAGAATAATAACTGTCAGAACCACAGTCAGAGCCGGAGGTACAAAGATATAGATAGCAGAATCATACTCGGAGTCGGAGATCCAGAAATAAAACAGACGGAGCTATAGTCAGAGTCCGAAGTACAAAAGGTGAATATCTTATCCGAGACCTCAGAAAAGTAATGTCAAAGCATAGATGATGCATGCCAAATCATATAACATCACATAAACACATATAACGTGTCCCGGCCCTCTGATAAGGGACTCGGTGGGTAAAATCATGTATAACAAAATCATATATCATATATGTAAATAGCGTGTCCCGGCCCTTTGTTAAGGGACTCGGTGGTGAAATCATGCATGTCAGAATCATGTACTGTGTATACATAACGTGTCCCGGCCCTCTACTGCGGGTCTCGGTGAATAATCATCATGTATTATCCTGGTCGCCATCCCCATATCATCATATCATAATCATATACAAATAACGTGTCCCGGCCCGCAAGTACGAGGGACTCGGTGAGTAATGCAGAGGAGTGCGCACGAGATCATGTCCTGGCCCGGGCCCAGTGAAAAGACATACTATAACTTGCACGAACAGAGTAGTGCAGAAACATATGCATATAAATCCAGACTCACTAGACAAACCAACCAATAAATCATAGAATGTACCTTTCGTAATTTGCGACGGATTATGTCAAGCAGAATTTATGAGATTGTTAGTACATAACAAATATACCATGGGGTTCAACAGGATAGTCAGAATGGTCGTTCTTTGACGAATGGAACAGTTCAAATGACAAACCATTTGAAAGAAGTCGGGCGTTAGTCATAGTGTACATGTATGCTCTTTTTGGGGATGGCACGATTCATCATATCAAATCATGTTTCTAGAATCATAGCACGTATCAAAGTATAATACAGATTCTTCACATTTATTATTTGATAAACGGAACAATAATCCAAAGTTTCTTTTAAGCACTGTATAGATATAAGACAAATAAAGCAATAGTAGGAGGTCTCGGAATCTGCGGGCCCACCTCGGGTCAATCGAGATGGTGAACTCAAGTTATGAGTCATAGACCTTATAGAGTCATTTATGAGAGTTTTGGAACCATTCGACTTCAATTGGGAAGGTTTCATACACATAAGTCATTTTGACGACAATTTGTAAGGAAACTAATCCAATCTTATTGAATGAAATGAGGCCAATTTCAACCTCGGATTTCGAGAAGCTGAGTCATATCTAAGGCTCGCGACCGAGCCCATTACGTTTAGAACATTCCTAAGAATGAAGGGAGAACTTTACATACCTTAGTCGTGCCTTACGCTCGTCCAATCTCAATTCCCGTTTCGTCCAACAACTGCAAATGGTCACATTTACCAGTTACTATTCATGAGACTTAAAATTTCAATCTTAACCAATGCTTGCCTACCGAAATTTCGGTAGCACTTCCCCTATAAATGCGACACCCCGAGAATACAACTCGGCTCAGGATAGCAACAACCAACCCAACAACAATACCAACAACAACTACAAAACACAATATAGACTAATTAGTCCTCCTTCCAACATAGTACAATAACTCTCATTTCAAACTTCGCATTTCCAACTCCATCTCAATATTTTCACCTTCATTATTAATCAAGGTCATTACAATACCATTCGGAAGCATATCATAACATTTCTACAATATCTACACAAGATATACAAAACATGCAAACTTTCCATCAAAGCCATAATTTATCCAATTCTCCTAATCTTTAACATACAAGTTCATAACACATTTCCATCTTCCAAGTTCATCAACATTAATCATAATTTGCACCTTAACCACTTCATTTTCTTAATTTCATAAGATCATACTAAAACGACATACTTTCCGACAATAACTTAACAACAAATTCTTCATGTTAGCTTAACCCATTATTCTTCCATCTACTTCACAAAGCCATAACAACACAATTAACATATCAAACAAAATCAATTCATTTTCATCTCAACTCCATACCACACGGCCAACACCTACTTTCTCCAAGTTCCGTTAAATTCATTCAACTTTCATTTCCAATATAAATTCCACCTTAACTACAACTAGAATACAACATAAAATTCAACTCACCTTAACTACATAAAAATACACATACACGGCCACATATATACATGCATGCCCACTTTGCAACTTTCATGTTTCCATAATTTCTACTCATTTCTACATACTACAACATAGACAAACCTTCATAACATGAAAAGAACATAAGATTCTTACCTTTTTCCAACAAATTCTCCTTGCCCCCAAAGATAGTTTCTTGCCAAAACAATTGTACCACTTTGTAGAGAATCTTGAACTTGACAAGAATCCAAGAAAATTATAATCCTTGAATCAAAGTTGAAGGCTTGGAAAAAAAAATTCTTTCTTTTTCTTTTCTTTCTTTCTTGGCCGTTTTTCTCCCTTGTTTTTTACTTTGCTTTTCTTGAATTCTCTAGATGATTCAAGGCTTCTTATATTAATTAGGCACATGATCATCACATGCCTAATTAATTCATGGGCTTGGCTAATATATGGACCATGGTCGTCCACCTTATGTGGATTGGGCCTTCAATTGTTTTTTTCTTTTTGAGCCCAATTGTTGGCTAAATTTTGTAATTCATGAAACAAGTTTCCAAAATTCCAATTTTTGTCCTTGTCCTTCCTCCGGGTTTCCACACTAATATTTTTCCATGAACAACATACATATATAAGTTCAAATCCACATATGGCCTTATTCCTTACAAATCGTAATTAT
Organism: Lycium barbarum; assembly: GCF_019175385.1. Taxonomy (NCBI): domain Eukaryota; kingdom Viridiplantae; phylum Streptophyta; class Magnoliopsida; order Solanales; family Solanaceae; genus Lycium; species Lycium barbarum. Next base: position 102,429,618 of record NC_083338.1, on the reverse strand, counting down.
TTCGAGTTTTCCGAATATGCGAAAATACGGGGTATAACACTCACATACCTCTGTCGTTTAGCTACGTTATCGCTCACTTGTCTTCCTTCGAAGTCACGACGTTACCTTCACGAGCGAATCGTATTAACATTAGTTAACTGACTATAAAAACGCATCGCTATCTCTAAAGAAAATTAAGCGGCATTTCCTTTGTTTCTACTACCTTTTTCCCCATTCTATTCCAACTCCTAAACATTTACAACAACACTCATAATATTGCAAGCAACAATCATCATTCATATACCTTAAGCAAAATCCACCACGTTCCTCCAATTTCTCCACATTTAATGGTTTTTCGCTTATCATCATAATTTTGCTTACTTCACACCTATTCCATGGCCTATACGTCATTTATAACGTATTTGTAATCATAACATATCAACTTTCATGATTCCATTCAACTATCATTCCATAGTGACACTATTCACTCAGTAATGGTCCATTTTCTATGTCTTACCACAATTCAAGTGTCTTAGTCTTCTAATGCTTTAAACAACATGATAAATTCATGAAAATTACCATAGATGATGGTTGAACAAGCTTTGAATGGGAATACTCCTCTAGCACTAAAACCCTTCTTCACCTCTTTTGAAATTTCTTGAAGAAGATGACCTCCAACTAGGTTTCGTACACTATGTTGCTTGGATTTGGTGTTGATGATCTTAGTTTTCCTTTGATTCACTCGAATTTCTAGGGATGAAGTGTTGAGAGAGTTCTAGAGTGTTCTTGAATGGTATGGATGAGTAATGAAATAAAATGAGGCTTGGGTCCCTTTTTAATAACTCAAAATCTGATTTTTAATGAACAATTGTCGGGGTGAATAGTGGTCGTAAACCATAGTTTACGGACCGTATAGTGTGGTCGTATTTAAGCATGTCCAAAACAGAAAGGTTGGTTAGTGATCATGGTTTTTTACGATCGAGGTTTACGGTTCGTAAACCAGTTTACGGGCCGTATACCAAGTCGTATTTAACGATTTCCACACTTAACAGAAAGTTGAGATTTTGGAAGGCTGGAGGACGATGGTGATTTACGGTCCGTAAATCACTTTACGGGCCGTAAATCACTTTACGACCACTGGGCTAGATAAAATTCTACCACTTTCTTATTTCCAAAAATTCATGAATCATCACCCCTTACTTAGTAAAACACCACACACTCATACCCTTCGTTGGTCTATTCCTTGTACATGTACGGGGACTTTTCCGAGGTGTAACATTTTCCCCCCCTTTTGGAACATTCGTCCTCGAATGTTAAAATATCTAGGAATCTTAGAAAAATTTCGCCAGAGTTTCCTTTGTAATTAGACCCTACCTACCTGCCACAACAACCCATAATATCTTCGCCTCACAGGGCTACATCACAATAGCAACATATCAATGGCTACACACGACCAAAACATGAAGATAAAGCATACATACCTTACGAACTCGGCGTGTCATCATGAACCTCTTCTGGAGATTGGAATAAATGGGGGTACTTGGCTTTCATCTTCTCTTCTGCTTCGCAAGTCATTTCTTCCCTGTTGTTGTTTCGCCATCAAACTTTGACTGAAGCGACTTCTTTCTTCCGAATTCTCCGTACTTGTCTGTCTAAAATAGCAATAGGTATTTCTTCATACGTCAGCTTCTCTGTCACCTGCACATCGTCAACCGGGACTATTCTTGTAGGATCCCCAATACACTTGCGGAGCATCAAAACATGGAATACCGGGTGAACTGATTCAAGCTCCGAAGGTAAATCCAATTGATATGCTACCTGACCCACCTTACGTACAATTTTATAAGGTCCGACGTATCTAGGACTCAACTTCCCTTTCTTGCCAAATCTCATCACCCCTTTCATCGGCGATACTTTCAGAAATACCCAATCATTTACCTGAAATTCCAAATCTTGTCGGCGGTTGTCCGCATAAGACTTTTGGCGACTTTGGGCTGTTAACAGTCGGTCTCGAATGACTTTGACTTTTTCTACTGCTTGTTGAATCAGGTCGGGGCCTATCAATTGTACTTCTCCGGTTTCAAACCATCCAATTGGAGATCTGCATTTCCTTCCATACAATGCTTCATACGGGGCCATTTGAATACCAGAATGATAGCTGTTGTTGTAGGCAAATTCAATGAGGGGTAAATGATCATCCCAACTACCACCAAAATCCAACATGCACGCTCGTAGCATATCTTCCAAGGTCTGAATAATACGCTCGGCTTGCCCGTCAGTTTGTGGGTGAAATGCCGTGCTGAACATAACTTGGGTACCCAGCCCTTCTTGGAAGGACTTCCAAAACTTAGCTGTAAACTGTGCTCCCCTGTCAGTGATAATAGACAATGGAATACCCTGGAGTCGCACGATTTCTTTAAGATACAGCCTTGCATACTCCTCTGTTGCGTACGTGAGTCTGTCCACGATCACCCATATAGAATTGTATTTGCCTGGCAAGCGAGGTAATCCTACAACAAAATCCATATTAATTTCTTCCCATTTCCATTTAGGAATTTCCATTGATTGCAATAAGCCTCCTGGCTTTTGATGTTCGGCTTTCACTTGTTGGCAATTTGGGCATTGTGCTACGAATGCTGCTATGTCTCGTTTCATGCCATCCCACCAATACAACAATTTGAGATCACGATACATCTTGGTTGCACCTGGATGAATGGAATACCGAGAATGGTGTGCTTCCTCTAGAATCCGTCGGCGTAATCCTGCCACATCCGGTACACACAGTCTGTCTCGGCATCTAAGAACTCCATCTATGGAAACTTCAAATGGAGACTTCTCTTTTCCACAGGATACATCCCTGTGATGACACATTTGGGGATCTTCATACTGGCGTTCTTTTATCTCCGCATTCAAGGGCGAGACTGTAGGATCACTAACACTAATTCCTGCCTTACCTGAATCAATTACACGTACCCCAATATTTGCTAGTTTATAGACCTCACGAACCATTTCTTTCTTTTCTGAAGGTACTTCACTTAAACTGCCCATTGATCGACGGCTAAGCGCGTCTGCTACCACATTCGCTTTCCCGGGGTGGTATAAAATATCCACATCATAATCCTTTAACAATTCTGACCACCGCCTCTGCCGTAGATTCAACTCCTTCAGCTTGAAAATATGTTGGAGACTCTTGTGATCTGTATAGATATCGACGTGCACACCATACAAATAATGTCTCCATATCTTTAATGCATGAATGACTGCAGCCAATTCAAGATCATGAGTTGGATAATTCTATTCATGTTTTCACAACTGTCTCGAAGCGTAGGCAATAACTCTCCCATGTTGCATCAGTACACATCCTAGTCCCACACCGAAAGCATCATAATACACCACATATCCATCCAACCCTTCAGGAAGCGTTAACACTGGAGCTGAGGTCAATCTGTCATTTAGCTCTTGGAAACTACGCTCACAAGCATCATTCCACTAAAATTTCTCCGACTTCTGGGTTAGCTTCGTTAATGGGGATGAAATAGATGAAAATCCCTCTACGAATCTTCGATAATAACCTGCCAAACCCAGAAAACTATGAACTTCTGTAGGCGTTGTAGGCCTTGGCCAAGTCTTCACAGCTTCTATTTTCTGAGTGTCGACTCGGATGCCATCATCTGAAATAACATGGCCTAGAAATGCCACATAATTTAGCCAAAAACTCGCACTTTGAGAACTTCGCATATAATTATCGGGCTCGGAGAACGCCAAGAACAATTCTTAGGTGGTCTGCATGTTCTGATTTTGTGCGAGAATATACCAGAATATCGTCGATAAATACTATCACGAAGAGATCCAAGAATGGCCTGAACACATTATTCATTAAATTCATGAACACCGCCGGGGCATTTGTCAACCCAAACGACATCACTCGAAACTCGTAGTGACCATATCTTTTCCTGAAGGCAGTCTTAAGGATATCCTCTTCTCTAACCCTCACTTGATGGTAACCCGATCGCAAATCTATTTTTGAGAACCATTTGGCACCCTGCAGCTGATCAAATAAATCATCGATTCTGGGAAAAGGGTATTTATTCTTTATTGTCACCTTATTCAATTGCCTGTAGTCGATACACAATCGTAGAGATCCGTTTTTTTTTTTACAAACAATACCGGTGCTGCCCACGGCGAAGAACTGGGCCTTATAAATCCCTTCTCAAGTAAATCTTCTAGCTATGCCTTTAACTCTTTTAATTCTGCCGGAGCAATTCGATACGGAGGGATAGAAATAGGCTCAGTGTCTGGTAATACGTCAATAACAAAATCAATTTCCCTTTCTGGAGGAAGACCCGGAAGTTCATCTGGAAATACATCTGGGAATTCATTTACTACCGGGACATATTGGAAAACTGGTGGCCTTGCCTCCGTGTCGTGAACTCGAACTCGATGGTAAATGTAGCCCTTGGCTATCATCTTCCTCGCCTTGAGATAGGATATAAACCTACCCTTTGGGGATGTTGTATTTGTTACATCCGACATTTTTGCTTATTTGAAAAGAATTCAAGGTAAATTGACTTGTAAGGAATAAGGCCACAATTGGACCTTACTTGGTATGAATGTGTAGGTTATGAATTCAATGGTGTGGAATTACGAAAGGAGGCCAAGGGCAAAATTGGAATTTTGGAAATTTTCCTTATGGATTACAATATGTAACCAACAATTTTGGGCTCAAAAAAATAATAAAACAAGGCCCAATAATGGAAGGCCCAACCGGCCATGGTGTGTTAAAAATAGCCCAAGTCCACAATTTAATTATGTGGTATTATATAGTTGGATAATTATCAAGAACATTCAAGAAACACAAAGCAAAAAAAAAAAAAAAGAACAAGGGAGAGTTCTGGTTTGAGGAGAAAAGAAAAGAGAAAAGAAAGAAAAATTTTGGGAGCCAAATCTTTAATTTAAAAATCCAAGTCTTGTGAGATTATTACCAAGTGCAAAGCCCTCTACAAGTTGATATAAGTATTGTGGCAAGAAAACAATTTTATCCTCCAAGTGAAGAACTTGAAGAAAGGTGAGGATTTCATGCTCTTGTTATGTTATAAATGGTATATGTATGATGTAGTATGTGTGAATGAATGAAAAACATGGAAATTTTGTGTGTTGGAACTAAGTGTGTGTTGGCCGAATATATATATGTATATTGCATGATTTGGATGATTTGAATTCATGTTGTAATTTAGTTGTAGTATGATGGAAATTGTATTAGAAATGAAAGTGGAATGAATTAGTGAAAATTGGAAAATATTGTAGGTGGCCGTGTGGTTATGTGATGTTGGAAGGAGAACCAAATCTTGTTAGCATGTTAATTGTGTTGTTATGGATTTGTGAAGTAGATGGGAGGATAATGGTTAAGCTAACACGAAGTATTTGTTGGTAAAGTTGTTGTCGGAAAGTATGTTGTTTTAGCATGGTTTCTTGAAATTATGATTAAGGATAATGAACTTGGAATATGGAAATGTGTTTATGAACTTGTATATTGAAGGTTGGGAAAATTGGATAAGTAGTAGCTTAATGGAAAGTTTGAATGTTTGCATATCTTATGTATATCGTGTGAAAATGGTATGGATGCCTCCGATGTATGTCGTAATGATTTTAATGGATAATGAATATGAAAATAATAAGTTTGGTTTGGAAATGTAAGTTTGAAACGAAAGATGTTTCGTTATGTCGAAAGATGGCTAGTGATGCCATAGTGTATGTCTCAATGTTTATTGTTGTTTTAAAGTCATTTCTGGGTTGTTTTGTTGATGAATTGAGCCGAGCTAAGTCTCGGGGATGTCGTGTATACAGAGGAAATGCTGCCGAAATTTCGATAGGCAAGCATGTGTTAAGTTGGAATATTGAAAGTTTGAAACTAACAAATGGTAAACTTGACCAATTGAAGCTATTTTCCTACAAATTGCCTTTAAAGTGAATTTTTTGTACAAAACTTCCCTAAACGGAGTCGGAACACTTCCAGATGATTATGGATGACCTTATAAGGTCTACTATCGGTAATTTACCTATGTCGCCTCGTGTTTATCCGCGGCGGGCCCACGAGGCCCGATACCTTCTGTATGATCTTAATTACTTTAGTTTTGCCCGATTTTCTCGGAAAACACCTAGACTACTATTCTGATCACGATACGACTGTTTTTATACAAATCTTACAAAATAGTTTTTGACATTTGGGAATCTGGTTCTGGTTATAATCTGTCGTGCCTCCCCAAGTGACGTGTAGGCACGTACCTTGAAAACTATCCGAATACTTGGTTCGATCGGTCAGTTGGCCTACTTCTGTTCTGTTGAGTCTGTATGACGATCTGTATGTATGTGGTTCCTCATTAATCAGTTCGTGCACATGCTATGATTCCTTTCACCGGATCCCGGGCCGGTACGTATATCGTGCGGTGGGCCGCCGAGCCCATATGTGAATTCTGAAGTATGATGTGTCCGGTTTCGGGGTACTGTGTTATATGTCCGTCCCCGGTTACCGAGGATATATTACGATGTATGATGAGTCTGGGCTCGAGGTGCTGTGTTATCTGTCCGCCCCCGGGTACCGTGGTTATGTTATAATGAGTAACGGAGATCGGAGAAGAATTTCTGTTATCTGACGTGTTGTGGTGCCAATGGCAGGAGTGGCGACCACGTTCCTACACCCTATGTGTGATTCTTCCTGTCTGTGTGACTTATGCTTCTGTATGTCCGTCCGGATTATCTGTCCGACTGGTTATGATTCTGTATGTCCGTCCGGATTATCTGTCCGACTGGTTATGCTTCTGTATGTCCGTCCGGATTATCTGTCCAACTGGTTACGATTCCGTCTGTCCGTCTGGATTATCTGGCCGACGGGTTCCGATTCTGTACGTCCGTATGAATTCTGATTCTGTCTGTCTGGACTATGATTCTGTCCGTTTGTCGGGACTATGACTCTGTCCGTCCGGCTTATGAGACTGTCTATTATATTTTTGTGCTTCTGGTCCAGATCATGATTATGTTTGATATATTTCTGCTTTACATACTTGGTACATTTTTCGTACTGACCCCCGGTTCCTCGGGGGCTGCGTTACATGCCCGCAGGTACAGGCGCACTTGGTGATACGCCGCCAGTCTAGGGCATGAATTCTGCTATTCTGAAGAGCTCCTTCGATCCGGAGCAACTACTTTTGGTATATATCTTCTGTTATCTGTAGACTCTGTATGTATGGTATTTTGGGGTACGGCGGGGCCCTGTCCCGTCATCTGATTCTGTATGTCTGTAGAGGCCTGTAGATAGATGTGTGGGTTACGGGTTTCATCTGTTTGGTAGGTACGAACGATTTTGTGACTCCGTCTGTATGTTAGCCTCATCGGCTTATCTGTAAATTTCTGTATGTTCAGGTATGTATATGTTCGCGCGCGTGCAGTATCTGTATCGGCCTGATTTTTAAACATCTGTTTGAAAAAAAAAATTGTATGGTACGAAGTTCTGTCAGGTAGGTATGTACGGGTACCCAGTTAGGGTACCAGTCGCGGCCACGGGGTTGGGTCGTGACAGAAGTGGTATCAAAGCGGTTAGTCCTCGGAATGTCTACAGGCCGTGTCTAGTAGAGTCTTGTTTATCGATGGGTTGTGCACCACATCTATAAACAGGAAGCTACAGGGCATTTAGGATGTTACCCTTCTTTGGATTCTTAGATCGTGCGATAGAACTGTATTAGTAGGATGATCCTCTCCTAACGATCTGCTATGTTTCAGTGATGCCTCCGAAGAAGGCAACAGCTGCCCAGAAGGGCAAGGCGAGGATTGAGGCAGTAGAGACCAGCCGGGCCCCGAGGGTTACCAGGGCCAGTGTGCAGCTTGCACTTGGGGATGTGCCCCCGTCGTCTGGATCTGTTACGCCCCCCTTGCCGGAGGATATCAGAGCAGCAGGAGCTGCTAATCGGGAGACGGCTCCACCGCAAGCTCCTGAGGTTCCAGTTCCCGAGCCTCCAGCTCCACAGGCAGGGGCGGAGGGTAGGGCCATGCGAGATGCGGTTCAGCTATTGACCACACTGATGGCGGAGCAGGTTCGCAGGCATGGATTTGGGAGTGGTCGTACGGACAGGTATGAGAGCTCCAGGGCTCGTGAGTTTTTGACGTGTAATCCTCCAGAATTCTCCGGGACAAAACCTGAGGAGGACCCCCAGGAGTTCATTAGAAAGATAGAGAGCACAATACGATTAATTAAGGCCTCGCCGATTGAGTCTGTGGAGTTGGCTTCGTATTGACTATATGAGGTGGCGGCAAATTGGTATGAGTCTTAGCAGCTCTCCAGGGGTGACAGAGCTCCCCCAGCAGTATGGGCCGAGTTTACTAAGGCCTTCCTTGAGCATTTTCTGCCTCCAGAGCTACGGAGAGCCAGGGTTGATCGATTCTTGCATCTAAAACAGAATGGTAGGAGTGTTCGAGAGTATAGCCTGGAGTTCGACTCATTGGCTAGGTATGCACCCGCTATAGTAGCAGAGATGGCCGACAGGGTACACCGGTATGTGATGGGGCTAGACCCCTATTTGATTGATGGTTGCCTGGCGATGGCTTCCCAGCCAGGAATGCATGTTGCCCGAGTACAGGCATATGCCCAGGGCATGGAGGACCGGCGTAGGGAGCATCGGCCTGATAGGGGTCCCGATAGGGGCCGGCTTAAGAGAGCTAGATCGACCGGATATTCAGGAGGATTCCAAGGTGAGTTTTTTCAGTGGCAGGGTAACAGGTATCCGTCCCAGCCAGCATACAGTACGCCCCCACAGTTTTCGGGACAAAACTCCATGGCTTCGAGTTCGCGAGTAGATGGGAGTTTCAGTCAGATGGGGCCATCCATACCTCGATGTCCTCATTGCAGGAGGCGCCACCCCGGCGAGTGTTATCGTGCCACTGGTGCCTGCTATTCTTGTGGCCAACAAGGCCATACGATGAGAGAGTGTCCATATAGGGGTGGTCCAGGTGGTTCAACCCAGCTTACCGGGTTAGTTGCTGGCTCATCCCCTTCTTTGGCAGCCATACGCCCCACGGGGCGAGGGGCCCCAGCACCAGCACCAGCACCAGCGCCAGCGAGTCGTGGTAGGGGTCGCGGTGCAGCTTCGGGTTATAGCGGTCCTTCGAACTGCGTATTTGCTTTGACCGGCCGGCAGGACCCAGGAGCGTCTTCCAGTGCACACCTAGGTATGCTACTAATCTCTTTTTGAGGGATGTGTGTATGAACAAGTCTGTATCTCATTACGTCATATGATTTCCTTCTTCTGGGTACTAGTAGGGGTAAGGTAATGTCTAACTCGATAGACACCGAGAGTTCGGAAGGGCGATATGATAATTGTACGGTTTAGCCCGGGGTGGAACCCACTACGAGAATTTTCCGAAAATGTACCAAGATCCCGATTTGCCCTAAATCACGTGACAAAGGTCGTGCGGGGCGGTCGACGAAATTATACTAGCCGTAACGTATCAAAACGCATAAAAATTTCGAGGTTAAGCGTGCTAAGGCTAGAGTAATTCTAGGATGGGTGACCCCCCTGGGAAGGATGCAGAAAAAAAAAAAAAACCCTGTGGTATAATCGTCGGGATTAATGGTGAGATATCGATAAGGGAAATTTTCATAAACCACAGGAGCCTCAACAAGAGTGGTCCGATTCTAATCAAAATTTCATTTGTCATACCTCTGTCCGTCTGATTCTGAATACGTTTCTGTCTGACATACCTCTGTATGATTAACTCTGATTGCGAATCTGTCTGACACGCCTCTGTATGTCTGACTCCGGATATGAATCCGTCTGATATGCCTCTGTACGTCTGATTCTGATTTCGAATCTGTCTGATGCCTCTCTGTACGTCTGACTCCGATCTCAGATGTGTCTGACATACTTCTGTACCTCTGATTTTGACTATGAATATGTCCGCCATAGTTTAGTACGTCTGCCTCCGATTACGAATCCGTCCGATATGCTTCTACGCGTCCGGTCCTAGTTCTGAATCTGTTTGGTATGAAGTGTCTGGTATGAAGTGGGATTACGATAGTGTGGGAAGGAACTCAGAAGTGTAACAAGAGGTGATGTTAATTATAATGTCTGAAAAGCATTCGTCTGCTACGAGAATATAGTTTATGGTCCGATAATTATGTGGGGTATGAGAAAATATATTATGAAGGCATTTGAATCAGAGATGTGAAGAATTACCCCATTATGTTGGTAAAGAAGTTATGTCGGAAAGTCCACGAAGGACAATTATAAAGAGAACCTTCCCGAAGTAGTATGACGCCCCATAAGGTCAATTTAACATTCGAGGACGAATGTTTTAAAGGACGGGAGGATGTTACATCCGACATTTTTGCTTATTTGAAAAGAATTCAAGGTAAATTGACTTGTAAGGAATAAGGCCACAGTTGGACCTTACTTGGTATGAATGTGTAGGTTATGAATTCAATGGTGTGGAATTACGAAAGGAGGCCAAGGGCAAAATTGGAATTTTGGAAATTTGCCTTATGGATTACAATATGTAACCAACAATTTTGGGCTAAAAAAAATAATAAAACAAGGCCCAATAATGGAAGGCCCAACCGGCCATGGTGTGTTAAAAATAGCCCAAGTCCACAATTTAATTATGTGGTATTATATAGTTGGATAATTATCAAGAACATTCAAGAAACACAAAGCAAAAAAAAAAAAAACAAGGGAGAGTTCTGGTTTGAGGAGAAAAGAAAAGAGAAAAGAAAGAAAAATTTTGGGAGCCAAATCTTTGATTTAAAAATCCAAGTCTTGTGAGATTATTTCCAAGTGCAAAGCCCTCTACAAGTTGATATAAGTATTGTGGCAAGAAAACAATTTTATCCTCCAAGTGAAGAACTTTAAGAAAGGTGAGGATTTCATGCTCTTGTTATGTTATAAATGGTATATGTATGATGTAGTATGTGTGAATGAATGAAAAAAATGGAAATTTTGTGTGTTGGAACTAAGTGTGTGTTGGCCGAATATATATATGTATATTGCATGATTTGGATGATTTGAATTCATGTTGTAATTTAGTTGTAGTATGATGGAAATTGTATTAGAAATGAAAGTGGAATGAATTAGTGAAAATTGGAAAAAATTGTAGGTGGCCGTGTGGTTATGTGATGTTGGAAGGAGAACCAAATCTTGTTAGCATGTTAATTGTGTTGTTGTGGATTTGTGAAGTAGATGGGAGGATAATGGTTAAGCTAACACGAAGTATTTGTTGGTAAAGTTGTTGTCGGAAAGTATGTTATTTTAGCATGGTTTCCTGAAATTATGATTAAGGATAATGAACTTGGAATATGGAAATGTGTTTATGAACTTGTATGTTGAAGGTTGGGAAAATTGGATAAGTAGTAGCTTAATGGAAAGTTTGAATGTTTGCATATCTTATGTATATCGTGTGAAAATAGTATGGATGCCTCCGATGTATGTCGTAATGATTTTAATGGATAATGAATATGAAAATAATAAGTTTGGTTTGGAAATGTAAGTTTGAAACGAAAGATGTTTCGTTATGTCGAAAGATGGCTAGTGATGCCATAGTGTATGTCTCAATGTTTATTGTTGTTTTAATGTCATTTCTGGGTTGTTTTGTTGATGAATTGAGCCGAGCTAAGTCTCGGGGATGTCGTGTATACAGAGGAAATGCTGCTGAAATTTTGGTAGGCAAGCATGTGTTAAGTTGGAATATTGAAAGTTTGAAACTAACAAATGGTAAACTTGACCATTTCCAGATTTTGGACGAAATTGAAGTCGACGCCAAGCGAGCGTAAGGCGCTATCGAGGTATGTGAAGCATTTCCCTTTGTTCCTAGGCATGTTCCGGATGTGATAGGCTCGGCCACGAGCCTTAAGTACGCCTCCGTCCCCCGGAATTCGAGACGGAAAACCGCTCCAATTCCTTCAATCCAATTGAAGCTATTTTCCTACAAATTGCCTTTAAAGTGAATATTTTGTACAAAACTTCCCTAAACGGAGTCGGAACACTTCCAGATGATTATGGATGACCTTATAAGGTCTACTATCGGTAATTTACCTATGTCGCCTCGAGTTTATCCGCGGCGGGCCCACGAGGCCCGATACCTTCTGTATGATCTTAATTACTTTAGTTTTGCCCGATTTTCTCGGAAAACACCTGGACTACTATTCTGATCACGATACGACTGTTTTTATACAAATCTTACAAAATAGTTTTTGACATTTGGGAATCTGGTTCTGGTTATAATCTGTCGTGCCTCCCCAAGTGATGTGTAGGCACGTACCTTGAAAACTATCCGAATACTTGGTTCGATCGGCCAGTTGGCCTACTTCTGTTCTGTTGAGTCTGTATGTATGTGGTTCCTCATTAATCAGTTCGTGGACATGCTATGATTCCTTTCACCGGATCCCGGGCCGGTACGTATATCGTGCGGTGGGCCGCCGAGCCCATATGTGAATTCTGAAGTATGATGTGTCCGGTTTCGGGGTACTGTGTTATATGTCCGTCCCCGGTTACCGAGGATATATTACGAAGTATGATGAGTCTGGGCTCGGGGTACTGTGTTATCTTTCCGCCCTCGGGTACCGTGGTTATGTTATAATGAGTAACGGAGATCGGAGAAGAATTTCTGATATCTGACGTGTTGTGGTGCCAATGGCAGGAGTGGCGACCACGTTCCTGCACCCTATGTGTGATTCTTCCTGTCTGTGTGACTTATGCTTCTGTATGTCCGTCCGGATTATCTGTCCGACTGGTTATGATTCTGTATGTCCGTCCGGATTATCTGTACGATTGGTTATGCTTCTGTATGTCCATCCGGATTATCTGTCCAACCGGTTACGATTCCGTCTGTCCGTCTGGATTATCTGGCCGACGGGTTCTGATTCTGTACGTTCGTATGAATTCTGATTCTGTCTGTCTGGACTATGATTCTGTCCGTTTGTCGGGACTATGACTCTGTCCGTCCGGCTTATGAGCCTGTCTATTATATTTTTGTGCTTCTGGTCCAGATCATGATTATGTTTGATATATTTCTGCTTTATATACTCGGTACATTTTTCGTACTGACCCCCGGTTCCTCAGGGGCTGCTTTACATGCCCGCAGGTACAGGCGCACTTGGTGATACGCCGCCAGTCTAGGGCACGGATTCTGCTATTCTGAAGAGCTCCTTCGATCCGGAGCAACTACTTTTGGTATATATCTTCTGTTATCTGTAGACTCTGTATGTATGGTATTTTGGGGTACGGCGGGGCCCTGTCCCGTCATCTGATTCTGTATGTCTGTAGAGGCTTGTAGATAGATGTGTGGGTTACGGGTTTCATCTGTTTGGTAGGTACGAACGATTTTGTGACTCCGTCTGTATGTTAGCCTCATCGGCTTATCTGTAAATTTCTGTATGTTCAGGTATGTATATGTTCGCGCGCGTGCAGTATCTGTATCGGCCTAATTTTGTAAACATCTGTTTGAAAAAGAAAAAAAAATTGTATGGTACGAAGTTCTGTTAGGTAGGTATGTACGGGTACCCAGTTAGGGTACCAGTCGCGGCCACGGGGTTGGGTCGTGACAGTATTACCCTTCCATTCAAGTACGGGCTCTGCCGGAAATTGGAATCGAACCATTTTCGTTCGGCAATCAACATTTGCGTAACACGACGCTAACCAATCCATACCCATTATTACGTCGAAGTCTATCATTTCCAGTTCAATCAAATCGGCCCTTGTCTGTCGGTCACATATAACGACTACACAATTCTTATATACTTGCCTCACTATTACGGGATCACCAACTGGAGTGAACACGTCGAAAGTTTTAATTGGCTCGGGTCTCACCGTAATACAATCAGCAATATACGGAGTAATATATGAGAAGGTAGAACCCGGATCAATCAAAGAATATATGTCACGGGAAAATATAGTCAAGGTACCTGTGACAACATATGGGGAGGACTCAAGATCCTGTCGCCCTGCCAAAGCATATACGCGGGGCAGAGCAGCACCTGATAGATGACCCCCCTCTGCCTCTGCCTCTACCTACTGTAGTTTGAGAAGTCTGCTCTGTCGGGCGTACTGAAGAAGACCCAACTGCTGATCCAGTAGGCTGAGTCCCAGCTCTACCTCTCGCTGAGGGGCAATCTCTCATCATATGGCCGACTTGCCCGTAGGCATAACAAGCATCGGAACCCTGTCGGCACTGCCCGGAATGCAATCTACCGCACTGGCTGCACCGCGGTACTAAAGGTCTCCGCTGACCAAAATCTCCCCTAGACTGAAAATCTGAGGCCCTCGAACTCTAGCCCTGTCCTGACTGAAAAGAACGGTCAACTCTTCTATCCGGGAATCTGGGAGGTGTACTAGTCGCCGACTGACCTGAGTGCCTAGAATGCATCTGTCTTCGTCCCCCTCTATATTCACTGCTCGCTCCCATAGACCTAGCTCTCTGACCTTGTCTTCTATCATTATCACGGTCACTTCTTTGCTATTGTTATTGTTCCTCAAGATTCTGAGCATGTGCCTGTATTCGGGAAATATCCACCCCGTCTTGCAAAGAGGCCGTCAGACAATCTCTAAACAAATGTGGACCTAAACCACTCACAAATTTTCTGTACGCGATCGCCCATATCAGCCACCATAGTCGGGGCATACCTGGCTAGAGAATTGAATTGCATACTATACGTTCGGGCACTCATACTTCCTTGCTTTAGATTCAAGAACCTGTCCGTTCTAGCTCGGCGGACCTCGGGTGGCAAATAATGACGAATAAAAGCGTCGACAAACTATCGCCAAACAGGAGGAGGTGCATTTGCTGCTCTTGACACTATCTAGTTGTTATACCATAATATCGCCACATCGCGGAGTCTATAAGAAGCCAACTCTACCGACTCGGTCTTAGAAGCATGCATAAGTTTCAGCGTCCTCAACATCTCATCAACAAAGCCTTGTGGGTCCTTATCCGGCTTCGACCCGAAAATTTCTGGAGGATTTAAAGTTAGGATGTCACGGGCTCTCGTACTGGCGGAACGATAACTCGGGCTCGCATTCTGCCGCTGTGCCTGGGCGGCAACCAATTGCGTCAGTAAGTGTATGGCCTCGGTCACTTGTTGGCCCGAAGCAATTGGTGGAGGAATTGGGATTGTGGCTGCTCCCTACTCTCCTACATTAGGCGAGGCCTCATTATGTGATTCACTTTTCTCTACATTCGCTGGAGGCTCCCTTCCTGCCCGTTTCTTCGTCGTAGCTTTGCCCTTCTAGGCAGCTGTAGCTTTTCCTTTCGGCGGCATTCTGAAATCACAACGCACTTTTAGGGGAGGATAAAATCTGAGGCATGGCTCTATCGCACGATCTCATAAGAAGAAAGATGGTCATTCTTCCTAAATACCCTGTAGGCTCTTCTTTATTAGCGTGGCGCGCAACACACCATAAACAAGACTCTACTAGACATGGCTTGTAGATTCTTCCTAGGATGAACTGCTCTGATACCACTTCTGTCAAGACCCAGCTAGGGGCCGCGACGGGTACCTAGGGCAAACCACCGAGCATCGCTCGCTCTATTACTCACTTTACTCGATTAATGCCCTTTTTATTTCTTTTAACTCAAAGCATGGAAAAGTCATAGTTTATAGGGAAACATAAATACATTTACATATATAGGGATCTTTAGTATAAAAAAATAATACCTACACATATACATGAAAAATGTGAGACCATACTACCCACACTGCGCATCTACGAGCCTCTACTGACATGTTGTACATATAGACGGAACAAGACTCCGTCGTACCCAAAATGTATATATACCAAAGGAATAATCATAAGCACCTCTTAACAATAAAGTTCTTTCAGTCCGCTGACAGCACCTAAGAATCTCCAACCGAAGTAGATACTTGGGTAGATTTGATGATTCTCGATATGGTGGACTTTGATATTATATTGGGGATGTCCTGGCTTTCTCCTTATCACGCGATATTGGATTGTCATGCCAAGACAGTCACCTTAGCCATGCCGGGCATTCCTAGGCTTGAGTGGAGGGGTACTCATAGTCCCGCTCCGAAGAAGATCATTTCCTTGCTTCAGGCGAAGAAGTTAGTCAATAAGGGGTGTTTAGCCTAGCTGGCTCATGTGCGAGACATGATTGTTGCATCTCCACCCCTTGAGTCTGTTCCTATTGTGAGCGAATTCGCAGAGGTATTCCTGTCTGATCTGCCGGGTATGCCACTCGATCGTGACATTGATTTCTGTATTGACTTAGATCCAGGCACTCACCTATTTCTATTCTGCCATATCGAATGGCACCTGCCGAGTTGATAGAGCTTAAAGAGCAGTTACATGATTTATTGAGCAAGGGGTTCATTAGACCGAGTGTCTCTCCATGGGATGCTCCTGTGTTATTTATGATGAAGAAAAATGGGACCATGAGGATGTGTATTGATTATCGCCAGCTGAACAAGGTTACCATTCGAAACAAGTGCCCTATGCCTCGTATTGATGATCTATTTGACCAACTTCAGGGTGCTTCAGTATTTCGAAGATTGACTTGTGTTCAGGCTACCACTGTTGAGGATCAGGGCTGAGGATATTTCGAAGACAGCCTTTCGGACGAAATATGGCCCCTATGAGTTTCTAGTGATGTCTTTTGGGCTTACTAATACCCTAGCTGCATTTATGACTTTGATGAATGGCATCTTTAGGCCATTCCTTGATTCCTTCATGATCGTGTTTATTGATGATATCTTGGTGTATTCCAAGAGTAGAGAGGAGCATGAGATCCATCTTCGTACTGTTCTTGGATTGTTAAAGATACATAGCCTATTTGCTAAGTTTTCTAAGTGTTAGTTCTGGTTGGAGTTTGTGGCATTCTTGGTCCACGTTGTGTCTAAGGATGGGATTGTGGTTGACCTACAGAAGATTGGGGCTGTGAGGGGTTGGGCGAGGCCCACTACTGTTACCGAGGTTTCGTAGTTTCGTGGGTTTGGCCAGCTATTACCGCCGCTTTGTGAAGGGTTTTGCTGCTATTGTTTCATCTTTGACCATATTGGCTCAAAAGGATATTCCCTTCCAGTGGTCCGATGATTGTGAGGAGATCTTTCAAAAGCTCAAGCTTCTTTTGACTGCAGCTCCGATCTTAGCATTAACCGTGGATGGTAAGGATTTCACGGTCTATTGTGATGTATCCCATATGGGTTTGGGTGCTGTGTTGATGCAGGAGGGTAGAGTGATAGCTTATGCTTCCCTCAGTTAAAGATTCACGAGAAGAATTACCCTACCCATGACTTGGAGTTGTTGGGCGTGGTCTTCGCTTCTAAGATTTGGAGGCACTATTTTGTACAGTGTCCATTGTGAGGTTTTCACTGATCACTGTAGCCTTCAGCATGTGTTTACCCAGAGAGATCTTAACTCCAAGTAGCGCCGATGGATAGAGCTCCTAAAGGACAATGACATCTCTATTCTTTATCATCCTAGGAAGGCCAATGTAGTGGCTGATGCCTTGAATCGCAAGGCAGTGAGTATGGGGAGTTTAGCTCGTTTGATTGTTTCCGAGCGTCCATTGTCCATGGAGGTTCAGACTCTAGCTAACAGTTTCGTTTGCCTTGATATTTCAGCCCCAGGCAGGGTTTTGGCTTGTGTCGAGGCGAGGTCATCCTTATTAGACTAGATCAGGACTCATCAGTTTAAGGATGCTCAGTTGAGCAAGATTTGAGATACAGTTTTAAGAGGTGAGGCCAAGGAGGCCCTGATTGTTCCTGAGGGCATTTTGAGGATTAAGGGGCACGTGTGCGTTCCTCGTGTTGAAGATTTGATACAGTTGATCTTGTTTGAGGCTCATAGCTCTCGATATTCCATTCATCCGGAGGTGACTAAGATGTATCGTGATTTGAGGCAGCACTATTGGTAATGTCGGATGAAGAGGGATATAGTTGATTTTGTGGCTAAGTGTGGAAATTGTCAACAGGTAAAGTATGAGCACCAGTGACCCGGTGAGCACCAGCGACCCGGCGGTGTACTTCAGAGGATGCCCATTCCCGAGTGGAAATAGGAGAGGATTGCCATGGATTTTGTTGTGGGTATTCCGAAGACCCTAGGCAAGTTTGATTCTATTTGGATGATAGTTGATCGGTTGACTAAGTCCACTTACTTTGTTCCGGTTCAGGTTTTTTATACTGCAGAGAAGCTAGCCAAGTTGGACATTTGGGATAATATGAGGTTACATGGGGTCCCTATTTCTGTCATATCAGATCGGGGTACTATCTTCAATTCCAGATTCTGGACGGATTTTTATGAGGAGTTGGATACCCGATTGGATCTCAGCATAACTTTTCACCCCAGATCGATGAACAGTCTGAGTGGACCATTCAGGATCTCAAGGACATATTGAGAGTGTGTTTTATTGATTTTGGTGGTCATTAGGATCAGCACTTATCCTTGGCAGAGTTTGCGTACAACAACAGTTATCATTCGAGTATTAGCATGGCACCTTTTGAGGCTTTATATGGTTGGAGGTATAGATCTCCGGTTAGCTGGTTTGATGGGTTCGAGGTTCTACCTTGGGGTACGGATCTGTTGAGAGATAGGGTGAGAATTATTTAGGCCAAGCTTTTGGCAGCTCAGAGTTGATAGAAGATGTATGCGGACCGGAAGGTCCGAGATTTAGAGTTTGCTGTTGGTGACCAGGTTCTATTGAAGGTTTCACCCATGAAGGGTGTTATAAGGTATGGGAAGAGGGGCAAGTTGAGCCCCAGGTATATTGGCCCATTTGAGATTGTTGACCGTGTGGGCGTTGTTGCTTATGAGTTAGCCTTGCCGCCAGGCTTGGCGGGAGTTCATCTAATATTTCATGTTTCTATGCTGAAGAAGTATCACGCCGACGGTACTTACATTGTTCGTTGGGATTCGATATTATTTGATAAGAATTTGACCTATGAGGAGGAGCCTATTGCGAGCTTGGATAGGTAGGTTCGACAGTTGAGGTCGAAGGAGATTGCTTCTGTGAAGGTGCAATAGAAGCACCGTCCTGTTGAGGAGGCTACTTGGGAGACTGAGTCCGACATGCGTAGCCGATATCCACAGTTATTCACTGATACAGGTATTTTCTCGCTCCTTTCTCTTCTTCGCTCGAGGACAAGCGATGATTCAACTGGTATCTGATGTAATGACCCGTTTGGTCGTTATGATCTTTTCGGCACTTTCGCCCCTTTCCGAGCTTGGTTAGCTCATTTTTGACCTAAGGGGACCGTTGACACGCTTCTCGAGGTATCTGGATTTGATTTGGGCGGCTTTTTGTGAAATTTGGGCTCTAAGCGAAAAAGAGTTGACTCAAAGTTGACTTTTGGATAAATGAACTTTTTCGAAAATCCATCGATTTCGAGAGGTCCGGATGGTCGTTTAGGACTTGTATGAGTATCTAGTTCGGTTCCCAATGCATTGGATGCATTTTGGGACTTGGGTTGGGAAATTGGAAATGAGGTGTCGGGGGTTGTTCGGTCAACGAGACCTCCGTTGGAAATTTCAAGGCCACAAGTGCGTTCGTAGCGTATTTTTGTGTAGGTCTGTGATGTTGTTTGTGAGTATATGACCTCGGGAGTTGGTCAGGATTTCGGTTGGAACTTGAAAAAGTAATTGAGATTCTGGTACCTGGTGTCCACTAGAGCGGCACCAGTGCTGTCCCAGCGGCACCGTCGTAGCGGTAGGATGGCCGTGGGGGCGGCCAAGCCTGTTTTGCCCAGATCGTCCTAACGGTGTGAGAGGATGCCGAGGCGGTGGCGCCGTGGCAGCCTCGATGCCTCCGTGGCAGCCCCGATGCCGCCGTAGCGGTATCAAACTTGTTATTTCATTAAGTGTGTATCAAAAAGCCCTTAGTCTATCGTTTATCACCATTACAAAATTTGAGCTCTTGGGAACTGTGCTGGAGGATTCTTGGGGGAAATTCTTAGTGGTAAGTCCTGCTAATCTCCTTACTCCTAATCATCTTAGAATTCCTCCTTCCTTATTAGTTCCTTAGTAATGGAAGATAAAAAGTGGATTTAATGGATATTCTGCTTAGGCTTTTAAATGATGAACTTGATTGGGTATATGCTAGATTATGATGTCTCTAAGGTTATTAATCATATATCTTCCATTAGTAGTATTGAATCATTGAATCAAAGAGTTAGGGTTTATACCAAAATTGGGGGTTTTGGTTGAATTTCGAAATTGGGTGAATCTTTGACTTAAATTTAGCCATTAGTTGATGGGTTTTTTATCACCTAGTGTTTAATTTGATATTTTACCCTCGAGTTTCCCGTTTTGTCCTTATGGGGCCCGTTTTCCCAAATTCTAGGGTTGGTGTTGACCTAATTTGAATGATAACAATATAGGTATCGATCTTCATGATTTTTAATCTAGATTTCGAATATGCCTCGACTTCTTTGATCTTGAGGCTTAGCGGAAGGGCAAGGCTAAAGAGTGATTGTTGGTGTATTGCTGTTCGGCCATCCAGGTAGGTTATGGCTTAACCTTGGTGAGACTTCGTGTAGCGAAACATATATTTAGATGATATTGTCATAGACAGAATGTAAACCTTCAGGTATGAAGTTGGGTTGGATATTGTCTAAGGTTGGGCCTTGTTGTATGACTGGGGTTAGCCACCCCGTTGTGTTGTGACTTGATTATTCTATTGTGTTAGCTTGATACCGCGTGTTGTTAGTACATATTGGGAATTGTTGTTCCATCTTGATTATGATATTGTAGTATCTTACTGATTGATGTTGGCACGAGGATAGAGTTCTATATAACTTGTGTAATCTTTCATGACATTGTTGGCGTACCTATGTTTGGTACTTATGATATTGGTTCGATTATTGATGTTGATACATATATTGCAGGCATTCTCATCCATCATGATATACTGTTGATACATTGTTGATTCTTGATGAAACACTGTGATGAGCTAGGCTCGATTTTGGATGAGAGTGATGTGAGAGTCCGATATCCGATGTTTGTCCCGGAATCGTGGATTGAGTGAGTGCATGGACTCCGCGGGTCCCCAGGGTGGTGCTGGTGGAAACCCTTCCTGGGCAAAGATTTAGAGTCTCGTCTGTCTGTTGGGCAAAGATCCGGGACGAGTAGCACTTAGACTTCGCGAGTCACCTTGGGTTGTGCTACCGAGACGTGGAGGTATTCTGTCCGGAGTACATGTGTACACAACATTGCATAGAATTACATTTGCATTCATACATTATTGCATTGCATTGCATCATGGCTTATATTGAGATGATTTGGTTCTTTACTTGTGATGTTGGTTTCGGATTGGACATATTGAGACTTGGCACATTTGGGTTTAGATGCTCTACTTAGGCGATGACGTGTACTTGGTTCCGATTATGTTTGACTTATACTTGTTGATTTATCTGCCTATCTTGCTCTATTGTCTGGATTATGTTAGCTATACTTAGTCGGCCTATGATACCTACCAGTACTATGATTTTTGTATTGACCTGCACTTGTTGCATTCTTTTATGAATGCAGAGTTCCAGGTTGGGTCTTCTTTCGTCTTCCGTGGCTGATAGTCGCTATCAGGACTGCTTCGAGTTTACAGGGTAAGCACGAGACGTTCGCTGCCATGAGGACTCCTCTTATTATGTCTTACTTTTCCATTCTTAGACATAGACAGATTGATGTATTATTATATTCCAGACTATTTTCACTTAGATGCTCTTATATGGCTTAGACCAGACCCTGGGTGTATCTCCTTATTTCTGCACTATTTCTATTAAATATCATCGTAAGACTTACGTGATTATTCTCTTCCGCTTAATTATTTATTTATGTATGTCTTTATTTTCGTTGGGTTAAGGGTTCACTTACCGAGGTGGCTAAGGTAAGTACCTGCACGACTTAGCCAAATTGGGTTGTGACAGAGTTCTAGGGGTTCCACGGTCAACAATAATGTTCCAATCACAACTCTATTTATTAGAAGGGTTTACTCAAGTTAGAAAGGGATTAGGGACTTGAATTTAACCTAGAATCATGATAAAACTTACCTTGGAGGGTTCCTGTGGTTTGGTACTTGTTCTCTCCTGCCTTAGTATGATATTTCATGATTAGGGGTGTTAGGGAAATCAACCCTAGGCTTAAATATAAGAAACACGCAAAAATATGAAGTTTGACCCGAAACTCGACCCATCTGCATTGGGCTCGCGTCGCACGTCCAACTTGGGACCCTTTAAAGGTCCCTGATCAGAGAGGGTGTTTTTGTGCGTTCAGCCCGCGAAGCGGGGACATCGCATGTGCCCTCACGCGTTGCCTGAGTCAGTTCTGCGCAGTGTTCAGTAAAGTGGGCATAACTTCTTATACAGAGCTATTTTTGGGCTAAACAATATACTGTTGGAAAGGTATTTCAAAGAGATACAATTTTCATGTTTTAAGGTTTCTCAAATTCTCAACGGATTTTCACAAAATTGGGCTGGAAGACATACGTATCGAAACCTTAGCCGATTCCATCGAATTTTAAGCGCCTTACTATTAGCCATCTTGAGACGATCATATCGCCTTGCTGCGATCTTTGATTGACCTGGTCCTTATATCGTTAGAAAGATATTTCTACATACTACAACTTGCATTAAGGGTACTTTCCCAAATGCCCAAATAATTAAGGAGTTACGACTGCCCGAAGTAGGCCTATTAACCATTTTCGCAAAATGTTCAAACCTTCAATTTTTCCACTAAAACTCTAATGATACGAGTTTAACCTTAGTTCTAAGATACGGGGTGTAACATGAGTATTTATATTAAACTTCCGCAGATTTTAATAAGTATGATTATGCTCACACATAGTTATTTAGGACTTATTTTAATGAATGTTAAATGACTATTGAAAGAATAGACATTTATTGATTTTATAAGGTGCTTTCGGTGTTGTTCACAACATCGGATGCATGTTGCACCAGGGCCAGATTGGGACATGACAATTCATGTAGTGTTTGTGTCTGATATATCTAAATTGGCATATGAATTGAATCTTCCCCTTTTGACATCATCAAAAAGAAAGTGTATCAACAAGATCAACTGCATTTAATCAATATCAAACGCATGGCCACTCGGGCTGCCTTATCATGCACATGATATCAGAGCTCTAACAACCTAAGTTACTCGAACTTGGGTGTGGTGACCGACATGGGTACGCATCCAAAGAGCGGATCCTTTATGATCTAAATTTTAGGATTCAGGGATACATATATAGGTACGGGTACGCGTGCGCGGATCGGTAAAATAATAAATTAAAGTCTAAAAATATAGCTATAAAAATATGCCTAATTATGAGAAATTATGTGAAAAACTTACATGTAACTTGTGCCTTGAGAGTGTAGTAACTGAGTCTTTTATTTATGAGAACTGAGGAGCCCATCTCTCCAAAATGGCACGATTCATCAATTTTCTTACAGCTCACACCACAAAGTATTAAAATAAGATATTATAAACTTATTGAAACATAACAAACAAAAGTTTTTTAAAAATGGTTTAGAGATATAAAACAAATTAAACATAGTTTTAGAAGTTAGAACTTAGAACTAAACGGACTAACAGCGAATCACAAGTCAAAAGTTTTAAATAATTATCTATTCAAATTATCAAATTAAGTTAGTCAAATGACCACAAAAAATTCTTACACAAATTGAAAGTTCATAGACTAAAAATAAGTATAATTGCAAGTTCACAAGTTCATAGATAAAAATTAAGTACATAGAATGCACATTTAAACATACTAGTCACTTGAGGCATTCTACATGAGTACATCCTATTCAAAGGTCATCTTTGTCAATCTCTTCAATGATTTCTTGCAAATCTTCAATTTCCTCTTCAAAGAAGACTCTTCTAGTTGTGGTTCATCTACTGATAGTTCAACTACATCATTGATACTTTCATCAATATTTAAAATGATCTCCACCTAAAACAACCAATGAATTTAGCAGATTGTGAAAGAAACTTATCATGCTAAAAAAATTACGCATGAAATATCAAATGATGGATATGTAGATATACCTAAATCTCAATGTTTGCTTCGACCACTTGTATATTTTTCCTTTCTTTGAGAGAACAAGCGAAAATTATAATGCACAAAAACTAAATCTATGGCTCTATAAGTAGCTAGCTTGTTTCTCTTGATACTATGAATCAAGGAAAAAGTGCTCCAATTCCTTTCACAACAAGATGAAGAAACCGGTTGGGAAAGCAATTTGTAAGCCAAATTTTGTAAAAGTGAAGCATGTACACCATGGATAGCCAACCAAGATAGAGGCTCCTCATACCCCATAACATCAAGCACATGAGGTTGACCAAAGTAACCTGTCCCACGATAAAATGTCTCATACTCCAAAAAAGCTTGCTCTAAATCATTTGAATCCTTGAAATATGTTTCAAAGCATTTGAGCCTATGTTGTGAAATCTCTATATCATTAGGAGCAAGTCTTCTTATTCCTGTCACGACCCAAATTCACTAAGTCGCGCGGGCACCTACCGTTTTCTACCTCGGTAGGCGAACTCTTTCCCAAATCATCAATTTAAACCACAATAAAGTAAATAGAGCAGAATAAGTAGAAACCTGAATCATAAATAATCATAAGTGCGGAATATAAATACAATCCCCAAGGAACTGGTCTGACTCGTACAAGAGCAACTACAAGAATGTCTAATATACAAGTCTGAAAGTCAAATAAAAAGTTATCTGAATGATGGAATATAAAGACAAGATAGATGCGCCTCTAGGCAACGACTCGTCAGATGCTCATCTAGACACTTGCAAGCCAGGCTTTGGAAATCAGCCTCGAGAAGTGGAATTGGAACCTGTCTCAAACTCTACACCCCGAAAAGGAGTGTAGCAAGGTAGCATCAGTACAAACAACACGTACTGAGTAGAAATCATCGGCCGACAACAGTTAGTTAACATATATAAAGGGAGGGATTGAAGAATAGACATGCTCACAATCAGGTATAAACACCACCCAGTCCAAGAATAACAACTCAAGCACATAAAGATCAATTAACCGAATCATAGCCTATGGTGAAGCACCTAAACACAAGTCTTGACAAGTTTCCCACGATTTCACAGAATAACCATAAACACTAGTACAACCAACAATGTCACTCTGTAACCTCAAGTCTCAACCTAGGAGAAAGTCTCTACTTCTCGAATCCATCAATTTCCAAATATGTACTAATCAGGCACACGGCGATCTCAAATCAGTAAACAACCAGGAAGTCAATATTCACGAGCACTGTACAATATGTTAAATAACCACTACCAGAAATCAGATGTATGAATGAATGAATTATGAATGAATGCAATGATACACACATGCTCCAGGCAGATGATATATACGCCTCGATAGTCATGACCCATGGGGGACCCGCAAAGTCCATTTTCCTACTGTGGCGCACAGCCTGATCCAAGTCAGTGTTGCGGAACGTGCAACCCGATCCCAATCAGTGTTGCGGTACATGAAACCCGATCCAAGTAAGTGTATATATATGTGTGTTGCGGCGCGCAACCTGTTCCAAATATATGATTATGAATGCATGCATGATATCCATGCCAACAAGAGTATATCAATAACAACCGTGCCACACATGTACACATATCCCAATATTAACATCAATATCAATACCTTCTTCTTCACAAGTGAAGAACCAATAACTGAGAGATACGGGTTCACAACCATGAATAAGTCATGAAATATTCATATCAGAGTATTATGAAAGATGAGAATGAGTACACATAATACCAATGAACGATGACAATATATAAAATTAATCGTGCCACACATGGACACATATCACAACAACAGTCTCAATATCATAGCTTTCCCTTCCTTCCAATAGCATCAACACATGATAAAATACGATCTTTAACTTCATAAAGTAAATCACTAAGCAACAAGTTTGGAATCACTCACATGGCTACAAGCCAATAAAGAACAACAAGGCAACAACTCAATAGAACACAACGCGACAAGCCATAATCAACAACAATAACAACCTAAGTAATCCATCCAAACTTCATACCTAAAGGCATAATATGCTTTCTCTGATAATCACTAACTCTACATATGCTTTTCTAATCGAAGTCTAACCATAAGATAAGCCATAACCTACCTGGAATGCCGAACATGAGCTTCGAACCAATCCGCTTGAGCCATGCCTTTCTTTTTTGGAGAGCCTTGGAACGATTAACGTCTATCAAGTATGAATTCTATGTTAAAATACGAATCTAAGGATACTCATAATGCCATAGTTTACCCAAAACCAAAAAATGGACCGAAAATAGCCAAATCCGAGCAATAAGGGAAAAACTATAATTACATTGAAAAATCGGGTTCAATATAGTCAAAATAGAACCCTACGAGTCTAGACTAGTCCAATGATACCCATATTGCCATACTTTAATTTGAAATCCAAAACGAACCAAAAAAGGCGACCCCGAGCCCGAAAGGGAAAAACTGAAATTTTAGTTTAACAAAGGTTTAGCATAGTCTAATTAGTCCAAATCCAACATATCCAATAAAAAAGCCATGATCTTGGCATCCAATTCGCCTTTTCCCCGTTTTTCACTTTAGGGCTAAAACCCTAATTTTGAACCCAAAATATGATTTAAAAATACTAATCAATGGAAAATTAAGGATTTAGGATTATAATCTTACCTCCAACTTAGATGAGCAAAACCCCTCTGAAACTCTCCAAACCGAACTCTAGAAGTTGTGAGAAAAGTAACTAAATCCCGAAACAAGTGGAAATCGAAAGAACCAACAGTCGTTTCGGTCAAAAATAGGTTCTAGATGATCATGAAGCTCACTTTTGACAATCCTAATAAAATCCTCGTGCAATTCCACCCTAGATAGCCTTTTGAATCACCAAATTTGGCCTAAAAATGAGAGAAATATGATGCTTTTAATTTGTGGAAAGATTGCAGAATTTTTAAGGGCGAACTTACGGGAAAAACTGCACCAGAAAACCAGCAGTGAATTTCTTTAGTAAAATGGTCATATTTCCTCATACGATGGTGAAACGCGACGAGTCTTATTGCTACAGCTCCGAAATTACGATACGGATCTAACGGTTCAATCGAAACACAAAACAAAGGTCGTTTGCTCATTATGATACGCTTTTTGCTCAAAATGGCGTCGAAACAAAAACAAACACCATACAACCTAAATACATCCGAAACTCAGCGGAATCGAACCAAAATTTGTGGACAAGTCCGAAATCATCATACGAATATGCTCAAACTCTCAAAACATCCAAACGGGACCGTCTTGACTCGATTTTGACCTTGGTCAACTCCAAATCATCTCAAAATCTTGTTTCTCAACCAACCACCTAAATTACACTAGAACCTCTCGGGAATCGAACCAATGACTCGATTAAGTCATAAATCACATTCCGGACCTAAAGGAACTGTCAGAATTCAATTACGAGTACGTTTACCCAGAAGTCAACTTTTGGTTAAACTTCTCAAACTTAAGCCTTCAAAATTTCACAACTTAGATTTTCTTCTTCGATTCTCATCTGATCACCTCGGGAATGGCGCCACCCATCCCCACAAGTCATAAACATAAAAACAAAGCTAACAGAAATAACAAATCTCAGATCCAGGTCTTATTTCTTCCCGTGACCATCTTTTCACTATAAATAGGCATATTAAATATTAAAACCGACTTAATTGTCAAAAACCAACCATACGAACTCTAAAATTAGCTCCGTAAATTTTTAAAGGTCAAGTAATATTCCAAATCTAACGGAATCTTCAGATCGCCAATCAGAGCATGTTATCCCATAATAAATAATTTATCCAAATAATTGAATCTCGAAATTTACAAAGTGAAACCTTCTCCCAAAGTGAACCAAATGATATTCGTTTGACTTCAAATTTGGCTAGAAAATCAAAATAATTATAACGGAGTTTCTGGAATAGATGACATGCAAATTAGAGCACCGGTTCTCAAAACGACCGACCGGGTCATTACAATTCCATTGTTTTCACCTTTAAGCCACGATTCATGATGGTATTTTGGAACCAATAAATGTGTCATACAATGCAACAGAGTATTACTTTACTCGACCTTGCCACAAAATATTCATGAATGGTATAAAAAAAATCGATTGGATGGTAATAAGATTTTTTCCCCACATTCTCAAATACAATCACCTTCCCCTTTTCAATCAGTGTATCTCACATGTCATAAATAAGGTGCAATTTTGGACAATCAAGGTCGGCACTTCTAAGCATGAATACAATTAGTTATGTACACTTCAAAAAGTAGTCAATAGTATCCCACCATTCATCCTCCATCACGAGAGATTTTATTTCACACGCTTTAGCTTCAATTACTTTATCTCCTTTGTAATTCTTCCATTCGTCATCCATCACCATTTTTTCTATATGACGATTTTACTTTTTGAATATGAGAAGTCAAAATAATATGGGAAGCAAAATGTTTCCGTATCTTTCAACAAAGATAACTCCGAATGCTTTTGGAAAATGGCAAGCGCCATGTCATGATTCACTACAAAATTATTTAAGCTACTCAATTGACCAATCAACTTTAGTATCCATTCACAATTATTAAAGTGAGTTAATTTTTCGGAAGGTTGACGCTGTTGGCATCAGCTAGACTAATGCATATATGAGTTTTGATGATTGACAAGCCGGAAAACAATGATTGACAAAAGATTACATTGATTGGTACCATGAAGAAGAAAAACCAGGTCTAGATACATATAAGAATGCACAAGAATGACTTAACAAAGATAAACCTATGGTTCATTGAAGCAGATGTTCCAAACACTGTGCCATGTCTGAATAAGAAAGAATGCAATGCACAAGGAACTAGTACAAATACCTGATCGATTGCGAGAGACAATCAATGCACATTAATCAGGTCCACTAACATATTCCATCAGATGCAGACAAGCATAGTCAAAGAGATAAAAAGGATGATCTATCCGGGAACATAGAGATGTTCAGTGTATGGCATAAATGGTATATGAACAAGGAAGCAAAGGGAGAGAAGATGACTCAGTGAAAGAAGCAGTTCATTGAAGAAATAGAACAAGTTTGCAAAACAAGTTCTATACCAAAGAGTCATCATATGCAGAAAAAGGATGATCACAGGTCTTCCATGTGCAGTAGATGAATGACCTATCAGCAGAGGTGAAGTGACTCAGACTCAGAAGACATGTTCCAACACAGAGCAAGAACAGAATCAGAGTCAACAAAGTGATCAGGTGCA
Source organism: Lycium barbarum (assembly GCF_019175385.1). Taxonomy (NCBI): domain Eukaryota; kingdom Viridiplantae; phylum Streptophyta; class Magnoliopsida; order Solanales; family Solanaceae; genus Lycium; species Lycium barbarum. The sequence continues at coordinate 102,400,367 of NC_083338.1, read as the reverse complement.
GAAAAGGGATGATCAAAGGTCATTAGGTGTAATGGATGAATGACCTAGCAGTGATCAGTGATGAAGTAGTAGAGAAGACCAGTTGCAGACACAAAGCTTACAGTTATATGAAACAAGTCTGTCAATGTCACGGTCCAATTTTACTAAGTCGTGCGGGCACCTACCTTTCCTACCTCGGTAAGCGAGCCCTTAACCCAACATTCACAAATGATATAAAATAGCGGAAGAAAGTAAAATAACGTAAGTTTCATTGATATAATATAAATAAGTGTGGAAGTAAATGAAATCCACCCCAGTATCTGGTCTGGTCATACAAGAGCATCTAAACCAAATACTATAAGTCTGAATAATAATACATAAGTAGTCTCAAAATCATGTCTCAGAATGGAAAGCAGGACATAATAATAGGAAGAGTCTTCGGGCAGCGAACGTCTTCATGCTCACCCTGAAGAGACTCGAATCAGCAATCCTCGAGTATCAGCCATGAGGGGTAGAAGTAGATCCGACCTAGTACTTCATATTAATAAAAGAATGTAGCAAGTGCAGGTCAGTACAAACAATAAGTACTGGTACACATCATAGGCCGACTAAGACTAGGTAACGTATATAAAGATAACAAAGAAAGATAAACACATAAAACAACAAAGTACAAGTCAACACTAATCCATAACCACGGTACAAGTCATCACCTATGTTATATCATCTAAACCCAACTGTGCCAAGTATCAGTATAATCATTCGAACCAGTATATCACAATCATATCACAACAAGTCATCACCTATGTTAAAGCATCTAAACCCAATTGTGTTAAGTTTTAGTATAACTATTCCAAACCAGTATATCACAATCATATCACAACCATATCACAGAAAACCAAAAGGAAAATGCAATGCAATAATGTATGAATGATTAATGCAATGCACATGCACAGTACACATGTACTCCGACGATAGAACATCACATCTCGGCAGCACAACCCATGGGGGACCCGCGAAGTCCATGTACCAGTCACTCTGCACAAAGCCTAGAGATGACTCCATTCCCACCTATACACCTCATATCAGTCATTCCGCACACAGCTCAAAGATGACTCGATATACAATGTGTTTCAATGCATCAGTATTTTCTTCTCACATTCCATCCTCAGTATCATAACAATGCAATATCAACGTATCATGGAAATGAGTAGGAATACAATGCAATGTAATATCAATAACCAATTCAATCCCAAAAATTACCACACGGGGCACACAAGTAATATCAATAATAAGGCTACACAATAAGCCACAATGGAATCACAATTCTCATCTCAATATCAAATCAAGTAATGTACCACAATATCATAGTCATTATGTATCACGAATCACCAATATCCGATGTCTCAACGTGGCAACGAGCCAATGCGTAAATCGAACAAGATAAGTCAACAACGCAATGGAGTGGCTAGCTCCAAAATCATACAACAAGGCCCAACCTAAGACAATATCCAATCCAACTTCATACCCGGAAGTTTACATGCATTCTTGGACAATATCATCTAAACATACGCTTCGCTAATCGAAGTCTCACCATAAGGTAAACCGTAACCTACCTGGAAAGCCGAACAACAAAGTCTCGAATAGTCAAACCTTAGTCTTTCCCTTCCTTTGAGCCTCGAGATAATGGAAGTCTAATCATATCTGAATTATGAAATTAGAATCAAGAAGAAACATCATTCAAACCTTACTTCTATTCAAGCCTCAAATCCCAACCTAGGGAATGAGGTTTATGAACTAGAAAGATGGAATAAGGAATCTATAGGTCTCAACATGAAATTAATGTTTAAGGTGATCAATTCCCATCAATTACAAGCTAGAACAACTAAAAAATTACTTAAATTCAGGTTCTAGGCAAAACCCCCAAATTTGGGTATGAACCCTAACTTCCAATTTCATAAATTGGCCACTAATTAGAAAGGAATCATGCAATAATAGTTTTTAATCATCAATTCCATGCTTAATGAAGCTAACCCAATCAATAATCCAAGATTTAATAGACTAGAATGAAGAACCCACAAAACCCTCTTTCAATCCACTATTTTTTTAAGGAAACTAGCATGCTTAATGGATTTCTAAGGTGAATAATGTAACATGGAATGGAAAGGAAGGTGAAAGAACTTACCACAATGATTTTCTATGAAGAACAACCTTAAATGCTCCCAAAAAGTTCTAAAGTTGGAATGGTATTGAATGAAAGAGTTAGGGCTTTTAACACACATTTAATGAATCTAACTGCCCGCTATCTGCTTCCATGCTCACATTAGCGTTTCAGCGGTCCCGCCCCGTGGTCAATTAGAATTACATAAGGCCGCTACAGCGACAGGGCCACCGCTTCTGCGATACCGCTACCGCAGTCCTAGTGCAGCCATAGCCGACACCAGACACCAGAAAATCCCAAGTTTCACTAATTCAACCCGAAATTCGAACTACCACCCGAGACCATCTGCTCACAAACCATATATGCAGGCATACATAAAAACACGCTATAAATGCACTCGTGGCCTCGAAATTCCTAACGGAGGTCTCGTTGATCGAGTCAACCCTCGATACCTCAAAACTAACTTCCCAACCCAAGTCCTAATATGCAACCAAGTGCATTAGGAATCGAACCGAATATACGCACGAGTTCTAAAAGATCATTCGAACCTCTCGAATCGACGAATTCCCAAAAAAGGTCTGTCTACCCAAAAGTAAACTTTGAGTCAACTCTTTTTCGCTTTAAGCTCAAATTTCCCACAAAGTCACCCAAATAATATCCAAAGACCTCGAAAAGCGTGTCAATGGTCCCGTTAGGTCAAATGTGAGCTAAACCAGCTCGAGAAAGGGTTAAAGGCATCGAAAAGGCTATAATGACCAAACAGGTCGTTACAGTCAACATGGTCCAGCCAAGATTGATGGAATAGGTATATGAACATATTCTATCTCAAACAGTGTAGAGATTCATAGGCACACGAACCATGAGAATGAAATAGGTTTCTGAACATGTTCCAGGGAAACTTCTACAACGATTAGGATTTGCAAAATTATGGAAAGAACTTAGCGGTCAAGTATAAAAGATTCCTTACCATATTTGTAGGGATTAGTATGCCTTCTACAAGGAAAAGAAGTCGACTCAACAAGGCAAGAATCAATTACAACACAAACCCTACATGCGTGTCATTGACCGACTAGGAAAGGTTTTTGTGTTCAACCGACCTGCGGAGCATAATGTTATAAATACCTAGGTCTTTCTAAGAAGAAGTTTGCATACCCATAAAGAGAGAATTCAGAAAATTGAGCGAAGAAGATATATCCAAGAATACTCAAGAATCTGGGGTTGCGTCTCTAGTGCAAGAAGAAGGATTGAAGGAACTGTTTTACTGTATAATGTTCTCCAATTCACTAGTCTAGATATCTTGTATTAGGTTTGTTCTATCGAGTTGTATCTTTACCTGCTTGCATAGAAGATTATAAGTAGATACAAATAGTTATTGTAAATTTAATTTCAAGTAGGAGTTTACTATTTAAAGGTTTCTTGCTACTCAGAGTGTGATTAGCGAGATAGGGATTAAAGTGTAGTTCCTAGGTTACAAGTCAGTAACTTGAATTTGTAGTTGGCTCGTTATTGTAGTGGAGTTGTTGGGGAAATCCTACAGGTCTCTAGGTCATTGTTATAACCTTTTGAGCTAGGTGGTTACCACATAAAATTACCGTGCCCTTTACCTTCCTGTTTGTTTTTACTCTGCAAACACGTTTATAGAATAGGTTAGGTAACGTGTTCTGTCCGCAGGCGAGAAGTAGGTAATCGAGACAAACACTTAGGTCGTGTAAAGCTAATAGACACATACATTTCAAATCAAGGTTGTCACGACCCAACTCGTGGGTCGAACAGGTACCTACACAATCCCCCTTGGTGGGCGAACCTTTTCGTACTCAACAGTTCAAAAAATCAAGTAGAAAAAAATATAAGTACTAAATAGTCTCAAATCATATAAATATAGCTATAAGTGCGGAAAATACTATAACACCCTAAAAAGATCTAGTCTGTAACAGTGCAAGAGCTACTACAAATCTAACATAAGTCTGAATATGGATGATACATAAATGCCTGAAATACTATCTCGAAACGAGGACAACTATCATAAGAGAAGAGTTTTTCGGGCTGCGAATCTGGAATACTAGAAGTCTCAGGAAATCACTCCCGAGGTGCCGAAGTGGATCCTGTAGCAACTCTGCACTAAAAACGGAGTACAACAATGTAGTATTAGTACAAACACTATGTACTGATAGGTATTATAGGCCGACAACAATTAGTTCACATATATGAAGAAAGAATCAACAAGTAGAAATGTAAGCAAACAAGCACGTTCACGAAACCAATCAACAATTCAATCATCTCAATATCAATACCAAGTACAAATCAACAATGAAGAGTGGATGTAAGTGTTACACCTTGGATTTTTGTGCCGCTCGCATTACGAACATGCCAATGTAAACCCAAAGTGGACATAAATCCCTTGAAAGGTGAAGAAGGATGTTTGATGATTCTAATTAGGATTCCAAGGGCATTTGAGGCTAAGGAAGTAAGTCGCCGGAGAAAGTTAAGGTTGATCCATGTTTTGGGAAGTTTCGTATCATTTGAGCTATGCATTGCCTAGCATCACCTTGAGAGAGAGAGTTATGAGGTCCCTTAGATGGTTAATGAAGTGTTATGTAAGAGTTAAGAAGGTTCCACAAGGATTGGAAGTTAAACGAATCGTTGAGAGAAGTTTTCAAAAAACTGTGGGTTATACGACCACTTATACGGACCGTATAAAGTTATATGGCATGTATAAATGGTCCGTATAACCATGGCAGAGAAGGGTGTTTTTGTGGTGGCGTTATACGATCACTTATACGGACCGTATAAAGTTATACGGACCGTATAAGTGTCCGTATAACCAAGACGGGCAGCTTTTTCCCTTTTGTATAAATAGATGACCCTAGTTCATTTATTTCATTTCCAACATTTCCCCAAGTATTAAAAGCCCTAGAACCTTCTCTCAAGCTTATTCCACACAAACCCAAGGGAGATTAGAGATCTAATAGAAAGAATCAAAGAATCCAAGTGTTGGAAGGCTCAATAGGGTTAGTAGAACTCAAGATTTTCTTTGGTATTGAAGCTAGGGTTTTCATACAAGTTGGTAAATTGATCCAAAGCTCATTATTATGATATAAAAGGTTAGTTTCCATGTCTATTTCATGTTCTTAAGAATGTTTGGTTGTTGGATAACTTGATTGCGGGAAAGAAAGCAAAAGAAGAAGTTCAAATGTGGGTTGATGATGCTATGAGTAGTAAATTGACTTGAGTCATACTTGTTGAAGTACATGAGGTATAATCTTGCTAAGAATGGTAGTAATAATGATGAGGAAGTGTGGTATACGAGTGTATATAAAGTTGTATTGAAATTTTTGTCATGTGTTGGTTATGAAAAGGAGTTTTGAGCATGTAATGAAGTCTCTCAATTTCGAAATTGATGATAATGTCATTGTTGATTGGGAGTTGTTTTATGATATGATGAAAGTCAATAAAACAGAGGAAATGCTACCCAATTTTCTCTAGGTCATGAATTATTCTAGTATGGACTTAAGAGTGTCTTTAAGACTTAACCTTAGTATGATCCCTTTTCATGTAGATCTTTTGAACGCTAGAGGAGAACGTTAAGCGATTAAGGAGACGGTAAGGTATGTTAAGGATATTCCTTCTTCATTTTGGCATGATCCTATGTTATGAGCCAACAAACGATTAAATGAACTTCCATATTACTCTACTCTTAGAAGCACTAGGAGTATGTCGGTCTTTGATGTTCCTATACCCCGTATGATTGTTCCTTCTGTTCATGGGTCAAGTTTTATGTACACAGTTTATTCATGCATTACATTCATTCATATATATGTATACTGAACCGTGACCAGAAGGCGTTATATACGCGTGTATTATATGTAGATGGGGTATGGGGAAAGGGATAGGCGTTATATACACATTACCACTTGATCAGCTGGTGCACCTTGATGATGATATATGGATCGGGCTGCCCGTTCCTCAGCACTATTATATGATATATGGATCGGGCCATACGTTCCTCGACACCATTATATGATTTATGGATCGGGTCGTACATTCCTCAGCACTATTATATGATATATGGATCGGGATGAACGTTCCTCAGCACTATGACCTATATTTATATACATGGGCATGACTATCATTGAGAGTATGTAGATTATGTGCCCACAGAGGCATTGTCAGTTATACAAATACTTGTTCATACAAATCTATGCAGACAGTCAGTTTAGCTTTGAGTTCCAAATCTCGTTCATGACTCTCATGCTTATACTTATGTTGCTCTTATGCCTTATATACTTAGTACATTATCCGTACTGACTCCCCTATTGCTCGGGGGGCTGCGTTCATGCCCGCAGGTACAGGTAGACAAACATGTGGTCCCACTCAGTAAGACCTTTACTCAGCAGTAGTTGGGGCGCTCCATTTGATCCGGAGCTGCAGTCTATTTTGGTATGCCATTCTTTTGGGAGATGTATATGCATAGGGGTATAACGGGGCCCTGTCCCGTCCTTTCTATAGTTTTCTATTCCACTAGAGGTCTGTAGACAGATGTATGTGTATGTCAGATGATATAGCCTTGTCCCCTCCTATTATTTTGTGTACAGTATATGTAGCAGCCTAGCCGGCTGGCACTGTTCCTTCAGCATGTATATGTATATGCAGATTGTACATAGTTTATGATGTCACCCCATTTATGAGATCAGTTTAAGTTACTTATGGGCCCTTGATGTTCAGATATAAGTACAGAGGTGTTTGGTCACTAGAGGTCGGACACTCGCGTTACGACTCATCGGTTGGGTCGTGACAGTAAGTGTGAATGCATATGCAATGCAATGCACTGGCCAAATACCTCGAACCTGTACACACATGCTACGGATGGAAATCTCCACATCTCAATAGTCATGACCCATAGGGGACTTGCAAAGTCCATGTGCTCCCTCATCCCGGCAAGAAACCTCGGGCAGCGAGTATATCACATTTCGCTTCGGTAACAACCTCGGATCACATATTCCCATCTCTTTCATATACAATTAGGCAAAGATCTCAGATGTTCCTTTGTTTCACTATCATCATCAGTACCAATTCATAGTTCATATCAATGCATCATATGAAATGAGAGTGTATGCCATGCAAGATATCATAGTCAATAATAAATCGAAATCAAAGTCTTATACGTGTCTTATCATGCGCACACATCATAGTTCAAGCCTAATCTCATGATTCATCCCCCGTTCGATGATAGGTGACATAAGGAAAAGAGATATGAATACACATACAAGTCACAATATAACAAATAAGGCGATAAGCCCAAATCACAACAACAAGGCGACAAGCCCAAATCACAACAACAAGGCGAAAATCCCACAAACAACAACAACCAACCTAATAAAATTCCAACCCAACTTCATACCCGAAGGCCTAGCATGCTTTCCCCCTCAACATCTAACTCCTATATACCTTGTCTCAATATAAGTCTATTACTATGTTTCAAGCTTTACATGCTCAGTACATATTCCGTACTGACCCCCTTTCTTCGGGGGGCTGCGTTCATGCCCGCAGGTACAGACGCTCGTTTCGGAGATCCGCCAGCTTAGGATACCTATTCAGCTATTTTGGACTGCTCCCTTGTTCCGGAGCCTAGCTTGTGGTATAACTCCCTTATGTTGTATTCATATGTGTTTGTTTGGGTACGGCGGGGCCCTGTCCCGCCATATGATACGGTCATTACTCTTAGAGGTCTGTGGACATCGGTGTGGGTCTGTTTGTAGTTGTTGATGCGTTTTATGTCTATGACTTATGTTTGGGGCGTACCCATTCGTAATGGCAGCCTTGTCGGCTTGCATATATATGTATGTTTATTATTTTGTATATCGTGGCAGCCTTGTCGGCTTGCGTAGGAATATATATATATATATATGTGTTGTTGTTTAAAAAGTGCAACTCCTCAGGAGACAGGTGTCTAAGACATATGTTAGCAATAAGGAAAACCCTCCCCAAAAACTCTTATAGAATCCAAAGGGATAAAATCGACATTCGAGGACGAATGTTCTAAGGGGGGGGGAGGATGTTATATCCCATATTTTCATACATTGGGACGTTTTAAAATAAACGCGACAAGTTAAATACAAGACTATCTTAAGATACGAAGTAGAGATTTTAACTTCCGGTTTCGTTTCGAGTCACAATTCACCTACAATTTCGTTGGCATGAAAGTATTAATGGAAAATGGGGATTAAATTAACCATGGTTAGATTAATAAGTGGGATTGGGAACAAAAAAATCCAGCCCATTATTTAAAGCCATGTTTGGCCGTGTAGAATAATGGAGTGGTCAAAGATTCTTGACCCAAGTTAGTGTAGTACACACGGCCAAAATATGGAGTGAATACATAATGTGAAAAATATGATTCACTCCACATTCCACAACTCATTTCAACACTTACAAGTTGGAAATACATAGTGAGAGAAAGAGAAGCTCTCGGCTAGAGCTAGCCGAGAGTGGTGAGGTGAGTTCAATCCAAACAAAATCAGCTTTCTTCCTCAAATCAACTCCTCATTTAGTGTACAAGAATAGGTATTAGTTGTTGAAAAGAAACAAGGAAGTGTAGCACCTCAATAGAGTTGAAGTTTCGGCCAAGGTGAAGAACAAGATTGAAAGGTAAGAATGCTTATTGTTCTTGTGTTGTATGATGATTTGAATGTATAGTTCATGCATGTTGTTGTTGGATTGTTGTTGTAGTTGAAGTAGAGAGTGAGCCGTGAGTGAGGTGAAGTCATGATTGATTTCATTTTGCATGTATTGTTGATGAATTGAATATGTACCAACATAGGTAAATGAACAAAGATTGTAGAAGTTGGTTGTGATGTTGCATGTTGGATATTGGGCTGTTTTTCTTGAATTGAAAATGAGCCGTGTGTTGAAGGTTCTAATGAAGTCATGCTTTATCTTCTTGAACATGTATTGGGAATGGATTGAATGTATTGTAGTTGGATAAACGGATAAAAATCATGAAATCGTGGGAAGGGGGTTGTAGCCGTGAAAAAGGGACTGTTTTAGGGGAGATTTAGGGACTGTTTTGTGTCACATTTGGATTGTTGTTGTTATGGACATTGTGGTGTATTGTATGCATGTTGAATATGTGAATTGAGGTGTTAAAGAAATGAATTATGTTGAAGTGTATAGGCAGTCCAAAACCGTGGACAGTTTTGATGTTAGAAGTGAATTTGTGGGTGTTGAATGTTGATTCTTGTTGCAAACGTTTAGTGAAAGTAAAGTGCATTGATTCAAGTTGAAACTGAAATGATGGTGGGCTGTTGTAGGAATGAAAACGAGGTTAAAACAGTTCCAAGAATCATGAAAGTAATGTCATTAAACGTGTTGTTGTTGTTGCAAGTTAAAACTGGAAAATTGCTAAGTGAGAATGGAAATGCCATGTGTGTTGTTTAGCCGTGTGTATGAAACAGTTTGAATGGTGTAGGGACTGCCCAAGCTCCCTAAGTCATGTTTAAACAAGTTTTGATTAATATATGAAAGAACGATTAGCAATGTTAGCTTGTAACGTTAGTTGGTTCGAATGCGAACGAAATGTCGTTTAAATGTTAGAAAGGAATTGTGAGCGTCAAAATACGTATTGAATTCCCTTGTAGACTAATTGTAGTTCTTCATATCTTGATATAGGATAAGTGTTTTTGGGCAGCAAGTACGAGTTAGAATACAACTAAACGTTAAAGGTATGTAAAGCCCATTCCTTCTTTCTTTTGGCATGTCCTAGACGTAAGTATGAAACGATATGAACCTTGGGGTAAATTCTATTCTCTAGTTCCATGCATGACTTATGATTCTATATTTCATTATGGCCATTGTCATGTGCCTACAATATGAGTGACTAATGAATAATGTATGAAAGTTCCTATTCCTAAAGGATTGCACCATTAGAGACATTCTTGACTTTCAAAAGCTACACCAAATTAAAGTGATATATGTACATGAAATCTGAAACGTTTCTTGTAATAGGTTGTTATGAGACTTGAAATGAACTGAAAATGAATATTATTTTAACACTTTAGAGCTGGTTAGTTGCTTATCCATTGAGTCCAAAAAGATGAATTGCATATATGTGGTTGCTTATTATTCTGCTCGTGCTTACCGTTATATCCTTCACTGAGTCCCGGGCCAGGATACGTTTTCGTGCGCATGTTTACTATATTATTACCGAGTCCCTCATTAAAGGGCCGGGACACGTTATATATATATATATGATGACATGATGATATGGTGATATAATGATATGATGACATGGAAACGGTGGCCAGGAGGGCATATATTCCTTATTACCGAGTCCTTCATTAAAGGGCCGGGACACGTATATGTTTATGTTTATGGTGCTATGATTTTAATTACCGAGTCCCTCATTAAAGGGCCGGGACACGTTATATATGTTATATACGGAATGATTATGCAGCTTTGATTACAAAACTCTATAATAACACTGATATGAGAATGATACAGACGAAATGTGTTCAAAGGCAAGTTTTTAAGAAATTCTAGTTGTTGCACTGAGTCCTATATACCTTGTCTCAATATAAGTCTATTACTATGTTTCAAGCTTTACATGCTCAGTACATATTCCGTACTGACCCCCTTTCTTCGGGGGGCTGCGTTCATGCCCGCAGGTACAGACGCTCGTTTCGGAGATCCGCCAGCTTAGGATACCTATTCAGCTATTTTGGACTGCTCCCTTGTTCCGGAGCCTAGCTTGTGGTATAACTCCCTTATGTTGTATTCATATGTGTTTGTTTGGGTACGGCGGGGCCCTGTCCCGCCATATGATACGGTCATTACTCTTAGAGGTCTGTGGACATCGGTGTGGGTCTGTTTGTAGTTGTTGATGCGTTTTATGTCTATGACTTATGTTTGGGGTGTACCTGTTACATCCGACATTTTTGTGTATTCGAAAAATTCAAGGTAAATTGACTTGTAATGGATAAGGCCACAATTGGACATTTCTTGGTATGAATGTGTAGGGTATAAAAACAATGGTGTGGAATTACGAAAGGTGGCCAAGGGCAAAAATTGGAATTTTGGAAACTTGCCCCATGAATTACAATATGTAACCACCAATTTGGGCTCAATAAAAAAATTAATGAAACAAGGCCCAACAAGGGGAGGCCCAACCGGCCAAAGGGTCCAAGCCCCTTAAGTGATTAATTTCCATGTGGAATTATAAGTATACTTATCCTAAGAAGGTTCAAGAAGCAAAGCAAAAACCAAAGGAAAAAAAAAGAGGCATTTCGGGTTTAGGAGGAAAAGAAGAGAGAAAAGAAAGAAAAATTTTGGGAGCCAAATCTTTGCTCTAAAAATCCAAGTTTTGTGAGATTTGTACTAAGCTCAAGGTTCTCTTCAAGTTGGTATAAATATTGTGGCAAGAAAACACTTTCATCCTCCAAGTGAAGGGCTTGAAGAAAGGTGAGAATTTCATGCTTTTGTTGTGTTATAAATGGTATATGTATGTTGTAGTATGTGTGAATGAATGAAAAACATTGAAATTTTGTGTGTTGGAACTAGGGGTGTGTTGGCCGAATATGTACATGAAATTGCATGATTTTAATGGCTTGCATTCTTGTTGTAATCTAGTTGTAATATGATGGGAATTATATTAGAAAGGAAAGTGGAATGAATTAGTGAAAAATTGGAAGTGTGGGAGGTGGCCGTGTGGTGCTAGGTTTGATATGAAATATGAATTTGATTTTTGGTTGTATGCTAATTGAGTTAAGGTGAATTGAATCTTGTTAGCATGTTAATTGTGTTGTTATGGAAGATTGGTTATTAAGTTGTTGAAGGAAATTATTGAACTTTGTTATGATTTGTGTATAAGTGAAAATGAAAGTGTTAAGAGGCAAATTATGCTTATGACAATGAACTTGGAATATAAAAATGTGTTGATGAGTTTGCATGTTGGAAGTTAGGAAAGATTGGAAAGGTAGTGATTTGATAGGAAGTTGAATGTTTGAGTAACTTATGAATGTTATGTGAATATGGTATGGATGCCTCCGATGTGTGTCGTAATGATTTTGATGGATAATGGATATGAAAATAATAAGTTTGGTTGGAAATGCAAGTTTAAAACGAAAAATAACTCGTTGTGTCGAAAGATGGCTAATAATGCCATAGTGTATGAATTAGTGTTTATTGATGTTTGTTGTTGTTTGGATGTTTTCTCTGGGCTGTTGTGTTGAGGAATTGAGCCGAGCTAAGTCTCGGGGATGTCGTATATACAGAGGAAATGCTGCCGAAATTTCGGTAGGCAATTATGTGTAAAGATAGAGTATTGAAAGAATGAAACTAACCAAATGGTAAACTTGACCATTTCCAGATTTTGGACGAAATTTGGATTGACGCCGAGCGAGCATAAGGCGCCATCGAGGTATGTGAAGCACTTCTATACGCTCCTAGGCATGTTCTGGATGTGGTAGGCTCGGCCGCGAGCCCTAGGTCCGACTCCGTTCCCCGGAATTCGAGACGGAAAACCGCTCCAATTCCTTCAATTCAATTGAAACTATTTTATTGCAAATTGCCCTTAAAGTGAGATTTTGTACAAAACTTCCCCAAACGGAGTCGGAACACTTCCGAATGAGTATGGGTGACCTCATAAGGTCAATCATCAGTAATTTACGTATGTAGCCTCGGGTTGGTCCGAGGTGGGCCCACAAGGCCCGATACTTCCGGTACGATTTTTAAAATACTTCTGTTTTGGTCCGATCTTCTCCAAAAACTTCTGAACTATTATTTTGTGAATATTATGGATATTTTTGTGTAATTTATACAATCTTATTTCTGAACATCCGAGCATCCCATTCTGATAATCTGTCGTGCCTTCCTAACTAGGATATGAGCGCGTGCTATGCATACTATCTGGATATTCTGATTTTGGCTCGCCGTTTGGCACCCTTCCGATTGATCGAGTCTGTATGTTGAGTCTGTAGGTAGGTGGTTTCTCATTTATCGATTCGTGTCTGTCTCAATGCATTCTTTCACTGCGACCCGGGCCAGGTTCTGTTATCGTGCATATTTTCTCTGCATTGTTCACCGCGTCCCTCGGCGTACGGGCCGGGATCTGTATGTCTGTATGATCTGTGTATGGGGATGGCGGCCAGGATGGCATATGATCCGATTTGATTCTGTCTGTCCACCGCGTCCCGTACTAAGAGGGCCGGGTTCTGTTACCGCGCCCCCAGACAGGGCCGGGATCTGTATGAATATATGCGTGTGCCATCTGTATTTATAAAGCACACGCCTTTGTATGATTTTGTATGATTCTGTGCTACTCTGCATGCATAATTCTGTCCGTCATACTACTGTCTGTCCGTCTGTGTTACGACTATTTCTGTATGTCCGTATGGCTTCTGCTTCTGTATGTCCGTATGGATCCAGATTCTGCTCGTCTGTCCGTATCATGATTCCGTTTGTCTGTCCGAACTATAATTCTGTTCATTTGTGTGTAACACGATTCTGTATGTCTGTCTGGATCCCAACTCTGTCCGTCAGTTTGATTTATGATTTTGCCCGTTATATTTCTGTGACTCTAGTTCGGACTATGTTTATATCTGTTACGTTTCTGCTTTACATACTCGGTACATTTTCCGTACTGACCCCCGTTCTTCGGGGGCTGCGCTACATGCCCGCAGGTACAGACGCACCAGGTGATACGCCGCCCGCGTAGGTTTCTGACTCTGCTTTTTGAAGAGCTCCTTTGACTTGGAGCATATCTTTTGGTATATATCTTCTGTCTTCTGTGTACTCCGTATGTTTGTATATTCTGGGTACGGCGGGGCCCTGTCCCGTCATATGACTCTGTATGTCTGTAGAGGCCTGTAGATAGATGTGTGGGTTACGGGTTCCGTCTGTATGTTAGCCCTATCGGCTTATCTGTAAATGTCTGTGTGTTCAGGTATATGTATATATATGTATGTTACGCGCACGCCGTATTTGTATCGGCCTACTTCTGTACTTCTGTTTTGAAAAAAAAAAAAAAAAAAAAACTCTGTATGGTTCGAGTTCGATCAGGTAGGTACGTATGGGTGCCCAGTTAGGGTACCAGTCGCGGCCCACGGGGTTTGGGTCGTGACAAAAGTGGTATCAGAGCGGTTAGTCCTCGGTATGTCTACAAGCCGTGTCTAGTAGAGTTCTGGTTATCGATGTGTTGTGCACCACATCTATAAACAGGAAGCTACAGGGCATTTAGGATGTTGCCCTTCTTTGGATTCTTAGATCGTGCGATAGAACTGTATTAGTAGGATGATTCTCTCCTAACGATCTGCTATGTTTCAGCGATGCCTCCGAGGAAGGCAACAGCCGCCCAGAAGGGCAAGGCGAGGATTGAAGCAGGAGAGAATAGCCAGGCCCCGAGGGTTACCAGGGCCAGTATACAGCCTGCACTTGAGGATGTGCCCCCGTCGTCTGGATCTGTTACACCCCCCTTGCCGGAGGATATCAGAGCAGCAGGAGCTGCTAATCGGGAGACGGCTCCACCGCAAGCTCCTGAGGTTCCAGCGCCCGAGCCTCCAGCTCCACAGGCAGGGGCAGAGGGTAGGGCCATGCGAGATGCGGTTCAGCTATTGACCACATTAATGGCGGAGCAGGTTCGCAGGCATGGATTTGGGGGTGGTCGTACGGACAGGTATGAGAGCTCCAGGGCTCGCGAGTTTTTGACATGTAGTCCTCCAGAATTCTCCGGGACAAAATCTGAGGAGGACCCCCAGGAGTTCATTAGAAAGATGGAGAGCACACTGCGATTGATTAAGGCTTCGCCGACTGAGTCTGTGGAGTTGGCTTCGTATCGATTGTATGAGGTGGCAGCAAATTGGTATGAGTCTTGGCAGCTCTCCAGGGGTGCCGATGCGCCAGCAGCAGTATGGGCCGAATTTACTAAGGCCTTTCTTGACCATTTTCTACCACCAGAGCTACGAAGAGCTAGGGTTGATCGGTTCTTGAATTTGAGACAGAATGGTAGAAGTGTTCGCGAGTACAGCCTAGAGTTCGACTCACTGGCTAGGTATGCACCAACCATAGTAGCTGAGATGGCTGACCGGGTGCACAGGTATGTGATGGGACTGGACTCTTATCTTATTGATGGTTGTTTGGCTGTGGCTGCTCAGCCAGGGATGCATGTAGCCCGGGTACAGGCACACGCCCAGGGCATGGAGGACCGACGTAGGGAACGTCGGCCTGATAGGAGTTACGACAGGGGCCGGCCTAAGAGGGCCAGATCGGCTGGGTATTCAGAGGGGTTCCAGGGCGAGCCTTCCCAGCGGCAGGGTAACAGGTACTCGTCCCAGCCAGCCTACAGTACGCCCCCACAGTTCGCAGGACAGAGCTCCAGAGGTCCCGGACAGTCGAGGCCACCCATACTCCCGTGTTCTTACTGTGGGAGACCCCACCCGGGGGAGTGTTATCGCGCTACGGGCGCTTGTTATTTTTGTGGGAGCCCAGACCATCGAGTCAGAGAGTGCCCACTTAAGGGCAGTTCGGGTTCAGCCCGGCCTGCTGGGTCCGTTGCAGGCTCATCTTCTCCTTCAGCAGCCATGCGCCCTGCGGGGCGAGGAGCACCAGTACCAGCACCAGCGCCAGCGGGTCGTGGCAGAGGACGTGGTGCAGCTTCTGGTTACAGCGGTCCTTCGAACCGCGTGTTTGCTTTAACCGGCCGGCAGGACCCAGGAGCGTCTTCGAGTGCACGCCCAGGTACGCCAGCCAATCCTTTTTGAGAAATGTATGTATGGATAAGTTTGTATTTTGCTGAATTACGTGATCTTATACTTCTGGGTATTGGAAATAGTAAGATAAATGTTAATTTGGTGGATACCGAGATTCAGAAAAGCAATATGGTAATGGTATGACTTAGCCGGGGGTGGGACCCGCTACCAAAGTTTTCAGAAAATCTGCGAAGACCCCGATGTACTCTAAAATTACGTGACAAAGGTCGTGAGGGGCAATCGACGAAATTATATTAGCCCTAACGTGTCGAAATGCATGAAAGTTTCGGAGTTAAGCGTGCTCAGGCCATAGCAATTCTGGGATGGGTGACCCCCTGGGAAGTAATGCAAAGTTTTGCTCAAGTGTAGGTATGACCGATATAAATGAAAACTTGGGGTAATCTAAAGGAAAAGAGAATGTATGGAGTAATTAGCGCCTTTACAGATACCACACAGACCGACGCGGGTTAAATGGGCAAAAAAGCAAAGGGTGCGATACCACTCGGAAAATTTAGCGAATCTGGATAACAGTCAGCAACGACCCGAATGTTATCATGGGATAGAAAACGCCCAATTACATCATAAGTTAGTCTGGTATGGCGATGGTTGTAAAAGGAAAGAGTGTATGGATGGTAGGGAAGAAGAGAGATAAAAAGGGCAAATAAGAAGAATCTTTGAAAAAGTCAATAAGCGACACCCAAGACGATTTGTATGATTAATTCTGAATGTGTGCCTGTCTGAAATATCTCTATACGATTAACCCCGATTACGAATCTGTCTGACACACCTCTGTATGTCTGACTCTGGATGTAAATCCGTCTGGTGTGCCCCTGTACGTCTAATTTCGATCGCATGTCTGTCTGATACATCCCCGCATGTCTGATTCTAAGTGCGGCTCTGTATGATACCTTTCTGTAAGCCTGATTCCGACTTCGAAATCCGTCCGATACCTTTCTATACATCTGACTCTGATCTTAGATCTGTCTGACATATTTCCGTATCTCTTCTTTTGATTATGAATCCATCCGCCAGAGTTTGACATGTCTGCTTCCGATTACGAATCCGTCCGATATGCTTCGACGTGTCTGGTTCCAGTCCTGAATCTGTTGGTGAGAAGTGTCTGGTATGAAGTGGGATTATATTGATGTGGTAGAAATCTCAGGAGTATAACAAGAAACGATATGGGCCATGACGGCGGGAAAGCGTTCGTCAGTTACAAGAATATAGCTTATGGTTCGACGATTGCGTGGGGTACGAGAAGATATATTATGAAGGCATCTGAATCTGTGATGTGGAAAATTACCTCATAATGTTGGTAAAGAAGCCATGTCGGAAAGTCGGTGAAGGACAACCACAAAGAGAACCCTCCCGAAGTAGTATGACGCCCCATAAGGTAAATTTAACATTCGAGGACGAATGTTTCTAAAGGGGGGGAGGATGTTACATCCGACATTTTTGTGTATTCGAAAAATTCAAGGTAAATTGACTTGTAATGGATAAGGCCACAATTGGACATTTCTTGGTATGAATGTGTAGGGTATAAAAACAATGGTGTGGAATTACGAAAGGTGGCCAAGGGCAAAAATTGGAATTTTGGAAACTTGCCCCATGAATTACAATATGTAACCACCAATTTGGGCTCAATAAAAAAATTAATGAAACAAGGCCCAACAAGGGGAGGCCCAACCGGCCAAAGGGTCCAAGCCCCTTAAGTGATTAATTTCCATGTGGAATTATAAGTATACTTATCCTAAGAAGGTTCAAGAAGCAAAGCAAAAACCAAAGGAAAAAAAAAGAGGCATTTCGGGTTTAGGAGGAAAAGAAGAGAGAAAAGAAAGAAAAATTTTGGGAGCCAAATTTTTGCTCTAAAAATCCAAGTTTTGTGAGATTTGTACTAAGCTCAAGGTTCTCTTCAAGTTGGTATAAATATTGTGGCAAGAAAACACTTTCATCCTCCAAGTGAAGGGCTTGAAGAAAGGTGAGAATTTCATGCTTTTGTTGTGTTATAAATGGTATATGTATGTTGTAGTATGTGTGAATGAATGAAAAACATTGAAATTTTGTGTGTTGGAACTAGGGGTGTGTTGGCCGAATATGTACATGAAATTGCATGATTTTAATGGCTTGCATTCTTGTTGTAATCTAGTTGTAATATGATGGGAATTATATTAGAAAGGAAAGTGGAATGAATTAGTGAAAAATTGGAAGTGTGGGAGGTGGCCGTGTGGTGCTAGGTTTGATATGAAATATGAATTTGATTTTTGGTTGTATGCTAATTGAGTTAAGGTGAATTGAATCTTGTTAGCATGTTAATTGTGTTGTTATGGAAGATTGGTTATTAAGTTGTTGAAGGAAATTATTGAACTTTGTTATGATTTGTGTATAAGTGAAAATGAAAGTGTTAAGAGGCAAATTATGCTTATGACAATGAACTTGGAATATAAAAATGTGTTGATGAGTTTGCATGTTGGAAGTTAGGAAAGATTGGAAAGGTAGTGATTTGATAGGAAGTTGAATGTTTGAGTAACTTATGAATGTTATGTGAATATGGTATGGATGCCTCCGATGTGTGTCGTAATGATTTTGATGGATAATGGATATGAAAATAATAAGTTTGGTTGGAAATGCAAGTTTAAAACGAAAAATAACTCGTTGTGTCGAAAGATGGCTAATAATGCCATAGTGTATGAATTAGTGTTTATTGATGTTTGTTGTTGTTTGGATGTTTTCTCTGGGCTGTTGTGTTGAGGAATTGAGCCGAGCTAAGTCTCGGGGATGTCGTATATACAGAGGAAATGCTGCCGAAATTTCGGTAGGCAATTATGTGTAAAGATAGAGTATTGAAAGAATGAAACTAACCAAATGGTAAACTTGACCATTTCCAGATTTTGGACGAAATTTGGATTGACGCCGAGCGAGCATAAGGCGCCATCGAGGTATGTGAAGCACTTCTATACGCTCCTAGGCATGTTCTGGATGTGGTAGGCTCGGCCGCGAGCCCTAGGTCCGACTCCGTTCCCCGGAATTCGAGACGGAAAACCGCTCCAATTCCTTCAATTCAATTGAAACTATTTTATTGCAAATTGCCCTTAAAGTGAGATTTTGTACAAAACTTCCCCAAACGGAGTCGGAACACTTCCGAATGAGTATGGGTGACCTCATAAGGTCAATCATCAGTAATTTACGTATGTAGCCTCGGGTTGGTCCGAGGTGGGCCCACAAGGCCCGATACTTCCGGTACGATTTTTAAAATACTTCTGTTTTGGTCCGATCTTCTCCAAAAACTTCTGAACTATTATTTTGTGAATATTATGGATATTTTTGTGTAATTTATACAATCTTATTTCTGAACATCCGAGCATCCCATTCTGATAATCTGTCGTGCCTTCCTAACTAGGATATGAGCGCGTGCTATGCATACTATCTGGATATTCTGATTTTGGCTCGCCGTTTGGCACCCTTCCGATTGATCGAGTCTGTATGTTGAGTCTGTAGGTAGGTGGTTTCTCATTTATCGATTCGTGTCTGTCTCAATGCATTCTTTCACTGCGACCCGGGCCAGGTTCTGTTATCGTGCATATTTTCTCTGCATTGTTCACCGCGTCCCTCGGCGTACGGGCCGGGATCTGTATGTCTGTATGATCTGTGTATGGGGATGGCGGCCAGGATGGCATATGATCCGATTTGATTCTGTCTGTCCACCGCGTCCCGTACTAAGAGGGCCGGGTTCTGTTACCGCGCCCCCAGACAGGGCCGGGATCTGTATGAATATATGCGTGTGCCATCTGTATTTATAAAGCACACGCCTTTGTATGATTTTGTATGATTCTGTGCTACTCTGCATGCATAATTCTGTCCGTCATACTACTGTCTGTCCGTCTGTGTTATGACTATTTCTGTATGTCCGTATGGCTTCTGCTTCTGTATGTCCGTATGGATCCAGATTCTGCTCGTCTGTCCGTATCATGATTCCGTTTGTCTGTCCGAACTATAATTCTGTTCATTTGTGTGTAACACGATTCTGTATGTCTGTCTGGATCCCAACTCTGTCCGTCAGTTTGATTTATGATTTTGCCCGTTATATTTCTGTGACTCTAGTTCGGACTATGTTTATATCTGTTACGTTTCTGCTTTACATACTCGGTACATTTTCCGTACTGAACCCCGTTCTTCGGGGGCTGCGCTACATGCCCGCAGGTACAGACGCACCAGGTGATACGCCGCCCGCGTAGGTTTCCGACTCTGCTTTTTGAAGAGCTCCTTTGACTTGGAGCATATCTTTTGGTATATATCTTCTGTCTTCTGTGTACTCCGTATGTTTGTATATTCTGGGTACGGCGGGGCCCTGTCCCGTCATATGACTCTGTATGTCTGTAGAGGCCTGTAGATAGATGTGTGGGTTACGGGTTCCGTCTGTATGTTAGCCCTATCGGCTTATCTGTAAATGTCTGTGTGTTCAGGTATATGTATATATATGTATGTTACGCGCACGCCGTATTTGTATCGGCCTACTTCTGTACTTCTGTTTTGAAAAAAAAAAAAAAAAAAAAACTCTGTATGGTTCGAGTTCGATCAGGTAGGTACGTATGGGTGCCCAGTTAGGGTACCAGTCGTGGCCCACGGGGTTTGGGTCGTGACAGTACCCATTCGTAATGGCAGCCTTGTCGGCTTGCATATATATGTATGTTTATTATTTTGTATATCGTGGCAGCCTTGTCGGCTTGCGTAGGAATATATATATATATATATATAAAAGTGCAACTCCTCAGGAGACAGGTGTCTAAGACATACAAAACTTGACAGCTTTAAAATAACGTCCTACCCGTTTTATGTACAAATGAGATCATGACATGCTAATTGCAAATGACTACAATTAACAGATAATATGAGTGTCCAACTCGGGCACTAGTCACGGCCTACGGGGTTGGGTCGGGACAACAGCAACCCAAAATAACATTGCCACGCAGGGCTAAAACAACAGTGGCAAGAAAACATGGCAACACACGACCAAAAGCATCAAAAGAAAGCATTACGTACATTAGGACAATGATGTCTCATCTTGAATCTCTTCCGGGGGTGGAAATAATCGTGGATATCTGGACTTCATATCTTCTTTTGCGTTCCAAGTCATTTCCTCTCTGTTATTGTTTCTCCACAAGACCTTAACTGAGGCTAACTTTGTTTCTGAGTTTCTGCACTTGCCTATCTAATATGACAATGGGTACCTCTTCATAAGACAACTTTTCGGTAACTTGAACATCATCCACTGGCACGATTTTAGAAGGATCTCCAACACACTTGCGGAGCATCGACACGTGAAAAACTGGATGAACTGATTCAAGTTCTGGAGGTAAATCCAATTCATAAGCCACTTGGGCCACCTTGCATGCAATCTTATAAGGCCCAATATACCTAGAGCTAAGCTTGCCCTTTTTGCCGAATCTCATTACACTTTTCATCGGTGACACTTTTAAGAACACCCAATCATTGATTTCGAATTCCAATTTCCATCGACGATTGTCTGCATAAGATTTCTGGCGACTCTGGACTGTCAACAATCGGTCTCGAATGAGCTTGATCTTTTCCATCGCTTGCTAAACCAATTCTGGAGCTATCAATTATGTCTCTCCGACTTCAAACCATCCAATTTGCAATCTACACTTCCTTCCATACAAAGCTTCATATGGGGCCATCTGGATACTGGAATGATAACTGTTATTATAGACAAATTCAATAAGCGGAAAATGATCATCCCAATTGCCTTCAAAATCCAATACATATGCCCGTAACATATCTTCCAAGGTCTGAATAGTGCGTTCAGCTTGTCCATCAGTCTGTGAATGAAATGATGTGCTAAGTCTCACTTGAGTTCCCAAACCTTCTTGGAAAGACTTGCAGAATTTAGTAGTAAATTGTGCTCCTCTATCGGTGACAATTGATACTGGGACACCATCCTTAAGATACAGCCTTGCGTAATCTTCTGCTAAATATGTAGTTCTAACTAGAAGAAAATAGGCCGATTTCATAAGTCTATCAACGATCACCCATATGGAGTCATACTTACGCCGAGAATGAGGCAAACCTACACTAAAATCCATGTTGATCACCTCCTATTTCTAGGTTGGAATTTCCATTGCTTGCAATAGTCCTCCTGGTTTTTTATGCTCAATTTTCACTTGTTGGCAATATGGGCATTGAGCTAGAAACTCTGCTATATCCTTCTTCATTCCATCCCACCAATACATTAACTTAAGATCATGATACATTTTTGTTGCTCCTGGGTGAATGGAATAACGGGAGTAATGAGTTTCTTCCAGAATCTGTCGACGAAATCCTGCGACATCGGGGACATATAAACTGTTCCGATACCTAAGAACCCCATCTGCGAAAACCTCAAATGGTAACTCCTCTTTCTGGGGAAGTATATCTCTATAGTGACTCAACTGGGGATCTTTATATTAGCGCCTCTTTACTTCCGTGTCTAGGAATGAAACAGATGGATTATGAATAGTAACTCTTGCATCACCCGAGTCCATTAAGCAGACTCCTAGGCTAGCTAGCTAATGGAGCTCACAGACTAATACTTTCTTTTCCGGTTGACCATCACATAAACTGCCTATGGATTTAAGGCTAAGAGCGTGGGCCACCACATTGGCTTCCCCAGGATGATACAAGATACTCACATTATAGTCCTTCAATAGCTCTAGCCATCGCCTCTGCTGTAGATTCAACTCCTTTTGCTTGAAAATGTGCTGGAGACTTTTGTGATCTGTATAAATATCAACATGTAATCCATACAAATAATATCTCCATCTCTTTAGTGCATGAATAACCACAGCTAATTCAAGATCATGGGTCAGATTGTTCTTCTCGTATTTCCGCAACTGCCTGGTGGCATAGACAATGAACTTACCTTGTTGCATCAACATGCAGCCTAATCCGACACCAGAGCCATCACAATAAACAATATAACCCTCTGATCCTTCCGAAAGTGTCAGGATTGGGGCTAATGTCAACCTACCTTTCAATTCCTTGAAGCTACGCTCACAAGCATCAGTCTATTGAAATTTTGCCGATTTTTAAGTTAGCTTCGTCAATGGCGCTGAAATAGAAGAAAATACTTCCACAAATCTCTTATAATACCCTGCTAATCCCAGAAAACTATGGACCTTTGTAGGCGTTGTGGGCCTTGGCCAAGTCTTCAAAGCCATAATCTTTTGATTATCAACCCGAATATCAGCTGAGATAATATGGCCCAGAAAAGTGACAAATTTCAACAAGAACTCAGAACTCACATTTTGAAAATTTTACATATAATTCTCGAGTTCGAAGAATTCCTAGGACAATACGCAAATGATCTGCATGCTCTGTTTTTGACTGAGAATAGAATATACCAGAATGTCATCAATGAACACGATTACAAATAAATCCAGGAAAGGCCTAAACACTTTGTTCATCAAATTCATGAACACTGCTGGAACGTTAGTCAAGCCAAACGACATAACCCGAGATTCATAATGACTGTATTTGGTTCTGAAAGCCATTTTTGGAATGTCTTCTTCCTTGACCCTCACTTGGTGATATCCTGGCCTTAGATATATCTTGGAAAATCACTTAGCACCTTGTAATTGATCAAACAAATCATCGATTCTCGAAAGCGGATATTTATTCTTTATCGTCACCTTGTTCAACTGCCTATAGTCAATGCACATTCGTAGGGAGCCATCTTTCTTTCTTACGAATAAGACAGGTGCTCCCCATGGTGATGAACTAGGCCTAATAAATCCTTTCTCGAGCCAATCCTTTAGTTGTGCCTTTAACTCTTTCAATTCTGCTGGAGCCATTCTGTAAGGAGGAATAGATATGGGGTCGGTGTCCGGCAACACATCAATAGTAAAATCGATCTCCCGTTCTGGTGGAAGACCTGGAAGTTCATCTGGAAATACGCCTGGAAACTCATTTGTTACCGGGACAGATTAAAAAGTTGGTGGCTTGGCTTCGATGTCATAAACCCGGACTAAATGATAAATGTAGCCCTTAGCAATTATCTTCCTTGCTTTGAGATAAGAAATAAACCTACTCCTTGGAGACGCTGTATTACCCTTCCATTCAAGTACTGGTTCCCTTGGAATTGAAATCGAACCATCTTGATTCTGCAATTCACATTAGCATAACAAGAAGCTAACCAATCCATGCCCATAATAACATCGAAATCTAACATTTCCAGCTCAATCACATCAGCTTTAGTCTAACGATCACGTACCACAATCACATAATTTCTATATACTTGTCTAGCAATTACTGAGTCACCAACAGGAGTAGACACCTCAAAAAGTTTGATTAGCTCGGGATTCACCCCAATACGACCAGCAATATAAAAAGTGATATAAGACAAGGTAGAACCCAGATCAATTAGGGCATAAACATCATAGAATAATATGGATAGTATACATGTAACCACATCAGGGGAAGACTCAAGATCCTGTCGTCCGGCTAAATCATAAATATGGGGTTGCTGAGGGCCACTCGAACTGGATGCTCCCCCTCTGCCCCTGCCACGGCCTGCTGAAATCTGTGGAGTCTGTCCTACAGGGCGCACGGACGAAGAAGACCTGCTACTGATCCTGTAGGCTGAGTCCCATCTCTGCCACCCATCGAGGGACAATCACGCATCATATGCCTAGTCTGACCACAGGCACAACAAGCATCTGAGCCTCGGTGACACTGACCTGAATGTAATCTACCGCATTGGCTGCATCGCGGTACCGGTGGTCTCCTCTGACTAGAATCACCTCCGAACTGAGGACCCCAGACCCTCAAACTCTGACCTAGACCGGAATAAATGGGGCGGTCAAATCTCCTGCTCGCGAATCGACGAGGTGCACTAGCTGTGGACTGGCCTGAATATCTGGAGTACTGTTACCGCTGACCCCCTCTATACTCACTATTAGCACCGACAAATCTGACCCTCTTACTATACCCTCTGTCCATATCACGCTCACCCTTTTGAGGCTGCTCTTGCTCTACTAAATTTTGAGCGTGGGCCTGAATACGGGAGATGTCCATCCCCTCTTGTAATGAAGCTGTCAAGCAATCTTTTATCAAATGTGTCCCTAAGCCACTTGCAAATCGATGCACCCGGTCTCCCATGTCGACCACCATGGTCGGAGCATTCCAGGCCAATGAATTAAAGTGAAGACTATACTCCCGAGCACTCATATCTCTTTTTTTAAATTCAGAAACCTATCAGCTCGAGCCCTTCGAACCTCGGGTGGTGAATAGTGGCCAAGGAAAGAATCTACAAACTCTTGCCAAACCGGGGTAGGTGCATTTTCCTTCTTCAAAGATATCAATTATTATACCATAAAATGGCTACATCCCGCAACCTATAGGACGCCAACTCCACTGACTCTGTATATGAAGCATGTATAATCCTCAGCGTCCTCAACATCTCATCTATAAAACCCTGCGAGTCTTCATCCGGCTATGACCCGAAAAATTCTGGCGGGTTCAAACTCATAAAGTCACAGGCTCTAGCACTAGTGGCTGTATCACCTGGGCCAGCACTCTGCCGCTGAGCCTGGGCGACAACTAGTTGTGTTAATAACTGAATAGCCTCAATCATTTGCTGACTCGAAGAGCCCGGTGGAGGAACTGAAGGCGCTGGAGTTGGAGCTGAGGCCCCTTCATGCTCCTCTAAAACAGGCGGAGTATGAAAGTTATGAGATAAAGCTTCATTATGGGACTCACCCTCTTCTATATTTACCGAGGACTCCTGTTCATTCCGCCTTCCTGTCGCAGTCTTGCCCTTCTGGGCGGCTGTTGCTTTCCTCTTTACCGGCATCACTGAAACCATAACGCACCGTTAGAGAGAAGACAAATCTTATAGTATAGCTCTATCACACGATCTATGGAGAAGAAGGACGGTCATTATTCCTAAATGCCTCGCAGCCTCTTATTTATAAGTGTGGCACGCTTCACACCCATAAACAAGACTCTACTAGACATGGCTCGTAGATATACCTTACGACAGAACTGCTCTGATACCACTTTTATCACGACCCAACTAGTGGGCCATAACGGGTACCCGGAGCTGATTACTGAGCACCGCTCATCAAGCTATCTAGCATACCCAACTTGGACATAAATCATTCTTAACACAAGGTTTATTATGGAATAATCTCCACATGTTTCCCAAAACACATATATATATATGTACATAAGCCCACGAGGCTACA
Organism: Lycium barbarum; assembly: GCF_019175385.1. Classification (NCBI taxonomy): domain Eukaryota; kingdom Viridiplantae; phylum Streptophyta; class Magnoliopsida; order Solanales; family Solanaceae; genus Lycium; species Lycium barbarum. The sequence goes on along the minus strand of NC_083338.1, from coordinate 102,374,256 downwards.
AAAATGATGTACATAATATACAATGAAGAAGTCACATAGCATCTAAAACCCACACATAAGTATCTACAAGCCTCTAACTAGAGTACTGAGATCATACGGGAGGGACAGGACCCCACCAAGCCCTAAATATGTGCACAAAGAATATACCAAAAAGTGGCCACTCCGGAGTAGTGGAGTGCTCCTGCAAATCTGCTGAGTAAGCTCCTAAGCGTCTGCGCCGTCCCCCTGTCTACCTGTGGGCATGAACACAACATCCATAAAAGAAAAAGACGTCAGTACGAACAATGTATTGAGTATGTAAGGCATGTATATCAAACATAATAAAGAAATGAGAGAACATAAAGTGGAGGGATAACCTATAACTGTTGCCTCTTAAAGCGGAATCATGCATGCTAACTTTCATAATAAACAACATCGTCTCATGTATACATATATAAACTGCCCATCCATATAGGTACGGTGTGATCATCATTAGCCCGCGTCCGGGATAAACATCTCAAGCCGCCCACTAGTGGTGCTGCCCGGCCAAATAGGCACGGTATAATCATCATCATAGCTGCCCACTACGCCTGTCGTAGTGGTGAATGCCCCGCCAACTAGGCATGATGTAATCTTACATATACATAATCTAAAGCATGCATGAGAGCTCAAGTAAAAGCTGTAACTCTATCAGAGTGACGTAAGGTCGGGAACCTCCAATTACGTTATGGAATAATCCTCGTCAATATGGCTCACCTTGAAGGAACTCATATCATTAGGTGAGATAACAACAAGAAGTAACATCAATGGAGTCATAAAGGTAAGAATATCAAGTTCATCATTATCATGGAACATATCTCATCTCTATCTCATAAGGAGCTCTTAAGGAACTTAACTTTCATCCTTTGGGATGTAAGAAGGTTATGGAAATATAGAAAAGAAATCATAATATAGAAGTCATTCCTTTGAAAGAAGGGGACTAGCCTCACATACCTTTACGTCTCCTTAACGACTAAGTGTTCTCCTTTAAAGCCCACAACTCTACATTCAAGAGAATCCGCACAACATTAGATCATTAGAAACATGTTTAAGTCTAAGCTAAGGCGAATAAGAGCTAACGAAAATCGAGCATTACTTCCTTTGTTTCAACAACATCCTCCATAATAATAAACAACTCCCAAATATCGATAACAACACCCATAATATTATAATCAATAAACTTCTTCAATTTAAACATTATTCTATCGTCACAATCCTCTTTCAAAATCATACACGCATAGCTACAACACAACACTATGTTCATTCTTATATAATACTTCCTTAACATTATTAGCATCATTCATAACAAGATTATGCTCATTTCATACTAAGAATCATGACTCAAATGAACTTACTACAAAAAATACCATTGCGTCCATAGTTTGAGCTCATATTCTATTTTCTTCTATAATCCAAGTCTTTCAACCACTCAATACTTTTAATAATATGGAATGGATGTAAAACTCACCTTTAATTATGTAGGAATGGTCTTTGAATGAAGATGCTCCACTTGAGAAAAACCCCAACTTCAGTACTAAATCTTGACTTGTATTAACCCTAGTGAACATCCATACACTTGATTCTACCAATTCTTGATGTTTAATCCTTGATTTCTCTTGGATATGTGCTACTATATTGGAGGGAATATTCTAGAGTTTTCAGAACTTGTGGAGAAGGTGGGATATGAAAAATAAGAATATGGATCGTCTATTTATAACTGGGATTGGAATATTCCAGGAAGGCGGTTCGACTTCGCAGGTTGACAATCCGTTGACGAGTCGATGGTCCGTCGACTTGCTCCGTCGACTTGCGCCTGCAAATCTCAGATCGCATAAATGTGTTGACGGTGCATAGTGATGGTTCGTCGACATGTCGATGGTGCTTCGACACCGTCTGGTTTCTGCAGAATTTCGTGAATCAGTTCGGATTGCGTCGATTCCATTCGTTCAACTTCTAACCCTATAAATTACTAGAAATACCTACTGATACATTTGTGTATGGGTAAAACACTCTCTACCTTAAATTTCGCCAATGAGGTTTCTTCTCTTGCCTCAAATGTCTTTGGAATCTTAATTAGAATCATTAAGTATCCCTTCTTGCTTGTAAGGACATCATATACACCTTAACTTGCGCTAGTTTATTCACCGCACAACAACCCAAAATTCTGAGGTGTACAATGTAGTGTCTAAGGATGGCATCATGGTGGATCCTAAAAAGATTGAGGTTGTTAGATTTTGGGCTAGGCCTACTTCTATGGCAGAAGTTCGGAGTTTTGTGGGTCTTGCGAGTTATTATCGACGATTCGTGAATGGGTTCTCATCTATTGCTTCCCATTTGACTAGTTTGGCTCAGAAGAATATGGTTTTTTTGTGGTCTGATGAGTGTGAGGAAAGCTTCCCAAAAGCTCAAGGCTTTGTTGACTTCAGCTCCAATCTTAGCTTTACTTGGGGAAGGAAAGGATTTTACGATTTATTGTGATGCTTCTCGGATTGGGTTGGGTTGTGTGTTGATGCAAGAGGGAAAGGTGATAGCATATGCTTCGAGGCAGTTGAAGATGCATGAGAAGAACTACCTCACTTATGACTTGGAGTTGGTGGCGATAGTTTTTGCCTTGAAGATTTGGAGACATTACCTATATGGAGTCCATTGTGAGGTGTTCACGGATCATCATAATCTTCAACACGTGTTCAATCAATAAGATCTAAATTCGAGGCAGCGCAGGTGGATGGAGTTGCTCAAAGATTATCATATTACCATTCTTTATCATCCAGGCAAGGCTAATGTGGTAGCGGATGCATTGAGCCGGAAAGCAATGAGTATGGGTAGTTTTGCGCATTTGATTGTTGAGAAATGTTCCTTGGCTATAGAGGTTCAGTCTTTGGCTAATAGTATGGTGAGGCTTGCTATTTTGTAACCGGGAAAGGTTCTGGCTTGTATAGAGGTGAGGTCATAAACTTTGGAGCAGATTAATACTAAACAGTGCTAGCATATAGCCATGCGTGATGTTTTGATAATTGACAAAGTGAACCTGCAATAAAAAGAAACCAGGTCTAAATACATGTGATAATTGACAAGGTAATTGAACAAAGCTATGAGATGAAACAGAAGCTCCAAACAATGAAAAAAGAATGATAAAGCAAGTAGCACAAAATGGTTAGAAAAAGTCTATAGACATGTACCATTGCAAAGAAGCAGCAGAGAAAAATGTAGACACATTTACACAGATGATCAACATATGTCTGTGAATGTAAATACTGGTGCAATAATCAGATATGAGAGTGAACCAATACATGATAAATCACAAGACATATGCAGAACAAAGGAGATGAAGGTGACTCAATCACACGATCAGTTCAGTAGAAGAATAGAACAAGCATGAAAACATGTTCTATCACAAAGAGTCTTTAAGTGCAGTTGGTGAATGAATCAGACAAGAAGAGATCATGATGCAAAAAAGGTGAAGATGACTCAGATCTATTTTGTTTGAATAAAGAAAGTTACAGACAAAGCACATGAACCAGGTCTACATACATGTTCCAACACAAAGCAACAAAATAATCAGAGTCACAGAGTGAGACAAGACTAAAGACATGATTTATTGAAGCAATGAATAAATCTAAATCAAGAAGAAGAAGACAGACACATAGTAACACATGATCAATGAAATAGGTCTGTTAATATGTTCCATCGTCTATCACAAAAGTAGGCTCAAGATAGAGTAGCAGGAATGAACAAGAAGGGGATGCTGAAACTGGTTCATGAACAAGTTCCATCTCAGACAATACAGAGATTCAGAGGAAGACAAACTAGGTGGATGAAACAGGTTTGTGAATATGTTTCAGCGCAAGTCCTACAACAACTAGGATTTGAAGTTTAATGGTAAAGACTTGGTGGTCAAGTATGCATATTTCCTTGCCATATTTATTGAGATTAGTAAGATTTGTACACGGACAAGAAGCGCAAAGAAAGAATCCAAATACAACAAAAACCCTATTACATCTCATGGGCCTATTCGAAGAGGGTTTTATGTTTGCCGACCTGTGGTGCACTTAATGTTATAAATATCTAAGTCTTACCAAGAAAAAGGTCTGCGCACCCATAAAGAGAGAATTCAGAATATCGACCTATCAAAATATTTATCAAGTATATTCAGAATTTAGGCGTACGTCCCTAGTACGAGAAGAAGATTGAAGAAGCTGTCAAATAAAGCTTATATTTTATAGTTCTTGAGTCTAGAAAACTTGTATTAGGTTAGTCTATCGAGTTGTACTTTATCTGCTTTCATAGAAGCATATAATTAGTACAAAATGTTGTAAATTCAATTTCAAGTTGGGGATCGACTTAGAGGTTTCTTACTAGTCGAGGGAGATTACTGAGATTGGAATTAGAGGTTAGTTCCTAGGTTACAGAGGTTGCAAATTTTGCAGAGGCTCACCGTTGTAGTGGAGTTTGGGGAAAATCATACAGAGGTGTGGGTCGTGGTTTTTATCGCATTTGTGAGCCGGGTGGGTTCCACGTAAAAATCACTGTGTTCTTTACTTTATATATTGCAAGACGCTAGCATAGAACAAGTAAAGTAACGTGTTTCATCCTTAGGCGAAAATTTGATATGGCATAGGATATGAAGTACGTCATGTAACCCAACAAGTGGTATCAGAGCGGGTTCTCCTCAAAGAGGTTAACATCTTAGGAGAAGATCATGATGAATGCTGCACCACCTACCAAACAAAGTTAAACAGAGTCAGTCAAGGTCATGATCATCAGAGTTGTCAGCCTACAAGCATGTGAAATCGAGGAAGGCTACACTGCACGTGAAATCGAGGAAGGCTACACTGGCTCAAACAAGAAAGATAATGATGCACACAGTGAATCAGCCGTCATGGGAAGCTATATGAGAAGGCCTAAGATAAGTACATGGAGCTCAATCTCTAAGTATGACTCTGTGATGGAAAGAGATGACACAGATCTCTTAATATCAAGGATCTTGACTTCAACACCTTGGAAGAGTCATGTGGAAGTATCCTTGACCCTTGAAAGCTAGATTGAATCCTAAAAGAAAGCATAAAGACCCTGGTAGTGAAGTTGAGTAATAAATATTGGGACATGAGTGATGAAAGAAAGGAATAGGTAACTCAACTGTCTATCTTGATCATATCTTTGAAGCAAATTGTAAATATCGACTCAGGCCCCACAGTATGGACCTAAAGCTGACAACTCAATATATTGAAAAGAAAGATGAACCTAGAAAAGAAGAAGGAGCCATACGATGCTGGGCTCTGAATTCAAGGCCTTGATTGTTGTTATAAGAAAAGAGTGACAGGAAGCAAGAACATCAACATATGTAAATGCTTGCTCAATGTTATAAAATTGGAATCAAAAGGAGTCACTCTTAATACAAGAAGAAGGATTGCATATTGATAGGGGGAACTTATGTTAGGTGGAAAAAAGGGGTTGAACCTTGAATTAACCAAAAGGGATCACACAAGCTTCTAATACTGACTAGAATGAGGGCTTCAGTTTAAGATTAGCTTGGGAACGGGAACGTGGACGCTCAAGTGATAGGTATGTACATCTATTTCATATGTTTGTAATGCACATACATATGATTAAGACATTAAAAATAATCGTTATACTCCTTAGGTTCAAACATATTTCATCCTTAGACGTCTCTTAAAAGGAAAAAGTAGGGATATGTAACAACATTAGATATTAAATAGGATCCTTTTGTAATGATGACTCGATTTTGAAAACACACAAACATCGTGTCAATCCCTTTGCATGATACACACTTGGAGTGAAAAACCACCTTGAAAATTGAACCGTCCCCATTAAACTGATTTTCTCTCTCCTCCTCTAAAAAAATCAAAATTAAGGTCACTCTTTCACTCATCTTCACTCAGTCATCAAAAATTGATTACTCCCCCCTCTTCAAAAATTAGTGAATCCTTTCCTAAACTAAATGATGGACCAATACGAGTTAGTCTCCATTTCTCCAGAACACCCTCAGACCCCTACTCAAATCAGTTCAAATCCCTCACCACTGCAAATTAATTCTCGACAATACAAACCCCTCAGATAACCCTATGTCAGCCCAAAAGTCAATCGAGAACCCAATACAAGGGTTTTAGAAGGTACTCAAATCTAAGAATATGTCGACACTGAAAAAGCATAAAACATTTGAGGTGTCCAAAACAGGGAGTGAGAAACAAAGAGAAGAAGATATTGAATCAATTAGGGAAAAAGTGAGGGGGAACAAATAAAGAATCCCCAAGGGAAATCAGGTTTATCAGAGAGGGCTAAGTTAGTAGAAGGAGAAAAAGACAGTAATGAAAAATAAGAGAAAATAAAGGAAGAGGATGGTGAGAAAGCTGCTAAAGAAAGTATGTCTGAAGGATGTACGATTTTGGGCAATGATGGAGAAAAGGAAATAATTCAAAAAGCTGACACTCATGTAGCAGACAAACAGATGGAGCAACCTGCTCCAGACAGGAAATAGGCTACAACCATAGAACAAGTAATGCAACCTATTCGAGAAATGAGTGTTGCGACCAGTGAAAATGACAAGGAGATTCCTACCACTCAGGTAGGAAGAAGACTTAGAAAAGCATCTGAAAATCCATTAGTGAAACCAAACGAAGAGATAGTTAAAAGAAAAAAAAGTCAAGTTCTCTCTAGAACTCCTTACCCCAGAAGCAAGAAGAGACAAGCTGATGTTGAACTTGAAAAGGCACTGTAGGCTAGCAGGAAGTCAAAACATATGAGCATCAGGCCTGGTAGTTCAGGAGAAAAGGATGAGATGATAGGTGAAAGCTCAACAGGGAACAACAAGGAAAAGGGAAAAACTGCTGCCACTAAGAGACTTAAAGCATCTGAGATCAAGAATAGTTCATCAAAAAGAAAGTTTCAGGCCAAGTTGAGGGTTGAGTGGGATGAAAGTGAAGAAGAAGTGTATTTTGCGTCTACACATGAAGAGATTGATGAAATTGAGAATCATGATGAAGAAATGAAAGTGACCTTCTCTGAAGTTGAAAAGGCTATCTAGTTTAAATTAAGAGTTGTATTGAGAGGTATAATGATTACTGGTCAAGAAGAACCAGAGATGATTATCTTACTGGAAAAGATAGCACTATAGAGGTGGAACAACTTATTTCTTCCTAGAGAAGAAGAAAGGAAGATGGCTAGAAAGGAGGTAATCAAGTTCTACACAAACGAAACCTTTACACACACCACCTTGACCAGCACAGTGCTTGGAGTACAGTTTAATCTCACTACTCAAGTGTAACGCGAAATCTTGCATGTAACCTTAGAAGGGTGGGCACACTACGTGAAGGGAGAATGGCCACCACTCACTAACATGGCTATAGCTTTGGAAATCACCAAAAAGCTATCAAATAATCCAAATGTTGTGATGTCCAGAAGAGTAAAGAAAAGGGAAATGATTAAACTGCACCATTGATATTTTGAAGTAGTCTGCAAGATGATCCCGACAAGAAGCCAAGAAAGAGGTGAAGCCAGTTGTCTGGATATGGTATTGATGGAACGGTTAGATACTGGGGCTCCAATAAATCTACCCAGCCTCATGATTTAACATATGGCTAGAATTTCTCAAAAGGGAACAAGGAAGATCCACTTGCATACTGGTTTTGGTTGGTAGATATATTTGATTATTTTCAAGTACCAGTCAAGGTGTAGCAGTATCAGGCCACAAGAGATGCTATTGATATCAAGGAACAAGTTGCGCAACCTGATCTAGAGGGATGAGATAAAACTGAACGATAGAACGTACTGATCAAATTGCAGCCAAAGAAGCTGAGATTACTACTCTTAAGATGCTCTACCAGGAAAAATTGGACAAACTTCATATTGAGTACAAATTGGAGCAACAAGAGTTGAATGGTCGAATTAAAGATTACAACAGGCTTTGGACAAGAAAAGGGAAGAAAATACCAGTGCTACTCAGAAACTACGAAAATCTCTTACCCAAGATCTAGTGTCTTCTTCCAAAGCTCCCTCTTAGCTCAAATAAAACTTGCCTAGTTTTGTGTCTCAATGTCAGTGTCTCGTAGAATGTCATGTTTGCTACTATTTCAAACTACGAATTTATGATGCATATGTGTAACCACATTTTCTTGCTGGTTTTTAAAATTGTCTATGATGTTTTTGTTTTGACAAAAATAAAGATTGAGCAATAAGGTTGATACTACTAAATTCATCCTGATCTTAGCTTAAATTTTTAGTGATTTCAAAAGGGGGAAGATTAGTTAACTACGTGCTTTTTGATTCGATCGTTAACTTGGTTTGTTATAAGTATAATGTAAATACTGGACTAAGAGAGGGTTAAAATAGGTTGTACATGATGTAAAGAGCATAAGATTTTTAATCATAAAAAAGGGGGAATTTGTTGGCATATAGCCATTTGTGAAGTTTTGATGATTGACAAAGTGAGCCTATAATGAAAAAAAAAAACCAGGTCTAGATACATATGATAATTTAAAAGGTAATTGAACAAAGCTAGACAGTTGGTTGAGATGAAGCAGAGGTTCTAGACAATGTAAAAGGCCTGAAAAAAAGCACCACAAGATGGTTAGAACAGGTCTATAGACATGTTCCATTACAAAGATGCAATAGAGAAAAATGCAGACACATGAACACAGATGATCAACATATGTATGTCAATGCAAAAACTGATGCAATAATCAAATAAGACATGATAAATCACAAGACATGCAGAACAATGGAGATGAAGGTGACTCAGTCACATGAGCAGTTCAATAGAAGAATAGAACAAGCATGAAAACATGTTCTATCACAAAGAGTCTTTTGGTGCAGTTGGTGAATGAATCAGACGAGAAAAGATCATGAAGTAGAAAGAGTGAAGATGACTCAGATCTATTTTGTTAGAATAAAAAGAGTTGTAGACAAAGCACATCAACCAGGTCTACATACATGTTCCAACACAGAGAAACAACATAATCAGAGTCATTGAGTGTGACAAGAATGCAAACATGATTTATACAAGCAATGAATAAATCTAAATAAAGAAGAAGATAGACAGATAGCAAAATATGATCAATGAAACAGGTCTGTCGGCATGTTCCATCATCCATCATGAACAGAAAGTGCAAGATAGAGTTGCGGGAATGAACGAGAAGGGGATGACAAAATAGGTTCATGAACATGTTCCATCTCAGACATTATAGAGACTCAGAGGCAGACGAACCAGGTGGATGAAACAAGTTCGTGAACATATTCCAGTGCAAGTCCTACAGCAACAAGAATTTGCCATTTTATGGTAAAGACTTGGCAGTCAAGTATGCATATTTCCTTGCCATATTTGTTGGGATTAGTAAGACTTCTACATGAGCAAGAAGCAGACTCAACAAGGAAAGAACCTAAATACAACACAGACCCTATTACTTCTCATGGGCCTACTCGAAGAGGGTTTTGTGTTTGCCGACTTGTTGTGCACTCAATGTTATAAATATCCAAGTCTTACCAAGAAGAAGGGTTGTGCACCCACAAAGAGAGAATTTAGAATATCGAGCTATCAAAAGATTTATCAAGTATATTTAGAATCTAGGCGTGCATCCCTAGTATGAGAAGAAGATTGAAAAAGCTATCAAATAGAGTTTATAGTTTACAATTCTTGAGTCTAGCGAACTTATATTAGGTTGGTCTATTGAGTTGTACTTTATCTGTTTTCATAGAAGCATACAGTTAGTACAAAATATTGTAAATTCAACATCAAGTTAGGGATCGACTTGAAGGTTGCTTACTAGTCTAAGAATATTAGTGAGATAGGAATTAGAGGTTAGTTCCTAGGTTACAGAGGTTGTAACTTGAATTTGCATAGGCTTACCATTGTAGTGGAGTTTGGGGAAATCCTACAGAGGTGTTGGTCATGGTTTTTATTGTCCTTGTGAGCTAGGTGGTTTCCACATAAAAATGACTGTGTTATTTACTTACCTGCTATTAATATTCTGGAAGATGCTATCATAGAACGGGTAAAGTAACGTGTTTCATCCTTAGGGAAAAATTTAATATTGCCTAGGATAAGAAGTAGGTCGGGATAAGGTGTTGAGATGGGAGGCAAAGGAAGTGATTCTTGATGGTGAAGTGGTTTTGAGCATAAAGGGATGTGTTTGCTTTCCTCATATGGGTGGTTTGATTAGGTTGATTATGGAAGAGGCTCACAATTCCAGGTATTCCATTCATTCGGGTGCTACAAAAATGTACCGTGACTTGAGGTAGTAGTAATGGTGGGGTAGAATGAAGAGGGATATAGTGGAGTTTGTATCTCAGTGTTTGAATTGCCAATAGGTTAAGTATGAACATCAGGAACCATGTGGTATGACACAGAGGATGCCCATTCCGGAGTGGATGTAGGAGAAGATAACAATAGACTTTGCGGTAGGGCTACCGAAGACTTTGGGAAAGTTTGATGCTATTTGGGTTATCGTGGACAGGCTGACCAAGTCCGCACATTTCATTCCAGTTCAGACTACCTAAAATTAGGAGAAGTTAGCGAGGATCTACATTAGGAAGATTGTTCGGTTGCATGGAGTGCCCATTTCTATCATTTCAGACAGGGCAATTAGTTCACTTTTCATTTATGGAGGACTTTGCCAAAGAAGATGGGGACTCAGTCGAATCTGAGTACCGCATTTCACTTGCAAATGGATGGTCAGTCTGAGAGGACTACTCAGGTGTTAAAGGATATGCTGGGGGATAGCGTGTCTAATTTTGGTGGTCATTAGGGCCAGTTTTTTTTCCGTTGGCAGAGTTTTTTTCACAACAAAATTTATCACTCAAGTATTGATATGGCACCATTTGAGGCTTTGTACGGTAGGAGATATCGCTCTTCGATTGGTTTGTTCGATGCATTCGAGGTGAGACCTTGGGGTACTAATTTATTGAAAGACTCCTTAGATAAGGGAAAGTTGATTCAGAAAAAGCTTCTTGCGGCTCAGAGTAGGCAATTGAAGTATACAGATTAAAAGATTCGTGGTATGGAGTTCATGGTTGGTGATCAGGTTCTATTGAAGGTTTTTCCCATGAAGGGTGTAATCAGATTTGGGAAGAAGGGTAAGTTAAGTCCGAGGTTCTTTCGAGATTCTTCAACGTGTTGGTGAGGTAGCCTATGAGATGACATTGCCACCAAGTTTAGCGGGTGTTCACCCTGTGTTTCATGTTTCCATGCCGAAGAAATACCATTTGGACGGGTCTTATATAATTCATTGGGACTCCGTGTTATTTGATTAGAATATGTCCTTTGAGGAAGAGCTGGTGGCAATCTTGGATAGGCAAGCTAGGAAGTTAAGATCAAAATAGATAGCTTCAGTAAAGGTATAGTAGAAGCACCACCCAGTTGAGGAGGCTACATGGGAGATCGAGGCGGATATGCGGAGTAGATAACCCAAGCTCTATATCAATTCAGGTACCTTTCCCCTTCGTTTCATTTCTATTTGAGGATGAACATTTGTTTAATTGGTATGTGATGTAATGACCCGTTCAGTTATTTTAGTCTTCTTTCCTCGTTTTACCCCAAATACCCTTTTCATAGTATCTTTTCTGTATTTATGACTTGCGCTGATATAAAATGCGGTTCCCGATGCAATCGGGTGGGTTTTGTTAATTTCGAAGATTTTAGAGATTTCTAAGTTGAAGAAGTGAAAAGATTTAACCAATGTCAACATCGGGGGTATACTTGTCAATTTTGAAGTTTCATCGATTCCATTAGGTCTGAAATAACATTTGTGTCTTGGTTGAGCTTTTGGTTTGGGCCCCGAAGTGTTCGTTGTGATTTGGGTCATTGGTTGTTATTATGAGTTTTGGATGCTTTGCAGTTGACCGTGGTCAACCCCAGGTCAGTCGATTATTTGATTTATGTTAGGGGGGCTCTCGGTGAGTTTTGGGTATCCATTCTGAATTTATGAAAAACCAAATTTTCGGGTTCAAATTTAACAGGTTTCCTTTTTTGCGTTCGCGAGCGAGGTACCGCGTTCGCGTAGGCCTCCTCACGTTCACGAAGTGGAATTGGCTTGGGCTAGCCAAGACGAGAAGCCTCGCTTTCGCGAGACCCCCCTCACGCTTGCGAAGGCCAAATCTCAAGGGTTGGGTCTCGTGTCATTGCGATTGCAAGGGATCTCCACGTTCATGATGAAGAAAATCAATGAAACAGTGTTTTATTTCCATTTTCGAAGGGGGACTTCATTCTAAAATAATTAAAGTTCTTGTAACGACCCTTCCGGTCGTTATGGGAAATGTAAGATCACCCCACCAAATAGAACCTTTCCAAAGGTAGAACGAGCCAGTAGAGACTCAATCGTGTAAGGTTATGAGTTGAAACTTGACTTATTTGTGGTTGTTGCTTGATTTTCTTGAGTCCATCGAGGGGTGACATTGAAAATTGGAACTCCGTTGGGAATTTTGAGGCCATGGGTGGATTAGTAGGATGGTTTTATGTATATGTGCTGAAATGTTGGGTGATAGAAGAAAAACAAGAAAAAAAATTCGAGCTCACTGCCTAATTGGGACCGCTGTGGCGGTGGGAGTACCGCTGCGGTGGTACCGCTATAGTGGTACATGGACTGCTGCCAGCGGCCATCCATTTCCTCGGTGGCCACTGTGGCGGAAGGTTGGCCGCTATGGAGATACCGCTATAGCGGTGGATAGACCGCCATGACGGTGAAGCGGATTCCCTTGGTCCGCTATAGCGGTGAAACGACTGCTATGGCGGTCGACGAAAAACAGTAGACCAATTTTATAACACTTAGTCTCCCATTCATTATCCTTCTCTATCATTCCGTTTCTCCTTCATGATTGTCATCCCTTTTGTGGGTCTTCAATTGTGGAATTGTAATAAAAACCCTACAAATTAATAAACCTTCTAAAGGCTTAGGTTGATTTCTCTAAATCATATATTGAATACTTAGAGCCACGAACTAAGTGAATTGAGACCTAGGATTATATAAAAATGATGTCTTGACCATGAAATCTGCTTGTAATGGGAATGTTGATATAGTATCATTACAAATTGTTGTTTAATGATTACTAAGCCCTTGATAGGTTACTTTACACCTAGAAAATCATCCGCCCCTTTGAATGGGGTAAAGGAAAGGGTATTTTTGAATTGATACTTGTGATTTGGGTAATTGTGACTCATTGAGCCTTCTATTTCTAGACTTTGCGTGTTCTGAGGCTTTGAGGAAGGGAACAGCTAGAGCGGAGTGACTTGCATTGTTCCAGCTCTACGTTTGAGGTAGGTTATCGTCTAATTGAGTTAGACTTTAGTTAGTTGATTGTATGTTTTGTGAATTCTTTAGGAGAAAGCATGTTTAGTTTTCATGCATGCTATTGTGTGGCTAAACTCCTATATGAATATGATTGAGTGATTGTGTAGGCTTCGTGCCACTATTCCTGTGTGTTAAATCTGTAGTGGATGTGTTGTGATTAGAAGCTAATATGATATTCTCGAGGGTATTGTGACATGAAATGATGATTTGAGCATTAATATTGAGAAGCTAAAAAATATTGCTCTGTAAAGAGGTATGGAAAGACACACATATGACCCAGATTATAGTCTCGTGGTCTGAGGTTAGTTTTGAAAACGAGAGGTAAGTTGTTATATCCCACGTCCAAGGTTCGTTCTGGAGCGGAGGTTTGTGCTCGGGTCCAAGGAGTGAATCCGAAACGAGTGATACATGGACACCATGTGCCCCTGCAGGTCATGCCTACTGAGCAATGGCATCAGTTAGCATATGTGTACAATGAGAGTGGTTATTGTGGTAAACTTATTTCTATTGTGGCTTCCATTGATTTTAATACTTGATATCTTGGTGATTTGATTGTGATTCTTGATATCTTGTTGATTTGATTGTGATTATCCTTGGTTGACTTGTTATGGTTTATTGATATTCATGTCTGTTGGCTGGCTTGTTTATTCTATTGATTTTATGAGATATGCTTGATACTAATCTTAGTCGGCCTATGATATTTACTGGTACATAGTATTTGTACTAATACTACCTTGCTGCATTCTTTTGTGTGCAGATTGTGACGCAGAGACTGCTACCGGCCCTTATATTTAGCGTTGATGTCATTTGCTGATAGATCTAGGGTGAGCTTCTTCCCATGTCAGGATGCTCGAAGATCTTTCTTGTGATGTCTTCTCTTATTCTGGACATTATATATATCTATTAGTCACATTTCATTCCATAGATATGTTTTAGATTAGAGTCCTATACGATGACTTTCGGATTTTGGGGATTTTGTAATAGTTAGATCTTCCACACATATTTCAGTGTGTTATGGCATGACTCATTTCGTTTAATTGATGGTTAAATGAGTAATAACTGATTAACTTGGTTAACATAAAATCGGATTTGATTGAATAGATAGCTTGTGTGTTGGTTCACCCACTAGGAATTAGTTCGGTGCCAGTCATGGCGGGTTTAGGTCCTGACAGAGTTGGTATCAGAACTTTAGGTTCGTCGATCTCGTCGTACAAGGACATGTCTAGTTGTGTCTTGTGGATTGGTACGGAGAAGTCTGTACTTATCTTTGAGAGGCTACCGGACAGTAGGAAAACTCCCTTTTCTTTCTTTCTTTCTTTCTTTCTTTCGTGCTACGTGATTCCAATTGGTTTCTGCTGATTCAAATTGGTATCTAACCATCCTCAATTCTCTCACAAATAGAGAGAGCACTCGCGACAACAGCTAGAGGTAGAGGTGGAGGTAGAGGGGCGGCCTCAGCAGGGAGTGGCATCCCAGTGGTTGACCCCGTGCCTCCAGTGGTTCCTAAAAAGGCAGCGGGACATGTAGCCGCAACAGACCAGCCAGCGGCAGTGCCAGTTCCGCCAGGAGCTATAGCTGCTCAGCAGATGCTATGGCACAGGTGCTGAATTTGTTGTAAAGGTTAGCACAGGCCGGAGCGATACCAACCGGTCCAGCAGGTAGAGGCGCAGGAGTAGCAGCCCTAGGTCTGGACAAAGCACAGGCTCCAGAGGTTCAGCATGCAGCAGCAGTGGCACCTCGCTTGGAGGAAGTTTTGGGTTTTGAGGCCATTCTGAGGCCGGTTGCAGGGCCAGTGATGAGTGGCGAGGAGCATGATCTGTTTTGGAGGTTCACTAAAATGAAGCCTCCCGTGTTCTATGTTACTAAGTCAGAGGACGCATATGAGTTTATCATCGACTGTCACGAGAGGCTCCATAATGGGGGCCGTGGACAAGTACAGGGTAGAGTTTGTAACCTTCTAGTTCTTGGGTGATGCCAAGCTACGGTTTAGGGCATAAGTGGAGTGTAGGCCAGCTGGGTCTCCTCTGTTGACTTGGGTTCAGTTTTACTCTGTGTTTCTAGATAAGTATGTTCCGCGTACTCTGAGCAACCAAAGGAAGGATGAGTTCCCTACTATTGATCAGGGGATCTCGTCGGTTGCTGTGTATGAGTCTCATTTCCACTCCCTGTCCCGATATGCTCTTCATTTGCTGCCCACTGAGAGGGAGAGGATACGGTGGTTCGTGAAGGGGCTGAACACTGGGCTTCAGTTATTGGCTCTTCAGCTTGTAGCCACTGGGGCATCAATTCAGTAGATAGTGGAGCATGTCCGCATTGTTGAGGGTATTAAGTAGGAGAGTCATGCGAAGCAGGTAGAGAAGAAGGCCCATAGGGGTGAGATTTTCAGCAATTCCTTCTCAAGGGGTTAGAGTTAGTAGGTATATTCAGGGTGTCCGGTTTAGTCCGCGATGTCGGTGTCAGGTGGAGGCCCATCAGGGGTAAATTATCAAGCTTCCGGTCAGCATGGAGGCTACACTGCTTCATCAGCTTCTGTTCAGTGGCCTATACTGGACCGTGCTTGCTTCGAGTGTGGTGAGATAGGGCATATTAAGAGGTATTTCCCCAGACTTAGATAGAGTGGACAGGGGACTCAGTATCAGGCTCCCCGAGCTCCGTTTGCACTAGATTGAGGGGGTAAGGATCGCGCACTGGCAGGGCGGGGCGGCCACACCGCGGGTAGGGGTGGTGCCCAGCCTAACCGAGGCGATCCTCAGACAGGTAGAGGCAGACAGCATCCCGACAGGAGCGGGGCTCAAACTGGTCATGGTAATCGCAGTGGTTAGCATGGTACGGGAGGGCGCGGTCATTTGTACGCTTTTACAGGTAGACTTGAGGCTGAGGCCTCCGATGCAGTTATCACAAGTATTATCTCAGTTTATAATCGAATGGCTTCTGTTTTATTTGATCCCGACTCTACCTTTTCTTATGTGTCTACATATTTTGCTGTGGGTCTGGATATGACGTGTGATACCCTTGATGTCCTCATTTTTGTATCTACTCCAGTTGGGGATTTTGTGGTGATGGATAACGTCTACCCTTCTTATACTTTCATGGGATATGGTACTTCGACAGATTTGATGATCCTAGATATGGTAGATTTTGATGTTATTTTGGGTATGAGTTGGTTGTCCCCGCACTATGCTATACTAGATTTCCATTCTAAGACGTTTACATTAGCTATGCCAGGGGCACCTAGACTTGAGTGGAAGGTTAAACTTAGTCCCCTCCCTAAGAAAGTTGTATCCTTTGTTTATACTAGGAAGCTAGTAGAGAAAGGCTATCTAGCTTATTTAGCGCATATTCGTGACACCAGTGCAGATACTCC
Organism: Lycium barbarum; assembly: GCF_019175385.1. Classification (NCBI taxonomy): domain Eukaryota; kingdom Viridiplantae; phylum Streptophyta; class Magnoliopsida; order Solanales; family Solanaceae; genus Lycium; species Lycium barbarum. Next base: position 102,357,579 of record NC_083338.1, on the reverse strand, counting down.
ATCTCTTGATTCGGTTCCAGTGGTAAGCGAGTTTGCGGATGTGTTCCCCGCGGACTTGCCTGGTATGCCACCGGATCGGGACATTGATTTCAGGGTTGACTTAGACCCAGGAGCATGTCCCATCTCTATCCCACCTTATAGGATGGCGCCAGCAGAACTCAGGGAATTGATAGAGAAGTTGCAAGATCTTCCGAGTAAGGGGTTTATTCGCCCAAGTGCCTCTCTGTGGGGTGCTCCTGTGTTGTTTGTTAAGAAGAAGGATAGGTCTATGCACATGTGTTATTAATTACCGTCAATTGAATAAGGTAACTATCCGAAACAAGTACCCCATTCCCCGTATTGATGACTTGTTTGATCAGTTACATGGAGCATCTATGTTCTAAAAAATTGACTTAAGGTCTGGGTATCATCAATTGAAAATTCGGGCAGAGGATGTTCTTAAATCAGCTTTTCGGACTTGGTATGGGCACTATGAGTTCTTGGTTATGTCTTTCGGGCTTACTAATGCCCCAGCTGTGCTCATAGATCTGATGAACAGTGTGTTTAAGCCCTATTTGGACTTTTTCAAAATAGTGTTCATTGATGATATCCTGGTGTACTCTAGAAGTAAGGAAGAGCATGAGAAATATTTTAGAATTACTTTTCGGATGTCGCGGGAGAAGGAGCTGTATGCTAAATTCTGCAAGTGTGAATTCTGGTTGTCTTCTGTGTCCTTCTTGGGGAATGTTATTTTGAAAAAGGGTATTATGGTGGATCCTCAGAAATTTAGGCAGTCAGGGAATGGGCTAGGCCCACATCAGTGATTGAGATTCGTAGTTTCATCGGTCTGGCTAGCTACTATCATCAGTTTGTGAAAGGGTTTGCATCTATTGCTTTTCATTTGACCTGCTTGACTAAAAAAGAGGTACCCTTTCAGTGGTCCGACGAGTGTGCGGAGAGCTTTTAAAAGCTTAAAATATTGTTGACTACGGCACCGATTTTAGCATTGCTCGTGGAGGGAAAGGATTTTGTTATTTATTGTGACGCTTCACGTTCTGGTTTGGGTGCTGTTTGATGTAGGAAAAGAAGGTGATTACGTATGCTTCTTGGCAGTTGAAGGTAGATGAGAAGAACTATCCTACTCATGACCTGGAGTTGGCAGCGGTGGTGTTTGCATTGAAAATCTGGAGGCACTACTTGTATGGTGTCCATTGTGAGGTGTACACAGACCATCGCAGTTTGCAGCATATGTTCACTCAGAGGGATCTGAACTCTAGGCAGCAGAGATGGATGGAACTGCTGAAGGATTGTGACATCACAATTTTATATCACGGTGGTAAGGCAAATGTAGTGGCTGACGCATTAAGCAAGAAGTCGGCTAGTATGGGGAGTCTGGCTCATTTGATTTCTTTAGAGCGTCCGTTGGCTAGAGAGGTTCAGACTCGAGTTAATAGTTTTATAATGTTGGATATTTCCAACACAGGCAGGGTGTTGGCTTGCGTTGAGGCTCGGTCATCGTTCTTAGAAAAGATTAAGGCAAAGCAGTTTGAGAATGCTAAGTTGTGTAAAATACTTAATAAGGTGTTGCGAGGTGAGGCCAAAGAGGCTGTGATTGATGAGGAGGGCATGCTGCGAATCAAAGGGAGAGTATGTGTGCCACGTGTAGGCGACTTGATCAAGACCATTCTGATAGAGGCTTATAGTTCGAGGTATTATATCCATCCTGGCGCCACTAAGATGGATCGTGATTTGAGGCAATATTATTAGTGGACTAGGATGAAGCGTAATATAGTAGAGTTCGTTGCTCAATGTCTAAATTTCTAACAGGTGAAGTATGAACATCAAAAACCTGGGGGTACACTGCAGAGGATGCCCATTCCTGAGTGGAAATGGGAAAGAATAGCCATGGATTTCGTAGTGGGTCATCTGAAGATGCTAGGGAAGTTTGACTCTATCTGGATTATTGTTGACAGGTTGACTAAATCTGCCGACTTTATTTCGGTGAAGATAATTTATGATGCGGATAAATTAGCTAAAGTCTGCATTCGTGAGGTGCTTAGGCTTCACGAGATTCCTATCTCTATCATGTCCGACAGAGGCACCACATTCACATCCAGGTTTTGGGAGTGTTTGCATGAGGAGTTGGGTTCAAAGTTGGATCTTAGCACAACCTTCCACCCTCAGACTGATGGGAAGTCTGAGCGGACTATTCAAGTTCTTGAGGATATGTTTCGTGTGTGTGTGACAGACTTTGGTGGGTACTGGGACTAATTCTTGCCTTTGGCCAAATTTTCCTGCAATAATAGCTACCACTCGAGTATTGATATGGACCCATTTGAGGCGTTGTATGGAAGAAGGTGTAGGTCTCCTATTGGATGGTTTAACGTGTTCGAGGTAAGACTGTGGGGTATCGACCTTCTGAGAGAGTCCCTATAGAAGGTGAAGGTGATTCAAGCCAAGCTTCTGGCAGAGCAGAGTAGGCAGAAAGAGTATGTGGATCGCAAGGTCTGAGATCTTGAGTTTGAAGAGGGGGAGCAAGGGTTGTTTAAGGTATCACCCATGAAGGGTGTGATGAGGTTTGGGAGGAAGGGCAAGCTTATCCCGAGGTATATTGGGCCGTTTGAGATCCTCAAGCGTATGGGGGAAGTGGCTTACAAGTTGGCTTTACCTCTGGGTTTATCAAGCGTTCATCCGGTATTTCACGTTTCAATGTTGAAGAAGTTCCACGGTGATGGTTCTTACATAATTTGTTAAGATTCGCTTTTCCTAGATGAGAATTTGTCATATGTGGAAGAGCCCATTGCTATCTTAGACAGAGATGTTCGCAAGTTGAGGTCCAAGGAAATAGCCTCCGTGAAAGTCAGTGGAAGAATCGTCCAGTGGAAGATGCTACTTAGGAAACAGAATTTGTTATGCGTACCAAGTATCCTCGGCTTTTGGACGAGATAGGTAACTCCTCCCTAGATTTCTCATCTTTGTCCGTTCGAGGATGAACGGTGTTATAATTAGTATCTGCTGAAACTTGACTTATTTGTGGTTGTTGCTTGATTTTCATTAGTCCGTCGGGGGGTCACGTAGAAAATTAGAACTCCGTTGGGAATTCCGAGGCAACTGGTGGATTCGTAGGACGTCTTTATGTATATATGCATGTTTGTTTTGTGTTTTTGAGGCCTCGGATGAAATGTTGGATGATAGGGGGAAAACTGAAAAAAAAAAAAAGTTGAGCTCACTGCCCAATTGGGTCCGCTGTGGCAATGGGAGTACCGCTGCGGCAGTACCGCTATAGCGGTGGGTAGTCCGCTGCCAGTGGCTATCCATTTTCTCGGTGGCCGATATGACGGGCGGTTGGCCGCTATGGCGATATTGCTATAGCGGTGGATAGATCAACATAGCGGTGAAGCGGATTCCCTTAGTGACCGCTATAGCGGGACCGCTGTAGAGGTGAAACGACCGTCGTGGCGGTTGATGGACAATAGTGGCCCGGTTTTATAACACGTAGTCTCCCATTATTTATTCATAAAACACCAACACAGTTCCCAACAAGCACCTAGGGTGAAATTCCAAGATAGGGCAAGAAACTTTTGAGAGGTAAGTCTCATCTATCCCTTTCTATCATTCCGTTTCTCCTTCTTGATTGTCATCCCTTTTGTGATCTTCAATGGTGGAATTGTAATAGAAACCCTACAAATCAATAAACCTTCTAAACTTGATGGGTTATGGTTATTATCACTTAGTTATCATCAAAAGGCTTGGGTTGATTTCTCTAAATCATAAATTGAATACTTAGAGCCATAAATTAAGTGAATTGAGACCTAGGGGTCTATAAAAATGGTGTCTTGATCATGAAATCTGCTTGTAATGGGAATGTTGATATAAGGTTTTGAGCCATAAATTTACACCTAGAAAATCATCCGCCCCTTGGAATAGGGTAAAGGGAGGGGTATTCTTGAATTGGTACTTGTGATTTGGGTAATTATGACTCATTGAGCCTTCTATTTCTAGACTTTGAGCGTTCTAAGGTTTTGAGGAAGGGAAAAGCTGTAGCGGAGTGACTTGCATTGTTCCAGCTCTACAATTGAGGTAGGTTACGGTCTACTTGAGTTAGACTTTGGTTAGTTAATTGTATGTTTTGTGAATTCTTTAGGAGAGAGCATGTCTAGTTTTCATGCATGATATTGTGTGGCTAAACTCCTATGTGAATATGATTGAGTGATTGTGTAGGCTTCGTGCCACTATTCTTGTGCATTAAATCTGCAGTGGATGTGTTGTGATGGTAAGCTAATATGATCTTCTCGAACGTTTTGTGACATGAAATGATGATTTGGTCATTGATAATGAGAAGCTAAGAAACACTGTTCTGTAAAGAGGTATGGAAAGGCACACATGTGACCTAGATTATAGGCTCGCGGTCCGAGGTTTATATTTAGACTCCGATTGGAGGATATATATCATTTATAAATATTGAAGGGGTATTGGGCATGATGGTGTTCCCACTTAGTGACTATGATGAGCACTTGGGTCGATACCGGTGTAACTGTGTGGGTTGTTGTTGTACTTAGTGCATATTAGGGCATTCAGGCATGTTGGTGTTACACCTTGGAAATTTCATATCGTCGCATAGTGAATGAACCAATGCGAGCTTGAGGGTAACAGGAAGTTCTTAAGACTATAAGACGAATATTTGGTGGTCTTAGAATGCGTACGTTAAGATCTCGAAGTTATATGAATTGATGGAATAAGGATTAATAAGGATAAGTGGAGTATAAGTGAGGTTTAGGAAAGGTTTTATAATTATTGCGTTACGAAGTGTTTGGCGAGGCCTTGAGGGCGAGTTATAGGGATGTTTAGATCATTAATGAAGTTTTAAACAAGTTTTAAGAAGGTTGTATAAGGATTGGAGATCAAACGAAACGACGAGAACAACTTCGGAAAAACTGTGAGTTACACGACCAATTATACAAACCCATGGAATGTTATAGGGACCGTATAACTCAACAACAACTAAGTATTCCATGGTGGTGAACCACGACTACTTTCACGGATCGTGCAATGTTCCACTGACCGTACAAGTGTCCGTGGAAGTCCCGACGGGCTGAGTAAGTTCAATTATATAAATGTGATTCCACTTCATTAATTTCATTTCCCACACACTTCTTCATCTCTCTCAAGACCTCTAGAAAGTGCCACATACTTCATCTTCAAGAATACTGTCACGACCCAACCCCGTAGGCCGTGACTAGTGCCCGAGCTGGGCACCCGTATACATACCTATCAGATGTAGTCAAACTGAAACTACGAACAATATTGAACTTTACAAAAGAACTCCTAAAGTTCATAGCGTCATCATATATGTATATTCAGATAGATTGTCTCCTGAGGAGTCACAACTGATCAAATCATAAAATGATACGCAAGCCGACAAGGCTGCCACTACACATCAATATCATGTCATATGCAAGCCGGCAAGGCTGCCACTACAGACGAACATCATATCATAGCATATCGTATAGACACAGCTGAACAGGACTTATACACAACTCACACATATGTCTACAGACCTCTAAGAGTACTAACAGTGAAATATGACGGGATAGGGCCCCGCCGTACCCCTGGATAAACATACATATATATATCATAAGATCTGTACCAAAAGTCTAAACTCCGGAACAACGGAGCTCTCCAAGACAGCTGAGTAGAAGTCCTATGCTGAAGGGTCACCAAACTGACTATCTGTACCTGCGGGCATGAAACGCAGCCACCCGAAGAAAGGGGGCAGTACGAGACATGTATTGAGTATATAAAGCATGAAATACAATAAGATGGATCATAACTGAAGTAAAGATTCCAGGAGACAAGTATAATAATCAAGAAATCACTGTACCTGTGCCTTACGAACAAAATCATGCATATCATTATTATATACCGTACCCGGCCCATTATGGGACTCGGTGCCATAATCATATAATCATATCATCATATACATATACCGTACCCGGCCCTCTAGTAAGGGACTCGGTGAATAAAGACGTGTACACGTATACCGTACCCGGCCCATCATGGGACTCGGTGCCATAATCATATCATCGTATCATCACATCATCATATCATCATATCGTCATATAACGTACCCGACCCTCTAGTGAGGGACTCGGTGAATAATGTAGTGAAACTGTGCACGAATACATACCCAGCCCGGGACTCGGTGAATGATACAGTAACAGTATGCACGAGTAGAATGTCATGAGAAACCATATGCAATTACATCATCATCTGAGACTCAATAGAATAAGTAGACTAACTAACACTCGAATATTAAGGCAATAGTCATGTTAGGTACTCTTTGAATGTCGATATGAACTATATCAAATAGAGCCTCAGGAATCATATGTCATGTATCAAGATAATGCGAAACAGCTATTGAAAGTCAAGGACATTAATCATCAAAGAATCTTTAGGAATAGGAACTTTTACATCCCAATTACTATCCAACGTATAGCGGACTCGAGGGGCAATAGCTCAATCACTTAAGAGTCCTAATATCAAGGAGTGAATAAGAATCGTGAATTACACTCAAGACTTATGAATAGGATTACCCCAAAGCTCATATCATTCATCACTTAAATCTAAGACATGCCAAAAGAAAGAAGGGACAGCTTTACATACTTGTTAACGACTATTCGCAAACCCGTTCGCTTTGTCGCTCTTTTAGCCTATTTAATATAAAAGTAACGTTATCGTTAGTAACTATACTTTCTAGTTCATAAATCCGTAGCCCATCTCTTATAAAACTTATTCTTTAACTTATACTTTCTCGTTTAGGGTTTTTCATTAGTTAAAGACTTAACGAAAATCGGGCAGCATTTCTCCTATATATTCGCCTAACCCGAATTTCCAATTATTCTCCTGTTAACACAGAAATACAAACAACAGAGATATACATATAAAATTCTCACAATTCAGCCCATTACAATTCTAACAACCCAACAACTTTTCTAAATCCATTTCAACCCACGATTTCCTATAATATCAATTTTATGCATTTTCTTACTTCCAATTTCGTCCAATCCAATTTTAATAATTCCTTTACAACAATATTAACACCATTATACCACAAAATAAGAAAATCTTACCAAACTTTTCTCGGAGGAATTTCTACGCTCAATTGCTCCAATTTTTACAATTTCTTCTTCCTCGATTCAATATCCAATGTTGCTATCACCTCCTTGAATTTGTAATTTACTTGAAACTTGATCAATAATGGAAACAAGATATTTTTTTCCTTCCATCCATGGCTGGCCGTGAGCAGCCATGGAAGTTATATATTTTTTTTTCTACGTTTCACTTTGAAGAATGAAATTAGCTTTGCTAATTTGTTCATCAATTTCTCATATATATGTTGCCCCTCAAGTAGACACGTGCTACCCCCCCCCCCCCCCCCCCCCCCGTATGACTCATCCAAAGACTTCTTAAATTAATTTATTCTTTTCTTTCTTTTCTTTTTTTTATTTTATTTCGGGTGGAGCCCACAAATAATAATTAAATTAATTAATTTTATTTAATCATTAATCCTTACTTAATAATCTAATCACAATTAATTTTTTCCTAATTTCCAATAATATTTCTACACTAAATAGAATTTATAAATAATTTGTAATAATTAAAATTGAAAATTAAAGGTTCCTATTTCATGTCCGAAAATCATTCCGCCTTTAACTTGAGTCGATTTGCTTGCGAATAGTTCGACGTATAAATATACGAGGTATAACAAATACAAGGGAAATCAAAGGTTTATGCCATAGATTCAAGTGAATAGAGTGCAAGGAAGCTCACTAGGGTTCCTCCAAGTCAAGAATTCTCTTGGGAGTGAAGTTAGGGTTTTCTCCAAGTGAAGTATTACCAACCAAAACCCGTTCCTACGCATTCAAAGGTGAGTTTCATGATTATTACATGTTGTTTAAGGTAAGAAAAAGTTGAAACACTTGGATTATGGAAGAAAATGGAAAATGGATTATAAAAAATGAGATTAGTGGCAATTGTGAATAGTAGATTAATATGAATCATGAATCTTGATATGTTGAGATTGTAATCACGTTATGATTGATGTTAGAAGTATGAGAGAAACATTAGATGAGAATGAATGTAACATTGTAGTATGATTATGACTATGGATGACCATGAGAGTAAATGGTAGAAATTGAATAATGACGACGATATTATGAATATTATTATTGACGTTTGGGAGTTGATATAGAATATGGGAAAAGTTGTATACACAGAGGAAATGCTGCCCAATTTTTCCTAGAAATAGTAAAATGTTCTTATAGTCGATTAACTAATGTTAATGCGACTTCTCTTGAAGGTAGAAACGTGGGCATCGAAGGAGAACAAGCAAGCGATAGATTAGTTAAACGTAAAAGGTATGTGAGGGTAGTCCTTTCTTTATATGGCATGAATCCTATAGCATGATTTTTCCTTCTTTCTCACAAATCCTCAATATATCTCCGAAAGCTAAGAGTCTATGATCATGAATAGTCATATGAGATAAGAGATATATTATGAGCCTAATAATGATGATGAGGAGCTTAAGTATAGAGATCCTAGAGAGCATGATATGATGTTCCTATAAAGTCGACGATGTTGTTCATTGTGTTCACTCACCATATATACTAATTCCTTCAAGGTGAGGCAGAATGCTTATAAATGCTCCATAATGGAATCGCGGGTTCACGACCTTATGTCACCCCGATATCGTATAATTGTCTTATGTTTTCAGTCATGTATTATGATAAAAGTATGATGAGAATATGATAAGTTTATGATATGTACATGATTCTATCACAGTGCGCCTATATGGCTGGGCATACACCGCTAAGGTGGACAGCGTATACACCATGTCTAGATGGCAAGGGAAGACACCACTAGTGGGCGGCATGAGATGGTACCCCGGACGCGGGAGGCTTAGACGCAGGCTAATGATTATCACACCGATCCGATATGGACGGGCAGCTTATACATTTATGCATATATGATATGATGATGATTGTGAGTAAGCCAGCATGTGTTATTTCTTTTATAAGTGACAGTCATATACAGTTGTTCCTTATTGATATTTTCTTTATCTCATTGACATATCTTCATTGCTTATGCGTCTCATACTCAGTACAATGTTCGTATTGACGTCTGTTTTCTTTGAACGCTGTGTTCATGCCCACAGGTAGATAGGGAGGTGATCTTGATCCAGACTCGTAGGAGCTACTAGCTGATTTGAGAGCACCCCATTGTCCGGAGGTGCCTTTGATTGTTCTTTTGTGTATATATATATATATATGTATATTTTGGGCATGACGGGGTCCTGTCCTGTCCATATGTCTAGTACTCTAGTAGAGGCTCGTAGATACGCAGTGTGGGTTATATGGTCTCGCGAGGTTGCTATCATGTATGTATATATATATATATGTATATATAAATAAATTATTTTGATGGCCGAAAGGCTTATGTATATAAAAGTATTTATGTTCTCAAATGACAAACGATTTTCTTATGATTTGAGAATGAACTTGGTAAAAGAACGTTTAATAAGTATGATGAGTAGCAGAACAAGTTGTGCTCGATGGTTAGCCCCCGGTACCCGTCACAGCCCCTAGTTGGGTCGTGAAAAAAGTGGTATCAGAGTAGTTCAGTCCTAGGAAGTGTCTACGAGTCGTATCTAGTAGAGTCTTGTTTATGGTGTGTTGCGCGCCATGCTAATAAAAAAGAGGCTACAGGGCATTTAGGAATACTGACCGTCTTTCATCTTAAGAGATCGTGCAATAGAGCTGTGTTATAAGATTTTCCCCTCTTAATAGTGTGCTATGATTTCAGAAATGCCGCCAAAAGGAAAACCTACAACTGCCCAGAAGGGCAAGGCTACGACAAAAAGGCAGGTAGAAAGAGATCCGCCAATGAATGTGGAAAAGGGCGAGTCACATAATGAGGCTCTATCTAATACTTCCTCCACCCCGCCCAATGTAGAAGAACAAGGAGGAGCTTCAGCTCCAATTCCTCCACCAGTTCCTTCGGGTCAACAAGTGACCAAGGCCATTCATTTGTTGACATAGTTGGTTGCCGCCCAGGCACAGCGGCAGAATGTCAGCTCATGTGATCGGGCAGCTAGTACCAGAGCCCATGATTTTATGAGCTTAAATCCTCCGGAGTTTTTCGGGTCAAAACCGGATGAAGACCTGCAAGGTTTTATTGATGAGATGCTGGGAATATTGAGGATTATCCATGCCTCCGAGACTGAATCTGTGGAGTGGGCATCTTACAGACTCCGAGATGTGGCGGTATTGTGGTACAATAATTGGCTAGCATTAAGAAAAGAAAATGCGCCTCCTCCCGTGTGACAAGAATTTGTAGATGCTTTCATTCGCCACTATTTGCCACCCAAGGTCCGCCGAGCTAGAGCGGACAGGTTCTTAAATCTTGAACAAGGGAACATGAGTGCCCGGGAATATAGCCTTCAATTTAATTCCTTGGCTAGATATGCTCCGACTATGGTGGCCGACATGGGAGATAGAGTGCATCGCTTTGTGAGTGGCTTGGGGTCACATTTGTTTAAGGATTGTTTGACGGCTTCATTGCAAGAAGGGATGGATATTTCCCGAATACAAGCACATACCCAGAACTTAGAGGGACGACAGCAACCAGAAAAGGGTGATCGTGATATGGATAGAAGGCAAAATAAGAGGGCCAGATCTATGGGGGCAGGCAGTGATTATAGAGGGGGATCAAGGGAGACATATTCTAGACACTCAGGCCAATCGGTGACTAGTTGACCTTCTCGATTTACGGGTAGGAGATTTGATCGCTCCTTTCCTTCAGGACAGGGCCAGAGTTTGAAAGTTTTAGGTTCCCAGTTTGGGGGTGATTATACCCAGAGGAGACCCCCAGTACCGCGATGCAGCCAGTGCGGTAGATTACATTCTGGACAGTGTCGCCAAGGTTCGGATGCTTGCTATGCCTGTGGCCAGGTTGGGCATATGATGCGAGATTGCCCGACGATGAGTGGTAGAGGTGGGGTTCAACCTACAGGATAAGTGGCTGGTTCATCTTCAGTACGCCCGGTAGGGCAGACTCCCTAGATGCCAACAGGTCGAGGTAGAGGCAGAGGGGGAGCATCTACTTCAGGCGCCACTCAGCCCCGTGTATATGCTTTAGCAGGACGACAGGATCTTGAGTCCTCCCCAGATGTGGTTACAGGTACATTATCTGTATTTTCCCATGATGTATATGACTTGATAGATCCGGGTTCGACCTTCTCTTATATTACTCCGTATGTTGCTGGCCGTATTGGGGTGAAACCTGAGCCAATTAAACTTTTTGAGGTATCTACTCCGGTTGGTAATCCCGTGATAGTTAGACAAGTGTATAAAAATTGTGTACTTGTGATATGCAATCGCCAGACCAAAGCTGACTTAATTGAGCTGGACATGCTAGATTTCGATGTGATTATGGGAATGGATTGGTTGGCCTCATGCTATGCTAGTGTTGATTGCCAAATGAAAATAGTTCGATTTTGAATTTCCTAGAGAGCCCGTGCTTGAATGGAAGGGTAATACGGCATCTCCAAAAGGTAGGTTTATTTCCTACCTTAAGGCAAGAAAGATGATAGCTAAAGGCTATATTTATCATCTAGTCCGAGTATATGACACCGAAGCAACGTCACCAACTTTCCAAACGGTTCCGGTAGTGAATGAATTTCCAGATGTATTTCCAGATGAACTTCCAGGCCTTCCTCCAGAACGAGAAATTGACTTCGCTATTGATGTGTTGCCGGACACCAAGCCTATTTCCATTCCTCCTTACCGAATGGCTCCGGCAGAATTGAAAGAGTTAAAGGCACAGTTGAAATATTTGCTTGAGAAGGGGTTTATTAGACCCAGTTCATCACCGTGGGGAGCACCTGTTCTATTTGTAAGAAAGAAAGATGGCTCCCTACGAATGTGCATCGATTATAAACAGTTGAATAAGGTAACGATAAAGAACAAATATCCTCTCCCAAGGATTGATGATTGGTTTGATCAGCTACAGGGTGCCAAGTGATTTTCTAAATAGATTTGAGGTTGGGTTATCATCAAGTTAGAGTTAGAGAAGAAGATATTCCCAAAACAGCTTTCATAACGAGATATGGCCAGTATGAGTTCCGACTGATGTCGTTTGGGTTGACTAATGCTCTGGCAGTGTTCATGAATTTGATGAATAATGTATTCAGGCCGCTCTTAGATTTATTCGTGATAGTATTCATTGATGATATTCTGGTGTATTCTCGCACAGAATCAGAACATGCCGATCATTTACGTATTGTTCTTGGGATTCTTCGAGCCCGAGAATTATATGAAAAATTTTCGAAGTGCGAGTTTTGGCTGAATTCTGTAACATTTCTGGGCCATGTTATTTTAGATAATGGCATTCGAGTTGATACTCAAAAAATTGAAGCTGTGAAGACTTGGCCAAGGCCTACAACGCGTACGGAAGTTTGTAGTTTTCTGGGATTGGCAGGGTACTATAGAAGATTCGTAGAGGGATTTTCCTCTATTTCAGCCCCATTGACGAGCTAACCCAGGAGTCAGCTAAGTTTCAATAGAATGATGCTTGTAAACGCAACTTCTAAGAGTTGAAGGACAGATTAACCTCAGCTCCAGTCTTAACACTTCCAGAAGGGCCAGATGATTATGTGGTGTACTGTGATACTTCCGGTGTTTGGTTAGGATGTGTATTAATGCAGTACGGTAGAGTCGTTGCTTAAGCTTCAAGACAACTGCGGAAACATGAAAAGAACTATCCGACTCACAATCTTGAATTGGCTGCAATCATTCATGCATTAAAAATGTGGAGACATTACGTGTATGGTGTACATGTTGATATTTATACAGATCACAAGAGCCTTCAGTACATATTCAAACAGAAGGAGTTAAATCTGCGACAGAGGCAGTGGTTAGAGTTATTGGAAGATCATGATGTGAATATTTATACCACCCCGGAAAAGAAAATGTAGTAGCCGATGCGCTTAGCCGCCGATCAATGGGCAGTTTATGTAAAGTTCCTTCGGAAAAGAAAGAGATGATTCATGAGCTCCACCAATTAGCTAATCTCGGAGTACGTGCGATTGATTCAGGTAGTGCAGGGACTAGTATTAATGATCCCACAGTTTCGTCTTTGAATATGGAAGTGAGAGAGCGACAATATGAAGATCCTCAATTGTGCCACTATAGAGACACATCTCATGAAAAAGAGAAGTCCCCATTTGAAGTTTCCATGGATGGAATTCTTAGATACCGAGGCAGGCTGTGTGTGCCAAATGTCGCAGAATTGCACCATCGAATTCTAGAAGAAGCCCATTATTCCCGGTATTCTATTCACCCTGGTGCAACAAAGATGTATCACGATCTCAAATTGATATATTGGTGGGATGGAATGAAAAGAGACATAGCAGAATTTGTAGCCCAATGTCCAAATTGCCAACAAGTAAAGATCGAACATCAAAAGCCAGGAGGATTGTTGCAAGCAATGGAAATCCCTACTTGGAAGTGGGAACTGATCAACATGGATTTTATTGTGAGGTTACCTCATTCTCAAGGCAAGTATGATTCCATATGGGTGATTGTGGAAAGATTGACGAAAGCAGCTCATTTTCTTCCGGTTAGAACCACATACTCAGCAGAAGATTATGCGAGGTTATATCTCAAAAAGATCATGCGACTCCATGGTATTCCAATATCTATTATCACAGATAGAGGTGCGCAATTTACAGCCAAGTTTTGGAAGTCTTTTCAAGAAGGCCTAGGTACCCAAGTGAAGCTTAGCACGACATTTCATCCGCAAACTGATGGACAAGCCGAACGTACTATTCAGACCTTGGAGGATATGCTAAGAGCATGTGTTTTAGACTTTGATGGCAGTTAGGATGACCATTTGCCTTTGATTGAGTTCGCATATAACAACAACTATCATTCCAGTATTCAACTGGCTCCGTATGAAGCTTTATATGAAAGGAAGTGTAGGTCCCCAATTGGATGGTTTGAAATAGGAGAAGTGCAACTAATAGGCCCTGAATTGATTCAGCAAGCAGTAGAAAAAGTCAAAGTGATTCGAGGTCGATTGTTGACAGCCCAAAGTCGCCAAAAATCTTATGCGGACAACCACCGACGAGAATTGGAATTTCAACTTAATGATTGTGTATTTTTGAAGGTATCACCAATGAAGGGGGTGATGAGATTTGGTAAGAAAGGGAAGTTAAGTCCTAGATACATTGGACCTTATAAAATTATCCGTAAGGTGGGCCATGTAGCTTACGAATTGGACTTGCCTTTAGAACTCGAGTCAATCCATCCAGTTTTTTATGTCTCGATGCTTCGCAAGTGTATTAGAGATCCTACGAGGATTGTTCCCATAGATGATGTTCACGTGACAGAAAAGCTGGCATATGAAGAAGAGCCCATTGCCATCTTAGACAGGCAAGTACGAAGACTTCAAAATAAGGAAGTAGCTTCAGTCAAAATCTTATGGCGAAATGACAACCGGGAAGAAATGACTAGGGAAGCGGAAGAGAGTATGAAGTTCAAGTATCCGCACTTATTCCAACCCCCAGGCGAGATTCAAGATGAAACACCAACATTATGAGGTATGTATGCTTACTTTTCATGCTTTTGGTCGCGTGTGGCCATAAATATATTGATATTGTATTGTAGCCTTGTGAGGCAATGTTATTATGGGTTGTTGTGACAGGACGGTAGTGCCATATTACAAGGGAAACTCTGGCGAAATTTTCGTAGAATTCCCGAGTGATTAACATTCGAGGACGAATGTTCCAAAAGGGGGGAAGAATGTTACACCTTGGAAATTTCATGTCGTCGCATAGTGAATGAAACAATGCGAGCTTGAGGGTAACAGGAAGTTCTTAAGACTATAAGACGAATATTTGGTGGTCTTAGAATGCGTACGTTAAGATCTCGAAGTTATATGAATTGATGGAATAAGGATTAATAAGGATAAGTGGAGTATAAGTGAGGTTTAGGAAAGGTTTTATAATTATTGCGTTATGAAGTGTTTGGCGAGGCCTTGAGGGAGAGTTATAGGGATGTTTAGATCATTAATGAAGTTTTAAACAAGTTTAAGAAGGTTGTATAAGGATTGGAGATCAAACGAAACGACGAGAATAACTTCGGAAAAACTGTGAGTTATACGACCAATTACACGGCCCGTGGAATGTTATAGGGACCGTATAACTCAACAACAACTAAGTATTCCATGGTGGTTAACCACGACCACTTTCACGGATCGTGCAATGTTCCACGGACCGTACAAGTGTCCGTGGAAGTGCCGACGGGCTGAGTAAGTTCAATTATATAAATATGATTCCACTTCATTAATTTCATTTCCCACACAATTCTTCATCTCTCTCAAGACCTCTAGAAAGTTCCACATACTTCATCTTCAAGAATACAAGGGAAATCAAAGGTTTATGCCATAGATTCAAGTGAATAGAGTGCAAGGAAGCTCACTAGGGTTCCTCCAAGTCAAGAATACTCTTGGGTGTGAAGTTAGGGTTTTCTCCAAGTGAAGTATTACCAACCAAAACCCGTTCCTACGCATTCAAAGGTGAGTTTCATGATTATTCCATGTTGTTTAAGGTAAGGAAAAGTTGAGACACTTGGATTATGGATGAAAATTGAAAATGGATTATAAAAGATGAGATTAGTGGCAATTGTGAATAGTAGATTAATATGAATCATGAATCTTGATATGTTGAGATTGTAATCACGTTATGAATGATGTTAGAAGTATGAGAGAAACATTAGATGAGAATGAATGTAACGTTGTAGTATGATTATGACTATGGATGACCATGAGAGTAAATGGTAGGAATTGAATAATGATGACGATATTATGAATATTATTATTGACGTTTAGGAGTTGATATAGAATATGGGAAAAGTTGTATACACAGAGGAAATGCTGCTCAATTTTTCCTAGAAATAGTAAAACGTTCTTGTAGTCGATTAACTAATGTTAATGCGACTTCTCTTGAAGGTAGAAACGTGGGCATCGAAGGAGAACAAGCAAGCGATAGATTAGTTAAACTTAAAAGGTATGTGACGGTAGTCCTTTCTTTCTATGGCATGAATCCTATAGCATGATTTTTCCTTCTTTCTCACAAATCCTCTATATATCTCCGAAAGCTAAAAGTCTATGATCATGAATAGTCATATGAGATAAGAGATATATTATGAGCCTAATTGTCACGACCCAACTAGGGCCGCGAAGGGTACACGGGTCTAACCACCGAGCACCGCTCGTTCTATTGCTCATGTTGCTCATTTAATGCCATTTTTATCAAATTTATACTAAAGCGTAGGAAATTCATATTTCATATGAAAATATAAATACTCTTATATACATGTGCCTTTTTGGCTATCAAAATAGTGATACATATATAGATACAGTAGCCATCTCGTGAGACCATCTAACCCACACTGCACATCTACGAGCCTCTACTGGGGTGCCAAACATGAGGACGGGACAAGACCCCGTCATGCCCAAAAATACATATACATGACTCTATACACAAAAGAATAATCAAGCACCTCCGAGACAAGGGAGTGCTTTCAATCAGCTGACAGCTACTACGGATCTGGATCGAGCTCTCCTGCTTAGCTACCTGTGGGCATGAACACAGCGTCCAAAGAAAATGGATGTCAGTACGAACATTGTACTTAGTATGAGAGGCATGAACAATGAAAGAAGACAATGATATAAAGGGAATATCAGTATGAAACATCTGGATCTGACTAACAAATATATAAAAGAAGTAATGCATGCTATCTTACTCATACTCATCATCGTATCATATATGAGAAATGTATAAGCTGCCCGTCCATATCAGATCGGTGTGATAATCAATAACATTAGCCTGCGTCCAGGCCTCTCGCGTCCGGGGTATCATCTCATGCCGCCCACTAGTGGTGTCTGCCCATGCCATCTGGCCATGGTGTATACGTATAGCTGCCCGCCTTAGCGGTGACTGCCGGGCTAACTAGGCGCGGTGTTATATCATCATCATCATCATCATCATAATATGCTCATCGTGGTATTCTTATCTTATCATAGTACATGCATAAGGCTCAAGATCAACTATACTTTATCGGGGTGACGTAAGGTCGTGATCCCCCGATTTCATTATGAAACAATCATCGGCATCCTGCCTCACCTTGAAGGAATGAGCATATAAGGTGAGTGTAAGAATTAAATAGCATCATTAACATCATAGGGACATCACATCATATATATTAGAATTTCTATACTTTACTCATTGCCTTGTGTAGCTAATTATTGACATAGACTCATCTCTTCCGGAGCTTAAGAGATTCATGAATAAGAAAGAGAGTCATGCCATAGACAGAAAGGACTAGCCTCACATACCTTTGACGTTTAAATTGGCAAGCGGTTGCTAGTTCTCCTTCGATATCTCGTTTCTACCTTCAAGAGAGAATTCACATTTGAGTTAGTTAATCAACTATAAGAACGCGCCACTAATTCTAGGGAAAATTGGGTTGCGCTTCCTTGGTTTATACTACCTTTTCCATATTACATATCAACTCCCACACATTCACAATAACCTTCACAATATCGCAATCAACAGTCACCAACATTCATAGTTCAACCCAACTACCACCCAACCATAACACTATTCACTCATTAATGACCCATTTCCTATGTCTTTCTACAATTCAAGTATCTTAACCTTCCAATACCTTAAACAACATGGTTTAGTTATGAAACTTACCTTGGATGATGGTTGAACAAGCCTTGAATGGAATTACTCCTTTAGCACCAAAACCCTACTTCACTTCTTTTGGGTTTTCTTGAAAAAGATGAACTTTAGTGTGATTCTTACACTTGATTTCGTGGGTTTTATGTAGTTGATCACTAACTCCCTTTGAATTCATGTAGTTGAAGAGTAGAGAGTATTCTAGAGGTTTCTAGAGAGAAATATCGTGGAGTTGAAATGAATTAAATGAGGTTAGGTCTCATTTTAATGACTTAAAATCTATTCTGGAATGAACAGTGACTGAAGTGCACAGTGGTCTTAAACCCACTTTGCGGTCCGTATTCCAGTTTACGGGCCGTATATCGTGGTCGTATTTAAGCATATCAAAACCAGAAAGGCATGCTGGAGATCATGGCAATTTACGACTCAGTTTACGGGCCGTATTTCGATTTACGGTCCGTATTCCAAGTCGTTTTTAAACATTTGAAGCATTTGACAGAAAGTTGAAATTTTGCAAGTTTAAATACGACATGGCAGTATACGGGCCGTATACCACTTTACGGTCCGTATTCCATTTTACGACTGACTGGAGAAAATGCAAATCTGTAACTTTTCACTGTACGTTCACGAGGAAAATTTTCGAGGTGTAACACTCCTCCCCCCCTTTTTGGAACATTCGTCCTCGAATGTTAAACACTCGGGATTCTACGAAAATTTCGCCAGAGTTTCCCCTGTAATCTGGCACTACCAACCTGTCACAACAACTCATAATATCATCGCCTCACAGGGCTACATCACAACATCGACATATCTATGGCCACACACGACCAAAAGCATGAAAATAAATATACATACCTTATATCGCTGGCGTTTCATCTTGAATCTCTCCCGGGGGTCGAAATAAATGCGGATACTTAGACTTCATACTCTCTTCCGCTTCCCAAGTCATTTCTTCCTGGTTATTGTTTCGCCACAAGACTTTAACTGAAACCACCTCTTTGTTTCGGAGTTTTCGCACTTGCCTGTCGAGGATAGCAATAGGCACTTCTTCATAGGTTAGATTTTCTGTTACTTGCACATCATCTATCGGAACAATCGTTGTGGGATCTCCAATACACTTGCGGAGCATCGAAACGTGGAAAACTGGATGGACTGATTCAAGCTCCGAAGGCAAATCCATTTCATAGGCTACTTGGCCCACCTTGCGGATGATTTCATACGGCCCAAACTCGGCTATGTCTCTCTTGATGCCATCCCACCAATACATCGTCTTGAGATCACGATACATTTTGGTTGCACCTGGGTGTATAGAATACCGATTACAATGTGCTTCTTCTGGATTCTTGCACGTCTGGGTGACTGTAGCCTTCCCCTTTGGCGGCATTCTGAATCACAACACACTATTAGGGAGGATAAAATCTTATACACGGCTCTATCGCACGATCTCATGAGAAGAAAGATGGTCATTTTTCCTAAATGCCCCGTAGCCTCTTGTTTATTGATGTGGTGCGCAACACACCATAAACAAGACTCTACTAGACACGACTCGTAGACACTTCCTAGGACTGAACCGCTCTGATACCACTTTTGTCACGACCCAACTAGGGCCGCGACGGGTACCAGGGCTAACCACCGAGCACCGCTCGTTCTATTGCTCATCTTGTTCATTTAATGCCCTTTTTATCACATTTATACTCAAGCGTAGGAAATTCATATTTCATATGAAAATATAAATACTCTTATATACATGTGCCTTTTTGGCTATCAAAATAGTGATACATATATAGATACAGTAGCCATCTCGTGAGACCATCTAACCCACACTGCGCATCTACGAGCCTCTACTGGAGTGCCAAACATGAGGATGGGACAAGACCCCATCATGCCCAAAAATACATATACATGACTATATACACAAAAGAATAATCAAGCACCTCTGGGACAAGGGAGTTCTTTCAATCAGCTGACAGCTACTACGGATCTGGATCGAGCTCTCCTGCTTGTCTACCTGTAGGCATGAACACAGCATCCAAAGAAACGGACGTCAGTACGAACATTGTACTGAGTATGAGAGGCATGAACAATGAAAGAAGACAATGATATAAAGTGAATATCAATATGAAACATCTTGATCTGACTAACAAATATATAAAAGAAGTAATGCATGCTATCTTACTCATACTCATCATCGTATCATATATACGAAACGTATAAGCTGCCCGTCCATATCGGATCGGTGTGATAATCAATAACATTATCCTGCGTCCAGGCCTCCCGCGTCCGGGGTATCATCTCATGCCGCCCACTAGTGGTGTCTGCCCATGCCATCTGGCCATGGTGTATACGTATAGCTGCCCGCCTGAGCGGTGACTGCCCGGCCAACTAGGCGCGGTGTTATATTATTATCATCATAATATGCTCATCGTGGTATGCTTATCTTATCATAGTACATGCATAAGGCTCAAGATCAACTATACTTTATCGGGGTGACGTAAGGTCGTGATCCCCCGATTTCATTATGAAACAATCATCGGCATCCTGCCTCACCTTGAAGGAATGAGCATATAAGGTGAGTGTAAGCAATAAATAGCATCATTAACATCATAGGGGCATCACATCATATATATTAGAATTTCTATACTTTACTCATTGCCTTGTGTAGCTAATTATGGACATAGACTCATCTCTTCCGGAGCTTAAGAGATTCATGAATAAGAAAGAGAGTCATGCCATAGAAAGAAAGGACTAGCCTCACATACCTTTGACGTTTAACTAGGCTGGCGCTTGCTTGTTCTCCTTCGATATCTCGTTTCTACCTTCAAGAGAGAATTCACATTTGAGTTAGTTAATCAACTATAAGAACGCGCCACTAATTCTAGGGAAAATTGGGTTGCGCTTCCTTGGTTTATACTACCTTTTCCATATTACATATCAACTCCCACACATTCACAATAACCTTCACAATATCGCAATCAACAGTCACCAACATTCATAGTTCAACCCAACTACCACCCAACCATAACACTATTCACTCATTAATGACCCATTTCCTATGTCTTTCTACAATTCAAGTATCTTAACCTTCCAATACCTTAAACAACATGGTTTAGTCATGAAACTTACCTTGGATAATGGTGGAACAAGCCTTGAATGGAATTACTCCTTTAGCACCAAAACCCTACTTCACTTCTTTTGAGTTTTCTTGAAAAAAATGAACTTTAGTGTGATTCTTATACTTGATTTCGTGGGTTTTATGTAGTTGATCACTAACTCCCTTTGAATTCTTGTAGTTGAAGAGTAGAGTGTATTCTAGAGGTTTCTAGATAGAAATATCATGGAGTTGAAATGAATTGAATGAGGTTAGGTCTCCTTTTAATGACTTAAAATCTATTTCGGAATGAATAGTGACCGAAGTGCATAGTGGTCGTAAACCCACTTTACGGTCCGTATTCCAGTTTACGGGACGTATATCGTGGTCGTATTTAAGCATATCAAAACCAGAAAGGCACGCTGGAGATCATGGCAATTTACGACTCAGTTTACGGGCCGTATTTCAATTTATGGTCCGTATTCCAAGTCGTTTTTAAACATTTGAAGCATTTGACAGAAAGTTAAGATTTTGCAATTTGAAATATGACATGGCAGTATACGGGCCGTATACCACTTTACGGTCCGTATTCCATTTTACGACCGACTGGCCAAAATGCAAATCTGCAACTTTTCACTGTATGTTCACGGCGAAATTTCCGAGGTGTAACACTAATAATGATGATGATGAGCTTAAGTCTAAAGATCCTAGAGAGCATGATATGATGTTCCTATAAAGTCGATGATGTTGTTCATTGTGTTCACTCACCATATATACTAATTCCTTCAAGGTGAGGCAGAATGCTTATAAATGCTCCATAATGGAATCGGGGGTTCACGACCTTATGTCACCCCGATATCGTATAATTTTCTTAAGTTTTCAGTCATGTATTATGATAAAAGTATGATGAGAATATGATAATTTTATGATATATACGTGATGCTATCACACCGTGCCTATATGGCCGGGCAGACACCGCTAAGGTGGGCAGCATATACACCATGTCTAGATGGCATGGGCAGACACCACTAGTGGGTGGCATGAGATGGTACCCCAGACGCGGGAGGCCTAGACGCAGGCTAATGATTATCACACCGATCCGATATGGACGGGCAGCTTATACATTTATGTATATATCATATGATGATGATTGTGAGTAAGACAGCATGTGTTATTTCTTTTATAAGTGACAGTCATACACCGTTGTTCCTTATTGATATTTTCTTTATCTCATTGACATATCTTCATTGCTTATGCGTCTCATACTCAGTACAATGTTCGTATTGACGTCTGTTTTCTTTGAACGCTGTGTTCATGCCCACAGGTAGATAGGGAGGTGATCTTGATCCAGACTCGTAGGAGCTACTAGCTGATTTGAGAGCACCCCATTGTCCGGAGGTGCCTTTGATTGTTCTTTTGTGTATATATATATATATGTATATTTTGGGCACGACGGGGTCCTGTCCCGTCCATATGTCTAGTACTCTAGTAGAGGCTTATAGATACGCAATATGGGTTATATGGTCTCACGAGGTTGCTATCACGTATGTATATATATATACATTATTTTGATGGCCGAAAGACTTATGTATATAAAAGTGTTTATGTTCTCAAATGACAAACCATTTTCTTATGATTTGAGAATTAACTTGGTAAAAAAATGTTTAATAAGTATGATGAGTAGTAGAACAAGTGGTGCTTGGTGGTTAGCCCCGGGTACCTGTCACGGTCCCTAGTCGGGTCGTGATAGTTGGTATCGGAGCCCTAGGTTCATCGATCTCATCGTACCAGGACATGTCTAGCAGAGTCTTATAGATCGTTACGGAGACGTCTGTAATTATCTTCAAGAGGCTGCCGGACACTAGAAAAACTCCCTTTTTCTTTCTCCTTTTGTGCTACTTGATTCCAATTGGCATCTGCTGATTGAAATTGGTATCTGACTATCTTTCATTCTCTTGCAGATGGCGAGAACACGCGCTGCAACAGCTAGAGGTAGAGGTGGAGGCAGAGGAGCTAGCAAAAGGGCGGCCCTAGCTAGGGTGGCATCCCAGTGGCTGACCCCGTGCCTGCAGTGGTCCCTAACGAGGCAGCGGGAGTTGCAGCCGCACTAGCCAGGCCAGCAGTAGTACCAGTCCCACAAGGAGCTGCAGCTGCTCAGGGTGTACCAAACGCGATGGTACAAGTGCTGAATCTGTTACGTGGTTTGGCACAGGCCGGAGCTATACCAGTGGGTACAGCAGGTAGGGGTTCAAGGATAGCGTCTCTAGATCCGGACAGAGCATAGGCTCCGGGGGTTCAGCACGTAGCAGCAGAGGCGCCTCGCATGGATGAGGTTTTAGGTTTTGAGGCCTTCCCGAGGCCTATTGCAGGGCCAGTGATGACTGGTGAAGAACATAATCTGTTTTGGAGGTTCACAAAAATGAAGCCTCATGTGTTTTATGGTACTGAGTCGAAGGATGCATATAAGTTCATCATCGACTCCAATGAGCGGCTCCATAAGATGGGGGTCGTGGATACGGGGTAGAGTTTGTAAGGTTCCAGTTTTTGGGTGATGCAAAGTTTTGGTGGAGGGCTTATGTGGAGTGTAGGCCAGCTGGATTTCCTCCATTGACTTGGGTCCAGTTTTACTCTGTGTTTTTGGACAAGTGCGTTCCGCGTACTCTGAGAGACCGAAGGAAGGATGAGTTCACTACTATTGATCAGGGGAACTCGTCGGTTGCTGTGTATGAGTCCCGTTTCCACTCCCTGTCCCGATATGCTCTTCCGTTGCTGCCCACTGAGGGGGAGAGGATACGATGGTTTGTGAAGGGGTTGAACACGTGGCTTTAGTTATTGGCTCTTCAGCTTGTAGCCACTAGGGCTTCATTCCAGGAGGTAGTGGAGCACGTCCGTACTGTTGAGGGTGTTAAGCAGAAGAGTCAGGCGAAGCATGTATAGTAGAAGGCCCGTAGGGGTGGGATGTTCAGCAACTCCTTCTCGAGGGGTCAGACTTCACAGGTTTATTCAGGGCGTCCAGTTCAGTCCGCGATGCAGGTGTTAGCTAGGGGCCTATCAGGGGAAAATTATTAGGCTTTCGGTCTGTATGGAGGCTATACTGCTTCATCATGTTTTGTTCAGCGGCCTACGTTGGACCGTTCTTGCTTCGAGTGTCGTGAGATAGGGCATATTAAGAGATATTTCCCAAGGCTTAGACAGGGTGGGCAGGGGACTCAGTATCAGGCTCCCCCAGATCGAGGGGGTAAGGATCGAGCACCGGCAGGGAGGTGTGGCCACACTGCGGGTAAGGGTGGTGCCCAGCCTAACCAAGGCGATTCTCAGGCAGGTAGAGACGGACAGCAGCCCGGCAGAGGCGGGGCTCAGATTGGTAATGGTAATCGCGGTGGTACGCAGGCGACAGTGGGGCGCGTTCATTTGTATACCTTCCCAAGTAGACTCGAGGCTAAGGCCTCCGATGCAGTTATCATGGGTACTATCTCCGTTTATGACTGTATGGCTTCTATTTTTTTTTCCAGGTTCTACTTTTCCCTATGTATCTACCTATTTTGCTGTGGGTCTGTATATGATGTGTGATACTCTTTATACCCCTACTTTTGTGTCTACTCTTGTTGGGGATTCTATGGTAGTGGATAACGTCTACCCTGCGTGTACAATTGTTTTTATGGGGTATAGTACTTGGGCAGATTTGGTGATTTTAGACATGGTAGATTTCGATGTTATTTGGGTATGAGTTGGTTTTCCCCGCATTATGCTATACTTGATTGCCATTTTAAGACGGTTACACTAGCCATGCCCGGGGCACCTAGACTCGAGTTGAAGGGTAATTTTAGTCCCCTCCCTAAGAAAGTAGTATCCTTTGTTCGTGCTAGGAAGCTAGTAGAGAAGGGTTGTCTAGATTATCTGGCACATATCCGTGTTACCAGTTCAGATACTCCATCCCTTGATTCAGTTCCAGTGGTACGCGAGTTTGCGGATGTGTTCCTCGCGGACTTGCCTGGTATGCCACTGGATCGTGGTATTGACTTCATGATTGACTTAGACCCAGGGACTCGTCCTATCTCTATTCCACCTTATAGGATGGCACCAGCAGAACTCAGGGAACTAAAAGAGCAGTTGCAAGGTCTTCTGAGTAAGGGGTTTATTCGCCAGAGTGCCTCTCTGTGAGGTGCTCCTGTGTTGTTTGTTAAGAAGAAGGATGGGTTTATGCGTATGTGTATTGATTACCGCCAGCTGAAAAAAGTAACTGTCCGAAACAAGTATCGCATCCCCCGTATTGATGACTTATTTGATAAGTTACAGGAAGCTTCGGTGTTCTCGACAATTGACCTAAGGTCAGGGTACTATCAGTTGAATATTCGGGCAGAGGATGTTCCTAAAATCGCTTTTCGAACCAGGTATGGGCACTATGAGTTCTTGGTTATGTCTTTTGGTCTTACAAATGCCCCAGCTGCGTTTATGCATTTGATGAAGAGTGTGTTCAAGCCCTATCTAGACTCATTCATTATAGTGTTCATTGATGATATCCTGGTGTACTCTAGGAGTAAGGAAGAGCATGAGAAACATTTGAGAATTGCTCTTGGAGTATTATGGGAGAAGGAATTGTATACTAAATTCTCCAAGTGTGAATTCTGGTTGTCTTCTGTCTTTCTTGGGGAATGTTATTTCGAAAGAGGGTATTATAGTAGATCCTCAGAAAATTCAGGCAGTCAAGGAATGGGCTAGGCCCACATCAGTGATCGAGATCCGTAGTTTTGTGGGTCTGGCTAGCTACTATCGTCGGTTTGTGAAAGGGTTTGCTTCTATTGCTTCTCATATGACCCGTTTGAATCAGAAGGAGGTACCGTTTCAGTGGTCTGACGAGTGTGAGGAGAGCTTTCAAAAGCTCAAAACATTATTGACTATGGCACCGATTCTGGTATTGCCCGTTGAGGGCAAGGATTTTGTTATTTATTGTGATGCTTCACGTTCTGGTTTGGGTGTTGTTTTGATGCAGGAAAAGAAGGTAATTGCTTATGCTTCTCGGCAGTTGAAGGTGCATGAGAAGAACTATCCTACTCATGATCTAGACTTGGCAGCGGTGGTGTTTGCATTGAAAATCTGGAGGTACTACTTGTATGGTGTCCATTGTGAAATGTACACAGACCATCGCAGTTTGCAGCATGTGTTCACTCAGAAAGATCTGAACTCTAGACAGAGGAGGTGGATGGAACTACTGAAGGACTATGACATCACCATTTTGTATCACCCTGGTAAGGCTAATTTAGTAGCTAAAGCATTGAGTCGGAAGTCAGCTAGTATGGGAATTCTGGCTCGTTTAATTTCTTCTGAGCGCCCGTTGGCTAGAGAGGTGCAAACTCTGGCTAACTGTTTTATAAGATTGGATATCTCTAACACAGGCTAGGTATTGGCTTGTGTTGAGGCCCGGTCATCATTTTTAGAGCAGATTAAGGCTAAGCAGTTTGAAAATGCTAAGCTATGTAAAATACGAGATAAGGTGTTGCATGGTGAGTCCAAGGAGGCCGTGATTAAAGAGGAAGGTGTGCTGTGAATCAAAGGGCGAGTGTGTGTGCCACGTGTGGGTGACTTGATCAAGACCATTCTGATAGAGGCTCATAGTTTGAGGTATCCTATCAACCCTGGTGTCACTAAGATGTATTGTGAATTGAGGCAACATTACTGGTGGACTAGGATGAAGCGGGATATTGTAGAGTTTATTGCGCAGTGCCTAAATTGCCAACAGGTGAAGTATGAACATCAGAAACCTGGGGGTACATTGCTGAGAATGCCCATTCCTGAATGGAAGTCCGAAAGAATAGCCATGGATTTCGTAGTGGGTCTTCCGAGGACGTTAGGGAAGTTTGAGTCTATCTGGGTTATTGTTGATAGGTTGACTAAGTCTGCCCACTTTATTCTGGTGAAGATAACTTATGATGCAGAGAAGTTGCCTAAAGTTTACATTCAGGAGGTACTTAGACTCCACGAGGTTTCTATCTCCATCGTGTCCAACAGGGGTACCACGTTCACATTCAGGTTTTGGGAGTGTTTGCATAAGGAGTTAGGTACGAGGTTAGATCTTAGCATAGGCTTCCATCCTCAGACTGACGGGCAGTCTGAGCGGACTATTCAGGTTCTGGAGGATATGCTTCGTGCGTGCCTGATAGATTTCGGTGGGCATTGGGATAAGTTCTTGCCCTTAGCCGAATTTGCTTACAATAATAGCTATCATTCGAGTATTGATATGGCCCCATTTGAGGTATTGTATGGAAGGAGGTGTAGGTCTCCTATTGGATGGTTTGATGCATTCGAGGTGAGGCCGTGGGGTACTGATCTTCTGAGAGAGTCCCTAGAGAAGGTGAAGGTGATTCAAGCCAAGCTTTTGGCAGCGCAAAATAGACAGAAGGAGTATGCAGACCGCAAGGTCCGAGATCTCGAGTTTGAGGAAGGAGAGCAAGTGCTATTGAAGGTCTCGCCCATGAAGAGGGTGATGAGGTTTGGGAAAAAAGGGCAAGCTTAGCCCGAAGTTCATTGGTCCGTTTGAGATTCTCAAACGTGTGGGAGAGGTTCCTTACAAGTTGGCTTTACCTCCGGGTTTATCAGGCGTTCATCCGTTGTTCCATGTGTTGATGTTGAAGAGGTACCACAGCGATAGTTCCTATATCATCCGTTGGGAGTTGGTTTTGCTAGATGAAAATCTGTCGTATGAGAAAGAGCCCATTGCTATCTTAGACAAGGATGTCCGCAAGTTAAGGTCCAAGGAAATAGCCTCCGTAAAAGTTCAGTGCAAGAATCGATCAGTGGAAGAAGCTACTTGGGAATATGCATAGCAAATACCCTCAGCTTTTCACCAAGTCAGGTAACTCCTCCCTAGATTCTCATTTTTGTCCGTTCGGGGATGAATGGTGTCTTAATTAGTATCTGTTGTAATGACCCTTTCCGATCGTTATGGGAATTTAGGACTTCATTGGGAATTCAAAGGCCGCGAGTGGATTCGTAGGGCATCTTTTGGTATGTATCCATGTTTCGTGTTGTGTTTTTGAGGCCTTGGGTAAAATGTGGGGTGATAGCGGGAAAACTAGACAGGAAATCGAGCTACTACCTAAAATGCATTGCTACGGCGGTGGGAGTACCGCTACAGCGGTAGGGCTGACCTCTCCCAGCGGTCCGCCATTTTCTCTTGCAACCGCTGTGGCAAGCCTTTGCCCACTGCAGCGGCGTAGTGACTGCCGCAGCGGTCGACGGGAAGGCAGTATCCGTGTTTTAATGCCTTAATTTTATATTTTCATTCATAACACACCAACACACGTCCCAACAAGCATCTAGAGATGATTTCCAAGCTAGGGAAAGTTAACCTTGAAGATGAGGTTATTAGAGGAAACAGGTGATATCCGTTGGGATAAAGATAGTATTGCAAGAAAGCTTGGGACACTCATCATCAGAATATAAGTGCTACCTAATTGAGAATCTGAAACGTCTATAAGTACTAGCTAATTACTGATCAGAATAAATGGGAGGTGGCTTTGGATAAATTGCTGCATAAATTACATTATTCGAGTACCAACCATCAGATAAGATTTTGTACTATATATCGAGAGTTCTCATCGCCTCGTGATTGTGTTGGAGTTTCATACATGGGTAATCTAAATTATAGATGATATAAAGGAATACATGGATATGGTGCAGTATACCAACTGTATTGGAAAAGAATCATATTCTTCGGAGGCATCACTGTAAACATAGCAATCTGTTAGAAAGGAACCATCCTATTAATACAACTCTATCGCACGATCTAAGATCGAAGGAAAGGAGACATCCTAAATGTCCTGTAGCTACCTGTTTATAGATGTGGTGCACAACACACCGATAAACAAGACTCTACTAGACACGGCCTGTAGACATTCCGAGGACGAACCGCTCTGATACCACTTTTGTCACGACCCAACCCCGTAGGCCGTGACTAGTGCCTGAGCTGGACACCCGTACACACTCATTTACCAAAATTGGCATACAAAGGGCTTATCCATATTCGGCGTACACTGACGTATATGGATACGAAGGTCAGATGTCGTCTTAAGCGGTCACATATAACAAATGTATCACACAGAAGCCGGCAAGGCTGTCGTAAAACACATCGCCTAAAACATATACATACATATAAGCCATTAAGGCTGTCACAGCAAATGGAACCGCTTAAGACGCAAATCACACAGACATAACTGAACAATAATGACCCATGACCCACATACATGTCTACAGGCCTCTAAGAATAACAACAGAAGCATATGACGGGACAGGGCCCCGTCGTACCCCTAAATAGTCATATACACATAAATATGTACAACAAAAAGATCTGTACCAAAAGTATGGGCTCCGGATCAAGGGAGCACTCCAAAGTAGCAGAATGGGTATCCTAGGCTGGCGGATTACCACTATGAGCGTCTGTACCTGCGGGCATGAAACGCAGCCCCCGAAGAATGGCGGTCAGTACGAAATATGTACTGAGTATATAAAGCATGAAATACAATATTCAAGATCATAACTGAAATAAGAAGTATGGAAAACGAGTACAGAAATCAGTATACCAAAAGCTTGTTTTTGAAACACAAATAATGCATATAAAAAAAAATCATGCATAGGCTCAGGAACGTGGTCGCCACTCCGACGCTGGCGCCACAACACACCATACTCCAGAAGATTTCATATCTCCGTACAACCCCGAAACACATCATAACATCATAGCACATCATACGCCATAACACATCATAACGCCGTATATAAGCGGTACCCGACCCTCTAGTGAGTGGCTCGGCGAACCGTAACACATCATACTGCCGAATATAACATAGTGCGCACGATGACAAAACCGGCCCGGGACTCGGCAAAAGATATAAAAACAGTATGCACGAGCAGAGTAGTGAGAAACTATATGGACATAAAACAATTTTTAAGACTCGATAGATACATACACTAGTCAACGCTTGAAGATCATAAACACGTTTCGAGTCAATTCGAGTTAGTATAAGAAGTTATGGACATTGTTCGCTTTAGGATCCTCTAGGAACGTATCGGAGCGATCCGAGCTCGTCTATGAAAGTTACGGACATTTTTCGACATAAAGCTGTTAGGAATAAAAATCTTTTACACATATTTATTATCCACTCATACAAAAGCCACAAAAACCATAGTTCGACTATATTAGGAATACTAACACCAAGAAGTGAATAAAAATCGTCGACATGCTCGGATCTTATGAATGGAGTTACCCCGAGGCTCGTTTCATAGCTTACTTGCAACTAGGACATGCCAAAAGAAGGAAAGGGTAAGCTTTACATACCTCGTCTGCTTCCTAAGCCAATCCCAATTCAAGTCTCGGGCTCCCCAAGATCTACAATAACGTCATTAAATACCAAACGTTAGCTACAAGTACTTAGGGATTCAATCCTAAGCTAACACTTGTCTACAGAAATTTCGGCAGCATTTCCCCTGTAAATTCAACAACCCCGAGAATTCAACTCGGCCAAATCCTCAACAACAATACCAACAACCATATTAACAACATCAACAATTAATTCAAAACGCATTCTAACATTAGCAACTCCCTTTAACATAATTCGACGACATTCCATTTACATTCACTTCAACTACATACAATCAAGCTAACACCAATGCTCGCACACTCAAATACTAATCCAAAACCATTCAAACAAAACTCAAGAAAGCTTCAAACAATTCGCACAATATTCAAAACAACCCAACCAATACTCCACTCCACCCGAAACCTTCCAAATGCAACAAGAGCAATAACAACACATTTCCTTCTTTCAAATTCATGAACTTCACTAACAATTCACATGTTTGCAACATTATTTTCCATAAATACAAGAAGTGGTATTAAAGTCACATTAGCTTCTAAAACAACTCTCCAACAATTACAACTTCAACTAGAACTATTAAACTTTCACTTCCATCATAGAATCCATTACAACAACAACCAAAATACTAAGTAAAATTAATTCACCCTTTCTACACAACACCTACACCTACACAGCTACAAAAAAACATTCATATTTTCATGAATTTCATCCATTTCTACATACTACAACATACACAACCATCCATAACATATAAAAATAAGATTAAACCTTACCTTTTGACCACACTTCTCACTTGGCTAGGGTTATGAATTTGCAACAAAGAGTGGTTTAATTGCTCCAACAACTGTCTCACGTTAAACAGGACCTTCCAATTGGTTGAATTTCTAGAAGAAAATATTTTTTGATCAAATCTTTTCCAAGGTTATTGTTCGGCTATGTATGGCCGAATGACCTTTTTTTTTTGTTTTCTCCAAGTTTCTTGAATTTTCTAAGTGTGGAAGATGAAGAATATGACTAGTAAGTCATCTAATATACACATATATAATTCATCCATGTGGGCCAAGGCCCACCCCAACCTTACACGGCCACTTGGCCCCCCTTTTTTTTCAAGAATTTTAAGTTCCCATAATTCACTTTTAACCCCAAACTTTCCTTAATATTTCCATGAGCCACCTTGTGAATTTCCCTTTTTACCCCTAGCCTTTCTTAATATTTCCACATCAATAATTTTCATAAACAACTTGTGTATTAAACAAGATCAAAATATAGCCTTGCCCTTAACTTCTCGCAATTATCTTAAAATATCCGAATGCACAAAATACGGGATATAACATAGGAATACCTTGAAAAGTAGGGTTATACATAGCTCTAATATAATGCACAAAACCGTGGTTAGTAGGAAAACTAAAAGGCAAGCAACAAACCGTAACCATTTTAGCTAACTCTTCACTATCACTATCTTTATTATAAGAAATTTGAGTGACCATATTAGAGCTCCCATCGGATCCACCGGGAGTGACACTACTAGCGCCGGTCGGTGTGTTTTTAAGTTCGACTGCTAATCAAGCATCTAAGTATGGTTTTCCAACACACGTTCTCAAGTGTCTATCTAAACATCCCACCCACCCGCCCCTGCACCACTTCTGTGTTTTTTAACTCCTTTACATTTGTGACAAGTAGCGTATTGTCCAGATTCATCTAAAGTCATGAATTTCCATACGGGACTAGTTCTAGGACGTTGCGCCTTAGTCGTACCCCGAGTAGGAGGTTTAGGGGGAAGATCAGCTCCAGACTGAGATGTAGTCTGAGTTGGAGCTCCGGTAATGGGACTAGTAGGTGTCTCATTTAAATCTAACTCTTCTCCTTTTTTTCATCTAAAGTTTCAAATTCATCAAAATTTAAATTACCATGAGCTCTATCTAAAGCTTCATTTTGTAATTCTAAATCTTCTGGAATAGGAGGAAAATCGTGGGGGAGAAAAAAAATCAGTTTCATCAACATGAGTGAATCGTCTGTATTGTTTCTAAATTGAATTTTAGATTTCCTAGAAGAACCAAATTTGCCCATACTATTACGGCTAAAAGGGTTAGGGATATCGACAGTTTTACCTATGACCAAGATCTAAATTGTTTTAGACATATTATCAAAGTATAAAAAATAAAATATGAAAATTAATTGAAAAAAAAATGCAAATAAAATGTAATAATTAACTAAATTAAAGGATGAAACGAGTGTACCAAACGTCTGCGTAAAACAGACGTAACCATAAACGTTGAAATTGAAATTTTGTTACTTGAAACTTGAAAGTTGCTCCAAAATTCAACTATTGCCCAATTCACCATAATAATAATAATAATATTAATATTTCACCAAATATTAGAGAGATATATAATTGATTACAAATATTAGAGAGAGAGAGATAATTGATGGATGATTTGTGTGAAAATGAATAAAAATGAAGAGGTATATATAGTTTAGAATTTGTATTAAAATGCAATTTATTAAACTTTGGGGGATGATTTTTTTTTGGGCGGGGGGGGGGGGGGGGACTCCAAACAGTCTAATCTTGGAATCGGCTGTTGATGTCCCAACGTTTAGATTCTTTTGGGAAGGCCACCTTTAACAGTCAGATCAACTACAAAAAAAAAATCCGGCGAGTCGGGACTGGTCAGCCGGTCCGGTACCGGGACTGATCGAGATTTTCCCGCCCTTCTAACCCACTACCCTTCCCCCTACTCCCTCTGCTCGATCCCCCTTACTTGACCGAGACCCGGACAGTCCGAAGCCGGGATAGGGACGGGACTGACCCGACCCCACTGACACCCTTAGTCCGCCGCGGGTCACCAATCGCTGAGGAGGGTTTCAAGTTTAATGAGGTCTGTCATAGCGGTGGGTTTTTCCGCTATAGCGAGACTGTTGCATCTAAGCTATCACCGCTATAGCGGTCGACAGGAGGCAGAAACTGACTTTTATATTGCAAATTTCGAAGCCATTCCCTATATAACACCAAAACAGTTCCCAAGAAAGTGAGTGGCGATTTTCTAAGGCTAGGGTGAAACTCCTCTTTGAAGGTAAGACTTAACCCTTTTTGTTCATTCCATTATCATCTTTAAGTTCCATGATTAGTTTAAGGTCCTCTGATGGTGAATGAAATATTAGAACTCTAGAATTAGCAATCCCTTGAATAATGAATGGGTTATTGATTTTATCATTGTTTATTCATCTAGGAGTGTAGAGTATCACTTTCTAGGATGAGAATTGATTACTTATGGTGGAAATTGCACATTGAGACTTAGGGTTCTAATAAAAATGAGAACTTTAGCATGAAAACTTGTCACGTCCCAACAGACGTGAGTGGCACCCACACTAGTCCTATAGCGGGTGAACCAATCCCTTAACCCATTACCAAGCCAATTCCAATTACTTAACTAATTATAAAACATTACTCAGAAATACATGATAAGGAGAACCTAGCAATAATATAAATAAATAGCAAGTGCGGAAATCTAGCTATTACATCCCCAAAATCTAAAAGTCACCGTAGAAGGACTCTAACCAACAATGTCTAAGAAGAGGTACTGTCTAAAAATAATGTAATGTCTGGAATGAAAATAGACATCTAAAATAAAGAAAGATCTACAGGTGGCATGGAACAGATAGGAGATCACCCATTGATCTTGTAGTGAATGACCTCAACTAGATACGAGGTCTGGAAGACGTCTCTAGCTCAACATCTGCACTCACAAAAAACGTGCAGCAAGTGTAGGTTAGTACAAGCAACACGCACAGGTAGGTATCATAGGCCGACTAAGATTAGTATCATGCATACGCACATAAAATAAATGAAATAGGCAGACAGGTACAACAAACATGTATCACAAATAATACCCTCAAATTATCCACCTTCA
The DNA here is from genome assembly GCF_019175385.1 of Lycium barbarum. NCBI lineage: Eukaryota > Viridiplantae > Streptophyta > Magnoliopsida > Solanales > Solanaceae > Lycium > Lycium barbarum. The sequence continues at coordinate 102,323,430 of NC_083338.1, read as the reverse complement.
GAATAAGTCACCACTTATCACCAACGAACACCAATGCTCAAGCCAAAGGAAGGAAAATAAACAATGAAGTTCCCCTCTCTGTCACATATTTGTACACACATGCTAAATGGTAATGTTTTCCCCAAATATCCATAACCTATAGGGGACCCATGGTGTCCATGTACTACTCATTTTGGAAAGAACCTCGGACCACGAGTTCACACTAGGCTACAACGTCACCCATGTCACAAGTTCCTTAAAAGATGTATATGTTCCATATCAATCATCATCAACAACGTCTCATAATAAAATCACAATGAAAGACTCAAGAACACGTATCAAGTCAAAATCAATAAAGTATAGTTCAATAACACAAGTCACAATAAGACTCACAAATGACCTACTCCATGTAATAGAGCATGTCACTAACAACAATTCATCTCTGAAGGGTATATATGAACACCTTCCTTTCTACAATTTCAAGAATACAATTCAAGTTCATCAACCTCAACAATGGAGAATCACTTTACACAATTAAATCATATAACCAACAACAATCACCCAAACTCTATATCCAAAGTCATAGACATGCTTTCTCCCATAGATTCTACAACATATACAATCAACAAATCAAAGTCTAACTCAAGTAAATTGTAACCTACCTCGAAGCTGAACTGGAACAATGCAATCACTCCACAATAGCTTTTCCTTTCCTCAAAGCTTCGGAACATTCAAAGTCTAGAAATCATAATGCATAAGTCAATAATGGAGTATGAACTCAATTCGTAGGTTCTATAATCTTTTTAATCCTACCAATTTGATTTTAGCCAAATTCTCCATTTTTATTGGAACCCTAGGTCTCAACAACCAATTTATATCATTGAATAACAAGTTCTCATGCTATGAAGCAATAATCTCTATTCTTAGATAAATAAACAACATTAACCAACAATAAACAATACCTATTAATATTCGAGGGGTTTCCTGTGTGTTTGTGTTCCACCCTTCAATTCCCATTAAAGGTCCTTTGATTGAAACAGGAATCAACTAAGAACATTACGCATTTAAGTTATTGATTAAGGATTATCTTTGATGGAGAATAGTGCCCTAGCCTTAGAAAGTCACTTCTATGCTCTTGGGAACTGTTTTTGGGATTATGTGAGAAGTGGGCTCGAAATAAAGTATTTAAATCAGGATTCTGACTTACTGAGGTCCGCTGCAGCAAACAACACCTTCGCTTCAGTGACCATATGGAAAACTGACCTTTCGCTGTAGCGGGACCCTCCCTCGTCGTAGCGGTACCGTGGCAGCGGAAATCCTTTCACTGCAGCGGTGGATTTTAGGCAGTGAGCTCAAAAAATTTCCACTTTTTGTACTTAGTCTCGAAAAATCATTCTAAAGCTTATTGTATGCATGCAAAAGTGGCTGATGAGTTGAGTCAAGATGTACATCAGATTTCTGGTTTTAATAGGGGTGAATTTCCTTTTACCTACTTGGGATGTCCTATCTTTCATGCAAGGAGACAAAAGTTGTTATATAAAGATATGTTGAAGAAAGTTAGGGATAAATTACAAGCTTGGAAAGGAAAATTACTATCATTTGGTGGAAAAATCAGTTTTGATCACTAGTGTATTACCAAGTATTCCTATATACTTGTTATCAGCAATGTTCCCACCAAAATGTGTCATCAAAGAATTGCACAAGTTGTTTAACATATTTTTTTGGAAAACAAAGGAGTATGGCAGAAGTAAACACTGGTCAGAATGGGAGGAGATGTGATTTCCAAAGCAAGAAGGTGGAGTTGGCTTCAGATCTTTGTTTGACATCTCCAAATCTTTATTTGCTAAACTCCGGTGGAGGTTTTGAACAAGTAACACTTTATGGGCAAGTTTTATGTGGAATAAGTATTACAAGAGGTTTAGACCTACTGTGGTTCGATGGAAAGGTGGAGGATCACAAACTTGGAAAATGATGTTACAAGCAAGGGATGAAATGGAGCATAAAATATGGTGGGAACCACCGAATGGCTCTTCTTCTGTCTGGTTTGATAATTGGACTAAGCTAGGGGCTTTGAGTGATTATTTACCATCTCAATATCAATTAGATGAATCTATTGATGAAGTTGAAGAATTGATGACTGAAGGACAATGGAATTATAATATGCTACAAGAGTTATTTCCAAATGACATTGTGGCGCACATCAGACAGGAGTTAGGTCATATTATGAGATCAGATGATAAAGAAAATTCCTAGTGGATGGAAACAATTTCTGGGAAATTTACTGTTAAAAGTGCATGGGAGCTTCTCAGACAAAAAGCAACAGTTTCATCTCATTATGAGAAACTCTGGATAAAAAGAGTGCCTTACAAGGTGTCATTTTTCTTATGGAGAATTTGGTTTAAAAAATTGCCAATAGATGATGTGTTGAAGGGAATGAGAATATCAATAGTGTCAAGATGTTGTTGTTGTCAGGTTCAGGAAGAAACAATGGATCAACTATTCATATCAGGCCCATTGGCTAGCAAGATATGGAAATACCTTGCAGCTGCAGCAGGTATTATAAGTCCATTAGTACAGAAAAAACAGACTATTATGGTTTGGTGGAATGCTAATTGTGTGACAAGATTGAAACCATTATATCAAGCAGCTCCAGCATTGATCATGTGGAAAATATGGAAGAGCAGAAATACATTGAGGCATGGTGGATCTATCTCATATAGTAAGGTGATTCATAAAACAACAAGGAGTTTATATTCCTTAGCTCAGATGAGATATCCAAGGATACAGAACCTTTCAAAAACCTGGCCAGGTATGATACAGTTCATGGAAAGTCATAAGGTGCCATTGGTGTGTAAGCAAGTCAGTTGGAAGAAGCCAAGCACAAGATACAAATGCAATACAGATGGAGCATCAAGGGGGAATCCAGGCCTTAGTTCAGCAACTTTTTGTATCAGAAATCATGAGGGGATCTGATATATGATAAAGCTAAGAGATTAACAAACACTACAAATCAAGTAGCAGAGGCAATTGCCATAGAGAAAGGTTTACAATATTGTATTGATCAGCAACTCTTACCAGTAATATTGGAAACTGATTCATTAACCATGAAGAAAGTATTGGATGGGATATGGAAGGTTCCTTGGAATATATCTTTGATGGTTTAGAGGATACAACACTTAAAGAAAGACCAAACAGTTCAAGTACAGCATGGTTCAAGAGAAGGGAACTACTTGGCTGATTATTTTGCTAACTTAGTTTTTTATTTTGCAAGTACAGAAGTGATTCAATTCAGGCATTTTTAGGAAGTTCCAACTCAAGGTAGAAGATTCATTAACCTGGACAAAGAACAAGTTCCAAACCAATGAATAAGATCAGCAATAACATAATACAGTTTGTAGGGAAGGGAACAAACGGATCATAGGATCATCTTTAGTGTGTGGTATGAATCTCTTGATTCATTCTACTAAAGATGTTTTTATGATTGGCTTGGGGATGCAAAGCGGGTTAGTTTGGTTTGGATATATTCATGCATGCAGTAGCTACTGCAAACAAGTTTCTAGGTAGATCTGATCAAAGCCAAAAACTGGATTCTTCTGATATTGACATTCTCAGCAGATTGAATCAATTACATCCATATTTGTTTGAAGAGTTCTTCAAGAGATTTGATCCATTCCACCTGTGAGACTTGTTGGTGTGAAAGATGGATACAAATCAAGACATATGGAGCTTTATTAGTTGATAGATTTCTGCCTATTTTTTGTCAAGTTTTGGTAGTTGTCTAGTTTACGTTTCCTCTTGTATAGCTCCTTTATTTTCTTTCTTTTGTTTTCTTTCTTTTTGTGCTGCAATTTTTGCAGGTTCTATACAAAACTTATTTGATTATGGATAAATCTCCACCTTTATGGTGGCTTTAATTAAAAAAAAAAACACAGCCAAAACACAGGCCAAGTTAAAACACATCACATAGTCACTTATAAGTCATAAAACACAACATAAAACACGCCCCAACTTATCTAGGTTCGCTCATTCCTAACCTCGGGAAAGTGCTAGCAAGGGTAGAATGGTCAATGCACGCATAACGACCAAGCGGGTCGTTATATCAGATACCAATTAAACAACTGTTCTTCCCATAATGGAGAAAGAAACAAGGGAAAAGGTACCTGACTCAGTGAAAAGATAGGGGTACTTATTATGCATATCTGACTCAGTCGGCTAAGTAGCTTCCTCAACAGGACCATTTTTCCACTGGACCTTAACTGTCGGGATTTCTTTTGATCTGAACTTACGCACCACCCTATCTAATATAGCAATAGGCTACTCCTCATAGGACAAGTTCTCATCTAACATAATCGAATCCAAACGAATGATATAGGACCCATCACTATGATACCTCTTCAGCATAGAGACATGAAACATCGGATGAACATCGAACAAACCTGGGGGTAAAGATAACTCGTACGCTACCTCCCCAATACGATTGAGAATCTCAAACGGGCCAATATATCTAGGACTAAGCTTACCTTTCTTCCCAAATCTCATCACACCCTTAATGGGTGAGACTTTCAACAATGCATGTTCCCCTACCATAAACTCAAGATCCTGGACCTTTCGATCTGCATACTCCTTCTGCCTACTCTGAGTTGTTAAGAGCTTTTCTTGAATCACCTTGACCTTATATAAGGACTCTCTCAACATATTAGTACCCTAAAGTCTAACGCCGAACGCATAAACCACCCAATAGGTGACCACTTCCTCCCATAGAGTGCCACGAACGGAGCTATATCAATACTCGAATGATAACTATTATTATAAGCGAACTCCGTCAATGGTAAAAACTAGTCCCAATGACCACCGAAATCTATCACACACGCACAAAGCATGTCCGAAAGAACCTGAATCATCCTCTAAGACTTACCGTCTGTCTGGGGGGTAGAAAGTTGTGCTAAGGTCCAACCTAGTATCCAATTCCAAATGTAGATGCTCCCAAAACCGAGATGTAAACGTCGTGCCCCTATCGGATATGATGGAAAGAGGAACCCCATATAGTCTAACAACCTCACGAATGTAGATCTTGGCTAATTTCTCAGCGTTATAAGTAAGATGGACCGGAATAAAATGTGCAGACTTAGTCAACCGATCAACATTGACCCAGATCGAATCAAACTTACCCAAGGTCTTTGGAAGACCCACCACAAAATCTATGGCGATCTTCTCCCACTTCCATTCAGGAATGGGCATCCTCTAAAGAGTACTGTCGAGCCTCTGGTGCTCGTACTTAACCTGCTGAAAATTTAAACATTTGGAAACATACTCAGCTATATCACGCTTCATCCTAGCCCACCAGTAATGCTACACCAGGACGGCTAGAATATCTAGAACTGTGGGTCTTCTCTAAAATCGTCTGAATCAAGTTATCCACTCAAGGAACGCACACGCGCCGCTTAATCCTCAACACGCCCTCTATATCGATCACAACCTCCTTGGCCTCACCACTCATTACCTTGTCCTGAATTTTGCATAAACTCGGATCATCACATTGTTTTTCCTTAATCTGATCTAGAAGAGACGACCTCGCCTCAATAAAAGCCAACACTTTGCCACTGGATAAATCAAGTCACACTAAAATGTTAGCTAGAGCCTAAACCTCCATGGCCAACGGACGCTCTGAAGTGACCAAACGAGCCAAGCTGCCCATACTAGCTGACTTTCTGCTTAAGGCATTCGCTACTATGTTTGCCTAGCCAGGATGGTATAAAATAGTAATATCATAATCCTTCAACAATTCCATCCATCTCTGCTGCCTAAAATTTAAATCCTGTTGAGTAAATACGTGTTGCAGGCTTTAATGATCAGTGAATATTTCGCAATGGACACCATAGAGATAGTGCCTCCAAATCATCAATGCAAACACCACTGCTGCCAGCTCTAAGTCATGAGTAAGATAATTCTTTTCATGAATCTTCAATTGCCTGGAAGCCTAGGCAATAACTCTCTTATCCTGCATCAACACAGCACCCAAACCTAAACGGGAAGCATCACAATAGACCATAAAATCCTTACCCTCCACGGGAAAAGCAAGAATCGGTGTTGTAGTCAACAAAGTCTTGAGCTTTGAACGCTCTCTTCACACTCATCGGACTACTGAAAAGGTTCCTCTTTCTGAGTCAAACGGGTCAACTGTGATGCAATGGGAGAAAACCCCTTCACAAACCGGCGGTAGTAACTAGCTAACCCCATGAAGCTATGGATTTCTATCATAGCGTAGGCCTCGCCCAATCACTGATGGCCTCAATCTTTTTTGGATCAACCACAATCCCCCCTTTCGGACCACATGCCCCAAGAAGGACATAGAATCCAGCCAAAACTCACACTTAGGGAACTTAGCATACAACTCCCTATCCCTCAACAATCCAAGGACAACCCTCAGATGTTTTTCATGATCTTCCTTGCTCTTTGAATAAATCAATATATCATCAATAAATACAATAATAAAAGAATCTAAGAATGGCTTGAAAATTTGGTTCATCAAATCCATAAAAGCTGCAGGGGCATTAGTAAGCCTAAAAGACATGACAAGAAACTCATAATGTCCGTATCTACTCCGAAAAGCTGTCTTAGGGATATCCTCGGCCCGAATCTTTAACTGATGTTAGCCCGACCTCAAATCAATTTTAGAGAACACACATGCTACCTGAAGCTAGTCAATCAGATCATCAATGGGCAGAATAGGATATTTATTCCAGATGGTGACTTTATTTAACTAACGATAATCAATGCACATTCGCATAGTCCCATCCTTCTTTTTCACAAAGAGCACAGGAGCGCCCCACGGAGAGACACTCGGGCGAATAAAACCCTTACTGAGAAGGTCCTGAAGCTGCTCTTTCAATTCTCTCAACTATGCTGGACAATAAAGATATGGAGGGACAGAAATAGGGCGAGTCCCCGGCTCTAAGTCAATGCATAAATTAATATCACGGTTTGGTGGCATACCGGGTAAGTCCACAGGAAACACCTCTGTGAACTCACAAACTATAGGAACTAACTCAAGTGGTGGAATCTCAACATCATTATCACGAATATGGGCCAAATAAGCTAAACACCCCCTCTCAACAAGTTTCTTAGCACAAACATAAGAGATAATATTTTTTTGGAGAGGGATTAAGGTTTCCTTTCCACTCAAGTCTAGGTATCCCGGGCATGGCTAAGGTGATGGTTTTAGTGTGACAGTATATGGTAGGGAGATACGCAGCTCATACCAAGAATAACATCGAAATATACCATGTCTAAAATCATTAAGTCTACCTAAGTACCCTAACCCATAATCGTAACAGTGCAAGACCGAAATAGTTTATTTATCACCACAGAACTTCCAACCAGAGTAGACACAAAAATAGGAGTGTTATGCAAGTCACAGGTCGTATCAAAACTCCTAGAAAAATAAGTAGACACATACGAAAACGTGGAGCCTGGATCAAATAGTGCAGAAGCCTGCCAGCAACAGACTGAGATAGTACCTGTGATAATTGTGACTGAGCCCTCGGCCTCTGGCCTGCCCGGCATAGCATAGATGGGCACGCCCACCACTAAACTGAGAACCTCCATGGTCCCCCTAAACTATCTGAGCACCACCCCTACCAGCCTGATAACCGCCCCTCTCCTCTAGCCGGAGCAACTAGGGTCTTGGAGCGTAAAACTGACTACTTTGGTTACCCTGCTTAAGTCCAGGACAAAACCTCTTGATGTGCCCCTTCTCGCCATAGTTAAAGCAGGCACAATCAAGAGTGGGCCTCTGAACTGACACCGAAGAAGCTGAATAACCTCCCTGATTCGAAACTAGGGACTAAGAGCCCCCTGCTTGGCTGATAGAGTACTGAAAAACTCCAGAAGAGCCTCCAACCAAAACCGGCATAGTCTGCTGAACCTAACGACTCGAATAACTCTGGGATCCCTGTCCTTTAAAAAACGTACCACTAGAATTACCACCCTTTCGGGTCTTCTTCTCTGCATATTTGTTGTAGCCATCCTGACAAACACCCTCAACAGTCTTTACGTGATCCATAACCTCCTGAAAAGTATAACAACTGGTCACCAACTGTAGAGCCGATAGCTGAAGGGCAGTATTCAACCCCTTCACAAAAGGTCTAACCCTCTCCTTCTCAGTGGGCAAAAGCTGGAGAGTATAACGAACCAATGAGTGAAATCATGACTTGTAAGCAGCCACAGAAGAATTTCCCTGCTCAATATTACTGAACTCATCACATCTCCTATCCCTCAAAGTACGAGGAACATACTTCTCAAGAAAAATCTAGTAGAACTGAGTCCAAGTTAATGGAGGAAAACTCGCTCGCTGCTCTACACTCTACAAACGCCCTCCACCATAGCATAGCATCTCCCATGAGCTGAAAAGTCACGAACTCTACTCCATACTTCTCAACCGTCCCCAACTAGTGGATCCTCTCGTGGCAATTAATAATAAACTCATAAGCATCCTCTGCGTCGGTACCAAAGAACTCTGGAGGCTTCATCTTAGTGAACCTCCAAAACATATCGTGCTCATCACCTATACTGGTCCTCCCACTGGCCTAGGGAATAAATCCAGTCCTAGGGCCTCATCCAAACGTGGAGCCACAGCTGCGGCATGCTGTACTCTTGAGCCGGACCACTGCTCTTGCACCCTAATTACATGTTGCTGCTGGTAACATACCTGCCTCTACTAATCCATTCAGTAGGTTCATCACTAGCACCATAACATCTGACAGCACTGGAGTAGCAATAATGTCCGGCTGAGCTGGTTCTGCTGTGAACTTGGCTGCCTCATCCTGAACAACCTGAGGCTCAGGGGCGCATTGCTAGCTAGCCGTAGGAGCCCCGCCCCCAGTTTGTGATGCTGCTACCCTGTCTCTACTATGACTACAGCCCCTGGCCTGGCCTCTTACTCCACGAGCTGCGGCCCCAGTGGCCCGTCCTCCCCCGCGAGTTGCAGCTCCCACGGCCGGCACAGTTACTTTGTTAGCTGCTACTGTCACACGAGTCCTCACCATCTGTGAGAAAATTGAAAAAAAAAGTCAGATATTAATTTGATCATCCAGATACCGATTGGAATCATGTAGCATGAAAGAAAGAAAGAAATTGAAGTTTCCTAGCGTCCCAAAGCCTACCGAAGATAACTACAGACCTCTCCGTACCGATCTGCAGGACTCTACAAGACATGTCCTTATACGATGAGATGAACAAACCTAAAGCTCTAATACCAACCTTTTCACGTCCCAAACAGACATGAGTGGCAGCCACACTAGTCCCATAGTGGGCGAACCAATCCCCTAACCCATTACCAAGCCAATTCCAATTACTTAACTAATTATAAAACACTACTCACAAATAAATGATAAGGAGAACCTAGCAATAATATAAATAAATAGCAAGTGCGGAAATCTAGCTATTGCATCCCCAAAATCGTAAAGTCATCGTACAAGGACTCTAACCAACAATGTCTAAGAAGAAGTACGGTCTAAAAATAATGCAATGTTTGGAATGAAAATAGACATCTAAAATAAAAAAAAGATCTTCTGGCGGCGTGGCACAGATAGGAGCTCACCCTCTGATCTTGTAGCGAATAACCTCAACTAGATACGAGGTGTGAAAGACATCTCTAGCTCAACATCTGCACTCACAAAAAACGTGCAACAAGTGTAGGTCAGGATAAGCAACACGTACAGGTAGGTATCATAGGCCAACTAAGATTAGTATCATGCATACACACATAAAATAAATGAAATAGGTAGACAGGTACAACAAACATGTATCACAAATAATACACTCAAATAATCCACCTTCAGAATAAGTCACCAATTACCAACAATGAACACTAATGCTCAAGCTAAGGAAGTAAAATAAACATCGAAGTTTAGCAAAATAAACAATGAAGTTCCCCTCTCTGTCATATATCTGTACACACATGCTAAATGGTAATGTTTTCCCTAAATATCCATGACCTACAAGGGACCCATGGTGTCCATGCACCATTCGTTTCGGAAAGAACCTCGAACCACGAGCTCACATAAGGCTACATCACCACCCCCTGTCAAATGTGGCTTAAAAGATATATATGTTCCATCTCAATCATCATCAACAACCTATCATAATCAAATCATAAGGAATGACTCAAGAACACGTATCAAGTCAAAATCAATGAAGTATAGTTCAATAACACAAGTCACAATAAGACTAAAAAATAATCTACTCAATGTAATAGAACATGTCACTAATAGCAATTCGTCTTTGAAGGGTATATATGAACACTTTCCTTTCTACAATATCAAGAATACAATTCAAGTTCATTAGCCTCAACAATGGAGAATCACTTTACACAATTAAATCATACAACTAACAACAATCCCCCAAACTCCATATCCGAAGTCCTAGGCATGCTTTCTCCCATAGATTCTACGACATATACAATCAACTAATCAAAGTCTAACTCAAGTAAATCGTAACCTACCTCGAAGCTGAACTGGAACAATGCAATCACTCCACAATAACTTTTTCTTTTCTCAAAGCTTCGGAACATTCAAAGTCTAGAAATCATAATGCCTAAATAATTAATGGAGTATGAACTAAACTTATGAGTTCTCTAATCATTTTAATCCAACTTGATTTTCGCCAAAGTATCCATTTCTATTGGAACCCTAGGTCTCAACAACCAATTTCCATCATTGAATAACAAGTTCTCATGCTATGAAGCGATAATCTCTATTCTTTGATAAATAAACATCATTATCCAACAATAAACAATACCCATTAATATTCTAGGGTTTTCCTTAGTGTATGTGTTCTACACTTCAATTCCTGTTAAAGGTCCTTTGATTGAAACAAGAATCAACTAAGAACATTACGCGTAGAAGTTAGTGATTAAGGATTACCGTTGATGGAGAATAGTGCCCTAGCCTTAGAAAGTCTCTATTATGCTCTTGGGAACTATTTTTTGGGATGATGTGAGGAGTGGGGTCGAAATAAGGTATTTAAATAGGAATCTGACTTACTGAGTTCCGCTGCAGCGGTCCCCACATCGCTACAGTGAGCAACAACTTCGCTGCAGCGGCCATTTGGAAAATCGACCCTTCGCTGCAGCGGGACCTTCCCTCACTGCAGTGGTACTGTGGCAGCAGAAATCCTTCCACTGCAGCAGTGGATTTTGGGCAGTGAGCTCGAAAAATTTCCACTTTTTATACTTAGTGTCTAAAAATCACTCTAAGGCCTTATTAACATAGCCAAAACACTGACAAAGTTAAAACACATTACATAGTCATTTATAAGTTACAAAATACAACATAAATCACGCCCCAACATATTTAGGTCCGCTCATTCCTAACCTCGAAAAAGTAGTAGCAAGGGTAGAATGGTCAACGCACGTATAACGACCAAGCAGGTCATTACAAAACTACTGGAAAGGGGCTGAATTGATTAGAAAACCCATGAATTGGAATAGTATGACAGTTGAGATTGAAATTATGATAAGTTAATTACTAAATGATGGTTTCACCATTTGAAAAAGGTAGAAGTAATTGGGTTTTCTTTCCCAATAGTTGTTCTTATTTGAGTAAATGATCCATTACTGACTTAGCGTTATATTGCTAAACTTTGAACGCTCTAAAATTTTGCTAAAGGGAAAAGCTATTGCAGAGTAGCTTCTCTTGTTCCAGTTCTACATTTAAGTTAGGTTACGGTTTACTTGAGCTAGACTTTAATTAGTTAAATGTATATGTAATAGAATTGATGGGAGAAAGCATGTAAAGGTCTTCAGACAAGAAGTCCGGTTGGAAATTCCTAGGTTGGCACTGATTGATTGATTAAGTGGGCTTGTCGCCATTACTTTATGTACTGAAACCTGAGCTGTAATTGTTGTGATATAAGAAGGAAGGAGTTCATATATACTCTTCTTGTTGATTGAGATGATTACATATTCACTATGTTAATGAGTTAATTTACTTGAGTCTTAATATGACTTGTGGCTTGATGCCTTGTAATTCTTGACATGATATTGTTGGCTGATTATATTCCATATTGACTGTTGAACTAGAAATACGTTGAGATTCATATTATGATGAGATACAACAATAACGCATATAAAAATTCACATTTGACAGGGGTAAGGATGTGGACTAGCTATGGGCTCGTGATCCGAGGTCAGTTCCGGAGCAAATGGTACATGGACATCATGGGGTCCCCTGCAGGTCATGGCTAATTGGGCAAACATTACCAATTGGCATGTGTGTACACAGTTGAGAGACTTTCATTGGTGCATTGCATTGCATCGGACTTATTGATACGGTTCACTTTTATGCGGGTTCATAAAAAGCTACTAAGAGGTTGTTGGTGCTCTAATTGGATTAAAGTATATTTAGAGTCGCCAAATTTATTTAAGGGAAATTCGGAAAACTGAGTTAAAAGGCTTTATTCAAACAAGAGAAATCCTTTTTGGACCAGAGTTCGAGGTAAGGGTTCTGGTGATCCCCTAGGGAAGGTTTTAAGTACCCTGGTATTAAGGATCCATAGAATATGGTTGACCTACGAGCTTCAATGTGTGATTATTGTAATTGTTTGCTTAAAATATTTACTCTATCACAAAATGTCATTCTTTATCATAAATTTAAAATTTTGGCAAAATATCCCCTTAGAAAAGGAGGTTTTTGGTATCAAAAATTCGTATAAGTGTTCAACTCACTTTATTACCAGACCAAGACACACCCGGAATTTCTCCTAAGTAGAGTGACTACTATTTTGATCCTAATAAAGTTACTTTAGTTCTTATAGGTTTTATTTGGTCCTAATAAAATAAGTTTAGTTCTTATAGGTTTTATTTTATATATAAGAAAATATGGAGTATATCACCTATTTTATAAGTATATAATAATAAAAATGAAAGTTTTTGTCCAAGTCCATTTATTGATTCATTTTAAAAATCTCATAATCAACCATACTCTATTTTCCAAAGCCATCTTATTCTCAAATCAGCCCAAGTGTATTTCTCTTTGATTTTTGCCCTTTAGTTGGGCTTTTGGCCCAAGTTATACTTTCCTTTCTTTTGAAAATTTGTCCATGATTAAGAAATAGCCGTCCATTTCAGATTCCGAAATTCCAAACCTTTAACATTATCAAAATTTTGTTCAAGTTCCAAAAGGTGTCCTTTTTGCCAATTGTTCCGATCAGCTTTCCAATTCCCCTTTCATTTTATTCCAATTTACATTAATGTGTATAAAGAAACAGTTTAAATGTCATAACGCGGGCTTAAGGCCCAAAACTTATTTCCAGATTTTTCATAAAGGCGGAAGGCCCAGATCCTCTATTCAGTTCCATTTATAAAAATCATTTAGACTTAAACAATTTTTTTGAACTAGTTTTAAACTTGAGAAATATTGATTTCATGTGAATGTGAGACTAAGCGAGGTTTATAAAGTGTTTAGGTGACATCCTAATAATTCTAAGAATTTCCTCAGATCTAACATCCATAGGGTTTCAATATTATACAAGTGATTTTACGAATACACACATACAAGAATGAAAATAAAGAAGAAGGGTTAGGGTTAGGTTGGTGGGCCAACCTAAGCCCACCAGTTAACTATTTTCACCCATAGTTGGGCCTTCAAGCAATATTAGCTTCCCTTTCAATGCTTGCTTCCCTTTTAAATTTGGACTCGATCAAAGATGATAAAGTTGGGCCTCAAGCCCAACAGGTTTAAATGCGGAGAAATGGCCCAAATGGCCTTGGTATTCATTCACATAAGACACACAAGCAAATGGAAAATAAGGATTAGAGGGTATCAAGGCTCATTTGAATTATATACACTAAGTCATTCATCAACGGACATATACATATAAATATTTGAGCAAATGATATACACAAGGAGAAATAGTCTAACCCAAATAATAACATAGAGAAGAATTTTAAAACTAAAGGCCCATTCTGGAAAATGGCTTGTGATCACAAATAATGAAAAGTCGCCTACACAAAATTAGGTTTAGATTGTTATGCTATGTTTGTTCTTACTATCAGCCTCATTTTTCTTGCTGCAGCAATTCCAGGTTAGTTCATTATCTTGAACAAATATAGCACGTGTGATCTAAATATTAGTTTCAGTCCTTCCTAAAATATAATGTTCTTATTCTTTCTCTTATTCATCTGGTCATATTATTGCTTCAGAGTGTATTGCTCATTTTTTTTTTTCCAGTTGCAATTTGTTTCTTCCTATTTTTGATGCTATCTTATATCCGACCGTTCTTGCTATTATAGCAGCCTATCATTTCCATTACTATAGTGTTTGTCAATAAAAAGGAAATAATCAGCTAAACTGCACACGATATAATATGGATACGATTTGAAACCTTGTTCCTTTTATTATATGTACATGGTGTCAAGGTGAAGATCTCTTCTTTCACTTAGTGTAATATATATGAAGAAGATCTGAATACAGGTTGTGCCTGCTTAATGTGCATTCAACCATATGATGAGTCGTGATATCTATTTAATTTCCCTTTCTTAGTGCCTGGGCTCTAAAATAATACTTTCGGCACTTTTCGCGGTAGCTAGCCACTGCAGAATCAGCCTTGTTACTATGCATCCATCTACTTTTATCCTCCTCCCGGGGTCACTTTAAACATGTTTTAGACTGTTTAACAGGTTCAGCAGCTGGGTAATTTCATACTCATAGAAATTTCTCCTCATTCTAATGTATTTCCCGTAGTATCATTTACTTGTATAAACCTTTGCAGTTTTAATACAACCAGGAATAAAAAGTTTCAATCGTCTCTTTGTTGGGATAAGGCTCAACTTGACTCTTTCTTTTTTCTTCTTCATCTAGTAGCACAAGTATTTACACTGTCTAAACTTGTTCAGCTAAACTTAACTCCTTTTCTTTTCTTCTTCACCCTGGTAAGCATAGGTTTTTTTTCTTCTCATGTTTGGCAAGAAGATACTGGTGCACTGCAGGTTTTAGGGAATATATTAAGTATATGCTGCATATGATCAACACAAACTAGAGACCGTGGTAACTTCTCTTTTCTTTATCATCTTAATTTAGTTTTAACGTATGGACGACCTATTATTCCAGCATCTCTGTTGAACTGCCATCTCTTTCTATTTTTCATAGAGGTCACATCTTATCAGTTTCTTTTCATCTGTCCTTTTTCCCCTAAGGCTATATTCATTTTAAGTTTCTTTTACCAACTCTTTTATATGTTTTTCTTTTTGCTCTGTTGTGACTTTACTTTAATATTTTCAAATAAATGCTTCTTAACGCGTATCTCCATTTCAGTTCTAGGTTAAAGATGATGTTAGCCATAGACAACAATTATTTTTATTTGAGTGGAGACATAAATGAAGAATAATTGGAGGTTTCATTAGATTGTGTAATTGCCTTTGTTTTCAGCTCTTATTTATGTAATTTGCTCGATGTCTAGCTCTCAAAATAGTTTGGTTATAACGTTAACAGGTTTAGTTTTTCCTGTAATCTTGAAATGTGTAATTGGACTATATATGAAAATGGAATTCTTTAAAGGAGAAGAAAGATACAGTATCCAGATTTTTCTATCCAATATGTTATCTTTTAGATACAATCCGATCTTCATAATTTTCTAAAGAGATTTGACTGTACAATCCGATTCTGGACTTCTGGTTTGGTTATGGAGATATGCTCAGTTAATCTGAAGCTACACTTTCATATATAGAAGACACCTTTGGTTACTTAGAACATTTCTTTAAATACTTGAGCTCAATAGTCTAGCCATGTGGTTTTGGTTGAACCAATTGAACGGGTAGTAAAAATTTATGTTCAAGTGTACCTTCTCCGTGTTAAAATTCTACTTTGTTTCTTGGTGAACTCTGTTATTTCTAGTCTTTCCCCCGACAAATTGCTTTAAAGCTAAAATTTATGTTTTAGCTAATAGATCCACGTAAAGTAACTAATTTTCTTAGTATATTATTATTCCTTATGAAATTTATTATCATCCTATGCTAAGAGGGAAAACCAATAATTAGCTAAAAGTAGTAGGAAATAACAATCTCAGTTAGAAGCAAGTCTAACTAGTAATAGTAAGCAATCAAGCATATATTCAGTGCGTTGTAATTTGTTCTTTAGCTTATATTTACCCTTTAGCTTTGTTACTAGTCAATGTGTGAACTTATTTCATTCTATTTAGTCTGTGAATTCAAGATCTATAGATCTTTATGCATAATGGATAACTGGTATTATGCATAGATTCAGCTAACATCATTTTAGCTTAATGTTTAGTTTGGTGGAATCCAAAAAGCATTGTGTATCGAGTTTTTTTATGCTCACACGTCACTCATCCATAAAATTTCTGTTTGTATAACAAAGGGGTCAATTGATTGTGATGAAAAGGAAAAGAATGCAGCGGAAACATTGGCTAAAGTTAGAAATGCATTATATTCTTAATCCATGCCTTTCCTTACAATTTCTTTAAGCTAATCTACCACTGACTTAGTAACTATTGTTGCTGGTGTAATTATAACTTACTTTTAACTTTGTACTCTTGTTTAGCTATATCAAAAGAGAGTATTAACTAAATATGATCATTTTCTAAATCCTTTTTGCTATGATTGGCTATATTGTTACTAGTTCAGAACATGTTTTGGTATATGCAATGATGACGTTTAACAATTATTCGACTAGTTTTTAAAGTCGATATTGGTAGTTTCTATTAAGAGATTTTCTTAATTTTTTTTACAGGTTCTGAAGACTCGAGTCTATAAAGTGAAGATGCAAATTTTGAAGACTTTCTTACGAGTCAATTATCATTTTGCTAGGAGTGTTAGCCTTAAGCTTATGCTATTTAGGAATATATATATATATATATATATATATATATGCACACTTATATTTGGCTAGGGTTTTGTGTAATAATACAATGACTAATAGGCTACTTTATTTGCTTTTTCTAATTAATTACAGAAGTATGAATGAAAGAATGGTACTTTCTTATGACGTTGTTTATAAATGTTAGATTGTATCACAAATTGTATGATAGTTTGTAATGAAGTGTGACAGGGGATCATAAAATCATGTGTTCGGTCCTTGAAACACTTCCAGCGACCAGATTTTCTGGTCGTAAATGAGTATAGCCAGCTCATATATTTGATGCTGAAATCACTTTAGGGACAAGAAATCTGTTCGCTGAAATATTTTTTGGGACCAGTAACTCACTGGTCGCTAAAGGTGTTTAGCGACCAATCATTTAATCTCGTCGTAATTGACCTTTAACGGCGGAGCCTATAGCGACGGGTGGCGACCATATTTTTCTGGTCGTTATTGACCTTTAGGGACAAGAAGCAGACTTTTAGGGACCATTTTTCCCTTCGCTAATGGCCATTTTTCTTTTAGTGAAGGTGCCAGATGTTTTCCGAAGATAGATATAAGATTAGGGTACCATCAAGTTAGGGTCAAAGAGAAGGATATTCCTAAGACAGCTTTCAAGACCAGCTATGGCCACTTTATGTTTCGTGTGATGTCATTCGTCTTGACGAATGCCCCAGTAGTATTTATGGATTTGATGAATCATATATTTAGATATTTCTTGGATCAGTTCATGATTGTATTCATTAACGATATTATAGTCTATTCTAGATCAAAGGCTGAGCATGCAAATCATTTGCGTGCAGTACTCAGAGTTCGTCAGGATCAGAAGTTATATACGAATTTCTCCAAATGTGAGTTCTGGCTGAACTCTGTGGCTTTCTTGGGGCATATTATATCAGAACAGGGTAGCAGGTTTGATACACAAAAGATTGAAGCTATGAATAATTGGCCGAGACCCACGACACCAACAGAGGTTCATAGTTTTCTGGGTTTGGCAGTTTATTATAGACGATTCGTACTCAAATATCAGCTAAGTTCCAGTGGACCGATGATTGTGTGCGAAGTTTTTAGGAGTTGAGGAATAGGTTGATTTTGGCTCCAATTCTGACACTTCCAAAAGGGTCAAAAGGTTATGTTATTTATTGTGATGCTTCCAGCTTTGGGATAGGTTGTGTGTTGATGCAATACGGTAAAGTTATAGCTTATGCTTCGAGGCAATTACGGAAGCACGAGAAGAATTATCCAGTCACATGACTAGATTTAGCCGCGGTAATTCATGCACTGAAGATGTAGAGGCATTATTTATATGGGTTCCATGTTGATATCTATACAGACCATAAGAGCCTCCAGTATATATTCAAGCAGAAGGAGTTCAATTTGAGTCAAAGGTGATGGTTGGAGTTATTAAAAAATTATGATGTTAGCATCTTGTATCATCCTAGGAAGGCGAATGTAGTAGCCGATGCCCTTAGCCGTAAATCCATGGGCATCTTATCATATGTTTAACCAGAGAAAAAGGTGTTAGTTCGTGAGCTTCAGCAGTTTGCAAGCCTAAGAGTTCGATTATTAGACTCGGGTGATACAAAAGTTACTATTCAGGATACAATAGTCTCATCTTTAGTAGCTGAGGTAAAGGAGGGCCAGTACGAGGATCCCATGTTAGTTCATTACAGAGACACAACCCCTCAGAATAAAAAGTCACCATTTAAGATTTCTGGAGATGGAGTTCTCATATATCAAGGCAAACTATGTGTTTCAAATATTGCATGGTTACGTCGCCAGATTATGGGGGAGGCTCACTATTCCCATTACTCTATTCATCCAGGGACAACGAAGATATGCCATGATATCAGGGAAGTTTATTGGTGGGATGGAATGAAGAAGGACATAGCAGAGTTTGTGTAGCTCAGTGTCCTAGCTCTTAACAGGTGAAGGTTGAGCATCAGAAGCCTGACGGATTATTGCAGACTATTGAGATTCCGACTTAGAAGTGGGAAGCAATCAATATGGATTTCATTACAGGCTTACCTCGTTCTCAGCATAAGTTTGACTCCATATGGACGATTGTTGATAGACTTACAAAATCAGCCCATTTTTTACCTATCAGGACTTCTTACTCAGCTGAAGACTATGCGAAGCTTTATATTAAAGAGATAGTACGACTCCATGGTGTTCTAGTGTCCATAATTTTTGATAAGGGTGCGCAGTTTACAGCCAATTTCAAGAGGCCATTCCAGAAAGGATTGGGGACTCGAGTGAGTCTTAGTACCGCATTTCATCCCCAAACAGACGGGCGGGTTGAGCATACTATTCACACTCTTAAAGATATGATACGGGTATGTGTGTTAGACTTCAAAAGTAGCTGGGATGATAATTTCCAACTTATTGAGTGTCACACCCCAATCCTGATAGGGTATGATGGGCACCCGACCCCTTACACAGAGCCGACCGAACCCCATTAGTTCTCGTTATATTCATAACCTCACTGGACTCTTAAGTTACGAAATGAAATGCATAATGAAAACTTGTCAAAACCATTCTTTTCGTCGTTCTCAAATCAAGTAAAATATGTAATCATATGGAATTTGTAACATAATGCATAATGGTACGTCGGCTTGCAGAGCCGCTTACAAGACTGATATCCTATATACGTGACTCTATCCGCAAAGTCTCTAACATGCTATATACCACAACGTAGATACTCTGACTCGGCAACACTCCAGAAAGAAATGGAGCTCGTCAATCCAGCTAGAACATCTTTTAGCAATATCCTCTACTCATCTGTATACACCTGCGTGGCATGAAACGCAGCCCCCGAAGAAAAAGGAGTCAGTACGGAATATGTACTGAGCATGTAAAGCATGAAATGCAATTTGGTAGATCATAACTGAAATAGAGATTCCAGGAGACAAGTATGATAATCAAGAAATCGATGTACCTGTGCATTACGAAACAAAATCATGCATATCATTATCATATAAAACATCAATACACTTGCCTTATGAAATGAAAATCATGCATATCATTATCATATACCGTACCCGGCCCATTATGGGACTCGGTGGATAAGATCATGTCATCATGTCAGCATACTATCATATCATCATGTATGTATATACCGTACCCGGCCCTCTAGTGAGGGACTCGGTGAATAAAGTCATCATATGCCTTCCTGGCCGCCATCCCCGTATCATCATATCATCATGTCATCTCAAATATATATATATATATATATACCGTATCCGACCCTCTAGTGAGGGACTCGGTGAATAATGCAGTGACACTGTGCACGATAACATACCCGGCCCGGGACTCGGTGAAAGATGTAACCACAGTATGCACGAGCAGAGTAGTGAGAAACCATATGCATATAAATCAATTTTTGGACTCAATAGATAAGTACGCTAATCGACACTTTGAAGGATCATAAACACGTTTCGAGTCGATCTGAGTTAGCGTAAGAAAGTTATGGACAATATTCACTACAAAAACCTGTACGAATGTTACAAAGCAATCCGAGACCGTCTATGAAAGTTAGGAACATTAGTCCTTATGGAACCCTTTTAGGAACAGAAACTCTTTATGCATTGCTCGTTATTCAATCATACAATAAGCTCGACTATACTAAGCATGCTCGTGTCAAGAAGTGAATAAGAATCGTAAACAAGCTCGGAATTAAAGAATAGAGTTACCCCAAGATACGTGTCATACCTTACTTTGCTCTAGGACATGCCAAAAGAAAGAAAAGGTAAGCCTTACATACCTTGTCCGCTTCCTAGGCTAATCCGAACTTAAGTCTCGGCTTTCCCAAGATCTACAACAACGTCAGAAAATAGCAAACATTAGCTATAAGTATTTAGGAATCCGATTCCAAGCTAGCAATTCACCTACAGAAATTTGGGCAGCATTTCCCCTATAATTTCAACCAACCCCGAGAATTCAACTCGTCCTAATCATCAACAACAATACCAACAACCACATTAACAACTTCAACAATTAATTCAAAATGCATTCTGACGTTAGCAACCGTTTCTACATAATTCGACGGAATTTCATTTACCTTCAAGTTAACCACAACAACCCAACTTACAATCTTCCAAACTCAATAAGAACAACAACAACACATTCCTCGGTTCCAAGTTCATGAATTATACCAACAACCACACTTTAACAACATCATTCATACAAATATAAGAAACCATGCTAACGTCACATTAACTTTTACAACAAACCACAACGATTACAACTTCATTTCAAGCCATCAAACCTTCATTTTCATCATGGAATCCACAACAACAACAACCAAAAAAATTAAATAAAATCAATTCATCACATCTTACCAAGGAAGCCCCTATACGGCCACAACCCACACACATATATTTCATGAATTTCATCCATTTCTACTTACTACAACACTCACCACCCATCCCTATCACATAGAAAAGGAGATTAAACCTTACCTTTACCCTTTAACTTCTCAACTTGGCTAGGGTTTATGAGTTGCACAAATGAATGCTTTGCTTGCTCCAACAACTACTCCACGTTAATAAGGGCCTTCCAATTGGTTGAAATGCTAGAAGAATTTTTTTTTTTGATCAACTCCAAGGGTACCAAATTCGGCCAACCATGGACGAATACTTCTCCTATTCTTCTTGAAGTTTCTTAAGTTGTGAAAGAAGATGAATATGTCTTGCCTATCAATCCTCTATATATATATATATACTTAGTTCCTACAAATACAAGGTGCACACATGCCCCCACTCATGGCTTGAGTTAATTGGCCAAGCCATGGGTGGGACCCACACGGCCATATGTGGCCTTATCATGAACCTTCTTTGAACTTTTTTTCCTTTTTACCCCTAGACTTTCTCAATATTCCCATACTACTAATAACAAACTTGTGTATTAGAATAAAATCGGAAAAAAATAGTCTTGCCCTTAACTTATCGCGATTATCTCGAAATATCCGAATGTACAAAATACGGGATGTAACATCCTCCCCCCCCTTTAGAACATTCGTCCTCGAATGTTGAACTGGTCTTATGGGGTCTTATAGCACTTCGGGGAGATCCCTTTTATAGCTATCACATACAGTTCATTCATCAATCAGTATAACCACTTTAGAAATTTAGATTACCTGTAGGCATAGGAAATAAGTAGGGGTACTTCTTCTTCATCTCTTTCTCGGCTTCCCAGGTTATCTCCTCTCTGTTATTGTTTAGCCAGAATACCTTAACAGAAGCCACACCTCGGTGCGTAATCTTCTCACCTGACGATCCAGTATGGCTATAGGCTGTTCCTCGTAGGATGGCTCCTCCATCACCTGGATATCATCTATGGGAAACACTCTGGAAGTGTCCCCAATGTATTTACGAAGCATGGACACGTGGAAGACTGGATGCACTACTTCTAAATCAGATGGTCACTCTAATTCATAGGCGAACTTGCCAACCCTACGGACAATTTGATAAGGTCCAATATACCTCGAACTGAGCTTTCCCTTCCTGCCGAACCTCATTATACCCTTCATGGTGACACTTTCAGGGATACCCAATCGCCAACCTGGAACTCTAAGTGTTGACGTCGATTATCGGCATATGATTTCTGTCGACTCTGGGCCGCCAGTAACCGTTCCTGAATGAGTTTCACTTTATCAACTGTCTGCTGAATTATATCTGGGCCGATTAGCTTAGTTTCGCCAACATCGAACTAACCGGTCGGTGACCTGCACTTCCTGCCATACAGGGCCTCATACGGCGCCATCTGGATGCCAGAATGGTAACTATTATTATAAGCAAACTTAATAAGTGGTAAATGATCATCCCAGCTACCCTTGAAGTCAATAACACAGGCCCGCAACATATCTTCTAGCGTCTGAATAGTACGCTCGGCCTGTTCGTCAGACTGCTGGTGGAATGCGGTACTAAGACTTACTTGGGTCCCCAATCCTTCTTGAAATGATCTCCAAATATCATATATATGTTCTTATGCTCAGGTAATATACTCTTCATCCCTAATCCTTGTATAACTCTGCTCTCCCTTGAGCTCATACTAAGCCGTCCACAGTCTTGATAACGCGAAATTTTCCAGGATGTAACATCCTTCCTTAACTCTTCCATTGTTTCCAGTCAGTTTCTTCCACTTCTTTGTCCTCATGTACATGGTCGGAAATTAACTAGCACCTCGCTCTCGTTTTGTCTACAGTATTGTAGTTTTGCTTACTATGCTATAACTATTCATCAGCCTTTAAGTATTCTCTTTTCCTCACTCCTTGTTTCCTTGCTAGTGGGCAATTACCTTGCTTATATATGGTATACTCTTTGTGTTTATCTCTTCGGTACCATCCCTGGCTATCCTTTTTATACCTGTTGATCTTAGACATACCCTGCATCGACTCCTTGTAGTTCATTAGTTCGACTCCCTGAATCCCCCAACCGACCTTGCTCCTACTAAACCTCGAATGTAACCCATTTTAATCCTTCGGACTGCTAATCGTCTTTGTCGCAATCGTTCTTCATGCCATGCCAAATCCATAACTCCTCTAAAACAACGCATCCCACTTATTGTCTATTTACGATATTTCCTTTCCACGCTTCTTCCTGTTAAGTGTACCTAACTAAACGACCTGATTTTGAAAATTCTGATAGAGTCTCCTTTACAATTCTTACTATCCAAAACCTGCATATAACAATTACCAGCAATGCGTATATATATATATATATATATGACATATCCCAGCCACCCAGGGCTCCCAATTTCAGGTAAAAGAACGAAAATATCAAAACTTACCCCCGTGACTTTCCATATCATCACTCACCTTCTCCCGTCGATACTGTGCTTCTGCTGAGATCAAAGGTTAGTGCAAGGAATCTCATTTCCTATGAATTGGCTCTATCGCACTATCTAAGACAGCAAGAAGGTCAATAATCCCTAGATGCCCTGCAGCCTCCTGTTTATAAGTGTGGCTGGCTTCACACCCATAAACCGGACTCTACTGGACACGACTTTGCAGACAACCCCTAGGACGAACTGCTCTGATACCAATTTGTCACACTCCAATTCTGATAGGGTATGATGGGCACCCGACCCCTTACACAGAGCCGAGCGAACCCCATTAGTTCTCGTTATATTCATAACCTCACTGAACTCTTAAGTTACGAAATGAAATGCATAATGAAAACTTGTCAAAACTATTCTTTTAGTCGTTCTCAAATCAAGTAAAATCTGTAATCATATGGAATTTGTAACATAATGCATAATGGTACGTCGGCTTCCAGAGCCGCTTACAAGACTGACATCCTATATACGTGACTCTGTCCGCAAAGTCTCTAACATGCTATATACCACAATGTAGATACTCTGACTCGGCAACACTCCGGAAAGAAATGGAGCTCGTCAATCCAGCTGGAACATCTTTTAGCAATATCCTCTACTCATCTGTATACACCTGCGTGGCATGAAACGCAGCCCCCGAAGAAAAAGGGGGTCAGTACGGAATATGTACTGAGCATGTAAAGCATGAAATGCAATTAGGTAGATCATAACTGAAATAGAGATTCCAGGAGACAAGTATGATAATTAAGAAATCGCTGTACCTGTGCAGTACGAAACAAAATCATGCATATCATTATCATATAAAACTTCAATACACTTGCCTTATGAAATGAAAATCATGCATATCATTATCATATACCGTACCCGGCCCATTATGGGACTCGGTGGATAAGATCATGTCATCATGTCAGCATACTATCATATCATCATGTATGTATATACCGTACCCGGCCCTCTAGTGAGGGACTCGGTGAATTAAGGCATCATATGCCCTCCTGGCCGCCATCCCCGTATCATCATATCATCATATCATCATGTCATCTCATATATATATATATATATATATATATATATATATATATATATATATATATATATACCGTACCCGGCCCTCTAGTGAGGGACTCGGTGAATAATGCCATGACCCTGTGCACGATAACATACCCGGCTCGGGACTCGGTGAAAGATGTAACCACAGTATGCACGAGCAGAGTAGTGAGAAACCATATGCATATAAATCAATTTTTGGACTCAATAGATAAGTACGCTAATCGACACTTGAAGGATCATAAACACGTTTCGAGTCGATCTGAGTTAGCGTAAGAAAGTTATGGACATTATTCACTACAAAAACCTTTACGAACGTTACAAAGCAATCCGAGACCGTCTATGAAAGTTAGGAACATTAGTCCTTATGGAACCCTTTTAGGAACAAAAACTCTTTATGCATTGCTCGTTATTCAATCAGACAATAAGCTCGACTATACTAAGCATGCTCGTGTCAAGAAGTGAATAAGAATAGTAAACAAGCTCGTAATTAAAGAATAGAGTTACCCCAAGATGCGTGTCATACCTTACTTAGCTCTAGGACATGCCAAAAGAAAGAAAGGGTAAGCCTTACATACCTTGTCCGCTTCCTAGGCTAATCCGAACTTAAGTCTCGGCTTTCCCAAGATCTACAACAACGTCAGAAGATAGCAAACATTAGCTATAAGTATTTAGGAATCCGATTCCAAGCTAGCAATTTACCTACAGAAATTTGGGCAACATTTCCCCTATAATTTCAACCAACCCCGAGAATTCAACTCGGCCAAATCATCAACAACAATACCAACAACCACATTAACAACTTCAACAATTAATTCAAAATGCATTCTGACATTAGCAACCCTTTCTACATAATTCGACGACATTTCATTTACCTTCAAGTTAACCACAACAACCCAACTTACAATCTTCCAAACTCAATAAGAACAACAACAACACATTCCTCGGTTCCAAGTTCATGAATTATACCAACAATGTCACGACCCAGCCCCGTGGGCCGCGACTGGCACCCTACCTGGGTACCCAGACCAAATTGCATATTCATTTCCAAATCCAAACTGATTTCATAATTTTACAAAAGTTATATCAAATATAATTTATATATATCAGAAATATGTCTTAAGCGGTCATATCAAATCAAACTCAAACAAAGCGGCGGAATAGGCATCGCCGGTCAAAATACAAATATATACAGAAGGGCCATTTGGGGCCATCATATCAAACAGACCGCGTTAAGACCCGAAAGCAAAATCAAACAACATACACACAGGACCCTCGCCCCACAAAGATGACTACAGGCCTCTACGAATTCAAAACATAACATATGGCGAGACAGGGCCCCGCCATACCCAAACTGTCACATATACAAAATATATACAGAGTAGAGGAGTCTGTACCCAAAAGTGGACTCCGAACCAAGTAAGAGTACTCCGGAAAGCAAGAAGTGAAGCCTACTGCGGAGGATCACCGATATCTGCACCTGCGGGCATAAAACGCAGCCCCCGAAGAGAGGGGGTCAGTACGAAATATGTACTGAGTATGTAAAGCACGGAGTACAGAAATACGGATCAAAACCGAAAGCAAATCAGATGTCAAAGTGGGGTACAAACTGGTATGTCAAAATCTGCATCGAAATCGTATACATATATTTTATGCAAATAAAATCATGCAAACGCTTAAGAACGTGGTCGCCACTCCGACGCTGGCGCCACACACAGCATAACACCAGAAGGTTTCAAATCTCCGTACATCCCCGAACATAATCATAATCATCGGTGAGCGTATCGCATCCCGAGCCATATCACAGCCTAACTCCAAACGGAACCGGGCCCTATGGCGAAGCCTCGGGAACCGTAACACAGCATACGGCCGAATTTATCATACAGCGCACGAATCAAAACCGGCCCGGGAACCGGTGAACGAAGTCATAATAAGGCACGAGCGGAGTCGTGAGCAAACAAATGCAAATCGTCTTTCAAAATAGTGTTTCAAAACAAGGTAAACTCATAAATCATATCATATTACAAAATAGTCGAATACTTAGTCGACATAAAATTTCATTTCGCAAAACGTTTCCAAAATGGTCCATATAATTCAAAACATAGGTTAGCGTATCGAATTGTCCAAACCTACCCCGTAGGAAGATGTCTCAAGGATCCGAAGTAATATTTACAACTTTATTATCAAAGATGGCCCGAAGGGCAAATCGGGCATTTTGGGGTAGCGGACCCACCTCGATTCGAAGTGAGGTGGCGAGCATATTTTTACGAGCATTTATATGCCAAGGGTCATACATAATCATTTCTAGGTTACCCGACCACATTTTGATAGGTTTCGGACGAATAGTGGCATTCTAGCCAAATTGGAGCCTTTAGGCTTCACTAGAATTGAATGAATAGTAACTTTTCTGTGGATCGGGTTTCGAGGAGCAGAAATGCTCCGGAAGGTCTCATATTCGACTGACACACTAAGATATGCCAAATGAAAGAGTGGGAGGCTTTACATACCTCACAGACGTCGTAAGCTCCTCCAAATGCCTCGTCCCGTTTCGTCAAAAATCTGCAAATGGTCAAAGTTACCAAATGAGATCCTTAGGCTTAGAAATGCCTTTAACTTCATAATTGCCTACCGAAATTTCGGCAGCATTTCCCCTATAAATCTAACATCCCCGAGGCGTAGCTCGGCTCAAATTAACCAACTACAACAGCCCACACATCAACAACCAAACCAAACAACAATCAAACCATTCTAGCTTAAAGTTCTACATGACTTCTAAAGTTGGCAACTTTCCATTCAAACGTTCAAAATCCCGATTCTATATTCACATAATTGTATTCATTTAACCATCCAACACTAGTCAAACACATTCCAAATTCAATCTAAGCCATACACGAAATTGCACCAAAATCGATTTATTTCCATAATTCTTCAAAACGCTAAAATTCACAACGAACATTCTAACTAACGTCGTTTCATTCCGAATTCATCAACATTGATATAGATTCATATCTAAAGTCTATAACACCCAAGATATACATTGATATACATAAAAATACCGAAGGTATACGCTTTCCGATAATACTCAAAATCATTTTCTCGACGCCAATTTCATTCACCAATTAATCATTCACAATATAAGGATCACCACAACACATTATACCAACTTAACCAAGATCAATTCACACCAATCTCCCTATCTATGGCTCACGGCCAAACTCACTACAAACACACACCCACACGTTTCCATTTATGTCCAAACTACGGGATTCTCGTCTACTTCCAATCCTTAACACATTCATAGCAATTCTATAACATTAGAGGGGCAAGATTCTTACCTTTTACTAACTTTCCGACTTGTCGCAAACGGAATCCTCGTGCCAAACCAATTATACCACGTCGGAGAGCGTCTTGAGTACTTCTTAATTATGTGGAAGCCAAGATTTTTGGATCACACACAAGCTTGGAATCTTTTCTTTCTTTCCTCCTTTGCACTCGGCCGAAACCCCTTTTTGTGGTGAGTTCTTGATTTTTATTATTTTTTTTTTCTAGAATTTGTTAAGTCCTCCTAGTATATATCCACAATATTGATCATGTGCATAGCACATGATCATTAAACAAGGGGCTTGGGCCATGTATATGGCCGGCCACCCCAAGTCCTTTGGGCCTAACTTTGTGTCATTTTTTTCCTTGGCCCAATTCCTAAAATGCCCCGTTTTGTAATTCCCGAAACTAATTTCCGAAGTTCCAAGTTTGTCCTCGGACTTCCCCGAGGTCTTAGCATTAAAGATTCCATAACCAACATAATCATATTCACAAAAAAATTAATTTATGTCCTTCTAACACCCGAGTCACCATTATTTCCCGATTTGCAATTATGCAAAAACGTGGGACATAACATTCTCCCCCCCCTAAGAACATTCGTCCCCGAATGTTAAACAAATCTTATGAAGGCTCACAAACATAACGGGAAAACCATTTTATATATAAATAGCACACATGGTACATCCGTTCATTGGTACAACAAATACAAGAGTTTAGATTACAGGAGGCGTAGGAAATAAATGGGGAAATCTCTTCTTCATCTCGTCCTCCGCCTCCCAAGTCATCTCTTCTCGGTTGTTATTGCGCCATAGAACCTTGACCGAAGGCACCTCCTTAGTGCGCAATCTCCTCACCTGACGATCCAGAATAGATACCGGCTGCTCATCATAAGATAGCTGCTCTGTCACCTGAAGATCATCTACTGGGAATATCCTGGAAGGGTCACCAATACATTTCCGCAGCATAGATACATGAAACACCGGGTGCACGGACTCCAAATCGGATGGCAAGTCTAGCTCGTAGGCGACTGCGCCTATCCTCCGAACAATCTGGTATGGCCCGATGTACCGCGGGCTCAGCTTGCCCTTCCTGCCAAATCTCATAACGCCCTTCATAGGCGACACCTTCAGGAATACCCAGTCACCAATCTGAAACTCCAACGGTCGACGCCGTTTATCAGCATAAGCTTTCTGTCGACTCTGAGCGGCTAACAGTCGATCCCGAATAAGCTTTACCTTATCTACAGCCTCCTGGATCACATCTGGCCCAATCAACTTAGTCTCGCCCACGTCAAACCAGCCAATAGGAGATCTGCACCTCCTGCCATAAAGGGCCTCATACGGGGCCATCTGAATGCTGGAGTGATAACTGTTATTGTAGGCAAACTCTATAAGCGGCAAATGATCATCCCAGCTGCCCCTGAAGTCAATAACACAGGCCCGTAACATATCCTCGAGCGTCTGAATTGTGCGCTCGGCCTGCCCGTCGGTCTGAGGGTGGAAAGCTGTACTGAGGGTCACCTGGGTCCCTAATCCCTCCTGGAACGACCTCCAGAAATTAGCTGTGAACTGAGCACCTCGGTCGGTAATAATAGATACAGGGACCCCGTGAAGTCTGACTATCTCTCTGATATATAATCTGGCATAGTCCTCAGCCGAATATGTAGTCCGGACCGGAAGGAAATGGGCTGATTTCGTCAGCCTGTCCACAATAACCCAAATAGAGTCGTACCTGCGTAGAGTACGCGGCAACCCAACAATGAAGTCCATATTAATCATCTCCCATTTCCAGGCTGGAATCTCCATCTCCTGTAATAATCCACCGGGCTTCTGATGCTCGATCTTGACTTGCTGACAGTTCGGGCATTGACTGACAAACTCAGCAACGTCTTTCTTCATGCCGCCCCACCAATACAAACACCTGAGATCCCGATACATCTTAGTGGAACCAGGATGGACAGAATACCGGGCACAATGTGCCTCGCCCATAATCTGCCGTCGTAAGCCCGCAACGTCCGGTACACAGACCCTGCCGTCGTACAATAATACTCCTTCAGGCGAGATTTCAAACCGAGTCGTTGCCTTAGTAAGGGCCACATCCCTGTACTGAATCAATGTAGGATCCTCAAACTGGCGCTGCTTAACCTCCAGAATAATAGATGACTCAGCAACCGGGCGAACAGAAATCCCAGAATCCCCAGAATCTGCCAAACGGACCCCGAGGCTGGCCAGCTGATGAATATCACGAACCAGATCTCTCTTATCAGATGGAACATCAGCCAGACTGCCTACGGACTTGCGGCTAAGCGCATCAGCTACCACGTTGGCTTTCCCTGGATGGTACAGAATATCAACGTCATAATCCTTTAGTAGCTCAAGCCATCTCCGCTGCCGCAAATTTAGCTCCTTCTGCTTAAAAATATACTGGAGACTCTTATGGTCCGTATAGATATCAACGTGGACCCCATATAAATAATGCCGCCAAATCTTCAAGGCATGAATCACCGCGGCCAACTCAAGATCATGAGTGGGATAGTTCTTCTCGTGCGGTCTGAGCTGCCGGGAAGCATAGGCTATAACTCGACCGTGCTGCATCAATACACACCCTATCCCAATACCAGAGGCGTCACAATATACAACGTACCCATCAGACCCCTCTGGAAGAGCCAAAACTGGCGCTGTAATCAATCTCTCCTTCAGCATCTGAAAGCTGCGCTCGCAGGCATCTGACCACTGGAATTTTGCTGCTTTCTGGGTAAGCCTCGTCAGTGGTGCTGCAATAGAAGAGAAATCCTCCACAAACCTGCGATAATACCCAGCCAATCCCAGAAAACTGCGCACCTCCGTCGGAGTAGTAGGCCTGGGCCAATTCTGCACAGCCTCAATCTTCTGTGTATCGACCTGAATACCGTCTGCGCCGACAATATGACCCAAGAATGCCACAGAAGTCAACCAGAACTCGCATTTACAAAATTTAGCATATAACTTCTGCTGACGGAGAATACCAAGTACCGTCCGCAAATGATCTGAATGCTCCTCGGCTGAGCGCGAGTAAATCAGGATATCATCAATAAATACAATAACAAACATATCCAGAAAAGGCCGAAATACCCGGTTCATCAGATCCATAAATACTGCGGGAGCATTAGTCAGCCCGAAAGACATAACTCTGAACTCATAATGCCCGTACCGGGTCCTGAACGCAGTCTTCGGGATATCGGACTCCCGTACTCGCACCTGATGGTAGCCTGAGCGCAAATCTATCTTTGAGAAGTGTCTAGCACCCTGCAACTGGTCAAACAAGTCATCAATCCGGGGAAGGGGATATTTATTCTTAATAGTCACCTTATTCAGCTGCCGGTAGTCAATACACATCCGCAACGACCCATCTTTCTTTCTAACAAACAATACCGGCGCTCCCCAGGGTGATGTGCTGGGCCTGATAAAACCCTTATCCAGCAAATCTTTCAGCTGCTCCTTCAACTCCTTCAACTCAGCTGGTGCCATCCTGTACGGAGGAATAGATATAGGCTGCGTGTCCGGCATCAACTCAATAGAAAAATCAATCTCCCGCTCAGGCGGAAGGCCAGGAAGCTCGTCAGGAAAAACATCTGGAAACTCACTGACGACCGGGACTGACTGAAGGGTAGGTACCTCCGCTGCAGTATCGTGCACACGAACCAAATGATAGATATAACCCTTCTGGATCATCTTCTTAGCCTTGAGGTATGAAATAAACTTACCCCTCGGCGATGCAGTAGATCCGAACCACTCTATGACTGGTTCCCCTGGAAACTGAAAACGGACCACCTTTTGCTGGCAGTCGACATTAGCATAGCAGGAAGACAACCAGTCCATACCCATAATGACGTCAAACTCGAGCATGTCTAATTCTACCAAATCAGCCTTAGTGCTACGATCATAAATGGTCACAGAACAATCCCTATAGACCTGCCTCGCTATAATAAAATCCCCAACTGGCGTAGCTACCTCAAATGGCTCTATAGGCTCAGACACTATCCCAATCTTACTAGCAACGAGCGGGGAAATATATGATAAAGTAGAGCCAGGGTCAATCAATGCATATACAGATCTGGAGAAAACCAGTAATGTACCTGTGACGACGTTTGGCGAAGCCTCCTGATCCTGGCGGCTGGCCAAAGCATATATGCGGTTCGAGGGACCGCTAGATCCTGAAGCGCCACCGCGGCCTCGACCGCGTCCTGCCGGTGCTGGAATACCCCGCCCTCCAGGGCGTGCAACAGATGGAACAAAGGAAGAACCGGCGGCTGACCCTGTCTGCTGAGCCGCATTACCCGAACCACTGGCCAATGGGCAGTCTCTCATAAAGTGGCCCTGACCGCCACAAGTAAAACAAGCTCCCGTCGCTCGGTAACACTCCCCGGGATGAGACTTCCCGCAATGTGGACAACGGGGTCTAGGTGGTCTGGCCTGACTGGGACCCCTGGATACCTGCGATCCTGCCACTCTGGAGCCTTGACCGGCCCCAGACGGTCCCGTACTGTCGAATCTCCGGCTACCTGACTGAGTACCCCGGCCGGAGGGAGGAAAATATCTATCAGACTGCTGCTGCTGCTGAGGCTGTCCGCCTCGAGAATCTCCTGAATAACCCGCAGATCTATCCCTCTTGGGCGGCCTCCTGTCCCTATCTCTGGCAGCAGGATCAGATCTGCGACGGTCCTCCATACCCATCGCATAGGCCTGAAGCCGGGAAATATCCATGTCTGTCTGCAGTGACACGGCCATACAGCTGTCTACCAAATACCGGTCCAATCCCATAACATAGCGGTGCATCCGATCGGACATATCTGCTACCACGGCCGGTGCATATCGGGCCAGAGAATCAAACTCAAGGCTATACTCGCGAACACTCCGACCCCTCTGCTGCAGACGTAAAAACCGATCAGCTCGTGCCCGCCGTAACTCTGGCGGCAAAAAGTGGCGGGTGAATGCTGTCACAAACTGATCCCAAGTGGCTGGAGGGGCACCCTCTCCCCTAGAAAGCTCCCAAGTCTCGTACCAATGAGTAGCCACATCTCGGAGCCTGTGTGAAGCCAGCTCAACTGACTCGGTCTCAGAAGCCCTGACCAAATCCAGCGAGCGTCGCATCCCCCGAATAAAGTCATGGGGGTCCTCATCGGGCTTAGACCCGAAGAACTCTGGAGGGCCACATAGCAGAAACTCCCGAACTCTCAGGCTGTCCCGCCTGTCATCGTCATCATCGTCCCTCCGCCCGCGTCTGCGAGCCTGCCCTGTTACCAACGTAGTCAGCAACTGTACAGCCTCCCTCAAGGTCCGATCCTCCGCCCCTGGCTGAGGAGCTGGAGTCTCAGGTGCGGGTACACGGACCTCTGGAGCTGCTGAAGGTCCTACTCCAGGCTGTACTGGTGGGGGTGTAGCAGACCCCTCAGACTGTGGCACATCCTCAGGCAAATCATAAACACGAGCCCGGGTAGCTCGTTGTGCCTGGCTAGTCTCTCCAATCCTCGCCTTGCCCTTCTGGGCCGCCGTAGCCTTCTTCGGAGGCATCACTGCAAACACAAGGGCGAGGCAGACCAAAATAATCCTAATAGCTCAGCTCTATCGCACGATCTAAGATTACAAAGAAAGTAACGTCCTAAATGCCCTGTAGCTTCCCGTTTATAGATGTGGTGCACAACACATCGATAAACAAGACTCTACGAGACACGGCCTGTAGACATTCCGAGGACAAACCGCTCTGATACCACTTTTGTCACGACCCAGCCCCGTGGGCCGCGACTGGCACCCTACCTGGGTACCCAGACCAAATTGCATATTCATTTCCAAATCCAAACTGATTTCATAATTTTACAAAAGTTATATCAAATATAATTTATATATATCAGAAATATGTCTTAAGCGGTCATATCAAATCAAACTCAAACAAAGCGGCGGAATAGGCATCGCCGGTCAAAATACAAATATATACAGAAGGGCCATTTGGGGCCATCATATCAAACAGACCGCGTTAAGACCCGAAAGCAAAATCAAACAACATACACACAGGACCCTCGCCCCACAAAGATGACTACAGGCCTCTACGAATTCAAAACATAACATATGGCGAGACAGGGCCCCGCCATACCCAAACTGTCACATATACAAAATATATACAGAGTAGAGGAGTCTGTACCCAAAAGTGGACTCCGAACCAAGTAAGAGTACTCCGGAAAGCAAGAAGTGAAGCCTACTGCGGAGGATCACCGATATCTGCACCTGCGGGCATAAAACGCAGCCCCCGAAGAGAGGGGGTCAGTACGAAATATGTACTGAGTATGTAAAGCACGGAGTACAGAAATACGGATCAAAACCGAAAGCAAATCAGATGTCAAAGTGGGGTACAAACTGGTATGTCAAAATCTGCATCGAAATCGTATACATATATTTTATGCAAATAAAATCATGCAAACGCTTAAGAACGTGGTCGCCACTCCGACGCTGGCGCCACACACAGCATAACACCAGAAGGTTTCAAATCTCCGTACATCCCCGAACATAATCATAATCATCGGTGAGCGTATCGCATCCCGAGCCATATCACAGCCTAACTCCAAACGGAACCGGGCCCTATGGCGAAGCCTCGGGAACCGTAACACAGCATACGGCCGAATTTATCATACAGCGCACGAATCAAAACCGGCCCGGGAACCGGTGAACGAAGTCATAATAAGGCACGAGCGGAGTCGTGAGCAAACAAATGCAAATCGTCTTTCAAAATAGTGTTTCAAAACAAGGTAAACTCATAAATCATATCATATTACAAAATAGTCGAATACTTAGTCGACATAAAATTTCATTTCGCAAAACGTTTCCAAAATGGTCCATATAATTCAAAACATAGGTTAGCGTATCGAATTGTCCAAACCTACCCCGTAGGAAGATGTCTCAAGGATCCGAAGTAATATTTACAACTTTATTATCAAAGATGGCCCGAAGGGCAAATCGGGCATTTTGGGGTAGCGGACCCACCTCGAGTCGAAGTGAGGTGGCGAGCATATTTTTACGAGCATTTATATGCCAAGGGTCATACATAATCATTTCTAGGTTACCCGACCACATTTCGATAGGTTTCGGACGAATAGTGGCATTCTAGCCAAATTGGAGCCTTTAGGCTTCACTAGAATTGAATGAATAGTAACTTTTCTGTGGATCGGGTTTCGAGGAGCAGAAATGCTCCGGAAGGTCTCATATTCGACTGACACACTAAGATATGCCAAATGAAAGAGTGGGAGGCTTTACATACCTCACAGACGTCGTAAGCTCCTCCAAATGCCTCGTCCCGTTTCGTCAAAAATCTGCAAATGGTCAAAGTTACCAAATGAGATCCTTAGGCTTAGAAATGCCTTTAACTTCATAATTGCCTACCGAAATTTCGGCAGCATTTCCCCTATAAATCTAACATCCCCGAGGCGTAGCTCGGCTCAAATTAACCAACTACAACAGCCCACACATCAACAACCAAACCAAACAACAATCAAACCATTCTAGCTTAAAGTTCTACATGACTTCTAAAGTTGGCAACTTTCCATTCAAACGTTCAAAATCCCGATTCTATATTCACATAATTGTATTCATTTAACCATCCAACACTAGTCAAACACATTCCAAATTCAATCTAAGCCATACACGAAATTGCACCAAAATCGATTTATTTCCATAATTCTTCAAAACGCTAAAATTCACAACGAACATTCTAACTAACGTCGTTTCATTCCGAATTCATCAACATTGATATAGATTCATATCTAAAGTCTATAACACCCAAGATATACATTGATATACATAAAAATACCGAAGGTATACGCTTTCCGATAATACTCAAAATCATTTTCTCGACGCCAATTTCATTCACCAATTAATCATTCACAATATAAGGATCACCACAACACATTATACCAACTTAACCAAGATCAATTCACACCAATATCCCTATCTATGGCTCACGGCCAAACTCACTACAAACACACACCCACACGTTTCCATTTATGTCCAAACTACGGGATTCTCGTCTACTTCCAATCCTTAACACATTCATAGCAATTCTATAACATTAGAGGGGCAAGATTCTTACCTTTTACTAACTTTCCGACTTGTCGCAAACGGAATCCTCGTGCCAAACCAATTATACCACGTCGGAGAGCGTCTTGAGTACTTCTTAATTATGTGGAAGCCAAGATTTTTGGATCACACACAAGCTTGGAATCTTTTCTTTCTTTCCTCCTTTGCACTCGGCCGAAACCCCTTTTTGTGGTGAGTTCTTGATTTTTATTATTTATTTTTTCTAGAATTTGTTAAGTCCTCCTAGTATATATCCACAATATTGATCATGTGCATAGCACATGATCATTAAACAAGGGGCTTGGGCCATGTATATGGCCGGCCACCCCAAGTCCTTTGGGCCTAACTTTGTGTCATTTTTTTCCTTGGCCCAATTCCTAAAATGCCCCGTTTTGTAATTCCCGAAACTAATTTCCGAAGTTCCAAGTTTGTCCTCGGACTTCCCCGAGGTCTTAGCATTAAAGATTCCATAACCAACATAATCATATTCACAAAAAAATTAATTTATGTCCTTCTAACACCCGAGTCACCATTATTTCCCGATTTGCAATTATGCAAAAACGTGGGACATAACAAACAACCACACATTAAAGGTTAAGGAATACTTTTAACAAGTGCTAAGCAAGTGTCTAAAGGTTCGGGGATCAAGCTAATTGAAGAAATAAAGTTTGTCGAAACTTTGGGAAAACTTAGCAGAATTTTGAACAAGAAATTTTTGTCCAACTTGAGAGAGGTATATCTCCTAGAATACGAAGAGTTATGGAATGCATAACTTATGTAAATTCAAGTTCAGCGAGTCTTCTTTTCAATGCAATTGACATATCGCAATTCTGAGAAGTACGACCCGTACACCATATATTTTGGATGTACTTTACCTGAATTTTCCAGAAAGTTGGAAATTTTGACTTTCCAAGTACGGGCTAGAAGTGTTGTGCGTACATTGACGTATGGCCCATAGGTTTTGGCCGTACTTTGCCCGAAATTTCCAGAACAATAAAAAGTCGGTGGAGATTTTGTTTTTGGCCTATAAATTGATTTTTCCACGACTTATAATAAATCCTTGGTGACCTTCTAATCTCTCGCAAACATCTATAAAGACCCCAAATCAAATCAAGAGAGGATCAAGCAATAAAACCCACAATTAGTTCATAGAAAGTGGTTGTTCTTGCTTTTACTTTGAGATGTGGTGAAATTGATCTTGCAGAAAGTTGTGTGTGGCTAAAGTTCTCCAAGTGTAGGGTATGTTTTTCACTCTATTACTTATATTGAGTTGATTTAAAGGTTAAACAAGTCTTATAAGTGAAAGGAGTTATGGAGAAAAGTCATTAAGTGTTGTGGTTGAATTTGAAAAAGGTTTTGGTTTTTTTAAAGCTAGTTTGAATGTAATTTCTTGGGTATGATATTGTTCATGTTGTTATTGATGTTTGGGAGTTGTGTTGGGGTTTTATGGTAGTAGGTGATATAGGGGAAATGCTGCCCAAATTTCGTTAGCTTATCTAATAGTTTAGTTTGATCTTATAAGCGTTTCAGTGACTTAGCCTTAGTATGAATCATCTTCAATGTAGATTGCAAGCTGCGGAGGATAGACGTTGAGTGGTTAAGTAGATGACAAGGTATGTTATGGTTGTCCCTTTCTTTCTTATTGCATGATCTTATTGATACAAATCCAAATAAATGATATCCATAATGTTCCTATTCCTAGAAATACTAGAAGCTTAAAGTTCTTGATGTTCTTATGATATTATTGACATTTGTCACATGATTATTGATCTTTTTCATATGGTTATTAATTGATCTTACACGTTGATGTTGATCTCATCTTATGGTTAATGCTCCTTCAAGGTGAGATATGTTCATGATGATAGATCCATAATGGTAATCAGAGCATCATCAACCTTACATCACTCTGATAGAGTCAAAACGTTTCTTTGAGCTCTCATGCATGCTTTATATATATATGTAGCTATTTTCTCACACTGAGCCGTGCTATAGTCGGTTGGGTACATCACCTATTGTGCACACCATTGCAATTGGGTACGGATAACACTGAGCCTATATGTCCGGGTACGCATAACACCAAGCCTACATGGCCAGGTACGTATAACACTGAGCCAATATGGCCAGGTACGATATTATATATATATATATGAAAATGTTTTTTTTTAAAAGGGCAAGCATGCATGACCTCTACTTTAAGAGGCATCAAGATGTACAGGTTGTTCTTTCTTATCTCATGTTACTTTTCATATCTTTGTATTATGTTGTTATTCATGCCTTACATACTCAGTACATTATTCTCACTGACGTCCTTTTATTTGTGGACGTTGCGTTAATGCACGCAGGTACATAGGAAGACGGTTAAGACCCCTAGGCTTCCTTCTCAGCGGTTGTACATGAGCCCTCCATTTGTTACGAAGTTTCAGTCCAGTTGGTATAGTTCTTTTGTGTACAGATGGGCATGGCGGGGTCCTGTCCCGTCCTTATAATGTTATGCCCTGCAGTAGAGGCTCGTAGACAGATATGCACGGTTAGATGTTCTATGAGCTTCTCGGTCCTTATTTTTTTGTATCATTGTATTTTCATAGCATTGTCGGCTTTTATACTTGGGTTCATCTTGATGAAATTTGTATATCAACTTTTGGGCTTGTCCCATACAGCATAGGGTGTCTATGAATTAGCATTATGGCCCACTCAGGTATGGATATGACGTGTATGTATATTTTGTGGTGCTCAGTAGATTAGCTCTGGGTAACCGTCATGGCCCTCCAATTTGGTCCTGACAAGAGTAGCATCTGAGCAGTTTGTCCGAGGGTTTTCTACGTCTATTAGGGTCTTGTTTATAGGTGTAAAGCGCGCCAACCTTACAAACAGGAGGCTGCAGGGCATTTAGGATGGTTACCCTTCTTTGTATTCTAGATTGTGCTATAGAGCTGAGTCATAGGGTGTAAAATCTTCAACCCTGCCCTCTGTTATTTTACAGTTTGACGACCTCTTCAGAAAGGACTACGGGAAATTCAAGGATTGTAATGAGACAGGAGGAGGATTAAGTTACTCCTTGGAGGAGGACCCAAGTGAGTATGTATCCTCCATTGAGACGGACCCAGCTGAGATCATGTCTTCTATAGAATTCGACCCCTCGGAGATTCAGGATAAATCAACGCTACAGGTATCATCGACATTGATAAGTGTAAAGGAGCCAAAAAAAGCTCTGATGTTACCAGTTTCACCTTTCGCCATAGCTGAACAAGGAAGGGAAAGACCAATGCTAGGAGTTGATCCCCAAGCTTCTTATTATGGTAGACCAGTGGAGAGTGCAAGGCCCTATTAACCAAGACTTGATGACCCTATTAACCAATATTTGACGACCCTTTGGGAAGCTGAAGAGTATGCAGCCTGATGACCCTATTAACAAAGACTTGACGACATCTTCGGAGCAAGGTTCAAATCAAGGTAGTGGCCGGACTGGACGGGTTAGTATAGTTGGTACATTTATGGAAGTTCTGGGTAGCGGTGAACAACCGACAGAAGGACAGAAGGAAGAAGAATTTTCCCAGCCAATGTTAGAGTGATTTGTGCCAATCAGGGTTCTAGAGTAGGGCCATGGAAAGGCTCACATCCATCGGAATTTTAGGATCATAGCAGCTAATGATGGAAGGTATATTTGTCGATTTGATAAAGAGTTAATATTAAGTAAGTATGAATTGAAATGTTTTATGTTATGCAATGATGATAAGTTATAAAGCCCCAACGATTACATTATGGAAAGGGAAAGGGTAATATTAAAGAGGAATCTATAGTGGAATCTGTGGTCAGACGATGGGTTAAAATGGTGACTATGTTGATAGAACGGTGAAAAATAAAAGATATGTTATGGTAATAAGGAAAGAGTATGATTAATCAGGAAGGGAATGTGTGGGGAACATAGTTCGATAAAGAGACTATATCTACAGAATTACTAATGATGGGTAATAAGAGGAATTAGTAAGGTATGAATAACTAGTAAGTAAGAGAAGATAGTACATGTTACACCTTAGAAAATTTCATGTCGTCGTGTGGCAGATAGACTAACACAGGGTGAGATGTATGTGATGTCCCTACAAGTAATAAAGGTTACTTGGAGATTCTAATTAAGGTTCCAAAGACATTTGAGGCAAGAGAAGAAAGTTCGTCAAGGAAGGCAAGGTATAAGTCGTGTTTTGGAAGGGTTTTGCAAAGTACCGAACTAATGTTGACTTAATGATGTCTTGAGGAAGAGTTATGATGCCCTTTAGGTTGTTAATGAAGTGTTAAACAAGTGCTAAGAAGGTTCCATAAGGATTGGAGATCAAACGAAAAGACCAGAACATGTTCGGAGAGACGGTGGATTATACGACCATTTATACGGTCCGTATAATATTATATAGTCCGTTTAATGGTCCGTATAACCTCTACAGTGAAGGACCATCACTGATGGAGTTATACGGTCACTTATACAGACCGTATAATATTATATGGACCGTATAAGGGTCCGTATAACTCCCGTCGGGCAGTTTAAATTTTTTATAAAAAGATGACTCCAAGGTCTTATTTCTCATTCCTCATTTCCTCTACTTCTCTCAAAACCTCTAGAATATTCCACACATTTCATTTACATGAATTCAAGGGAAATCAAAGATCAAATACCAAAAACTAGTAGAATCAAGTGCAAGAATGCTAACTAGGGTTGATGGAAGCTAGAAATCTCTTCGGAATTGAAGTTAGGGTTTTCTCCAAGTGAAACATTTCCATCCAAAACTCATTGCTACACAATCAAAGGTGAGTTTTATGTTCATTTCATGCTATTAAGAGTATTGAATGGTTGAAAGACTTGGATTATGGAAGAAAGTAGAAAATGGGTTACAAATATGAGAATAGTGGTATTCTTGAATAGTAGTTTGACATGAATCATGATTCTTGAGATGTTACGAGTGAAATCATGTTGTAAATGATAAAAATGATGTTAAAGAAGTATTATATGAGAACGAGTACGGTGTTATGCCATAGCTATGGTCATAAATCATTTTGGTAGGGAATTGTGGGAATTGGATAATGTCGAACTTGTCGAAGTTATTGATTATGATATTATGAATGTTGTTATTGATGTTTGGGAGTTGTTATATCATATGGAGAAAGTTGTTGAAACAAAGGAAATGCTGCCCAATTTTCATCAGCTTTAGCTTAAGCTTAATAATGTTTCTGATTATCTAATCTTAGTACGAATTCTCTTGAATGTAGAATCGTGAACATTGGAGGGAAGCGTTTAATTGATAAAGTTAGAAAGACGTAAAGGTATGTAAGGCTAGTCGCTTCTTTTCCTAAGGCATGATTCCTATAATATGACATTCCTTTATCTTTCCATGATTTTCTCATATTCTGGAAATTTTAAGTCTATGGCTATCAAAGGCTACTCATAAGATAATGATAAGAGAAGTGTTTTGAACGAGATAATGATGGCGATGAATCTAATCTAGAGACCCTAAAGCTCGTGACATGATATTCTTATGAAGCTGATGATCCTTAGATGATTCCTTGATGTTATTCATTGTTGCTAGACTCACCTTATAATGCTAGTTCCTTCAAGGTGAGGCATGATGATCGTGACTACTCCATAATGGAATCGAAGGTTCTCGACCTTACGTCACCCCAATAGAGTTATAGTTTGTACTTGAGTTCTAATGCATGCTTTATGATAAGTATATGATAATTTGATTGCACCGTGCCTACATGGCCGGGCAGACACCGCTAAGGCGGGCGACATATACACCATGTCTAGATGGCATGGGCAGACACCACTAGTGGGTGGCATGAGGTGGTTACACCGAACGCGGGAGGCCTGGACGCGGGCTAATGATGATCACACTGTACCGATGTGGTCGTGCAGCTTATATATGCATACTCGATATGATGTAAGTTAGCATGCATTATTCTCTCTTAAGTGACATTCAGTTGCAGGTTGTTTCCTTACTTAATGTTCTCTTATCTCTTCGACATGTAATTATTGTACATGCCTTACATACTCAGTACATTGTTCATTCTGACGTCTTTTCTTTTTGGACGCTGTGTTCATGCCTACAGGTAGATAGGGAGGCGGCCCAGATTCTTAGGAGCTACTCAGCAGATCAACAGGAGCACTCCACTATTCTGGAGGTGCCATTGGCTGATATATTCTTTTGTGTATATATTTTGGGCACGACGGGGTCCTGTCCCGTCCATATATCTCAGTACTCTAGTAGAGGCTCGTAGATACGTATGCGTGGGTAGTCGTTGTCTTATAAATTCATCAGCGTATATTTTGTATATCATTTTTGCAGCAGTGAGGTCTTATGTATATCTATGTATTTCCTTGGAGGTTATATATGTCCAGGATGGGTATGATGACTAGCGTAACGAGTGGTGCTCAGTAGTCAGCTCCGGATACCCGTCATGGCCTCCTAGTTGGGTCGTGACAAAAGTGGTATCAGAGCAGTTCTGTCCTAGGGTGTGTCCACAAGCGGTGTCCAGCAGAGTCTCGGTTATGGGTCTGACGCGCGCCACACTCATAAACAAGAGGCTGCGGGGCATTTAGGAACAAATGACCGTCTTTCTCCATGATTAGATCATGCGATAGAGCCATGTTATAAGATTTCCTTTTCTATAATTTTGCGTTATGATTTCAGTGATACTGGTAAAGAAGAAAGCCACAGCCTCCTAGAAGGGCAAGGCTATGAAAGAAAGGTGGATGGAAAAGGAGCCACCAATGAATATAGAAGAAGGTGAATCCCATAATGAGGCTCCATCACATACCTCTCACACTCCGCCTATTCTAGAAGAACAAGGAGGCGTCTCTACTCCGGCTCCTATGCCTCCAGTTCCTCCATCGGGTGTTTCGGGTAAACAGATGACCGAGGCTATTCAGTTATTGACTCAGTTGGTTGCCACTTAGGCTCAACAGCAAAGTGCGTGTTATATTCCGCATTTTTGCGCATTCGGATAATTTAAGATAATTACGGAAGATTAAGAACAAGACTATAATTTTGATCTTGTTTGGTGTACAAGTTGTTTATGAAAATTTTGAAGTGGGAATATTAAGAAAGGTCAAGGGCATGAAGGGAAATTCGCAATACGACTCGTGGAAATATGGAGGAAGACGAAGGGAAAATTTGGAATTTGGAAAATAATTTTTCATAAATTGTAGGACAAAAAAAAAAGGTGGGCATGCAATTAAAGAGGCCATTTGGGCCATTCAAAGGGGGTGGGCTTAGGCCCAATTAGAAGCTTAATGAATAAGCTTAAAAGATGACTAAGTCTACTTTATTTCATAACATTTCCTAGAAATTTCTAGAATTTTAAAGAACAA
This sequence comes from Lycium barbarum, assembly GCF_019175385.1. NCBI lineage: Eukaryota > Viridiplantae > Streptophyta > Magnoliopsida > Solanales > Solanaceae > Lycium > Lycium barbarum. The sequence goes on along the minus strand of NC_083338.1, from coordinate 102,279,925 downwards.
AGAAGAAAGAAAGGGGAAGGACCATTTCGGCCAAGACCCCAAAAATTCATGCCATCGAAATTGATCACAAAAAAATATTTTCTCCTAGCAATCCCACCAATTGGAAGGCCCTCTACAACATGGAAGAGTTGTTGGAACAAGAAAATCATCCATTTGTACAAATTCATCATCTTAACCAAGAGGAAAGTTGAAGGAAAAAAAGGTAAGAACAAATCTTCTTTATATGTTATGGATGCTTGTGTATATTGTAGGATGTGTAAATGAATGAGAAACATGAAAACATGAATGTTGAAGTGTGGCCGTGTGAGTATGGTGTTGGCCGAATTTAGTTGCATTTGTGGAGAAATGATGAATTAATTTTACTTAGTATCATGATTGTTGTGGTATGTTGAAGTGAATGAAACTCATGAAAATATGTAGTGTGCATGTGTGGCCGTGTGGTGCTAGAAGAGTGAGAAACTTTTATCTTGTATGTTGGTTGTTGTTGTAGTGAAATCTATGATGGAAAATGGAAGCTTAATAATTTTAGTTTAGGTGGTAATTGTTGGAAACTTGTTCTAGAAGTTTATAAAGATTGAATATGATGTTCTTGCATGTATGGCATATAAGGTTGTTAGTATGGTGTTGTTGGAATATAAATTATAAGGTTGTTATTGTTTTTGTTGGAGTTGGAAGGTCTTGAAGGAAGTAGTATGTTAATTGAAATTGTTATTATGATTGTTGGCATTGTTGTTGATAATTTGGCCGGGTTGAATTCCCGGTTTGTTGTTGATTAAATTGGCAAAGTTGAAGTTTTGGAGATGGTGTATTTATAGGGGAAGTGCTGCCGAAATTTCGGTAGACAAATGTTACCTTAAGATTCAACTTCTAGATGCGCAAATTAAGGTTTGGTAAATATGACCAATTTGTAGATTTTGGCGGATTTGCAACTTGAATTTGGAGTAGCATAAGGAGCGGAAAAAGGTATGTAAGGTTTTATCCTTTCTTGCATGGCATGTCTTAGGCATACTAGGTTGGATACGAGCCTCGGGGACAACTCTATTCTCCGGAATCCGCACCTAAAGTTTCTCCTTTTTCATTTAATGGAATTGAATTAGAAAGTGTGCGAAATGTTGGAAAAAACCTCCGAAGCATCTAGAACTTGCATAAATATGACCTGACTACCTTAAAACCCCCACGAGTGACGTCATGAAATGTAATGTACGTAAATTTGGTACGCCGCCTCATTTGACCCGAGGTGGGCCCATTGTTTCCGGATTTTCCTTATTGTTCCGTTTATCAAGTGACAAGTACTGTAACTATTCCAATGAGAATATTTCTATGATAATAATGATAATGATGATGTAAGGAAGAGAATATGTCCATGATAAGTATGAAAAGAATGATTCGATGACCAAGTGTCTTAAGTCAAGAATTCAATGTGAGTATGAAAGTGCCCAACTAGTTCATGATCTTTAATTCAATTCCTTGGTCATGACGTTATTCTCTAAAGATTTCAAAGCACATGAATTGATGTCTATGATGCCCATGATTTCATACTATGTTTTCTTCTAATGCCATTCTCCGTTGATAGTCTCGCCTTAAAATACTCGTTCCTTCCCGGTGAGACAAAGCGATCACGGTTATTCGATAATGTAATCGGAGGTCACCGACCTTACGTCACTCCGATGGATACATGATTTTCTTTGGGCTCTCCTGCATACTTATATGACATATGTATATGAGATATGAATATGTAAATGGGGTGGGGCGAAAGGATACATGGGGATTGGAAGGGAAACATGTTTCATTGCCACCTGGTCAGCTGGCTTACCATCCCGGACGCGGGATGCCCGGACGCGGGATATATGGGCGAGCCGACATTGTTCGGTGCTATGCTATGACCCGACATGATATGACACGATATGATATGACATGATATAATGTGACACGCTGTGATATGACATGATATGATATAACATGACATGACATGATATGATATGATATGATACGACATGATATGACATGACCAGATAAAGCATGCATGGCATCCGCCCCCAGGGCACTCATATGTTCAGGTTACGCTTTTGTTCCATGATATGCTCAGACAGAAGTACCCCGTACCTATATGGTTGGGCAGTTTATATGTAAATGTGTATATGTCGTTGCAAAAAGGGAAAGTTAGCTTACTTGATATCTGCCCTAAGAGGCAAGCAGAGGTACAAGTTATGTTCTTACTATATACTATTCTCTATGTCTTCTACTATGATCTTATGTTATTACTCTTGCCTTACATACTCAGTACATTGTTCGTACTGACCCCTCTTCTTCGGGGGCTGCGTTCATGCCGCGCAGGTACACCCAGACGAGTGAAGCTAGCATAGAAGACGTTCCAGCGGGGTCGGTAGACTCCACTTGTTCTGGAGTGATGCCGAGTCAGAGTATATGAGCCATGATGTTTTGTTCGATGTTAGAGACTTTGCAAACAGAGTCGTGGGTATAGAGTGTCAGCTTTGTAGACGGCTTCGCCAGTCAATATGTTATTATGTTCATGTCACGGGTCCTATATGATGATAGACTTTACTTATGAAAAAAAAATTGAGAGCTTGCTATGTATTTTATGCTTAAGTGATTCAAGAGTTTATGTATGTAATAAGAGTCAGTGGGTTCGCTCGGCTCCAGATATGGGGTCGGGTGCCCATCACACCCTGTCGGGATTGGGGTGTGACAAAGTGGTATCAGAGCAGGTCGGTCTAAGGGTTGTCTGCAAAGTCGTGTCCAGTAGAGTCTTGTTTATGGGTGTGAAGCCGGCCACATTTATAAACAGGAGGCTGCGGGGCATCTAGGAATTGTTGACCTTCTTTCTGTCTTAGATCGTGCGATAAAGCCAAGTCATAGGAAATGAGATTCCTTATACTAACCGTCGATTTTCGCAGCCGCCTAGTGGTGACGAAAGAAGACAAGTGACGAGATGGCAAGTTACAAAGGTAAGCCTGGATAATTGTTCTATTTCTTGGAACTGGAAGTTCTGATGGCTGGAATATGTCATATAGCCATATGTTTTGCGAAGTATTGTCGATATTTGCTATGTACTGATTTTAAATAGCAGGAGTGGTAGACGAAGTTCTACCAGAATGGATACGTTTAATAGAAAGAGACGCGGAAAAAGGGAATGCCATAAACAGACGATATACGGGATGTGTTGTTCTAGAGGACCTACGGGTCAGGCGTGGCAACGAAGGTGAGATCGCTACAATTGAGAATCTGGAAGTCCAGAACAGGAGGTAGCCATACACGCAGGCGGAAGATGAACACCGGAAACTAAAAGGGTAAAACCGTAATTGTAAAAGAAAGGACGAGTTACGCAAATGTTTCGGGACTTGTAAGACGTCGACTTGCTGTAATAAAGGTCATGTGAGGAAGCGGAAGCGAAAATATCAGCATTAAGACACCGAATTCCAGTGAAGTTTTTGGGTTAAGCGTGCTCAGGTGGGAGCAATTTCATGATGGGTGACCCCCTGGGAAGTTTACAAGAAATTCTGCATATTCGGACATAAGGGATAAATGGGAGATTAGCGTAGCCTAAGGAAAACTAGAGTATATGGGATGGCTGGAAACCTTAAGAGGACGCGTAAGACAAGGTGGATTAGCTCGGTAAAGAGACAGGGAGTGCATCACAGCCCTAAAATTAGGATAGGCTTGAACAACATTTGGACGTACTTTGCGGGCTAGCTGATAGTAATTATATATGTACATGTGAAGATGTAGAATATTCCAAGATGATTGTCTAGGTGAATCTCAGAGTTCCAGTAACCGGCACTATGACAAGGAAGGCATTAATTAAACAAAGGAATAGTTCACGAGCTTTAGAATTCATATGAAGAAATAGCAAGAAGAGGAAGGTACTCGAAGACGGTTAGTATATAAGGAGCCCCCTAAAGGGGGGGGGGGGGGGAGATCATACTTTATTAGACCTAAAAAGGAATTGCAACACTATCAAGTGTCAGAAGAGGAAATCTATTAGCTTGGAATCAGAGTTTAAAATATGTCGGCGTGTCGCAAGAATACTTGGGAGAAGAGTAGAAGCAAAATAAAGTATACTAAGAGATAGACCTGAGGATAAAGAAATAGCCTACGGCTACATTGAATCGTTAAGTAAGGATTGCGTACTAAGACATGGCTTCCGTTAAGGTGCGGTAACGAGACAATAATAGAAAAGGAAGGACCCGGAAAGAATAAGGATAATGAGGTGACACAGGGAGTTAGAAAAACCTATGACATAGAGCGGTGACTCACGAAAAGTCAAGGAGTTCGATTATAAGGAACATAAGGTAAAGGATAAGGAATGGGCATAATGGAAAGAGCAGCTATAAAAGAAACCCATGACATGGAATGAGGACTCATGTAAGGATCCAGGAGTTTGATAGTAAGGAAAGTAGGATAACAGATATGGAATGGACATGGAGAAAAGGGCGACTATAAAGGGACCCCCTCCCGAAGTGCTACAAGACATAAAGGGACTATAAAGGGACCCCCTCCATGAGGTCAGTTGAACATTCGAGGACGAATGCTCTAAAGGGGGGGAGGATGTTATATCCCACATTTTTGCGCATTCGGATAATTTAAGATAATTGCGGAAGATTAAGAACAAGACTATAATTTTGATCTTGTTTGGTGTACAAGTTGTTTATGAAAATTTTGAAGTGGGAATATTAAGAAAGGTCAAGGGCATGAAGGGAAATTCGCAATACGACTCGTGGAAATATGGAGGAAGACGAAGGGAAAATTTGGAATTTGGAAAATAATTTTTCATAAATTGTAGGACAAAAAAAAAGGTGGGCTTGCAATTAAAGAGGCCATTTGGGCCATTCAAAGGGGGTGGGCTTAGGCCCAATTAGAAGCTTAATGAATAAGCTTAAAAGATGACTAAGTCTACTTTATTTCATAACATTTCCTAGAAATTTCTAGAATTTTAAAGAACAAAGAAGAAAGAAAGGGGAAGGGCCATTTCGGCCAAGACCCCAAAAATTCATGCCATCGAAATTGATCACAAAAAAATATTTTCTCCTAGCAATCCCACCAATTGGAAGGCCCTCTACAACATGGAAGAGTTGTTGGAACAAGAAAATCATCCATTTGTACAAATTCATCATCTTAACCAAGAGGAAAGTTGAAGGAAAAAAAGGTAAGAACAAATCTTCTTTATATGTTATGGATGCTTGTGTATATTGTAGGATGTGTAAATGAATGAGAAACATGAAAACATGAATGTTGAAGTGTGGCCGTGTGAGTATGGTGTTGGCCGAATTTAGTTGCATTTGTGGAGAAATGATGAATTAATTTTACTTAGTATCATGATTGTTGTGGTATGTTGAAGTGAATGAAACTCATGAAAATATGTAGTGTGCATGTGTGGCCGTGTGGTGCTAGAAGAGTGAGAAAATTTTATCTTGTATGTTGGTTGTTGTTGTAGTGAAATCTATGATGGAAAATGGAAGCTTAATAATTTTAGTTTAGGTGGTAATTGTTGGAAACTTGTTCTAGAAGTTTATGAAGATTGAATATGATGTTCTTGCATGTATGGCATATAAGGTTGTTAGTATGGTGTTGTTGGAATATAAATTATAAGGTTGTTATTGTTTTTGTTGGAGTTGGAAGGTCTTGAAGGAAGTAGTATGTTAATTGAAATTGTTATTATGATTGTTGGCATTGTTGTTGATAATTTGGCCGGGTTGAATTCCCGGTTTGTTGTTGATTAAATTGGCTAAGTTGAAGTTTTGGAGATGGTGTATTTATAGGGGAAGTGCTGCCGAAATTTCGGTAGACAAATGTTACCTTAAGATTCAACTTCTAGATGCGCTAATTAAGTTTTGGTAAATATGACCAATTTGTAGATTTTGGCGGATTTGCAACTTGAATTTGGAGTAGCATAAGGAGCGGAAAAGGTATGTTAGGTTTTATCCTTTCTTGCTTGGCATGTCTTAGGCATACTAGGTTGGATACGAGCCTCGGGGACAACTCTATTCTCCGGAATCCGCACCTAAAGTTTCTCCTTTTTCATTCAATGGAATTGAATTAGAAAGTGTGTGAAATGTTGGAAAAAACCTCCGAAGCATCTAGAACTTGCATAAATATGACCTGACTACCTTAAAACCCCCACGAGTGACGTCATGAAATGTAATGTACGTAAATTTGGTACGCCGCCTCATTTGACCCGAGGTGGGCCCATTGTTTCCGGATTTTCCTTATTGTTCCGTTTATCATGTGACAAGTACTGTAACTATTCCAATGAGAATATTTCTATGATAATAATGATAATGATGATGTAAGGAAGAGAATATGTCCATGATAAGTATGACAAGAATGATTCCATGACCAAGTGTCTTAAGTCAAGAATTCAATGTGAGTATGAAAGTGCCCAACTAGTTCATGATCTTTAATTCAATTCCTTGGTCATGACGTTATTCTCTAAAGATTTCAAAGCACATGAATTGATGTCTATGATGCCCATGATTTCATACTATGTTTTCTTCTAATGCCATTCTCCGTTGATAGTCTCGCCTTAAAATACTCGTTCCTTTCAGGTGAGACAAAGTGATCACGGTTATTCCATAATATAATCGGAGGTCACCGACCTTACGTCACTCCGATGGATACATGATTTTCTTTGGGCTCTCCTGCATGCTTATATGACATATGTATATCAGATATGAATATGTACATGGGGTGGGGGGAAAGGATACATGGGGATTGGAAGGGAAACATGTTTCATTGCCACCTGGTCAGCTGGCTTACCATCCCGGACGCGGGATATATGGGTGAGCCGATGTATTTCGGTGCTATGTGGGCGAGCCGACATTATTCGGTGCTATGCTATGACCCGACATGATATGACACGATATGATATGACATGATATGATGTGACACGCTGTGATATGACATGATATGATATAACATGACATGACATGATATGATATGATATGATACGACATGATATGACATGACCAGATAAAGCATGCATGGCATCCGCCCCCAGAGCACTCATATGTTCAGGTTACTCTTTTGTTCCATGATATGCTCAGACAGAAGTACCCCGTACCTATATGGTTGGGCAGTTTACATGTAAATGTGTATATGTCGTTGCAAAAAGGGAAAGTTAGCTTACTTGATATCTGCCCTAAGAGGCAAGCAGAGGTACAAGTTATGTTCTTACTATATACTATTCTCTATGTCTTCTACTATGATCTTATGTTATTACTCTTGCCTTACATACTCAGTACATTGTTCGTACTGACCCCTCTTCTTCGGGGGCTGCGTTCATGCCGCGCAGGTACACCCAGACGAGTGAAGCTAGCATAGAAGACGTTCCAGCGGGGTCGGTAGACTCCACTTGTTCTGGAGTGATGCCGAGTCAGAGTATATGAGCCATGATGTTTTGTTCGATGTTAGAGACTTTGCAAACAGAGTCGTGGGTATAGAGTGTCAGCTTTGTAGACGGCTTCGCCAGTCAATATGTTATTATGTTCATGTCACGGGTCCTATATGATGATAGACTTTACTTATGAAAAAAAAATTGAGAGCTTGCTATGTATTTTATGCTTAAGTGATTCAAGAGTTTATGTATGTAATAAGAGTCAGTGGGTTCGCTCGGCTCCAGATATGGGGTCGGGTGCCAATCACACCCTGTCGGGATTGGGGTGTGACAGTGCGGGTCCCAGAGATAGAGCCACTAGTGCACGGGCTCGTGATTTCATGAGTTTAATTCCCCCAGAATTTTTCGGGTCGAAGTCGGATGAAGACCCGCAAGGTTTTATAGATGAAATATTAAGGACGTTGAGAATCATCCATGCCTCCGATACTAAACCTGTGGAGTTGGCATCTTATAGACTCCGGCATGTAGCGGTCCTTTGGTACAATAATTGGATTTCTTCCGGAGGAGAGGATGCACCTCCCCCGGTTTGGCAAGAGTTTGTGAAATTTTTTTATTTACCATTATCTGCCTCCCGCGGTCCGTCGGGCCAGAGATGATAATTTCTTGAATCTTAAGCAAGGGAATATGAGTGTTCGGGAGTATAGCCTTCACTTTAATTCATTGGCTAGATATGCTCCGACTACGGTGGCTGACATGGGAGATAGAGTACATATATTTGTGAGTGGCTTAGGGCTACATTTGTTCAAAGATTGCTTGACAGCTTCATTGTAGGAAGGGATAGACAGCTCCCGTATTCAGGCCCATGCCCAGAATTTGGAAGAGCAGCAACAGCCGCAGAGGGGTGAGCGCGACGTTGATAGAGGACAGAGCAAGAGGGCTAGATATGCCGGTGCTAGTAGTGAGTGTAGCGAGGGCCATCAGCAACGGTATTCAAGATATTCGGGTCAGGCTGCGACCCATGCACCTCCTCGGTTTGCGGGCAGGAGATTTGATCGCCCTATTTATTCTGGTCCGGGTCAGAGTTCGAGAGTCTCAGGTCCTCAGTTTGGAGGTGATCCTACCCAGCGGAGACCACCGGTGCCGCGATGTAGGTAAATTAAATTCCGGTCAGTGTCGCCAAGGTTCAGATGCTTGCTATGCCTGTGGTCAGGTTGGGCATATAATGCGTGATTGTCCATCGATGGGTGGTAGGGTTGGATCTCAGCCCACAGGATTAGCAGCTAGTTCTTCTTCATCTGTGTGACCCGTAATGCAGACTTCCCGGACTCCCGTAGTCCGCGGTAGGGGCAGAGGGGGAGCATCCAGTTCAGGTGGTACCCAACCCCGTATTTAGGCTTTAGCCGGACGTCAGGATCTTGAGTCCTCCCCAGATGTGGTTATTGGTATACTATCCATATTCTCTCATGATGTTTATGCATTGATTGATCTGGGTTCTACGTTGTCTTATATTGTTGACCGTATTGGGGTGAAACCCGAGCCAATTAAACCTTTCGAGGTATCTACTCCGGCTGGTGATCCAGTAGTAGCTAGACAAGTGTATAAAAATTATGCGATTGTGGTATGTGACCGTCAGACTAAAGTCGATTTGGTTGAGCTAGAAATGTTAGATTTTGATGTAATTATAGGCATGGATTAGTTGGCCTCTTGTTATGCCAATGTTGATTGCAGAATGAAAGTAGTTCAATTCCAATTCCCCGGAGGACCCGTACTTGAATGGAAAGGTAATACAGCGTCCCCAAGAGGTAGGTTTATTTCCTACCTCAAGGTGAGGAAGATGATCGCCAAAGGCTATATTTATCATCTAGTCCGAGTTCATGACACCGAAGCAAAGCCGCCGACTTTTCAATCCGTCCCGGTAATGAATGAATTTCCGGATGTATTTTCAAATGACCTTCTAGGCCTTCCACCGGAACGAGAAATTGATTTCGCTATTGATGTGTTGCCGGACACGAAGCCTATATCTATTCCTCCTTCCCGAATGGATCCTGCAGAATTGAAAAAGCTAAAGGCACAACTGAAAGATTTGCTTGAGAAAGGATTTATTAGGCCCAGTTCATCACTGTAGGGAGCACCTGTCCTATTTGTGAGGAAGAAAGTGTTACACCTCGGAAATTTCTCCGTACTTGTATGATGAATGGAATGATGAAAAGTTTGAGTGTATGATGTTTTGTTAAGTCGGGAATGGCTAATTAAGGAATTTTTGGAAATAAGAAAGTCGCGGAAAATTTTCTGTCCAGCGGTCGTATATGGCACTATACGGCCCGTAAAGTGATTTACGGACCGTATAGTGCAATTGTCCTCCAGCCTGTCAAAAATCTCAACTTTCTGTAAATTGTGAAAATGGTTAAAAAGGACTTGGAGGACGGCCCGTAAACTGGTTTACGGACCGTAAACCTCAGTCGTAAATTGCCATAATCCTCAGCCAAACTTTCTGTCTTTGAAATGATTAAATATGGCCATGGAGGACGGACCGTAAATAAAAATACGGTCCGTATATGGTGGTTTGCGACCACTGTTCATCCCGACAAGAATTCATTAAAGATCAGATTTTGTGATTATTAAAAGGGAACTTAAGCCTCAATTCACGTCATTTTCTTCCACACAACTCAAGAAACTTCTAGACCTCTCCACACACTTCATCTATAGAAATCCCAAAGAATCAAAAGAACATCAAGACCAAATTCATGAAATCAAGTGTAAGAACACAACAAAGGATCATCTAAGTGAAGAAATTTCAAAGAAGGTGAAACTAGGGTTTTGGTTAATTGAAGTATTTCAACTTAAGGATTGTTCAACCATCATCCAAGGTAAGTTTCATGATTATTCCATGTTGTTTGAAGTATTGGAAAGCTTAGACACTTGAAATGTAGAAGAACATAGAAATGGGTCATTATTGAGTGAATAGTGACATAAATGAATGATAGTGGAATTGAACTATGAATATTGAAGTGTTGTGAGTACAAATACATTGTAAATGATGTTTAGATCATGAAACAAGCATTAAAATGCATGAAAACGCAAGGATGAGCTAGAAATAGAAATAAGGGAAAATTTGAGGAAAATGGTGGATTTTGCTAAACGCACGTAAATGTCGATTGTCGATTATGATATTGCGAATAATATTATAAATATTGGGAGTTCACATAGAACGTGGGAAGAGTGGTATGAGCGAAGGAAGCGTTGTCCGACTTTTCCTAGAATTAGCGACGCGTTCTTATAGCTAGCTACTAATGTTGATACGAATTCTCTTATAAAGGTAACGACGTGATATCGATGGAGAACAAGTGAGCGATATCTTAGCTAAACGACCAAGGTATGTGAGGCTAGTCCTTCTTTCTAATGGCATGAATCTTTTAGCTTGAATCCCTATTCCTTTCATGAATTCCTACATTCTAAGAAGTTAAAATCTTATGCCTGTGAATATCTATATGAGATAAGTTATACGATATGATGACACTAGAATGATGATGATGTTATTCCTTGCCTACACTCACCTTATGTACTAGTCCTTTCAAGGTGAGGCAGAATGTCCATGATGGTTCCATAATGTAATCGGGGGATCACGACCTTACGTCACCCCGATAGAGTAAAGTTGATCATGAGTCTTATATACGCATTATGATAAGATAAGTATTTTATGATAAGCATATTACTATGAGTATTTACATTGAGCATGTCATGAGCATTTCACACCGGGCCTAGTTGCCCGGGCAGACACCGCTTCGGCGGGCGGCGATACGGATACACCACGACCTACGGGCGTGGGCAGACACCACTAGTGGGCGGCATGAGATGGTACCCCAGACGCGGGAGGCCTGGACGCGGGCTAATGTTATTGATTATCACACCGTTCCGACATGGACGGGCAGCTTGCATATGATGCATACATGTTCTAATGATGAGTATGAGTAAGACAGCATGCATTACTTCATTTATGATTATCAATCAGATTTAGATGTCTCATGTTGATGTTATTCCCATATTATTGATGTCTCTTTTCAATATGTATGCCTCTCTTACTCGGTACAATATTCGTACTGACGTCCTTTCTTCGGACGTTGTGTTCATGCCCACAGGTAGACAGGGAGGAGAGCTTGGCCTAGGTCCTCAGTAGCTGTCGGCTGATAGATAGCACTCCATTGTTCAGAGGTGCTTATGGCTATTCTTTTGATGTACATTCCTATATGCATATTTTGGGCATGACGGAGTCTTGTTCCGTCTATGTATTCATTATGTTAGTAGAGGCTCGTAGATACACAGTGTGGGTTAGATGGTCTCACAAGATGTTCTCATATGTATGTATATTATTTTGATGGCCAAGAGGAAAATGTATATAAAGTATTTATGTTTTTATTAAATATGATTTTCCTACAATTGGTATGTAAAATTGATAAAAGAGTATTAAATGAGCAAGACAAGCAGTAGAGTGAGTGGTGCTCGGTAATTGCTCTGGATACCCGTCGCGGCCCCTAGCTGGGTCGTGACAGAAGTGGTATCAGAGCAGTTCGCCCTAGGAAGTGTCTACGAGCCGTGTCTAGTAGAGTCTTATTTATGGTGTGTTGCGCGCCACGCTAATAAACAATAGGCTATAGGGCATTTAGGAAAATGACCATTCTTCTTCTCATGAGATCGTGCGATAGAGCCGTGTCTAGGATTATATCATTCCTAAAAGTGCGTTATGGTTTTAGAAAATGCCGCCGAAAGGAAAAGATACATCTGCCCAGAAAGGCAAGGCTACGACGAAGAAGCGGGCAGAAAGGGAGCCTCCGGCGGAGGTAGAGGGAAGTGAATCGCAAAGTGAGGCCGCGCCCAATGTTGAAGAGCAGGGAGGAGCCTCAGCTCCAATTCCTCCACCGAGTGCTTCAGGTCAATAAGTGTCCGAGGCCATACACTTATTGACACAGTTGGTTTTCGCTCAGGCACAACGACAGAATGCGGGCCCAAGTGATCGTTCGGCTAGTACAAGTGCTCGTGATTTCCTTACTCTACACCCTCTAGAATTTTTCAGGTTGAAGCCGGATGAGGACCCACAAGGTTTTATCGATGAGATGTTGCGGACGCTGAAACTTATGCATGCTTCTGAGACCGATTCTGTGGAGTTGGCCTCATATAGACTTCGCGACATGGCGGTACTATGGTATAAGAATTGGATGATAACAAGAGGAGAGAATGCACCACCTCCCATGTGGCAAGAGTTTGTAGGTGCCTTTATTCGTCACTACTTGCCACCTGAAGTCTCCCGAGCTAGAGTGGACAGGTTCTTGAATTTGAAACAGGGAAGCATGAGTGCCCGAGAGTATAGTATGCAATTCAACTCATTGGCCCGGTATGCTCCGACTATGGTGGCTGACATGGGAGACCGAGTCTATAGATTTGTGAGTGGTTTAGGACCACACTTGTTCAGAGATTGTCTGACAGCCTCTTTGCAAGATGGGATGGATATTTCCCGGATACAGGCCCATGCTCAGAACCTCGAGGAACGACAACGACAGCAGAGAAGTCATCGTGAGGGTGACAGAAGACAAGGTAAGAGGGCTAGATCTATGGGGGAGAGCAGTGAGTACCGAGGGGGACCGAGACAGACGCATTCTAGGCACTCAGGTCAGTCAGCGACCAGTGCACCTCCCAGATTCTCAGATAGGAGATTCGACCGTTCTTTTCAGTCAGGCCAGGGGCAGAGTTCGAGGGCCTCAGATTCGCAGTCTAGGGGAGACTTTATCCAGAGGAGACCTCCAGTACCGCGGTGTAGCCAGTGCGGTAAATTGCATTCCGGACAGTGTCGTCAGGGTTCAGATGCTTGTTATGCTTGCGGGCAGGTTGGTCATATGATGAGAGATTGCCCTTCAGTGAGAGATAGAGCGGGGACTCAGCCCACAGGTTCAGCAGCGGGGTTTTCTTCAGTGCGCCCGACAGCACAGACTCCTCAGACTACAGCAGGCAGAGGCAGAGGTAGAGGGGGAGCATCCACTTCAGGTGTTGTTCAGCCCCGTGTATATGCCTTAGCTGGGCGACTTGATCTTGAGTCTTCCCCAGATGTTGTCACAGGTACCTTGACTATACTTTCCCGTGACGTATATGCTCTAATTGATCCGGGTTCTACCTTCTCATATATTACTCCGTATATCGCTGATTGTGTTGGGGTGAGACCCGAGCCGATTAAACCATTCGAGGTATTCACTCCGGTTGGTGATCCTGTAATAGCGAGGCAAGTATATAAGGACTGTGTAGTCATTATATGTGATCGCCAGACGACAACGGATTTGATTGAACTTGAGATGATAGACTTTGACGTAATTATGGGTATGGACTGGTTGGCATCGTGCTATGCTAATGTTTGTTGCCGGACAAAGGTAGTTCGATTCCAATTTCCGGGAGAGCCCATACTTGAGTGGAAGGGTAATACAGCTTCCCCAAAGGGTAGGTTTATTTCCTACCTTAAGGCGAGAAAGATGACAGCCAAAGGTTATATTTGTCATCTAGTTCGGGTTCATGACACGGAAGCGGAAGTACCAACTTTCCAGTCTGTCCCGGTAGTGAATGAATTCCCAGATGTGTTTCCCGACGAGTTAGCAGGCCTTCCTCCAGAAAGGGAGATCGACTTTGCTATTGATGTATTACCAAACACCGAGCCTATTTCTATTCCTCTGTATCGAATGGCTCCAGCAGAACTGAAAGAGCTAAAAGCACAGCTAAAAGATTTACTTGAGAAGGGGTTCATAAGGCCTAGTTCTTCGCCGTGGGGAGCACCAGTCCTGTCCGTAAGGAAGAAAGATGGATCTCTACGAATGTGCATCGACTACAGGCAGTTGAAAAAGGTGACAATAAAGAATAAATACCCTCTTCCCAGAATCGACGATTTGTTTGATCAATTGCAGGGCGCTAAATGGTTCTCCAAGATAGATCTGAGATCGGGTTATCATCAGGTAAGAATTAGGGAAGCAGATATTCCCAAGACTGCTTTCAGGACAAGATATGGTCACTACGAGTTTCGAGTAATGTCGTTCGGGTTGACGAATGCCCCGGCAGTGTTCATGAATTTAATGAATAATGTGTTTAGGCCGTTCTTGGATCTCTTTGTGATAGTGTTTATCGACGATATCCTGGTATATTCTCGCACAGAATCAGAACATGCAGATCATCTAAGAATTGTTCTTGGCGTTCTTCGAGATCGGGAATTGTATGCAAAGTTTTCGAAGTGCGAGTTTTGGCTAAACTCAGTGGCATTTCTAGGTCATGTTATTTCAGATGATGGTATCCGAGTCTACACTCAGAAAATAGAAGCTGTGAAGACTTGGCCAAGACCTACGACGCCTACAGAAGTTCTTAGTTTTCTGGGTTTGGCAGGTTATTATCGAAGATTCGTAGAGGGCTTCTCATCTATTTCAGCCCCATTGACAAAGTTAACCCAGAAGTCGGCTAAATTCCAGTGGAGTGATGCCTGTGAGCGTAGCTTCCAAGAGTTGAAAAACAGGTTGACCTCAGCGCCAATGCTAACACTCCCAGGAGAATCAGATGGTTATGTAGTATATTGTGACGCCTCCGGTGTGGGATTAGGATGTGTATTGATGCAGAATGGGAAAGTTATTGCATATGCTTCGAGACAGTTGCGAAAACATGTACAGAATTATCCCACTCATGATCTTGAGCTAGCTGCGGTCATTCATGCATTGAAAATATGGAGACACTACTTATATGGTGTGCACGTGGACATCTATACGGATCACAAAAGCCTTCAATATATTTTCAAACAGAAGGAGTTGAACCTATGACAAAGGCGATGGTCAGAATTACTGAAGGATTACGATGTGAACATTCTATATCATCCAGGGAAGGTGAATGTAGTGGCAGATGCACTTAGCCGCCGATCGATGAGCAGTTTAAGTGGAGTTCCTTCGGAAAAGCGAGAGATGGTTCGTGAGGTCCATCGGTTAGCAAGTCTCGGCGTACGGCCAATTGATTCAGGAGATGCAAGTATTAGCATCAATGACCCCACAGTTTCATCATTGAATCTAGAAGTGAAGGAACGACAATATGAAGATCCTCAGTTAAGCCACTCTCGAGATCTATCTCAGGAAAAGGAAAAGTCTCCATTTGAAGTTTCCATAGAAGGGGTTCTTAGATATCGAACAGGTTATGTGTACCGAATGTAGCAAACTTGCGCCAACGGATTTTAGAGGAAGCACATTATTCCCGGTATTCTGTTCATCCAGGTGCAACCAAGATGTACCACGATCTCAAATTGATATATTGGTGGGATGGCATCAAGCGAGACATAGCAGAATTTGTAGCACAGTTCCCAAATTGCCAGCAAGTGAAGGCCGAGCATCAAAAACCAGGAGGCTTATTGCAAGCAATTGAGATTCCTACGTGGAAATGGGAAGAAATTAACATGGATTTTGTGGTAGGATTACCCCGTACGCGAGGGAAGTATGATTCTATATGGGTGATCGTGGATAGACTCACGACATCAGCTCATTTTCTCCCCGTTAGGACCACATATTCAGCGGAAGATTATGCTAAATTGTATCTCAAGAAGATTGTACGACTTCACGGTATTCCTTTGGCCATTATCATAGACAGAGGGGCACAGTTCACAGCCATGTTCTGGAAGTCCTTTCAAGAAGGTCTAGGTACTCAAGTTAAGCTCAGCACGACATTCCATCCGCAGACCGACGGACAAGCCGAGTGTACTATTCAGACCTTGGAGGATATGCTACGGGCATGTGTATTGGACTTTGGTGGTAGTTGGGATGAGCATTTGCCTCTTATTGAATTTGCCTATAATAACAGCTATCATTCCAGTATTCAAATGGCTCCATACGAGGCCTTATATGGAAGAAAATGCAGATCTCCAATTGGATGGTTTGAAACCGGAGAAGTACAATTGATAGGCCCCGACTTGATCCAACAAGCAGTTGAAAAGGTTAAAGTGATTCGAGATCGACTGTTAACAGCTTAAAGTCGCCAAAAGTCTTATGCAGATAATCGCCGACGAGACTTGGAATTTCAAATGGGCGATTGGGTGTTCCTGAAGGTATCGCCGATGAAGGGAGTGATAAGATTTGGCAAGAAGGGAAAGCTAAGTCCCAGATATATCGGACCGTACCAAATCATTCGCAAGGTGAGTCGAGTAGCCTATAAATTGGACTTGCCTTTAGAGCTCGAATCCGTGCATCCAGTGTTCCATGTTTCGATGCTTCGCAAGTGTATTGGAGACCCAACAAGAGTAGTTCCGGTTGATGATGTGCAAGTAACAGAGAAGCTAACATACGAGGAAATGCCCATTGCCATTTTGGATAGACAAGTACGAAGGCTTCGGAATAAAGAGGTTGCTTCAGTCAAAGTTCTACGGCGGAACAATAATCGGGAAGAAATGACTTGGGAAGCAGAGGAGAGGATGAAATCCATATACCCCCATTTGTTCCAATCCCCAGAAGATATTCAAGATGAGACGTCGACGATATAAGGTATGTATGTTTTAGTTTTATGCTTTTGGTCGTGTGTGGCCATAAATGTGTTGATATTGTGATATAGCCCTGTGAGGCGAAGATATTGTGGGTTGTTGTAATGGAAAGGTAGTGTCCAAATTACAAAGGAAACTCTGGCGAAATGTTTCCAGGATCCCTGAGTGTCGAACATTTGAGGATGAATGTTCAAAAAGGGGGGAAGAATGTTACACCTCAGAAATTTCTCCGTACTTGTATGATGAATGGAATGATGAAAAATTTGAGTGTATGATGTTTTGTTAAGTCGGGAATGGCTAATTAAGGAATTTTTGGAAATAAGAAAGTCGCGGAAAATTTTCTATCCAGTGGTCGTATATGGCACTATACGGCCCGTAAAGTGATTTACGGACCGTATAGTGCAATCGTCCTCCAGCCTGTCAAAAATCTCAACTTTCTGTAAATTGTGAAAATGGTTAAAAACGACTTGGAGGACGGCCCGTAAACTGGTTTACGGACCGTAAACCTCAGTCGTAAATTGCCATAATCCTCAGCCAAACTTTCTGTCTTTGAAATGATTAAATACGGCCATGGAGGATGGACCGTAAATCAAAATATGGTCCGTATATGGTGGTTTACAACCACTGTTCATCCCGACAAGAATTCATTAAAGATCAGATTTTGTGATTATTAAAAGGGAACTTAAGCCTCAATTCACGTCATTTTCTTCCACACAACTCAAGAAACTTCTAAACCTCTCCACACACTTCATCTATAGAAATCCCAAAGAATCAAAAGAACATCAAGACCAACAACACCAAATTCATGAAATCAAGTGTAAGAACACAAAAAAGGATCATCTAAGTGAAGAAATTTCAAAGAAGGTGGAACTAGGGTTTTGGTTAATTGAAGTATTTAAACTTAAGGATTGTTCAACCATCATCCAAGGTATGTTTCATGATTATTCCATGTTGTTTGAAGTATTGGAAAGCTTAGACACTTGAAATGTAGAAGAACATAGAAATGGGTCATTATTGAGTGAATAGTGATATAAATGAATGATAGTGGAATTGAACTATGAATATTGAAGTGCTGTGAGTACAAATACGTTGTAAATGATGTTTAGATCATGAAACAAGCATTAAAATGCATGAAAACGCAAGGATGAGCTAGAAGTAGAAATAAGGGAAAATTGGAGGAAAATGGTGGATTTTGCTAAACGCACGTAAATGACGATTGTCGATTATGATATTGCGAATAATATTATGAATATTGGGAGTTGATATAGAATGTGAGAAGAGTGGTATGAGCGAAGGAAGCATTGTCCGACTTTTCCTAGAATTAGCGACGCGTTCTTATAGCTAGCTATTAATGTTGATACGAATTCTCTTATGAAGGTAACGGCGTGATATCGACGGAGAACAAATGAGCGATATCTTAGCTAAATGACCAAGGTATGTGAGGCTAGTCCTTCTTTCTAATGGCATGAATCTTTTAGCTTGAATCCCTATTCCTTTCATGAATTCCTACATTCTAAGAAGTTAAAAGCTTATGCCTGTGAATGTCTATATGAGATAAGTTATACGATATGATGACACTAGAATGATGATGGTGTTATTCCTTGCCTACACTCACCTTATGTACTAGTCCTTTCAAGGTGAGGCAGAATGTCCATGATGGTTCCATAATGTATTCGGGGGATCATGACCTTACGTCACCCCGATAGAGTAATGTTGATCATGAGTCTTATATACGCATTATGATAAGATAAGTATTTTATGATAAGTATATTACTATGAGTATTTACATTGAGCATGTCATGAGCATTTCACACTGGGCCTAGTTGCCCGGGCAGACACCGCTTCGGCGGGCGGCGATACGGATACACCATGACCTACGGGCGTGGGCAGACACCACTAGTGGGCGGCATGAGATGGTACCCCGGACGCGGGAGGCCTGGACGCGGGCTAATGTTATTGATTATCACACCGTTCCGACATGGACGGGCAGGTTGCATATGATGCATACATGTTAGGATGATGAGTATGAGTAAGACAGCATGCATTACTTCATTTATGATTATCTGTCATATTTAGATGTCTCTTGTTGATGTTATTCCCATATTATTGATGTCTCCTTTCATTATGTATGCCTCTCATACTCGGTACAATATTCGTACTGATGTCCTTTCTTCGGACGCTGTGTTCATGCCCACAGGTAGACAGGGAGGAGAGCTTGGCCCAGGTCCTCAGTAGCTGTCGGCTGATAGATAGCACTCCATTGTTCGGAGTTGCTTATGGCTATTCTTTTGATGTACATTCCTATATGCATATTTTGGGCATGACGGAGTCTTGTTCCGTCTATGTATTCATTATGTTAGTAGAGGCTCGTAGATACGCAGTGTGGGTTAGATGGTCTCACAAGATGTTCTCATATGTATGTATATTATTTTGATGGCCATGAGGCAAATGTATATAAAGTATTTATGTTTTGATTAAATATTATTTTCCTACAATTGGTATGTAAAATTGATAAAAGAGTATTAAATGAGCAAGACAAGCAGTAGAGTGAGCGGTGTTCGGTAATTGCTCCGGGTACCCGTCGCAGCCCCTAGCTGGGTCGTGACAGAAAGATGGTTCCCTACGGATGTGAATTGACTATAGGCAGCTAAACAAGGTGACGATAAAGAATAAATATCCACTTCGAAGAATCGATGATTTGTTTGACCAATTACAGGGTGCTAAATGGTTTTTCAAAATTGATCTAAGATCGTGGTATCACCAAGTGAGACTTAGAGAAGAAGATATTCCCAAAACAGCTTTCAAAACGAGATATGGCCACTATGAATTTCGGGTGATATTATTTGGGTTAACTAATGCTCCGGTAGCGTTTATGAATTTGATGAATAATGAATTCAAGCCCTTTCTAGATCTATTTGTGATCGTGTTCATCGATGACATTTTGGTATATTCTCGGTCAGAAACAGATCATGCAGACCATTTGCGTATTGTCCTTGGAATTCATCGTACTAATGAATTGTATGCTAGGTTTTCGAAATGTGAATTTGGCTGAATTCTGTGACTTTTCTAGGCCATATTATCTCAGCTGATTGTATTCGCGTTGATACTCAAAAGATCGAGGCCATGAAGACTTAGCGGAGGCCTACAATGCCTACAGAAGTTCGTAGCTTCCTGGGATTGGCAGGTTACTATAGAAGATTTGTGGAAGAGTTTTCCTCTATTTCAGCACCATTGACGAAGCTAACTCAGAAATCAGCAAAATTTTAATGGATTGATGCTTGTGAACGCAGTTTCCAGGAATTGAAGGACAAATTGACTTAAGCCCCAGTCCTAACACTTCCGGAAGGACCACACGGTTATGTTGTTTATTGTGATGCCTCCAGTGTCGGATTAGGCTGTGTGTTGATGCTGCATGGTAAAGTCATTTCCTATGCTTCCCGACAATTGCGAAAACATGAGAAGAATTACCCGACACATTATCCGGAATTGGCTGCAGTTATCCATGCGCTAAAAATGTGGAGACATTACTTGTACGGTGTACATGTTGATATTTATACATATCACAAGAGTCTCCAATATATTTTCAAGCAGAAGGAGTTAAATCTACGACAGAGACGGTGGTTAGAATTATCAAAAGACTATGATGTGAGTATTTTTTACCATTCTGGAAAGGCGAATGTAGTAGCTGATGCACTTAGCCACAAATCAATGGGTAGTCTATGTGAGGTCTCTCCGGAGAAGAAAGAATTAATATGTGAGCTTCACCAGCTACCCAACCTCAGAGTTCATCTAATTGGTTAGGGTAAATCAAAAAGTTGGTATTCACAACCCAGCTGTTTCATCCTTAGATATGGAGGTGAGACAACACCAATATAAAGACCCCCAGTTGAGTCACTATAAAGATACATTTCCTCAGAAAGAGAAGTCACCATTTGTAGTTTCTGCAGATGGAGTTCTTAAGTATCGAGACAGGCTGTGTTCCAAATATTGCAGGACTACATCATCAGATCCTAGAAGAAGCTCATTACTCTTGGTATTCCATTCACCCAGGAGCGACAAAGATGTATCACGATCTCAAGTTAATGTATTGGTGGGATAAAATGAAGAAGGACATAGCAGAATTTGTAGCTCAATGTCCAAATTGCCAACAAGTAAAGATTGAGCATCAAAAGCCAGGAGGATTGTTACAAGCCATGGAAATTCTAGCCTGGAAATGGGAAATGATTAACATGGATTTCATTCTAGGCTTACCTCATTCTCGGCAAAAATATGACTCCATATGGGTGATTGTTGACAGACTCACAAAATCAGCTCATTTTCTCCCAGTCAGAACCACATATTCAGCAGAAGATTATGCAAGGTTGTATCTTAAAGAGATCGTGCGACTTCATGGTGTCCCGATATCTATTATCACAGATGAAGGAGCACAATTTACGGCTAAATTCTGGAAGTCTTTCTAAGAAGGTTTGGGGACTCAAGTGAGACTTAGCACAACATTTCACCCACAAACTGATGGACAAGTTGAACGCACCATTCAGACATGTTATGGTCATGTGTGCTAGATTTTGGAGGTAGCTGGGATGATCACTTGCCTCTTATTGAGTTTGCATACAACAACAGTCAACATTCTAGCATTCAGATGGACCCGTATGAAGCTCTATATGGAAGGAAGTGTAGATCGCCGATTGGGTGGTTTGAAGTAGGAGAGGTATGACTAATAGGTCCAGAGTTGATTCAACAAGTGGTGGAAAAGGTCAATGTCATCCGAGATCGATTATTGATAGCCCAAAGTCTCCAGAAATCTTATGCGGACAACCGTCGGCGAGACTTAGAATTCTAAGTTGATGATTGGGTATTCCTGAAGGTATCACCGATGAAAGGAGTGATGAGATTTGGCAAGAAGGGAAAATTAAGTCCTCGATACATTGGACCTTATAAGATTGTCCATAAAATAGGCCAAGTAGCTTATGAACTGGACTTACCTCCAAACTTGAATCAGTCCATCCAGTTTTCCATGTATCAATGATCCGTAAGTGTGTCAGAGACCCTACTAGAATCGTGCTGGTAGATGATGTTCAAGTTTGCTTATGAGGAGGTACCCATTTCTATACTAGATAGGCAAGTACAGCAACTTAGCAATAAAGAGGTAGCCTCGGTTAAGGTCTTGTGAAGAAATAATAACTGAGAGGAAATGACTTGGGAAGCGGAAGAAGACATACCCACAATTCTTTCCACCCCCAGAAGGGATTCAAGATGAAACGCCATTATCATAAGGTATGTAACGTTTTCTTTTAATGATTTTTGTCGTGTGTGGCCATATTTTATTGCTATTGTGTTGTATCCCTATGAGGCGATGTTATTGTGGGATGTTGTGACAGGATGGTAGCGCCATATTACAGGGGAAACTCTGGCAAAATTTCTGTAGGATTCCCGAGAACATAACATTTGAGGACGAATGTTTTTAAAGGGGGAAGAGTGTTACACCTCGGAAAATATCATGTCATCGTGTGGTAGATAGACTAACGCAAGTTGAGATGTATGTGATGTCCCTACAAGTAATAAAGGTTACTTGGCGATTCTAATTAAGATTCCAAAGACATTTGAGGCAAGAGAAGAAAGTTCGTCGAGGAAGGAAAGGTATAAGTCGTGTTTTGGAAGGGTTTTGCAAACTACCAAACTAATGTTGACTTAATAATGTCGTGAGGAAGGGTTATGATGCCCCTTAGGTTGTTAATGAAGTGTTAAACAAGTGCTAAGAAGGTTCCATAAGGATTGGAGATCAAACGAATCTACCAAAACAAGTTCGGAGAGAAGGTGGATTATACAACCATTATACGGTCCGTAGAATATTATACGGTCCATATATTGGTCCGTATAACCATTACAGTGAAGGACCATCACTGATGGAGTTATACAGTCAGTTATACGAACCGTATGATATTATACGGACCATATAAGGGTTCGTATAACTCCCGTTGGGCAGTTTTAAATTTTTATAAAAAGATGACTCCAAGGTCTTATTTCTCATTCCTCATTTCCTCTACTTCTCTCAAAACCTCTAGAATAATCAGCACACTTCATTTACATGAATTTAATGGAAATCAAAGATCAAATACCAAAAACTAGTAGAATTAAGTGCAAGAATGCTAACTAGGGTTGATGGAAGCTAGAAATCTCTTTGGAATTGAAGTTAGGGTTTTCTCCAAGTAAAGCATTTCCATCCAAAACCCATTCCTACACAATAAAAGGTGAGTTTTATGTTCATTTCATGCTATTAAGAGTATTGAATGGTTGAAAGACCTTGATTATGGAAAAAAGTAGAAAATGGGTTACAAATATGAGAATAGTGGTATTCTTGAATAGTAGTTAGACATGAGTCATGATTCTTGAGATGTTATGAGTGAAATATTATTGTAAATGATACAAATGATGTTAAAGAAGTATTATATAAGAACGAGTACGGTGTTATGCCATAACTATGGTCAGAAATCATTTTTGTACGAAATTGTGGGAATTGGATAATGTCGAATCTGTCGAAGTTATTGATTATGATATTATGAACGTTGTTATTGATGTTTGGGAGTTGTTAAATCATATGGAGGAAGTTGTAGAAACAAAGGAAATGCTGCCCAATTTTCATTAGCTTTAGCTTAAGCTTAAGTATGTTTCCGATTATCTAATCTTAGTACGAATTCTTTTGAATGTAGAATCATGAACATTGGAGGGAAGCCTTTAATTGATAAAGTTAGAGAGACGTAAAGGTATGTAAGGCTGGTCCCTTATTTTCCTAAGGCATGGTTCCTATAATATGACATTCCTTTATGTTTCCATAATTTTCTCATA
The DNA here is from genome assembly GCF_019175385.1 of Lycium barbarum. NCBI lineage: Eukaryota > Viridiplantae > Streptophyta > Magnoliopsida > Solanales > Solanaceae > Lycium > Lycium barbarum. Next base: position 102,256,208 of record NC_083338.1, on the reverse strand, counting down.
TTCCGAAAATTTTAAGTCTATGGCTATCAAAGGCTACTCATAAGATAATGATAAGAGAAGTGCTGTGAACGAGATTATGATGACGATGAATCTAAATCTAGAGACCCTAAAGCTCATGACATGATATGCTTATGAAGCTAATGATCCTTATATGATTCCTTGATGATTCATTGTTGCTAGACTCACCTTATAATGCTAGTTCCTTCAAGGTGAGGCATGATGATCGTGACTACTCCATAATGGAATCGGGGGTTCTCGACCTTACGTCACCCCGATAGAGTTATAGTTTGTACTTTAGTTCTAATGCATGCTTTATGATAAGTATATGATGATTTGATTACAACGCGCCTACATGGCCGGGCAGACACTGCTAAGGCGGGCGGCATATACTCTCTGTCTAGATGGCATGGGCAGACACCACTGGTGGGCGACATGAGATGGTTACCCCGGACGCGGGAGGCCTGGACGCGGGCTAATGATGATCACACCGTACCTATGTGGTCGGGCAGCTTATGTATGCATACTCGATATAAAGTTGTTTATGATGTAAGTTAGCATGCATTATTCTGTCTTAAGTGACATTTAGTTGCAGGTTGTTTCCTTACTTAATGTTATTTTATTTCTTCGACATGTTATTATTGTACATGCCTTACATTCTCAGTACATTGTTCGTACTGACGTCCTTTCTTTTTGGACGATGTGTTCATGCCCACAGGTAGACAAGGAGGCGACCCAGATTCTTAGGAGCTACTCGGCAGATCCGCAGGAGCACTCCACTTTTCCGGAGGTGCCATTGGCTGATATATTATTTTATGTATATATTTTGGGCACGACGGGATCATGTCCCGTCCTGATGTCTTAGTACTCTAGTAGAGGCTCGTAGATACGTATGCGTAGGTAGTAGTTGTCTCATCAATACATCAGCGTATATTTTGTATATCATTTTTGCAGCCGTGAGGGCTTATGTATATCTATGTAATGCCTTGGAGATTATATGTGTCCAGGATGGGTATGATGACTAGCGTAATGAGTGGTGCTCGGTAGTCAGCTCCGGGTACCCATCATGGCCCCCTAGTTGGGTTGTGACAGTACAGTATAAAGGGATGAGTAGCAATGCCAAGCATAATTAATATTGTGCTGATATTTACACACCCTTGGGGATGGTATTGATATATCACATGAAAGTTTGATAAGATAACATCTGAAGTACTACCGATAAGCCCGAAAAAAGAAAGTTTGATGGGATTTTCAGTTGGGAGATAGCAAACCACTGTGGCTATATTGTGAGTTGTTAGTAACCTTAGAAGTGTTTTATTAATGAGACATTAATATGATTAGATGGGAGTTGTAAGTTCCTCTCGAGATAAGATATGCAAAGGAAACATATGCTTTTAAATATGACCCTTGAGTGTAAATATGCCAACGATTTGCGAGCAGAAAGAGATAAAGCAGGAATTACGGAAACAAAAAAAGGTATCAGTTATAAGAATGATGATGCTTAATGTCTAAAGGGGATAGGATACGGAATGTAAGATCTGCCAAGGATAGTTATTGTTTTGAATGGTAAAGAGGGGCATGATTGGTTAGAAGAGGTAAAAGAGTGATGTATGTTACTCAATGAGCTAGTTATTAACGAGGGCCTTCATATCGTCTAGAGTATATTTCCAAGATGTTATACAAAGGTATGAGTATAAGGATATATGAAACATGAGTTGTTTTGCGAGAATGTATAAGACAAAGGTAGGACCAAGGTACAGAAAATTTTCCTCCAGAAGTTTTATCACCACAGGATTATGGAGTTAGTAATACAAGGCTAAATAGTTAATGAAGGAAGTGAGTAATGTTTTGAAAAAATTAATATGATGGGAAATGAATGAATTTGAAGTCGCAAATTGATACAAAATACACCCTTCATTGATGAGATGAACATGTTGTCTAAAAGAGACCTGCCTAAAGAACGAGTGTTTATGTATTGAAGAAAAGGAGGAATATTAACAATCAACGCATATTTTTGAGAAGAGACTCTTGTGCTAGATACTATTACAGTGATTGGATGGGTGAACAAGTACTAGAAGAAAGATGATTATTGGAAAGATTGTATGGGAAATTATGAGGATCTCTTTGAAGAAAGGTTAGTCCCATTCAGGGCCGATACTTATATAAAGTATGTGACACTTTATATTTATGTGCAACTTACTAGATGGACTCAGACGACCAACCGTTACGGCTAAGATTAGTCGCGAAGATTACTGGGAGTATGTACATGCAGGAAAAAGGAGAGCTAAATGGGATGTCAAAGATATAGTAGTGAGTTAACACCTTAAGGGGGGAAGACGAGACAACAAGTATTAGATCATAAGTAGGCCTTGTTAGAAGATGGAAAGATAATAACAAAGGAATTGGAAACTACCTCAAAGGGATATTACACTAGCGGGCTGATAAAGTGTAAGGAAGACTTGATGATAAACATAACCGGTTAATCATATGCATGACTAAATAAAGATTGGGAGATAGCACTTCAAGGAAGGAATCACTCAAAATTTCAAGATAAGGGTGTAATAGGAAGTTCGGAAATGAAGAAACAGAGACGGATTGAGAATGATGGTACTCGAAGTAAATAATAGACTAAGATAAAACGTTATGTGAAATAGCCACCGTGACCTAATCGCGTGGATACAAAGTGCCAGCATCGCGTACCTGTTGGGAAAGCATTGTACAGGGAAAGCCTTAAAGGAAAAAGCATTCGAATCGGAATCTAGTAACATCTTTGTTGAAGGGAGGATGCGAAGTTAACAGTAGAAGAAGGCTGAAATGAGAATGAACTAGTCTTGACCGTAACAGCCTGCGATGAAAACAAATGAATAAGTGTGTATGATTATATGGGCGCGGATGTTATAAATGATTCAAGAATTCCAGGCATAGAATAGTTAGGAAGTAAGAGAATTAAAGTCGCGTTGTAAGTGAATGGAATGAGACAGACCTAAATGAGGAACTAGAGGCTAGTGGCAGTAGTGAAGAGGATAGTGAAGAGTAAGTTTGTGTAAGACAGCTTCATGGCAGTAAGGTGAATAGGACAAATCTAGCACCAAAATAGATATGTTTATTCTGAAAGGTAGAAGACAGGCATAGAATTATGTATCGCAGAGATGATAAAAGCATATGAGAAGCTTACCAAGAAAACTATAGAGCTTTAACTGGTAAAATGCAGCATAGCGGAGGATAGCAATAGAAAAATATGGTATATGTCCGGGACCTGAGTAAAGACATAGTATCTTAGATATAATATATCTCTTAAACCAAAGCTCGAAAGAGGATTCAGGAAAGAGTATCTCAGCAAGGTGGATACCTAAGATATCAAAACCGTCTTTATGATAAATATAGCAAGGGTAGATGGTCTATTCAGAGGTAAAAAAGATGTATCATGACTTTGGTGGATCGATAAAAAGAAACTATTATAGAGTTCTTGGTTCGTTAATAAATAAACAAAAGCCTGAAACACCAAGGTAACAAATGGATATGTTGTTGAGAAATGAAGGAATGATCAGTATGGATTTTCTAATTGTAAGGGATCATGTAAGCTATATATGGAATTATCTGGTTAAGATGCCTAGTTCTCTACTAGCGCCTGAGGATCAGTACATTGAGATTCAGATAGAGCATACTTTTCGGTTGCTTATGATATATATTATGAACATATATGCTAGAGATTTAAGAAAGTTGGGATGGCTAGTTAGTGTGGATTGAATTTGCATATCCAGATGGCCCGTATGAAGCTCTATAAGAATGAAAGAGTATTAGATCATTTGAAATTTAGAATCTTATACTGAAGCGATTTATGAGCGGTAGTAAAGAGGATAAGTTTACCGTTGGATACCTTAGACTTCACAAGATTATACGCAGGATGGGCCGAAGGACCTATGAGATTTACCCTCAGATTTGGAATCTGCATATCAAGTCTTTACACTTCTATGCTCTGCAAGTGTATTAAAAAATCCCCTACAGTCGTACTGGTTTGTGATACTTGGATCACAGAACAGTTATTATATGGGAAAATTCCTACTACGCTCTCAGATCACCAAAGTTCTAGCGTTGTAGATTGAGAACCAGAGATGTAGCCTCAGTAATAGTATTATGAAAGAATATTAAGGTAGTAGAGATGACTTGAGAAGTTAAGAAATATATGAGATCCAGATATCGCAATTTTTTCCATTACCAAAGGAGCTCTAGACTGAGACATCAACACCTTCAGGTATGTATATGTTGTTAGTTACTGTCATTGGTTGTTTGGGGCTATTGTTGTTACTGATTGTTATAGCCTTGTGTGGCATTGTGTTGTTAGTTTGCCGCGTGACAGGTTGGTAGTATTATAGTAAAAGAGGAAGCTCTGCCGAAATTTCCATAAGATCTCTGAGAGTTTAACATTCGATAACGGATGTTCCTAAGGAGGTAAGGATGTTACACCTCAAAATTTTTGCGTCGCTTGCATCGTAACTAAACTAACATATGCTCAGACAGGTCATAGAACCCTTATAAGGTTAAGGAATAATTTTAACAAGTGCTAAGCAAGTGTGTAAATGTTCTGGGATCAAGCGAATTGAAGAAATTAAGTTTATCAAAACTTTGGGAAAACATGGTAGAATTTTTGACAGGAAATTTTGGTCAAAATTGAGAGAGGTATATCTCCTAGAATATGAGGATTTATGGAATGCATAACTATGTAAATTCAAGTTCAGTGAGTCTTCTTTCTAATCCAACTAACTTATCGCAATTCAGGGATGTACGGGATAAAGTACGGCCCGTACAAAAATGTACGTCCCGTACATTTGTGACGTACTTTACCCAAATTTTCCAGAAAGTTGTAAATTTTGACTTTCCAAGTACGGGCTAGAAGTATTGGACGTACATTGAAGTACGGCCCGTACTTTCCCAAAAAGTTTGAGAAAAATTGAAAGTAGGTGGACATTTTGTTTTTGGCCTATAAATTGATTTTTCCACAACTTAGGCCTTATTTATTCACCAAAATAAATCCCTAGTGACCTTCTAATATCTCTCAAACATCCATAGACATCCCAAATCAAATCAAGAGAGGAGAAAGCCATAAAAACCTCAATTAGTTCATAGAAAGTTGTTGTTCTTGCTTCTACTTGGAGATGTGGTGACATTGATCTTGGGGAAAGTTGTGTGTGGCTAAATTTCTCCAACTATAAGGTATGTTTTTCACTATATTACTTATATTGAGTTGATTTAAAGGTTAAACAAGTCTTATAAGTGAAAGGAGTTATGGAGAAAAGTCATTAAGTGTTGTGGTTGAATTTGAAAAAGGTTTTGGTTTTTTTTAGCATACATTGAATGTAATTTCTTGGGTATGATATTGTTCATGTTGTTATTGATGTTTGGGAGTTGTTTTGGAGTTTGATGGTAGTAGGTGATACAGGGGAAATGCTGCCCAAATTTCGTTATCTTATCTAATAGTTTAGTTTGATCTTATAAGCGTTTCAGTGACTTAGCCTGAGTATGAATCATCTTGAATGTAGATTGCAAGCTCGGGAGGATAGACGTTGAGTGGTAAAGTAGATGACAAGTTATGTTAAGGTTGTCATTTTCTTTCTTATTGCATGATCTTATTGAAACAAATCCACATAAATGATATCCATAATGTCCCTGTTCCTAGAAATACTAGAAGGTTAAAGTTCTTGATGTTCTTATGATATTATTGAAATTTGTCTCATGATTATTGATCTTTATCATATGGTTATTGATCTTACCCATTGATGTTGATCTCCTCTTATGGTTATTGTTCCTTCAAGCTGAGATATGTTCAAGATGATAGATCCATAATGGTAATCGGAGGTTTACCGACCTTACATCACTCCAATAGATTCATAACATTTCTTTGAGCTCTCATGCCTGCTTTATATATATATATAGCTATTTTCTCACATCGAGTCGTGCTATAGTCGGCCGAGTACGACACCTATTCTGTACACCACTGCAGTTGGGTACGGATAACATCGACCCTATATGGCCAGGTACGGATAACACTGAGCCTACATGACCGGGTAAAGATAACACCTAGATTATATGGCCGGGTACGTTATTATATATATATATATAAATGTTTTTTAAAAAAAGGCAAGCATGCATGACATCCGCCTTAAGAGACATCTAAAGGTACATGTTGTTCTCTCTTATCTCAAGTTATTTTCCATATCTTTATATTATGTTATTATTCATGCCTTACATACTTAGTACATTATTTTACTTAGTACATTATTTGTACTAATGTCCTTTCCTTTGTGGACACTGTGTTCATGCCCACAGGTAGACCGGAAGACTGTTTGGACTCCTAGGTTGCCTTCTCAGCAGTTGTACATGAGCAATCCATTTGTTCCGGAGTTGTAGTCCAGTTGGTATGGTTCTTTTGTGTACAGATGGGTATGGCGTGGTCCTGTCCCGTCCTTATTATGTTATGCCTCCAATAGAGGCTCATAGACTGATATGCATAGTTAGATGTTCTATGACCTTCTCGGTCCTTATTTTGGTGTATCATTATATTTTGATAGCCTTGTCGGCTTGTATACTTGGTTCAGCTTGATGACTTATGTATATTAAATTTTGGGCTTGTCTCCCATACAGCTTAGGGTGTCCACGAATTAGCATTATGGCCCATTCAGGTATGTATATGAAATGTATGTATGTTTCGTGGTGCTCGGTAGATTTGCTCCAGGTACCTATCATGGTCCTTTGGTTAGGTCGTGAAAGTGGAATTATACGGCCAAATCTACGGACCGTATAGTTTTATACCGCCAGAAAGTTAGCCGCATGCTGTTATACGGCCTATATTTTCAAATGTAGGTGGATTTTGCTGATTTTATATATACGACCCCTCTTCATTTTAAGTCATTTTAAACTTAACTCCAAGTTCAAGAAAGCTCTAGAAACCTCTCCAAACACTTCTTCAAGCATAAATTAAAGATCAAAGTGAAGATTAAAGTGCTTAGGGTTTCAAGTAATGTTGAAACTTGTCTCTTCTTCTTGAAGAAGTTTTGGAGGATATTTCAAGGTGAAGTGATCTTGGAATTGGAGTTTTCTTCAGTTTTTGGAGGTAAGACTTCATCTTATTTTCATGTTTATGAGTTTAAGTGGTAAATAAGTTAAGATTTTGAGGAGAAGGAATTGGAGGAATAGTTCAAATATAAATTTGATGATATTTTAAGTTGTAGATTAACTTCAGCTATGATCATTAGCATGTTTTGAGAATAATTTTGTTGTGAAGAGTAATAGCAATGTTGAAGAAGTGTGGTATACAAGTGTATATGGGGCTCCTCCATGGTATATCTTTAAATACTATAAATAAGAGTTAAAAGAGATCATACAGAGTTGTTATGTAAATTGTTGGTTCTGGATTTTGTGGTGATTATTAAGAAATGGGGGGAAAGGCTGTCCATTTCACTTTGGAATTGAGTTATTATTGATATACATGCACCATCTAAGACGTAAATGTATTACTGGTTATAGGAGTGGTGCTCTAGTGTTGATAAACTTGTTGTTGCGTTACTTGGACGACTTGAGGTATGTTAAGGCTATCCAATTCTTTCTTTTGGCATGATCCTTACGAACAAAACGTATACGTAATGCTAATCCATAATGATTCTACTCTTAGAGTTGGGCATGATCCATTTGATTCATGTTCCATAATTCTACCTTCAGAAAGTCTTTCTTTAGATCTAGTATGGTCTTTAGAGTTACTTATACTCTTATCAGGTTTTGCATTGCATTACATTTATATATACATATGCATATACAGACTTGTGACCCCTCAAGCGCTATATGCGCGTATATTATGTATTATATATATATGTATGGGGTATGGGGAAGGTGACGGCATTATATACGCACTACCACCTGATCAGCTGGTCATATGATTATTACGACGATGATGATGGTGATGATGATTATGCCCATAGAGGCCGATACGATACGATGGGATGCTAAGAGAGGCTTTACAGGTGTTATATACGCATATATATATGTATGACCTCATGCATGCAGGCACAACATTTATGTACATCATTGGTCTACAGAGGAAGGTCAAACATACAGATTGCATTAATTATGTCTTATGTTTTCTTATGTCTCTTTCTTATTACTCTTATGCCTTACATACTGAGTATATTATCTGTATTGAATTCCTTTGGTTTATGGACGCTGCGTTCATTCCCGCAGGTAGACAGGGAGACAGATCAGACCCTTGGGCTGCCCTATCAACGATTGTTCAAGAGCACTCCACTTGTCCCAGAGTTGCAGTTAAGCTTGGTATGATTATTTTGTGTACATATGGGCATGGCAGGGTCCTACCCCATCCTTATTATGTTATGCGCACCAGTAGAGGCTAGTAGACAGATGTGTATAGTTAGATGTTCTATGACCTCGACGGTCCATGTTTTATTATATCATTTTGATAGCCTTGTGTGTTCCCTTACAGCTTATGACATATATTAGTCAGTAACATGGCCCATACTTAGCTATGATTATGTAATGCATGTATGCCTTGTGGTGCTCAGTAGGTTTGCTCCGGATGCCTGTCATGTCGCTCTGGTTGCGTCGTGACAATAACTAGTATATGCACTGACGTATGTATGACTATGTGTGGGTATTTAATTATCTTTAAATAAGTGTGTTAAGTTTAGGGGCTTTCTAATCGGTGTCTTCTTTTCCCCTTTTTCTTTAATGGAACCACCGCGACTTTGGCCATTTGGGCCATTCTTGCACAAAGATACTGTTGGGCTTGAAACCCAACAATTTATCTCTTTATCGAGTCCGAGAAGATTGAAGGCCCAATCATGGGTAAAAATGGCAATCGGTGGGCTCGGTTGGCCCACCTGTCTAACTCCCTCTTTTATTTTTTGTATATGTGTTGTGATTTTAAAGGATGCTTATGTACATATTGAAACCAGAATGCATGAACTTAGATGTTTAGGTAAAATGATATATATCTCATTTAAAACGGATAGGAAACCTTCGAATGATTTTAAAACTTGGACCTAACAAAAGATAAAAGGATAACATTTTTCAAGAGTTAGAAACGAAAAATGACTTCACAAATCTTCCTTTGACTTTTGCAAAAACTTGAAACAGAATACAATAGTAGTATATTTATACTATATTTTTTGTAACGTTTTTACACTGAATTTCAGTAGCAAACTGAAAACTATTTGGACCTCTAAACATGGAAAAAACCTGCAATATTTTGGGCTTAAAGTACTTTAACTGATTTCATAAAATAACAAGTGTTGTGGAAATTGCCAAAATAGCTTAAGGGTTTTAAAATCTTTTTGGGCCAAGCCCAAACCTTAAGTCATTCAAGCAAACGAAATACACTTAACCTCTAGTTTGAAGAAAGGGTTTAAAAGTAGGATGTGGTTGACCTTCAAAGTGATTAAAATGGATAAATATGTTGTATTTTGAAAGAAAATGATTTATTTTTATATATTTGTATAAACCAATGGCATATTTATAAAAACGAGATATACTCAAATTGCTTCAAATAAAATTTATAACGATTAAAGACATAACATTGGACACAAATTAGTTGAACTCTATTTAAGTGAAATCTTAAGTGTGTTTTGGTCTGAAAATGAAATGACATCAACCTCTTATATATATTTTCAAAAGGAAATCCAACTCTTTTTGTCTTCAAATAAAGGGACTTTTCCAAAAACACTTTATGATATGCCATGAAAAGTTATATAAGAAAGAAAACCATTTTCATAAATACAATAAATCACACATTGAAGCTCAAAGGTCAACCTTATTCTACGAATCCTTAAAACTAGGGTGTTTAAAACCTTCTGTAAGGGATCGCCAGAACTCTTACCCCGAACTCTGGTTTAAAAGGGATTTTTCTTTTGTTTGAATAAACCCTTTTAACTTGGTTTTCCTAATTTCCCTTATAAATTAGGTGGAAGCTCTAAAAATACAAAAATCCAAAAGAGCCCACAAATTTGAAGTACCTTTTATGTCTCACATAAAAATGAACCGTAACTGATGGCGACTCTGCCGGGGAATTTCTAGTAGGTTCTAACCACCAGGATTTCAATACAATGTGATTTTTAATTGTAATTATTTTCTTAATTGCTTACTTTTTTGTATATATAACTGTCATTGCATGCATATCGTAAACTCCGCCACCACTGGCAAAAAAGTGCATAGTTTCAAAGGGGACATGCGGGTTCGCAGACTAGCCTTCAACTAAAAAACAACATAAACTTTATTTGGAACACGTTGAAGGCGGGGTTGATTCGCGGTCATCCAACAGTTGAAAACAGTTCACCTGAATAAGTTCACTCGAGTCCTAGTCAATTTGAAAAGCCTACTCTAGTATTGCGTAGGATAGAGCAAAGCCAAATCCCAAATAGACTAGTGCATGCTTGCCTAGATGGGCTTGGATATTTGAGACATATCTAAGACCATTAAGAGACTACCCTGTGTCAAGATGGTGTGTGACCCGAAGACACTGTAACTCATTATGTCCTAAATGGAAACATGTCATGTGCCTATGTGGTAAACCATTGCATTTTGAGGGGGATAATTGTGTTGTGTTTTGTAGATGCGGACTAATTTGGAGTTCGACATGGTCCTTGACGTTCCCGCTATGCTAGAAATTTAGTGGGGTTGGTTAAGTAAAGAACAACAAAAGAAAGTCACAAATTGTTTAGGACACCTACTGTAATGACCCTTCCGGTCGTTATGGGAATTTAGGACTCCATTGGGAATTTCGAGGCCCCGGGTGGATTCGTAGGGCATCTTTTTTTATGTGTGCATGTTTCGTATTGTGTTTTGAGGCCTTGGATGAAATGTGAGGTGACAGAGGGAAAACCTGGATAGAAAACCACCCTCACTGCCCAAAATGGACCGCTACAACTGTGGGATTACCGCTGCGGCGGTACCGCTATAGCGGTGCCTCGACCACTGCAAACGGCCATCCATTTCTTGGTGGCCGCTGTGGCGGAAGGTGGACCAATATGGCGGTACCGCGACAGCGGTGAAACAACCGCCATAGCGGTCAAGTGGGAAAGTTAAGGACCGCTATAGCGAAATCGCTGCAGCGGTGTAGTGACCGCCGCAGCGGTCGACGGGAGGCAGTTGCCGGGTTTTAAATGCCTTAGTTTTATTTTCTCATTCTTAACACCAAAACACACTTCCCAACAAACACTTAGAGAGAATTTTCAAGCTAGGGCAAGACAATCTTGCGAGGTAAGTTCCATTGCTTTTCAATATATCATTCCTATCCCCTTCATTATTGTAATCATCTTCATGGGTCTTTAATGGTGAAATTGAAATAGAAACCCTAGCATGTTAATAAAGCTCCTAAACTGATGGGTTAGGGTTATTATTGCATATTTATCATCTAAATGCATTGGTTAGTTGCGATTTGTCAAAAATTGAACATTTAGAGACATAAACTAAGTGATTGGAGACCTAGGGTTCTATAAAAATGGTGTATTCACCATGGAAAACTGGTTGTAATGGGAATGTTTGACAGAATGTGGGATGAATTGTTGATGTATGAATGTTAGGAGCTTTGATAGGTTGTTTAGCACCTAGAAAATCATCCACCCTTAGAATGGGGAGAGGGAAGGGTAATTCTTGCCTTGGTATTTGCAAATTGAGCAATGTGACTCATTGAGTCTTCTATTTCTAGACCGTGAACTTATTGAGGCTTTGGGGAATGGAAAGGATGTGGCAGTGTAACAGGCATTGTTCTAGCTCTACTCTGAGGTAGGTTACGGTTTACTTGAGTTAGACTTTGGTTAGTTGAATGTATGTTTGTGATTTCGTTTGAAGAAAGCATGTTTAGTATTCATTACATGATACTGTGTGGTTAAGCTCCTATGTGTTTGTGATTGAATATTATGTAGGCTTCATACCATTATACTTGTAAGATTTAATCTGCAATGGTTGTATTGTGATGAGAAGTTAATATAGTCTTCTGGAGGGTATTGTGACATGAAATGATGAGGTGAATATGGATATTGAGAAGGTAAGAAACACTGTTCTGTAAAAGGTATGACGAGGCACACATGTGGCCTTTATTTTGGACTCGTGGTCCGAGGATAGATCCGGATACGAGAGGTTTATTGTTATATCCCGCGTCTGAGGTTCATTCCGGAGCGGAAGTTGTGCTCGGGTCCGAGGAGTGTTCCGGAACGAGTTGTACATAGACACTATGGGTCCCCTGCAGGTTGTGACTACTGAGCTATGACATCAAATAACATATGTGTACCGCCAGTAGGGTTATAGTGGTAAATTTATCTCCGTTGTGTTTGACGTGTTTGTGATTCTTAGTAATTTGGTGATCTGTTTTGATTGTCTGTGGTTTACTTATTGTGATGTATTGATATTCGTGTATAATTGACTGGCTTGTATATTTTATTGATTTCGTAAGATACGCATGATACTAGTCTTAGTCGGCCTATGATGCTTACCAGTACATAGTGTTTGTACTGATACTACCTTGCTACATTCTTTGAGTGCAGATTTTGATATAGAGACCGCTACTCGTCTTCACATCTAGCGTGGAGGATAATTGCTGACAGATTTTGGGGTGAGCTTCTTCTCATGCCAGGCCGCCCGAAGATCTTCTACTTATGATGTCTTTTCTTATTCTAGACATTATGGATATTTATTAGGGAGCTTTCAGTTCCTAGACGTGTTTTTGGCTTAGTGTCCTGTACGATGACTATCGAATTTTAGGGAATTTGTAATAGTTGGAATTCCGCAGTTGTTTCAGTATTTTATGGCATGACCTACTCAGTTTATTTGATGCGTGAATGAGTATAATCGTTGACTTGTTTAATATAAAATCGAACTTGAATGAATAGAGATCTTGTGCATTGGTTCGCCCACTAAGATTTGGTTGGGTTCCAGTCATGGCGGGTTGGGTCATGACAAAGTTGGTATCAAACTTTAGGTTCGTCGATCTCATCATTCCAGGACATGTCTAGCAGAGTCTTGTAGATCGGTACAGAGACATCTGTACTTATCTTCGAGAGGCTACCAGACACTAGGAAAACTCCCTTTTCTTTCTTCTTTCGTGCTACTTGATTCCAATTGGTATCTGCTGATTCAAATTGGTATCTGACTATCCTTCATTCTCTCGCCGATGGCGAGAACACGCACGGTAGTAGCTAGTGGAAGAGGTGGAGGTAGAGGAGCTGGCAGAGGGGGGGCCGTGTCTCCAGTGGTCCCTAACGAGGCTGTGGGAGTTGCAACCGAACCTGCCTAGCCAGCAGCAGTACCCGTTCCCCCAGGAGCTACAGCTGCTCGAGGTGTACCACACGCGATGGCACAAGTGCTGAATCTGTTTCATGGGTTAGCACAGACCGAAGCTATACCAGTGGGTCCAGCAGGCAGGGGCGCAAGGGTAGCGGCTCTAGATCCGAACAGAGCACAGGCTCCGAGGGTTCAGCACACAGCAGTGGTGGCGCCTCGCCTGGATGAGGTTCTGGGTTTTGAGGCCATCCCAAGGCTTGTTGCACGACCAGTGATGACCGGGGAGGCGCATGATCTGTTTTGGAGGTTCACAAAAATGAAGCCTCCTGTTTTTTATGGTACTGAGTCGGAGGACACATATGTGTTCATCATCGAATGTCATTAGCGGCTCCATAAGATGGGGGCATAGTTCGTGACGTTCCAGTTCTTGGTTGATGCCAAGCTTTGGTGGAGGGCTTATGCGGAGTGTAGGCCAGCTGGGTCTCCTCCGTTGACGTGGGTCCAGTTTTACTCTGTGTTTTTAGACAAGTACGTTCCGCGTACTCTGAGGGACCTAAGGAAGGATGAGTTTGCTATTATTGATCAGGGGAACTCGTCGGTTGCTGTGTATGAGTCCCGTTTCCACTCCCTATCCTGATATGCTATTCCGTTGCTGCCCACTGAGGGGGAGAGGATAAGGCGGTTTGTGAAGGGGTTGAACACTGGGCTTCAGTTATCAGCTCCTCAACTTGTAGCCACTAGGGCTTCATTTCAGGAGGTAGTGGAGCACGTCTGTACTATTGAGGGTATTAGACAGGAGAGTCAGGCAAAACATGTAGAGAACAAGGCCCGTAGGGGTGGGATGTTCAACAATTCTTTCTCGAGGGTCAGAGTTCACAGGTTTATTCAGGGCGTCCGATTCAGTCCGCGATACAGGTGTCAGCTGGGGGCCCATTAGGGGCAAATTATCAGGCTTCTGGTCAGCAGGGAGGCCATACTGCTTCATCATCTTCTTTTCAGCGGCCTACGCTGGACCGTGCTTGCTTCAAGTGTGGTTAGATAGGGCATATTAGGAGATATTGCCCCAGACTTAGACAGAGTGGGCAGGGGACTCAGTATCAGGCTCCTCGAGCTCCATATGTACCAGATCAAGGGGGTAAGGATCACGCACCGGCAGAACGGGAAAGCCACACCGCGGGTAGGGGTGGTGCTCAGCCTAACCGAAGCGGTCCTCAGGCAGGTAGAGGCAGACAGCAGCCCGGCAGGGGCGGGACTTAGATTGGTAATGGTAATCGCGGTGGTACGTATGCGACAGGGGGCCGCGGTCATTTGTACGCCTTCCCAGGTAGACCCGAGGTTGAGGCCTTCGATGCGGTTATCACAGGTACTATCTCAGTTTATGACCGTATGGCTTATGTTTTGTTTGATCCGGGTTCTACCTTTTCCTATGTATCTACCTATTTTGCTGTGGTTTTGGATATGATGATACTCCTATTTTTGTGTCTACTCTTGTTGGGGATGATGTGGTAGTGGATAGCATCTACCTTGCGTGTGCAATTTCTTTTATGGGGTATAGTACTTGGGCAGATTTGATGATTTTAGACATGGTAGATTTCAATGTTATTTTGGGTATGCGTTGGTTGTCCCCGCATTATGCTATACTTGATTACCATTCTAAGACTGTTACACTAGCCATGCCCGGGGCACCTAGACTCGAGTGGAAGGGTAACCTTAGTCACCTCCCGAAGAAAGTAATATCTTTTGTTCGTGCTAGGAAGCTAGTAGAGAAGGGTTGTTTAGCATATCTGGCACATATCCGTGATACCAGTGCAGATACTCCATCCCTTGAGTCGGTTCCAGTGGTACGCGAGTTTGCGGATGTGTTCCCCGTGGACTTTCCTGGTATGCCACAGGATCGTGATATTGACTTTAGGATTCACTTAGACCTAGGGACTCGTCCTATCTCTATTCCACCTTATAGGATGGCACTAGCAGAACTCAGGGAACTGAAGGAACAGTTGCAAGATCTTATGAGTAAGGGGTTTATTCGCCCGAGTGCCTCTCTGTGGGGTACTCCTGTGTTGTTTGTTAAGAAGAAGGATGGGTCTACGCGTATGTGTATTGATTAACGAAAGCTGAATAAGGTAACCGTCTGAAACAAGTATCCCATGCCCCGTATTGATGACTTGTTTGATCAGTTACAGGGAGCTTCGGTGTTCTTGAAAATTGACCTAAGGTCAGGGTACCATCAGTTGAAGATTCGGGCGGAGGATATTCTGAAAATGGCTTTTCAGACCAGGTATGGGCACTATGAATTCTTGGTTATGTCTCTTGGACTTACAAATGCCCCAGCGGCGTTCATGGATTTGATGAACAGTGTGTTCAAGCCCTACCTAGACTCTTTTATAGTGTTCATTGATGATATCCTGGTGTACTCTAGGAGTAAGGAAGAGCATGAAAAAAAATTGAGAATTGCTCTTGGAGTATTGCGAGAGAAGGAGTTGTATGCTAAATTCTCCAAGTGCGAATTCTAGTAGTCTTCTCTGTCGTTCTTGGGGTATGTTATTTCGAAGGAGGGTTTTATGGTGGACCATCAAAAACTTCAGTCAGTCAAGGAATGGGCTAGGCCTACGTCAGTGACCGAGATCCGTAGTTTTGTGGGCCTGTCTAGCTACTTTAATCGGTTTGTGAAACGGTTTGCTTCGATTGCTTCTTATATGACCCGTTTGACTCAGAAGGAGGTACCGTTTCAGTGGTCCGACGAGTGTGAGGAGAGCTTTCAAAATCTCAAAACATTATTGACTACAGCATCGATTTTGGCATTGCCCGTTGAGGGCAAGGATTTTGTTATTTATTGTGATGTTTCACGTTCTGGTTTGGGTGTTGTTTTGATGCAGGAAAAGAAGGTGATTGCTTATGCTTCTCGGCAGTTGAAGGTGCATGAGAAGAACTATCCTACTCATGATCTAGAGTTGGCAGCGGTGTTGTTTGCATTAAAAATCTGGAGGCACTACTTGTATGGTGTCAATTGTGAAGTGTACACAGACCATCGCAGTTTGCAGCATGTGTTCACTCAGAAAGATCTGAACTCTAGACAGCGGAGGTGGATGGAACTGCTGAAGGACTATGACATCACCATTTTGTATCACCCTGCTAAGGCTAATGTGGTAGCTGATGCATTGAGCCGGAAGTCGGCTAGTATGGGAAGTCTGGCTCATTTAATTTCTTCTGAGCGTCCGTTGGCTAGGGAGGTGCGGACTTTGGCTAACAGTTTTATGAGATTGGATATGTCTAACACAGGCAAGGTGTTGGCTTCTGTTGAGGCTCGGTCATCATTTTTAGAGCAGATTAAAGTTAAGCAGTTCGAAGATGCTAAGCTATGTAAAATACGAGATAAGGTGTTGCGTAGTGAGGCCAAGAAGGACGTGATTGATGAGGAGGGCGTGCTGCAAATCAAAGTGCGAGTGTGTGTGCCACGTGTGGGTGACTTGATTAAGACCATTCTGACAGAGGCTCATAGTTCGAGGTATTCTATCCACCCTGGTGTCTCCAAGATGTATGGTGATTTGAGGCAACATTACCAGTGGACTAAGATGAAGCGGGATATTGTAGAGTTCGTTGCGCAGTGCCTAAATTTCCAACAGGTGAAGTATGAACATCAAAAACCTGGGGGTACATTGCAGAGAATGCCCATTCCTGAATGGAAGTGGGAAAGAATAGCCATGGATTTTATAGTGGTTCTTCCGAAGACACTAGGAAGGTTTGACTCTGTCTGGGTTATCATTAATACGTTGACCAAGTCTGCTCACTTTATTCCAGTGAAGATAACTTATGATACAGAGAAGTTGGCTAAAGTTTACATTCGGGAGGCACTTAGACTCCATGAGGTTCCTATCTCTATCGTGTCCGACAGGGGCACCACGTTCACATCTAGGTTTTGGGAGTGTTTGCATAAGGAGATGGGTACAAGATTAGATCTTAGCACAGCCTTTCATCCTCAGACTGATGGGCAGTCTGAGCGGACTATTCAGGTTCTGGAGGATATGCTTCGTGCGTGCGTGATAGATTTTGGTGGGCATTGTGAACAGTTCTTGCCCTTAGCCGAATTTGCTTACAATAATAGCTATCACTCGAGTATTGATATGGCTCCGTTTGAGGCGTTGCATAGGAGGAGGTTAGGTCTCCTATCGGGTGGTTCGATGCGTTTGAGGTAAGACCTTGGGGCACTGATTTTCTAAGAGAGTCCCTAGAGAAGGTGAAAGTGATTCAAGCCAAGCAGCGCAGAATAGGCAGAAAGAGTATGCGGACTGCAAGGTGCGAGATCTTGAGTTTGAGGAAGGGGAGCAAGTGCTATTGAAGGTCTCACCTATGAAGGGTGTGATGAGATTTGGAAAAAAGGGCAAGCTTAGCCCGAGGTTCATTGGTCCGTTTGAGATTCTCAAACGTGTGGGGGAGGTGGCTTACAAGTTGGCTTTACCTCCGGGTTTATCAGGCGTTCATCCGGTGTTCCATGTGTCGATGTTGAAGAGGTACCACGGTAATAGTTCCTATATCATCCGTTAGGATTCGGTGCTGTTAGATGAAAATCTGTCGTATGAGGAAGAGCCCATTACTATCTTAGACAGGGATATCCGCAAGTTGAGGTCCAAGGAAATAGCCTCCGTAAAAGTTCGGTGGAAGAATCGACCAGTGGAAGAAGCCAATTGGGAAACAGAGGCGGATATGTGTAGAAATTACCCTCAGCTTTTCGCCGAATCAGGTAACTCCTCCCTAGATTCTCATCCTTGTCCTTTCGAGGACGAACAGTGTCTTAATTCGTATCTGGTGTAACGAACCTTCCTATCATTATGGAAATATAGGACTCTATTGCGAATTAAGAGGCGACGGAGAGATTCGTAGGGCGTCTTTTTCTATGTGTGCATGTTTCGTATTGTGTTTTGAGGCCTTGGATGAAATGTGGGGTGATAGGGAGAAAAACTGGACAGAAAAATGACCTTATTGCCCAAAATGGACAGATGCAGCGGTGGGATTACAGTTGCGGCGGTACCGTTATAGCGGTGCCTCGACCGCTACAAGCGGCCATCCATTTCTTTGGTAGCCGCTGTGGCGGAATGTGGACCGCTATGGCAGTAACGCTATATCGGTGAAACGACCGCTATAGTGGTCAGGTGGGAAAGTTGGGGACTGCTATAGCGGTCACTTGACCGCTATAGCGGGACCGCTGCAGCGGCATAGTGACCGCCGCAGCGGTCGACGGGAGGCAGTTAGTTTTATTTTCTCATTCTTAACACCAAAACACACTTCCCAATAAACACTTAGAGAGAATTTTCAGGCTAGGACAAGACAATCTTGTGAGGTAAGTTCGATTGCTTTTCATTATATCATTCCTATCCCCTTCATTATTGTAATCATCTTCATGGGTCTTTAATGGCGAAATTGAGATAGAAACCCTAGCATGTTAATAAAGCTCCTAAACTGATGGGTTAGTGTTATTATCGCATATTTATAATCTAAATGCGTTGGTTAGTTGCGATTTGTCATAAATTAAACATTTAGAGACATAAACTAAGTGATTGGAGACCTAGGGTTCTATAAAAATGCTGTCTTCGACATGGAAAACCGGTTGTAATGGGAATGTTTGATAGAATGTGGTATGAATTGATCATTTATGAATGTTAGGAGCTTTGATAGGTTGTTTAGCACCTAGAAAATCATCCACCCTTAGAATGGGGAGAGGGAAGGGTAATTCTTGCCTTGGTATTTGCAAATTGAGCAATGTGACTCATTGAGTCTTCTATTTCTAGACCGTGAACTTATTAAGGCTTTGGGGAAAGGAAAGGCTGTGGCAGAGTAACAGGCATTGTTCCAGCTCTACCCTGAGGTAGGTTATGGTTTACTTGAGTTAGACTTTGGTTAGTTGAATGTATGTTTGTGATTTCATTAGGATAAAGCATGTTTAGTATTCATTACATGATATTGTGTGGTTAAGCTCATATGTGTTTGTGATTGAATGTTGTGTAGGCTTCATACCATTATTCTTGTGTGATTTAATCTGCAGTGGTTGTATTGTGATGAGACGTTAATATAGTCTTCTCGAGGGTATTGTGACATGAAATGATGAGGTGAATATGGATATTGAGAAGGTAAGAAACACTGTTCTGTAAAAGGTATGACGAGGCATACATGTGGCCTAAATTATGGACTCATGGTTCGAGGATAGTTCCGGAAACGAGAGGTTTATTGTTATAGTCCGCGTCCGAGGTTCGTTCCAGAGGGGAGGTTGTGCTCGGGTCCGAGGAGTGTTCCGGAACGAGTGGTACAAGGACACTATGGGTCCCCTAAAGGTCATGACTACTGAGCTATGACATGAGATAACATGTGTGTACCGCGAGTGCAGTTGTAGCGGAAAATTTATCTCCGTTGTGTTTGATGTGTTTGTGATTCTTGGCAATTTGGTGATCTGTTTTGATTGTTTGTGGTTTACTTATTGTGATGTATTGATATTAGTGTATGATTGACTGGCTTGTTTATTTTATTGATTTCGTAAGATATGCATAATACTAGTCTTAGTCGGCCTATGATGCTTACCGGTACATAGTGTTTGTACTGATACTACCTTGCTGCATTCTTTGAGTGCAGATTTTGATATAGAGACCGCTACTCGTCCTCACATCTTGCGTGGAGGATAATTGCTGACAGATTTTGGGGTGAGCTTCTTCTCATGCCAGGCCGCCCGAAGATCTTCTACTTATGATGTCTTTTCTTATTCTGGACATTATGGATATTTATTAGGCAGCTTTCAGTTCCTAGACGTGTTATTGTCTTAGAGTCCTTTACGATGAGTTTCGAATTTTGGGGAATTTGTAATAGTTAGACTTCCGCACTTGTTTCAGTATTTTATGGCATGACTTACTCAGTTTATTTGATGCGTGAATGAGTATAATCGTTGACTTGTTTAATATAAAATCAGACTTGAATGAATTGAGATCTTGTGTGTTGGTTCGCCCACTAGGATTTAGTTGGGTGCCAGTCATGCGGGTTGGGTCGTGACACTTACCTTCATTGATGACTATGAAGGGTTGTAAAGAACAAATCAAGGTGATTGTTTGGTATTGGGATTGCGATAGAATGGTGTTTAGTTTCGGAGATATAGAGATGATCCCGACTTTTGAGGAGCTCCAAGATTGTATAGAAAATCTTGGAACCTCTCTGAGAATGAGGAAAACAACTGACCATAACCTCTTAATCCCACATAAGTCCACCCCCAACCAAATCCAAAAATTATTATCCTTATCCCATGCCAATTGGAACTTCGGTCCAATCATAGCCTTTAGGGATTTGTACAAGCGATTTTGCACCAAAAGAGGATACATGGAGTATTCAACGGAATTTCGAACCTTTCCTGATTGGGAAGCTACCCAACCCTTAACCTTTGTCACACGCTTACTCGGACTCATGGTATTTCCCAAAGATAGAGACCTAGCCATAGATACCCGAATCATTTCCGTCACCCACACTATATTTCATGGCATAACCGCAAATGAAGAAATCAAATACTTTGACTTAGTCCCCATCACCCTTGCCGATATGTAGCGAGGTTTAAGTGTCACGACCCTAATCGGAGGGCCATGACGGGTACCCGGAGCTAACCTACCTAGCACCATTGAACATACATCTCATACTTATTTGTAGGTGGGCCACAAAGCTAGCTCATGGGCATCATACTTTGTAAGGATATATATAACAGGATAATGGCACATCTCTATATAATCATCAACAACTGTGCCCATAAACATAAGCCAACAAAGCTGCCACATTATTATACAACAATTTGAACTAGTAAGGTTAAGGAATATCTAGCTACATATATCTGTCTACGAGCCTCTACATAGATTACAGGAATCCATAAATATAGGGCACCACTCTTCCATTCCCAAGTATATACACAAAGAGTAATACCATTAAACTGCAGCTCCGAAACAAATGGAGAGCTCCTGAGACTCCGCTGATGAAGCTCCTAAGGATTAGATCTGTCACCCTGATTTTCTGCGGGCATGAACGTAGCATCCACAAGAAAGAACGTCAGTATGAGCGATTTATTGAGTATGTAAGGCATGAATAGCAACATAAAAAGAGATTGAGAACATAACATGTAATAATGAGATAACATGTATATCTGAATGCCTCTTAGGCAGATACCATGCATGCTTAGCCTTTTCACAAAAACATTTCTCATACATATATAACATAATAGTGTTGCGGAACATGCATCCTGATCCATAAATATATTATATCATCATTATATACCCATATATCCCGCGTCCGGGACGATATCATAGTATACCAACTGATCAGGTGGTTATGAGTATATAATGTTGTCACCCTTTTCCCATACCCCATATACATATAATATACTTGTATATAACGCCGTCAAATTTTCTCATACCATAAATACATATATTATATAAATGGCATGCATGAGAGCCCAATTAAAAGTTACTATTTTATCGGAGTCACGTAAGGTCGGTAACCTCCCATTTATATTATGGAACAATCATCATCGCTATATCTCACCTTGAAGGAACAATTATCATAAGGTGAGATCAACAATAATGAATGAAATTGAGAAACAAATCATGAAATAAACTCAATAATCTCATAATAGCATAAATCCGTAAGTTTGGAAATCTCAAAAATGGAATCATCATCCTTGTCATTATCATCATGGAATATTTTTACCTTTAGCATCATAAGAAACTCTAAGAATCATGAACTTCTAGCTTTTGGGAATAAGGATGTTATGGAAAACATGTATGATTTCATAGAGAAGAGACTCATGCCTTTAGAAAGAAAGGAATTATCCTTACATAACTTTTTGGTCTCCTTAACTACTTAACGCTTGTCCTACCAAGCTCGTAAATCTAAATTGAAGAGAATTCATATTATTATTAGGCTTATCGTCATATGCTTATCTTAAACCTTCAAATTAAACCCCTTTAGAATCTGCCGAAATTCGGGCAATATCTCCCCTGTTTATATCCCTAGCCCAAAATCACAATACCAACAACCAACAACAACAACAACAACAACACTAACATCAACAACTTCATTATCAATATCAAAAATACTCCATAAAACATCCCATATGATGTTTACCCGATTTCTCAACTAACTAGTTCATTATACGACCATTTAATAGTTTTATCTCCGTAAATAAACCTAAATCACTATCAATAAGGGGAGATTCTTACCTTATTCCCACTAGAGCTGCATTATCTTCAACATCTGCCTTGTATCGAAGCTAAGATTCACCGCAACACGATACTATAATCACAACTATACGCTATCCGAACCAAAATCCGAAGATTACACTTGATTTGGGCTAAAATTTATGGGTGGAACTTGGGAGAAAGTTTTAGAGGTTTTAGGATATTTTTGAGGGGTGGTTTGGATGAAAATAAGGGATAAAACCCCTTTTATATTGTTCTAGAGTCGGTTTGCACCGATCTAGAATTTTCGCGCACTGTAGCTGGTGCGTTTGTGCACTGTAGCTGGGCGCGTCCCTGCTCCATCGGCCTAACTCTTAACGTCCATAACTCTCTACTCTGATATCATATCGATGAACGGTTTGTTTCGTTGGAAACTAGACTTCATGAACTTCATTTTAGGCTTTTAATTTACTTCAAAACTCTTCATATGCTAAAAGATATCCTTTCCCCAAGTTGGCTCATTCTTGTCATTCAAAGTAGCGCTCATCGTCTTCCAAAGTCATACTAACTCAACTTCTTCCACTAATTTTCTTATAGGACCTTCCGTAATTCCTTATATGCATCCTTCACTCATAAAATATACTTAATAATGCATCGCTCCTTATAGTCCAAAGTTGTTTTACTTAGCCATAGTTCAACATATTTATGTTCAGACTTAATAAGTGCTTCTTCTAAAGTACGGGGTGTAACATCCTTCCCCCCTTAAAGAAATCTCCCTCGAATGTTAAACTCTTAGGAATTCTATAAAAAATTCGCCAGTGTTTCCCCTATAATTGTACCACCACCATCCTGTCGCAACGACCCAAAATATACAGTGCCTCACAGGGCTGCAACATCAATATCCATATTGGCCACACACGACCAAAATATCATTCAAAGAAGCATCACATACCTAAGGATAATGGTCTCTCTGTCTGGAGCTTTTCTGGGTGGAAATAGATGGGGATACCTGGACATCATATCTTCCTCTGCTTCCTAAGTCATTTCCTCTTTGCTATTATTTCTCTATAGAAATTTAATTGAGGCTACGTCTTTGGTTCCGAGTCTCCAAACTTTCCTATCTAGAATGGAAATGAGTACTTCTTCATAAGAAAATTTCTCAGTAACTTGGACATCATCTACAGGCACAATTCTAGAAGGATCTCCAAAGCACTTACAAAGTATTGACACGTGAAAGTCTGGGTGGAGTGACTCCAAATCTGAAGGCAGATCTAACTCATCAGCTACTTGGCCTACCTTGCGCACAATCTTGCAAGGCCCAATATACTGGGGACTAAGCTTACCCTTCTTGCGAAATCTCATCACACCTTTCATCGGTGACACTTTCAAGAATGCCCAATCATCAACTTTGAATTCCAAGTCTCGTCGACGGTTGTCCGCATAGGATTTTTGATGACTTTGAGCTGTTAATAACTGATCTTGAATAAGCTTGATCTTCTCCACCACTTGCTGGATCAAGTCTGGCCCCACTAAGTTTGTTTCCTCTACTTCAAACCATCCAATAAGCGATCTATACTTCGTTCCATATAGAGCTTTATATGGGGCCATTTGAATATTGAAATGGTGACCATAACACACTAACTGGTTATCCCGACTTCCTCATAGTTATAATATTGATAGTGATCATTCCTTCATTTCTCAACGACATATCTATATGTTCCTCGGTCTTTCAGGCTTTTTGTTTATTTATTAGCGGACTATCAACTCTGCAATATTTCTTCTTTTGATCTATCAAGGTCATGATACATCTTTATTGACTCTGAATAGATCATCTACCTTTGCTACATTTGATATTGGTTCGACCTTAATATCTTAGGAATCCACCTTACTGAGATACTCTTTCTTGACTACCCTTTCAAGCTTCAGTTTTTAGAGATATGCCATATCTAGAATACTATACCTTTACTCAAGTTTTTTTACTTATATCATATTATTTTCAATTGCTATCCTCGACTACGCTACGCTGCACCAGTTGCAGTCCTATAATAATCTTGACAAGCTTCTCATATATTTGTATCATCTTTGGGATACGTAATTATATACCTTTCTATTACCTCCCAGAATGAATGTATCCATCTAAGTTCTAGATTTATCCTTATTCTTCTTAGTACAACCAAGCCATTTTATACGAAGTTAATCATCGTTATCCTTTTCGATTTCCACTACCAGCCTTTAATTCCTCATGTAAGTCTATCTAGTTCCACCTTACTTGCAGCGTGACTTTAATTTCCTTTACCTCCTGGATCTTCTGTACCTAAGATTCTCGTATCATCTATAAGCTTTTGCTCCCATGTTGTCACACCCAATCCTTATTTGTTTCTTCATTACTGGACCTTTCGTAGCATCTTTTTCTTGGAACTTCGGGTAAGACTTTGCTTGGAATTTTATCTCCCAACCTTATCCCTTTTGTGGTGGTTCCCGATTCCTTTTTGTTGCTATCTTTCCAACTTCTAACACAGCATACTCCTGATCTAATACTTGTTTGTCTCATCTCCCCCCCCCCCCCCCTTAGGGTGTTAGCCCATTATTCTATACTTAACATCCCATTAATTCTCCTTTTCCTTGCAAGTACATGCTCTCAGTAAATCCGTAACTAATCTTAGTCATGACTATTCGCCGTCTAAATTTATCTAGTCGGTTGGACATATTTGTAACGAATCACATATTCTCGTAGACTTACCGGTCCTGGATGGGCCTAATCTTTCCTCAAAAGGATCTTCATAGTTTCTTTACTATTCTTCCAAAATCACCTTTCTCCTATCACTCACTTTCCCTTTTCGTCATCGTGATGGTATTTAGCGCAAATGTTTATTCTTAAAATTTGCCCTGATTGTTAATATTCCTCCTTTTCTTAATGAAGGGCACATCTTATATCAAGTCGCGACTTCCAACTTATTCATCTACCATCATATAACTAATTCCTTCAAAGCATCATTCACATCCTCCATTAGCTATTCACCCTTGCATTACTAACTGGATAATCTTGTGACAAGAGGATTTCTGAAAAAGAATCTTTTTGTACCTTAGTCCTAACTTTGTCTTATATCCACATATCCTTATACTAGTACCTCTGTAAAACATCCTTGCTAATATCTTTATACGATAAAAAAAAGATCTTGTCGATATCTCGCTCTTTTAGTAACGTACATAGTTCTCTTACCTATTCTACCCCTTTGTACTCATAAATCATTGGTATATTTATATTCAAGGGTCATATTTAAGCGTATACTTATCCCATCCACTTCTTGCTTCCAGAAAAAGTTACAACTCCCATCTAATCATACTGACATCTTATTAATGAAACACTTTGAAAGGTTTAATTGACTCAAGTTTTACCCCAATCCAACCAGCAATATAAGGAGTAACATATAATAATATAGAACCTGGATCAACTAATGCATACACATCATGAGAGGATACTGACAATATACATATGACAACATCAGGGGAGGACTCAAGATCCTATCATCCAGCTAGTGCATATATATAGTTCTAAGGGCCGCTTGAACTGGATGCTCCTCCTCTGCCTCTGCCACGGCCTGTTGGAGTCTGGGAGGTATGTCTAGGAGGGCGTACAGACAATGAAGAACCAATTACAAACCCCGTCGGTTGAGCCACACCTCTACCTACTCTCAAAGGACAATCTCTCATAACGTGGCTTGGTCACCCAGAGGTATAACAAACATTTAAACCCAAGCGACACTGTCCTGCATGCAACTTGCTGCATTGAGTACATCACGGTGAAGATGGTCTCGCCTAGCTAGAATCAGCCCTATAGTGGGAACCCGGAATCCTGGAGCTCTAGCCCGGTCCATAATAAATCGGGCGATCAAATCTCTGTCCACAAATTGAGGAGGTGCACTAGCCACTGATTGGCCTGAATGCCTGGCATACTGCTACCTTTGACCCCGTATGAACTCACTAGCAGCACCGGAAGATCTGGCCCTCTTACTATACCTTTTATAAGAATCACGCTCAACCCTTTGCGGCTGTTGCTGTTCCTCAAAATTCTGAGCATGGGCCTGAATAGGAGCGATATCCATTCCTTCCTGCAATGAGGCCGTCAAGCACTCCTTAATCAAATGTGGCCCCAAACCACTCACGAATCGGTGTGCGCGGTCCCCCATATCAGATACCATGGCTGGAGCATACCTTGCTAAGGAATTAAAGCGAAGACTGTATTTTCGAGCACTCATATTCCCTTGCCTATGATTCAAAAACTTGTCGGCTCGGGCCCGTCGAACCTCCGGTGCAAATAATATTGGAGAAAGGCATCCACGAACTCTTGCCATATCGAGGGAGGTACATTTTCCCCTGTCGTAGTCATCCAAGTGTTGTACCAATGGACGGCCATATCCCACAATCTATAAGAAGCCAATTCCACTGACTCAGTATCAGAAGCATGTATTATCTGTAGCGTCCTCAGCATTTCATCTATAAAGCCCTGCGGGTCTTCATCCGGTTTTTTACCCGTAGAATTCTTGAGGGTTCAAGCTAATAAAATCACGGGCCCTTGCACTAACTGCTTTGTCACCCAGGCTTGGGCCCTGCCGCTGGGTCTGATAGGCAACTAACTAGGTCAGCAATTGAATAGCCTCTCTTATCTGCTGTACCGAGGTATCTGGCGGAGGAACTGGGGGTGTCGGAGCTGGATCTTAGGCCCCTTCATGCTCCTCTGATATTGTTGGAGTAGGAGAGGTCCGAGATGGAACCTCATTATGGGACTCACCCTCCTCTATGTCTACCGGCGATTCCCGCTCAGGTTTCCCTCCAGCCACTGTCTTTCCCTTCCGGGCTACTGTTGCTTTTCTCTTCACAGGCATCGCTGAAATCATAACACAAGATTAGGAGAAAGGGAATCCTGATAGCATAACCCTTTCGCACGATCTAAGATGAGAAAGAAAGGTTGATCATTCCTAAATGCCCCGCAGCCTCATGTTTATAAGTGTGGCGCGCTTCACACCCATAAAAAAGACTCTACTGGACACGGCTCGTAGACATACCCTAGGACAAACTGCTTTGATACCACTTTTGTCACGACCCCAACCGGAGGGCCATGACGGGTACCCAGAGCTAACCTACCGAGCACCACTGAACATACATCTCATACTTATTTATAGGTGGGCCACAATGCTAGCTCATGGGCGTCATACTCTGTAAGGGCATATATCACAGGATAATGGCACATTTCTATATAATCATCAACAACTGTGCCCATAAACATAAGCCAACAAGGCTGCCACATTATTATACAACAATATGAACTGGTAAGGTTAAGGAACATCTAGATGCATACATCTGTCTACGAGCCTCTACAAAGATTACAGGAATCCATAAAGATGGGGCAAGACTCTGCCATGACCAAGTATATACACAAATAGTAATACCAATAAACTACAGCTCCGAAACAAATAGAGCGCTCCTGAGACTCCACTGATGAAGATCCTAAGGATCAGATCCGTCACCTTAGTTTTCTGCGGGCATGAACGCTGCGTCCACAAGAAAGAACGTCATTACGAGCGATGTACTGAGTATGTAAGGCATGAATAGCAGGTATGAATAGCAACATGACAAGAGATAGGGAACATAACATGAAATAAAGAGATAACTTGTACATCTGAATGCCTCTTAGGCGGATACCATGCATGCTTAGCCTTTTCACAAAAACATTTCTCATACATATATAACATCATAGTGCTGTGGAATGCGCAGCCCGATCCATAAATATATTATATCATCATTATATACCCATATATCCCACGTCCGGGAAGATATCATAGTATACCAACTGATCAGGTGGTTATGCGTCTATAACGCTGTCACCCTTTTCCCATACCCCATATACATATAATATACTTGTATATAACGCCGTCAACTTTTCTCATACCATAAATACATATATTATATAAACGGCATGCATGAGAGCCCAATTAAAAGTTACTATTTTATCAGAGTCACGTAAGGTCGGTAACCTCCCATTTATATTATGGAACAATCATCATCGCTATATCTCACCTTGAAGGAACAATTATCATAAGATGGGATCAACAATAATGAATGAAATTAAGAAAATCATGAAATAAACTTAATAATCTCATAATAGCATAAATCCATAAGTTTTGGAATCTCTAAAAATGGAATCATCATCCTCATCATTATCATCAAGGAATATTTTTACCTTTAGTATCATAAGAAACTCTAAGAATCATGAACTTCTTGCTTTTGGGAATAAGGATGTTATGGAAAACATATATGGTTTCATAGAGAAGAGAATCATGCCTTTAGAAAAAAGGAATTATCCTTACATACCTTTTTTGTCTCCTTAACTACTTAACGCTTATCCTCCCAAACTCGTAAATCTACATTCAAGAGAATTCATATTATTGTTAGGCTTATTATCATATGCTTATCTTAAACCTTCAAATTAAACCCCTTTAGCATCTGCCGAAATTCGGGCAGCATCTCCCCTGTTTATATCCCTTGCCTAAAATAACAATACCAACAACCAACAACAATAGCGCTAACAGCAACAACTTCATTATCAACACCAAAATACTCCATA
This sequence comes from Lycium barbarum, assembly GCF_019175385.1. NCBI lineage: Eukaryota > Viridiplantae > Streptophyta > Magnoliopsida > Solanales > Solanaceae > Lycium > Lycium barbarum. The sequence continues at coordinate 102,227,123 of NC_083338.1, read as the reverse complement.
AAAAATCTCATATGATGTTTACCCGATTTCTCAACCAACTAGTTCATTATACGACTATTTATTAGTTGTATCTCCGTAAATAAACCTAAATCACTATTAATAAGGGGAGATTCTTACCTTATTCCCACTAGAGCTACAATATCTTCAATATCCACCTTTTATCAACATCAAGTTTCACCGCAACACAATACTATAATCAAAACTATACGCTATCCGAACCTAAATCCGGAGATTACACTTGATTTGGGCTAAAATTTATGGGTTGAAGTTGGCAGAAAGTTCTAAAGGTTTTAGGATATTTTAGAGGGGTGGTTTGGATGAAAATAAGGGGTAAAACCCCTTTTATATTGTTCTAGAGTCCGTTTGCACCGACCTAGAATTTTCGCGCACTGTAGCTGGCGCGTTCGCTCACTGTAGCTGGGCGCATCTCTGCTCCGCTGGCCTAACTTGTAATGTACACAACTCTCTACTCTGATGTCATATTGATGCGCAGTTTGTTGCGTTGGAAACTAGACTTCATGAACTTCGTTTTAGGCTTTTAATTTACTTCAAAACTCTTCATATGCTAAAAGATATCTTTTCCCCAATTTGGCTCATTCTTGTCGTTCAAAGTAGCGCTCATCTTCTTCCAAAGTGGTACTAACTCAACTTTTTCTCCTTATAGTCCAAAGTTATTTTACTTAGCCATAGTTCAACATACTTATGTTCAAACTTAATAAGTGCTTTGTCACACCCTAACCTTACTAGGGTGTGATGGGCACCCGACCCTTACTTAGGGTCGAGCGAACCCTCTGACCCTTAGTACACACATAATCTTGTCAAACTCTTAAATCAAATAAGGATGAAATACATAGTAAAACTTTCAGAAATATTCTTTCTCGTAGCTTTCAAATCAAACAAAAACTGTAATCATATAGAACTTATATCATAATACAAAATGACACATCGGCTGATGGAGCCATTTACAGAACTGACAACCAATACCCACGACTCTGTCTGCAAAGTCTCTAGTCTCGAACAAACATCATTGCACATATATTCTGACTCGGCAACACTCCAGGAACAAATGGAGTTTCCAATCCAGCTGAAGCATCTTCTAACAGTGTCCTGTACTCCACTAGGTGTACCTGCGTGGCATGAAACGCAGCCCCCGAAGAAAGGGGGTCAGTACGGAATATGTACTGAGTATGTAAGGCATGAAATACAGAAAACAGAACTGTAACCGAAACAAACAGTACAAGAGTGAGTACAGTATCCAGATTACCAAAGCACTTACTTTCCAATCACAAATCGTGTATGCAGAGATCACATGTCAGAAAAAAATGCAGATCCAGAATATCAGAATACTTGGCTTCCAGACACAGATTATATATGCCGAAGTCCGAGGTCAGAAGGGGTACAGAAGGTACAGAATTGCCAGAAGGTTTACTTTCCAAACACAGATCGTGCATGTCAGAATCATAAATCGTATATGCGTATGACAGATCCCGACCCTTTAGTGAGGGACGCGGTGAACAGAATCATATAACAGATCATATATCATATATGCGTGTAACAGAACCCGGCCCTTTAGGGGACGCAGTGGATCGGATCATATATCACATATGTATGTAACAGAACCCGGCCCTCTAGGGGACGCGGTGAACAGAGTCATCATATGCCAAAATCATGTATCATATATGCATGTAACGTGCCCCGGCCCTCTTTTGCGGGACGCGGTGAATAAATCATGTGCCATCCTAGCCACCACCCCGTCATCACATCATAATGTCATCATATCATATACATAACATGCCCCGGCCCGCAAGTGAGAGGGACGCGGTGAACAATTGAGAGAAATACGCACGAGAACATACCCTGGCCCGGGACGCAGTGGAGGACATACTGAGACTTGCACGAACAGAGTAGTGCGAAACCATATCCACATAAATCAAGACTCGATATATACGTACACATACCGACCTTTGAAGGATCATAAACATGTTTCAAGTCAATCGGAGTTAGTATGTGAAAGTTACGGACATTTTTACCACAGAACTTTTACGAACGTTTCAAAGCAAATCCAATATCTTTTACGAAAGTTAGGGACATTAAAACTTACAGAACTCTTTCAGAAACAAAACTCTTTATACTCATCTCATTATTCAATCATATAATAAGCTCGATCATATGAGACATACTTATATCAGAAGTGAATCAGAATCATAGGCAACCTCGGAAGCACATCAAACAGAGCTTCAGAATCATGGCTACATATCAAAACCATATGAAGTAGCTTATTCATTTATTAATCATACAATAGACTCAGCCATACGGGACATGCTCATGACAAAAGAGAATAAGCATCATAACCAAGCTCGGAATCAAAGAGTAGAGTTACCCCAAGGTGCGTGCCATGTCATACCTTACTTAGCTCTAGGACATGCCAAAAGAAAGAAAGAAAGGGTAAGCCTTACATACCTGTGCCACGCCTTATTAGCTATGCTTATTTATCCAAACTTGCTAGTCTACATACAAAAGAATTCACATTATCATTAGATTCATCGACATCTACTTGTCTTAGCCTTTCAAATGAATTCACTTATATTCTATCGAAATTTCGGCAGCATTTCCCCTGTAAACACAACATCCCCGAGAATCTAACTCGGCCAATTTAACAACAACAAGCCCGAGAATACAACTCGGCCAAATTTTCAATAACAATACCAACAATCATATCTTCCAACTTCAACAATTAATTCAAAATACACTCCAACATTAGTAGCTCCTTTACATAATTCAATAATATTTCCTTTACATTTAATTCATACTTGTTCACATATTCAAATACTAATCCGAAACCATTCAACAATATGCAAGAGCACTTCAACAACCCGCACAACATTTCAAACGGCCCAACCAACACATACACTACCCGAATTCCTCCAAATTCAATAAGAACAATTACAACACATTTCCTTTCTTCCAAATTCATAGACTACATCAACAATCTATAGTTTAGCAATATCATTCACTCTTATAATCATAAGGAACCATACTAATATCACATTAATTTCTTCGATAATCCACAAACGATTACAACTTCATTTCAAGCCGTTAAATTCACATTTTACATCATGGAATCCACAATTATAACAATCAATATACTAAATAAAATTAATTCATCATTTCTACACAATGAGCACTCACACGGCCACCTCCCTACACATACATATTTCATGAATTTCATCCATTTCTACATACCACAACATTCACAAATCATCTCTAACACATAGGAAAGGAGATTAAATCTTACCTTCCTCCACTTGTCTTCTCACTTGACTAAGGTTTGCAAATCACCCAAATGGATGCTTGGCTCTCTCCAACAACAATTCCATGTTGTTAAGGACCTTCCAATTAGTAGAAAATCTAAAAGAAAATATTTTTTCTTGGTTAATTTCTCCATGGAGGTGCTCGGCCAAGCCCATGGCCGAATGGCCTCTCTTGTCTCCTCTCCAAAGTTCTTGAATTTTCTAAGGGGTGGAAGATGAGAAATATGCCTTATTTATCCTTCTTTTTCCACTATTTATCCTTATTTATATTTATGTCCCTCAAATAAAAGTTATGGACACACGGGTCAACTCCCTTTTTCTTGAAACTTCTTAAAATAAGATGAATAATTAAGTCTTGCTATGCAAGCTTTGACCCATATATATAATCACATGGCCATAAAAGAGTGGGACCCACACATACACACATACACACACACACATCACACGGCCAAGCCTTGGCTTGGTCTAGAATCTTCAAGACAATTTTTTTTTAAATTCCCATTTTGCCCTTAGCCTTCCCACAATATTACCATGAACCATTTTTACAAATTTCCCTTTTTACCCTTTGCCTTTCTCAATATTTTCATGCCAATAATATTCATAAACAACTTGTATATTAAACAAGATCGAAATATAGCCTCGCCCTTAACATCGCACAATTATCTTGAATTATCCGAACGTGCAAAATGCGGGATATAACATGCTTCTCCGAAAGTACGAGGCGTAACACTAAGCCTATGCTGAAACCACTACAAGTACATCCAAGGGTGCAACTTAATATTATAGTGGTAGATTATCAAACACTTGAATAAATCTGATTGTCCCCAATATCTAAGAGGCCAAAATAGGAAGGATAGGCTCGAATCACACTATCCAAATTTTGGGTATCGGACCAAGCAGGGTTGGGCCTTCATTCTATCAAGGCTGAAAGATGAACACGTACAATAGATGTTCCTGAATTTACTATCCACCCAGGTTGTAGTTAGAGGTAGAAAATTCCTATGCTTATCACTTATGGGGATCTGAGTGATCCACCCCTATGCACCTACCAGGGTCTTTGTCACGACCCAATTTGGCTAAGTCGTGCGGGCACTTACCTCTCCCACCTCGATAAGCGAACCCTCAACCCAATGATAATAAAGGCATAAATAAATAAATTAATTAAGCAGAGAATAATTACATAAGTCTTACGATAATAGTATAGAAGAAAGTGCGAAAATAAGAAAATACACCCAGGGTCTGGTCTAAGCAATATAATAGCATCTAGATCCAAAATATACAAGTCCGGAAATATAATAATACATCAAATCGGTATATGTGTCAGAATGGGAAAGTAAGACATAAATAAGAAGAGTCTTCAAGGTAGTGGACACCTCGTGCTCACCCTGTAGACTCAAAGAAATCCTAATAGCAACTATCTGCCACGGGAGGCGAACGAAGATCCAACTTGGAACTCTACACTCATAAAAGAATGAAGCAAGTGTAGGTCAGTACAAAACCACAACACTAGTAGGTATCATAGGCCGACTAAGTATAGCAAACATAATTCAGACCATAAAGCAAGATAAGTAGATAAATAAACAAGTATAAGTCAACTACAATCAGAACCAAGTACACGTCATCACCTAGGTGGTAGCATCTACACCCAAGTGTGCCAAGTCGTAATATATCCAATCCGAATCCGATCAACACAAGTAAATCGCCAGATCATCACAAAATAACCATAATGCAATAATGTATGAATGTAAATGCAATGCTATGCAATGTTGTGCACACATGTACTCCGGACAGAAGTATCGATGTCTCGGTAGCACAACCCAAGGTGACTCATGAAGTCTAAGAGCTACTCGTCCCGGTTCTTTTCCTAACAGACAGACGAGACTTCGGATCTTTTCCCACGAAGGATTTTCATCAGCACCACCCCGGGGGACCTGCAGAGTTCATGCACTCACTCAATCCACGATTCTAGGACAAATATCGAATATCAGACTCTCACATCACTCTCATCCAAACCAAGCCCAGCTCATCACAGTATTTCATCAAGTGTTAACAATGTATCGACTGTATATCAAAAAGGATAAGAATGTGTGCGATGTATGTGTCAACATCAATAATTGATCAATATCACAAGTACCAAACACGGGTACGCCAACAATATCATGGAATACTACACAAGCTATATAGAACACTATCCTCGTATCAACATTAACAAGTAAAGTACTACAATATCACAATTAAGATGTAACAACAGTCCCCAATACCTACTATAATCACGTGGCATCAAGCCAACTACAACAAAATAATCAAGTCACAGCACAACGGGGTGGCGAGCCTCAATCACACAACAGGGCCCAGTCTAAGACAATATCCAACCCAACTTCATACCCGAAGGTTTACATGCTGCCTCCGATAATATCATATAAATATATACTTCGCTGCATGAAGTCTCACCAAGGGTAAGCCTAGTTTGATGGCCGAACAACAATACGCCAACAATAACTCTTTAGCCTTACCTTCCGCTGAGCCTCAAGATCAATGAAGTCGAGGTATCTTAGAAATCTAGATTAAAATCATGAAGATCGATACCTATATTGCTATCATTCAAATTAGGTCAAAACCAACCCTAAAGGGGAAACGGGGCCCAGAAGGACATAACGGGAAATTCGAGGGTAAAATATCTAATTAAACACTAGGTGATCGAAATCCATCAACCAATTTCTGTATTAACTCGAGGATTCATTCAATTTCGAAATCCAAGCAAAACCCCCAATTTTGGGTATAAACCCCAACTCTTAGATTTAAGAATCAAACATTAATAATAGAAGATATAGGATTAACAACCTTAGATACTTCATAATCTAGCATAAACCCAATCAATTTCATTATTTAAAATCCAAGGTAGAATATCCATTAAATTCACTTTTTATCTTCCAATACTACGTAACTAATAAGGAAAGAGGAATTCTAAGATTATTCGGAATAATGAATTAGTAAGGAGATTAGAAGGACTTACCACCAAGAATCCTCTAGCACAGTTCCCGCTCAATATTCATAATGGTGATAAATGATCGACTAAGGGCTTTTAATATACACTTAATGAAAATAACAGGCCAGATACTGATACGGCGGCATCGGGACCGCCACGACGTCACCGCTCCGACGTCCACTCAAAACGTCTAGTCGGTTAGGACAAAACAAGCTTGGCCGCCCCAGCGGCCAGCTCACCGCTACAGCGGTGCCACTGGGACGGTATTGGTGCTGCCTGGCAGACACAAGGTACCAGATTCCCAATTATTTTTCCAAGTCTCAACCAAAATCGCGACCGACTCCCAAGGCCATCTGCTCACAACCCAGCTACACATACCTACACCAAAACGCGCTACGAATGTACTCATGTCCTCGAAATTCACAACGGAGGTCTCGTTGACCGAGTCAAACCCGATACCTTAATTCCAACTTCCCAACCCAAGTCCCAAAATGCATCCGAGTGCATTGGGAACTGAACCAGATATACAGACAAGTTGTAAAAAAGCCATCCGAACCTCTAGGAATCGACAGATTTTTGAAAAAGGTCTGTTTACCCAAAAGTCAATCTTGAGTCAACTCTTTTTTCGCGTCAAGTCCAAATTTCACAAAAAGTCGCCCGAATAACATCTAGACTCCTCAGGGAGCTTATCAATGGTCCCCTTGTGTGAAAATGAGCTAACTAAGCTCGGAAATGGGCGAAAGCGCCGGAAGGACTATAACGACCAAACGGGGTCATTACATCAGATACTAATTAAACCATCGCTCGTCCTTGAGCGAAGAAAGGAGAGGAATAGGGAAGTACCTGAATTTGTGAACAACTGGAGATATCGGCTACGCATGTCGGACTCAGTATCCTAAGTAGCCTCCTCAACAGGACAGTGCTTTCATTACACAATCACAGAAGCAATCTCCTTCAATCTCAACTTTCAAACATGCCTATCTAAGATCGCAATAGGCTCTTCCCCATAAGTCAAATTCTCGTCAAGTAATATCGAATCCCAACGAACAATGCAAGTACCGTCGACATGGTACTTCTGCAGCATAGAAACATAAAAAATCAGATGAACTCCCACCAAGCCTGGTGGCAAGGCTAACTCATAAGGAACATCGCCCACGTGGTCAACAATCTCAAACAAGCCAATATACATAGGGCTCAAATTGACCCTCCTCCCAAACCTCATAACACCCTTCATGGGTAAAAACCTTCAATAGAACCTGGTTACCAACCGCAAACTCTAAATCTCGGACCTTCCGGTCCGCATACATCTTCTGTCGACTCTGAGCTGCCAAAAGCTTAGCCTAAATAACTCTCACTCTATCAAGGGACTCTGTCAACAAATTCATACCCCAAGGTCGAACCTCGAACCCATCAAACTAGCCAACCGGAGATCTACACCTCCTACAATATAAAGCCTCAAAAGGCACCAATACTCGAATGATAATTGTTGTTGTGCGCAAACTCTGCCAATGGTAAGTGTTGATCCCAATGAAAGCCAATATCAATAACACAAGCTCTCAACATGTCCTCAAGCACCTGAATGGTCTGCTCAGACTGGCCATCCGTCTGGGGGTGAAAAGCTATACTGAGATTCAATCGGGTACCCAACTCCTCGTGAAAAGCCCTCAAGAATCGGGAAGTGAAGATAGTGCCCCGATCAGATACAACAGAAATAGGAACTTTATGCAACCTCATAATATCCCAAATGTATAACTTAGCTAACTTCTCCGTGGTCTAAGAAACGTGAAACGGAACAAAGTGAGCAGACTTAGTCAATCGATCAACTATCACCCAAATAGAATTAAACTTGACCAGGGTCTTCGGAAGACCTACAACAAAATCCATAGCAAACCTTCCCACTTCCACTCGGGAATGGGCATCTTCTGAAGTACACCACCAGGTCGCTGGTGGTCATACTTAACTTGCTGACAATTCCCACACTTAGCCACGAAATCAACTATATCCCTCTTCATCCGACGCCACCAAATAGTGCTGCCTTAAATCACGATACATGTTAGTCGCCCCCGGATGAATGGAATATCGAGAGCTATAAGCCTCGACCAAGACAACTGAATCAAATCACTAACACGAGGAACGCACATGCGTCCCTTAATGCTCAAAATGCCCTCAGAATCAATTATGGCCTCCTTGGCCTCATCCCTCAAAACCCTATCTCGAATCTTACTCAACTGAACATCCTCAAACGGATGAGTCCTGATCTGATCGAATAAAGATGACCTCGCCTCTACACAAGCCAAGATCCTGCCTGGGGCTGAAATATCAAGACAGACGAAACTGTTGGCCAGAGTCTGAACCTCCATGGCGAACGGACGCTCGGAAACAATCAAATTAACTAAACTCCCCATACTCACTACCTTGTGACTCAAGGAATCAGCCTCAACATTGGCTTTCTCGGGATAATAAAAAATAGAGACGTCATAGTCCTTCAGGAGCTCCATCCATCAGCGCTGCCAAGAATTAAGATCTCTCTAGGTAAACACACTGAAGACAACGGTGATCGGTGAAAACCTCACAATTGACACCATACAAATAATGCCTCCAAATCTTGAAAGCGAAGACTACAGCCAACAACTCCAATCATGGGTAGGGTAATTCTTCTCATGGTTCTTCAACTGATGGGAAGCATTTTCTTTCACTCTACCCTCCTCCATCAACATAACACCCAAACCCATATGGGATGCATCATAATATACCACGAAATCCTTACCCTCCACAGGTAATGCTAAAATCGAGGCTGAAGTCAAAAGAAGCTTGAGCTTTTGAAAGCTCTCCTCACAATCATTGGACCACTGGAAGGGACTATCTTTCTGAGTCAATCTGGTCAAAGACGAACCAATAGCAGCAAAACCCTTCACAAAATGACGGTCGTAGCTGGCCAAACCCACAAAACTATGAACCTTGGTAACAGTAGTGGGCATCGCCCAACCCTTCACAGACTCAATCTTCTATGGGTCAACCGTAATCCCATCCTTAGGTACAACATGGCCCAAGAATGCCACATACTCCAACCAAAACTCACACTTCAAAAACTTAGCAACAAGCTATGCTTCTTCAACAACCCAAGAACAGTACCATGATGGCTCTTATGCTCCTCACTACTCTTGGAATATGCCACGATATCATCAATAAATACACTCACGAAGGAGTCAACGAACGGCCTAAAAATGTCATTCATCAAAGTCATAAATTTAGCCGGGGCATTAGTAAGCCCAAAAGCATCACTAGAAACTCATAGTGGCCATATCTCGTCCGAGAAGCTGTCTTCGGAATATCCTCAGCCCTGATCTTCAACTAGTGGTAGCCTAAACGCAAGTCAATCTTAGAAAATACTGAAGCACCCTGAAGCTAGTAAAATAAATCATCAATACAAGGCATAGGACACTTTTCTGAATAGTAACTTTGTTTAGCTGGCGGTAATCAATGTAAATTATCATGGTTCCATCTTTCTTCTTCACAAATAATACATGAGAACCCCAAAGGGAGACACTCGGTCTAATGAACCCCTTACTTAATGAATCCTGCAGTTGCTCCTTAAGCTCCCTTAACTCGGCAGGTGCCATCCGATATGGAGGAATAGAAATAGGGCGAGTGCCCGGATCCAACAATACAGAAATCAATGTCGCTATCGGGTGTCATACCAGGCACATCTGACGGGAATACCTCCGCAAACTTGCTTACAATAGGAATGGATTGAAGGGGTGGAGATGCAACAGTCGTGTCTCGCACATGAGCCAGATAAGCTAAACACCCCTTATTGACTAACTTCTTCGCCTGAAGGAAGGAAATGATCTTCTTCGGAGCAGGACTAGAAGTACCCCTCCCTTCAAGCCTAGGAATGCCCGACATGGCTAAGGTGACTATCTTGGCATGACATTCCAATATCGCGTGATAAGGAGAAAGCTAGGAAATTCCAAGATAATATCAAAGTCCACCATATCGAGAATCATCAAATCTATCCAAGTGTCATACCCCATAAAAGTAACCAAACATGATCGATAAACTCGATCCACAACAATAGAATCTCCAACCAGAATAGACACATGAGCATGTATATCTATGCTATCACAAGGCAAATCCCAACCAAAGGCATATGCAGACACATACGAATAAGTGGATCCAGGACTGGCGGACAAAAATGGTACCTGAGATAACAGCATCTGAGGCCTATGCCTCGGGCCTACCCAGAAAAAAGTAATAATGGGCCCTACCATTTCCAGTCTGAGATCCCCCTCTCGCACTCTGGGACCTACCTCTAACTGCCTGGAATCCACCTCTAGAACCCTGAGAACCATCGTAGCCTTACTAAGCACCACCCCTCTAAAAAGTACCACCTCGACTACCAAATGATGTCGGAGTCCTCTGTGGCTAATAATCCGATCTGGGTCGGGAACATCTCCTAGCAATATGCCCAACCTCTCCACACAAAAAATAGATCAGAGGGGATGAATGCTGATAAACTGAAGCTAAGGACCGGAATGAAACAATCCAGTTTACCAGTCGAGAAAATAAACTCTCGGGAGTTCTCTATCTGGGTGGCTCACTAGAAGAAACCTACAAGGTTGAGTGCACAGAGTGGCCAGAATATGGTTGATACGGCCCAGAAGACTGACCCATGCCCGTTGAACTAGAAGCACTGTAATCCCAATCTAACGCTGTCTCTTTTCACCACCACCTCTAAATGCACGAGCCTTAGCGCCCTTAACAAAAGTAGCATACTCAACGATGGACTGAAAAGAAGCCCCCATAGCCTCCAACTGAATGCAAGGAATCTAGAGTTAACCGAATAACCCACCAACAGAATGTTTAATCCTGTCAGGCTCGGTAGGGATCAAAGGAGTGGAATAACGGGCCAGATACAGATAGCGGGTCACATAGGCGTCCACATACATACCCCTCTGCTGAAGATGTCGGAACTCCTCCCTACGTGCCTCTCTCAAAGACCAGGGCACATACTTCTCAAGGAAGGCCCGGTAGAACTGAGTCCAAGTCAGGGGAGGGGAACCCTCAGGTCTGCAAGCAACAAAATACCTCCACCAGGTCTTCGTGTCGCCGCAAAACTAGTAGGACACATAGTCAACTCCATAGGTCTCCACGATCCCCATCCTATGTAGCAACTCATGCATATCAGGGATGAACTCATATGCGTTCTCAGAAGAAGTACCCGAAAACCTCGGCAACTCTAACTTCCTGAATCTACTAACAAGATCCTGATCAGACACGGTCATAATAGCGCCTTCCATGGGCCTAAGATCATCACCAGGAGCGGCTAACGCATCAATACGGGGAGCCATAGCTACAACGGGGTAAGCTACCCGAGTAGGTCTCTGCTCAGGGGTCTGTGCCCCAACTCTGGTCTGTGAACCTCCACCAGGAGTAGTGACACCAGTGGTAGCCTGCTGGGCATCTAGATGAACGAAGACCTTGGCCATAGTATCCTGCATAATATGGTCAGAAGTAATCTTGGGCCATGTCCATCCGGGGCCACACCCTCCTCTGCGGCCAGCTATCGATCCTGCAGATACTCAGCTTCTGGAGATGGAGATCTCTCGCGTTGCTCTCCTACCGCATGAACCCTACCTCTGGCTAGGGCAGCCCCGCAGCCTCTAGCTATGTCGCGTCCTTAGGCTGTCGCTCGCCCTCAGGTGCCAGCCGCGGCTGCGGGCTCTGGAACCTGACCTCGGGCTGTTGTAGCTCGAGCCCTCACCATCTTGTGAGAGAAGAGATAAGAGTCAGATATCATTTTGATTATCTAGATACCAATTGGAATAAAGTAGCACGAAAGAATGAAAGAAAGTGAGATTTCCTAAATGTCCTATAGCCTTTCGCAGATAAGTACGGAGCTCATCGTACCAATCCACGAGACTCTACTAGACACGCTCTTGTATTATACACCGGGTAACCTAGGGCTCTGATACGAACTTATCACGACCCAATTTGGCTAAGCCGTGCAGGCACTTACCTCTCCCACCTCGGTAAGTGAACTCTCAATACAACGATAATAAAGGCATGAATGAATAAATCAATTAAGCGGAAGAGAATAATTACGTAAATATTATGATAATAGTAAAGAAGAAAGTGCAGAAATAAGAAAATACACCCAGGGTCTGGTCTAAGCCATACAAGAGCATCCAGATCAATAATATACACGTCTGGAAATATAATAATACATCAAATCGGTATATGTCTCAGAATGGGAAAGTATGACATAAGTAAGAAGAGTCTTCAAGGCAGCGGACATCTCAGGCCCAGCCTGTAGAATCAAAGCAATCCTTATAGCAACTATCAACCACGGGAGACAGAGAAAGATCTAGCCTGGAACTCTGCACCCATAAAAGAATGCAACAAGTGTAGGTCAGTACAAAACCACTGTACTGGTAGGTATCATAGGTCGACTAAGTATAGCTAACATAATTTAGACATTAAAGCAAGATAAGAAAACAAATCAACAAGTATAAGTCAACCACAATCAGAACCAAGTACACGTCATTACCTAGGTTGTAGCATCTAAACCCAAGTGTGCAAAGTCGTAATATATCCAATCTGAATCCGATCAACACAAGTAAATCGCCATATCATCATAAAATAACCATAATCCAATGCAATGCAATAATGTATGAATGAAAATGCAATGCTATGCAGTGCTGTGTACACATGTACTTAGGACGAAAGTATCGACGTCTCAATAGCACAATTCAAGGTGACTCGCGAAGTCTAAGTGCCTTGTCTCGGATCTTTTCCCAATAGACAGAAGAGACTCTGGATCTTTTCCCATAGAGGAATTTAATCAGCACCACCCCGGGGGACCTGCAGAGTCCATGCACTCACCCAATCCACGATTCTGAGACAAACATCGAATATCAGACTCTCATATCTCTCTCATCCAAACCGAGCCAGCTCATCACAGTATTTCATCAAGTATCAACAATGTATCAACAGTATATCATAAAGGATGAGAATGCGTGCAATGTATGTGTCAACATTAATAATTGATCGATATCACAAGTACCAAACACGGGTACGCCAACAATATCATGGACTACTATACAAGCCATATAGAATACTATCCTCGTATCAACATCAACAAGTAAAGTACTACAATATCACAATTATGATGTAACAACAGCCCACAGTACCTACTATCATCACGTGGCATCAAGACAACTACAATAGAACCATAAAGTCACAACATAGCGGGGTGGCTAGCCTTAATCACACAACATGGCCCAACCTAAGACAATATCTAACCCAACTTCATACCCGAAGGTTTACATGTTGTCTCTGACAATATCATCTAAATATATGCTTCGCTACACGAAGTCTCACCAAGGGTAAGCCATAACCTACCTGGATGGCTGAATAGAAATACACCAACAATCACTATTTAGCCTTGCCCTTCCGCTGAGCCTCAAGATCAAGGAAGTCTAGGAATATCCGAAATATAGATTACAAATCATGAAGATCGATACCTATATTGCAATCATTCAAATTAGGTCAAAACCAACTGTAGAATTTGGGGAAAACGAGGCCCACAAGAACAAAACAGAAAATTCAAGGGTAAAATATCCAATTAAACACTAGGCGATCAAAACCCATAAACCAATTTCTACATTAACTCAAGGATTCATCCAATTTCGAAATCCAAGCAAAACCCCCAATTTTGGAAAATCCATTAAATCCACTTTTTATCTTCCATTACTAAGTAACTAACAAGGAAAGAAAAATTCTAAAATGATTAGGAAGAATGAATTAGTAAGAAGATTAGAAGGACTTACCACCAAGAATCATCTACCACAGTTCCCAAGAGCTCAATTTTCGTAATGGTGATAAATGATAGACTAAGAGCTTTTAATACACACTTAATGAAAATAACAGGCCCGATACCGTTACGGCAGCATTGGGACCGCCACAACATCACCGCCCCGACGTCCACTATGACTGCTGGGATAATCAGGACAAAACAAGCTTGGTCGCCCCGGCGGCCAACCCACCGTTATGGTGGTGCCGCTGGACGGTACTAGTGCCGCCCTGGCGGACACCAGATACCAAAATTCCTAATTATTTTTCCAAGTCTCAACTGAAATCCTGACCAACTCCCAAGGCTATCTGCTCACAACCCACCTGCACAGATCCACACAAAAACGTGCTACGAATGCACTCGTGGCCTTCGAAATTCCCAACAGAGGTGTCGTTGACCGTGTCAACCCGATACCTCAATTCCAAATTCCTAAACAAAGTCCCAAAATGCATTGGGAACCGAACCAGATATACACACAAGTTCTCATCGACCATCCGGACCTCTCGAAATAAATGGATTTTTGAAAAAAGGTTCGTTTGCCCAAATTTCACAAAAGGTCACCCGAATCAAATCTAGACCCCTCAAAAAGCATGTCAACGGTCCCTTCAGGTCAAAAGTTAGCTAACCATACTTGGAAAGGGGCGAAAGTACCAAAAGGATTATAACGAACAAATGGGTCGTTATAGTTTTGAGGGAGTTTGGTAGAACCCAAGTAATACCCCAAGTCGGGAACATGGGAGATTATATGAGAAACTATGATATGGATAAGATTCAATAGGAATATTGTCGAAGAGTGGAATGGTCGCATAACTTGGGATCTCGAGATTTGGCTAATGATAGGTTTAACCCTGGGTATGGCGAGGACTACAAAGGTTAGTTGAGGGCAAATTTGCATGGCACCCTCGCCCCTGGACCCATCCATTATCACTGTGTCCAACACAAATCATCTAAGGCCAAAATCCAGGCCCGTTTGACCCAAAGGCGAGCAAATGATAGGGATGTCAAATACTTGGAGAAGATCGATCATGACCAAGCCATCATAGATAGTCTGCCATACGAGTTGGGATTCACACACGAGTGCTTGGAAGATCTCGATTATTGAATAAAGAAAGCAATGGATGACACCTCACTTATAACCTTCACAGAGAAAGGATTCTTGATAGATGCTTTGTTCACATCGACTCATCTCCAGATCCAGACTGTCCTTCAAAGGGAAAAGAAGGATAGGACTGAGAGCTTCATTATCAGCCACTGGAGGACACTTCTACTGATTTGACTTTTATACCTATTATCTTTTGTAAACCCTTTGAAGAAAATATTATTAATGAAAACTATGGTTGATGGGGCAATGGTTTAATGCAAATGGCACATTTATGTTTCAAATCGATTACGATGACTTTGGTTTAAAGAAAAGGAGTAGTATAATTGATTACGTAATTGTGTGATTATGTGCTTATATGTCTCATGTATTCCGTATAAATTCTTGATTATGCTTGACTGATCCTAGATTCCTATCACTACCCCAAAGAAAGATAAAAAGAAATACCAAATAGCCAAAGGCCCCATATACTAAAGACTAACCTTTTGCACATCTTTAAAGGTTGACTTGCTATCATGGATGTTCAAGCGAACCAAATTGACACTACCCCCGTGGTGAACTCTGTTGGCGAAGAAGAAAATAAGGAATCACTTCGCATGAAGATTCGTAGGCCAGAAGGAAAGATCAATTTGGTTTAGGTGAAAATCAAAGAGGCTGACCGAATTTTGGACCTAGATGGGAGCCCACCAAAAGAGGCTACTGTATTGGAAAACTATCGTGAGAATATCTCATACGAGGTCAAGGGAAAGGCATGAAGCTATGTACTACTTCTGGTAAAATCTGAGACGCCCAAACAAGAGACTGAGGATCTTGAGGAGGAATACGAGCCTTATGAGCAAGAACAAAACTGGCCATCCAAAAAGGCCGTCATTGCTGCGTCTACAGCCAAAGCAAGTAATCATGAGATATGTCAAGGATTCACCCATCCACCATCACCAACTTGGTGGGTAATTGCCCTCAAAGCCCATGCGTGCCCTTACAAGGTCACACCAAAGAATGTGCGATGCAAAGAAATCTATGAGAAAATGAAGGCTGCAGGGGTCACTTGCCTTAGTTACGAGAGGCTACCACCTTGAGCTCCAATCTATGTGCACAAAAGGTACCCATACCATGAGAGTCAACCTGGACACACTGTTGATTAATGCGTGGCCTTCAAGAGGATGATTGTAAGATTAATTGATGACAAGACGATCCACAAATTGTAGGGACCACAATATTTGTTGGTCCATGACACAGTCATTCCAAGTGAAGGAATCATGTTAGACTCTCATAATTGGCGCTATGACTTTAGTGTCTTCAAGGACTCGTATGCGAGCATCTGTCAAAAGCTATCAAGCAGTAGAAATATTCGTCCAATTGATACTGCTTGGAAATCATCGCCTAGAGGGCCAAGCTAAAGAAGGATTTGGTTGTTTCATTCTGGGGAACCTGGGCATGACATTGAAGAATGTGAAGCCTTCAAGTTCGAGTTGGAGCATCTGGTCCATACTGGGGAGATTTGGGCAGTACCCCTTCCTCATTACTAAGAAGTAGGGCCTTCAACGAAATGCATGGTTGTAAAGACAACAACTCGCTTCGATCGCAAGGAGAGGTCATCTTTTGGGTAGATCTAGGTATCCCTTTTTGAGAATCCATTGTTATCCCCCCTATGTATATATGTAAAAGAAATTGCGTCCAACCTGATGTCCCAAGAAGGTATACATAGGAAGACTTATCGGGCCTAGTTTGGGACGGCTTTTGGGTAGAATAAAATTAAGGGATATTTTCTATGTCAATCGAACTACGGAAGGGCCTAATTTCTTGCAGAAGATATGTAGGTAGTTTATGTAAGACTCGGTCCCTATACTATTTAAAATATATTCTCTCCATTTAAATAGGAGAAGGTATCTAAAACAAGTCAACCATAGATTTCTAAAACCAAAAACCACAAACAACATAAAATGCCAAAATGCCAAAACCTCATAATGAAGGATCAATCAAACACTTGGATTTAATACATGAATATTCTGTGCCTTATATGTTTATTTGCAAAACTACATATGATATCTTGCATTGCTTATTATTGCCTAATATACTAACGTTATTTGCTTTTGAGTGTTTCTTCTCTTATAGAAAGGGGTTGTTCCATGACGCGTCATGCTAGCCTACTTCACTAGATTCAAAGACACAATAGCATCCCTTACCGAACAAGACAAAGGCAAATAAAAAATGACTTGCACTTTTTTTTTAATCAAAGCAACTAGCATGGTGCTGATTGAGTTTTATTAAATCAAAATAGTCTGTACAATAGAAAATTGGCCAAAAGTGCCTACAATAAAACTAGCAAATCAAATACAAAATCCAAGAAAAACATGCTGCCGCTTATGCTTCAACCTTGGATTGATGAAGAATCCTAGGCTGTAGTTGTCATCCTGCTTCTGTTTTTGTTGCTAACTTCCTCCATGACAATGATTTCTGAATATTCATTAGTGTCACACCAACAAACAAAGCTACTAAGGAGATTCTTCCAATAGAATGAACCAAAAGGTTGATACCACACATTGGATAGAACTTCCCTAGTAACTAAGTATCAGGCATGAGACTAATTCTGCTAGTCTGCTACTACATTTCCCAAAATTACGGCATGATGCTGAAATACCATGTAGTTTGCTGTTGTGCTCAATCTGGTTCCCTTTTTTCCAAGTCTTGAATCTCACGCCTTGCATCTGCATTTTGTCAGCCAAAACAATAACCTTTGCCTCAGCTGGAAGATCTTAAAAAGAATATTGCTTCCTTCCTGCAACATCTTGGAGTTGCTGAGATTTTTCTATTGTGTAATGTTTCCATTATAAGCCACCTCAAAGCTCTCACCAGGTGCTATGGAAATCAAGAAATCAATCTGGAAAAATTACTGTCACGACCCAACCCCGTGGGCCGCGACCAGTGCCCTAGCTGGGCACCTATACGTACCCGATACCCAAATTAGCATATTATCAGAATAATAATATAATAATAACATTAGTGGATGCTACAGAATTTAGCAGAAGAGCAGACTTGGCACACAGAAGCCGATAAGGCTGTCATATAACAAAACATCCCAAACATATGTACAGAACCCACACAGATGTATCCACAGACCTCTACAGAACATATCGCAATCATAAGATGGGACAGGGCCCCGTCATACCCTGAACAAAGTACATATCCAGATAGCAGTGACAGACTGTACCAAAAGATGGGCTCTGTAGAAGAGAGCGCCCCAAAATAGCAGAAATGGGATCCTAAACGTACGGATCAGCAAACCTGTCGTCCGTACCTGCGCGGCATGAAAACGCAGCCCCCGAAGAAAGGGGGTCAGTACGAAATATGTACTGAATATGTAAAGCGGAATCACAGAAGTCAAATCATAATGATTACAGAAAATGGGTACAAAATCCAGAGTGTCAAATGCATATTTCCAAATCAGACAGAATGTGTACAGAAACATATGTCATATCATATCATATCCGGTCCCTGCCACGGGACTCGGCAGACAGAATGTGGCCACCCTCCCGACGCTGGTGCCACTATACAGAGGAATCAGAAAAAGGGGCGTGGCCCCGTATCATATAATGTCATATCAAAATGGCCATAATAGATCAGATCAGAATAGGCGGACATGGCACATCATACTCCTAAGACCCATGTACGCTTATACCTGCCCCCTCACATCGGGACGCGGCGAACAATGCAGAGAATTACGCTTGACAACATATCCTGGCCCGGGCTCAGTGTGGGAAACATTGGGACATCCACGAATGGAGTAGTGAGAGACTAATGCAATTTAAAAATATCATAAATGGTTTCAAAGACTCGATGAAGCATATCAAAGCCAAACAAATCCAATGGAGTCGGACGGAATCAGAACTAATACAATTCGGATATCATAATAATTTACAGGAATATAACCTTCCTGAAGTCATTCCGAGTGTCAAAATAATTTATAAGATTTAATAGAATATTTAAAATAATATTCTTTAAGCGATTAGTAAGGTAATCAAAACATTTCTTTCAAAAATCGCTTAAAAAGTAAGCTTTAGCATATTAGGGGCAAAACCGGAAATAGTGGGCCCGCCTCGGGACAAATAAGGCGGCGGGCTCAAATTATGCCCTCTAAGCTTATGGTATCACCTAAAAAGGTTATACAGACATTCTATGACTTTCCAAGTAATTTGGAGCAAAGTTGCATAATTTCAAGAAATAGCGTATCAAAGATGGTTCAATTCTACTGAAGGAAAAACTGAAATTTTGTCTTGCGGATTCCGAGGGCCAAGAGGTCCTTCGAGGCCCGGATCCGACTCTAACACACTAAGGGCATGCCAAGGGAAGAATTGGGTTTGCTTTACATACCTTTCACGCTCCTTAAGCCTTTCCAAACTCACTTCCCGTTTCGTCGAAAAACTGCAATTGGTAAAGTTTACCAATTGTGAGTTATTAATGCCATTATTACAACTTTAATCATATTTGGCTACCGAAATTTCGGCAGCACTTCCCCTATACATATGGCACCCCGAGAATTCAACTCGGCTAGAAATCATCAACAACAACCCAAACGACGACATTAACATCAACAAAGAACATTAAGAACACAAATATCCTTCAACAAGACATTTTTCTCACAAGTTGACATAACCTTCATTTCAATCCAACCTTTCACTAATATCAATAATTTCACATTCATCAACTATCAAGATCATCACCATATAGTTCTAGATACATTTCATATCGATTGCCTTAAGATATACACTTGATATACATAATATACAATTGTCCGCCAAAGTCTTAACTTATGCAAAACATCAAATCTTTGGCATGCAATTCCATAACAAGTTTCCAACTTCCAAATTCATCAATGATTATCACCATTAACAACCAAACAACTTCATTTCCTTAATGTCGGAAAATCATACTAAAACGACATAAGTTTCTACATTCCAATTCAATACAAACTTATATCATTCTAACTTCATTTCTATGCCAAGCATTACAACAACACTCCAATACACTAAACAAACTTAATCAATTCCACTCCATAGCCAACATACCACACGACCATATGCTTATTTTTCCATATCAACTAAATTCATCCAACTTTCAATTCCCACATGCATTTCATCACAATCATAACTAGAATATAACATAAATTCAATACAATTTGGCTATACAACATGCATATACACACGGCTACAAGCCATATACCAAACCCACATTGCAAACTTCCATTTCTTCATACAATCAACACATTTCCATATACTACAACACAATCAAAACTTCACAACACAATAAAAAGGTAGAAATTCATACCTTTTCTTCAAGTTTCCTTCACTTGGAGATGTAGTCACTTTGATGATTCTAATGCTCCCCACTCCAATCCAACTATACCAAGTTACAAAGGAACCTTGACTTAGTAGGATATCAACAAGAAATAAATTTTTGAAGCAAGATTTTTGGTACCTATTTTTTCCTAGCAAACCCGAAACCCTCTTCTTTCTCCTCTTCTATTTTTTTGGTCTTGGTTATCTCCTTTCATACTTATCATAGTCTTCAATTATATAAGTATTGAAGTGCTTGGTCACATGACCAAGCACATGACCCATAAAATGGGCTTGGACCAAGCCAAAGTGGCCGGCCAAGCACCCCATTTTGGGCCTCACTTTGCTTCAATTATTTTTTGAGCCCAATACTTATGGATCACATTTTGTAATTCCCGAAACTAATTTCCAAAATTTCAAAATTACCCTTAACCTTGTCCCACACTTTCATGACTCTATTCTTTCATGCATAACTCCTATGTTCAACAAAATATCAAATTGATCTTATATCTCAAGAATCCAATGTAATTCAAGTCTTTCCAAACGTGTGAAAACACGGGTCATAACATCCCCCCCCCCCCCCCTTTAGAACATTCGTCCTCGAATGTAAAATTAATCTTATAGGGTTGGAAAATACTTTGGGGGAGTTCATGCTTACAAACAACACATAGGACATACGATTGACATTGAAATGAAATTAAGCAGGATTTAAGGTTACCTGTGGGCATAGGGAACAATTGAGGATATTTCTTCTTCATTTCCTCTTCGGCCTCCCATGTCATTTCCTCCCTATTATCGTTCCGCCACAGTACCTTAACAGAGGCTACATCTTTATTCCGGAGCCTTCTTACCTGACGATCCAAAATAGATACGGGTTGTTCCTCGTACGATAGTTGCTCCGTCACCTGAATATCATCCGCAAGGAAAATTCTGGAAGGGTCACCAATGCATTTGCGAAGCATAGAGACATGGAATACCGGATGTACCGCTTCCAAATCAGATGGCAAATCTAACTCATAGGCGACATTTCCAACCTTCTGAACAATCTGATAAGGCCCAATATAACGCGGACTGAGCTTACCCTTTCTGCCGAACCGCATCACGCCTTTCATAGGCGATACCTTCAGAAATACCCAATCGCCTACCTGAAACTCCAACGGTCGACGCCGTTTATCCGCGTATGATTTCTGTCGACTCTGGGCTGCCAACAGTCGCTCTCGAATAAGTTTCACCTTGTCCACGGCCTGCTGGACCATATCTGGGCCAATTAACTCTGTCTCGCTAATATCAAACCAGCCGATCGGCGATCTGCACTTCCTGCCATATAAAGCCTCGTACGAAGCCATCTGGATGCTGGAATGGTAACTGTTATTATATGCAAACTCAATCAACGGCAGGTGATCATCCCAGCTGCCTCTGAAATCAATAACGCAGGCCCGCAACATATCCCCCAGCGTCTGTATAGTGCGCTCGGCCTGCCCGTCGCTCTGAGGATGAAATGCGGTGCTCAGACTCACCTGAGTCCCTAGTCCCTCCTGAAAAGATCTCCAGAAATGCGCCGTAAACTGGGCGCCTCTGTCAGAAATAATAGATATAGGAACTCCGTGAAGCTTCACAATCTCCTTAATATAGAGCCTGGCATAATCCTCGGCGGAATAAGTAGCCCTGACGGGAAGAAAATGGGCTGATTTCGTCAGCCTATCAACAACGACCCAGATGGAATCATACTTCCGTGGAGTGCGAGGCAAACCTGTAATGAAGTCCATATTAATAACCTCCCACTTCCAAGTCGGGATTTTTATCTCCTGCAGCAGTCCACCCGGTTTCTGGTGCTCAATCTTGACCTGCTGACAATTAGGGCACTGGGCGACGAACTCTGCAACATCCCGCTTCATACCGTCCCACCAGTATAAGCATCGAAGATCATGGTACATCTTCGTAGACCCAGGATGGACCGAATAGCGAGCATAATGTGCCTCGCTCATAACCTGCTGCCGAAGGCCTGCAATATCAGGTACACACAACCTGCCTCTGTGTAACAAAGTACCGTCCGGTGAAAACTCGAACGGAGTCCTCTCCTTATCATAGGCTGTGTCCCTGTACCGAGCTAAGATAGGATCCTCATACTGACGCCGCTTAATATCGTCCCTGATGGACGACTCGGAAACCCCTCGAACAGAAATCTGGGTATCTCCAGAATCGGCCAGACGAACCCCGAGACTAGCCAACTGCTGAATATCACGAGCTATCTCTCTCCTGTCTGGCTGTAAGTCGGCCAAACTGCCCATTGACTTCCGACTGAGCGCATCTGCAACAACTTTAGCCTTACCCGGATGATACAGAATATCCACGTCATAATCTTTCAGAAGCTCCAGCCACCTCCACTGCCGCAAATTAAGCTCTCTCTGTCTGAAAATGTACTGGAGACTCTTATGATCAGTATAGATATCCACATGAACGCCATATAAATAGTGTCTCCATATCTTCAGAGCATGAATTAC
This sequence comes from Lycium barbarum, assembly GCF_019175385.1. Classification (NCBI taxonomy): domain Eukaryota; kingdom Viridiplantae; phylum Streptophyta; class Magnoliopsida; order Solanales; family Solanaceae; genus Lycium; species Lycium barbarum. Next base: position 102,204,041 of record NC_083338.1, on the reverse strand, counting down.
CGCTGCGAGCTCCAGATCGTGGGTAGGATAATTCTTTTCATGCTTTTTGAGCTGCCGGGAAGCATACGCTATAACTCTGCCATGTTGCATCAATACACAGCCTAACCCCATACCAGAAGCGTCACAATAAATAACATACCCGTCCGGTCCCTCTGGAAGAGTCAGAACTGGGGCTGAAGTCAGCTTCTCCTTCAGCAACTGGAAGCTCCGTTCACAAGTGTCAGACCACTGGAACTTAACTCCCTTCTGAGTCAGCCTTGTCAAAGGCGCTGAAATCGAAGTAAACTTCTCCACAAATCTCCTGTAATAACCTGCTAACCCCAGGAAACTGCGTACCTCTGTGGGCGTCGTAGGTCTGGGCCAATTCTTCACGGCCTCAATCTTCTGTGTGTCCACCCGGACACCATCAGCTGCAATAATATGCCCCAAGAAAGCCACTGAAGACAGCCAGAATTCACACTTAGAAAATTTGGCATATAATTTCTGATGCCGGAGTACCCCTAATACCGATCTCAGATGATCTGCGTGGTCCGCCTCAGACCGAGAATAAACCAGGATATCATCAATGAATACAATTACAAACATATCCAAGAATGGCCTGAATACCCGGTTCATCAAATCCATGAATATTGCGGGAGCATTAGTAAGCCCAAAAGACATAACCCTGAACTCATAATGCCCATATCGGGTCCGGAAAGCTTACTTAGGGATATCGTCCTCTCGTACTCGTACCTGGTGGTAGCCGGATCGAAGATCTATCTTCGAAAAACACTTAGCGCCCTACAGTTGATCAAACAAATCATCAATCCTGGGGAGGGGGTATTTATTCTTTATAGTTACCTTATTCAGCTGCCGATAATCAATACACATACGCAGCGACCCGTCTTTCTTATGCACAACTAATACCGGGGCTCCCCAAGGCGAAGTACTGGGTCTGATGAAACCCTTATCCAACAAATCTTTCAGCTGCTCCTTCAACTCCTTTAATTCTGCAGGCGCCATTCTGTACGGAGGAATAGAGATAGGCTGAGTGTCTGGGAGTAAGTCAATAGAGAAGTCTATCTCTCGCTCTGGAGGAAGACCTGGAAGCTCGTCGGGGAAAACATCTGGAAACTCATTAACCACGGGGACTGACTGAAGTGTCGGCATCTCGGCGTCCAAGTCTTGCACCCGAACCAGATGATAGATATAACCCTTTCTGATCATTTTCTTTGCCTTAAGGTATGAAATAAACTAACCTTTCGGCGATGCTGTATTACCAGCCCAATTTATAACTGGCTCCCCGGGAAACTGGAAGCGAACCACCTTATTCTTGCAGTCAACATTAGCATAACAGGAAGCTAGCCAGTCCATGCCCATAATAACATCAAATTCAGTCATATCTAACTCTACCAGATCTGCCTTAGTATCACGGCCACATACAATAACAGAACAGTCTTTATAAACCTGTTTCGCTACAATAAAGTCCCCTATCGGTGTGGCTACCTCAAATGGCTTTATAGGTTCAGACATAATACCAATTTGACCGGCAACAAGAGGTGAAATATATGATAAAGTCGAACCTGGATCAATTAATGCATACACAGACCGAGAGAAGACCAATAAAGTACCTGTAACGACATTAGGAGATGCCTCCTGGTCCTGGCGACTGGCCAAAGCATAAATGCGGTTCGAAGGACTGCTAATACCAGAAGCTCCACCGCGGCCTCTGCCACGACCCGCTGGTGCCGAAATACCCTGCCCCGTAGGGCGCATAGCCACTGGCGAAGATGAAGACCCAGCGGCTGATCCGGTAGGCTGCGCTGCACCACCCGAACTACCCTTATACGGGCAATCTCTCACAGAATGGCCCTGACGGCCACAAGAAAAGCATGCACCGGTGGCTCTGTAGCACTCTCCCGTATGGTATCTGCCGCAAAAAGAACACTGAACCCTGGGTGGCCTCATCTGACCAGAACCCCTATCTGTCCGCGAACCTGAAGCCCTGGAGCTCTGGCCTGCTCCTGAATACCCTGGGCTATCGAATCTGCGACCTGTAGGCTGGGGAGGCGCGCTCTGCGCTGGCTGAGATGAAAATCTACTAGGCTGCTGCGGCTGTTGGGGCTGTCTGCCCCGAAAATCTCCAGATGACCTGGCCCTCTTGGGCTGTCTCCGATCCTGGCCCCTGTCAGGCTGGTGTCCTCCTCTGCCCCGATCCTCCATGCCCTGGGCATGGGCCTGGATACGGGCAATGTCCATACCGGGCTGAGCAGCCAATACTAAGCAGCTATCAACAAAATACCGATCCAGCCCCATAATATATCTGTGCATCCGGTCCGCCATAGTAGCCACCACAGTAGGTGCATATCGGGCCAAGGAATCAAACTCCAAACTATAGTCCTGGATACTGCGGCCCTTCTGCCTCAATAATAAGAATCTATCAGATCTGGCTCGTCGCAACTCTGGGGGCAGAAAATGTCCAAGAAATGCCTGAGAAAAATCTCCCCAAACTGCTGGAGGAGCGCCGTCCCCCCTGAATAGCCCCCATGACTCGTACCAGTTTGTCGCCACATCATATAACCGGTACGAAGCTAACGCGACTGACTCTGTCTCGGAAGCATTAATCAAATCTAGAGTGCGTCGCATATTCCTGATAAACTCCTCAGGATCCTCCTCGGGCTTTGTCCCGAAGAACTCTGGAGGGTTACAAGTCAAAAACTCACGGGCTCTCGAACTATCACGCCTGACTGCCCGGTCACCTCCCAGTCCATGCCCCTGAACCTGCCCTGCCACAAGTCTCGTCAGCAACTGGACTGCCTCCCTCATAGACTGATCCTCAGTGCCTGGCCGTGGAGCTGGAGGCTCAGGTACTGGAACTGCGGGAGCTGGCGGTGGAGCCGCCCCCCGATCTGCGGCTGCGGCCGCCCCAATCTCCTCCACGAGTGGCGGTGTAGACGAACCCTCTGTCTGGGGCAAAGTCCCCGGAGCAATATGTGCCTGGGCCCTGGTAATCCTCTGGACCCGGCTAGTCTCTCCCAAGGCTGCTGACTTGGCCTTTTGGGCCGCTGTTGCCTTTTTTGGAGGCATATCTGCAAACATAGCCACTCGTTAGGGAGGGGTTATCCTGATAACACAGCTCTATCGCACGATCTAAGACAGAAAGAAGGGTAGTATCCTAAATGCCCTGTAGCCTCCTGTTTATAGGCGTGGTGCACAACACACCGATAAACAAGACTCTACTAGACACGGTCTGTGGACATTCCGAGGAAGAACTGCTCTGATACCACTTTTGTCACGACCCAACCCCGTGGGCCGCGACCAGTGCCCTAGCTGGGCACCTATACGTACCCGATACCCAAATTAGCATATTATCTGAATAATAATATAATAATAACATTAGTGGATGCTACAGAATTTAGCAGAAGAGCAGACTTGGCACACAGAAGCCGATAAGGCTGTCATATAACAAAACATCCCAAACATATGTACAGAACCCACACAGATGTATCCACAGACCTCTACAGAACATATCGCAATCATAAGACGGGACAGGGCCCCGTCATACCCTGAACAAAGTACATATCCAGATAGCAGTGACAGACTGTACCAAAAGATGGGCTCTGTAGAAGAGAGCGCCCCAAAATAGCAGAAATGGGATCCTAAACGTGCGGATCAGCAAACCTGTCGTCCGTACCTGCGCGGCATGAAAACGCAGCCCCCGAAGAAAGGGGGTCAGTACGAAATATGTACTGAATATGTAAAGCGGAATCACAGAAGTCAAATCATAATGATTACAGAAAATGGGTACAAAATCCAGAGTGTCAAATGCATATTTCCAAATCAGACAGAATGTGTACAGAAACATATGTCATATCATATCATATCCGGTCCCTGCCACGGGACTCGGCAGACAGAATGTGGCCACCCTCCCGACGCTGGTGCCACTATACAGAGGAATCAGAAAAAGGGGCGTGGCCCCGTATCATATAATGTCATATCGAAATGGCCATAACAGATCAGATCAGAATAGGCGGACATGGCACATCATACTCCACAGACCCATGTACGCGTATACCTGCCCCCTCACATCGGGACGCGGCGAACAATGCAGAGTATTACGCTTGACAACATATCCTGGCCCGGGCTCAGTGTGGGAAACATTGGGACATCCACGAATGGAGTAGTGAGAGACTAATGCAATTTAAAAATATCATAAATGGTTTCAAAGACTCGATGAAGCGTATCAAAGCCAAACAAATCCAATGGAGTCGGACGGAATCAGAACTAATACAATTCGGATATCATAATAATTTACAGGAATATAACCTTCCTGAAGTCATTCCGAGTGTCAAAATAATTTATATGATTTAATAGAATATTTAAAATAATATTCTTTAAGCGATTAGTAAGGTAATCAAAACATTTCTTTCAAAAATCGCTTAAAAAGTAAGCTTTAGCATATTAGGGGCAAAACCGGAAATAGTGGGCCCGCCTCGGGACAAATAAGGCGGCGGGCTCAAATTATGCCCTCTAAGCTTATGGTATCACCTAAAAAGGTTATACAGACATTCTATGACTTTCCAAGTAATTTGGAGCAAAGTTGCATAATTTCAAGAAATAGCGTATCAAAGATGGTTCAATTCAACTGAAGGAAAAACTGAAATTTTGTCTTGCGGATTCCGAGGGCCAAGAGGTCCTTCGAGGCCCGGATCCGACTCTAACACACTAAGGGCATGCCAAGGGAAGAATTGGGTTTGCTTTACATACCTTTCACGCTCCTTAAGCCTTTCCAAACTCACTTCCCGTTTCGTCGAAAAACTGCAATTGGTCAAGTTTACCAATTGTGAGTTATTAATGCCATTATTACAACTTTAATCATATTTGGCTACCGAAATTTCGGCAGCACTTCCCCTATACATATGGCACCCCGTGAATTCAACTCGGCTAGAAATCATCAACAACAACCCAAACGACGACATTAACATCAACAAAGAACATTAAGAACACAAATATCCTTCAACAAGACATTTTTCTCACAAGTTGACATAACCTTCATTTCAATCCAAACTTTCACTAATATCAATAATTTCACATTCATCAACAATCAAGATCATCACCATATAGTTCTAGATACATTTCATATCGATTGCTTTAAGATATACACTTGATATACATAATATACAATTGTCCGCCAAAGTCTTAACTTATGCAAAACATCAAATCTTTGGCATGCAATTCCATAACAAGTTTCCAACTTCCAAATTCATCAATGATTATCACCATTAACAACCAAACAACTTCATTTCCTTAATGTCGGAAAATCATACTAAAACGACATATGCTTCTACATTCCAATTCAATACAAACTTATATCATTCTAACTTCATTTCTATGCCAAGCATTACAACAACACTCCAATACACTAAACAAACTTAATCAATTCCACTCCATAGCCAACATACCACACGGCCATATGCTTATTTTTCCATATCAACTAAATTCATCCAACTTTCAATTCCCACATGCATTTCATCACAATCAGAACTAGAATATAACATAAATTCAATACAATTTGGCTATACAACATGCATATACACACGGCTACAAGACATATACCAAACCCACATTGCACATGACCCATAAAATGGGCTTGGACCAAGCCAAAGTGGCCGGCCAAGCACCCCATTTTGGGCCTCACTTTGCTTCAATTATTTTTTGAGCCCAATACTTATGGATCACATTTTGTAATTCCCGAAACTAATTTCCAAAATTCCAAAATTACCCTTAACCTTGTCCCACACTTTCATGACTGTATTCTTTCATGCATAACTCCTATGTTCAACAAAATATCAAATTGATCTTATATCTCAAGAATCCAATGTAATTCAAGTCTTTCCAAACGTGTGAAAACACGGGTCATAACAATTACTACCTCCTTCATGTTGCTAAGTTTCTGCTTCTAAAGCTAACTAGTATCCTTGATGAACTGCAGCACCTTCATTGTATTGCTGCTGTAAATGCAGCTACTTCGTGTTGCTACTGCTGCAGTGATGAACAAACTGTAGAAGCACTTCAATCTGGTTCCCTGCCCTTGTATACTTTGTATCTGAAGCTAGGTAACAAAGCCTTGTCCATGTTTAATATTTTTTTGGCATCAGATAGTAGCTCCTGAAAGTTCTTAACATGTAAAGTACCTGCAAAATTGAGTACACAGTTAACTAAATAGTTTGTAAGTGCATTGCCTTCCCTCAGGATATGAGTAAACTGCACTTGCCCCTTATTACTCTAATACTGTTTTCTCCTTATCTCCATTCTGATGTTCCAGGGGATACTCCATATCTACCTTATGATGTTTAGCAAAGCCAAGGAATCAGTTTCAATAATCACAGGCAAGAACTGATATGGCACACAATATTCAATACCATCCCCAATTACTATAGCCTCTGCACAAATATTGGTAGTATCATTTAGTGTTCTAGCTGCAACATACATTAATTCCCCTCTATCATTTGTTATGCAAAAGGCAGCAGAACGCATCCCTAGATTTCCCCTTGAGGCCCCATCAGTGTTGCATATGAACCATTCCGTAGCTGGATGCATCCACATGACCTCCTTACAATGTATTTTTGGCCTATATCCTTCCAAGAGTTGCACCCTTTGAGGCCATGAGTAAGGTACCTGCTGCAGCCAAGGATATAAAGACTTGATATGATTATGCAGATTCAGATTTATACTAGGGATCACCATAGTTCTGCTCATTCTTACTCCATGCATTATGGAATTTCTCCTCTTCCAAAGTTGCCAACACACCACAGCTGGTATAGCTTGCATAATAGTCTTCAACTTTGTATGACATGCACTTTCCCACCAGTTCACTATTGTTTGACGAATCTGCACAAAAGGCTCAGTAATTCCTGATGCTTCTTTATAATATAGCCAAATGGATTTGGCAAAGGAACCAGTTAAGAACAAGTGCTGCAAAGTTTCCTCCTGACTAGGATCATCACAACATCTACATCTAGAAGTAATAGAAATCTTCATTCTCTTGAGCACATCATCTACAGGTAACTTAAGTCTCCAAACTCTCCATATTTAGAATGAAATTTTTAAAAGAAGACCCTTGACCCACAATTTTTGGTAAAATGTAGAAGTTTCCTGTTTCTGTCTAAGAATCAAGCACTTCCTACTGAACTAGTTAAAGTCCACCAAAGTCTATCCTTCTCTGAATTCTGCTGAACAAACACCAATTAATTCCTTACATGCTCCACAACATTTGCAGGAAAGCGAGCTTACATTTTTGCAAAGTTCCAACCATCTCCTTTTATTACATCAACAACTTCCATAATGTTAGTATTACTATGATGAATCTCATGTACAAAATGACTAATTGGACCAAGCTTTGTCCAGTTATCATCCCATGTATCACATCAACCATTGTTTGGCTCCTACCATATGAACTGCTCCACTTCATCTCTGGCATGCAACATCATTTTCCATATCGGAGATCCTCCCTTCCATTGAACTCTAGTAGGCTTATGTTTCTTACAATATTTGTTCCACATGAAGTTTGACCACATGGAATTAGTAGTTCTAAATCTCTACCATAACTTAGCATACAGAGCCTTTGAAACATCATACAAGGATCTGAAACAAAGGCCACCTTCTTCTTTTGTCAAACACATGTTTTGCCATGACACCCAATGTCTACTTCTTTCCTCTTCTTTGTTATTCAAGAAAAATCTGGAAAAGATCCCGTGCATTTCATTAATAGTGTACTTAGTAGGCACTATAGCTGATAAACTATGCACAGGTATACTTTGAAGAACACTGCTGATAAGAACAGCTTTCCCTCTATAAGATAAATATCTTTCTTTCCATTAACCTTTTTAATGAGATCATTGTAATACATCTTTGTTACACCTTGAAAATTTCATGTCGTTGTGTGGTAAATAGACTAACGCAAGCTTAAGGTGAACGTGAGGACCTTATGATTTTAAGAAGGGCACCTGACAAGTTTAGAGTGTATACGATAAGATTTTAAAGTGACATGAATTAGTGAGACTAAGTTTGTCAAAGGAATGTGAGGTATAAGTTGTGTTGGGGAAGATTTTGCAACTATCGAGTTAGGTATTGATTGGTAACGCCTTGGAGAAGAGTTATGAGGATATTTAGATTGTTAATGAAGTGTTAAACAAGTGTTAAGAAGGATCCATATGGATTGGAGATCAAACAAAACGACGAGATTAACTTCGGAAAATTGGAGTTATACTACCACTTATACGGTCCGTATAACTGTATACAGTTCGTATAAGGGTCCGTATAACCTCAGCAGGAAGGTAAAATCCCTGATGGTGACGTACGGTCACTTATACGGACCGTATAAGTGTCCATATAATATGATCGGGATAGCTTTTTTTTTCCAAGTATAAATATAAGTTCCCACTGCTAATTTCTCATTTTTCCAACTTCTCCACTTCTCTTAAGACCTCTAGAATGTTCCATACATTTCATTAATATAAACTCAAGGTGAATCCAAGATCAAACTCCAATAATTAGTGGAATCAATTGCAAGGAGGCTAACAAGGGTTCATGGAAGCTAGAAATTTCCTTGGAATTGAAGTTAGGGTTTTCTCCAAGTGAAGTGTTTTCATACAAAGCCCATTCCTACATAATAAAAGGTTAGTTTTATGATCATTTCATGTTATTAAAAATATTGAATGGTTGAAAGACTTGGATTGAGGAAAAAAGTAGAATATAGAGTTCAAACATGGGAATAATGGTATTCTTGAATAGTAAATTAACTTGAATCATAGTTCTTGACATGTTATGAGTATAGTCTTGTTATAAATGATATAAATGTTGTTAAAGAAGCATTATATGAGGATGAATGTGGTATGTATCACAGCTATGGTTATGGATGACTTTGAGAGGGAATTTTGAGAATTGAATAATGTTTGGCTTAACAAAGTTATTAATTATGATATTGTAGGTGTTGTTGTGGATGTTTGGGAGTTGTTATAATATATGGAGGACATTGTAGAAACAAAGGAAGTGCTGCCCAATTTTTGTTAGCCCTTAGTCGCCTTAGTTTTGCTTTAAGTATGTTTTCGATTATCTAATTCTGGTACGAATTCTCTTGAGTGTAGAATTGTGAATATTGGAGAGGAGCACTTAGTCAGTAAAGTTAGAGCAATGTAAAGGTATGTAAGGCTAGTCCTTTCTTTTCTAAGGCATGATTCCTATAAATTGACTCCTTTTATCTTTCCATGACTTTCTCTTGTTCCGGAAATTATAAATCTATGATTATTGAGAGCTACTCATGAGATAACGATAATGATGACGATGAAGCTAAGTCTAAAAGCTCTAAAGCTTATGATATGCTATTCTTATGAAGCTCACGATCCTTATATGATTCCTTGATGTTGTTCATTATTGTTAGGCTCAACTTATGATGTTATTTCTTTCAAGGTGAGACATGATGATCATGACTACTCCATAACGGAATCGGGGGTTCTCGACCTTACGTCACCCAGATAGAGTCGTAGCTTTTATGTAAGTTCATATGCATTCATGATGACTATATATGCATGATTACACCATGCCTGGATGGATGGACATGACACCGCTAAGGCGGGCGGCTTATGATAACACCGTGCCTAGATGGCCGGACATGACACTGCTAAGGCTGGCGGCTTATGATAACACTGTGCCTATTTGGCCGGACATGACACCACTATTGGGCAGCGTGATATGATTACCCCGGACGCGGGAGGCCCGGACACAGGCTAATGATGTTATTGATTCAGATAGATTATGTATGTATATGTGATATGTTTGAAAGGTAAAAGCGAGCATGCATGATTCCGCCTCAAGAGGCAAGCAGCTACAGTTATCTTTCCTTCTTATGCTTTCTATGTTTCCTTATTATGCTATCATGTATGCCTTACATACTCAGTACATTGTTCGTACTGACGTCCTTTCTTTTTGGACGTTGTGTTCATGCCCATATGTAGGCAGAGAGGCGGCCCAAATTCTTAGAAGTTATCCAGCAGTTATACAGGAGCACTCCATTACTCCGGAGGTTCCAGTTAATGATGCATTCTTTTGTGTACATATTTGGGTATAGCGGGGTCCTGTCCCGTCCTTATGTCTCAGTATTCTAGTAGAGGCTCGTAGATACGTATGTGTGGGTAGTAATTGTCTCATAGATAGATCAATATATATTTTGTATATCATTTTTGCAGCCGTGAGGGCTTATGTGTATATATATATATATATATATATATATATATATGTGTGTGTGTGTGTGTGTGTGTGTTCAGGTTAGGTATGATAATTAGCATAATGGGTGGTGCTCGGTAGTCAGCTCCGGGTACCCGTCATTGCCCCTAGTCGGGTTGTGTCAATCTACTTCCTAATTCTTTCTTAGGAAGTAGCACTAGGTTTGTGTGAGTAATAGATTTTGGAAGAGAATTCCCATTGAAGAAAGACAATACCATACTATACGCATCCTTTGCAACAGTATCCCAACACTTTTAGTACAATATAGCCGAAAAACCATCTGGGCCACAAGCACTTGATCCACTAAGATTGAAAACTGCATCTTTAACTTCCTTCATGGTTGGTACTTTTCTAAGTTGTTCATTCATACCATCATCAACTAGAACTGGAACATGCTTTAGAAGACTTTCTTCCGCTTGATCTTAATTCTCCTGAGTGAACTGTTTTTCATAGAATGAGATTGCTTCTGCAGCTACTTGATCCTCCTCCTCTGTCACGACCCAACTAGGGGTCGCGACGAGTACCCGATACTTGTACCGAGCACCCCTTACTTATCATCTTACCTCTATTACTGAGTGGGCCGTATGAACTATACCATATCTCTTTTTTTTTTTGCTACTTAACTTTAACATTAGCAGCGTAATTATAAACATAGGCTAATAAACTTTGCCAGCACATTGTACAGCGACGAGGGCAACCAAAAGTACAAAACATCTAACTGTACATATCTGTCTACGAGCCTCTAAACATAGTACACATATACATAGGAAGGGCCGAGTACTGCCGTGCCCGAATATATACACAAAATTAGTACCAAGGAAATGAGGCTCCGGAACAACTGGAGCGCTACCAAGTACTGCTAATCGAGCTCATAGGAATCAAATCCTCCTACCTGCTGACCTGCGCGGCATGAAACGCAGCGTCCACAAGAAGGGACGTCAGTACGAATAGTGTACCCAGTATGTAAGGCATGGAAAATAATACAAACAGAAACATAAGGTATGATTACCAATATCATGGGATCATAGGACATATAGTGATACAAGAAAGTAACCTGTACATAGGAATACCCTTTCAGGCCGGATACCATGCATGCTTGTCTTTCCCTTAAAAAAACATTTCTTTTTCATAGACATAGAAAATGGAAGTTATAATCATGTCATGTCTTATCATATCATATCATATCGTATCATATCATCTGAGATCATGTCATAACATATCGTGTCATATCATATCATGTCATATCATATCATGTCATATCATATCAGGTCATAGCATAGCATCGAACAATGTCGGCTCGCCCACATAGCACCAAAATACATCGGCTCGCCCATATATCCCGCGTCCGGGATGATAAGCCAGCTGACCAGGTGGCAATGAAACATGTTTCCCTTCCCATCCCCCATATATCCCTTCCCCCACCCCATGTACATATACATATCTCATATACACATATCATATAAGCATGCAGGAGAGCCCAAGGAAAATCATGTATCCATCGGAGTGACGTAAGGTCCGTAACCTCCGATTACATTGTGGAACAACCGTGATCGCTTTGTATCGCCTTGAAGGAACGAGTATTTTAAGGCGAGACTATCAACAAAGACTAGCATCAGAAGTAAACATAGTATGAAACCAGGGGCATCATAGACATCAATTCATGTTTTTAAATCTTTAGAAATTAGTGTCATGACCAAGGAATAGAATTAAAGATCATGAACTAGTTGGACACTTTCATACTCATATTGAATCCTTAGCTTAAGACTCTTAGTCATGGAATCATTCTTGTCATACTTATCATAGACGTATTCTCTTCCTTAGCATTATCGTTATCATAGTCATCATAGACATATTTCCATTAGAATGGTACAGTACTTATCGTTTGATAATCGGGATAAGGATCAAAAGTTTCCTTTGGATTCTGCTTCAAAATAAGTCAAGCGGGTCCTATTTATGCAGGACCAATGGGCCCACCTCGGGCCGAATGAGGTAGCGTACACAATGGACCCACCTCGGGCCGAATGAGGTAGCGTACACAATTTGCATATGTTACATGTCATGGCGTTACTTGTGAGGGTTTTAAGGTAGTCGGGTCCTATTTATGCAAGTTCTAGAGGTTTAGGAAGTTTTTCCAACATTTCACACAATTTTTAATTCAATTCTTCTGAATGAAAAAGAGGTAACTTTAGGTGCGGATTCCGGAGAATAGAGTTGTCCCCAAGGCTCGTATCCGACCTATTACGTCTAAGACATGCCATAGAAGGAAGAGTAAAGCATTACATACCTCTTTCCGCTCCTTATGCTATTCCAAATTCAAGTTGCAAATCCGCCACAATCTACAAATTGGTCATATTTACCAAACGTTGGTTAGAGCATTTAGAATTGGAATCTTAAGATAATACTTGACTACCGAAATTTCGGCAGCACTTCCCCTGTAAATACACCATTCCCAAAAGTTCAACTTAGCCAATTTTCAATCAACAACAATCAAGGAATTCAACCCGGCCAAACTACCAACAATAATGCCAACCATCAAACTAATAACTTCAACAATCAACCCATTATTTGCAACCTTTGTCACACAATTCAACAACACTTCATTCACATTTAATTCGATTCACATAATATTCAAACGGCTTCAATAATACACTACTCCACCCGATACACTAACAATATCATTACCACCATTATAAGAAACTTCACTAGTGCCATTCTAACTTTTTCCATAATTCACAAGGAACCACAATTTCACTAGAATCATCCAATTTTCATTATCAACATAACACCCACAACAACAACAACCAAATACTAGATACAGTAATTAAATCATTATTCCTACACCTATATATACATGCACGGCCAAACACCATATATATGGCCACGACATACATCTCTATTTTCATGATTTTCATTCACTTTTGCATACTACAACATACATAATCACCCATAACATATAAGAAAAGGGATTAAACCTCACCTTTTTCCTTGATCCTTCACTTGTATAGAACTTACAACTTGTATGAATATAGGTTTTTCTTGTTTCAATAACCACTCCACTTTGTTAAGGACCCTTCAAGGGATTGTTTGGCTAGGAGAAAATAATTTTTGGCAAAATGTTTCCAAGATTTTTGTTGGGGTTGAAGGTGGCCGAATGCCCCTTTTATTTTTCTCCTCCTTCTTTTGTTCTTGGAGCTTCTTGAAATTTCTAGGGAAATAAGTGAATAAGATGACTTAGTCATCTTTTATTTATCCATTAAGCTTCTAGATGGGCTAAGCCCACTCCAATTGGATGGCCCAAATGGCCCCTTTAATTCCAAGCCCATTTTTATTTTTTTGTGTTCAACAATTCATGAAAAATTATTTTCCAAATTCCAAATTTGCTTTTCGTCTTCCCCCACATTTCCATGAGTCATATTACGAATTTACCTTTTTGCCCCTAGCCTTTCTTAATATTTTCACTTCCAAATTCTTCATAAGCAACTCATATGCCAAACAAAACAAAAAATAAGGCCTTGCTTGTTGTCTTCCCGCGATTGTCTTGAATTATCCGATTGCACAAAAATACGGGATATAACATCCCCCCCCCCCCCCCCCCGTTTTAGAACATTCGTCCTCGAATGTTAAACTGGCCTCATAGTGTATTATAATACATTGGGGAGGTCTCCTTCGTAGATATCTCACATGTCGCTTAACATATCCATTTTAGGAGCTTAGGTTGCCCTTATGTCGTAGGTCAATTGAGTTAGCTCCGAACGCTGGCCCTGCGTTAATAAGTCCCCTTTATTGGATCATGAACCATCATAGTCCATTTTAGGTCTAACATGTTCTCCCCCCCTTCATTAAGAGTGTCTACACACGCCTATGCCCTTTAAATAATCGTTGCCTTCCGCGATCTTTTACAATTGTAATTCCTTTTTTGCAAAGTTTGTCGCGTCTATTCCCTTGCTAGACATGTTCCCGTATATCACCGCATTAGGGCTTTCTAGCCTTAACAAGTGTAGGTTCGGCATCGGTCTTACCCTGTGACATCCGTACTTATATCCTTCACTACATCTCTTAGATCCCGTCCGACTAGTATTTTCTATATATATATCGCAACTTTGTTCTGGGACTTAACAGTCACAATTAATATGTTACAGACGTATGTATATATTACTACCATTCTACTTACAAACACTTCCAAACACTAATCAAACTTTCTTGGATCCCAAAGCTCTGTCATGCTTTCTCCCATTCTGCTAGTCTAGTCCGTTTCAGTCTACACGACTTCTATAGGGTTTCTAACCACTTCACACACTCTAATTTACTTTAGGCTACCTAATTTCACATTCGTCTCGTGTTCCCACATTTATGAAATTTTCAGCATTTTTCCCAGGGGGTCACCCATCCTCCCACCTTAGCACGCTTAACCTCGAAACTTTAATGCATTTCAGTTTCTTAGTGTTAGTATTTTCGCCTCCACTCCCCCGCACTACCTATATCACATAAGATGTGACAAGTTGGGGTCTTAGCAGTTTTCAAAACGCCCGCGTAACACGTCTTTTCTTTTAATTACAATTTTAACCTCCGCAATCCCTAGAATTCGTCTTTTTACCGATGTATACGGCTACTCTTGCCCTAAATTTCCCGAATTCCTAATACGTTCCGTAATACAAGGAACGGTGCATGATAAGGTAAAATCCAGTTCAATTTAACACACACATATCCTAGAAAAATGCCGAAAGGGTACCTGTGGCCGCATCTGCGGAAGGTTCAGGATCCTGCCGTCCTGCTAATGCGTATATACGGTGTGGAGGGCCGGCTGAACTGGGTGTCCCTCCTCGGCCTCGACCACGACCTGCTGGAGCCTGGGAGGCCTGTCCAGGAGGGCGCACGGACGGTGATGAACCCACTGCTGACCCGGCGGGCTGAGCTCTGCTTCCCTCATTCCTTAGCGAACAATCTCGCATCAAATGGTCATTCCGGCCGCAGGCATAACATGCACCTGTATCCCGGTAACACTGTCCGGAGTGTGGCCTGCCACACAGAGCACACCGTAGTGGGGGTTGCCCCGTCCTGCTGGAATCAGCTCTATACTGGGACCCCGAAGCTCTAGTACCCTGATCTGGTCCTGAATAGGCAGAGCGGTCA
Source organism: Lycium barbarum (assembly GCF_019175385.1). Taxonomy (NCBI): domain Eukaryota; kingdom Viridiplantae; phylum Streptophyta; class Magnoliopsida; order Solanales; family Solanaceae; genus Lycium; species Lycium barbarum. The sequence continues at coordinate 102,188,651 of NC_083338.1, read as the reverse complement.
AATCCCCTATCCGCAAATTGAGGTGGTGCACTGGCCACTGATTGGCCTAAGTACCTAGATTGCTCCTGTGCCTGCCCCCTCTGTACTCACTTCTAGTCCCGAAAAATCTGCCCCTTTTTCTGGAACCCCTATCTGGGTAACACTCCTCTCTCCGTAACTGATACTGTTCCTCCAGGTTTTGGGCGTGGGCCTGGATACGAGTAATAGTCATCCCATCCTGGAGTGAAGCCGTCAAGCACTCCTTAACTAAATGTGGCCCCAACCCAGTCACAAACAGATGCACGTGATCTCTCGTATCAGCTATCATGGCTAGGGCATACCTGCTAACGAGTTAAACCGAAGACTTTATTCTCGAACGCTCATATTTCCCTGTCTGAGGTTCAAGAACATATCGGCTCGAGCCCGTAGAACCTCCGGTGGTAGAAAATGTCGCACAAATGCCTCAGTAAATTCCTGCCAAACCGGAGGGGGTGCATTTGCTCCCCTCGAAGATACCTAGCTATTATACCACAGAACTGCCACATCCCGCAGCCTGTATGAAGCCAACTCTATGGACTCCGTATCCGAAGCATGTATGATCCTCAGAGTCCTCAGCATCTCATCTATGAAACTCTGCGGGTCTTCCTCTGGTTTGGATCCATAAAAATCCGGAGGTCTCAGGGTGATAAAATCGCGGGCCCTTGTACTCACCGCCCTGTCTCCCGGGTCTACATCTTGCCGCTGAACCTGTGCGGCAACTAGCTGGGTCAATAACTGGATGGCCTCCGTCATCTGCTGGCCCGGAGCTACTGGCGGTGGAACTGGAGGAGCTGGGGCTGGAGCTGGAACTCTTTCCTGCTCTGCTGATACAGGGGAAGCAGGAGAAGTCTGAGGGGGAGCTTCATTATAAGACTCGTCTTCTTCTAGCTCCCGTTCAACCCTGCTTCCAGTCACCAACTTACCCTTCTGGGCCGCCGTAGCCTTCCTCTTCTTCGGCATTATTGAAACCATAACATAGGATTAAGAAATGAACATGGAAACCTGGTAGCATAGCTCTATCGCACGATCTAGAATACAAAGAACGTCATATTTCCTAAATGCCCTGCAACCTCCTGTCTATAAGTGTGGCGCGCTACACACCCATAAACAGGACTCGACCGGACACGGCTCGTAGACAAACCCCTATGACCGCCTGCTCTGATACCACTTCTGTCACGACCCAACTAGGGGCCGTGACGAGTACCCGATACTTGTACCGAGCACCCCTTACCTATCATCTTACCTCTATTACTGAGTGGGCCATATGAACTATACCATATCTCTTTTTTTTGCTACTTAACATTAACATTAGCAGCGTAATTATAAACATAGGCTAATAAACTTTGCCAGCACATTGTACAGCGACGAGGGCAACCAAAAGTACAAAACATCTAACTGTACATATCTGTCTACGAGCCTCTAAACATAGTACACATATACATAGGAAGGGCCGAGTACTGCCGTGCCCGAATATATACACAAAATTAGTACCAAGGAAATGAGGCTCTGGAACAACTGGAGCGCTACCAAGTTCTGATGATCGAGCTCCTAGGAATCAAATCTGCCTACCTGCTGACCTGCACGGCATGAAACGCAGCGTCCACAAGAAGGGACGTCAGTACGAATAGTGTACCCAGTATGTAAGGCATGGAAAATAATACAAACAGAAACATAAGGTATGATTAACAATATCATGGGATCATAGGACATATAGTGATACAAGAAAGTAACCTGTACATAGGAATACCCTTTCAGGCCGGATACCATGCATGCTTGTCTTTCCCTTAAAAAATATTTCTTTTTCATAGACATAGAAAATGGAACTTATATCATGTCATGTCTTATCATATCATATCATATCGTATCATATCATATGAGATCATGTCATATCATATCGTGTCATATCATATCATGTCATATCATATCAGGTCATAGGATAGCACCGAACAATGTCGGCTCGCCCACATAGCACCGAAATACATCGGCTCGCCCATATATCCCGCGTCCGGGCATCCCGCGTCCGGGAAGATAAGCCAGCTGACCAGGTGGCAATGAAACATGTTTCCCTTCCCATCGCCCATATATCCATTCCCCCACCCCATTTACATATACATATCTCATATACACATATCATATAAGCATGCAGGAGAGCCCAAGGAAAATCATGTATCCATCGGAGTGACGTAAGGTCCGTAACCTCCGATTACATTACGGAACAACCGTGATCGCTTTGTCTCACCTTGAAGGAATGAGTATTTTAAGGCGAGACTATCAACAAAGACTAGCATCAGAAGTAAACATAGTATGAAACCAGGGGCATCATAGACATCAATTCATGTTTTGAAATCTTTAGAAATTAGTGTCATGACCAAGGAATAGAATTAAAGATCAAGAACTAGTTGGACACTTTCATACTCATATTGAATCCTTAGCTTAAGACTCTTAGTCAAGGAATCATTCTTGTCATACTTATCATAGACGTATTCTCTTCCTTAGCATCATCGTTATCAGTCATCATAGACATATTTCCATTAGAATGGTACAATACTTATTGTTTGATAATCGGGATAAGGATCAAAAGTTTCCTTTGGATTCTGCTTCAAAATAAGTCAAGCGGGTCCTATTTATGCGGGACCAATGGGCCCACCTCGGGCCGAATGAGGTAGCGTACACAATGGGCCCTCCTCGGGCCGAATGAGGTAGCGTACACAATTTGCATATGTTACATGTCATGGCGTTACTTGTGAGGGTTTTAAGGTAGTCGGGTCCTATTTATGCAAGTTCTAGAGGTTTAGGAAGTTTTTCCAACATTTCACACAATTTTTAATTCCATTCTTCTGAATGAAAAAGAGGTAACTTTAGGTGCGGATTCAGGAGAATAGAGTTGTCCCCAAGGCTCGTATCCGACCTAGTACGTCTAAGACATGCCATAGAAGGAAGAGTAAAGCCTTACATACCTCTTTCCGCTCCTTATGCTATTCCAAATTCAAGTTGCAAATCCGCCACAATCTACAAATTGGTCATATTTACCAAACGTTGGTTAGAGCATTTAGAATTGGAATCTTAAGATAATACTTGGCTACCGAAATTTCGGCAGCATTTCCCCTGTAAATACACCATTCCCAAAAGTTCAACTTAGCCAATTTTCAATCAACAACAATCCGGGAATTCAACCCGGCCAAACTACCAACAATAATGCCAACCATCAAACTAATAACTTCAACAATCAACCCATTATTTGCAACCTTTGTCACACAATTCAACAACACTTCATTCATATTTAATTCGATTCACATAATATTCAAACGGCTTCAATAATACACTACTCCACCCGATACACTAACAATATCATTACCACCATTATAAGAAACTTCACTAGTGTCATTCTAACTTTTTCCATAATTCACAAGGAACCACAATTTCACTAGAATCATCCAATTTTCATTATCAACATAACACCCACAACAACAACAACCAAATACTAGATAAAGTAATTAAATCATTATTCCTACACCTATATATACATGCACGGCCAAACACCATATATATGGCCACAACATACATCTCTATTTTCATGATTTTCATTCACTTTTGCATACTACAACATACATAATCACCCATAACATATAAGAAAAGGGATTAAACCTCACCTTTTTCCTTGATGCTTCACTTGTATAGAACTTACAACTTGTATGAATATAGGTTTTTCTTGCTTCAATAACCACTCCACTTTGTTAAGGAACCTTCAAGGGATTGTTTGGCTAGGAGAAAATAATTTTTGGCAAAATATTTCCAAGATTTTTGTTGGGGTTGAAGGTGGCCGAATGCCCCTTTTATTTTTCTCCTCCTTCTTTTGTTCTTGGAGCTTCTTGAAATTTCTAGGGAAATAAGTGAATAAGATGACTTAGTCATCTTTTATTTATCCATTAAGCTTCTAGATGGGCTAAGCCCACTCCAATTGGATGGCCCAATTGGCCCCTTTAATTCCAAGCCCATTTTTATTTTTTTGTGTTCAACAATTCATGAAAAATTATTTTCCAAATTCCAAATTTGCCTTTCGTCTTCCCCCACATTTCCATGAGTCATATTACGAATTTACCTTTTTTCCCCTAGCCTTTCTTAATATTTTCACTTCCAAATTCTTCATAAGCAACTCATATGCCAAACAAAACAAAAAATAAGGCCTTGCTTGTTGTCTTCCCGCGATTGTCTTGAATTATCCGGTTGCACAAAAATACGGGATATAACATCCTCAATCCAATCCCCTTCTGAATTCTGAATATTCCTGATCTGTAGTTTTTTCCTTCTTCCATTCATAATAGTATGAAAGAACTATGTATTCCTGTCATCCTATACAAACCAATCAAGATCAGATTTTTGTCTCCAATATTCTTCTTCATAATGCAAATATTTCTTCAGTTCAGTCTGGGCCTTTTGCAATACACACCTATTGATAGGAGCGGGATCCTCTTCAAACAGGCCCTCTTTAATTCTGACCATTTCCTTCCTAATAATGATCTGGTTGAAAATATCCCCATATGTCATTCTAATCCACTGAGACAATGCCCCTTCAAGCTTCTTCATCTTACACTTGAAGCTAATGAAAGGGTCTTCATATTCCCATACTAGCTAATTCTGCCTCACAATGTCTGTGAAAGAATCACGTTCCACCCAGAACTTCAGAAATTTGATAGGTTTGTACTGATTTTGATATGTTTCTCCATAAGTACATAATAGAGGAGCATGATCCGAACCTGTCCTAGCCAGATGTTCCACTTCCAAGCTGCTAAACCAATCTTATAAAGGAGCATTAATGAACATTCTATCCAACCTCTCAAAAATACAATCATCTCCTGCTCTACTATTCCACCATGTAGAAGGGCTGCCCTTAAAGCTAATCTCCTCCAGTGCACAAGAATTCACACAAAAGGCAAAGTCCTCCACATCTTGAGGCTGAATAGGGATGCCACCAATCTTTTCCTCATCGTTCAAGACTATATTAAAATCATCAGCAATCATCCATGACTCAGTGATGGTGTTATACAAGTGATACAAGTTGTCCCATAATTCTAACTTTTCAGTTTCGTAACACTTTGCATATACCAGAGTTGTATACATAGTTTTCTCCAAATCCTGGAAGAACAGTCTCAGTGTCAATTGTTGAACTGTGTCTGAAATCACCTCTTCATCAATATAACTGTTCACAAAGCACTAGATCTTGCCACTACAATTAGAAAATGCATTAGCCATGGCTAATCTACTCCTGTATCTTTGAATATATCTAGCCTGTTGAAAAGGTTCCATCAAGGCTATCAAAAAGAACTTGTGATGTATGTGAAGCATTGGGAGTCTATGAAATGCTTTTTGAGTCTTCACAGATCATATATTCCAAAAATATGACTTGAACATCATTTAAAAAATGGTTTGTTGACTGCTCTCTTTGGTAACACCCTAATAGGGGGTTGTTCTTCTGCCAGACCATTCTTATTTATCTTTTTCTGCCCCTTCTTTTGCCCTTTGGAAACTGCTTTCGAGACTTTAGGAGATACTTTAGCCTGCTTATATACCTTCTCATTCACCAAATTAACCTTCTCTTCTTTGTCCTCCTCCATAATAAGATTCTCCTTATTTTCCTCAATATTCTCTATATTATGAGACACCAGATCATGAAGCAATTTATTGGAAGAAAGCTCCTAACTAAAGGATAAGCTGTTAACTTGAACTTTTGTCACTACTGCCAATTATGTCCCTTTAGTAATACCTTGCTGCAATTCCCACCAGACCTTGGAGTATTGTTGTTCACCCCTTCACTTGTTAGATTGTCAGCTTGAGAATTATCTACTACCTCCACAGAATGAGACACCAAAACATGTCATTAATCACTATATCCTCAGTACCAACACTATCTGTGTTAACTGTTGGTAACACCAACTCTGCAGAAGAAATACCACCAGACTAATCCTCTGCTATACCCTTTATGTCACTTAGAATATGAGTATCGTGAGCCTCTTCTTTGCCTGTTGATCTGCTATTCTCCATACTGTCACTCACTGATAGTATCTCCTAACTACTAGTAACTTCAACACAATGCTTAATGGGCTGACTCTGCATTCCATCTGTGTCCACAACACTGTGATCTTTCTTTGTAATCTCCACTCTTGTAAAATATCCTACCTTCTCTTCTTCATGTTGTGCTACAGCCATGTGACTATCTATTACTATCACATTGTCTATAAGTTATTGATCTTCACTATTGACTGAGCTACTCAAATTCTCAGTTTCTTGAGTGCTATCTGTAGTAATGATCTGCTCCTCAATCTGAGTGCTTTTAGATTCCACACTCTCAGGGGCTAAAGCAGTGTCTGCTTTATTAGATTCCTAAGCTGCTTCCCTTGTATTTAGATCATCTTCTTGCCTCATCTCTTCATCTTCTAGAACACTGGCTAAAACTCCATACTTGTTATGATTTACTACACCATCATCCTGCACACCTTTATCCAGAACCTTGTGAGGCTCCTTCTGAACCATTTCTCCACCAAGTGTAGGAATTTTATTAGGTTCTTCATTATGCATTTTCTCACTTGGATAAGTAACCATGTTCCCACAAGAGAGCACTTTTGGTAAATATTGCTTCTCCAATCTTCATCTATATCTTCTGTGCTCGTCATTTCTTTGATTTACTATTATTTTTTGCTCCTCATTGTTCTGCTTTAGCTCCTCTATCATATCTATTAGACAAGTACGTTCCTCGTACCTTGAGGGGCCAGAGGCATGATGTTACACCTCGAAAAATTTCCCGTTAACGTACAGTGAATAGACTAACGAAGGGAACGAGATATACGATGTCTTGGTAAATAGGAAATAACATTTGATGATTCCAATTGAGATTTCAAAAGACACTTGGGGTAGGAGGAGGAAGTTTGCCAAGAGAAGGAAAGGCATAGGATATGTATCGGAAAGATTTCGAGTAACGAGTTAATGATGATTAATTTATACTTTGGAGAAGAGTTATAACGTCCCTTAGATTGTTAATAAGGTGATAAACAAGTGTCAAGAAGTTTCCATGAGGATTTGAGATCAAACGAAGTGGCGAAAACAAAATCGGAGAAAAGATAGATTATATGACCAATTATACGCTCCGTATAATATTATATGATCCGTATAATGGTCCGTATAACCGTCACAGAGAAGGTCAATCACTGATGGGATTATACGGTCACTTATATGGACCGTATAATGGTCACAGAATCGACATGTTGATGGGGGTGATTTCACGGTCACTTATACGAACCGTATAAGTGTCCGTATATTTTCCCCAGCGGGTCAGATTTTAAGTTATTAAAAAGAGGACCCAAGTTCATTATTTTAATTTCCCATCTTCTCGTTTCTTCTCCACAACTCAAGAATACTCTAGAACCCTCTCCACTCTTCATCCACAAGAACCCAAGAGAAATCTATGATGAACTTCATCAAACAAACAAAATCAAGTGTAAGAAACTCTTTGAAGTTCATCTAAACCAAGAAATTCCAATGGAAGTGAACTAGGGTTTTCGTGCAAGAAGAGTATTTCCACTCAAGGCATATTCTTCCATTATCTAAGGTGAGTTTTATGATCATTTCATTTTGTTTAAGGTAATGAGAGGTTGAAAGACCTGGATTGTAGAGGGAAATAGAAAATGGGTCATGAATGTAAGAATAGTGACATTTTTAGTGGTAGTTTTGGAATGAGTCATAAATATTGATATGTTGTGATTGTAGGTATGTTATGAATGACATTTAGAAATGGTACAAGTATCATACGTGAGAGAACGTAATAGTGAACTATGACCAGGATTATGGAGGAATTGAAGTGAAATTGTGAAATGTGGGTAATGTAGATGAATGATGATTGTTGCCTATAATATTGTGAATGTTGTTATGGATGTTTGGGGGTCGATATGTGAGATGAGGAAAGTAGTATAAACAAAGGAAATGCTGCCCAATTTCCCCTAGCTTTAGTAAGCACGTTTTTATAATCGATTAGCTAATGTTAATACGAACTTTCGTGAAGGTAGAAACACGAGCATCGAAGAAGGACAATCAAGCGATAAAATTGTTAAACGAAAGAGGTATGTGAGGCTAGTCCTTTCTTTATAAGGCATGAATCTTATGGAATGATTTTCCCTCCTTCTCCATGAATCTCCTACATTCCGGAAAACTAAGAGTCTATGTTAATGAATAGCCATATGAGATAAGAGATACATTACGAACACGATAATGTTGATGATGAGCTTAAGTCTAAAGATTCTAGAGTTCATGATATGATGTATCTACAATCTAATGATGTTAACAACGATCCATAGATGTTGTTTATTGTATACACTCACCTTATATGCTAATTCCTTCAAGGTGAGGCAGAATGCTTATAAATGCTCCGTAATGGAATCAGGGGTTTACGACCTTAGGTCACCCCGATAAAGTATAGTTGTCTTTGAGTTTCTATGCATGCATAATGATGTGTACATGATGATGATATTACACCGCGCCTATATGGCTAGGCAGACACCGCTAAGGCGGGCAGCGTATACACCATGTCTAGACGGCATGGGCTGACACCACTAGTGGGCGGCATGAGATGGTACCCCGGACGCAGGAAGTCTGGACGCGGGCTAATGATTATCGCACCGTACCAATAAGGTCGGGTAGCTTATACATATATGCATACATGATATGATGATGATTATGAAGTAAGCCAGCATGCATTATTTCTTTTATAATTGACAGTCAGTTACAGGTTGCTCCTTATTTGATGCTTCCTTATTTCATTGATGTATTATTATTGCTGCTGCCTTACATACTCAGTACAATGTTCGTACTGACGTCTGTTTTTCTTTGGACGCTGTGTTCATTCGCACAGGTAGACAGGGAGGTGATCAAGACTCGTAGGAGCTGTTAGCTGACTTGAGAGCACTCCATTGTTCTGGAGGTGCCATTGACCTATTCTTTTGTGTATATCTATGTATTTTGGGCACAACGGGGTCCTGTCCAGTCCATATGTCTAGTACTCTAGTAGAGGCTCGTAGATGCGAATGTGTGGGTAGTATTGTCTCACGGTTTCTCATCGTCTGTATATATATATATATATATATATATATATATATATATATATATATATATATTATTATAGCCGAAGGGCTTATGTATATAAAGGTAATTATGTTCAAACTGAAAAATGGTTTTCCTATGATTTGAGAATAAGATTAATGAATGAACGCTTGATGTGTAGATGGGTAATGGTACGAGTGGTGCTCGATGGTTAGCCCCGGGTACCCTTCATGGCCCCTAGTCGGGTCGTGACAAAAGTGGTATCAGAGCAGTTTAGTCCTAGGAAGTGTCTACAAGCCGTGTCTAGTATAGTTTTATTTAGGGTGTATTGCGCGCCACACTAATAAACAGAGGCTACAGGGCATTTAGGAAAAATGACCATCCTTATTCTTATCACATCGTGCGATAGAGCCGTGTATAAGATTTTCTCCTCCCTAATAGTGTGTTATGATTTCAGAAATGCCGCCAAAAGGAAAAGCTGCAGCCGCCTAGAAGGGCAAGATTACGATAAAAAGGCGGGTAGAAAGATAGCCACCAATGAATGTAGAAGAGGGTGAATCACATAATGAGGCTCCATCTAATGCCTCATCTACTCCGCCTATTATAGAAGAACAAGAAGGGGCTTCAGCTCCAGCTCCTATGCCTCCAGTTCCTCCACTGGCTACTCCGGGTCAACAAATGACTGAGGCTATTCATCTATTGACGCAATTAGTTTCCGCCCAAGCACAGCGGTAGAATGCGGGTCCATGTGATCAGTCGGCTAGTACCAGAGCCCGTGATTTCATGAGTTTGAATCCTCTGGAGTTCTTCAGGTCAAAGCCGAATGAAGACCCGCAGAGTTTTATTGATGAGATGTTGAGAACATTGAAGATTATTCATACCTCCGAAACTGAATCTGTGGAGTTAGCATCTTATAGACTCGGAGATGTGGCGGTATTATGGTATAATAATTGGATATCATCAAGAAAAGATAATGCGCCTCCTCCGGTTTGGCAAGAATTCGTAGATGCCTTCATCCGCCACTATTTGCCACCTGAGGTTCGCCGAGCTAGAGCGGATAGGTTCTTAAATCTAAAGCAAGGAAATATGAGTGCCCGGGAGTATAGCCTTCAGTTTAATTGTTTGGCAAGGTATGCTCCGACTATGGTGGCCGATATGGGAGATAGGGTGCATAGATTTGTGAGTAGCTTAGGGCCACATTTGTTCAAGGACTACTTGTCGGCTTCGTTGCAAGATGGGATGGATATCTCCCGCATTCAAGCCCATGCCTAGAATTTTGAAGGACAACAGCATCCGCAAAGGGGTGATCGTGATATCGATAAAGGGCAAAGCAAGAGGGCCAGATCTATGGGGGCAGGTAGTGCTTATAGAGGGGGATCAAGGCAGTCACATTCTAGACACTCAGGCCAATAGGTGACTAGTGCACCTCCACGATTTGCAGGTAGGAGATTTGATCGATCTTTTCCTTCAGGACAGGGTCAGAGTTCGAGAGCTTCAGGTTCTCAGTTTGGGGGTGGTCATAGTCAGAGGAGACCCCCAGTACCACGATGAAGCCAGTGCGGTAGATTATATTCTGGACAGTGTCGCCAAGGTTCAGATGCTTGCTACGCCAGTGGCCAGGTTGGGAACATGATGCGAGATTTCCCGTCGGTGAGTTGTAGAGTTGGGGTTCAGCCCACAGGATCAGCGGCTGGTTCTTCTTCAATGCGCCCGGTAGGGTAGACTCCCCAGATTTCAGCAGGCCAAGGTAGAGGCCGTGGGGTAGCATCTACTTTAGGTGCCACTCAACCCCGTATGTATGCTTTGGCCGGACAACAGGATCTTGAGTCCTCCCCGGATGTGGTTACAGGTATATTATCCGTATTTTCCCATGATGTGTATGCATTGATAGATCCGGGTTCTACCCTATCTTATATTACTCCATATGTTGCTGGTCGTATTGGGGTAAAGCCCGAGCCAATTAAACCTTTTGAGGTATCTACTCCGGTTGGTGATCCCGTGATAGCTAGACAAGTGTATAAAAATTGTGTAATTGTGATATGCGACTGCCAGACTAAAGCTGATTTAGTTGAGTTGGAAATGTTAGATTTCGATGTGATTATGGGTATGGATTGGTTGGCCTCACGTTATGCTAATATTGATTGCCGAATGAAAGTAGTTCGATTACAATTTCCGGGAGAGCCCGTGCTTGAATGGAAGGGTAACACGGCATCTCCAAGAGGCAGGTTTATTTCCTACCTTAAGGCAAGAAAGATGATAGCTAAGGGCTATATTTATCACTTAGTCCGAGTTCATGATACTGAAGCAAACTTGCCAACTTTCCAATCCGTTTCAGTAGTGAATGAATTTCCGGATGTATTTCCAGATGAACTTCCAGGCCTTCCGCCGGAAAGATAGATTGATTTCGCTATTGATGTGTTGCCAGACATCGAGCCTATTTCTATTCCACCTTACCGAATGGCTCCGGCAGAATTGAATGAGCTAAAGGCACAGTTGAAAGATTTGCTTGATAAGGGGTTTATTAGGCCCAGTTCATCAACGTGGGGAGCACCAGTCCTATTCGTGAGAAAGAAAGATGGTTCCTTACGGATGTGTATCAATTATAGGCAGTTGAATAAGGTGACGATAAAGAACAAATATCCCTTCCCAAGGATTGATGATTTGTTTAATCAATTATAAGGTGCCAAGTGGTTTTTCAAAATAGACTTGAGGTCAGGTTATCACCAAGTGAGAGTTAAAGAAGAAGATATTCCCAAAACAACTTTCAGAACGAGATATGGCCATTACGAATTTCGGGTGATGTCATTTGGGTTAACTAATGCTCTGGCAGTGTTCATGAATTTGATGAATAATGTATTCAGGCCTTTCTTGGATTTATCCGTAATAGTATTCATTGACGATATTCTGGTATACTCTCGCACAGAATCAGAACATCCAGACCATTTACGTATTGTTCTTGGAATTCTTTGAACCCGAGAATTGTATGCAAAATTTTCAAAGTGCGAGTTTTGGCTAAATTTTGTGACATTTTTGGGTCATGTTATTTCAGATAATGGCATTCGAGTTGATACTCAGAAAATTGAAGCTGTGAAGACTTGGCCAAGGCCTACAACGCCTACAGAAGTTCGTAGTTTTCTGGGATTGGCAGGGGTACTATAGAAGGTTTGTAGAAGGACTTTCCTCTATTTCAGCCCCATTGACGAAGCTAACCCAGAAGTTACCTAAATTTCAGTGGAATGATTCTTGTGAGCGCAGCTTCCAAGAGTTGAAGGATAGATTAACTTCAGCTCTAGTCGTAACACTCCCAGAAGGGCCAGATGGTTATGTTGTATATTGTGATGCTTTTGGTGTTGGGTTAGGATGTGTGTTATGCAGCACGGTAAAGTCATCGCTTATGCTTCGAGACAGCTGCGAAAATACGAAAAGAACTACCCAAATCATGATCTCGAATTAGCGGCAGTTATTCATGCATTAAAGATGTGGAGACATTACTTGTATGGTGTGCATGTTAATATCAATATAGACCACAAGAGTCTTCAATACATTTTCAAACAGAAGGAGTTAAATCTGCAGCAGAGGCGGCGGTTAGAATTATTGAAAGATTATGATGTGAGTATTTTATACCACCCCGGAAGGGAAAATGTAGTAGCTGATGCGCTTATCCGCCGATCGATGGGCAGCCTATGTGAAGTTCCTCCGGAGAAAAAAGAATTAATTCAGGAGCTCCACCAACTAGCTAACCGTTGAGTACGTCTAGTTGATTCAGGTAGTGCAGGAATTGGTATTAATAATCCCACAGTTTTGTCCCTGAATATGGAAGTGAAAGAGCGACAATATGAAGACCCTCAGTTGAGCCATTATAGAGACACATTTCATGAAAAAGAGAAGTCTCCATTTGAAACTTCTATAGATGGAATTCTTACATACCGAGGCAGGCTATGTGTTCCCAATATTGCAGAATTACGTAGTCAAATTCTAGAAAAAGCTCATTATTCTCAGTATTCTATTCATCCAGGAGCGACAAAGATGTATCATGATCTCAAGTTGATATATTGGTGGGATGGCATGAAGAAAGACATAGCATAATTTGTAGCCCAATGTCCAAATTGCAAGCAAGTGAAAATCGAACATCAAAAGCCAGGACGATTATTGCAAGCAATGGAAATACCTACTTGTAAATGGGAAGTGATCAATATGGATTTTATTGTGGGATTACCTCGTTCCCAAAGCAAGTAGGATTCCATATGGGTGATCGTGGACAGACTCACGAAAGCAGCTCATTTTCTTCTAGTCAGAACCACATACTCAGCAGAAGATTATGTAAGGTTGTATCTCAAGGAGATCGTGCGACATCATGGTATTCCGATATTCATTATCACAGATAGAGGAGCGAAATTTACAGCCATGTTCTAGAAATCATTCCAAGAAGGCTTAGGTACTCAAGTAAAGCTTAGCACGACATTTCATCCGCAGACTGATGGGCAAGCCGAACGTACCATTCAGACCTTGGAGGATATGCTAAGAGCATGTGTTCAAGTTTTTAGTGGTAGTTGGGATGACCACTTACCTCTTATTGAGTTTGCGTATAATAATAGCTACCATTCCAGTATCCAAATGGCTCCGTATGAACCTTTATATGGAAGGAAGTGTAGATCCCCTATTGGATGGTTTTAAATAGGAGAAGTGCAGCTAATAGGCCCTGAGTTGATTCAACAAGTAGTAGAAAAAGTCAAGGTGATCCGAGATCGATTATTGATAGCCCAAAGTCGCCAGAAATTTTATGCGGACAACCGTCGGCGAGACTTAGAATTTCAAGTCGATGACTGGGTATTTTTGAAGGTATCGCCAATGAAAGGTGTGATGAGATTTGGCAAGAAAGGGAAATTGAGTCCTCGATACATTGGACCCTATAAGATTACCCGCAAGGTGGGTCAAGTAGCTTATGAATTAGACTTGCTTCCAGAACTTGAATCAGTCCATCCAGTTTTCCATGTCTCAATGCTCCGTAGGTGTATCGGATATCCTACGAGGATTGTTCTAATAGATGATGTTCAAGTGACAGAAAAGCTAGTCTATGAAGAAGTGCCCATCGCCATATTAGACAGGCAAGTACGAAGACTTCGAAATAAGGAAGTAGCCTCATTTAAAGTCTTATGGCAAAATAACAACCGAGAAGAAATGACTTTATAAGCAGAAGAGAGTATGAAGTCCAAGTACCCGCACTTATTTTAGCCCCCAGAAGAGATTCAAGATGAAACATCAATATTATGAGGTATGTATGTTTCCCTTTTTATGCTTTTGGGTCGTGTGTGGCCAAATCCTATTGTTATTGTGTTGTGGCCCTGTGAGGCATGTTTATTGTGGGTTGTTGTGACAGGATGGTAGTGCCATATTACAGGGGAAACTCTGGCGAAATTTTCGTAGAATTCCGGAGTGCTTAACATTCTAGGACGAATGTTCCAAAAAGGGGGAAAAATGTTACACCTCGGAAAATTTCCCGTTAACGTACAGTGAATAGACTAACGAAGGGCACGAGGTATAAGATGTCTTGGTAATTTGGAAATAACATTTGATGATTCCAATTGAGATTTCAAAAGACACTTGGGGTACGAGGAGGAAGTTTGCCAAGAGAAGGCAAGGCATACGATATGTATCGGAATGATTTCGAGTAACGAGTTAATGACGATTTAATGATTCTTTGGAGAAGAGTTATAACATCCCTTAGATTGTTAATGAGGTGATAAACAAGTGTCAAGAAGGTTCCATGAGGATTTGAGATCAAACGAAGTGACGAAAACAAAATCGGAGAAAAGATAGATTATACAACCAATTATACGGTCCGTATAATGGTCCGTATAACCGTCACAGAGAAGGTCCATCACTGATGGGATTATACGGTCACTTATGCGGACCGTATAAAATTATACGGACCGTATAATGTGCCGTATAATGGTCACAGAATCGAGATGTTGATGGGGTGATTTCACAGTCACTTATACGGACCGTATAAGTTTATGCGGACCGTATAAGTGTCCGTATATTTTCCCCAGCGGGCCAGATTTTAAGTTATTAAAAAAGGGACCCAAGTTCATTATTTTCATTTCCCATCTTCTCATTTCTTCTCCACAACTCAAGAACACTCTAGAACCCTCTCCACTCTTCATCCACAAGAACCCAAGAGAAATCTATGATAAACTTCATCAAACCAACAAAATCAAGTGTAAGAAACTCATTGAAGTTCATCTAAACCAAGAAATTCCAATGGAAGTGAACTAGGGTTTTGGTGCAAGAAGAGTATTTCCACTCAATGCTTATTCTTCCATTATCTAAGGTGAGTTTATGATCATTTCATATTTTTTAAGGTAATGAGAGGTTGAAAGACCTGGATTGTAGAAGGAAATAGAAAATAGGTCATGAATGTAAGAATAGTGACATTTTGAGTGGTAGTTTGGAATGAGTCATAAATATTGATATGTTATGATTGTAAGTATGTTATGAATGACATTTAGAACATGGGACAAGTATTATAAATGAGAGAACGTAATAGTGAACTATGACCAGGATTATGGAGGAATTGAAGTTAAATTGTGAAATGTGGTTACTGTAGATGAATGATGATTGTTGCCTATAATATTGTGAATGTTGTTATAGATGTTTGGGAGTCGATATGTGAGATGAGGAATGTAGTATAAACAAAGCTGCCCAATTTCCCCTAGCTTTAGTAAGCACGTTTTTATAGTCGATTAGCTAATGTTAATACGAACTTTCTTGAAGGTAGAAACGCAAGCATCGAAGAAGGACAATCTACCGATAGAATTGTTAAATGATAGAGGTATGTGAGGCTAGTCCTTTCTTTCTAAGGCATGAATCTTATGGCATGATTTTCCCTCCTTCTCCATGAATCTCCTACATTCCGGAAAATTAAGAGTTTATGTTCATGAATAGCCGTATGAGATAAGGGATATGTTACGAACATGATAATGATGATGATGAGCTTAAGTCTAAAGATTCTAGAGTTCATGATATGATGTATCTATAAGCTAATGATGTTAACTACGATCCATTGATGTTGTTTATTGTATACACTCACCTTATATGCTAATTCCTTCAAGGTGAGGTAGAATGCTTATAAATGCTCCATAATGGAATCGGGGGTTTACGACCTTATGTCACCCCGATAAAGTATAGTTGTCTTTGAGTTTCTATGCATGCATTATGATGAGTACATGATGATGATATTACAATGCCCATGTATGGCCGGGGAGACACCGCTAAGGCGGGCAGCGTATACACCATGTCTAGACGGCATGGGCAGATGCCACTAGTGGGCGGCATGAGATGGTACCCCGGACACGGGAGGCCTGGACGTGGGCTAATGATTATCACACCGTACCTATAAGGTCGGACAGCTTATACATATATGCATACATGATATGATGATGATATGAATTAAGCCAGCATGCATTATTTCTTTTATAATTGACAGTCAGTTACAGGTTGCTCCTTATTTGATGCTTCCTTATTTCATTGATGTATTATTATTGTTGATGCCTTACATACTCAGTACAATGTTTGTACTGACGTCCATTTTCTTTGGACGTTGTGTTCATGCCCACAGGTAGACAGGGAGGTTATCCCGACTCGTAGGAGCTGTTAGCTAACATGAGAGCACTCCATTTTTCTGAAGGTGCCATTGACTTATTCTTTTGTGTATATACATGTATTTTGGGCACGACGGGATCCTGCCCCATCCATATGTCTAGTACTCTAGTAGAGGCTCGTAGATGCGTATGTGCGGGTAGTATAGTCTCACGGTTTCTCATCGTATGTATATATATATATATATATATATATATATATATATATATATATATATATATATATATATTACTTTGATTGCTGAAGGGCTTATGTATATAATGGTAATTATGTTCAAAGTAAAAAGTGGTTTTCCTATGATTTGAGAATAAGATTAATAAATAAATGCTTGATGTGTACGATGGGTAATGGTACGAGTGGTGCTCGGTGGTTAGCCCCGGGTACCCGTCATGGCCCCTAGTTGGGTCGTGACACATGGTGAGTTCAATAATATTGAGAAAGTTAATCTATATGTGGCTGCTTATAAGGCTGGGTTCCATTTGTTGTCTCGCTATGCCCTCCAGCTTCTGCCTACTGAGGAGGAGAGGGTTAGGAGATTCATGAAAGGGTTGAACACTGTTCTTCTGTTGTTAGCTCTTCAGCTTGCAGTAATAAGTGCTTCCTTCAGGAAGTGGTGGATCATGTTAGGACCGTCGAGGGTGTTAGAAAGGATGATTATAACAAGTACGCGGAGAAAAAGTCCTGAAAGGGTGGCAGTTTTAGTGGATCTTTCTCTAAGGTCCAAAGTTCCCAGGTGTATTAGGGACGCCCGGTTTAGTCAGCCATGCAGGCTTCAGTTGGAGACCTATCAGGGGCTAGTCAGTGCTATTCTGATCAGCCAAGGGATTTACAGGCCAGATCTCCAGATTATGGTGGTAATTCGGCTTCATAAGCTTTTGTTCAGTGTCTGACCCTAGACCTCGGATGCTTTGAGTATGGAGAGACGGGGCATTTTAAGAGAAATTATCCCAAACTTAGGCCAGGTTGTTAGTGTACTCAGTTTCAGGCTCCCAGAGCTCCAGCATCAGGCAAAGGGGGAGGATCTTATGATGGTAACTGTGCTCAGTCTGGGTTTGGTGGTCACACGGCTAGTACAGGTGGTACCCAGCCTAACAGAGGTGGGTTTCAATCTGGTAAAGGTGGACATCAACCCGGTACGGGTGGAGCTCATATAGGACAGGTTGATCGCAATGGTTCGTAGGCTATTGGTGGACGGGTTCATTGTTATTGCTTTTCTTGCAGGACAAAGGCTGACAGCCCAGATGCAGTCATTATAGGTAACATCTCAGTTTGTCACCGGATGATGTCTGTATTGTTAGACCCAGGTTCGTCATTTTCATATGTGTCGACATATTTCTCTATGGGTTTTGATATGGTCTGTGATTTGCTTGATGCCCCTATACATGTATCTACTCCTGTTGGAGACTCTGCAATTGTAGATAGAGTTTCTCGATCTAGTACTGTCACACTTATGAGGTATGGCACCTGGGTTGATTTAGTGATTCTAGACATGATAATTTGACGTCATCCTGGGTATGAGTTGGTTAGCTCCTTATCATGCAATTTTGGACTTTTATGCCAAGACAATCACCTTATTTATGCCCGGGGTGCCTAGACTTTAGCGGAAGGGTAACCTTAGTCCCTCCCCAAAGAAAATTATTTCCTTTATTCGTACAAAGAAGCTAGTTGATAGGGGGTGCTTGGGTTATTTGCCACATATTCGTGATACCGGTGTTGGCGGTCCGTCTCTTGAGTCAGTTCCTGTGGTACGTGAATTTGCGGCGGTGTTAGCCGCAGACTTGCCAGGCATGCCACCGGATCGTGATATTGGTTTCTACATTGACTTAAAGCCCGGGACCCGCCCTATTTCTATTTCTCCATATCGGATAGCACTAGCAAAGTTCGGAATTAAAAGAACAAAATCAGGATCTTCTAAGTAAGGGTTTTATTTGTCTGAGCATCTCCCTGTGGGGCTGTCACGACCCGACTTAGGGCCGTGATGGGTACCCGGGGCTAACCACCGAGCACCACTCGTACTACTACTCGCCATACTCATTAAGCCTTGTTTTCATACATATATTCATAATCATAAGAAAAATCATTTTCTTTTAAGAACATAATTAGTCTTATATACATAAGCCTTTTGGCTATCAAAATGATAATACAAATATATATATTGTAGTAACCTCGTGGGACCATGTAACCCACACTTCGTATCTACGAGCCTCTACTGGAGTGTTAGACATAGGGACGGGACAAGACCCCGTCATGCCCAAAATATACATGTTCACAAAAGAATAATCATAAGCACCTCTGAACAATAGAGTGCTCTCAAATCAGCTGCTAGCTCCTATGAGTCTGGAACAGGATCACCTCCCTATCTGCCTGTGGGCATGAACACACCGTCCAAAGAAAACGGACGTCAGTACGAACATTGTACTGAGTATGAGAGGCATAAACAATAATGATACGTCAATGAGATAGTGAAAACATCAATAAGGAGCAACTGTATATGACTGTCTCTTATAAAAGAAATGACACATGCTGACTTACTCATAATCATCATCATATCATGTATGCAATAATGTATAAGTTTCCCGTCCATATAGGTACGGTGTGATAATAATAAACCTGCGTCCAGGCCTCCCGCGTCCGGGGTATAAGCTGCCCACTATAGTGGTGTGTATGTCTGCCCGTCCATATAGGTACGGTGTAATATCATCATCATAATATGCTCATCATCATATGCTTATTATAATACATGCATAAAGACTCAAGGACAACTATATTTTATCGGGGTGACGTAATGTCATGATCCCCCGATTTCATTATGGAGCATTCACAAGCATTCTACCTCACCTTGAAGGAAACAATATATCAGGTGAGTGTATACAATATATGACATCATTAAATTTATGATACTCTGCCTCACCTTGAAGGAAATAATATATAAGGTGAGTGGATACAATGAATGACATGCTTAACTTAATGGTATTCTGCCTCACCTCGAAGGGAATAATGTATGAGGTGAGTGTATACAACATACGACATCATTAACGTTACAAAAACGTCATATCATGAACTCTAGAATCTTTATACTTAACTAATCATCATACTTATTGAACTCATAATACGTCTTTCATCTCATATGGCTATTTATGAACATAAGCTATTAGTTTTCCGAGATATAGAGGATTCATGGAGAAGAAAGAGGATTCATACCACCAGATTCATGCCATAGAAAGAAAGGACTAGCCTCACATACCTTTGTTGTTTAACTACTCTATTGCTTGCTCGTTCTCCTTTAATGCTCATGTCTTTACCTTCGAAAGAATTCGCATTACATTAGCTAAGCGATTATAAGAAAGTGGTTAGTAAAGCTAGAGAAAATTGGGCAGCATTTCCTTTGTTTATACAACTTTTCCCATATTCTATATCAACTCCCAAACAACCTTAACAACATTCATAATATCATAAATAACAATCATCATTTATCTACATTATCCACATTTCACAATTTCACTTCAATTTCCCCATAATCATGGTCATAATTCACTATTACGTTCTTGTTCTAAATGTCATTCATAATCTATTTACAATCACAACATATCCATATTCATGATCCATCCCAAACTACTACTCAACAATAGCACTATTCCCACATTTATGACCCATTTTCTATATTCTTTAACAATCCAAGTGTTTCCACTTCACAATATCTTAAACATCATGAAAATATCATAACACTTACCTTAGATATTGTGGGAACAAGCCTTGAGTGGTATTACCCTTGTTGCACCAAAACCCTAGCTCACTTCTCTTGAAATTTCTTGGCTTAGATGACTTTAATGTGCTTCACACTCTTGATTTTTGTTGGTTTGATGAAGTTGATCATCAATTTCCCTTGGTTCCTTGTGGATGAAGAGTGGAGAATATTCTAGAGAGTTCTTGACTTGTGTAGGAGAGAAAGGAAATAAAATGAACTTGGGTCTCCTTTTAATAACTTAAAATCTGATCCCGTCGGACAATTATACGGACACTTATACGGTCCGTATAAACTTATATGATCCGTATAAGTGACTGTGAAATGGACCCTCCAGTTTCTCTTCTCTGTGACCATTATACGGTCTGTATAATTTTATACGGTTTGTATAAGTGACTGTATAATCCCACCAGCGAGGGACCTTCACTGTGATGGTTCTGCGGTCTATTATACGGACCGTATAATCGATTGTATAACTCATCAGTTCACTGAATCTTATTTTCGTCACTTCGTTTGATCTCCGATCCTTAGGGAACCTTCTTAACACTTGTTTAGCACTTCATTAACAATCTACGGGTCATTATAACTCTTCTCCAAAACGTCTTTAAACTCTCATTAATTCGATACTCGAAATTCTTGGCCGACACGCAACATATAACTTGCTTTCCGTAACAACTTTCTTCCCTTGCCTTAAATGTCTTTGAAATCTCAATTAGGGTCATCAAATGTTATTTCTTACTTATCAAAACATCGTATACGTCATACCATTCGTTGTCCTATTCACTGTACGTTAACGGGGAATTTTTCCAAGGTGTAACAGGGGCGCTTCCGTACTGTTCGTGAAAAAGAAATATAGGACCATGCGAAGTGCATTAACTACTGCTAGTTAAATAAAGTCACCATCCAAAATAAGTAACCCATCCCTTGTATTGATGATTTGTTTGATCAGTTTCAGAAGGCTTCTATGTATTCAATAATTGATTTGGGATCGGGTTATCATCAGTTGAAAATTCGGGCAGAGGGTATTCCTAAGACAACTTTTCGGACTAGATATAAGCATTATGAATTTCCTGTTATGTCTTTTGGGCTTGCTAATGCCCCAGCTGCTTTTATGGATTTGATTAATAGAATTTTTAAGCCATACTTAGACTCCTTTGTGATAGTATTTAGTGATCACATCCTGGTTTACTCGAAGAGTAAAGGACATCATGAAAAGAACTTGAGGGTTGTTTTTCTCTGAGGGGCAGGGAGTTGTATGCCAAGTTCTTTAAGTGTGAGTTTTGGCTTGCCTCCATGTCCTTCTTGGGGCATGTGTTTTCAAAAGAAGGGATATGGTTGATCCTAAAAAGATCAAAGCAGTGAGAGATTAGGCTAGGCCTACATTAGTGATAGATATTCGTAGCTTTGCGAGGTTGGCCAATTACTATTGTCGGTTCGTGAAGGGTTTTGCTTCGTATTTAACCCGTTTGACTCAAAAGGTGGTACCTTTTCGGTGGTCCAACGAGTGTGAGGAAAGCTTCAAAAAGCTCAAAATTCTATTGACTACAACTCTTATTCTGTCTTTGCCCGTGGAGGGCAAGGACTTTATGGTTTATTGTGATGGTTCTCATTCTTGTTTGGGTGCTGTTTTGATGCAGGAAAAGAGGGTGATTTCTTATGCTTCTAGATAGCTGACGATTCATGAGAAGAACTATTATACTCACGACTTGGAGTTCGCAGTTATGGTTTTGCGCTGAAGACTTGGAGGCACTATCTCTACGGTGCCCATTGCGAGGTATTTACTGATCATCGCAGTCTTAAACATGTGTTTACTCAGAGGGATCATAATTCTAGGCAGCCGAGATGGATGGAGTTTCTTAAGAATTATGATATTACTATCTTATATAATCCTGACAAGGCAAATGTGGTGGCAGATGCCTTGAGCAGGAAATCAGCTATCATGGGTAGCTTGGCTTGTTTGATTGCGTCAGAGTGTCCATTGGCCAGGGAGGTTTAGACTCTGGCTAACTATTTCATGTGGCTTGATATGTCTAATTCGGGTAGGATGTTGGCTTGTGTTAAGGCGAGATCATCATTTCTGGAGTAGATTAAGGCCAGAAAGTTCAAGGATACGAGTTTGAGTAAGATTCGCATTAAGGTCTTGTGTGGTGAGGCCACGGAGGTCATGATGGATGATGAGGGTGTGTTGAAAATCAAGGGGCGTGTTTGTGATACCCATGTTGATGATTTGATTAAAACAATTTTAGCGGAGGCTCACAGTTCTCGATTTTCCATTCATCCTAGTGCGACCAAGATGTATCGTAACTTGATACAGCACTACTGTTGGGCTAGGATAAAGCGTGATATTGTTGAGTTTGTTGCATAGTGTTTGTATTTCCAGCAGGTGAAACACGAGCACCCGAGACCAGGGGGTACGCTTCAGAGGATGCCCATTCTAGAGTGGAAGTGGGAGAAGATAGCGATGGATTTTGTGATTGGTCTTCCGAAGACCTTAGGTAAGTTTGATTCAATTTGGGTCATTGTTGATAGATTGACCAAGTCTCCCTATTTCATATACGTTCATATTACCATACTGCTCAGAAATTGGCCCAGTTTTATATCCATGAGGTTGTTTGTCTGCATGGGGTTTCTATTCCATCATATCTAATAGAGACATGGCATTTACATTTCGGTTTTGGAAGACTTTGCATTCCGAATTGGGCACTAGATTGGACCTTGGTACAACTTTTCACCCTCAAATAGATGGCCAGTTTGAGCGGACCATTCAGGTCCTAAAAGATTTGCTCCGAGCTTGTGTGATTAACTTTGGTGGCCATTGGGATCAGTTCTTACCATTGACAGAGTTTGCATAGAAGAATAGTTACCACTCGAGCATTGATATGGCCCCATTTGAGGCTCTTTATGGAAGGAGATGTAGGTCTCCTATCGGGTAGTTTGATGCATTCGAGGTAAGGCGATGGGGTACTGATCTTTTTAGAAAGTCGTTAGATAAGGTTAAGGTGATTCAGGAAAAGATCTTGGCGGCTCAGAGTAGACATAAGGAGTATGCGAATCGAAAGGTCCGAGATTTTGAGTTCATAGTAGGAGAGCTGGTCTTGTTAAAGGTCTCACCCAATGAAGGGTGTGATGATGTTTAGAAAGAAAGGTACACTTAGTCCTAGATTCATTGGTCCATTAGAGGTTCTTAATCGTGTGGGGGATGTAGCCTATGAGTTGGCTTTGCCCCCAGGTTTGTCAGGTGTCCATCCAGTGTTCCATGTCTCTATGTTGAAGAGATATCATAGTGATGGTTCATTTATCATTCGTTGGGATTCGGTCTTGTTGGATGAGAATCTGTCTTATGAGGAAGAGCCTATTGCAACTCTAGATAGAGAGGTTCGTAAGCTGAGGTCGAAAGACATAGCGTCAGTGAAGTTTCAACTATCCCCAGCTTTTCACTGAGTTAGGTACCTTTTTCCTTGTTTCTGTTCCTTGTCCATTCGGGGACGAACAGGTGTTTAATTGGTATCTGATGTAACAACTCGCTAGGTCCTTATGAGGGTGTCTTAGTAAACTTGACCTCCATTTCAAATTATGAGGCCGCGCGTTAGTCCGTAGCGTGTTTTTATGTATATGTGTATATTTAGTTTGCGTCTGTACGACCTCGGATTGGTGTTAGCATTTTTGGGTGAAAAACTAGTGGAAAAACCTGAGATACTGGTCAATATGGACCGCTTTAGCGGTCGTGGTACTGCTATAGCCAGTCCGCCGTAGAGGGTAGGTGGTCACCGCCGTGGGAGCAGGAAAAGTTAGTGAGGTCCGCCATAGCGGGACCGCTACAGTAAAAAGTCGACCACTGTAGTGGTCGACGGGAGGCAGAATCAGCGTTTCATATTCTTTATTCCGAACTCAAATCTATTTTATTGTTTTTTATTCATCTAAGTTTATAGATTTTCATTCCCTAGGGTGGTAATTCAAGTTCTAATGGATGAGAATGATGTATTGAGACCTAGGGTTTCATAAAGAGTGTAACTTTAGCATAAAAACTTCTTGTAAAAGGGTTGAATTGATTAGAAACCCATGAATTAGAATAGTATGATCATTGGGAGAGAGGTAATGATGTGTTCACCATAAGTGGTAGTTCAACCAATTGGAAAGAGTAGAACTAAGCAGGTTTCCTTTTCCAAATTGTTGTATTGTTTGAGTAGATGATTAAAATACTCATGTAGCGCTATATTTCTAGACTGTGAACATTCTGAGGCGTTGCAGAAAGAAAAGGCTCACGTGAAATAACTTGCATTATTCCAGTGCGGCGTTGGGGTAGGTTACGGTTTACTTGAGTTAGACACTAATTAGTTGATTGTATATGTTATGAAATTGATAGGAGAAAGCAAGATTAGGTCTCCAAGCATAAAGTGGATTTGGAAATTCCTAAGTTTGATATTGGTTGATTGTTTATGTGATGAACTATTATGATTTGATAAAGAAGAAGCTAATGAATACATCTTCTTGTTGACTTGGAGTAATCCCTTATTCATGCTATTGATGAATAGATTCTTGAGTCTTGATATGACTTGTTCATGGTGACTTACATTCCTTGATATTAATTCATTTATTGCTCAAATTCCTTATTGATTGTTGGAACGGAAATACATTGAGATGAGAAAGAACATATAAATATGAAAAGGCACATTTGATAGGGGGTGAGGATGTGGCCTAGTTATGGGCTCGTGATCCAAGGTTAGTTACAGATCGAGTAGTACATAGACACCATGGGTCCCCGGCAGGTCATGGTTGTTTGGGCAAACAATACCGTTTAGCATGTGTGTACGGATATGTGACAGAGATGACATAATTCGTGAGTTACTGTTGTCTTGGTGATGACATGGATTGAGCTACTTTTATTGATTGTTGTTTGTGTGGGCTATCTTCTTTCAATGTTGGATGATTCTTGATCATAATTTCATATGGTTATGTGTTGTTGGGCCTATCTGTGTATTCTATTGATTTTATGATTTTATGCATGATACTAATCTTAGTCGGCCTATGATATCTACCGGTACATAGTGTTTGTACAAATACTACCTTGCTGCATTCAATTGAGTGCAGATTGTGATCCAGAGACATCCACCAGACCTCGTATTTAGCGTGAGGCCAGTTTCCGGTAGATTTGAGGGTGAGCTCTTATCCATGCCAGACCGCCTGAAGATCTTCTCTTATTAATGTCTACTTTCATTCCATAGATTACTTACGTTATTTCCAATTGTTATTGCCTTAGACAGTTTATGTTAGAGTCCTTGTGCGATGACTTTTGAATTTTAGGGTTGTAATAGTTAGACTTGTGCATTCGTTATTTGATTATGGCATGACTAGATGCTTTGGGTAATTATTATAATTGTTATGTCCTTGAATTGTCTAAAAGTGGTTAATTAATTGATAATCGGTTAGATAGTTGATTAAGGGGATGGTTCGCCCACTAGGGGATTTGTGTGGGTGCCACTCACGGTTACTTGGGTCGTGACAAATTGATCATGAATAAGCTTGACCATCTTCACTGCTTGTTGAATCAAATCTGGCCCTACTAACTTAGTTTCCCCCACTTCAAACAATCCAATAGGTAACAAACACTTCCGCCTATATAAAGCCTCATATAGGGCCATCTGGCTACTGGAATGATAGCTATTATTATACACGAACTCAATAAGTGGAAAGTGATCAGCCCAACTACTTCTGAAGTCTAACATACATGCCCGTAGCATATCCTTGAGGGTTTGAACAGTATGCTCAGCCTGTCCGTCTGTTTGGTGGTGAAATGCAGTGCTAAGACTCACCTGAGTCCCCAAACCCTTTTGGGAGGATCTTTAGATATTAGTTGTAAATCAAGCACCACTTTCGGAGATAATGGATACTGTAACACCATGAATTCGTACTGTCTCCTTGATATAAAGCTTCGTATAATCATCGGCTGAGTAAGTAGTCCTGACAGGTAGAACATGGGCTGATTTTGTAAGTCTATCAACAATCACCCATATTGAATCAAACTTACGCTGAGAACGGGGCGAGCCTGTAATGAAATCCATATTAATTACTTCCCATTTCCACGTCAAAATCTCGATAGCTTGCAATAATCCACCAGGGTTCTAATGCTCAATTTTCACCTACTGACAGTTATGACACTGGGCTATGAATTCTTTTATGTCTCTCTTCATTCCATCCCACCAATAAATTTCCTGAAAAATATTCATACATGTTCGTCATTCCCGATGAATAGAATAACGGGAGTAATGAGCCTCTCCCATAATCTGACGACGTAATCCTGCAATATCAAGAACACACAGTCTGCCTCGATATCTGAGAACTCCATCTGCAGAAATCTCGAATGGTGTCTTCTTCTTTTGAGAGGCTGTATCTTTATAATGAACTAACATATGATCCTCATACTAGCGCTCCCTAACCTCAGCTACTAAGGATGAGACTGCCGCATCGTGAATACTAATTCCCGTATATATCACACCCCATCCTGGGTAGGGCGTGATTGGCACCCGGCACTTTACGGAAACCGAGTGAACCAACTATTAACTTATATCCTTCGTGTCTCAAATGGAAACAATTGGATCAAGAGGATAAATGTGAACATAATATCGTGCATACGTATATGTACATTGGACCCATAGTGCCAACATTACTATCGTCACACTATGACTAAGTTGTACACAGGAACTGTCTGCAAAGCCTCTATGAACATGATTGAAGTATACAAGTCGAGACAGGGCCCCCGACATACCCTGAACAAAATCATACATATATATATGTATATCTATACTCGGCAGTGCTCCAGAAAGAGATGGAGCTCACCAATCAGAACTAGTACCTGAAGGCAGCCTACTATGAAAGATCCTTGTCTCGTCTATCTACACCTGCGGGCATGAACGCAGCGTCCACAAGAAGGGACGTCAGTACGAACAATGTACTGAGTATGTAAGGCATGAATAGTAACATATTAAGAAATACCGAACATAAAAATTAATATAATGAACGTATGGGGATAAAGTAATATAAACATGATCAACCTGTGCCTTTGAATGCCCTTTTAAGGCAAATGTCGTGCATGCTTAGCTTTTTAAGACTTTTTCCATACATATCCATACATATATAATATCTCGTCCGGTCTTTAAGGCGCGGTAATATGTATATATAGATACATATATTTATATACATATAGCATTTTACATGGTGTTATCTTACCCGGCCCTTTCGGGACTCGGTGTCATCTTACCCGGCCCTTTCGGGACTCGGTGTAATCTTACCCGGCCCTTTCAGGACTCGGTGTCATCTTACCTGGCCCTTTCGAAACTCGGTGTTATCCCCAGGTGATCAGTGGGATGCAATGCATACATATATACATACACATAAAAATGCATAAATGAAATCAACATCATCATTAGCATTACCATTATCATCATTTCAATCCTTGAAGGATCAACCATCGCAAGATGAAATCGACGATGTCACAGGAGTCTCGAGAATCATGAACTTAGGTAGCACTGGAAATAGAATCGTTATCATCGCTATATCTCACCTCGAAAGAACGAGTAACATGAGGTGAGACCCTCAATAATAAGTACGGTTAAGGGATTCATGGAATGGCTCAATAGTCTCATAATGCCTTCAAATCATAGCTTCGGAGTTTCAAAAGAAGAGGATCATCATCATCGTCACAATCATCATAGAACATATTCCATTTAACATCATAAGAGGCTTTAAGAGTCATGACCTTCTAGCTTTTGGAAACAAGGCGGTTATGGAAACATTTATGGAATCATAACATAGGAATCATGCCTTTGAAAGAAAGGGACGAGCCTTAACATACCTGTTCAACCTTCTATTAGCTACGCTTATTCGTCCGAGCTCGCAAGTCTACATTTAAGAGGATTTTAATTAACATTAGCCTCTTATCGCACACTTATTCTAAGTTTCAAATCAAAGTATTCTATATTCTGCCGAAAATCGGGCAGCATCTCCCCTGTTTATATGCCTTGCCCGAATTCTCAATTCAACAACCAACACAACAATAACAATACCAACATTAATAACATCATTTCCCATACCAAAGTATTATATAAAACAACCCACACACTGTTTTCCAACTTCCATAACTACTCAACTCAACCGCTCTATTTCCGTGAATAAGCCAGTATTAACATAAACAGGAAGAGATCCATACCTTTCTCCCTTTAATATTGCTGTATCTTCACTTTTTCACGCTAATTTTAGGCCACCACATGCCGCTACATGATTCTGCAACAATAACTATACGCTATCCGGACCGGAATTTAGAAATTATACCTGGTTTGGGTTAAAAAGTTGGCTTGGGGGGTTGGGAAGAAGTCTCCAGATTTTTGGAGATGTCTTGGGGTGTTTGATGAAGAAAAATGAGGGGTAAGCCCCTTTAAATAGCGGTCCAGGTTTTGCCTGGACTTACTTAAAATTCCTTCAGCGCGATCGCGCCCCCTTTGGGTGCGTTCGCGCTGGCTTAATTTTTCATCCTGCGCATTCGCTCAGTAAAAATGTCATAAATCTTGATCCCGATATCGTGTGAGGGTCCACGACCTATGTTTGGAAAGCTAATTCAATTATATACAACTTTAATCCTTGGTGGTTGTAGAAATTCGAAACATACAATATCGTTTTGGCCCCTCCAATTCAGATCATCCGAAAATGTTTCCTTAAATCGTCCTTTTAGAGGGCTTATGCCCATATTTGGCTTAAGGGTCCTTCTTAGGACTTTCTCAACTTTCCATGTACTACTCATATATCTCTTCATATATCCTTTATAAAACTCCAGTGTGTGGGCCCTACTTGGCTTACAGTGACGAGGGCTTTTCATCAAGCAACATATGGACCGATTCACCCTCCTATGGTCTCCAAATGTCATACATATATGTATTCTTATACTCAGATCATCTAATCTTCATCCCTAATCCTTGTATAACTTCACTCTTTTCCGAGCTCGTACCACGCCGTCTATGATCTTGTAACGCAAAATTTTTCGGGGTGTAACAGTATCGCCCAAGTCCAATAATCGAACTCTTAGGCTAGCTAACTGCTGAAGCTCACGAACTAACTCCCTCTTTTCAAGCTAAACATAAGATAAGATTCCCACAGACCTGCGGCTAAGGGCTTCAGCTACTATGCTCGCCTTTCCGGGATGATACAAGATACTAACATCATATTCTTTCAATAGCACCAACCATCGCCTTTGACACAAATTCAACTCCTTCTGGTTGAAGATATGCTGAAGGCTCTTATCGTCCATATAGATATCAACATTAACGCCATACAAATAATACCTCCACATCTTCAATGCATGGATCATCATGGCTAATTCTAGGTCATGGGTCAGGTAGTTCTTCTCATGCTTTCTCAACTGCCTCGAAGCATAAGCAATAACTCTACCATGCTACATTAACACACAACCAAACTCAACGCCTAAGTGTCATAACTAGTGCTGAAGTCAATCTAATTTTCAACTCCTGAAAGCTGTGCTCGCTAGCATCCGCCCACTGGAACTTAGCTAAATTTTGTGGTTCGGTTTTGTCAGTGGTGCAAAAATGGAAGAAAAACCTTCTACAAATCTCCTATAATAACCTGCCAAACCTATGAAACTATAAACCGCCATGGGTATTGTAGGTCTTGGCCAAGTTTTCACAACTTCATATCCACCCTAATACCTTCGTCCGAAATAATATGCCCTAGAAAAGTCACAGAATTCAACCAGAACTCACATATAGAGAACATTGCATACAAATTTCGAGCTTGAAGAACTTCAAGTACAACACATAAATGATTCGCATGCTCTGCCTCTAACAGAGAGTATACTAGAATATCATCGATAAACACAATCACAAACAGATCTAGCAAGGGTCCGAATACACTGTTCATCAAATTCATAAATACCGCCGGTGCATTCGTCAACCCAAACGACATTATATGAAACTCGAAGTGACCATATCTGGTTCTGAAAGCTGTCTTCAAAATGACTTTCACTTTAACCCTCACCTGGTGATATCCTGATCTCAAATCTATCTTTGAGAACCATTTAGCACTCTGTAATTGATCAAATAAATAATCAACCCTCGGAAGTGGATACTTATTCTTTATTGTCACCTTAATCAACTGCCTATAATCAATACACATCCGCAATGAGCTGTATTTCTTCCTTACAAACAGCACAGGCGCTCTACATCGTGATGTACTAAGCCTGATAAAGCCTTTCTCAAGCAAGTCCTTCAACTGGTCCTTCAATTCCCTCAACTCAGCAGGTGCCATCCTATAAGGAAGAATAGATATTGGCAGAGTAATTGGTAATACGTCAATAGCAAAGTCAGTCTCCTGCTTTGGTGGAAGACCTGGAAGCTCGTCCATGAATACATCTGGAAACTCATTAACTACTGGAACAGACTGAAGAGTCGGTGGCTTGGCTTTTGTATCCTGAACCTGGACTAAATGATAAATACAATCCTTGGCAATCATCTTCCTTGCCTTGAGGTAGGAAATAAACCAACCTCTTGGTAATGCTGTACTACCCTGCCACTATAGAACTGGCTCTCCTGGAAACTAAAATCGAATCATCATTGTTCTACAATCAACATGAGCATAACAAAAAGACAACCAATCCATACCAGTAATGACATCAAAGTCTACCATATCTAATTCAATAAAATCTACCATAGTATGACAATTACAAACTATAACCACACAATCTACATATACCCATCTAGCTATTACTGGATCACCAATGGGTATAGACACCTCAAAAGGTTTAATTGACTCGAGTTTCACCCCGAACTGATCAGCAATAAAAGGAGTAACATACGACAATGTTGAACCCGGATCAATGAACCATATAAATCACAAAGAAGATACTGATAGTATACCTATAACCATAAGATCTTATCTACTAGACAATGCATAAATGTGGTTCTGAGGACCGCTTGAGTTGTACGCTCCCCATCTGCCCCTACCACGACCTACTAATGTCTGAGAGCCTTTCCCTGGATAGCGTACTAATGATGAACCAGCTACCGATACTGTAGGCTGAACTATACCTCTACCACCTCTCGACGGACACTTGGCCTAGCTGACCACAAGCATAACAAAAATCTGAACCCAAGAGGGACTGTCCAGTGTGTAACCTACCATACTGAGTACATCGTGGTAAAGGTGGCCTCATCTGGCCTGAATCACCTCTCTGCTGAGAACTTGAGGCCCTGGAACCTTGACCATGTCCTGAATAAGTAGGTCGATCAAGTCTCTGACCTGCAAACTGTGGAGGTGCACTAGCCGCTGAGGGGCATGAATGCCTATGATACTACTGCCTCTAACCCTCTTTAAACTCACTAACAACACCTGAAGATCTGGCCTTCTTACTCTTACTCCTATCATGCTCGTGTTCAGTCCTCCGCTGCTGCTTACGCTTATCTAGATTTTGAGCATGCGCCTGATTACAAGAAATATCTATACTTGTCTTAAGAGAAGCTGTCATGCAGTCATCAATTATGTGTGGTCCTAATCCACTCACAAACCGATAAGCACGATCTCCTATCTGAGCTACAACAGCTGGAGCATATCTAGCCAATGAATTAAAGCTAAGATTGTACTTTCGAACACTCATATTCCCCTTTCTAAGGTTCAGGAACCTATCAGCTCTTGCTCGTTGAATCTCTGGCGGCAAATAATGTCGAAGAAAGGCATCTGTGAATTGCTTCCATAGGCGTGGAGGTGCGTTAATCCTTCTATATGACACACAGGTCTTATACCAGTGAACGACAACATTTCGTAATCTATAGGAAGCCAACTCCACTGACTCAATGTTTGAAGCATGCATCACCCACAACGTTCTCAACATCCCATCTATAAAGTTCTACAGGTCCTCATTTGGTTTCAACCCAAAGAATTCTTGAGGGAATAAATTAATAAAATCTCAAACCCTTGCACTAGCAGCCCTATCGCACTAACCCGTACCCTGACGCTGGGCCTAAGCGGTTACTATCTGAGTCAACAACAGAATATCCTTTATTACTCTTGTGGTATCAGAGCTAGTTCATCCTTTTGAAGGGAGGAGCATTTTAGTAAAATATGTCTGAGTCAATTCCATCCTCGTCCAACCCATGTAAATCCCTTCCAAAAATAAATATATCTCGTACTCTTTATAAAACACTTTCCTGTAAATAAGATTACCTTTAAGAAGTAGATATCCTACATGATGAAAATAAAGTGTCTCCAACCGACCTACCCTTCATAAATCCATATCCCGCTTTTTACAAAAAGACATGTTCCCCGTGGCCACAAATCCATTCCCTGGTCCAACAAAAACCTAAAGTAGCTATAGAATGCATCAATGCCTCAAAACTTTACCAGCACCCGATTCTTGAAACTCAAGAGGAACAATTTATCACTTTACTAATTTCAGATGATTTTCCTAGATAGTGGAAAAATCATGGTTTCATACATATCCATTTTGTTTTTGCTAGAATTGCGTTGACATATCATGGAAGAAAAGGCCAACCTGTCGTGGCTCGCCTTGCTCTTCTTGATACCAGATATCAAGACTATTAACATGCGAATTTGTGTACCACAGAAGTCACTCTAAATGCTGGGACAGTTTTTGTCACTATATTTCCAAACTTCAACATGTCCTTGTATGATCCATAACTAACGGAGGCTTTAAAAATCCAAGTCTAAATCCAAGGTGCTTCACAAGCTAGAGATGATATTCAAGCTACTCAACATTATCAAATAGCTTGGCGAGTTCAGAACCATGCTATGGATCTCTCTTTTCCAGGTGGAGAAAATGCTTTGCTCTTAAAAGTAAATACTACCAACGGAACTACCATGTGCACCCAAATCCCAAAACAGCTCTCTAGGGAGGAACTTATCAATGCCCTTCTAGATTCATGGGTCACAAATTATGAAAAACTTAGGGAACCTGTGGAACTTCGTGAATCCTCTGAACCCACTTTTGTCAAAAAACAAGACAAAACAGTTTCCATAATTTTTGACCATTCTCACCTAAAAAAACCCATTAAAACAACCTTCTCCTTTCAGATGTACCAATCAACTTACAACATTCAACAGAAGCGGACCCAGAAAATTTCTCTTGGCAACTCCCAGGAATCATGAATGAACATGATTTCATAAAAGAGTTCGATAAGGATGGTGGTGATGTATAGTAGTTCAAATATCCTTTCACGAGACACTGCCCATGCAATATTGAGTGTGATTGTCAAGAATGTCTTGACGATGAAATTGAATGGGATGAACATTGATACGCTC
This sequence comes from Lycium barbarum, assembly GCF_019175385.1. Taxonomy (NCBI): domain Eukaryota; kingdom Viridiplantae; phylum Streptophyta; class Magnoliopsida; order Solanales; family Solanaceae; genus Lycium; species Lycium barbarum. Next base: position 102,154,834 of record NC_083338.1, on the reverse strand, counting down.
AAATTACACCTTTTATTAGTGTAAAGCAGATGATGTCAAATATATTAATCTATCAAGGTTAGGGTCGAATCCCACAGAAAATATAGTGCGAAAAAGTACTAAACTCGTAGAATGCTTAATTTAGGTCTAATGTCTTAATCCGATGATTTTTGTAAAAGTTAGTTGTTTATGACTAATGGCTAACATATTGATTTGGATTGTAATTTATGGTAAAAGAAACCAAGGTTGTTTCCCCTTTAGATAAGGTGTATAATCATGGGTATTGATCATGATATACTTCAAATTGATCGTTATATGAATGCACTTAACCTTTATATGAATCTCTATTATTTCCCAATAAATAAAGATTATCTCTTTCTATGATTTTCCCAAATATAAGAAAGTGAATATTCAAGAATGGTTAATTATGCCAAGTAAATTCTTTTTATTCCTAAGTGAATTTATTAAACAAAGTTTAAAGCTTTGAGTTCTTATTATTTATTCTTACCAAACCCTAATTATTTTCCCAAACAAATCAAGGTTTATGGCTTTAATCAATGTTTCCAACAATTAATTATGAATGAAGAATGAAGAATAAATAAACCTTAATAATGTGTATATCAATCACAAAACACCCATCATTGGGTTCACAACCCTAGTAAGGAAATTTAGCTACTCATGACAAAGAACAAAAAACAAGAATTTGAAGAATTCATAATTGCTTACTTTGGATGAAAAGAGGAATTGATAATACTTGAATTGATGTTTTGAATCTCCAAAGTCAAGAGAGTATTTAGTGTTCTAAGCCAAAAGTCAAGAAAATAATAACTGCTCGAAATAAAACCCTACAATGGACTATTTATAGGTTTTGAAACGTAAAAGTTACAGAATTACACTTTGGTCCCCCGACGACATAAAATACGGTCCGTAAACTAGTTTACACCTTGGTCTTCCTTCAAAATCTGGGCAACTGCAACATCATAGATTACGGACCGTATTTTGATTTACGATCTATATTCTGCTTGGTCGTATTTCAACTTGTAAAACCTCCACTTTCTGCCAAGTCTCTAAATGTTGAATACGCTTTGTTAAATACGGACCGTAAAGTGGAATACGGTCCGTAAAAGTTGTTCGTATTTTACCATCTTCTCAGCATGCCTTTCTGTTTTAGCTTATCTTTAATTACGCCCAAGGAATACGGGAGTATTTGAGAATACGTCCAGTATTTTTATATCAAGGCCACATTCTACACTTCAACAGTTTTCATCCCAAAATTGCTCCACTACCTGAAAAACACTAAAAACACGTTAAATTGCCACTAAAACTTCTCCAATTTCCCGGTACATCAACACCCTCAACTTAAATCTTTTGCGCTTCCTCAATCAAGTCATGTAACACAACGACTCGATCTAACATCTGGATGTAACAAAGTACTAATGGCTACAATGGTTTTAACTTCGAACTACAGGCATGCATGTTTATCACAAATAACCACCTCAACTTTCAAAATCAGTACACGACTCATACTCAGGACACTGCAACTCACAGTGAAGTTTCAATGCATGTCATAACATTACCACAAGCATCAATATATAAACAAACATTGTTTTTTATGGAATGCTCATAATTTCATCCGAATGCCATAACATAGACCAAAGAATGTCCCTAACACATATGTACTACACAATAGGGACTAAGACAAAGGAGAAGACAAGTCACTCTCTCACAAAGAAATTCACAGATGGCACTTACAGATACTATAGGCTTGCCCTCGTTTTCAATATTCTCATCTTTGGACATCTTAGTTATGATCACTCTAGGACTTTGTAGGGTGGTAATGTAGGTTTCGGGACGGGTATATACATATTTGATCAATAGTGGCTCCCCCTCCTTGAACGCTACACTTTTTTCTATTTTATTCACCCTTCTTACTTCGCTTCTTTACTTTATCCTGTAGGGTCGGTGTGACTTTATTGGACTAACACTAATAACCTCCTCTTTTTTTTCTTTTCAGATTATCCAGATTTTTTTTTCAACACTATGCTTATCAACACTGAACCCTACACCATATAACTTCGCTTCCACCCACAACTTAGGCCTTTAGCCTCATTCTCCACAGAATTCACCAAACAACACCCAACTTATTCATTTTTCACATTCATAACGTCAAGGAGGGATTTTGGTGCAAAAAATGGGATTATTCAAAGAAATGGTAAAGGCTCGTTAACTGCTAGTAAAAGAAAATAGGTCACATAGGCTCAAAATGGATAACTAAGGATCATTGCTCATTCATGTATGGACAAAAGCGTTTAGAAAGGGTTTCCAATTACACAAATATGGCCTAGGATCATTTCACAACAAACACATCCTTAGACTGCAAACACGACTACTCGGGCAAGTTCTAGATTGCAAGCACAATAAGTGAAAGAAACTAAAACTCACAACACACAATGGCACTGGAATTCAGCTTAACACAACATCCCAAGCAATCATTTAGCATACTTAATTCTCTCATAATTATCATATCATGAAAAGGACCAATCTCGTCAATTCCTAGTTATTCCTAAGTATTCATCAAAATTTTGAGGGGTTCCATTTTTTTTTACGTCTTTCAGAATCACAAATTAACATGCCGTAGGTTACTAAAGTACTACCTTATAAATCAAAACTACTCTATTCTACCTAATTAACCTAAACATGCCAATTTCGACAATAAAAACCCCTCAGGAAAGAACTCTGGAAAAGAAAAGCCGAGGGAGGGTTCCTAAACATATATTTACAATCCCACCCCCAACAGAAAAATCAAGCACTGGCCTCAGTGCGTCAATAATACGATCAAGAGACAAGGGAGTCATACCTGGGTGACCTAGGCACTATGCGTATCTCAAGACTGGCCGGCCTCATCAGGCGGCTTACTACTGGACTCGCCTGATTGTCGCTGTGGCTCAACTAAGGAATTATGGATGGCCTGCTGCATCTTCTTTTCCTCCATCTTCTTTAATCTCTTGGCCAGCTCCTCGGGATCCTCAAATGTATCACGGACCCTCTTGCCTTTGTCCCGCGCAAGGGACGCAGCATCCCCTTCTTCCTCAGACTCCATCAAATCCAACACCGGAATGATACTTGGAAAAGTGGCTCGTGGTGGTGGAACTGGTGCGGCTACTGTACCATGCACTTTAAGCACCTCAAGCACTTTCTTCAGACTCTCCAACTCACTCCTCAAATAAACAGACTCCCCACCGGGTGCGGTCTGCTCTCGAGTCACCAATCTAGACTCAAATCTATCTAGTCTAGCCTGATATACCTTGTGTTTCTTTTGGAACTCCTCACGGATCTCTGTAGTAGCCTTTGTAATCAATGTCTCCACTATCTTTACCACCTTTGGTTTGAACTGTTGCAGGATTCACCCTATCTTTCTTTCAGCCTTCACTACCTTGAATGCAATCTGACTATAGTTATCATGGCTGAAATTTAGCAACTTCAAATTTTGATCTTCAGGCTCTGTGGATGCAGCTGCAGTGGCAGACCCCGAGGGAGGACCATGTGTGATAGTTGTACCATAGGCTATCTCGGCTGCAGAAGCCGGTGTATCTACCGTCTCAACCGCAGCCTCGGTACTTGTGGCGACACTCTATGGAACACCTGTAGTGGTAGCAACAGGCTCAGTAGCAGTAGCATCAATATCGGGATCTACTGGATCAGTCCCAAAAGCATGGCTCAGACTCAACTCTAACTGAGTGTCGTCGTCATCACCGGACAGATTTACCTTATTGTCATCCTTGCCCAGAACCTTATTCTTCCTCTAATCTCCCACATAGACAGCTTTGATGGTGTTGTCCCATTCCGGAAGATGAAATATCCTCGCCCTTCTACACAACTCCGTGATAAGACACGGGAATACCATGGATTGCATGGTCTTGTGTGCCCTCACATGCAGCTCCTCATCACTTAGCTCCCCAATATCCATCGAATATTTTAATATAAACGAGGCAATAGTGATTGCTTGACTGGTTGAAAGAGTGTTGTCAGCCTGGGTTGGAGTGATCCAGTACTTAAGAAACGCCCACCAAAACTTGGCTTTCGTCGACAAGCAACTTTTAGTAATCTTCACTCTCCCATCATCTGTCAATTTCTGCTTGTGTGGCTGAGATGTGGTTGTGGCTGCAGTCCATTCCATCATAGACTTCTTGTCTTTCCTTACTCTCAAGTCTAGGAATAGGTTAAAATTGGTAGGTTCAACATAGTCATTGCCAAATAGAACTCTGTTGATGCCCTTGGAGGAAATGTCAACATGGGAGTTCCGGACGGTCACATTCTCCAACATAGGGACTTGATGCCAAGCGCAATTCGACTTTTTTAGATCCATCAACACATCCCCATATGCCGCATAAAATTCCCTCACCATGTGCGGATAATACTCTCCTGGCTCGTGAGTGAAGGCATCCAACTGATACATCCTGACGGTCTCATAAATTCGTGGACATGCCGAAACACCCTTGAAAATCAACCGCCGCTCCTCAAATATGCTCCTCTGCGGCTTGCGCCCATTTTCTGTCCCGGCCATCCATTGGTCATATAACTCTTTTGAACCTTTGACGGAGAACCTGAGTTTTTCTTCTCCAAACGCTTGGTCCAGATGGCTAATTTCGGACCCTCTGGTGGTGTATCAATATCCAAAGCTTACCTAGAACTTGTCTCCTTTGATCCACTCTCTTGCTCAGTTTGTTAGGTTGCCCCCTGCTTACAGCTTGCGCATCAGAATTCCCCTCTTCAGATTGGGAGGCTTCTGATGCGGACTTAGACGGTGTCATGTTTGGGGGCGTAGATGTGCCTTGTGTGGGGGCCACTCTGACCTTTGGTGGGCGTATAACATCTCGGTACTCGAACCCTAAATTTTATCCTTCAGAATTGGAGGGTTCATCCATCAATTTGAAGTTCGAGCCTACTTGTTTTACTATGCCCTTGCGTTGGGGCCCCGCTCTCCTTGTAGCATTTCTTTTCTGACCCATTCCTGCGAAATACATATCCTATTAGTGACTACGAAATAAATAAATAAAAGTTAAACAGATGCACTGTACATAAAAAGCTATGTTCTGTCGCTGGCCGTAAACTTAAAATACGGACCGTTAGTGAAATACGGTCCGTAACTCCGGTCGTATTGTGCCATCTCTATTTTTGGACCTCACTGTTTTTTTTTGGCTTTTCAATTTAATGACTAAAAACTGACCGTAAAGTGAAATATGGTATGTATCCTGAGTTCGTCTTTTGCTTCATACGGTCATAGAAACAGATTTTGTTTTGGTTGTTCAAGAAAACCTCAATCTCCTCAATTATCATGGTTTCACATTGTGTTTGGGGTTGGATAAATAAAAATTCACCCAATTTCATACCAAATTCTTTTCAATTACTCATGGTTCATATTATTGGTGGGCATACCAAAACTTGAAGTTTGAGATTCAAGGAATGGAATGCCCTCCAACCCATTTGGGTCCTAGTAACAAACTTCCCATGAGATTTACAAACTTAAAAACTTTATAAACCTAATACAAGATCATTAACAAAGATAAATTTCACAAAACCCTAGTGTAATCAACACCTACCAACTATTTCATACCCAAATTGAGTATATTAGAGTGGAGAGTGTCAGTCATACCTGTAATGATGAATACCAGATGACAACCTTGAAGAACTTTGGGAGAAAAATCACAAGAACACTTAAAACATTGGGCAGAGAGATTAGGGTTTTGGTTTGGTTAAGATGATGAATTGGATAGTATATAATGGTGTATTTATAGAGATGGGGAGTGGAAGATGATGGGTTTGGTAGTGGAAGGTCGTGGATTTTGTGACGGAAGAGTGGGAGTTATATTTGAAGTGGTGGGAATATGAAAAAAGGCGGCATATATTCTCCCTCTCTGCCCATTATTTAAGTAACTGCCCGTCGATGTTTTTTTTAAATCACCAAATACAGTCCGTAAAATGACATACGGACCGTATTTAATGATATTTGTTGAGACAGTGCACTGTGTTGTGTCATGAAGGATTACAACCAGGTTTACGGGCCGTATTTTATGGTCGTAATTTTTCATGTTGCAATACAGTGCTATTGTTTTGCGACATTGTCAAATATGCATTGTTTTATGCCTCGTATAGTGAAATACGGTCTGTAAATCCAAGGGGTATTTTGCAATGTTGCAAAACATCCTATTTGATGCTTAACTTATTTGCAAAACAGTCTATTTGATGCTTAACTTACCTGCTACTTATCAATGTTTTCTACAATATAGCCCTTCACCAAAACAAACGTTACCCTATATGCTTCTCTTTTTTTTTTATAGAAGAACAAAAGGAAATAAACATTACACTTGGATTGCCTCCCAAGAAGCGCTTGATTTAACATCGTAGCATGACAGTGGTACCAATTTACTCGTGGTCAGCATGTACCGGGTCAGCATTTGTTCCAAGGTGCTTCAACTGGTATCGGTGAACAAGTCTATCCCCATCAACCATTTCGTGATAGTGCTTCAGCCTCTGCCCGTTCACCTTAAATGTCCGAGTTCCATCTCCGGACTTTAGTTCAATCGGCCCATGGGGTGAAACACCTACCACCTTAAACGGACCAGACCACCTTGATTTTAGCTTGCCCGGTAGAAACTTCAACCGAGAGTTAAACAGCAAGACAGGATTACCCTTGTAAAATTCTGGCTTCAAGACTTTCTTATCATGATACTGCTTCATCCTATCTTTATAAAGTGCTACACTCTCATATGCTTGGTACCAGAATTCATCTATCTCATTGAGTTGAAACAACCTGAGTTTGGTCGCCTCTTCCTAATCCATATTCAATTTTTTCAAAGCCCACATAGCCTTATGTTCAAGTTCAACCGGTAGGTGACAAGCTTTTTTGAAAACGAGCTTGAAGGGTGAATGTTATATCCTGTCTTTTTGTACGTTGAATTATTCGTAAGCTAATCGACATAAGTTTAAGGACGAGATTATTCTTGGGATATGAGGTAAGGACTTTTAATTCTCGATTTTAACTAGAACACGAGTTGTTTATAAAATTCAATTAGTATAGAAATATTAGTGGAGATTAGGGATTAATTAACCATGATTAGATTATTAAGGGGGGGGGGGGATTAATGATTAATTAAGTGTATTAAATGGACCCCACTACAACATGGCCAAATCTGATTGGTCCATGCCATGGTGGGACATGTGTCAAAATGGTGGGACACGTGTCATTGTGGTGGACAGGTGTCACCTCATGAGGCAGCATATAAAGTCACAAATTGATGACTAATTCATCATTTTGCATTCCATTTTCAATTCAACAAAGTGAACTAGAGAGAGAGAGAGAGCGACCCCATGGCTATGGCATAGCTCCATGAAGCTCACGGCCAGCCATGGCAGCCACCTAGTGAAGCTCACGGCTAGCTCCTCCCCCCACCTTCTACACAATTGAGTTGATGAATTTCAAGTCCAATTAGAGGAGAAAAATAAAGAAGCTCACGGCCATGGTTGATCTTAGCCGATCTTAAGGTCTTCATGGAAAGAGATTGAATTTCTAAGACATCTTAGATATTAAAGGTGATTAGCAACGTTAAGGATCCAAGCTTGTTAAGGTAAGATTTAATTCTCTCTAACATATTTTAGAAGTGGTTTGGACTTTTTATAAATTGGTAAATGTGGAATTGGATGTGAAGAATTATGCGTGTGGATGCTAAGTTGTTGTTTGGGGCCGTGTGGGGGCTGCTCTAACTTAAAAATGATAAATTAATTTTGATGTTGTTGTCGTTATGGTTGTCATTGATCGTGTGGTGAAAGTGAAAGAATTTGATGCTTAAGGTTACAATTGTATTGTAATCGAGAATGATTTGGTTGTGTGGAAAGGAATGGAAATATAGTTATAACTGGATATACGTGTTGTTGTTCTTGTGAAATTGGAGGACTAAGTGTAGTTAAAGTCGTTGTTGTGTTGTTGCTAATGTGAATCACTAATTGATAAGAAAGAAACGTATAAAATATCGTAAGTGGGTTGTTTTGGAGTATCCTCGGATCTTGCTTCGACTAGTTCTTAATGCGATAACTTAGACGTGCTTTGGTTGTTGCTATGTTGGTTGTTGTATAGTTGGCGTAAATGTGAGGAAATTGAGCGATATAGGGGAAGTGCTGCCCAATTGTCTAGAAATGAGTTACTAACGTTAAAGTACGTTTTATGTCTTTCCGTAGCTTAACCATAGTCTTGACGTCTTAATATAGGTTGAGGCACTTTGGGCAGCGTATACGTATTGTATCACGGATTAAGCGCCAAAGTTATGTAAAGCTAACCCTTCTTTCTTTTTGGCATGATCTTTCTGAAACAAACAGACGGCGTGTATATGACTCCAAAGAAGCTCTTATTCTTAGAGACACTAGAATGGTTAATGTTCTTGATTTCCAGAACCTATTTCATTATGTCTTGATACGTGTCTATGATTTCAGCCGTCCTATTTTGATATAATCCATAGTGATATTCGAAGGGTATTTGATATGACTATTGTCTTGATTTTCAAATGATGGTTCATTTTGATTATTCTATTGAGTCTCAGATATGATTTAGTTTGCATATGGTTGCTCACTACTCTGCTCGTGCATGCCTCAATATATCTTTCACTGAGTCCCGGGCCAGGATACGTTTTCGTGCACAGTTTCACTGCATTGTTCACCGAGTCCCTCACTAGAGGGCCAGGATACGGTATTTATATATATATTTGATGATATGATGATGTGATTGTGGCGCCAAGGATGGTATGTGATGACTTTATTCACCGAGTCCCATAGTGGGCCGGATATGATGTATGATATTGATATGCATGTTTCACATTTTATAAGGCAAATGTATTTGTATTTTGAAAGTCATACTTGTCTCCTGTAATTTCTATTTCAATCATGATCCTCTTTATTGTGTTTCATGCTTTATATACTCAGTACATATCTCGTACTGACCCCCTTTCTTCGGGGGGCTGCGTTTCATGCCGGCAGGTACAAATACTCGATTTGGTGATCCTCCAGCTTAGGATTTCCACTGAGCTGTCTTGGAGAGCCCCATTGTCCCGGAGCCTATACTTTTGGTACAGCTCTTTGATGTATATATATATGTTTGTCCAGGGGTACGGCGGGCCCCTGTCCCGTCATATTTCACCAACGATACTCTTAGAGGTCTGTAGACATATGTGTGGGTTGTGTATAAGTTTGTTCAGCTGTGTCTATACGATGTGCTTTGGATATGTTTGTCTGTAGTGGCAGCCTTGTCGGCTTGCGTATGGTGTTGATATGTAGTGGCAGCCTTGTCGGCTTGTGTATCATGTTGATATACTGTGGCAGCCTTGTTGGTTTGCGTATCATACTATGTTTTGATCAGTTATGACTCCTCAGGAGACAGGTTATCCGGGTATATATATATATATGATGACGTTATGAACCTTTGGAGTTCTTTTGCAAGTTTCCGTATTGTTCTTAGATTAAGTTTTACTATATCTAGCAGGTACGTATACGAGTGTCTAGATCGGGCACTAGTCACGGCCCACGGGGTTGGGTCATGACAAAAGTGGTATCATAGTAGTTCATCATCGGAGTGTCTACAGACCCTGTCTAGTAGAATCTTGTTTGTCGGTGTGTTGTGCACCACATCTATAAACAGGAAGCTACAGGACATTTAGGGTGTTATCTTTCCTTCTTACTCTAGATCGTGCGATAGAGCTAAGGGATAGGAAATGATATCCTTTGTGTACTAACCTTTGATTTCAGCGGGAGAGTGGTGCCGACAAGAGAAGGTAAATAATGTTATTGGGAGTTACAGAGGCAAGATATTTCATCCAGGTTAGTTTATCAAAATTTGTATATACAAAATGGCGAACTGGTCATCATCAAGGTAAGTTATTGTAAGTATAGTAAGAAAGTGGATTGGATGTATATATTGACGATAAGTTCAGTTATAAAGTGTGAACAGGAGGAGCTGAAGAAATCAGTAAAAAGATAAGTAACGGTAAGCAGGGTATATGTTAGATATGGTATGAATGTTGCAGGTGTGATTGAAATGCAGCTAAGATTTAAAACGGAAAGTGAATAGAAAAGCATAACAGGTACGGTTTGAGTTGGACACACGAGGTAAGTTCATCATTTTCATACTGTTGTTGGTATTGGGAACCCTGTGTGGCTATGATATGCTATATATATATATGTTGGCCATGTGAGGCATTGTTGGTATTTCCTGCGTGCAGGTTTTGAGATAGTAAGAAATACAGAAGAAACTCTGCCAAAATTTTCCTAGAAATTAAAAGAGAATGAGATATAAGTTCGTAATATTCTTGAAAGGTCGATATCAATATGATAAAAAGGAAATGCTAGGATAGTTTGGAAGGGCTTGTGATACTAAGGGATGATTTAGAAAAGGGCTGGCAAATCTTAATAGAGCGTTATATTGAGGTATCGACTGAATTGACAAGCAGGGATAAATTATGACGAGTTGATAGTTAAAAGGAGTAATAGTATGATTTAGACAAGAGTACGGAGGAGGAAGAATTGTGACGGATATTTATGCATTGATAAGACAGCCTGTGAGGTATTAAGGCTAAGATTGAGCAGAAAGGGTAAAAGGTTAAGTACGCCTGCCCCACTGAGTGTAATTAAATCATAGTAAGAATCGTGAATAAGGTTAAGAAATGTTACATTATAGGATTGATTACGAACAAGATATTATGTGAATGTAATAGGGATGGTTACAAAAATGAGTAAATCCTAGTAAAGAAGTGAATAAAAGATATGACGTGACCTATGCGACTAAAGCATAAAGGCAAATGTGAAATGGAAAGGCAAGGTATAGAATGAATAAGAAAGACTTATAATGTTCTATAGGGAAAGCTCAGGATAAAGATTATGTGATAACGAGAATGAAAGCAAGCACAATAAAAGAAGGAGTTAATTGAAAGAAGGAAATAAGAAGAAAGCGAGCGGGATAACAGTACAATAATAGGTTACGACATGTATAGTCGAGAACACAAGTAATATAAGTGACGGAATTGTGAGAGACCAAACTATAGAAAGATGAGCAACGAGGTAGAATGAGTGCTATAAAATGACTGGGGTGATAAGAGAAAATAGGGATGAACGGAATACGTTTTGAAAATGAGAAAGGGATTATGCGGGAGTAGTGTTTTCCGAAGGATACAGGGGTAGCATGAGATTCCTCATGCACAGAACGAAAGATGGACATAGACTGGAGAAATGGAAAGGATACTAAAGGAAGCACCTAAGATAGACGTAATGAATTGAGTACGAGTGTAAAATAAAAAGGGAAATATACATCCACAAACTTAAAGGTGTAGTTATAACTAAGTAATTGTATTGCTCCGGTTGATGGACTATGGTGTATTCGTGTTGAATTAGTTATATTGCTAAGAAATTAGTACCGCATGAGTTAATCAAGGTGACGATCATGACAAAGGATTTATAACAATGGTGAAAGAAAAGTCTGAGATAAAGGAATTATCAAGTTGGAAACAATAAAGTTGACACCAAGGATAAGGCTTGAAATTGACCGCAAGAAAAGGATGAGAGTAGAAACACTTGATCTAAGGTAAGCTCACATGACTACAGTACTTTTATACCCTGGGGAAATCTGCGATGGACCATGATAGACGGGCATTGTAACACAAAGACTAGAGTCCAAGAGTGGTGTCCGGGAGTTCATGTACCCTGTACATCCTTATGACTAGCTTCATGACTGGATTGTTAAGAGGGGTATACAAATTAAACGATTAAAGAAAGTGGCTATTGCTAGTAAGGGGTTCTAAGCTTTAGAAAGAGAGGAAAGAGTCCACTACCATCTAACAACTTGGGGTACAATAACTATTCAGGAGGAGCATAAAATCATAGGACAGTATGGAGTGGAAGGAAATGTATCGAGGGACATGGAAAAGCTATCTGTATAGTGTGCTTTCAGATTATGTATAGGTAGGGGCAAATGTGATGTTACAAGAAGACTTGGGACACTTATCACCAGGATATAATTGCTACCTAATTGAGAATTTGGAACGACTATAAGTACTAATTAATTACTGATTGGAGTAAGTGGAATGTGGCCTTGGATGAATTGCTACATGGGTTGCATTACTCGAGTACAGATGGTCAGATGAGATTTTATACTATATATGAAGAGGTTCTCGTCGCTTCACGATTTTGTTAAGGTTTCGTACGTGAATAATCAAAGCTATAAATTATAAATGGAGGATATAGATATGGTACAGCATACCAAGTGAATTGGAAAAAAAAAGATCAGATGAATTTGAGATTTGAAATAGGGACATAGAGCAGAATATAAACAGATAATGGTATAAGTACACCCTTAAGGGGGGAAGCGGATAAAATAAATGCAAGTGTAAGATGGAAACAATTGGTACTACAATATATTTGATAGGGATACTTAAACTTCAAGTGAGTTCCCTTGCTGAAACAAGTTAGTAAGATCTGAAAGCCAGCAATAAACGGATGGGATTCAGGATGATATTTGAGACAGTGCTGAGAATTATTTGTAGAGATCTTGGATAATATGACATTAGAAAGTGGATGCTTATAAAAAGGAAGAATACGACAAGAGAATGGTAACGAGTAACTTAAGAAATATTATAAGGGATAGCAATGCTATACTGGATTAGAGGTTAAGATGTTGGCCACGGAGTTGTTTGCTAATGATATGGTGACTTATAAGTAGCAAAGGAGAGGGGACAGAAAATCTCCTATAATAGGATATGAGAAAATTAAAGGGTGAATCAAGGGAAAGGATATGACAAAATAGGCTACGAGCGAGTTTTAGTACGGATGAGATGTAAAGCAAAATGAACCCGGAGAAGGAAAGACTAAGACTACGACTGGATATATTTTGTACAAGTTGTACAAGAATAGTTATACAACTTACGAATATTGATATGTTAAGAATGAGACCAAGTGAGTATTTGATAAGAAGGGTAAGGATTCAGTAATAACAATGTGGTTACGATATTTCGGGCGCATTAAGGAAAGATGTAAGGATGTTTTAAGCCAAATTATCGAGATAGAATTAATAATAAGGGAAAATAGGCCATGGCCATGGCTGAGCCGAAGATTTATCCCGATACCGATTGTAAGATAAGAGAGGAGAAGGCAAGGTAAAGCAAGAAGGCAAGGTAAAGCATGAAGACTACTGAGACGATGCTAAGATATCTCTTGGGCTCATTTGAGCACTTACGCATATTCTGATGCGTGATAGGAGAACTAAGAGCAAAATATGGGTAAAGAAGCAATAGAAGAGTTTGAATTAAAGATAAAGAAACGACGCGAGATAATATACCTGAAGTGTTATAAGTTGGATTAAGGGAAATGGTTTAAGCGAGACGATCGGAACAAGCGGGTTACTGGATGACAGTGAATTTATATGTCAGATCAAAAATTCTTTCAGAATTATACCAATTAATGATAGGCAGATCACAGAGCAGCTGTGTAAAACTATTGTATGAGGAAACTCCCGCGCTACTTGATAGCCAACTCTAAGGATTGAGATTAAGAGCTAAAAAGTACAATGATAGTTAAAGTCTTCTAAAGAAGTTGAGGAGTAATACATGAGGCCGAAGATTCCATAATATGGACTGTACAGTAGGGCGATGTAAGGTTATTGAAGTAAAATAATGTTACACCTCGGGAAATGTCATTTTATTCATAGGGTGGTGAAGGGTCTACAGGTTACTAGAGGTATGAAATACTCCATGGATTGTAAAGTCTAATGAATCGACGAGGGACGTCTGCGTGTTATAAAATCTTATTTAAGGATTAAAAGATAGATGAAGTGAACGATACAGCTTAAGGGAGTAACTATAGAAGAAGAAAGAGTCGAGGAGAGTAAAGACAACGACGTGGAAATATCACCTCGAGAGGCAAGAGCAAGAAGAAATGTTACGGGAATAGTTACATAGAGATCTGGAATGCATTAAAATAAATTGAAGGGAATCAACCAATGAAAGAGGCATGTGAAGGGCATAATTCAATAAAAGAACATTTAAGGAAGTATTGGGCATGCAGGACTAGTTTAACATTCGAGGACGAGTGTTCCAAAGGGGGGAAGGATGTTATATCCCGTCTTTTTGTATGTTGAATTATTCGTAAGCTAATCGACATAAGTTTAAGGACGAGATTATTCTTGGGATATGAGGCAAGGACTTTTAATTCTCGATTTTAACTAGTACACGAGTTGTTTGTAAAATTCAATTAGTGTAGAAATATTAGTGGAGATTAGGGATTAATTAACCATGATTAGATTATTAAGTGGGGATTAATGATTAATTAAGTGTATTAAATGGACCCCACTACAACATGGCCAAATCTGATTGGTCCATGCCATGGTGGGACACGTGTCATTGTGGTGGACACGTGTCACCTCATGAGGCAGCATATAAAGTCACAAATTGAAGACTAATTCATCATTTTGCATTCCATTTTCAATTCAACAAAGTGAACTAGAGAGAGATTGAGAGCTACCCCATGGCTATGGCATAACTCCATGAAGCTCACGGCCAGCCATGGCAGCCACCTAGTCAAGCTCACGGCCAGCTCCTCCCCCCACCTTCTACACAATTGAGTTGATGAATTTCAAGTCCAATTAGAGGAGAAAAATAAAGAAGCTCACGGCCATGGTTGATCTTAGCCGAGCTTAAGGTCTTCATGGAAAGAGATTGAATTTCTAAGACATCTTAGATATTAAAGGCGATTACCAACGTTAAGGATCCAAGCTTGTTAAGGTAAGATTTAATTCTGTCTAACATGTTTTAGAAGTGGTTCGGACTTTGTATAAATTGGTAAATGTGGAATTGGATGTAAAGGATTGTGTGTGTGGATGCTAAGTTGCTGTTTGGGGCCGTGTGGGGGCTGCTCTACCTTAAAAATGATAAATTAATTTTGATGTTGTTGTCGTTATGGTTGTCATTGATCGTGTGATGAAAGTGAAAGAATTTGATGCTTAAGGTTACAATTGTATTGTATTCGAGAATGATTTGGTTGTGTGGAAAGGAATGGAAATATAGTTATAAGTGGGTATACGTGTTGTTTTTCTTGTGAAATTGGAGGACTAAGTGTAGTTAAGGCCGTTGTTGAGTTGTTGCTAATGTGAATCACTAATTGATAAGAAAGAAACGTATAAAATATCGTATGCGAAACGTATGTGGGCTGTTTTGGAGTATCCTCGGATCTTGCTTCGACTAGTTCTTAATGCGATAACGTAGACGTGCTTTGGTTGTTGCTATGTTGGTTGTTGTATAGTTGGCGTAAATGTGAGGAAATTGAGCGATATAAGGGAAGTGCTGCCCAATTGTCTAGAAATAAGTTACTAACGTTAAAGTATGTTTTATGTCTTTGCGTAGCTTAACCATAGTCTTGACGTCTTAATATAGGTTGAGGCACTTTGGGCGGCGTATACGTATTGTATCACGAATTAAGCGCCAAAGTTATGTAAAGCTAACCCTTCTTTCTTTTGGCATGATCTTTGTAAAACAAACAGACGACGTGTATATGACTCCAAAGAAGCTCCTATTCTTAGAGACACTAGGATGGTTAATGTTCTTGATTCCTAGAACCTATTTCATTATGTCTTGATACGTGTCTATGACTTCAGCCGTCCTATTTTGATATAATCCATAGTGACATTCGAAGGGTGATTGATATGACTATTGTCTTGATTTTCAAATGATGGTTCATTTTTATTATTCTATTAAGTCTTAGATATGATTTAGTTTGCATATGGTTTCTCACTACTCTGCTCGTGCATGCCTCAATATATCTTTCACTGAGTCCCGGGCCAGGATACGTTTTCGTGCACAGTTTCACTGCATTGTTCACCGAATCCCTCACTAGAGGGCCGGGATACGGTATATATATATATATATATATATATATATATATGATGTGATGATATGATGATGTGATTGTGGCGCCAAGGATGGTATGTGATGACTTTATTCACCAAGTCCCATAGTGGGCCGGATATGATATATGATAATGATATGCATGTTTCACATTTTATAAGGCAAATGTATTGGTATTTAGAAAGTCATACTTGTCTCCTGTAATTTCTATTTCAATCAAGATCCTCTTTATTGTGTTTCATTCTTTATAAACTCAGTACATATCTCGTACTGACCCCCTTTCTTCGGGGGGCTGCGTTTCATGCACGCAGGTACAGATACTCGATTTGGTGATCCTCCAGCTTAGGATTTCCACTCAGCTGTCTTGGAGAGCTCCATTGTCCCGGAGCCTAGAATTTTGGTACAGCTCTTTGATGTATATATATATGTTTGTCCAGGGGTACGGCGGGGCCCTGTCCCGTCATATTTCACTAACGATACTCTTAGAGGTCTGTCGACATATGTGTGGGTTGTGTATAAGTTTGTTTGGCTGTGTCTGTACGATGTGCTATGGATATGTTCGTCTGTAGTGGCAGCCTTGTCGGCTTGCGTATCATGTTGATATATTGTGGCAGCCTTGTCGGTTTGCGTATCATAATATGTTTTGATCAGTTGTGGCTCCTCAGGAGACAGGTTATCCGGGTATATATATATATGATGACGTTATGAACCTTTGGAGTTCTTTTGCAAGTTTCCACATTGTTCTTAGATTCAGTTTGACTATATGTAACAGGTACGTATACGAGTGTCCAGATCGGGCACTAGTCACGGCCCACGGGGTTGGGTCGTGACAGTGAAGTTCAAATCGGAGTCTTAAAAGCACTCCGGTAAGCCCATAGAGGATCATCAAGCTTGCGTGCCCAATCAGTTCAGCTTGCATTTACCATTTTAGCAAGAATACTCTTGATCTCCCGATTAGAGACTTCAACTTGCCCACTTGTCTGAGGATGATAGGGAGTTACCACCCTATGTTTCACTCCATACTTTTCCATCATTCCCACGAAGGTTCTATTACAAAAGTGGGAACCACCATCACTGATTATAGCCCTCGGAGTACCAAAATGAGTAAATATGTTTTTCTTTAGGAACGCCATGACACTCTTGGCCTCATTGTTAGGTAAAGCCACCGCTTCTACCCATTTCAACACATATTCCACAACAACTAAGATATACTTCATGCCACCAGAGCTCACAAAGGGTCCCATAAAATCAATCCCCCAGATATCGAACACCTCCACCTCCATCACAAAGTTCATAGGAATCTCTTGCCTTCTACCTATACTCCCTTGCCTCTGACATTGATCACAAGACCACACCAATAGATTGGCATCGTGAAAGATAGTTGGCCAGTAATAACCACATTCAAGAACTTTAGCAGCAGTCCAGTTACCACTATGATGACCCCCAACAAGAGAGTCATGGCATGCCTTTAGAATCGGTCTCACTTCACTTTCCGGAACATAACATCGAATGATGTTGTCAGCGTACGTTCTGAACAAGTAAGGCTCATCCCAATAGCATTGACGAGAATCCCGTAAGAACTTCTTCTTTTGGTATGCTTTGATCTCCTCTGGAACTATGCCTGTCACCAAATAGTTGGCAATGTCTGCATACCATGGTCCCACCTCCATTGACACAACCAACACCCCCTCATCTGGAAATGCATCATCGATATCTATCATATCCGAAGTCTCCCGGCTTCCTCAAGCCTAGAGTGATGGTCAGCAACCTGATTTTCACGGCTTAGCTTCCTTTTTCGCCATCAGGTATCTTAATGCTGCATGATCGGTGTATACCACGACTTTGGACCCCAACAGATAGGCCCGAAACTTCTCAAAAGCAAAAACTATTGCAAGCAGCTCTTGCTCCGTCACTGTGTAATTCATCTGAGCAGCATTCAATGTTCTGCTTGCATAATAGATCGAATGCATGATTTTATTAAGTCTCTGGCCAAGCACAGCACCGATAGCAAATCCACTTGCATCACACATCAATTCGAACAGTAGAGACCAGTCAGGAGAAATAATAATATGAGCTGTGGTCAGCCGATTCTTCAGTTCATCGAATGCCTTTTGGTACTTCTCATCAAATTCAAACTTAGCCTCTTTTTCAAGAAGCTTACACACCGGGTTATCAATTTTTGAGAAATCTTTGATGAAACGCCTATAGAAACCGGCGTGTCCCAAAAAGCTACGGACACCCTTAACTGAGATAAGCGGTGGAAGCTTAGAAATCACATCAATCTTTGCTTGATCGACCTCAATCCCTTTTTTAGAGATTTTGTGCCCGAGGACGATCCCTTCCTTCACCATGAAGTAGCACTTCTCGCAATTCAATACCAGATTAGTCTCCTCACAGCATTTAAGCACTTGACCCAGATGGCCAAGACAGTCATCAAAAGAATCACCAACAATTGGGAAATCATCCGTAAAGACCTCGAGAAAGTCTTCCACCATATATGAGAATATAGACATCATACACTGTTGAAAAGTAGCTGGTGCATTGCAAAGACCCAAAGGCATATTATGATTACATAATCATGAAAATTGGCAGAAGAATACAATCTTGGCATGGGAAGATGTTGTCCTATGGTGGAAGGGCTATATTGATTTCAAATGTCCTGCAGAGTATGCCTTTGCATATTTTTTCGGCTATGAGCCCACCAATTAGAGTGATCAGACACATACACAGGTGCAGACATTGGATCACACGGGAGGCTGCTTGTCTACTAAAGGAAGAGGGTAGTCCTGGTTTTAGATCAGTTTTTGATATGTCCAATGCTTTGTTCTGCAAGTTATGGTGGAACCTAAGAACAAAGCCTTCTCTATGGGCTTTATTCATAATCAACATGTATTACAAGAAATTGCATCCTACGATAGCCATTGCTAGGGGAGGATCCCTGTTATATCCCATAATTTTGCACATTCAGATAAATTGAAATAATTGTGACTAGTAAGAGATAAGGCAACATTTTGATCTTATTAAATATATATGTCATTTATGAAAAATATTGATGCGGAAATATCGAGGAAGGCTAAGGGCAAAATTGGGATTTTGAAAATTAGTTTCGTGAATTACAAAATATTAACCATAAGAAGTTGGGCTTGGAAAAAAAAAAAAAAAAAGAGGCCCAACATTTTGTGGGTGGCCGGCCATGGCAATAAAAAGGGCCCAAGCCCATATAAAATTTAACCCCATGTATTAAAAGGAAAAAGGGGCCACAAGTCATTCATAATTCAAGAACTTACAAGAACAACAAAACTTGAGAGAGCACAAGAAAGGGGCCATTCGGCCAAAAAAAAAAGAGAAAAAAAAATTGGAGGCCTTCCAACTTTGATCCAAATTTTTTAATTTTCTAGTATTCTTGCTAATTCCAAGCCCCTCTTCAACGTAGTGTAATTATTAAAGCGAGAAAACCACTTTTGTGACAAGTGCGAAATTCTAATCAAGTGGAAAAAGGTAAGAATTTCATGTTCATTTATATGTTATGGAAGGTTATAAATGTTGTAGTAAGTAAAATTGAATGGAAATCATGGAAATATTATGTGTGTGTGTGTGGCCGTGTGGTATTGTTGGTGGAGGAAGATGAACAAATTTTATTTAGTATGTTAATTATGTTGATTGTGGCCTTTGTGATGTAAATGGAAGAATAATGGTTCAAGTTGACATGGAAATTGGTTGTAGGTTGTTGTGGGAAATTATGTGATTTTAATATGGTTTTTATGTAATTATGGAAGTGGAGTTGCTAAAGTGGAATTGTTGTTGTTGTTGATGAATTTGAAAGAAGAAAATGCGTCTTCGTAGTTTCGTTGCATTTGTAGAAGTTTCGGGTGGAATATGGTGTTAGTGGGATTGTTTGAATATTGCACAAATTGTTTAAAGCGTTCTTGAATTGTGTTTGAATGATCTTGGATTAGTAATGAATATGTGAGCGTTGATATTGGCTTGAAAATACGTAGTTAAATTGAATGTGATTAGCTACGTAGAGGTAGAAGGTTACTAATATTAGAATGCGCTTTAAATTGATTTTTGATGTTATTGGTATGGTTGTTGGTATTGTTGGTATGGTTGTTGATGAATTTGGCCGAGTTAAATTCTCGGAGATGTTGAATTTACAGGGGAGATGCTGCCGAAATTTCTGTAGACAAGTACCAGTTAGAATTGGATTTCTAAGTACTTGTAGCTAATGTTTGGTAATTGATAACGTTATTGTAGATATTGGAGAGCCCGAGACTGGATTCGAGATTTGGTTAGCGAGCGATCGAGGTATGTAAAGCCTACCTTTCTTTCTTTTGGCATGACCTTTATGAAATGAACAAATAGCGTATATGTATGCTTCTAAAGAAAATCCTATTCTTAGAGCCACTAGGATGGCCGATGTCTTTGACTTCCATAAGCTATTCCATATGGTTGGTACGTGTCTATGATGTTCGAAGATTCTAGTTGATATGTTTCCGAATATTGTTCGAAAAATATTGGATATGGCTAAAGTCTAAGATATATATTTTGATACGTACATGTGATCCTAAAGGCTCTATTTGATTTGCTCCATAGCAATAGCTGAAAGTTCCATAATATGACGGTTACTTGATTTTTCAAAAATGCCTTATAAAACGCTTTAGAAAGTTTTGTACTTCAAAAATTCGTAACTTTCGTATAATAATTCCGATTGACTCGAATCTTATTTTTAAGCCTTCAGATGTCAGTAAATATATTTGTCCATCGAGTTTTGAAATTTATTTACGTACTTATATGCATATGATTTTCTCACTACTCTGCTCGTGCATACTACTATGATATCGTTCGCTAGATCCCGGGCCGGTTTTGTGATTGTGCGCACTATGTTATATTCGGCAGTATGATGTGTTACGGTTTCCGAGACCTCGCCATAAGGTCGGGTACCGCTTATATACGGCGTTATGATGTGATATGGCATATGATGTGTTTGATGTTGTGATATGTTATGATGATACGATATGTTCGTGGATTTTACGGAGATTTGAAACCTTCTGGAGTATGATCTGTTGTGGCGCCAGCGTCGGAGTGGCGACCACGTTCCTGAGCCCTATGCATGATTTTTTATTTGCATTATTTATGTTTTCAGCACAGGTTTTGATATACTAATTCAGTATCCATTTTCTATACTTCTCACTTCAGTTATGATTCAGATTACTGTACTTCATGCTTTACATACTCAGTGCATATTTCGTACTGACCCCCTTTCTTTGGGGGCTGCGTTTCATGCCCGTAGGTACAGACGTTCGTTCTGGTGACCCGCCAGTTTAGGACACTTATTCTGCTATTTGGAGTACTCCTTTGATCCGGAGCTCATATTTTGGTACATATCTTTTGTAATACATATTTCTGTATATATGACTATTTGCGGGTACGGCGGGGCCCTGTCCTGTCATATGTTTCTGTTATGGTTTGTAGAGGCCTGTAGACATATATGTGGATCATGGGTCATGTTTGTTCGATTATGTTTGTGATTTGTGCCTTAAGCGGTCCCGTTTCCTATTATGGCCAAAACGGCCCATATGTTTGTATATGTATGTATGTTCGGGCGATGTGTATTTCGCCAGCCTACCGGCTTTTTGTATGGTATGTCTTTATAGGTGACCGCTTAAGATGATATCGGTTTCTCAATATCCGTATAAATAATGTATATTAAATTTGAATAAGTCTTTGATATGTCGATGTGGTAAGCAAGTCTGTATGGGTGTCCATTTAGGGCACTAGTCACGGCCCACGGGGCTGGGTCGTGACAAAAGTGGTATCAGAGCGGTTTGTCCTCGGAGTGTCTACAGGCCGTGTCTAGTAGAGTCTTGTTTATCGGTGTGTTGTGCACCACATCTATAAACGGGAGGCTACAGGACATTTAGGATGTTACCTTTCTTTGGATCGTAGATCGTGCGATAGAGCTGTGCTATTAGGATGATTTCTTTCTGACCGACTGTTATGTTTACAGTGATGCCTCCGAAGAAGGCGACGGCTACCCAGAAGGGCAAAGCAATGGCAGGAGATACCAGCCAGATACAGAGAGTCACTCGGGCTCGTGCTCAGATTATGCCCGATATTGCACCCCAATCAGAGGGTTCTGCTACACCTCCACCAAAGGAGCCTGGAGCGGCTCCACCATTAGCTCCAGAGGCTCCAGTGCCCGAGCCTCCAGCTCCTCAGCCAGGGGCGGAGGATAGAGCGATGAGGGACGCTATGCAGTTATTGACGACATTAGTAGCAGGACAGACTCGCAGAAGCGGGCTAGGGGGGTGATGATCGTGACAGACGTGAAAGTTTGAGGGTCCGTGATTTCTTGACCTGTAATCCCCCTGAGTTCTACGGGTCTAAGCCCGAAGAGGACCCCCAGGATTTCATTCGACAGATGCAGTGCACACTGAGACTGGTCAGGGCTTCTGAGACTGAGTCTGTCGAGCTGGCCTCACACAGATTGCGGGACGTAGCGATTAATTGGTATGAGTCTTGGGAGTTGTCCAGAGGCGAGGATGCTCTTCCAGCCGTGTGGGATGAGTTTACAGCAGCTTTTCTCAGCCACTTTTTGCCCCCAGAGTTGCGGCGGGCGAGAGTTGACAGATTTTTACAGCTGAGGCAGAGAGACAGGAGTGTCCGAGAGTACAGCTTAGAGTTTGATTCTCTGGCCAGGTATGCACCTACCATTGTGGCAGATATGGCCGACAGGATGCATCGGTACCTGATAGGGCTGGATCATTATTTGGTGGATAGTTGTATGACGATGGCGTCGCAGACTGGGATGGACATTGCCCGGTTACAGGCCTACGCGCAGGGTATGGAGGACCGGCACAGAGGGCGCCAGCCTGATAGGGATCGTGACAGGAGGCAGCCCAAGAGGGCTAGATCAGCCAATTATTCAGGGGAGTCTCTAGACGGGCAGCCTCAGCAGCAGTATAGCAGATATCTCCCTCAGTCATGCCGGAGTACATGTCCACAGTCTACAGGCAGACGATTTGACGGTGCAGGGCACTCAGGAGCGGGCCAGAGCTCCAGGGCTTCAGGTTCGCAGGTGAGCCGAGGTTCCAGTCAGGCGAGGCCACCTATGCCTCAGTGTTCTTATTGTGGGAGGTCTCATCCAGGAGAGTGCTACCGAGATACAGGAGCTTGTTTTTCTTGTGGCCGCCAGGGCCATATTATGAGAGATTGTCCGTTGGCGGGTGGTTCTGGTGGTGCAGCTCAGCCGACGGGATCAACTGCTGGTTCGTCTTCCACTCCTTCAGCTATGCGCCCTGCAGGGCGGGGTATGCCAGCACCAGCGGGCCGCGGTAGAGGCCGTGGTGGGGTTTATGATTCAAGCGGTCCTTCGAACCGCATATATGCATTGGCTAGCCGACAGGATCAGGAGTCATCGCCAAATGTAGTCACAGGTACATTATTGGCCTTTTCTCGAGCTGTATATGCATTGATCGATCCAGGTTCTACTTTATCATATATTTCTCCCCTCGTTGCTAGTAAAATTGGGATAACACCCGAACCTATAGAGCCGTTCGAGGTAGCTACACCGGCCGGGGACTTTGTTATAGCGAGGCCGGTATATAAGGATTGTTCTGTGATTATATGTGGCCGTTGCACTAAGGTTGATTTGGTAGAATTAGATATGGTGGAATTCGATGTTATCATGGGCATGGATTGGTTAGCCTCCTGTTATGCTTATGTTGACTGCCAAAAAAAGGTAGTTCGTTTCCAGTTTCCAGGGGAACTAGTTATAGAATGGGCAGGAAATACAGCATCGCCGAGGGGTAAGTTTATTTCATACCTCAAGGCCAGGAAGATGATTCAGAAAGGGTATATTTATCATTTGGTCCGTGTGCATGATACTAAAGCAGAAACACGTACTCTCCAGTCAGTTCCGGTTGTCAATGAATTTCCAGATGTGTTTCCAGACGAGGTTCCAGGTCTTCCCCCTGAATGGGAGATAGAATTTACGATAGATGTGCTGCCATATAATCAGCCTATATCTATTCCTCCTTACAGAATGGCACCTGCAGAATTGAAAGAATTGAAGGAACAACTGAGGGACTTATTAGAAAAAGGCTTCATCATACCCAGTACGTCACCCTGGGGAGCACCAGTATTGTTTGTAAGAAAGAAGGATGGGTCGCTGCGAATGTGCATTGATTACAGACAGCTGAATAAGGTGACTATAAAGAATAAATATCCCCTTCCCCGGATTGATGATTTATTTGACCAGTTGCAGGGTGCTAAATATTTTTCGAAGATAGATTTGCGCTCGGGTTATCATCAGGTGCGGGTATGAGAGGCAGATATTCCCAAGACTACTTTCAGGACCCGATACGGGCATTATGAGTTCAGAGTGATATCTTTTAGGCTAACTAATGCTCCAACAGTGTTTATGGATTTGATGAATCGGGTATTCAGGCCGTTTCTAGACATGTTCGTGATTGTATTTATTGATGATATTTTGGTTTATTCCCGATCAGCAGAGGAGCATTCAGATCATCTGAGGACCGTACTTGGCACACTTCGGCAACAGAAATTATATGATAAGTTCTCCAAATGTGAATTCTGGTTAACCTCAGTGGCATTCTTGGGGCATATTGTCGGAGCAGATTGTATTCGGGTCGATACACAAAAGATCGAGGCCGTACAGAATTGGCCTAGGCCTATGACACCGACTGAGGTACGCAGTTTTCTGGGATTAGCAGGGTATTACAGAAGGTTTGTGGAGAATTTTGCTTCTATTGCAGCACCATTAACGAAGCTAACTTAGAAGGCAGCAAAATTTCAGTGGACTGATGCTTGTGAACGCAGCTTCCAGTTGCTGAAGGAAAAATTGATTACAGCTCCAGTTCTAACTCTTCCAGAGAGGTCAGATAGGTATGTTATCTATTGTGATGCTTTCGGTATTGGGATAGGTTGTGTATTAATGCAGCATGGTCGAGTTATAGCCTATGCTTCCCGGCAGCTCAGACCGCACGAGAGAAATTATCCTACTCATGATCTGGAACTAGCCGCGGTAATTCATGCTTTGAAGATATGGCGGCATTACTTATATGGGGTCCATGTTGATATCTATATGGACCACAAAAGCCTTCAGTATATTTTTAAGCAAAAGGAGCTGAATTTGCGGTAGAGAAGG
The DNA here is from genome assembly GCF_019175385.1 of Lycium barbarum. Classification (NCBI taxonomy): domain Eukaryota; kingdom Viridiplantae; phylum Streptophyta; class Magnoliopsida; order Solanales; family Solanaceae; genus Lycium; species Lycium barbarum. The sequence goes on along the minus strand of NC_083338.1, from coordinate 102,129,760 downwards.
TGGCTCGAATTACTAAAAGATTATGATGTCGACATTTTGTATCATCCGGGAAAAGCCAATGTTGTAGCAGATGCACTTAGCCGCAAGTCTATGGGCAGTTTGATCGACGTGCAGCCAGGAAAGAAAGAATTAGTTCATGAGATTCATCAGCTGGCTAGTCTTGGAGTTCGTTTGGCCGATTCTGGAAATATTGGGGTTTCTGTCCGAGAAGTTGCTGAATCGTCTATTATGGAAGAAGTGAAACGACGCCAATATGAGGATCCTATTTTGGTACAGTACAGAGATGCGGCCCCTGACAAGGAAAAGACCCAGTTCGAAATTTCACCTGACGGGGTATTATTATATGGAGGCCGGATATGTGTACCTGACGTTGCAGGGCTGCGGCGACAGATTATGGGAGAGGCACATCATGCTCGGTATTCTGTTCATCCTGGATCCACTAAAATGTACCATGATCTCAGATGCTTATATAGGTGGGATGGTATGAAAAGAGATATCGCAGAGTTCGTTGCTCAGTGCCCAAATTGTAAACAAGTTAAGATCGAGCATCAAAAGCCCGGTGGATTGCTACAGGAAATGGAAATTCCAGCTTGGAAATGGGAAATAATTAATATGGATTTCATTACAGGTTTAGCGCGCACTCCACGAAGATATGATTCTATATGGGTTATTGTTGATAGGCAGACAAAATCAGCCCATTTTCTTCCAGTCAGGACCACTTATTCGGCTGAGGATTATGCCCAGTTGTATATTAAAGAGATAGTAAGGCTTCACGGAGTTCCTACATCTATTATATCTGACAGAGGTGCACAGTTTATAGCTAATTTCTGGAGATCGTTTCAGGATAGGTTAGGGACTCATGTGAGTCTTAGTACAGCATTCCATCCTCAGTCTGACGGACAGGCCGAACGTACTATTCAGACACTGGAAGATATGCTACGGGCCTGTGTTATTGATTTCAGAGGTAGTTGGGATGATCATTTGCCGCTTATTGAATTTTCTTATAATAACAGTTATCATTCCAGTATCCAGATGGCACCGTATGAAGCCTTATATGGTAGAAAATGCAGATCTCCGATTGGTTGGTTCGATGTGGGTGAAACTAAATTGATTGGGCCAGATATGATTCAACAAGCAGTCGATAAGGTGAAACTTATTCGAGAGCGGTTATTAGTAGCCCAGAGTCGACAGAAATCATATGCAGATAAACGACGTCGACCTTTAGAGTTCTAAATTTGTGACTGGGTATTTCTGAAAGTGTCACCTATGAAAGGTGTAATGAGATTCGGCAGAAAAGGAAAGCTCAGTCCGCGATATATTGGGCCTTATCAGGTTATTCGAAAGATAGGTGAGGTCACCTACGAGCTAGACTTACCATCTGATCTGGAGGCAGTACATTCGGTATTCCATGTATCAATGCTCCGTAAGTGTATTGGTGATCCTTCCAGAATATTTCCTATAGAGGATATCCAGGTAACTGAGGAGCTGTCCTACGAAGAACAACCTGTAGCTATTTTGGATCGTCAGGTGAGGAGACTGCGCACCAAGGATGTGCCCTCTGTTAAGGTCTTGTGGCGAAACAATAACCGAGAATAAATGACCTGGGAAGCGGAGGACGAGATTAAGAAGAAGTATCCTCACTTGTTTCCTATGTCTACAGGTAATTTAAATTCCTTAAACTGGTTATATTGATTGGTGAAAAAATTGTATGTGTTGTCCATAAAAAGAAACTCCCCCGAAATGCTTGCAAGACCCTATAAGGCTTGTTTAGCATTCGAGGACGAATGTTCTAAAGGGGGGGAGGATGTTATATCCCGTAATTTTGCACATTCGGATAAATTGAAATAATTGTGACTAGTAAGAGATAAGGCAACATTTTGATCTTATTTAATATATATGTCATTTATGAAAAATATTGATGCGGAAATATCGAGGAAGGCTAAGGGCAAAATTGTGATTTTGGAAATTAGTTTCGTGAATTACAAAATATTAACCATAAGAAGTTGGGCTTGGAAAATCAAAAAAAAAAAAAAAAAGAGGCCCAACATTTTGTGGGTGGCCGGCCATGGCAATAAAAAGGGCCCAAGCCCATGTAAAATTTAAACCCATGTATTAAAAGGAAAAAGGGGCCACAAGTCATTCATAATTCAAGAACTTTCAAGAACAACAAAACTTGAGAGAGCACAAGAAAGGGGCCATTCGGCCGAAAAAAAAAGAGAAAAAAATTTGGAGGCCTTCCAACTTTGATCCAAAAATTTTAATTTTCTAGTATTCTTGCTAATTCCAAGCCCCTCTTCAGCGTAGTATAATTATTAAAGCGAGAAAACCACTTTTGTGACAAGTGCGAAATTCTAATCAAGTGGAAAAAGGTAAGAATTTCATGTTCTTTTATATGTTATGGAAGGTTATAAATGTTGTAGTAAGTAAAATTGAATGGAAATCATGGAAATATTATGTGTGTGTGTGTGGCCGTGTGGTATTGTTGGTGGAGGAAGATGAACAAATTTTATTTAGTATGTTAATTATGTTGATTGTGGCCTTTGTGATGTAAATGGAAGAATAATGGTTCAAGTTGACATGGAAATTGGTTGTAGGTTGTTGTGGGAAATTATGTGATTTTAATATGGTTTTTATGTAATTATGGAAGTGGAGTTGCTAAAGTGGAATTGTTGTTGTTGTTGATGAATTTGAAAGAAGAAAATGCATCGTCGTAGTTTCGTTGCATTTGTAGAAGTTTCGGGTGGAATATGGTGTTAGTGGGATTGTTTGAATATTGCACAAATTGTTTAAAGCGTTCTTGAATTGTGTTTGAATGATCTTGGATTAGTAATGAATATGTGAGCGTTGATATTGGCTTGAAAATACGTAGTTAAATTGAATGTGATTAGCTACGTAGAGGTAGAAGGTTACTAATATTAGATTGCGCTTTAAATTGATTTTTGATGTTATTGGTATGGTTGTTGGTATTGTTGGTATGGTTGTTGATGAATTTGGCCGAGTTAAATTCTCGGAGATGTTGAATTTACAGGGGAGATGCTGCCGAAATTTCTGTAGACAAGTACCAGTTAGAATTGGATTTCTAAGTACTTGTAGCTAATGTTTGGTAATTGATAACGTTATTGTAGATATTGGAGAGCCCGAGACTGGATTCGAGATTTGGTTAGCGAGCGATCGAGGTATGTAAAGCCTACCTTTCTTTCTTTCGGCATGACCTTTATGAAATGAACAAATAGCGTATATGTATGCTTCTAAAGAAAATCCTATTCTTAGGGCCACTAGGATGGCCGATGTCTTTGACTTCCATAAGCTATTCCATATGGTTGGTACGTGTCTATGATGTTCGAAGATTGTAGTTGATATGTTTCCGAATATTGTTCGAAAAATATTGGATATGGCTAAAGTCTAAGATATATATTTTGATACGTACATGTGATCCTAAAGGCTCTATTTGATTTGCTCCATAGCAATAGCTGAAAGTTCCATAATATGATGGTTACTTGATTTTTCAAAAATGGCTTATAAAACGCTTTAGAAAGTTCTGTACTTCAAAAATTCGTAACGTTCGTATAATAATTCCGATTGACCCGAATCTTATTTTTAAGCCTTCAGATGTCAGTAAATATATTTGTCCATCGAGTTTTGAAATTTATTTACGTACTTATATGCATATGATTTTCTCACTACTCCGCTCATGCATACTACTATGATATCGTTCGCCGGATCCCGGGTCGGTTTTGTGATCGTGTGCACTATGTTATATTCGGCAGTATGATGTGTTACGGTTTCCGAGACCTTGCCATAGGGTCGGGTACCGCTTATATACGGCGTTATGATGTGATATGGCATATGATGTGTTTGATGTTGTGATATGTTATGATGATACGATATGTTCGGGGATTGTACGGAGATTTGAAACCTTCTGGAGTATGATGTGTTGTGGCGCCAGCGTCGGAGTGGCGACCACGTTCCTGAGCCCTATGCATGATTTTTTATTTGCATTATTTATGTTTTCAGCACAGGTTTTGATATACTAATTCAGTATCCATTTTCTATACTTCTCACTTCAGTTATGATTCAGATTACTGTACTTCATGCTTTACATAGTCAGTACATATTTCGTACTGACCCCCTTTCTTCGGGGGCTGCGTTTCATGCCCGCAGGTACAGACGTTCGTTCTGGTGACCCGCCAGTGTAGGACACTTATTCTGCTATTTGGGGTACTTCTTTGATCCGGAGCTCATATTTTGGTACATATCTTTTGTCATACATATTTCTGTATATATGACTATTTGCGGGTACGGCGGGGCCCTGTCCCGTCATATGTTTCTGTTATGGTTTGTAGAGGCCTGTAGACATATATGTTGGTCATGGGTCTTGTTTGTTCGATTATGTTTGGGATTTGTGCCTTAAGCGGTACCGTTTGCTATTAAGGCCAAAACGGCCCATATGTTTGTATATGTATGTATGTTCGGGCGATGTGTATTCCGCCAGCCTATCGGCTTTTGGTATGATATGTCTTTACAGGTGACCGCTTATGATGATATCGGTTTCTCAGTATCCGTATAAATAATGTATATTAAATTTGAATAAGTCTATGATATGTCGATATGGTAATGTCACACCCCGACCTTACAAAGGTGTGACGGGCACTCGACTCTTATTTAGGGCCGAGCGAACCCTCAGACTTCTTTTGTACAGAAAATCACATCAAACTTCTTAAATCAAATAAGGTAAAATACATAGTAATTTTTTTTTTCAGACAGTATTCTTTGAAGCCGAATGGATCCACAGTCATACAGAATTCAGTACAATATGTCACAGACTGACAAATCGGCTGACAGAGCCGCTTACAGACCGACAACCAACACCCACGACACTGTCTGCAAAGTCTCTAACATAAGACCAGAACCATGACATACCAACTCTGACTCGGCAGCACTCCAGGAGCAATTGGAGTTTGCCAACAAAGCTGGATCATCTCCTGTAACCACTTCAGCTCATCTGGGAGTACCTGCGCGGCATGAAACGCAGCCCCCGAAGAACAGGGGGTCAGTACGGAAAATGTACCGAGTATGTAAAGCGAAAATGTCACAAGTATAATCATAATCCGAACAAGAATTACAGAAATATAACGAACAGAATCGAACTCGAATCCGAAATAGACATACAGAGTTTGGCCTGCAGAATCATCGTACCGATCTGGGGCACAAAATGTGACTGACATAATCATAATCAGAGCTAGAGGTACAGAATGTAAGGTCCGGATCGGATTACCAGAAGTGTAACATACAGAGACGTGATTCAACCGGACAGACAGAAGGGTAGCGTACAGAACCATAATTCAACCGGACAGACAGAATCATAATACAGACGGACAGACAGAATCATAATACAGACGGACAGACAGAATCATAATCCGGACGGACGGACAGAATCATAATACAGACGGACAGACAGAATCATAATCCGGACAGACGGACAGAATCATAATACAGACGGACAGACAGAGTCATGCATGCAGAGTCATACAGAGTCATACAGAGTCATATGCTTATACAGATGCAGATAGCATATACATACATACATACAGATCCCGGCCCTCTCATGAGGGACGCGGTAACAGAACCCGGCCCTCTTAGTACGGGACGCGGTGGACAGACAGAATCAGATCATATGCCATCCTGGCCGCCATCCCCATACACACATCATAATATTAGATACAGATGTAAACAGATCCCGGCCCGCACACCGAGGGACGCGGTGAACAATGCAGTGGAATATGCACAATAACAGAACCTGGCCCGGGCACAGTGAAGGAAGCATTGAGGCGTCCACGAACAGATTAATGAGAAACCACATACATACAGATCATCATACAGACTCAATGGAACTGAAATAGGCCAAATGGCAGGTCGAATCAAAGTATCCGGACAGTATTTATAATATACGCATATATGTCGCTTGGGATGGCACGACAGATTATTACCAGTATCAGATTTCCAGATGTCAAAAGCATTTGGTCAGATTTATAAAAATAGGTATAACGCCTGTCATATAATGGACAAAATATTAGTCCAGATGTTGTCTGAGAAGATCGGACAGAAACAAGGTAATTAAAGTTATACAGAAAGTATCGGGCCTTGTGGGCCCACCTCGGACCCACTCAGGGTGACATACATAAATTACCGATAATAGACCTTATGAGGTCGTTCATAATCATTTGGAAGCATACCGACTCCGTTTAGGAGAGTTACATACTCAAAGTTTACTTTAAGGACGAATTATAAGAGAAGTGATTCAATCTTACTAAATGAATAGTGCCCAAAATCAAATTGTTGGCTCTCTCGAAGATCCTGCTTATTCACATTTCTTGTCCTTCATCTTTTCTAATATCCATACTCATTTTCTTTTCCAGATATCATCACACTAGACTAACTTATAATGTAATCAGGGTTTGTCTATTCCTTGACAACATTCCTTGTCGTAGTCGCGATTCCTTTGGTTTCGCTTGTTTAAGTCAATTTTTAAACCTCACACACTTTTCCCTCATTTCCTATAACCATACTTCATCCTCTTCCGAGGTTCGGCTCGGTCATATTTCCTACCTTTCGCTTCCTCCTAATGTTTGACCTTTTTGCTTTTGCTTCACTTACTCTCTTTCCTTTCCAATATCATTATACCGGAACTTTCCAAGCTTAACAGATAGAGGGAATGACAAAAACCTACCTTATAACATTTGTACCATTTACCTTTGTTATTGTTACTTGGAGCTCGGTACCCTTATTCAATTGGTGCCTTTCGCATTCTAGCACCGGTCGCGGGGACACACGTATTCACTAGTACAATCACAGATAAGGCATCATACGCATTCATATGTGCATACATAATTATTTTCAACTAGGCCACACATTACCTCCAAACGTCGTTCAAGGCTATTCTAATTCCAGAGCCGTGGCATTCTTTCTGTTTCTTCTTTAATCTAACCAATTGGGTGTTGTGTGGCCTTTTATGGTCTCTAACCATCTCGTATATTCTAGTCTCACTCAGGCCATTTTAGCTTTTCATTCGTCTCTTATATCGGAATACATAAAATTCTGGCATACTTCCCAGGGGGGTCACCCATCCTGAAATTGCTCCCACCTGAGCACGCTTAACCTCGAAACCTTGGTGCGTTTCGGTGCCTTAACGCTGATATAATCACGTCCACTTTCTCGTATGTCCTTTACTACATAATCTAGAGCAATTCAAAGTTTTATAGATTCTGAGACACATTCATAACACGTCCTTTCTTGTGCAATTGGTATTTTACCCATTTCGGTCTTCCGTACCACCTTTATAAATTCTTATCATTCGAAATCTGTACGCAGAACATACCAACAGTACCTTACAGAGCATACGGCTATATGCCACATCCTCGCCGCCCAGAACTTTCGATTTCAGATAACAGGACGAATATTTCCAAACTTGCCCTTCTGGCTTTTCCATATCGTTATTTGCCTCTTACCGTCGCAGGCGAGGCTTACAGATGGAATTGCTTTCCCTATAACTTGGCTCTATCGCACGATCTGAGACAGAAAGAAGGTCAACAATCCGTAAATGCCCCGTAGCCTCCTGTCTATAAGTGTGGCGCGCTACACACCCATAAACAAGACTCTACCGGACACGACTTTGCAGACAACCCCTAGGACACACCTGCTCTGATACCACTCTGTCACACCCCGACCTTACTAAGGTGTGACGGGCACCCGACTCTTATTTAGGGCCGAGCGAACCCTCAGACTTCTTTTGTACAGAAAATCACATCAAACTTCTTAAATCAAATAAGGTAAAATACATAGTAAATTTTTTTTTCAGAAAGTATTCTTTGAAGCCGAACGGATCCACAGTCATACAGAATTCAGTACAATATGTCACAGACTGACAAATCGGCAGACGGAGCCGCTTACAGACCGACAACCAACACCCACGACACTGTCTGCAAAGTCTCTAACATAAGACCAGAACCATAACATACCAACTCTGACTCGGCAGCACTCCAGGAGCAATTGGAGTTTGCCAACTCCGCTGGATCATCTCCTGTAACCACTTCAGCTCATCTGGGAGTACCTGCGCGGCATGAAACGCAGCCCCCGAAGAACAGGGGGTCAGTACGGAAAATGTACCGAGTATGTAAAGCGACAATGTCACAAGTATAATCATAATCCGAACCAGAATTACAGAAATATAACGAACAGAATCGAACTCGAATCAGAAATAGACATACAGAGTTTGGCCTGCAGAATCATCGTACCAATCTGGGGCACAAAATGTGACTGACATAATCATAATCAGAGCCAGAGGTACAGAATGTAAGGTCCGGATCGGATTACCAGAAGTGTAACATATAGAGACGTGATTCAACCGGACAGACAGAAGGGTAGCAGACAGAACCATAATTCAACCGGACAGACAGAATCATAATACAGACGGACAGACAGAATCATAATACAGACGGATAGACAGAATCATAATCCGGACGGAGGGACAGAATCATAATACAGACGGACAAACAGAATCATAATCCGGACAGACGGACAGAATCATAATACAGACGGACAGACAGAGTCATGCATGCAGAGTCATACAGAGTCATACAGAGTCATATGCTTATACAGATGCAGATAGCATATACATACATACATACAGATCCCGGCCCTCTCATGAGGGACGCGGTAACAGAACCCGGCCCTCTTAGTACGGGACCCGGTGGACAGACAGAATCAGATCATATGCCATCCTGGCCGCCATCCCCATACACACATCATAATATCAGATACAGATGTAAACAGATCCCGGCCCGCACACCGAGGGACGCGGTGAACAATGCAGTGGAATATGCACGATAACAGAACCTGGCCCGGGCGCAGTGAAGGAAGCATTGAGGCGTCCACGAACAGATTAATGAGAAACCACATACATACAGATCATCATACAGACTCAATGGAACTGAAATAGGCCAAATGGCAGGTCGAATCAAAGTATCCGGACAGTATTTATAATATACGCATATATGTCGCTTGGGATGGCACGACAGATTATTACCAGTATCAGATTTCCTGATGTCAAAAGCATTTGGTCAGATTTATAAAAATAGGCATAACGCCTGTCATATAATGGACAAAATATTAGTCCAGATGTTGTCTGAGAAGATCGGACAGAAACAAGGTAATTAAATTTATACAGAAAGTATCGGGCCTTGTGGGCCCACCTCGGACCCACTCAGGCTGGCGTACAGAAATTACCGATAATAGACCTTATGAGGTCGTTCATAATCATTTGGAAGCATGCCGACTCCGTTTAGGAGAGTTACATACTCAAAGTTTACTTTAAGGACGAATTATAAGAGAAGTGATTCAATCTTACTAAATGAATAGTGCCCAAAATCAAACTCGATTTTCTACGAACAGAATAATCCCCGAGGCTCAAATTCAAGCCTAGTACTCCTAGGACATGCCATAAGAAGGAAAGGGACAACTTTACATACCTTAGCTGCGCCTTACACTCGCTCGAATTCGATTCCCGTTTCGTCCAAGATCTGCAAATGGTCACTTTTACCAATTGTCAAATTCAAGCCTTAAGAATCCAACTTAAGCACATACTTGCCTACCGAAATTTCGGCAGCATTTCCGCTATACATATAACATCCCCGAGACTTAGCTCAGCTTAATATATCAACAACAGCAACCCAACAATCCAACAACAACATTAACAACAACAACAAGTACTACAAAATACACAATATGGCTTAACTAGCCATCTTTCCGACATAACACAATATCTTTCATTCCGACCTTACACTTCCAAACCAATCTTAATATTTTCATATTCATCATTAGTCATGATCATTACAACGCAAATAGGAATAATTTCATATCCTTTCTACAATATATTGACAAGGTACACACGATATACAAACTTTTCACCAAAACCATAATTCATCTAAAATTTCCAATCTTCAACATAATCGTTCATAATGCATTCTTACCTTCCAATTTCATTAATGAATATCATGATTTGCACCTTATCACTTTCATTTCCACATATACATAAACTACAATAAAGTTGCATATTTCCTACAACAACTTAACAACAAACTTTCCATAACAACAAGAACCATTATTCTTCCATTCACTTCACAACAACACAATTAACATAACAAAGAAATTTAATTCATCTTCCATCATCAACACTATACCACACGGCCACACTCCTTCATTTCCAATTTCAACCAAATTCATTCACCTTCATTTCCAACATAAATTTTACCATAACCATAACTAGGATACAACAAAAAATTCAACTCATATTAGTTATACATCAAGGCACACACGGCCACACATGCTTGCATCTAAGTACCATGCAAACTTCCATATTTTCATAGTTTCTACTCATTCCTACACTCTACAACACAAACAAACCTCCATAACATAATAAAAGGGATGGATTTTTACCTTTTCCTCCAATCTTCCACCTGCTACAAAAGGTAGTTTCTTGCCAAAATAATTATACCATGTTGAAGAGCATCCTTGAGTTGGCAATATTGCTAGAAAATCATGATTTTTGGATCATGATTCATGGACTTGGAACCCTTTTGTTTTTCCTCTTGAGGGGCCGAAACCCCTCCCTTTCTTTGTTCTTGCTCTTTTTTTTTTTTTTTTTTTTTGATTCATGAAACTTTCAATGGATAACAATGCATATATATCCCTTATATAAATTGGCACATGGAAAAATTATTAAAATGGTGGGCTTGGGCCATAAGATGGCCGGCCACCCTCTCCCAATTTGGGCCTCTTTTTCTTATTTTTGTTTTAGCCCAATTAGTGAAGTTCTTATTTTGTAATTCCCGAAACTAATTTCCAAAATTTCAATTTTGTCCTTGGCCTTCCTCCGTATTTCCACACCAATATTTTTCATGAACAACACACACATATGTGAATTTCAAATCAACATGTGTCCTTATTCCTTACAAACCAAAATCATCTCATATTTTCCCAAACACGCGAAAGTACGGGATATAACATCCTCCCCCCCTTTAGAACATTCGTCCTCGAATGTTCAACTGACCTTAGGGGGGTCTCGTGCCACTTCGGGGAGGTTCCTTTCTTTCCTTCAAAATCCTTTTCAACGCTACAATTGCCACCCACGTCTTCGCCTCTTGTCACACTTCTCGGTTACTTACAACGTTATCATAATACCACGTCATATCAAACAGATCCATAATTAGAGCCAGATGTACTGAACTATGGCGGACAGATTTGTAGTCAACGTCAAACGTAGGGAAGTATGTCAGAAAAATCCGTGATCAGAATCAGATATACCGAGATGCATCAGACAGATTCGTAATCAGAGTCGAACGTGCAGAGGCATGTCAGACAGAAACGTAGTCAGATTCAGAAGTACAGAGGCATAATAGACAGAGCCTCATCAAAGTCAGAGGTGCAGAAGTATAACAGACAGAGTTTTGATTAGAATCAGACCACTCCTACTAAGGCTTCAGTGATTTACGAAAATTTCCTTATCGACATTTCATTACTCACCCTGATCATTGTACCACGAATTGTTTCATCAAGACCTGTTTACTCATTCATAAACTCGTTCGTCAAATTGCTACACAAATAGTTTTATGTGTCGTTTGTTGGCTCTCTCGAAGATCCTGCTTATTCACATTTCTTGTCCTTCATCTTTTCTAATATCCATACTCATTTTCTTTTCCAGATATCATCACACTAGACTAACTTATAATGTAATCAGGGTTTGTCTATTCCTTGACAACATTCCTTGTCGTAGTCGCGATTCCTTTGGTTTCGCTTGTTTAAGTCAATTTTTAAACCTCACACACTTTTCCCCCATTTCCTATAACCATACTTCATCCTCTTCCGGAGGTTCGGCTCGGTCATATTTCCTACCTTTCGCTTCCTCCTAATGTTTGACCTTTTTGCTTTTGCTTCACTTACTCTCTTTCCTTTCCAATATAATTATACCGGCACTTTCCAAGCTTAACAGATAGAGGGAATGACAAAAACCTACCTTATAACATTTCTACCATTTACCTTTGTTATTGTTACTTGGAGCTCGGTACCCTTATTCAATTGGTGCCTTTCGCATTCTAGCACCGGTCGCGGGGACACACGTATTCACTAGTACAATCACAGATAAGGCATCATACGCATTCATATGTGCATACATAATTATTTTCAACTAGGCCACACATTACTTCCAAAGTTCGTTCAAGCCTATTCTAATTCCAGAGCCGTGGCATTCTTTCTGTTTCTTCTTTAATCTATCCAATTGCGTGTTGTGTGGCCTTTTATGGTCTCTAACCATCTCGTATATTCTAGTCTCACTCAGGCCATTTTAGCTTTTCATTCGTCTCTTATATCGGAATACATAAAATTCTGGCATACTTCCCAGGGGGGTCACCCATCCTGAAATTGCTCCCACCTGAGCACGCTTAACCTCGAAACCTTGGTGCGTTTCGGTGCCTTAACGCTGATATAATCACGTCCACTTTCTCGTATGTCCTTTACTACATAATCTAGAGCAATTCAAAGTTTTATAGATTCTGAGACACATTCATAACACGTCCTTTCTTGTGCAATTGGTATTTTACCCATTTCGGTCTTCCGTACCACCTTTATAAATTCTTATCATTCGAAATCTGTACGCAGAACATACCAACAGTACCTTACAGAGCATACGGCTATATGCCACATCCTCGCCGCCCAGAACTTTCGATTTCAGATAACAGAACGAATATTTCCAAACTTGCCCTTCTGGCTTTTCCATATCGTTATTTGCCTCTTACCGTCGCAGGCGAGGCTTACAGATGGAATTGCTTTCCCTATAACTTGGCTCTATCGCACGATCTGAGACAGAAAGAAGGTCAACAATCCGTAAATGCCCCGTAGCCTCCTGTCTATAAGTGTGGCGCGCTACACACCCATAAACAAGACTCTACCGGACACGACTTTGCAGACAACCCCTAGGACAGACCTGCTCTGATACCACTCTGTCACACCCCGACCTTACTAAGGTGTGACGGGCACCCGACTCTTATTTAGGGCCGAGCGAACCCTCAGACTTCTTTTGTACAGAAAATCACATCAAACTTCTTAAATCAAATAAGGTAAAATACATAGTAAATTTTTTTTCAGAAAGTATTCTTTGAAGCCGAACGGATCCACAGTCATACAGAATTCAGTACAATATGTCACAGACTGACAAATCGGCAGACGGAGCCGCTTACAGACCGACAACCAACACCCACGACACTGTCTGCAAAGTCTCTAACATAAGACCAGAACCAAAACATACCAACTCTGACTCGGCAGCACTCCAGGAGCAATTGGAGTTTGCCAACTCCGCTGGATCATCTCCTGTAACCACTTCAGCTCATTTGGGAGTACCTGCGCGGCATGAAACGCAGCCCCCGAAGAACAGGGGGTCAGTACGGAAAATGTACCGAGTATGTAAAGCGACAATGTCACAAGTATAATCATAATCCGAACCAGAATTACAGAAATATAACGAACAGAATCGAACTCGAATCAGAAATAGACATACAGAGTTTGGCCTGCAGAATCATCGTACCGATCTGGGGCACAAAATGTGACTGACATAATCATAATCAGAGCCAGAGGTACAGAATGTAAGGTCCGGATCGGATTACCAGAAGTGTAACATATAGAGACGTGATTCAACCGGACAGACAGAAGGGTAGCAGACAGAACCATAATTCAACCGGACAGACAGAATCATAATATAGACGGACAGACAGAATCATAATACAGACGGATAGACAGAATCATAATCCGGACGGAGGGACAGAATCATAATACAGACGGACAGACAGAATCATAATCCGGACAGACGGACAGAATCATAATACAGACGGACAGACAGAGTCATGCATGCAGAGTCATACAGAGTCATACAGAGTCATATGCTTATACAGATGCAGATAGCATATACATACATACATACAGATCCCGGCCCTCTCATGAGGGACGCGGTAACAGAACCCGGCCCTCTTAGTACGGGACCCGGTGGACAGACAGAATCAGATCATATGCCATCCTGGCCGCCATCCCCATACACACATCATAATATAAGATACAGATGTAAACAGATCCCGGCCCGCACACCGAGGGACGCGGTGAACAATGCAGTGGAATATGCACGATAACAGAACCTGGCCCGGGCGCAGTGAAGGAAGCATTGAGGCGTCCACGAACAGATTAATGAGAAACCACATACATACAGATCATCATACAGACTCAATGGAACTGAAATAGGCCAAATGGCAGGTCGAATCAAAGTATCCGGACAGTATTTATAATATACGCATATATGTCGCTTGGGATGGCACGACAGATTATTACCAGTATCAGATTTCCAGATGTCAAAAGCATTTGGTCAGATTTATAAAAATAGGCATAACGCCTGTCATATAATGGACAAAATATTAGTCCAGATGTTGTCTGAGAAGATCGGAAAGAAACAAGGTAATTAAATTTATACAGAAAGTATCGGGCCTTGTGGGCCCACCTCGGACCCACTCAGGCTGGCGTACATAAATTACCGATAATAGACCTTATGGGGTCGTTCATAATCATTTGGAAGCATGCCGACTCCGTTTAGGAGAGTTACATACTCAAAGTTTACTTTAAGGACGAATTATAAGAGAAGTGATTCAATATTACTAAATGAATAGTGTCCAAGATCAAACTCGATTTTCTACGAACAGAATAATCCCCGAGGCTCAAATTCAAGCCTAGTACTCCTAGGACATGCCATAAGAAGGAAAGGGACAGCTTTACATACCTTAGCTGCGCCTTACACTCGCTCGAATTCGATTCCCGTTTCGTCCAAGATCTGCAAATGGTCACTTTTACCAATTGTCAAATTCAAGCCTTAAGAATCCAACTTAAGCATATACTTGCCTACCGAAATTTCGGCAGCATTTCCCCTATACATATAACATCCCCGAGACTTAGCTTAGCTTAATATATCAACAACAGCAACCCAACAATCCAACAACAAAATTAACAACAACAGCAAGTACTACAAAATACACAATATGGCTTAACTAGCCATCTTTCCGACATAACACAATATCTTTCATTCCGACCTTACACTTCCAAACCAATCTTAATATTTTCATATTCATCATTAGTCATGATCATTACAACGCAAATAGGAAGAATTTCATATCCTTTCTACAATATATTGACAAGGTACACACGATATACAAACTTTTCACCAAAACCATAATTCATCTAAAATTTCCAATCTTCAACATAATCGTTCATAATGCATTCTTACCTTCCAATTTCATTAATGAATATCATGATTTGCACCTTATCACTTTCATTTCCATATATACATAAACTACAATAAAGTTGCATATTTCCTACAACAACTTAACAACAAACTTTCCATAACAACAAGAACCATTATTCTTCCATTCACTTCACAACAACACAATTAACATAACAAAGAAATTTAATTCATCTTCCATCATCAACACTATACCACACGGCCACCCTCCTTCATTTCCCATTTCAACCAAATTCATTCACTTTCATTTCCAACATAAATTTTACCATAACTATAACTAGGATACAACAAAAAATTCAACTCATATTACTTATACATCAAGGCACACACGGCCACACATGCTTGCATCTAAGTACCATGCAAACTTCCATATTTTCATAGTTTCTACTCATTCCTACACTCTACAACACAAACAAACCGCCATAACATAATAAAAGGGATGGATTTTTACCTTTTCCTCCAATCTTCCACCTGCTACGAAAGGTAGTTTCTTGCCAAAATAATTATACCATGTTGAAGAGCATCCTTGAGTTGGCAATATTGCTAGAAAATCATGATTTTTGGATCATGATTCATGGACTTGGAACCCTTTTCTTTTTCCTCTTGAGGGGCCAAAACCCCTCCCTTTCTTTGTTCTTGCTCTTTTTTTTTTTTTTTGATTCATGAAACTTTCAATGGATAATAATGCATATATATCCCTTATATAAATTGGCACATGGAAAAATTATTAAAATGGTGGGCTTGGGCCATAAGATGGCCGGCCACCCTCCCCCAATTTGGGCCTCTTTTTCTTATTTTTGTTTTAGCCCAATTAGTGAAGTTCTTATTTTGTAATTCCCGAAACTAATTTCCAAAATTTCAATTTTGTCTTTGGCCTTCCTCCGTATTTCCACACCAATATTTTTCATGAACAACACACACATATGTGAATTTCAAATCAACATGTGTCCTTATTCCTTACAAACCAAAATCATCTCATATTTTCCCAAACACGCGAAAGTACGGGATATAACATCCTCCCCCCCTTTAGAACATTCGTCCTCGAATGTTCAACTGACCTTAGGGGGGTCTCGTGCTACTTCGGGGAGGTTCCTTTCTTTCCTTCAAAATCCTTTTCAACGCTACAATTGCCACCCATGTCTTCGCCTCTTGTCACACTTCTCGGTTACTTACAACGTTATCATAATACCACGTCATATCAAACAGATCCATAATTAGAGCCAGATGTACTGAACTATGGCGGACAGATTTGTAGTCAACGTCAAACGTAGGGAAGTATGTCAGACAAATCCGTGATCAGAATCAGATATACGGAGATGCAACAGACAGATTCATAATCAGAGTCGAACGTGCAGAGGCATATCAGACAGAAACGTAATCAGATTCAGAAGTACAGAGGCATAATAGACAGAGCCTCATCAAAGTCAGAGGTGCAGAAGTATAACAGATAGAGTTTTGATTAGAATCAGACCACTCCTACTAAGGCTTCCGTGATTTACGAAAATTTCCTTGTCGACATTTCATTACTCACCCTGATCATTGTACCACGTATTGTTTCATCAAAACCTGTTTACTCATTCATAAACTCGTTCGTCAAATTGCTACACAAATAGTTTTATGTGTTGTTTGTTGGCTCTCTCGAAGATCCTGCTTATTCACATTTCTTGTCCTTCATCTTTTCTAATATCCATACTCATTTTCTTTTTTCCAGATATCATCACACTAGACTAACTTATAATGTAATCAGGGTTTACCTATTCCTTGACAACATTCCTTGTCGTAGTCGCGATTCCTTTGGTTTCGCTTGTTTAAGTCAATTTTTAAACCTCACACACTTTTGCCTCATTTCCTATAACCATACTTCATCCTCTTCCGGCGGTTCGACTCGGTCATATTTCCTACCTTTCGCTTCCTCCTAATGTTTGACCTTTTTGCTTTTGCTTCACTTACTCTCTTTCCTTTCCAATATCATTATACCGGAACTTTCCAAGCTTAACAGATAGAGGGAATGACAAAAACCTACCTTATAACATTTGTACCATTTACCTTTGTTATTGTTACTTGGAGCTCGGTACCCTTATTCAATTGGTTCCTTTCGCATTCTAGCACCGGTCGCGGGGACACACGTATTCACTAGTACAATCACAGATAAGGCATCATACGCATTCATATGTGCATATATAATTATTTTCAACTAGGCCACACATTACCTCCAAACGTCGTTCAAGCCTATTCTAATTCCAGAGTCGTGGCATTCTTTCTGTTTCTTCTTTAATCTAACCAATTGCGTGTTGTGTGGCCTTTTATGGTCTCTAACCATCTCGTATATTCTAGTCTCACTCAGGCCATTTTAGCTTTTCATTCGTCTCTTATATCGGAATACATAAAATTCTTGCATACTTCCCAGGGGGGTCACCTATCCTGAAATTGCTCCCACCTGAGCACGCTTAACCTCGAAACCTTTGTGCGTTTCGGTGCCTTAACGCTGATATAATCACGTCCACTTTCTCGTATGTCCTTTACTACATAATCTAGAGCAATTCAAAGTTTTATAGATTTTGAGACACATTCATAACACGTCCTTTCTTGTGCAATTGGTATTTTACCCATTTCGGTCTTCCGTACCACCTTTATAAATTCTTATCATTCGAAATCTGTACGCAGAACATACCAACAGTACCTTACAGAGCATACGGCTATATGCCATATCCTCGCCGCCCAGAACTTTCGGTTTGAGATAACAGAACGAATATTTCCAAACTTGCCCTTCTGGCTTTTCCATATCGTTATTTGCCTCTCACCGTCGCAGGCGAGGCTTACAGATGGAATTGCTTTCCCTATAACTTGGCTCTATCGCAGGATCTGAGACAGAAAGAAGGTCAACAATCCCTAAATGCCCCGTAGCCTCCTGTCTATAAGTGTGGCGCGCTACACACCCATAAACAAGACTCTACCGGACACGACTTTGCAGACAACCCCTAGGACAGACCTGCTCTGATACCACTCTGTCACACCCCGACCTTACTAAGGTGTGACGGGCACCCGAATCTTATTTAGAGCCGAGCGAACCCTCAGACTTCTTTTGTACAGAAAATCACATCAAACTTCTTAAATCAAATAAGGTAAAATACATAGTAAATGTTTTTTTCAGACAGTATTCTTTGAAGCCGAACGGATCCACAGTCATACAGAATTCAGTACAATATGTCACAGACTGACAAATCGGCTGACGGAGCCGCTTACAGACCGACAACCAACACCCACGACACTGTCTGCAAAGTCTCTAACATAAGACCAGAACCATGACATACCAACTCTGACTCGGCAGCACTCCAGGAGCAATTGGAGTTTGCCAACTCCGCTGGATCATCTCCTGTAACCACTTCAGCTCTTCTGGGAGTACCTGCGCGGCATGAAACGCAGCCCCCGAAGAACAGGGGGTCAGTATGGAAAATGTACCGAGTATGTAAAGCGAAAATGTCACAAGTATAATCATAATCTGAACCAGAATTACAGAAATATAACGAACAGAATCGAACTCGAATCAGAAATAGACATACAGAGTTTGGCCTGCAGAATCATCGTACCGATCTGGGGCACAAAATGTGACTGACATAATCATAATCAGAGCCAGAGGTACAGAATGTAAGGTCCGGATCGGATTACCAGAAGTGTAACATATAGAGACGTGATTCAATCGGACAGACAGAAGGGTAGCAGACAGAACCATAATTCAACCGGACAGACAGAATCATAATACAGACGGACAGACAGAATCATAATACAGACGGACAGACAGAATCATAATCCGGACGGAGGGACTGAATCATAATACAGATGGACAGACAGAATCATAATCCGGATAGACGGACAGAATCATAATACAGACGGACATACAGAGTCATGCATGCAGAGTCATACAGAGTCATATGCTTATACAGATGCAGATAGCATATACATACATACATACAGATCCCGGCCCTCTCATGAGGGACGCGGTAACAGAACCCGGCCCTCTTAGTACGGGACCCGGTGGACAGACAGAATCAGATCATATGCCATCCTGGCCGCCATCCCCATACACACATCATAATATCAGATACAGATGTAAACAGATCCCGGCCCGCACACCGAGGGACGCGGTGAACAATGCAGTGGAATATGCACGATAACAGAACCTGGCCCGGGCGCAGTGAAGGAGGCATTAAGGCGTCCACGAACAGATTAATGAGAAACCACATACATACAGATCATCATACAGACTCAATGGAACTGAAATAGGCCAAATGGCAGGTCGAATCAAAGTATCCGGACAGTATTTATAATATATGCATATATGTCGCTTGGGATGGCACGACAGATTATTACCAGTATCAGATTTCCAGATGTCAAAAGCATTTGGTCAGATTTATAAAAATAGGCATAACGCCTGTCATATAACGGACAAAATATTAGTCCAGATGTTGTCTGAGAAGATCGGACAGAAACAAGGTAATTAAATTTATACAGAAAGTATCGGGCCTTGTGGGCCCACCTCGGACCCACTCAGGCTGGCGTACATAAATTACCGATAATAGACCTTATGAGGTCGTTCATAATCATTTGGAAGCATACCGACTCCGTTTAGGAGAGTTACATACTCAAAGTTTACTTTAAGGACGAATTATAAGAGAAGTGATTCAATCTTACTAAATGAATAGTACCCAAAATCAAACTCGATTTTCTACGAACAGAATAATCCCCGAGGCTCAAATTCAAGCCTAGTACTCCTAGGACATGCCATAAGAAGGAAAGGGACAGCTTTACATACCTTGGCTGCGCCTTACACTCGCTCGAATTCGATTCCCGTTTCGTCCAAGATCTGCAAATGGTCACTTTTACCAATTGTCAAATTCAAGCCTTAAGAATCCAACTTAAGCACATACTTTCCTACCGAAATTTCGGCAGCATTTCCCCTATACATATAACATCCCCGAGACTTAGCTCGGCTTAATATATCTACAACAGCAACCCAACAATCCAACAACAACATTAACAACAACAACAAGTACTACAAAATACACAATATGGCTTAACTAGCCATCTTTCCGACATAACACAATATCTTTCATTCCGACCTTACACTTCCAAACCAATCTTAATATTTTCATATTCATCATTAGTCATGATCATTACAACGCAAATAGGAAGCATTTCATATCCTTTCTACAATATATTGACAGGGTACACACGATATACAAACTTTTCACCAAAACCATAATTCATCTAAAATTTCCAATCTTCAACATAATCGTTCATAATGCATTCTTACCTTCCAATTTCATTAATGAATATCATGATTTGCACCTTATCACTTTCATTTCCATATATACATAAACTACAATAAAGTTGCATATTTCCTACAACAACATAACAACAAACTTTCCATAACAACAAGAACCATTATTCTTCCATTCACTTCACAACAACACAATTAACATAACAAAGAAATTTAATTCATCTTCCATCATCAACACTATACCACACGGCCACACTCCTTCATTTCCAATTTCAACCAAATTCATTCACTTTCATTTTCAATATAAATTTTACCATAACCATAACTAGGATACAAAAAAAATTCAACTCATATTACTTATACATCAAGGCACACACGGCCACACATGCTTGCATCTAAGTACCATGCAAACTTCCATATTTTCATAGTTTCTACTCATTCCTACACTCTACAACACAAACAAACCTCCATAACATAATAAAAGGGATGGATTTTTACCTTTTCCTCCAATCTTCCACCTGCTACAAAAGGTAGTTTCTTGCCAAAATAATTATACCATGTTGAAGAGCATCCTTGAATTGGCAATATTGCTAGAAAATCATGATTTTCGGATCATGATTCATGGACTTGGAACCCTTTTCTTTTTCCTGTTGAGGGGCCGAAACCCCTCCCTTTCTTTGTTCTTGCTCTTTTTTTTTTTTGATTCATGAAACTTCTAATGGATAACAATGCATATATATCCCTTATATAAATTGGCACATGGAAAAATTATTAAAATGGTGGGCTTGGGCCATAAGATGGCAGGCCACCCTCCCCTAATTTGGGCCTCTTTTTCTTTTTTTTTTTTAGCCCAATTAGTGAAGTTCTTATTTTGTAATTCCCGAAACTAATTTCCAAAATTTCAATTTTGTCCTTGGCCTTCCTCCGTATTTCCACACCAATATTTTTCATGAACAACACACACATATGTGAATTTCAAATCAACATGTGTCCTTATTCCTTACAAACCAAAATCATCTCATATTTTCCCAAACACGCGAAAGTACGGGATATAACATTAAGCAAGTCTGTATGGGTGCCCATTTAGGGCACTAGTCACGGCCCACGGGGCTGGGTCGTGACAATCCCGTACATGGAAGAAGATGATTCTTATCAGGGATTTAGTAGAGCATCAAATTTGGTGGCAGATAAGACAAGGAGATGCTAGCTTCTAGTTTGACAAATGGACTTCACTAGGTGCTTTATATCATGTTGTGGAAGAAAATCATGCAGAAGAGGAGATTGAAGTGAAACAGTTTAGTAGTGGAGAAGAATAGAATTTGGGTGCTTTGAGAGAACAACTTTTTGAGGATATTGTTCAACATATAGTGCAAACTATCTCTCCACTAGTAGATACATTGCCTTTGGACAAAACCTGGTGAATGTTGGAACAAAATGGTAATTTTTTCTGTCAAAAGTGCATGGAATTATATTAGACAGAAGAATGAGAGGGAAGAACGTTACAAGTATATGTGGGAGAGAGGACTTCTTTTCAAGATGTCATTTTTTATATGGAGAGCATGGAAATTTAAGCTACCAATAGATCAGGTTCTTCACAGTTTGGGAGTTGGTGTTGTTAAGAACCAAAGCAAGAAACCATGGCGCATCTTTTTCTAACCTCTCCAGTAGCTACCAAGCTATGGAGAATGTTTCTTTCCTGTGTAGGTATCAATATTGAAGGCTTGCAGCTTGGTAAAGTGATCATAAAATGTTGGAAATAAGATGGACCAACTAAGGTGCAACAGATGTTAAAGGTATACCAACAGTTATCATGTGGGAAATTTGGAAAAGAACAAATAAAATCAAGCATGGAGGAAACATGACAATTCCCAGTTTGGAATATCAGGTTCATAAAACTATTTGGCAACTGGTGAGGGTCAATTTCCAAGGCTAGATCATGTACGAGCAGGATGGCCGGAGTTGTTGGATTGCTTAGAAATATGGAGACCAACTTTGCGTTACAAGAAAATCATATGGCAAGCACTAGCAGAGGGACATATAAAGATCAATACAGATGGAGCTAGTAGGGGTAATCCAGGACCAAGTTCTTATGGTTTTTGTTGCAGAAATCACAATGGTGACATTATATATGCATAGGCAGCACAGATAGCAGACACAACCAATATGGTAACAAAAACTGAGGCAATCAAAGAAGCTCTATATTTCTGTATACTTAAGGGGATCCCACAGGTGACCATTGAAACTGATTCCATGCAGCTCAAGAGAATACTAGAAGGAAGCAGTTCAACACCATGGCATCTTATTACAAAATAGAAGACATACAGAAGTTTATGCAATTATGTTCAATACATATGCAGCATATCTACAGGGAAGGAAAGAAGATTGCAGACAACTTAGCTAACATGACATTGGACACAGGCAGCAAGTTGGAGATAAATGTATTTCAAGATCTTCCAAGCACTTGAAGGACACTCATCAACATGGACAAGAATCAGTACCCAAATTTGAGGATTAAGACAAAGAAGATTTCATGATGATCATTGTCATATTGTACTTATTATGCATATAGGAGGATGCAGAAATGCAACTTAGTGACATTGTGGTAGGAAGGGAGAGCTACTTGTGCATGAACTTCACTCTAGTTTTAGAACATTTTATTTTAGCTAGTTCCTACTTTGAGCATGATGTAAGCTATTTCCTTTATTACTTATTAATGAAATAAGCCATTAGGCACTGCCTAATGGATATTAATTTTAAAAAAAATGTTGTCCACTCATGTACTCTGATGATGGAACATCACACCTCAGTAGCACAACCCATGGGGGACCCACAAAGTCTATGTACCTTACGGTTCCAGCAGCAACCTCGGTAACCGCTACCTCACGATTACGGCAAAAACCTCAACAATCGCTACGCACCACCTCAATTCCGAGACAGCCATCGGATATCGGTCCTCACGTCACTCTCATCCAACTGAGCCCAGCTCATCACAGTGGTTCCTAAAGTATCATCAGTGTATCAACAGTATATCATGGTGGATGAGAATGCGTAAAATTTATCAGTTCAATGTCAATAATCAGATCAATATCACAAATACCTCGCGTCGGCACACTAACAATGTCATGAAAAGGCTATACAATAAGCCATAGTAGAACATTATCCTCGTATCAAACGTCAACAAGTAAGATACTACAATATCATGATCAAGATATAACAATAGTCTCCAATACCTATAATCACCATGTGGCATCAAGCCAAAAATAATAGAATAAATCAAGTCACAACACAATGAGGTGGATAGCCACAATAATACCACAGGGCCCAGTCTAAGACAATATCCAACCCAACTTCATACATGAAGGTTTACATGCTTTCTCCGACAATATCGTCTAAATATATGCTTCGTTAAACGAAGTCTCACCATAGGGTAACCGTAACCTACCTGGAAGGCCGAACACCAATATCACCAACAATCACACCTTAGCCTTTCCTTTCCTTTGACCCTCGAGATCAAGAAAGTCTAAGCATATCGAATTATGGAAATAGAATTAAGAAAAATATCAAACGAACCCTACTTCTATTCAAAACTCAAATCCCCAACCTATGGAATAGGGTTCATGAACTAGAAGGAGGAAATTAGGAATCCAAAGGTCCCAACATGAAGTTTAACATTTAGGTGATCAATTCCCATCAATAGCGAACTAGAATAATCAACAATTCACGCAATTTTGGATTCTAGGCCAAACCCCCAAATTTGGGTATAAACCCTAACTTCCAATTCCCTAAATTAGCCTCTAATTAGGAAGAAGTTATGAAATAAGGGATTCTAATCATCAATTCAATGCTTAAAGAAGCAAACCCAACCAACAAATCATGATTTAGAAGCCTAGAAGAATAACTCATTAAACCCACTTTAAATCTTCAATCACTTAATGAAATATCAAGATAAAAGGATTCTAAGATGATTCGGGATAATGGAATAGCAAAGGGATTAGAAGGACTTACCACCAAGACTCCTCTCCAAGAATACCCTAGATTTGCACCCAATAACTCAGATTTCGGAATAGTAATAAATGAGGGACTAAGGGCTTTTAATACACAATTAATGAAATAACCTGGCCCGATACAGTTTCAGCGGCAGTGGTCCCGCCCTGACGATCACTCAAACCGCCATGACGGTCGGCCCTCAAATCCACATTGTCGCTGTGACGGCCTATACCACCACTACAGTGCTACCGCTGAGGCGGTAGGGGTGCTGTCATGGCGGACACCAGCACCAGATTTTTCCAAAAATACTCACAATCTTAATTTGAAATCCCGACTAATACCTGAGGCCATCTGCTCACAAACCATATACACAAACACATATAAAAACACACTACGAACGTACTCGTTGCCTCAAAATTCCCAATGGAGGTCTCGTTGACCAAGTCAACCCCCGATACCTCAATTCTAACTTCCCAACGTAAGTCTCAAGATGCACCCGAGTGCCTTAGGATCCGAACCAGATATGCACACAAGTTCTAAATGACAATCCGGACCTCTCGGAATAGACGGATTTTCGAAAAAGGTTCGTTTACTCAAAAGTCAACTTTTAGTCAACTTTTTTCGGTTAAAGCCCAAATTTCATAAAAAGTCATACGAATCAAATCTAAACACCTCGAGAAGCGTGTCAACATTGCACTCGGGTCTAATATGAGCTAATTTAGCTCAGGGAAGGGTCAAAAGTCCCAAAAAGACTATAACGACCAAATGGGTCGTTACATCAGATAGGAATTAAACCATCGCTCCTCCTCGAACGAAGAAGGGAAAGAAATAGGAAAGTACCTGAATGAATGAATAATAGGGATATTGGCTACACATATCAGACTCAGTCTCCCAAGTAGCCTCTTTAACTGGACAATACTTCCATTGCACCATCACAGAAGCAATCTCTTTAGACCTTAACTTCCCAACTTGCCTATCCAAAATCGCAACAGCTCCTCCTCATAGGTCAAACTCTCATTAACATTATCGAATCCCAACGAACAATGTAAGCACCGTCGGCGTGGTACATCTTCAACATAGAATCATGGAAAATAGGATGAACTCTCGCCAAGCCTAGCGGCAAGGCCAACTCATAAGCAACATTGCCCACACGTTCAAGAATCTCAAATGGCCCAATATACCTCAGACTCAACTTGCCTCTCTTCCCAAACCTCATAACACCCTTCATGGGTGAAATCTTCAACAGAACCTGTTCACCAACGGCAAACTCTAGATCTCAGACCTTTCCGTCCGCATACATCTTCTGACAACTCTAAGCTGCCAAAAGCTTGGCCTGAATAACCCTCACTCTTTTAAGAGACTCTCTCAACAGATCTGTACCCTAAGGTCAAATCTCATATGCATCAAACCAGCTAACCGGAGACCTACATCTCCTACCATACAAAGCCTCAAAAGGCACCATGTCGATACTCGAGTGATAATTGTTGTTGTATGCAAAATCTACCAACAGCAAGTGCTGATCCCAATGACCACCAAAATTAATAACACAAGCTCTAAACTTATCCTCGAGCACCTAAATGGTCCGCTCGGACTGCCCTTTGGTTTGGGGGTGGAAAGCTCTACTAAGATACAACCGGGTACCCAACTCGTCATGAAAAGCCTTCTAGAAATGGGAAGCAAAGATGATACCGCGATCAAAGAAGTGAGCGTGAGCATGATACGGGACATAGCAAGAGGGCCAGATCTTCGGGTCCGATGAGTGAGTTTAGAGGCGGGCACAGACAGCAGTTTTCTAGGCATTCAGGCCTTTCTATGACTAGTGCGCCTCCACGATTTTCAGGCCAGAGATTTGATATATCTACTCGTTCTGGGCCGAGTCAGAGTTTTTCGGGGTCTCAGTTCAGAGGTGATTCAGGTCAGGCGAGGCCACCCATACCACGATGTTCCCAGTGTGGGTAGTTAATTTGGGGTAAGTGCCGATTGGGTTCAGAGGTTTTCTATTCATGTGGCCGGCCAGACCATATTATGCGTGATTGCCCCTCAGTTCCTGGTAGAGGTAGGACCCAGCCTTCAGGGTCGATAGCCGGATCTTCATCGTCTATACGCCCTATGGGGCCAGATTCACATGCACCAGTCGGCCATGGTAGAGGCAGAGGGAGAGTCCCCAGTTCTAGCGGTCCTCAGCACCATATTTATGCTTTGGCTGGACGCCAAGATCTTGAGTCTTCTCCTGATGTGGTCACAGGTATATTATCGGTATTTTCTCATGATGTATATGCTTTGATAGATCCGGGCTCCACATTGTCATATGTTACTCCATATATTGCGGGTCGATTTAGAGTCGAACCGGAGTCGATCAAACCTTTTGAGGTGTCTACACCTGTTGGTGAATCGGTAATAGCTAGCCGAGTACATAGAAACTGCATAGTTGTGATTTGTGACCGTCGTACTATGATTGACTTGCATGAGTTAAAAATGGTAGACTTTGATGTTATTATGGGCATGGATTGGTTGGCTTCTTTCTATGCCAATGCTGATTGTAGAATGAAAATGATTCGTTTCCAATTTCCGGGAGAACCAGTTTTAGAAAGGAAAGGGAATACTGCGTCACCAAAAGGTAGGTTTATTTCCTATCTAAAGGCAAGGAAAATGATCACGAAAGGATGTATTTATCATCTAGTTCGGGTTTCAAGATGTAGAAGCTGAACCGCCGACTCTTCAGTCAGTTCCCGTAGTAAATGAATTTCTGGATGTGTTCCCGGAAGAGCTTCCAGGCCTCCCTCCTGAGCGGGAGATTGATTTTGCTATTGATGTGTTGCCAGACACTACGCCTATATCTATTCCTCCTTATAGAATAGCACCCGCAGAATTGAAAGAATTGAAGGAGAAATTGAAAGACCTGCTTGAGAAAGGCTTTATTAGGCCTAGCTCATCCCCGTGGGGAGCACTCATATTGTTTGTCCGAAAGAAAGATGGCTCCTTGAGAATGTGCATTGACTATCGGAAATTGAATAAGATAACGATTAAGAACAAATATCCTCTTTCGAGGATTGATGACTTATTTGATCAATTACAAGGTCCCAAATGGTTTTCAAAGATAGATTTGAGGTCCAGGTATCATCAAGTGAGAGTTAGGGAGAAAGATATACCTAAGACAGCCTTCAGAACAAGATATGGCCGTTTTGAGTTCCGGGTAATGTCATTTGTGCTAACTAATGCACCGACAGAATTTATGGATTTGATGAACAACATGTTCAGGCCCTTCCTAGATCTATTTGTGATTGTATTCATCGACGATATCTTGGTGTATTCTAGATCCGAGGCAGAACATGCAGATCATTTGCGTGTTGTCCTTAGAGTTCTTCAGACTCGAGAGTTTTTTGCAAAATTTTCTAAGTGTGAGTTTTGGTTGAACTCAGTGACATTTTTGGGGCACATTGTTGCAGCCGATGGTATTTGGGTAGATAGCCAAAAGATTGAGGCCGTGAAGACTTGGCCAAGGCCCACAACTCCTACGGAGGTTCGTAGCTTTCTGGGCTTAGCAGGTTATTACAGGAGATTTGTTGAAGGTTTTTATTCTATTTCTGCACCACTCACAAAGCTGACGCAGAAATCAGCAAAGTTTCAATGGATAGATGCTTGTGAACGTAGTTTCCAAGAGTTAAAAGATAGATTGACTTCTGCCCCAGTCCTGACACTTCTAGAGGGATTGGAGGGATATGTTGTTTATTGCGATGCCTCAGGCATTGGGCTAGGTTGAGTGTTGATGCAGCATGGTAAGGTGATTGCGTATGCTTCAAGGAAATTGCGAAAACATGAGAAAAATTATCCAACCCATGATCTAGAATTGGCTGTAGTGGTTCATGCATTAAAGATATGGAGACATTATTTATATGGTGTCCATGTGGATATTTATACAGATCATAAGAGTCTTCAGTATATCTTCAAGCAGAAAGTGTTGAATTTGCGGCAACGACGATGGTTGGAGTTGCTAAAGGATTATGATGTTGATATCCTATATCACCCCGGAAAGGCAAATGTTGTGGTTGATGCTCTTAGTCGTATATCTATGGGAAGTTTGTATGATGTACGACCAGAGAAGAGAGAAATGGCTCGTGGGCTCCAGCAGTTAGCTAGCCTAGGAGTTCGAGTAGTGGACTCAGGGAACAGGGGAACTACCATTCAGAATTCAGCAGTCGCGTCGCTAGTAGCGGAAGTGAAAGAGCGACAATACGAAGTTCCATGCTAATGCATTACAAAGATACACTCCCTCAGAAGGAGGAGTCATCATTTGAGATCTCAGAAGACGGAGTTCTTCAATGCTAAGGCAGATTATATGTTCCCGATGTGGCAGGTTTACGCCACCAAATATTAAGAGAAGCCCATTGCTCCCGTTATTCTGTTCACCCTGGAGCGACGAAAATGTACCATGATCTTAAATCTATATATTGGTGGAATGGGATGAAGAAAGATATAGCGGAATTTGTAGCCAATGTCCCAACTGTCAACAAGTGAAAATCGAGCACCAAAAGCCGGGCGGATTGTTGCAAGCTATAGAAATTCCAACTTAGAAGTGGGAAGTAATTAACATGGACTTCATTACAGGCTTACCCCGTTCTCGACGTAAATATGATTCTATATGGGTGATTGTGGATAGACTCACGAAGTCAGCTCATTTCTTACCAATCAGAACGACATATGTGGCGGAAGATTATGCAAAGCTTTATGTTAAAGAGATAGTGTGACTCCATGGTGTCCCAGCATCTATTATCTCTGATAGAGGGAGTTAGTTTACAGCTAATTTTTGGAAGTCTTTCCAAGAGGGTTTAGGGACCCAAGTGAGCCTTAGCACGGCATTTCATCCGCAGACTGATGGACAAGCTGAACGTACCATTCAGACTGTTGAAGATATGTTACGGGCATGTATGATAGATTTTGGAGGCAATTGGGATGATCACTTGCCACTCATTGAATTTGCTTATAACAATAGTTATCATTCTAGCATCCAAATGGCACTGTATGAGGCTTTATATGGGCGAAAGTGTAGACCCCCATTTCATTTCATTTCCCTATCACACCCCTTCTCTCTAAAACATCTCTCTATATTTCTTCCATAAGAATTCAAGAGATATTAGTGATTACCAACATAAAATAAGTGAATCAAGTGTAGGAAACCCATTAAAGATCATCCAAGTCAAGAAATCTCATTGGAGATGAACTAGGGTTTTGGCTCAAGTGAAGTATTTCCACCTAAAGCTTGTTCCTACAACATCTAAGGTAAGATTTATGGTATTTACATGTTGTTTAAGGTATTTGAAAGTTGAAACACTTAGATTGCAGAAGGATATAGAAAATGGGTCTTGAATGTGGGAATAGTGTCATCTTTGAGTAATAGTTTGGATTGAGTAATGATTTGTGATATGATATGATTGTAATCATGTATTAAATGATGTTAAGAACATGAGATAGACATTGTATGTGAATGAACGTAGTCGTGTGTTATGACCATGGATATGGGTAATTGGAAGCGAATTGAGAAATATAGATAATGTGGATAAATAATGACTATTGTTATGATATTGTGAATGTATTATTGACGTTTGGGAGTTGATATACGATATGGAGGAATGTCGTATAAAAAATGAGATGTTGTCCGATTTTCTCTAGTTTTAGTCGTGTATGCTAGCTATCGATTACTAATGATAGTATGACTCTAATGAAGGTAGAAACGTGAGCATGGAAGGAGAACGTGCAAGTGTAGAATAGTTGAACGGGAAGGTATGTAAGGCTAACCCTTCTTTCATAAGGCATGGTTCTTTGGCCAATCATCTAAATCCTCTATAAGTCTATGATGTCCTCCAAATGATTCTATCTTCAGAGCTACTAAGCTCACGATTCTTTATATGTATTACGATTGTACTAAATTCCTCATATGATGAGTAATCCTACAAGGATAGATGTAACGAACAACGATAATGATGACGATGATAATAGCGATAACGATAATGGTGGCGATGATAGTAGTGATAATGCTAAGGATGCTTATGAGCTATTATGTATATGTGTCTGTGTATGCTACTATTATGGAACCCCGAGCTTATAAGGCCGGGTAGAATATGTATATATTTATGTAACGCGCGCGCACCTCTGCAGTTGGGTACGGATAACCCTAGAGCCTTGGTAGGGCCAGGTATGTATAACCCTGAAGCCTTGATAGGGCCAGGTATGTATAACCCTGAAGCCTTGGTAGGGCCAGGTATGTATAGTCCTGAAGCCTTGTTAGGGCCAGGTATGTATAACCCTGAAGCCTTGGTAGGGCCAGGTATATATAACCCTGAAGCCTTAGTAGGGCCAGGTATATATAACCCTGAAGTCTTGGTAGGGCCAGGTATGTATATGATATAAATATGAATATGATATAAATATGTATATGATATGGATATGTACATGATTATGATATAGATATGAGTACGAATACGGACATATTACGAATATGGATAAGAATAGGCATATGAATATGATTATGGATACGAAATGTAAGAGAGTACGGATATGAGTATGGATATGAATACGGGGGTATGTACACAATCTCGTATTAGAAATGGAAAGCCCCTATGAAAAGCAAGTAAGTGCTTATGACGATGATTCTACTATCTCCCATCTTATGTTGTTTCTCATGTTGCTTATTATGCTTCTATATTGATATTGATCATGCTTTACATACTCAGTACATTCTTCGTACTGACGTCCTTTTGTTTGTGGACGCTGCGTCATGCCCGCAGGTGGCCAGGGAGATAGGCTTGATCCATAGCTATATTTTCTCAGGGACTACATAGCGGAGCTTCACTTCATTCAGAGCTATAGCTTTTTGGTATTGATTCTTTTTTGTGTATATATTTATGGGCATAGCGGGGTCCTGTCCCGCCTATATGATATGACATACTCTCCTTAGAGGCTCATAGACATGTGTATATAGTTAGATGTGTTTGGCCTTTTTGTCCTATATTTTGGATATCTTTTTGTTAGCCTCGTCGGCTTATGTACATTGATATGGGCTTAGTTGCTAATTTTGATATAAAGGTATT
The DNA here is from genome assembly GCF_019175385.1 of Lycium barbarum. Lineage (NCBI taxonomy): Eukaryota > Viridiplantae > Streptophyta > Magnoliopsida > Solanales > Solanaceae > Lycium > Lycium barbarum. The sequence continues at coordinate 102,098,031 of NC_083338.1, read as the reverse complement.
GTTGCCCAATGGGATTCATATGATTGATGAATAGAAATGTATGATTTAATATGTGGCTCACCTAGATGTAAATGTAAAGGTATGATAAGAGGTGCCCGGCTGGGCTAGCACCGGGTGCTCGTCACGGCCCTCCGGTTGGGTCGTGACAATTTAGAAGCCTAGAAGATAACTCATTGAACCCACTTTGAATCTTCAATCACTCAATGAACTATTAAGATAAAAGGATTCTAAGATGATTAGGGATAATGGAATAGCAAAGGGATTAGAAGGACTTACAACCAAGAATCTTCTCTAAGAATACCCTAGATTTGCTCCGAATAGCTCAGATTTCAGAATAGTAATAAATGAGGTACTAAGGGGTTTTAATGCACAATTAATAAATAACTAGGCCCGATACTGTTTCGGCGGCAGCGGGACCACTGTAGCAGTCCCGCCCCGACGGTCACTCAGACCTCCGTGACGATCGGCCCTCAAATGTACATTGCTGCTGTAGCAGCCCATATCACCGTTATGGCAGTAACGCTGAGGTGGTAGGGGTGCCTCCATGGCGGAAACCAGCAACAGATTTTCCAAAAAATAATCATAATCTCAATCTGAAATCCCGACTAATACCCGAGGCCATCTGCTCACAAATAAAATACACAGACACACATAAAAACATGCTACGACGCACTTGTGGTCTCGAAATTCCAAACGGAGGTCTCATTGACCGAGTCAACCCCCGATATCTCAATTCCAACTTCCCAACCCAAGTCTCAAAATTCACCCGAGTGCATTAGGAACCGAACCAGATATGCACACAAGTTCTAAATGACCATCCGGACCTCTTGGATTCGATTGATTTTCGAAAATGGTCCGTTTACCCAAAAGTCAACTTTGAGTCAACTATTTTTTGCTTAAAGCCTAAATTTCATAAAAAGTCACCTGAATCAGATCTAAACACCTCGGGAAGCGTTGCAACGATCTCCTCGGGTCAAATGTGAGCTAAACAAGCTCAGGAAAGGGTCAAAAGTACCAAAAAGACTATAACGACCAAGCGGGTCATTACAGATCCAATACTGAAGATTCATATGATAGTGATCTTATGGGTGAATCGCACAGTGAGCCAAGAGAGGATTCCTCACTAGACTCTTCTGAAGAAGACAAACCACTAATATTGATGAAACAACCAAAAGAAATAGAAATTTCTGAAATAGATGATGATCGTGATGGGATGACAGATAAGCCAATTCCAGAAAGGAGATTAGAACCAACAACATCAAAATTAGATGGAACTGGATTCCATACCTTCACTCTGTATGACATCAAAGTGTCAAAATGGCCTCAAAGAATCCAACATTTCTTTACTTAGATGGTGACAAAAAATCTGGTAGAACGGGAAAAGTATCTAATTTTATCAGAATTCACTTCAAGGTTCTTAAGAATTCTCAAAGACTGGTGGAATTTACTTGGGATCTGTCTGTCACGACCTGACCAGGGGGCCATGACGGGTACCCGGAACTGACGATCGATCACCACATACCTTTCTAGCTATCATACTCATCTCACACAAACATAATTCTCGAAGTAAACTTACTATGAAATTATCACCAACATCTCCCAAATTATACATATAAATATGTGTAGGCCCACAAGGCTACGAAAATTATATACAGAATATACACTGATGAGACCACATAACATCTACTACCCACACATATGAATCTACGAGCCTCTAACTGGAGTGCTGGACATAAGGATGGGACAAGACCCCGCCATGCCCTCAGTATGTACACAAAAGAATGTACCAATAAGCGACGACTCCGGAGTAGTGGAGTTCTCCTGTACAGCTGCTGGTAAGGCTCCTAGGTGTCCGGGCCGTCTCCCTATCCACCCGTGGGCATGAACACAGCGTCCATAAAAGAAAGAACGTCAGTACGACAATGTACTGAGTATGTAAGGCATATATGATAACATAATAAGGAAGTATAGAAAGCACAAGAAGAAAGGATAACTGTAACTGCTTGCCTTTTGAGACGGAATCATGCATGTTCACTGATACCTTTAAAACAAATCAGACATACGTACATAACTGTCTGAATCCATAACATCATTAGCCCGCGTCCGGGGAATCATCTCACGCCTCCCACTAGTGATGCTGTCATCATCATCGATAAGTCGTCCGCCTTAGCAGTGCTGCCTGTGCCATATAGACAGGGTGTAATCATTATCATGTACTTAACATGAAGCATGCATAAGAGCTCAAGTAAAAGCTGTAACTCTATTGGAGTGTCGTAAGGTCGGTAACCTCCCACTATATTATTGAATAATCATACTCGTCATGTCTCACCTTGAACGAACTAGCATTATAAGGAGAGACTACCAACAATGAATAACATCAAGGAATCATGTAAAAATCATGCACATCATCATAGAATCATATCATGAGCTTTAAAATCTCTGGACATAGATTTATCATTATAATTATCATATTCATAACACATCTCTTAGCTCTATCTCATGAGATGCTCTTAGTAATCATGGATTCGTAACTTCCGGAATGTAAGAAAATCATGGAAAGATAGATGGAATCATGTTACAGGAATCATGACTTAGAAAAGAAGGGACTAGCCTTACATACCTTCATGTCTCCTCAACAACTAGTGTTCTCCTTCGAAGTTGACGATTCTACATTCAAGAGAATTTGTACGAAGATTAAATAACCGGAAACATACTTAGGCCTCAACTAAAACAACTAAGGGCTAACGAAGATTGGGCAGCGTTTCCTTTGTTTCAACAACCTTCTCTATATAATAAACAACTCCCAAACGTCAATAATAACACACACGATATTAGAATCGATAAAATTCATCAAGTTAAACATTATTCAATTCCCAACATTCCCTTTTAAAGTCACCCATAATTATAATTGCAACACAACTTCATATTCATTCTCATATAACGTTCCTTTAACATCATTTGCATCATTTACAACAAGATTACACTCATGGTATGTCAAGAACTATGACTCAAATCAAGTTACCATTAAAGAATCTCACTATTTTCATATTTGAACTTCATTCTCTACTTTCTTCCATAATCCAAGTCTTTCAACTACTCAATATTCTTAGTAACAAGAATTTAGGTGTGAAACTCACCTTTGATCACATAGGAATGGTCTTTGGATGAAAATACTCCACTTGAGAAAAGCCCAACTTCACCACCCAAGAGGTTCTTGGCTTCTATCAACCCTAGGGAACATTCTTTCACTTGATTATTGGTGTTGGATGTTTAATCTCTCTTCAATTTGTGTTTGTACGGTGTATAGAATATTCTAGAGACTTCCAGAGGTGTGGAGAAAGTTAGAAAAATGAAAAATAAGAACTTGGGACATCTATGTATAGTTGTAAAAATCTAAAAGGCAATGATTTTATACGGACACTTATACGGTCCGTATAAGTGACCTTATAAGTCCATCAGAGACTGGTCCATTCTGTGGACCACTATACGAACTGTATAAAGTTATACAGACCGTATTGTTGGTCGTATAACTCACCCTTTTCCGAAAATGTTCTCGTCGATTCGTTTGATCTCCGATCCTTATGGAACCTTCTTAACACTAGTTTAACACTTCATTAACAATTCAAAGAACCTTATAACTCATCCTCAATACTTTACTAAATAATCGTTAGCTCGATAATTACAGAACCTTTCCCAAACACAACTTATACTTCACTTTCCTCTAACGAACTTAGTATCACCAATTCATATAACAACAAATTCTTATCGCATACACTTTAAAGCTACCAAATATCCTTCTGTCACAACCCAAACCGGAGGGCCGTGATTGGCACCCAAGACCCCACTCGGCTGAGTGCCATACTACTATTCCATCCAGGAGTCACAACTTTTCCTGAACCTTTAATCTACGAAATGACGTTTCCTTCAGGTAACAAAAAAACTTTTCAAGAAAACTCTTTCGTCAAATTAGGGACTTCGCCCTTATCTTTAATTCAAAGAAAACCATTAGTCACAATAAAATCTTTAAAAAAAAAGTATTAAAACACCTCGACCTATATGGTCGCTTTACACAACTATCGACTCCTCAACGCCCTATCCACAGGACACTATCTGTAAAAGTCTCTAACATACACGAGATACCATAACATAAGTACTCTGACTCGGCAACACTCCGAACTGAGATGGAGCTCACCAATCCAGGTGATAGACTGGGAACATCCTATAGCCAACGTCTTCTACTCATCTGTAAACACCTGTGTGGCATAAAACGCAGCCCCTGAAGAAAGGGGTTTAGTACGAATAGTGTACTAAGTATGTAAGGCATGAATAACATCATAATAAGAAGTATAGAGCATAACAGGTGATAAAGATGACCCGTACATTCGTTGGCTCTTAAGGCGGATACCATACATGCAACTCTAACCTTTTTAAATCCACATGTACATAGAATCTTGGAAAACATTTGAGACATGTCCATGAATGGGCAAAATAAATGCATCAGTACAATTATATCAAAGAAACACATATATCTATAGAAATATCACAGCAAAGGCCAGAACGTCACCCCCTGTCATCTGTGCCATATATATACGCATCATAACAAAGGCCACAGCGCACCCCCTGTCAACTGTGCCATATATATACATCACAACAAAGGCTACAGCGCACCCCCGTGTCAACTGTGCCATAAATATACACATCACAACAAGGGCCACAGCATCACCCCCTGTCAACTGGGCCTTGTATATATACACATCACAACAAGGGCCACAGCATCACCCCCTGTCAACTGGGTCTTGTAATACATAACAAAGGTCACAGCGTCACCCCCTATCAACTGTGACTTATATATAGATGAAGAATGAAAATGAGTGCAACACATAATCAAAATGAAATAGTAGGACTCTTTAATGTCACAAAATAGCCATATACATATATTATACTCATGGCATGCATAGGAGTTCAAATAAAAACATATCGCTTTATCCCACCTTGGAGGAACAATTTATAAGGTGAGATCAACAACAATGACGTAAAATCGAGAAAATAATCAAATAGCTTAACATTTTCATATCATCGTTGAAATCATACTTGAGACCTTTAAGCATAAAATCATGCTCGCGTAACCCTCATAAAACATTCTCATTTTTAACATCATAAGAATCTTTAAGAGTTATAAACTTCTAGCTTTTGAAAACAAGGAAGTTATGGAAACATTTATGGAATCATGCCTTTGAAAGAAAGGGACGAGCCTTAATATACCTGTTCGACCTCCTATTAGCTACGCTTATTTGTCCGATCTCGCAAGTCTACATTTAAGAGGATTTACACTAACATTAGACTCATCATCGCATACTTGTACCAAGTTTCTCATCAAACTATTTTATATTCTGCCGAAAATCGGGCAGCATCCCCTGTTTATATGCCTAGCCCGAATTCTCAATTCAACAACCAACAACTATAATAACAATATCAACATCAACAGCATCATTTCCAACACCAAAGTATGCCATAGAACAGCCAACACGCTGTTTTTCAACTTCCATAATCAACCAACCCATTATACAATCATTTAACCATTCTATCTTCGTGATTAAGTTGGTATTTACAAAAATAGCAAGAGATCCATACCTTTCTCCCTTTAATATTGTTTTATCTTCACTTATCCACCCTATGATTAGGCCACAACACGCCGCTACATGATTCTGCAACCATAACTATACGCTATCTGGATCGGAATTTGGGAATTATACCTGGTTTGGGCTAAAATTTGGTTTGGGGAGTTGGGGAGAACTCTCCATAATTTTGGAGAGTTTTTGGGGTGCTTAGTGAAGAAAATGGGGGGTTAGCCCCTTTATATAGTGGTCCAGGTTCTGCCTGGACAGACTTAAAAATCCTTCAGCGCGTTCGCGCCCCCTTTGGCCGCGTTCGCGCTGGGTTAGTTTTTCTGCCTGCGTGTTTGTTCAGTAAAAAGGTCATAACTCTTGATCTCGATATCGCGTGAGGCCCCACAGCCTATGGTTCGAAAGCTCTTTCAATTATCTACAACTTTAATTCTTTGTGGTTTTCCAAATTACAAACTTATAATGGCATTTTGGCCCCTCCAAGTAAGATCATCTGAAAATGTTTCCTTAAATCGTCCTTTTGGAGGGCTTATGCCCATATTTGACTTAAGGGTCCTTTTTAGGACTTGCTCAAATTTCCATGTACTACTCATATCACTTTTCATATGTTCCTTATAAAACCCCAGCATGTGGTCCCCACTTAGCTTACAATAACGAGGGCTTTCGTCAAGTAACGTACTACCTGATTTACACCATATGGTCTCCAAATATCATACGTATATGTTATTACACTCTTATAATATATCCTTCATCCCTAACCGGGCCTTAAAATTTCTCAGCGCGTTCGCGCTGCGTTGGCCCTTGGCCTTCTGCGCTTTCGCGCCACTCCCTGGCGCGTTTGCGCAGACCATTTTCCTGGCCTGCTAGCTCGACTAGTAATGTCCATATCTCCTTACCCCGATGTACTATTGAGGAGAGGTTTGTTGGGTTGGAAACTAGACTTCCCGAACTTCACTTTAGGCTTTTGTTTCACTTCAAAGCTCTTAATATACTCAGAGATATTCTTTCTCCTAATTAGACCAAAAATGTCTGCACCAAACCTTGCCCATCTTTCTTTCAAAGCCCCAGAAGCTTAATATCCTTAGTTCACTTGTTTTCCAATCCTTCTATAACCTGTTACGTGAACTCGAACTCTTATAATTATAAAACGAGCACCTATGATCTTGCATCCTCTCGATAATAACTCCGATGTCTGCAATTGAATAACTGACACCTAATGAATCTCAACGTGCAGAAACTACGGGGTATAACACCTTCTTATGGTCATAAGAGCTCCATGCTCACCTTCTGCTTGCTCTAGTCTTTCACAGTACGACAACCCAATTTTTCGAGGTGTAACACTCTCCCCCCTTAGGAACATTCATCCTCGAATGTTAAATTCTAGAGGATTCTACAAAAATTTTGCCAGAGTTTCCCCTGTAATGTAGCACTACCATCCTGTCAGAACAACCCTGAATAACATCGCCTCACTGGCTACAACAACAACTGCAGGAAAACATAGCCACACACGACCAAAAGCGTTAAGAGACAGCATTACATACCTGGGAACAACGACGTTTTATCTTGTACTTCTGCTGGGGGTGGAAATAAGTACTAGTATTTGGACTTCATATCTCCTTGCGCTTCCCAATGCACCTATTTTACTTCCTCATCCCTTTATAACACCTTTATCAAGCTTATATTTTTACTTCTTCCTTCACTACTTCATAACCATTTGAGAGGGCAGCAAGAGATTCTCATAGAGTCTTTTAATAATCTTCCCAAATCTCTTCGAAATGAAATTTCCACACTCTAATGATTTAATACCCTCTCATTCTTGCAAGCTTTATGTGACCACCTGTATGTATCAATTCCAAGCCATCTTGACAGGTCCTTTCACCTTTCTTAAAGTCTAACGTACGTGTTCTAGCATACCTTGGGATGTTAGAAAATGAGCTATATCCGCTTATCTATTCAAAAATGGAGGTCTACTAGAATGATATATCTTTCCCAGATCCCTCGAAATGTATTGATCTTCAGGCACCAGTAGAGAATCAAGCATTTTGGTTTGACAAATTTTCATAGATAGCTCATATGATTATTTACAATTGCAACACCTATTTCAGCTCTAGATTCAACCTCATTCTTGATTAGTACCACGAAATTGTCTTGCACAAGTTTACCCCTTATTATTTTCTTCACCACCACCTCTCGCTTTCAGTTTCTCATTTAAATCCATCTTACCGCATTTAATTCATGATGCGGCCTTAATTTGTCCGTGTTTTAGTACTCTAAGCTTGAAATTCCCGTATCACCCGTATACTTTCTCTCTTAAACGATCACACCCACTTATTCCTTTTCATTGTATATCGCTGCGTCAAGTATTCACATGCCTTCAACTAGTTTATTTCCATTTCAATCCTCTTCTATTGTTAACTCCGTGTCCTTCCGCTAGCAAAGGCATTACCAAATTGTGAGTCAAGTATTTTTGCCTTCAAGTCTTTCCCTGTACAATGCTTCCTCAATCATTATGCGTTATTGGAACTTCGCATCCATGTGTCTTGCTTGCGGTGACTATTCCACTTGACTTCTCGTCTTAGTCCGTCATTCACTTCTCCCTCTAATCCAAATCTTACTTTCATCACCTATATCTCTTCACTATGAAATCATTCGCATGAGCTCTTATTGTATGGAAATACCATTTTAACCTTGTCCATCTTACGCTTGAATCGAAGCCGCAATGCTCAGGTGATGTATCTTCTTGAGGCTAATACTGCTCTTCTGTCATATGCCCATCCTTTAACTCTACCTCATAACCCACCTTATTGTTGTACAACTTCCATGTTGAATTCTCTGCCCGTCTTCCACTTTACGGCCCATATTTGTATTATCTCATTCTTACGCCTCCAGCGGCCACGTTTCCTCGGAAAATCGAAGACTACTTCTTTGATGGTCTCTTTGGTTACCGTTTTGTTGCCATGGCTATTAAACCATGACAGAATTGTCCTCACCTCAATGTTCCTTTCATTACTTCTATCAATACCTATAGACCGCCCTATATGTTCACCATTTCTATCGATATAGCTCATAACCGCTCTATACTCCGTATGCCAAATCATACCCAAGCTCACTCTATCTTGGCTCACTTTTCCTCAATAACCTCTCTCTTGGACCTTCACCGTGTAACCCACCGGGGATGCAATTCCATTTGTTTCTATCCTGACATACGTATAAAGTCAGTCCATTGATCATTCATAACCAAACCTTGTTCCTCCTTTCGTCTTAACCCTCATCCTTTCCTCAAATAATTTCATTCATAGGACAATAACCCTAAACCTATTTCAGAGTACCATTGGCTTCTCTTTCCTTCCTTTTCTTTTCTCTCAAAACACCATCTTTTGATAGAACTGTAACTTAAGGTTCAACGTCAATCCCTCTACACTCTTCTCCGATCAGTTCACACTGCTATAGAAGTATTGTACTCTGTTATCCCAACATATTAGTAATGGGGTAACACATGGTCCTTTTAGAATTCTTTGTATATATGTCGTGTAAACTAACTATTCATGCATAAGATACCTTACTCAACAAAGGATCCCATATTCCTCGTCATAGTTTAATTAGCTACACTGTTCTCACAACCTGACGCAAAATTTCAATTGCTTCACGACACTTGTTAACATTCCCACTTATTGTTAAAAGATCTGCAGCGTTTGATTCTTTTCCGCCCTTTGCTTATTAGGTTACTGCTCTAGTATACCTTGCTTCTATTTTCCCCACTTCTGTCTTTCCTTCTCTGCTACCAACACATACCGAATATTCGTCACTTGTCGTTCTTTTTGTGTCATTGATCAACCTTATCTTGTTTTCTCTTTCCCTCATATCTGTAGTAACAATCCCTATCATATAATCGTTCGACTAAATTCCTGAATATATAACCTGAACTATAACACAAAACACAATGGCAGTTATAAGGTTACCCAATTTCCATGCAAGGAGCTTTTGTGAACACATCTCTTTTAACCTCTTTCCTCGAGGTCTCACCGAGGTCAATAAGGCTGTCTTATAGTGATATGAAAGTTTTCCTCCCACTACAATCATTAGGTGAAACCTAGCTTAACAATCTAATTCTGCGTATCATGCATCGGCTTGTACGGATACATCAAGTTCATCTCATGACTTAACGTTCCCTAAAACGAAGAGGGTTAGCCAACTTTTCTAACTTACAACTTCTCCTAGAGTGGTTATCCCTTTAATTCTCCTTAGTGTATAAAACTTCTTTTAATTCTAAGCGCATCACTTTCCCCTTCTCATGTTCCTTATTCCATCCTAACCTATTCATCATTCCCTCAGCTTAATACGTACTTAGAACCCGTTTGGATTAGCTTATAAGTTGCTGAAAATAGCTTATAAGCTGTTTTTAGCTTTTCTGATTGTTTGGCTGGCCAACTTAAAGCCATTTTGTGCTTAAAATAAGCCCAAAAAAATAATTAAGCCCGTTTAACTTGGCTTATCTAAAGCAGCTTATAAGCCAAAAAAAAATAAGTTAGGCTACCCCAACTTATTTTTTTTGGCTTATAAGCTGTTTCAGCTTATAAACTGCTTTTTTTAAGCCCATCCAAACAGGCTCTTACTATGTTTATCCCGCATTTAACTTCTCATTGCTAGGCCCTTTTTCATGCTTCTCGCAACAATCCTGCCGACCGTTCCCATAACTTCCTTTAGATTCCTAGAAGAATTTCGGCAGAGTTTCCTTTATAAACATAACAATCCCAAACCTGCACACAGCCCAGAAAACACATCACATGCCTTAAAAGGCCACATATAGAAACACATATAATATACAACTCAACAGCACAAGGCTGACTACTAGAAAAGAATGTAAGTAATAGGGCTTGTCTTATAAGTCATACCTGCACAGTCCTTCTAGAATTCCATTGTACATATTATGTCAATCAACTCTCACTTCGTGGAGGTTTGCTTACTCATAAATCATAATTCTGGCTATCACTGGGTCACCAACAGGTATAGACACCTCAAAATGTTTAATTGCCTCAAGTTTCACCCTAATACGGTCGGCAACATCAAGAGTAATATATTTAACGAAGTAAACCCCGAATCAATCAATGTATATGTGTCATAAGAGGACACTGATAATATACCTGTGATAGCATCAGGGGAGGACTCAAGATCCTGTGGTCCCGTTAGTGCATAAGGACGGTGCTGACGACCACTCGAACCGGATGCTCCTCCTCTACCCCTGCCATAGCCTTTCAGTGTCTGCAAGCTTTGCCTCGGAGGGTGTACCAATAATAAAGAACCAACTGCTAATCCCATAGGCCAAACCTTATCTTTACCACGTAGCGATGGACAGTCGCGCTTGAAATGGCCTGGCCGAGCGCAAGCATAACAAACATTCAAACCCAAGCGGCACAGTCTGGAATGTATTCTACCACAGTGAGTACATCGTGGTCCGGGTAATCTCATCTGGCTTGAATCACCCATGTTCTGGGAACTTAAAACTCTAAAACTCTGATCTAGCCCAAGCAATGAGATCTATCAACCCTGGGTCCAGGAAGCTATGGAGGCACACAAGCTGTTGAACGAGCTGAGTGCCTAGAGAATTGCTGCCTCGGGGCACCTCTAGACTCATGAACAAACCCTGAAGACCTGACCCTATTCCTCCAACTCTTGTCACCATGGCCAAACCCTGCCGCTGAACTTGAGCGGCTACTAACTGGGTCAGTAAAAGAATGACTTGCCTTATCTCCTGGCTTGAGGTATCTGGTGGAGGGACTGGGGGTGCTGGGGCTACGGTTGAGACTCCCATTTTCTCCTCTAAAGCGGGCGAAGTATGGGAAAACCAAAATATGGCCTTACTCTGGGGTTTGCCCTCCTCCATATCCATAGGCGGCTCCCGTCAGTCCTCTCTTCAACTACTATCTTGCCCTTCTGGGCTGCTGTAGCTTTTCCTTTCATCAACTTTGCTAAAAACATAACGCACGATTAGGGAAAAGGGAATTCTTATAATATAGCTCTATCGCACGATCTATAAAGAAGAAAGATGGTCATCATTCCTAAATGTCTCGCAGCCTCCTGTTTATAAGTGTGGCGCGCTTCACACCCATAAACAAGACTCTACTGGACACGGCACGTAGACACACCCTAGGACGGAACTGCTCTGATACAACTTTTGTCACGACCCGACTAGGGGGCCATGATGGGTACTCGGAGCTGACTACCGAGCACCGCATACCCTTCTAGCTATCATACGGATCTCACACAAACATAATTATCGAAGTAAACTAACTATGAAATTATGACCAACATATCCCAAAATATACATATAAATATATGTAGGCCCACAAGGCTACGAAAATGATATACAGAATATACACTGATGAGACCACATAACATCTACTACCGACACATATGTATCTACGAGCCTCTAACTATAGTGCTGAACATAAGGATGGGACAGGACCCGCCATGCCCTCAGTATGTACACAAAAGAAAGTACCAATAAGCGACGACTCCGGAGTAGTGGAGTGCTCCTGTACAGCTGCTGGTAAGGCTCCTAGGTGTCCGGGTCGTCTCCCTATCTACCCGTGGGCATGAACACAGCGTCCATAAAAGAACGGACGTCAGTACGACAATGTACTGAGTATGTAAGGCATATATGATAACATAATAAAGAAGTATAGAAAGCACAAGAAGAAAGGATAATTGTAACTGCATAAGAAGAAAGGATAACTGTAACTGCTTGCCCCTTGAGACGAAATCATGCATGCTCACTGATACCTTTAAAACAAATCACACATACGTACATAACTGTCTGAATCAATAACATCATTAGCCCGCGTCCGGGGAATCATCTCATGCCTCCCACTAGTGGTGCTGTCATCATCATCCATAAGCCGCCCGCCTTAGCGGTGCTGCCCGTGCCATATAGACAGGGTGTAATCATCATCATGTACTTAAGATGAAGCATGCATAAGAGCTCAAGTAAAAGTTGTAACTCTATCGGAGTGTCGTAAGGTCGGTAACCTCCCACTATATTATGGAATAATCATACTCGTCATGTCTCACCTTGAACGAACTAGCATTATAAGGAGACTACCAACAACGAATAACATCAAGGAATCATGTAAAAATCATGAACATAATCATAAAATCATATCATGAGCTTTAAAAACTCTGGACATAGATTTATCATTATAATTATCATATTCATAACACATCTCTTAGCTTTATCTCATGAGAAGCTCTTAGTAATCATAGACTCGTAACTTCCGGAATGTAAGAAAATCATGGAGAGATAGATCGAATCATGTTACAGGAATCATAACTTAGAAAAGAAGGGACTAGCCTTACATAACTATGACTCAAGTCATGTTACCATTTAAGAATCCCACTATTTCCATATTTGAACTTCATACTCTACTTTCTTCCATAATCCAAGTCTTTCAACTACTCAATATTCTTAGTAACATGAATTTATATGTGAAACTCACCTTTGATCACATAGGAATGGTCTTTGGATGAAAATAGTCGACTTGAGAAAAGCCCAACTTCACCACCCAAGAGGTTCTTGGCTTCTATCAACCTTAGTGAACATTCTTTCACTTGATTTCCCTTGATTATTGGTGTTGGATCTTTAATATCTCTTTAATTTGTGTTGCTATGGTATATAAAATATTCTAGACGCTCCAAGAGGTGTGGAGAAAGTGAGAAAAATGAAAAATAAGAACTTGGGACTTATATTTATAGTTGCAAAAATCTGACCTGTAATGATTTTATACGGAAACTTATACGGTCCGTATAAGTGACCGTATAAGTCCATCAGAAACTGGTCCATAATGTGACTGTTATACAGACCACTATACGGACCGTATAAAGTTATACGGACCATATAATTGGACGATTCATTTGATCTCCGATCCTTATGGAACCTTCTTAACACTTGTTTAACACTTCATTAACATTTCAAAGAACCTTATAACTCATCCTCAAGACCTTACTAAATAATTGTTAGCTTGATAATTATAGAACCTTTCCCAAACACAACTTATACTTCACTTTCCTCTGACGAACTTAGTCTCACCAATTCATATAACTCAAAATTCTTATCGCATACACTTTAAAGCTACCAAATATCCTTCTTACGGTCAAAAGAGCTCCATGCTCACCTTATGTTTTCTCTAGTCTACTCATAATACGACAACCCAAATTTTTGAGGTGTAACAGTGTCACGCCTTGAACCATGGCCTGGGCGTAACACGGCACTCGGTGCCTGACTGCATATGACCGACCGAACCATATGGCTGGATGAATCAACATGTGATATCAAAAAAAAAAAACTTGAATACGAAAATAACCTTAACACATACTGTTCTACTAAACTCTGACTAAGATATCATAGATGCGAAAATTCTAAATAAGTCTGAATAGGTAGCCGACAAGGCTAACGCAAAAGCTGCTAAACATCTGACTGACTAGCTTATAATCTACAAAGCCTCTAAAGAGTACTGAACTACTAACTGTTTACTAAGACAAGGCCCCCGACATACCTCACTAACTGAACTACAATAAAGACTGAAAGTATAATAACGCACTGAGGGAACTGGGGCTCACCAAGCAGCTGATACGAGAAGGTCCTAGCAAGCAGAATTGCCAACCTGTAAATCGTTACCTGCATCACGAGAAGCAGGCCCCGGGCAAAAGGCACGTCAGCACAGTTGAATTGCACTGGTATGTAAAGCAATTGAAAGAAAGAACAGTAAATACTGAAACTGAAACTGAACTGATTGATAATTGAATTGAAATAAGGAAGTAAAGCTATGAATATTCCCTATTCTGAATGAGGAAGCACCTATTTATCAGAGTAAATAATCTACGGCCTCAGGACCAATATATATGTGCACAAACTACGTTCTCGGGCCAAAATATACGTATATATAACTGCGGCCTTAGGCCCAATAACACAGGTGTTCATTATTAAATAATTTACATAAAAGAACTGAGAATCATGCTGAAAGATACAACACTATCATACTGGGACATGTATTCATGAACTGATTATGAGAACTGAAGCTTTAGCTATTTATAAACATGATGAGTGTTCTAGACTTAGACTCATGGGTATCAAACACAAGTCTATATTGATTATGTACTGAGCTCATAACATTCGGAATGAAAGTCATGAATGAATCATGAAACAAGACAATAGAAGTTCTGTAACTATTCAAGGAACTAAGCTTAACTATATTTCTGAGGCAATTAGTAACATTGTAAAAGAATGTGGCGTAGGAAGAATCACTAACATTCCCAAACATAGAGAGTTAGCCTCACATACCTTAACTTTGACCTTTCAGCATAATACAACGTTCGCCAATACCTTTCAACCTTAATCTATAAAAATACAAGTCAAACGGATTCAATATTAGCAAGTATACTCATGCTTTGGTCATCTATGCATTTTATCAAATACTTGGTGGGCATAAAGCTCCACAACCTTCATTAATAGTGTTTCCTTCACCCAATTATCATTCTATTACTTCTAGGTGATTCTACAATCTCAATTAGGTGTAATTAACATCATTCTCCATCACCATATGATTACAACAATCTCAAGTCAACAATCCAAAACCCTATTGTAGTTCGTGTAATTCTCTTTACTAAACTCATTTAGTATTCTCCCAAGAACACATCAATTCACTACTATGAATGATTAGAGAGTGGAGCATTACCTTTTTGAAGTTTGTTCCTCTAGAATTCGAGTTCTAGGGTTTCCACGTCTAACAATAATGTTCAAATCATAACTCTATTGATTACAAGGGTTTACTCAAGTTAGAAAGGGATTAGGGACATGAATTCAATCTAGAATCGTGATAAAACTTACCTTGGAGGGTTCTTGAGCTTAGGAGTTATTCTCTCCTACCATAGGATGATTTTTCGTGGTTAGGGGTGTTAAGGAAATAAACCTCAATAAATATAAGAAAAACGAGAAAATATGAGGTTTTGACCCGAAACCCGAGCCATCCACGTTGGGTCCGCGTCGCATTCCAACACGCAACCTCTATAGGTCTCTGGTCAGAGGGTGTTTTTTTCGTTCAGCCGGCAACGCGGGGCCATCTCACTGGCCCTCACGCTCGGCCTGTGTCAGTTCTGCTTAGAGTTTATTAAAATTGACATAACTTCTTTTACAAAGCTCTTTTTGGGATCCACAATATACCGTTAGAAAGGTATTTCAAAGGGATACAACTTTCATATTTTAAGTTTTCTCAAATTCGCAGCGAATTCTCAAGAAATTGGGATGGAAGGCAGAAGTATCGAAAACATAGCCGATTCTATCGAATTTTAAGCGCCTTACTATTAGCCATCTTGAGACGGTCATATCTCCTTGCTCCAATCTCTGATTTTCCTGGTCTTTATATTGTTAGAAAGATATTTCTACGTACTACATCTTTCATTGAAGGTACTTTCCCAAATTCCCAACTAATCAAGAAGTTACGACTACCCGAATTAGGCCTCTCAACAATTTTTACAATACGTTCAAACCTTCAGTTTTTCCACTAAAACTCTAACGATATGAGTCTAACCTTAGTTCTAACATACGGGTTATAACATTATCCCCCCTTGGGATCATTGATCCTCGAATGATAGTCTTGGTTATAATCGCAGCTAATACCGAGGCTCTACGGAAGCTTGGCAGAGTTTACTCGGTAACTCATATACATGAAACTGATTGGCTGAGGTACGTGATCACTAAACTGAAATGAGCATATGCTTACTTAACTGAATGAATACATGATTACTAAACTGAATATCTACTAAAATGACTGAATACTGAGCTGACTGAATACTGGACTGGCTGAATACTAGACTAAATGGATACTGAAAAAGATGGAGATTATACTATAAGGATCTGAATGAAAATGTTAGTTACCTTCAACATTTTCTGCTTGCTCTTCAAAGAGATGGGGATATCTAGACTTCATGTCCTCTTAGGCCTCCCACATAGCCTCTTCAACTTTCTTATTTCTCCATAGTACTTTCACTGAAGCAATCTCGTTAGTTCTCAACTTGATGATTTGACAATCAAGAATAGCCACTGGAATCTCTTCGTAAGATAGGCTATCTTTAACCCCTGTAATCTCCATGGGAACTACAAGAGATGGGTCTCCCCTGAATTTCTTCAACATAGACACATGAAACACTAGGTGTACAATAGCTAACTCTTGTGGCAATTCTAACTCATAAGCCACTTGTCCAATCCTTCGCAGGACTCTATATGGCCCAATATAGCGGGGGCTAAGCTTCCCCTTCTTCCCAAATCTCATAACGCCTTTCATAGGTAAAACTTTTAGAAACACCCAATAATCAACATGGAATTCTAAGTCTCTAAGTCACACATCCGAATAGGACTTTTGGCGACTCTGAGCCATTTCCAACCACTCCTAAATTAACTTGACTTTCTCTATGGCCTATAAACAAAGTCTGGCCCTAACAACTCTGCTTTACTAACCTCAAACCAACCAATTAGCGACCTGCCTCTCCGCCCATGTAAGGCCTCAAACAGTGCCATCTGGATACTAAAGTGGTAACTGTTATTATAAGTAAACTCATTGAGAGGCAAATGGTAATCCCAATTACCTTTGAAATCTAGCACACATGCCCTCAACATGTCTTCAAGAGTCTGAATAGTATTCTTTGCCTGGCCATCTGTCTGAGGATGAAAAGTTGTGTTGAGGTTCACCCTTGTGCCCAATCCTTTCTGAAAGGATTTCTAAAAGTTCATTGTAAACTGGGCACCACGATATGAAATGATAGACAAAGGAGTCCCATGATGTAACACCTCGTATATTGGCATTAGAATGCGTTGTAGTAAATTCATATGAATTTGAAGGCATTAAGGTCTTTCATGAGATAAAAAGGGGTTTATGACAATGTTATTTTAAGACCCCGTAAGTTTCACAACCTTGATACCGTTAGATACATTTTGCTATGGTATTTTCCTTTAAGTATAACATTTCGTAAGAATTGGCTAATTATTATAGTGGTGAAATTTAGAAAAATTGAGTAATTTAAAGAGTTCATGAGAATTAAATTATGATGTACTATATGACATTTATGTACAAGTATATATGTCACCTCCTATTAATATAGTTCAATATATTTTATAACATGTAATATTGTTGCTAAATAATTAGCATATAAGTGTATTACATAGTCCACTGCTACAATAGTTATATATATATATATATTTGTATGTATATGTCCACTAGAGGGATCCACCGCCTCTTCCCACATTTAAGTGAATATATCACAAGTCCAATAAATAAATTTATGGACCTCTTTTTGCCAATCCTACACCATAAATTAGTGGATGACTTTGACAAGCCCACTATAAAATAACGGGCCATTATTCTAGTAAGCCCACTTATTCAATCCTTCTAGGCTAAGTTATATGCCTTATCCGTAGAAGTGCAGCAACAAGATTATACATATGTAGACAGAGAAATTAGTTCTCCATTAGCTTCCATAGGAAAGAAAAAGAATAACAATTAAACCACTCCTAGCTTACAAAATACACGGAGGACCACAATACTATTAGAAATTGTTTTCATCACATGCACCCAGTAGTTTGACATATATATATATATATATATATATATATATATATATATATATATATATATATATATATATATATATATATATATATATGTATGTATGTATGTATATTCTAGCGATTCATTTTTGGATAAACAAAACTTTGATGCAAAAGTCCTCTTACCCTAGCTAATCAAGCAGCAAGTTGAAGAGCAAGATATTAACCATGGTACTTGAGATGAAAATTCTTCATCAAACACCTAAGTTTGGAATTATAGATTAGCACTCCTAGTGTTGTGTGGAACCCGCATAACTACCATTATCTCGGATGAATTCGAGGCTAGGTGTCCATCGGAAGGATTGAATCGTTGTAATCATTCGAAGGATTAATTCGAGGTATGTAATGACTATCCTTTCTTTCCTTGGCATGTTCCTTAGATAATAAGAGTTTATTGAATCTTTAAGAAATAGAACTATTGTTTAGAGCTGTCATAGAGGTGTAATGCTTCTAGATGTGGTATTGTATCTTCCGAGGGATGTCTATCTGCTCCCTAGTTCATTGCTAGTAGAAGAGTTAGAAAGAGACATGTTGATGTCTTCATATATTACAGTTTACACTTTATATACAACATGTTATATATAGAAACATGACGTCTTCTACATGTTGACGTCTTCATATATATATATATATATAATTTCTTTAGCCTGGCCAATTGGTCAGTGAGACAGTATTGCCTGGCCTACGGGTCAGTGAGACAGATTGCCTAGCCTATGGGTCAGTGAGACAGATTTGCTTGGCCGACGGGTCAGCGAGACAAATTTCCTGACCTTATGGTCAATGAAATTATACAGCTGCCTGGCCAGTTGGTCAGTGAGATATATGATATTATTGTATTGCATTTCATATGAGTCAGACCAGGTGAGATGTTCAGGGAATTCTTTGGCCTCCAGATTGTTATGTTTTCCATTCAGTTTTAGTTTTAGTTATCTGTTACCTTACATACTCGATACATTATTTCGTACTGATCTCCCTTTTGCCGAAGGCGCTGCATTCATGCTTGTAGGTACACATAGACAGACTGACCGACCTCCCCAGTGTACAGTACCTGATATCAGCTAATTGGTGAGCTCCCTTTGTCCGGAGTTTCCAGGTTTATTTGGAGTCTTGTTTTTGTGTTTATAGACATGATGGGTAGGCCGGGCCCTGTCCCGACCATGATAGAGTTATGCTTTCTCTAGAGGCTTGTAGATGTGTCCTGTATATAGTGTGTCAGTGTGATAGCCTTGTATATGTTTATTTTGGTAGTGATGCTTTGTACGACTATAGTAGTCTCGTCGGTTTGGTTTAGTTATATATATATATATATATATATATATATATATATATATATATATATATATATATATATATATATATATATATATGTTTTGGGTGTGTATGCCCAGTTCAGGCGAGATAGCCAGTGTTTATGTATATCCAGATTATGGCCTTGCCGGTTTGTTGGTATTGTCTGTGTTCTGGTAGGCCCTATCGGCCTAAGTTGAGGGTTACCCCTCTAGAGTTAAAGATTTAAAGTGGTTCGCCTGGGCTAGTGTGGTATTGGGTGCCTACCACGCCTTTCCATATTTGGCGCGTGACAAATTTGGTACCAGAGCATGTTTGTCCTAGGGAGTCTACAAGTCGTGTCTAGTGGAGTCTTGTTTATTGATATGTTTTGTACTGCATCATATAAAAAGGAAACTGGGCATTTAGGAGTTGGTTGCCCTTCTTTTTTTATCTAAATCATGCCATAGAGTTGAGTCAAAAGAAATTTGAGTTAAACCTACCTATTGTGTTTGCGTACAGAGATGCCTGACAGAAGAGATGATACAGCAGCTGGTGAGAGGACTAGTAGAGCGCCCCCAGCAGTTGGAGCCCAGTATGAGGGCCAGGGTGAGTCCCCAACCCAGCCATCATTGAAGGCTCCACCACAAGAAGAGCTTTCGAGGAAGGCAACAGCTCCAGTACCCCCTCCTGTACAACTGATCAGGACCTTAGGAGTGTGGTACAGCTACTGACCCAGATTGTGGCTACTAAGAGGCAGCGGAGAGCACTGACTAGTGCAAGACCTGTTAAGGGGCCCGACAGTTTAAGGTTTCATGATTTTCTAGCACTTGATCCCTCAGAGCACACAAGGGTTAAGCAGGACGAGGACCCGCAGAACTTCGTTGATCAGCTTCACCATATCTTTAGGGTAATGCATGCTACTGAGACTGAGGCGGAAGAGTTAGCGGCTTTCATGCTTCGTGATATAGCTATCTTATGGTATGACAGAGGCACTAAGGCACCTCCAGCGCATTGGTCTGAGTTTTCAGAAGCCTTTCTTGATCACTATTTACCGTGGGAGATAAGAGAGGCTAGGGTTGATCAGTTCTTGACTGTCCAGCAGGGTAGTTCTAGTGTTCATGATTATTGCCAACAATTTGATTCCTTGGCTAAACATGCTCCATCCTTCTTTGATTCATCGAGGGCCAGGATTCACAAGTTTATAGCAGGATTGCACCCCATTTATGTTGAGGCTTGTACCATTGCAGCAGTGAATGATAATATGGACCTTGCTCGAATTCAGGAATTCACACAGAACTATGAGGATTGTAGATGTCAGTAGCAGGTGACTGAGAGGATAGAGAAGGAGCATCATAAGTGGGCTAGGTCTGCTGGTCAGCAAGGTGATAGTCCGGGGAGTTTCAGACCCTAGTACAAGGGTATGCCGTTTAGACCACCACCAGCTGAGTCTCAGGGATACAGATCAGGGTATTATATTCCATCTGGACCAAGTGAGAGCTTCCGTGCATCAGGGTCACAGTAGCAGAGGGGTCCAAGGCAGGCTAGAACACTACCACAGCAGTGTGGTAATTGTGGTAGAGCGCACTATGGGCGATGTCAGTATGGTTCGCGGGCTTGTCATACTTGTGGCAGCCTAGAAAAATTCATGAAGGACTGCCCACAGTGGAGACCTAATGGTATGGCACAGCCGACAGGTTTTGTAGCAGGGCCATCAGCATCAGTGCGTCAATCTGGGTGCGGGTCTCAGTCTTCAGCAGGTAAAAATGGAACTTCTAGTACAGGCGGTGCTCAGAACCGCATCTACGCCTTGGTAGGTCATTAGGACATGGAGTCCTCACCAGAGGTTGTGACAGGTACATTGATAGTTTGTTCATATAATGTTTATGTGGTGATAGATCCGGGATCCAATTTGTCGTATGTCACTTTGTTTATTGTGGGGAAGTTTGGTACAATACTAGAGTTGATGAGGGAGCCATTTTCTTTATCTACACCAGTTGGTAAGCCTATTATTTCTAGGAAGATTTATCGGGATTGTTCAATAGTGATTTGTAATCGCCAGACCTTAGCAGACCATAAAGAGTTAGAAATGGTCGATCTCGACGTTATTATGGGTATGGATTGGTTAGCTTCTGCTTACGCTAACGTTAGGTGCTGGACAAAAATTATTACGTTCCACTTTCCAGGTGAACCAGTTCTGGATTGGAAGGGTAATACAACTTCGCTGAGAGATATGTTTATTTCCTATCTCAAAGCAATGAAGATGATTTTGAAAGGTTGTATTTATCATACAGTCCAAGTTCAGAACGCAGAAGCAGAACCACTGACTCTTCAGTCTGATCCTGTGGTTAATGAGTTCCCAGATGTATTCCCAGACGAGCTTCCAGGCCTTCCACCAGAGCGAGAGATTTATTTCGCTATAGATGTGATACCAAATACTCAGCTGTATCCATCCGTCCATATAGGATGGTACCTGTTGAGTTGAACGAATTGAAGGAGCAGTTGAAGGATTTACTAGAAAAAGGGCCTTATCAGACCTAGTACATCACCGTGGGGAGTACCGATCTTGTTTGTGAGAAAGAAAGGTGGTTCGCTGCGGATGTGTATTGATTATAGGCAACTGAACAAAGTGACAATAAAGAACAAGTACTCGCTCCTGAGGATTGATGACTTATTTGATCAGTTACTGGGTGCCAGATGTTTCTCTAAGATAGACTTGAGATCAGGCTACTATCAGGTTAGGGTCAGATAAAAGGATGCTCCGAAGACAGCTTTTAGGACCATATACGGGCACTTCGAGTTTCTTGTGATGTCGTTCAGGTTGACTAATGCGCTAGCTATATTTATGGATTTGATGAACAAAGTATTTAGACCCTTTTTAGATTTGTTCGTGATTGTTTTTATTGCTGATATCCTGGTTTACTCTCAATCAGAGACTGAGAATGCAGATTATCTGTGGGCGGTATTCAGAGTTTTATCAGAAGCTATAAGCGAAGTTCTCTAGATGCGAGTTCAGACTGAACTCTATGGCTTTCCTTGGGAATATTGTATCAGAAGAAGGCATCAGAGTTGATACTTAGAAGATAGAAGCCATGAAGGCTTGGCCTAGACCCATGACACCGACGGAGGTTCGGAGTTTTCTGGGTTTGGCAGGAATGTCCACCAGAGGGGTCCACCGCCTCTTACCATATTTAAGTGACAATATCAAAACTCAAATAACTAAATTTGTGGACCTCATTTTGCCAATCATACACCATAAATTAGTGGATGACTTTGACAAGCCCACTATAAAATAAGTGGCCATTATTCTAGTAAGCCCACTTACTTAATCCTTCTAGGCTAAGTTATATGCCTTATCCGTAGTGGTGCAGCAACAAGATTATACATATATAGATAGAGACATTAGTTCTCCATTAGCTGCCACAGGAAAGAAAAAGAAAAAAATATTAAACCACTCCTAGGTTACACAATACACGGAGGAGCACAATACTATTAGAAATGGTTTTCATCACTTGCACCCAGCAGCTTGAGATATATATATATTCTAGCATTTCATTTGTCAATAAAGAAAACTTTGAGATGAAACTTCTTCATCAAACACCTAAGTTTGGAATTAGAGATTAGCACACCGGGTGTTGTGTGGAACCCGCATAACTGTTACACCTTGAAAATTTTCCAGCGAACATACGGTGGATAGGATAACAAAGGGCATAGCGTATGCGATGTTTTAATCAGAAGGGAATGATATTTGATGACCCTAAGTAAGATTTTAAAGGCAATGGGAATAAGAGGTAGGTTATGAGCCCAACGACTACTTATGGGCCCCAAAAATGTGAAATGTTGCAGATTTGCACTTTGGTCTCATCGATGAAATATGGACTGTAAAGTGGTATACAGCCCGTAAACTTCCATGTTGTATTTCAACTTCCAAAACATCAACTTTCTTCCAAAGACTTGAATGGTTAAATACGACTTGAAATACGGACCGTAAAGTGGTATACGTCCCGTAAACTGAGTTCGTAAATCACTATGTCCTCAGCCTACCTTTCTATTTCTGTTATGCTTAAATACGTCCACGAAATATGGCCCGTAAACTAGAATACGGACCGTAAACTGAGTTTACGACCATTGTTGCACTTTCGACTACTGTTCATTTCAATCAGATTTTAAGTCATTAAAATGGAGACTCGAGCCCATTAATTCATTTCATTTCCACACTCCCTTCTCTCTAAAGCATCTCTCTACATTTATTCCACAAGAATTCAAGGATTATTAGTGATCAACAACATAAACCAAGTGAATCAAGTGTAAGAAAACCCATTAAAGATCATACAAGTCAAGAAATCTCATTGGAGATGAACTAGGGTTTTTGCTCAAGTGGAGTATTATCAACCAAGGCTTATTCCTACGAAATCTAAGGTAAGATTTATGATAATTCTATGTTGTTTAAGGTATTTGAGAGTTGATATACTTGGATTGTAGAAGGGTATAGAAAAATGGGTCATGAATGTGGAATAGTGCCATATTGAGAAATAGTTTGAATTGAGTTATGATTCTTGATGTGTTGTGATGTAAATATGTTATAAATGATGTTGAGATCATGAGATGAGCAATGTATGTGAATGGACGTCGTCATGCGTTATGGCCATGGATATGGGTGATTGAAAGTAAGTCTAGAGTATGGATAATGTGGATGAATAATGACTATCGTTATAGTATTGTGAATGTATTATTGACATTTGGGAGTTGATATATGGTATGGAGGAATGTCGTATAAATAAAGGAGATGCTGTCCGATTTTCTTTAGTTTAGTCATGTATGTTAGCTATCAATTTGTAATGATAGTATGACTTTAATGAAGGTAGAAACACGAGCGTTGAAGGAGAACGTGCAAGTGGTAAATAGTTGAACGGAAAGGTATGTAAGGCTAAACCTTCTTTCATAAGACATGGTTCTTTGGCTAAACGTCTAAATCTTCTATAAGACTATGATGTCGTTCAAATGATTTGATCTTCCGAGCTAGTAAGCTCACGAATCTTGATATGCTACGATTGTGCTAAGTTCCTCATATGACGAGTAAGCCTATAAGATAGATGTAATAAATGACGATAATAGTGATAATGATATTGGTGACGACTATAATGGTAATAGCAATGGCGATAACGATGACGATGATGATAGTGATGATAATAGTAAAGATGCTTATGAGCTTATATGTATGTGTGCCTATGTATGGCTATTATGATACCCCGAGCTCATATGGCCAGGTAGAATATATATAGATGTATATGTATGTATATGATGACGCGCGCACACCACTGCAGTTGGGTACGGACAACACTAAGCCTTGGTATGGCCAGACTTGTGTAACACTGAGCCTTGGTTGGCCAGGTATGTATGGTCACCGAGCCTAGCTAGGGTCGGGTACGTGAAACACCGAACCTTTGGGGTCGGGTATGCTATATAAATGATATGTGTATGTTATCAATAGATATATATAATATAAACATGAGTGTGAAAGCGAGTATGGTTTGACTATTAAATAGAATGTGTACACGATATGAATGTAAACAAGGATAGGTAAAAGAGTACGGCTATGAATATGGATACGGATGTATGTACTCAATCACGAAATCGAAATGGAAAGTTCCTATGTAAGGCAAGTAAGTGTTTATGACGACAATTCCTCTATCTCCCATCTTACGCTATTTCTTATGTTGCTTATTATGCTTCTTTATTGATATTGATTATGCTTTACATAGTCAGTACATACTTCGTACTGACGTCCTTTTGTTTGTGGACGCTGCGTCATGCCCGCAGGTGCACCGGGAGACAGACTCGATCCATAGCTACATTCTCAGAGACTACATAGCAGAGCTCCATTTCATTCGAAGCCATAGCTTTTGGGTACTTATTCTTTTGTGTACATAATTATGGGCATAGCGGGGTCCTGTCCCTCTTATGTGATATGGTATACTCTTCTTAGAGGCTCGTGGACATGTGTATATGGTTAGATATGTCCGGCCTTGTCGGCCTATATTTTGTATATCATTTTGATAGCCTTGGTGGCTCGTGTACATTGATGTGGCATAAATGCCAATGATGATATAAAGGCATTGTTGTCCACTGGGACTAGCTTGATCAATGAATAGAAATATATGTTTAATCACGTGGCTCACCTAGATGTAAGAGTAAGTGTATGATAAGGGGTGCCCGGGTGGGATAGCACTGGGTGCCCGTCGCGGCCCCGAGTCGGGTCGTGAGAAAAGTGGTATCAGAGATGTTCAGTCCTAGGGTGTGTCTACGAGCCGGGTCTAGTAGAGTCTTGGTTATGGGTGTGTTGCGTGCCACGCTTGTAAACAAGAAGCTGCGGGCATTTTAGGAATGATTGACCTTCTTTCTTCACAAGAATCGTGCGATAGAGCTATGACATAAGAATTTCCTATTCCTTAACCGTGTGTTGTGTATTTCAGAGATGCTTGTAAAGAGAAAGGCTATAGTAGCCCAAAAGGGCAAGACGGTGGCAGCGAAGTGGGCTGAAAGCGCACCGCCACCGGTAGTAGAGGAAAGTGAGTCCCAAAGTGCGGCTCAATCTCAGTCCTCCCGTTCAGTACCTATATTAGAGGAGCGTGAGGGAGCCTCAGCCCCAGCTCCAGCACCTCCGGCTCCTCCACCAGATGCTTCAGGACAAGATGTAAAAGAGGCCATACATTTGCTTACTCAGTTGGTTGCTGCTCAAACTCAACGGCAAAGCACAGGGCAGGGTGACAGGGCTGTTAGTGCGAGGGCCCGTGACTTTATTACCCTGAACCCTCTAGAGTTCTTTGGGTCAAAGCCGGAAGAGGACCCTCAGGACTTTATTGATGGGATATTTAGGACGCTACGTTTGATACCTGCTTCGGACACCGAATCGGTGGAACTAGCTTCATATAGATTGAGGGATGTCTCGGTCCATTGGTACACCGTTTGGATGGCTTCACGGGGAGCCAATGCACCTCCCCCGGTATGGCAAGAGTTTGTTGATGCTTTCCTCTGACATTATATGCCTCCAGAAGTTCGGCGAGCCAGGGCCGATAAATTCTTGAACTTGAGGCAAGGTAGCATGAGTGCTTTAGAGTACAGTCTCCGCTTCAATTCCTTGGCTAGGTATACTTCGGCCAGGGTAGCGGATATGGGTGACAGAATACTCCGGTTTGTGAAAGGCCTAGGGCCAGATTTGATGGATAGGTGCTTGACTGCGTCCCTTCAGGTCAATATGGATATTGTACGCATTCAGGCCCATGCTCATAACTTAGAAGAATGTCTCCAACAGCAGAGAAGTGAACGTGAGCATGATAGGGGACATGGCAAGAGGGCCATATCTTCGGGTCCGATGAGCGAGTTTGGAGGTGGGCACAGGCAGCAGTTTTCCAGGCACTCGGGCTATTCTATGACTAGTGCGCCTCCACAATTTTTAGGCTAGAGATTCGATAGATCTATTCATTCCAGGCCGAGTCAGAGTTCTTCAGGGTCTCAGTTCAGAGGTGATTCGGGTCAGGTAAGGCCACCCGTACCACGATGTTCCCAGTGTGGGAAGTTGCATTAGGGTCAATGCCGATTGGGTTCAGAAGGTTGTTATTCATGTGGTCGACCGGGCCATATTATGCGCGATTGCCCCTCGATTCATGGTAGAGGTAGGACCCAGCCTTCAGGGTCAGTAGCCGAATCTTCCTCTTTTATGCGCCCTATGGGTCTAGGTTCGCATATGCCAGTCGGCCATGGTAGAGGCAGAGGGAGAGTTCCCTATTCTAGCGGTCCTCAGCACCGTGTTTATGCTTTGGCTGGACGCCAAGATCATGAGCCTTCTCCTGATGTGGTCACAGGTATATTATCAGTATTCTCTCATGATGTATATGCTTTGATTGATCCGGGCTCCACACTGTCATATGTTACTCTATATATTGTGGGTCGATTTAGGGTCGAATCGGAGTCGATCAAACCTTTTGAGGTGTCTACACCCGTGGGTGAATCGGTAATAGATAGCCGAGTATATAGAAATTGTGTAATCGTGACTTGTGATCGTCGTACTGTGGTCGACTTGCACGAGTTAGAAATGGTAGATTTTGATGTTATTATGGGCATGGATTGGTTGGCTTCTTGCTATGCCAATGTTGATTGTAGAATGAAAATGGTTCGTTTCCAATTCCCGGGAGAACCAGTGTTAGAGTGGAAAGAAAATACGGCGTCACCAAAAGGTAGGTTTATTTCCTATCTAAAGGCAAGGAAAATGATCACAAAAGGGTGTATTTATCATCTAGTTCGGGTGCAAGATATAGAAGCTGAATCGCCCACTTTTCAGTTATTTCCTGTAGTAAAAGAATTTCTGGATGTGTTCCCGGAAGAACTTCCAGGCCTTCCTCCCGAGCGGGAGATTGATTTTGCTATTGATGTGTTGGCAGGCACTAAGCCCATATCTATTCCTCCCTATAGAATAGCACCCGCAGAATTGAAAGAGTTGAAGGAGCAGTTGAAAGACTTGTTTGATAAAGGCTTTATTAGGCCTAGTTCATCCCCGTGGGGAGCACCCGTATTGTTTGTCCGAAAGAAAGATGGCTCCTTGAGAATGTGCATTGATTATCGGCAATTGAATAAAGTGACGATTAAGAATAAATATCCTCTTCCGAGGATTGATGGCCTATTCGATCAATTGCAAGGCGCCAAGTTGTTTTCAAAGATAGATTTGAGGTCCGGGTATCACCAAGTGAGAGTTAGGGAGGAAGATATCCCTAAGACAACTTTCAGAACAAGATATGGTCATTTTGAGTCCCGGGTTATGTCATTTGGGCTAACTAATGCACCGGCAGTGTTTATGGATTTGATGAACAATGTGTTCAGGCCTTTCCTGGACTTATTCGTGATTGTATTCATCGATGATATCCTGGTGTATTCTAGATCCGAGGCAAAGCATGCTGATCATTTGCGTACTATCCTTAGAGTTCTTCGAACTCGCGAGTTGTTTGCAAAGTTTTCCAAGTGTGAGTTTTGGCTGAACTCAGTGACATTTCTGGGACATATTGTTGCAGCCGATGGTATTCGAGTGGACTGTCAAAAGATTGAGGCCGTGAAGACTTGGCCAAGGCCCACAACTCGTACAGAGGTTCGTGGCTTTCTGGGCTTAGTAGGTTATTACAGGAGATTCATTGAGGGATTTTCTTCTATTTCTGCACCACTCACAAAGTTGACCCAGAAATCAACAAAGTTTCAATGGACAGACGCTTGTGAACGGAGCTTCCAAGAGTTGAAAGGTAGATTGACTTCCTCCCCAGTCTTGACACTTCCAGAGGGATTGGAAGGATATGTTGTTTATTGCGATGCTTCAGGCATTGGGCTAGGATGTGTATTGATGCAACATGGTAAGGTGATTGCGTATACTTCAAGGCAGTTACGAAAACATGAGAAGAATTACCCAACCCATGATCTAGAATTGGCCGCAGTGGTCTATGCATTAAAGATATGGAGACATTATTTATATGGTGTCCATGTGGATATTTATACAGATCATAAGAGTCTTCAATATATCTTCAAGCAGAAAGAGTTGAATATGCGGCAGCGACGATGGTTGGAATTGCTAAAAGATTATGATGTTGATATTTTGTATCACCCTGGAAAGGCAAATGTGGTGGCTGATGCACTTAGCCGTAGATCGATGGGGAGTTTATGTGATGTGCGACAAGAGATGAGAGAAATGACTCGTGAGCTCCAGCAGTTAGCCAGCCTAGGAGTTCGAGTAGTGGACTCAGGTAGCAGGGAGACTACCATTCAGAATTCAGCAGTCTCGTCGCTAGTAGCAGAAGTGAAAGAGCGGCAATACAAAGATTCTATGCTAAGGCATTGCAGAGATACACTCCCTCAGAAGGAGGGGTCATCATTTAAGCTTCCAGGAGACGGAGTTCTCCGATGTCGAGGCAGATTATGTGTTCCCAATGTGGTAGGTCTACACCACCAAATATTGGGAGAAGCTCATTGTTCCCGTTATTCTGTTCACCCTGGAGCGACGAAAATGTATCATGACCATAAGTGTATATATTGGTGGAATGGAAAGAAGAAAGATATAGCGGAATTCGTAGCTCAATGTCCCAATTATCAACAAGTGAAAATCGAGCATCAAAAGCCGGGTGGATTGTTGCAAGCTATAGAAATTCTAACTTGGAAGTGGGAAGTGATTAACATGGACTTCATTGCAGGCTTACCCCGTTCTCGACGTAAGTATGATTCTATATGGGTGCATGTAGATAGGCTCACAAAGTCAGCTCGTTTCTTACCAGTCAGAACGACCTATGTGGCCGAAGATTATGCAAAGCTTTATGTTAAAGAGATAGTGAGACTCCATGGTATTCCAGCATCTATTATCTCTGATAGAGGGACTCAGTTTACAGTAAATTTTTGGAAGTCTTTCCAAGAGGGTTTAGGGACCCAAGTGAGCCTTAGCACGGCATTTCACCCGCAGACCGATGGACAAGCTGAGCGTACCATTCAGACCCTTGAAGATATGTTACGGGCATGTATGTTAGATTTTGGAGGAAATTGGGATGATAACTTGCCACTCATTGAGTTTGCTTACAACAATAGTTATCATTCTAGCATTCAAATGGCACCGTATGAAGCTTTATATGGGCGAAAGTGTAGATCCCCAATTGGGTGGTTCGAGACAGGAGAAACTAAACTGATAGGGCCAGACTTGGTCCAGCAAGCCATAGAGAAAGTCAAGCTCATACAAGATCAATTGTTAGCCGCCCAAAGTCATCAAAAATCTTACGCGGATAATCGCCGAAGAGATTTAGAGTTCCAAGTGAAGGATTGGGTATTCTTGAAAGTGTCACCGATGAAGGGTGTAATGAGATTTAGCAAGAAGGGGAGGCTTAGTCCCCGATACGTTGGGCCTTATAAGATTGTGCCCAAAGTGGGCAAAGTGGCCTACGAATTAGATCTACCTCCGGATTTGGAGTCAGTTCACCCAGTTTTATACGTCTCGATGCTTCAAAAATGTGTTGGAGATCCTACTAGGATCGTGCCAATAAGGGATGTGCAAGTGACAGAAAAGTTGACTTATGAAGAGGTACCCATTTCCATACTAGATAGGCAAGTACGGAGGCTTAGAAACAAAGAAGTGGCCTCAGTTACGGTTTTATGGAGAAGCAGTAAACGAGAAAAAATGACATGGGAAGCGGAAGAAAGTATGCGATCCAGATACCCGCATTTATTTCAGCCCTTGGGAGAGATTCAAGATGAAACACCAACGATATAAGTTATGTATGCTTACTTTTCATGCTTTTGGTCATGTGTGGCCATAGATATGTTGATATTGTGACGTATCCTTCTGAGGCGATGATATTATGGGTTGTTGTGACAGGTTGGTAGTACCAAATTACAGGGGAAACTTTGCCGAAATTTTCGCAGGATCCCGAGTGTTTAACAATCGAGGACGAATGTTCCAAAGGGGGGAAAAATGTTACACCTTGAAAATTTTCCCGCGAACGTACGGTGGATAGGCTAACAAAGGGCATAGCGTATGCGATGTTTTAATCAGAAGGGAATGACGTTTGATGACCCTAAGTTAGATTTCAAAGGCAATGGGAATAAGAGGTAGGTTATGAGCCCAACGACAACTTATGGGCCCCGAAAATGTGAAAAGTTGTAGATTTGCACTTTGGTCTCGTCGATGAAATACGGACCGTAAAGTGGTATACGTCCCGTAAACTGAGTTCGTAAATCACTATGTCCTCAGCCTACCTTTCTGTTTCTGTTATGCTTAAATACGTCCACGAAATAT
Source organism: Lycium barbarum (assembly GCF_019175385.1). Classification (NCBI taxonomy): domain Eukaryota; kingdom Viridiplantae; phylum Streptophyta; class Magnoliopsida; order Solanales; family Solanaceae; genus Lycium; species Lycium barbarum. Next base: position 102,066,680 of record NC_083338.1, on the reverse strand, counting down.
GGCCCGTAAACTAGAATACGGACCGTAAACTGAGTTTACGACCACTGTTGCACTTTCGACTACTGTTCATTTCAATCAGATTTTAAGTCATTAAAATGGAGACTCGAGCCCATTAATTCATTTCATTTCCACACCCCCTTCTCTCTAAAGCATCTCTCTACATTTATTCCACAAGAATTCAAGGATTATTAGTGATCAACAACATAAACCAAGTGAATCAAGTGTAAGAAAACTCATTAAAGATCATACAAGTCAAGAAATCTCATTGGAGATGAACTAGGGTTTTTGCTCAAGTGGAGTATTATCAACCAAGGCTTATTCCTACGAAATCTAAGGTAAGATTTATGATAATTCTATGTTGTTTAAGGTATTTGAGAGTTGATATACTTGGATTGTAGAAGGGTATAGAAAAATGGGTCATGAATGTGGAATAGTGCCATATTGAGAAATAGTTTGAATTGAGTTATGATTCTTGATGTGTTGTGATGTAAATATGTTATAAATGATGTTGAGAACATGAGATGAGCAATGTATGTGAATGGACGTCGTCATGCGTTATGGCCATGGATATGGGTGATTGAAAGTAAGTCTAGAGTATGGATAATGTGGATGAATAATGACTATCGTTATAGTATTGTGAATGTATTATTGACATTTGGGAGTTGATATATGGTATGGAGGAATGTCGTATAAATAAAGGAGATGCTGTCCGATTTTCTTTAGTTTAGTCATGTATGTTAGCTATCAATTTGTAATGATAGTATGACTTTAATGAAGGTAGAAACACGAGCGTTGAAGGAGAACGTGCAAGTGGTAAATAGTTGAACGGAAAGGTATGTAAGGCTAACCCTTCTTTCATAAGACATGGTTCTTTGGCTAAACGTCTAAATCTTCCGAGCTAGTAAGCTCACGATTCTTGATATGCTACGATTGTGCTAAGTTCCTCATATGACGAGTAAGCCTATAAGATAGATGTAATAAATGACGATAATAGTGATAATGATATTGGTGATGACTATAATGGTAATAGCAATGGCAATAACGATGACGATGATTATAGTGATGATAATAGTAAAGATGCTTATGAGCTTATATGTATGTGTGCCTATGTATGGCTATTATGATACCCCGAGCTCATATGGCCAGGTAGAATATATATAGATGTATATGTATGTATATGATGACGCGCGCACACCACTGCAGTTGGGTACGGACAACACTAAGCCTTGGTAGGGCCAGGTATGTGTAACACTAAGGCTTGGTTGGCCAGATATGTATGGTCACCGAGCCTAGCTAGGGCCGGGTACGTGAAACAACGAACCTTTGGGGTCGGGTACGCTATATAAACGATATGTGCATGTTATCAATAGATATATATAATATAGACATGAGTGTGAATGCGAGTATGGTATGACTACGAAATAGAATGTGTACACGATATGAATGTAAACAAGGATAGGTAAAAGAGTACGGCTATGAATATGGATACGGATGTATGTACTCAATCACGAAATCGAAATGGAAAGTTCCTATGTAAGGCAAGTAAGTGTTTATGACGACAATTCCTCTATCTCCCATCTTACGCTATTTCTTATGTTGCTTATTATGATTCTATATTGATATTGATTATGCGTTACATACTCAGTACATTCTTCATACTGACGTCCTTTTATTTGTGGACGCTGCGTCATGCCCGCAGGTGCGCTGGGAGATAGACTCGATCCATAGCTACATTCTCAGAGACTACATAGCAGAGCTCCATTTCATTCGGAGCCATAGCTTTTGGGTACTTATTCTTTTGTGTACATAATTATGGGCATACCGGAGTCCTATCCCGCTTGTGTGATATGTTATACTCTTCTTAGAGGCTCGTGGACATGTGTATATGGTTAGATATGTCCGGCCTTGTCGGCCTATATTTTGTATATCTTTTTGATAGCCTTGGTGGCTCGTGTACATTGATGTGGCATAAATGCCAATGATGATATAAAGGCATTGTTGTACAATGGGACTAGCTTGATGAATGAATAGAAATATATGTTTAATCATGTGGCTCACCTAGATGTAAGAGTTACGTGTATGATAAGGGGTGCACGGGTGGGATAGCACCGGGTGCCCGTGGCGGCCCCGAGTCGGGTCGTGACAATAACTACCATTAGCTAGGATGAATTCGAAGCTAGGTGTCCATCGGAAGGATTGAATCATTGTAGTCAATCGAAGGATTAAATCAAGGTATGTAATGGCTATCCGTTCTTTCCTTGGCATGATCCATTGATAATAAGAGTTTGCTGAATCTTTAAGAAAAAGAATTATTGTTTAGAGCTGTCATAGAGGTGTAACGTTTCTAGATGTGGTATTGTATCTTCCAATGGATGTCTATCCGCTCCCTAGTTAGAAAGAGACATGTTGACGTCTTCATATATTGCAGTTTACACTTGATATACAGCATATATATATATATATATATATATATATATATATATATATATATATATATATATATATATATATATATATATATCCACATTTATATAATTTCTTTAGCCTGGCCCCTTGGTTAGTGAGACAATATTACCTGGCCTACCGGTGGGTAAGACAGTATTACCTGGCCTACGGGTCAGTGAGACAGATTTGCCTGGCCTTCAAGTCAGTGAGACAGATTTTCCTGGCTGACGGGTCAGTGAGACAGATTTCCTGGCCTACGGGTCAGTAAACCAAATTTGCCTGGCCGATGGTTCAGTGAGACAGATTGCCTGGCCTTATGGTCAGTGAGATTATACAGTTGAATGGCCACTTGCTCAGTGAGCTATATGATACTATTATATTGCATTTCAAATGAGTTAGATCAGGTGAGATGTTCGGGGAATTCTTTGGACTCCAGATTGTTATGTTTTCCGTTCATTTTCAGTTTTAGTTATCTGTTGCCTTACATACTGGGTACATTGTTTCGTACTGACGTCCCTTTTGTCGGAAGCGCTACATTCTTACCTGCAGGTACAGATAGACAGGCAGACCGACCTCCCCAGTAGATAGTACGTGATATCAGCTGATTGGTGAGCTCCCTTTGCCCGGAGTTTCCAAGTCTATTTGGAGTCTTCCTTTTGTGTTTATCGACATGATGGATAGGTCAGGCCCTGTCCAGACCATGATACAGTTATGCTCTCTCTAGGGGCTTATAGACGAGTCCTGTATATAGTGTACTAGTGTGATAGCCTTGTATATGTTTATTTTTGTGCTTGCTCAGTTATATATATATATATATATATGTTTTGAGTGTGTGTGCCCAGTTCAGACGAGATAGCCAGTGTTTATGTATATCCAGATTGTGGCTTTGCCGGCTTGTTGGTACTGTCTGTGAGCAGGTAGGCCCTATCGGCTTAAGTTGAGGATCACCCTTCCAGAGTTATAGATTTAGAGTGGTTCACTCGGGCCGAGTGAGGCATCGGGTGCCGGCCACGCCTCTCCTGATTTGGGGCGAGACACATGCAATCGGATGATTTCCTGAATATATAACTTGGCATAATCTTCTACAGAATATGTAGTATTCACAGGAAAGAAGTTAGCTAACTTGGTAAGTCGATCTTCATTCACCCAAATCGAATCATGATTTTGAACAGAACGAGGTAAACCTGTTATGAAATCTATGTTTATCGTCTCCCATATCTAGACAGGAATGTCTATGTTCTGAGCTAACCCACCAAGCCTCTGGTGTTCAGCTTTCACTTGCTGGCAATTTGGACACTTCGCCACAAAATTTGCTACGTTGTTTTTCATGTCATTCCACCAATAAATCTGAAGGAACATGGAGGATTTCTACTCCATCCTGGAAGCCTGAATATGTATTCATTTTGTCTCTGAACCATAGCACCTGGTGAGAGCTTGTAGGTGTTTGAGATGGTATCAAGGCAAGGCCAGAGGATCTGCAGTAGATTAGTATCCATACAGCTTTTGGATGTGGTTCACATTTCAGTTCTTTTTTTATTTTTTGAGGATAGTTTCATTTGGCTTTTCTTTTCTTTTCTTTCTTTACACTTTTGTACAGAAAACTTTCTACTTTTAATAAAACACTGCCAAACATGGTTTGGTGGTTTTAATGCAAAAAAAAAAAAAAAATCTCCTTACGTTCATGATACATCTTTGTGGAACCTAGGTGAATAGAATACCTGGAATTGTGTTTGTGAATCCCCTCCTTCTGCTGATACGACCTATGAGCCCATCTATGTCTAGAGCCCATAGTCTGCCTTTGTACCTCAAAGTACCATCATCTCCCCCTTGTTCAAAGGTCATAGTCTTGCGTTTGTGAATCCCCTCCTTCAGCTGCAATAGGTAGCGATCGCTAAACTGCTTTTCCTTCACTTCAGCTACTAAGGAGGATTCAGCCCTATTTTGAATAACAACGCCACCATCTTCGGAGTCCAAAAGTCGAACTTCTAGGCTTGCTAAGTGGTGGACTTCCGTCGTCATAGTTTACTTATCTATCTCAACATGAGTTAAGCTTCCCATAGAATGCTAACTGAGAGCATCAGCCATAACATTTTCTTTCCCGGGATGATAGAGGATATCTACATCGTAATTCTTAAGCAATTCGAGCCATCTTCTTTGTCTAAGATTCAGTTCCCTTTACTTGAAAATATACTGAAGACTCTTGTGATGTGTGAAAATATCAACATGCACTCCATACGAATAATGGAGCCAGATCTTTAGCGTGAATACCATGGCTACTAACTCAAGGTCATGAGTCGGATAATTCTTCTCGTGGGGCTTAAGCTGTCTTGACGCATAGGCTATAACTTTACCGTGCTACATTAACACACACCCTAGACCAACCCCTAAAGTATCACAATAAACCACAAGCCCTTCAGTTCCCTCTGGTAGAGCCAAGATTGGCGCTGAAGTCAACCTCTTCTTAAATTACTCAAAACTTTTCTCGCAAGTGTCTTACCACTTAAACTTGACTTTCTTGTGAGTCAGTCTAGTTAAAGGGGACGAGATAGAGGAAAATCCCGCTACAAAATGCCTGTAATAGCCTGCTAGACCCAAGAAACTTCTTATATCAGATACTGAAGTGGGTCTAGGCTAATTCTTCACTGCCTCTATTTTCTGAAAATCCACTTTCACGCCTTCGCCTGAGATGACATGGCCAAAAAAGGCGACTAATTTCAACCTGAATTCACACTTAGAAAATTTCACGTGCAGCTTGTGATACTGCATTGTCTATAAGACGATTATGAGATGTTTTGTATAGTCAATCTCGCTATGGGAATAAATCAGGATATCATCAATAAACACAATAATGAACAAATCAAGATAAGGCTTGAAGAGCCTGTTCAAAAGGTCCATGAAAGCTACTGGTGTCTTCATCAAACGAGTCCTGAAAGCTATTTTAGGAATATCCACATCCTTAACCTTCAACTGATGGTACCCTGATCTGAGGTCAATTTTGGAATAACACTGGGCACCCTGAAGTTGATAAAATAAATCATCAATTCTGGGAAGAGTATACTTGTTCTTGATGGTGACTTTATTGAATTGACGATATTTAATACACATACGCAGAGACCCATCCTTATTTTGAAAAAACAAGACCGGTGTGCCCCAAGGGGAGACACTTGGCCTTATAAATACCTTATCTAGAAGATTTTTCAACTGGAATTTTAGCTCGTTCAACTTTGCTGGAGCCATTCTATAAGGCAGAATAGATATCGGTTTAGTGTCGGGATGTAGATCAATTCCAATGTCAATCTCTCTATCGGGAAGGACTCCTAGAATATCCTCAGGGAACACTTCTGGGAACTCATTTACAATTGGAATGGACTGGAGAGTGGGAGTCTGAGCATCTGCATTCCCAAATCGAACTAGATGATAAATATATCCTTTAGAGATCATCTGGCTTTAAGATACTAACTAAACCTACCCTTAGGTACTACTGCATCACCCTTCCATTCTAAGACTGGTTCACCGGGAAATTCAAAACTTACTACCTTGGTCCTGCAGCCTACTGTGCATAACAAGACTCTAACCAATCCATGCCCATGATTACATCAAATCTACCATCTCCAATTCTACTAAGTCTACTATAGTAAGGCGATGGTACGCTCTGACTGGACAGCTCCTATAGATACGCCTAACTATAACGGATTCTTCAACGGGAGTGGACACTTCAAAGGGTTCACACAACTTTTTGGATTCTATTCTAAATTTCTTAGCATTATATGGGGTTACATTAAATAGGGTGGATCCTGGATCCATAAGAGCATAAATATTGAAGGTGAAGACTGTTAGCATACCTTTGACAACATCTCAACGAGCCTCCGCATCCTGACAGTCTACCAGCTTATACAAGCGATTCTGGCCACCGCGCGTATTACCAGACTTTGCTGCACCACGCCCTTGTTGGGCCTGAGAATTACGAGATGCTACTGAATTAGTAGACTGAGCCACATTACCTTCATTATTCTACCTTGCTGATGGACAATCCCTTAAGAAGTGGCCCTGCTGACTACACCTAAAGCAACCATTTGTGCCTGAACGACACGCCCCTGGGTGCCTCTTACCATACATGTTGTAAGTAGGGTAATTAGGGACTTTGTAGCCCACACTAGCCTACAAATGTGAGTCTCTTTCTCTGAAATTCTGTCTTTTCTTATTAAACTTGGACCTCTGAACTGGTGCACTAGCTGAAGATGGAAGGGGTCCTGATTTTGGTTTCCTGAAGAACTGTCGATTACCGCCTCCGTGAGATCCCCCATGATTGAAATTCCCTGCAAACTTAGCTCTCTTTCTGAATTCATGTCCTTCTCCTTCTATAGTTTCTCTTCTTCTTTCAGCCTATCTTCGTTCCCTTGAACAAAGGAAACCATCTTAGTAATGGTTATGTCATTGTTCTGAGCAGCTATATTAGCATTACCATGCAAGTCGGGTATAAGGCCTAACACAAATCGCCTAACTCTAGCCCTCATATTACTCACCATCTCCGAAGTATACTTGGCCAGAGCGAACTTAAGGTAGCACTCATTCACACTGGTCCGGACCAAAGAAGATGTCCCCAATCCAGAAGGTCGATCAAGCTTCTTACTGAAATAGAGGACTACACTGGTATCCATCTGAGTGAAGATGATGATCTTGAATTTGTTCTCTCATTGGAAGACGAACCCACAGAGAAGACCCTTTTCTCGATGGATGTGTACGAAGAATCTGGAGATCAATATTACCAGATTTTAGAAGGATAGGCTCAAGAAGAAATCAACAGCATCTTGGTAATCCCTCAAGTCCAGCTTAAAGTCTATCCATCCAAATGGGATAAACCAATCCAAGTTATTGCTTTCATGGACACTGGAGCAACATGTTCACTAATGAACCCAGCCGTCCTTCTTGAGGATCAATGGATTCCACATTTCAAAGATTTCAACACTGCTGGAACTGGGGTCCTAACCACCACAGTCATCATAAAGCATCCAATCACAATTTATTTTTTCCCAGGGTTAAGGTTTAGAACTAAGCTGATTGGTTTGGATGTTCCAGGGAAAGATCTCATTGTTAGGTTTGACATTTACAGGAAACTTAAAGATCAGCTCCAGGTCAAAGCCCATGGAATAACATTCAAAAAACAATTCACGCCATACACAGAAGTTTCACGGTTATTCCAGATAACAGATGACGAACAAATCAAGGAGATCGAACAACAGCTGCTGGAGCATTCATATGCAGAATCTCACAAGGAGTTTCTGAAGAAAAGGAAAAATATGGGAATTGGGATCTCTGTTGCATGCAAATCTTTCTATCGGGAAAGCCTCGCTTATTCAAGGGGCTTCTTATTTCAAACCCTCTTTTTTGCTTAGTTGTATGGCTTAATGAAGAGTTTTTCATTACACTCCCTTTCAAGAAAAATGAAAGAATTAATCCAATGAAGGCAAGTCACTTCGGCATGAATCCAGAACATCTCCGGATTGCAAAAAAGGAATGCGAAGAGCTCTTCGAGTTTGGACTTATCGAGCCATCTGATTCACAATGGGCGTGTGAAGCGATATATGTCAACAAACGTGCGGAACAAAAAAGAGGTAAACTCAGATTAGTCATAAACTATCAACCTCTTAACCATTTCCTCAAAGATGATAAATTCCCTATCCCAAATAAACTCACCCTTTTCTCACACTTTGCCACAGCTAAATACTTTTCCAAGTTTGACCTTAAATTCAGGTTTTGGCAATTGGGAATATACCCTAAAGAAAGAGCAAAAACAGACTTTGGCATACCCAAACACCATTTTCAATGGAAAGTCATGCCATTCGGATTCAAAATTGCACCCTCTCCGCTCCAAAAGGCCATGATAAAGATATTTCAACCCATCCTTCACACATCACTAGTTTGCATTGATGACATATTACTATTTAGTGATACTATGGAAGAACACCCAACTTGGTCCATCACTTTCATGATCTAGTAAGGGAATGGAATCATGCTATTAGCAAAAAAGATGGTTCTTGTTAAAAGAGAGATTGATTTTCTGGGAATGCATTTTGTCCATGGCGCATATAGCCTGGGGCCGCACATTTGCCACGAGTCGCTCAAGTTTCCTGACACCACCTTCACAACAAAGCAGCTCCAGCAATTTTTAGGTGTGATTAATTATGTTAGAGATTTTATCCCTAATGTCTCTACATACCACTTATAAAAAGTCTCAAGAAAAATGCTCAAGCTTGGGGAAAGGAACAAGATGAAGCAGTTCAAAAATTAAAGGCCATATCCTCTCAGATGGAAATAAGATATCGCAGACTGATGCAAGCAACGAATATTGTAGCGCGACACTTTTTGAGGAAAAAGATGGCTAGCGAAAGATATGCGGATATGCCAGTGGAAAGTTCAAAGATGCTAAACAACATTATCATTCCACCTTCAAAGAAATTCTTGCCGTGAAGAATGGAATTAAAAAGATTAATTTCTTTTTAATTCACGTAGAATTTCTGATAGAAATGGATATGAAGGCTCTCCCGAAGATGATCTAGATAAATCCAAAGATTATTCCAAATCCGCAGATTCTAAGATGGACACAATGGTTCTCCCCATACAAATTCCAATTGAAGCACCTCAAGGGGAAGGATAATATCCTAGCGGAATTTCTTTCCCGGCCAGGCGTATTTTCAAAGAGATTTGTGCACAAGAAGAAGCTAACTAGCCAAATTTTCATGCTTACGAGCTCACCAAGAGCCGATCCATCTAGGATAGCAGATCACCTGCCGAAATTATTCAACTAGTTCGTGGTACCGTTTGATCCATCCATTTTTACAGAGAGAAGGACTTTCTATGAGCTTCAAGTTTTCAGAAAATATTGAGGATCCATCCTTAAGCTGTTTGGAGTCGATCCAGAATACCCATTCGGTCATGTATTCATACCATCGCACAATGATTTTCTACATGAGCTATTATGGTTTTTCTAGTACTTGTGTCACTAGTATTACATCTTTATGGAATTCAAGTGCAACATGTTTTAGCATTTTGACGAGTTTGAACCTGCTCTCAGAAAGTTTCTATAATGGTTCAAACCACGAAGATATTGGGTTTTGTTAGAGGCTATGCGTCCACCAAATAGTGTATGAGGGACCTAGTTTTGTACCAGTTCCCTTATGCAGTACAGTATGTAAAGGACACATGATGTTACCGTGGAAAACTCCTTACTTAAGGGATTAAAAACCACGACCTACCCTGTAGGATTTCAACTCCACTACACGAGCAACTTCCTATTATAATTTATTGCAAACTAGGAATTAACTCCCATAATCCCTCACCCTTACAATAGTTGCAACCATAGGAACTAACTCTCATAGTCCCTCCACCCTTACAATACACCGATTGGAAGCACCTCCACTTGACTAACTCTAGCAAAAAAAACTAATACACCTAGACTAACTCTAGCCTAGTGTACTACTCAAAGTTCTTGTGAAGACACTCTTCCAACAAGCAACCTTTGAGAATTCAACTAATACACCTAAGCTAACTCTAGCCTAGTGTACCACTCAAGAGCTTGTGGAAGTAACCTTCAAAATTTAGAACACCCATAAGCAGCTTCCCTTTTTTTGGAAGAGTAGGTTTACAGTTTAAGCACATGTAAACAAAGACTCACAACAACCTAAAGAACATAGATAATATCTTTTGTCTGGATCAAGTTCTTCCGGTTATCAGTGAGTTCATTCTTAAGAGATCTTGAGAAACTTGTGTCGGCAGATTCTGCATGATTTAGCTTAGGTTTTTCAAGTCTGCCAAATATGTTGCCATCATGTTGTATATTTAGTGGGAGCATGTGGGGTGAAAGAGACTACTCTTTAATTTTGACCTAAAGAATGGGCCAAATCACAGCTATAATTGTATGCAACAAGTGGCTCAGCTTTACAGCAGTCTCTGCCGACAGTACAAGGTGCACAGAGAGCAGATTACAAATCAGGTCTCGATCTGGTTCTGAAATAGTTTGACAATCATCAAAACATGAATGCACTTGGGACTATCAGGTTCAATGTTTCCGAGACTCCTACGCAATGAAATATTCATGCTACATCGGTCAATAAAGATTATTGATGGAAAGGTCCATGCTCAGCCAGATATTTCACTCTTGTGGGAATTCCCCGTCTCTATCTTGTCCTTAGAAGATGAATATAGTGAAGCACGGAGAATTATTTTCCAGCAAAATAAGTGCATTTCAAAGGAGATATAGCCAAAGGAGTGGGCTCGTTGGAATTACACTAATAATCATCCCCACTGGGAAGGAATCCGACACGCAGCGAAGGAGTACCAAGTACCATATGAAGTCATCAGAGATAAAGTCACTCAGGATATCACAAGGATAAGATTGAATCTTCGATCTCAGAATTCACAAAAAATAGATTACGAGATAACAGGGTCATACAACAGGAAATGTTACTACACGAGGTCGCTAAAAAGAAGCCCGAAAAACAAATAAAGTTTCAAGGAAAAACTTGGAGCCGAATGGTGGATAGATGAAGGATACACAAGCCCACCATTAAACACTGCACCATCGAATGATTCTTAAGGACATATGCAACATTTTCACAACTTATCCTTACTAACCTCAACAAATTACCTAGAAAGGTTTACTACCCATACCACAATAAATCTTCCTATAATTTTATATTTCTAACCTTACTTTCACATGCTTTTCATAAGCTTGCACATGCTATCACATGGCGTCACATGCTTTCCAATCCCACTTGCACATGCTACCACATGCCATCACATGCTTTTCCATGTATATATTTAGTTTTTTCACATGCTTTCAAGTTCTAGCACATTCTTTGTCATGTTTAGGATTAATTTTTTCTTGTTTTATTTGGGCCCCCCACATTTTTATGGGACCCACTTGTAATATAAGTTTGTCTTGTAGTAGTCTTCCAACTCCTATATAAAGGAGGCTAGGTGGTACTTGTAAGATCATCAAATAATCTTCTTGTAAATGTTACAATGTCAATAAAGTGAGTGTTTTCTAAATTCTTTTTCTCTCTTTGAAATGCATGGAAAGGCTGGTCCTTAGTTTAGTATAGGGTTAGGAAATATTGAGCAAGTAAACTTGCTGCAAGTACAAAAGTTTTTCGAAGCTATAACAGCTAAATCTATAGTAGGGTGAAAGTTTTTCCAATTTGAGTAGCCTGGCAATCCGTCTTTAGGGATGTTGAAACCAGCCCAGTTGTAGGAAATTTTTTTACACCTATGATAAAATTTACTATTCGACTAGCTTGGAAAGCCGTCTTTCGGAACATTGAAGCCAGGTTTGTGGCAAGGCATCCTTATGGATGTTGAAGCCCAGTCCTCTATGTAAGAAAATGATTGTACTTGTGGTCTTGTTGTCTTGCTTGATATTTCTTCATCCTTTATTACTCTTATGGTATCAGAGCCAATCCATCATTTTGGAGGGAGGGGCAGTTTAGTAAAATATGTCTGAGTCAATTCCATCCTCGTCCAACCCTTTCGAATCCCTAGCAAAAATAAATATGTCTCCTACTCTTTTTAAAACACTTTTCTGTAAATATGATTACCTTTATGAAGTAGATATCCTACCTGATGAAAATAAAGTGTCTCCAACCAACCTACCCCTCATAAATCCATATTCCTCTTTTGCCAAAAAGACATGCTCCCCGTGGTCACAAATTTGTGCCCTGGTCCAACAAAAACCTAATGGAGCTAAAGAATACGTCGGTGCCTCAAAACTTGACCAGCACCCCATTCTTGCAACTCAAGAGGAACAATTTATCACTTTACGAATTCCAGATGATTTTCCTAGACAGTGGAAAAATCATTGTTTCACCCATATCCATTTTGGTGCTGTTAGAATTGCGTTGACATATCATCGAAGAAAAGGCCAACCAGTCGTGGCTCGCCTTGCTCTTTTTGATACCAGATATCAATAATACCAACATGCGAATTTGGGTACCACAAAAGTCACTCTCAATGCTGGGACAGTTTTTGTCACTATATTCCAAACATCAACATGTCCCTGTAAGATCCATATTTGACAGATGTTTTAAAAATCCAAGTCCAAATCCAAGGTGCTCCACAAGCTAAAGATGATATTCAAGCTACTCTACATTATCAACTAGCATGGCGAATTCAGAACCATGCTATGGATCTCTCTCTTCCAGGGGGAGAAATGCTTTGCTCTTAAAAGTAGGGTCCACCAATGGAACTGCCATGTGCACCCAAATCCCAAAGCAGCTCTCTAGGGAAGAACTTATCAAAGTCCTTCCAGATTCATGGGTCACAAATTATGATAAACTGAGGGAATCTATTGAACAACTTCTATCCTCTAATCGCACTTTTGTCAAAAACACGACAAAACAATTTCCATAAGTTTTGACCACTCTCACCACAAAAAATTGAACAAAACAACCTTCTCCTTTCAGATGTACCAACTTACTTACAACTACACAATAGAAGCTGACCTAGAAACATTCTCTAAGCAACTCCCAGGAATCATGAATGAACATGATTGGATAAAAGAGTTCGATCATGATGGTCATGCTGTATGGTGGTTCAAATGTCCTTTCATGGGACACTGCGCATGGAATATTGAGTGTGATTGTCAAGAATGTCTTGACGATGAAATTGAATAGGATGAACAACATACAAGGTATTTCAACAAAGCCAAATCAAAGAAAAAGAAGAAAGCGAGAAACTCTGAGAGAGAGTTCAGAGAACAGTATGAAAACGGAGATTTCTCTATTGGTTCACTTCGTTCTCCAGGAAAATATGAATTTCTTGTTTCATACAAACCCCGAGATTGGCCAACACTACCCAACCTAAACACACATCACAAGCCCTCAACCACAAGTGAACCAAAACCATAAATATTCATGATGAGTCCCTCAAGCTCCAGTCATACCCCTGATTTCCCAATACAACAACCTTTTGAAAAATTTGCTATAAGCCATGGTCTAAAAATCCAAAAGCAAAATGTTGTGCTGCCCACTGGAGAAAAGCCACCAATAAGTGATGTAGAAGCAACAATCAATTGGCAATCTGAAAATGCCATCTGTCAAAATAAAGTGTTAACCAATATTGCTAATTCCATCAGAAATGTTGCTCACACAAAAAATAAGATGATGAGCAGAGTTGAGACATTTGAGAGAAAAGTGGAACAAGCATCCTATCAACATGCTGGACTTATCAAAGCCCTGGAATTGAGATTGATGAATATGCAGTATGAGATTTATCCACCAGGCACCTCACTATTTCACTTCTTTCAACAACAACAAAAGGAAATGGTTGCCATTAGAGAACAAATACAATAGCTGAAACATGATCACTTTGAACCACAAAGAACCCAAGGCTACCCTACAAAACCCCCTGTTTTACCTATGTAATCAGAAACATACTGACCACCTAAATTTAACCACTCTTTTACTACTTCCCCTTCCATTTCACAAGATCCCGTGTCCTTTACTCAAAAACAAAAAGATGATCCTGAGTTTGACATTGCAAAGATGGTGTGGGAAAAGAAGGACACCATTTCAGCCCAAAAGCAGTCCAAACGAAAGAAAGAACTCGGAGAATGTTCAAAAGACCCCGACCTGGAAAACTTGATTATCTCAGATCAAAAAGTTCCTAACCTCTATGTGGCCCAGCCAAAAAATGGCATAGAGGAAGAGGATATCCTAGAATCCGGTACGGAAGATTGATATGATAGTTATCCTACGGATGAATCGCACAATGATCCAAGTGAGGATTCCTCACTAGACTCTTCTGAAGAAGACAACCCACGAATACTCATTAATCAACCAAGAGAACTAGAAATTTCTGAAGTAGATGATGATCGTGACGGGATGACAGATGAGCCAATTCCAGAAAGGAGACCACAACCAACAGCAACAAAATTTGTTGGAACCGGATTCCATACCTTCACTCTGGATGACATCAAAGTTTTCAAATAGCTTCAAAGGATCCAAGATTTCTGTACTTGGATGGTGACAAATAATCTGGTATAATGGGAAAAGTATCTAATCCTGTCAGTATTCACTTCAAGGTTCTACGAAATTTTCAGAGACTGGTGGAATTCACTTGGGATACAAGACAAAAATATGTTCCTCACGTCCCAAGATTTTGATTTCAATATCAGAATCCTCCATGAAGTGTTTTGTGGAGATCCTGGCCAAAGACAAGAAAAATTGAGGAGGCAGTTCTTCGAAATGAAATATGTATCATTTGATAGAAATGTCATTGATATCCACTTCCAGAATATGGCAAAGATATTTTTTAAGTTATGCGGAGAAACTAGCCTAAAACAAGCCTTTGTTTCATCACTTCCAAAGATGCTAGAAAACCGAACCATGACGATCATTGAAGAAAAGCTATCATGACCCAATTTCACAAAGTCGCGCAGGCACCTACCTATCCCACATCAGTAGGCGAACCCTTAATTCGACATTCACAAACCCAGTATATATATATAGCGGAACAAAATAAAGCAACGAAGCCTGTTATTTGAATATACAATAAATGCGGAAGTAATCATAAACCACCCCAGTATTTGGTCTGGTCATACAAGAGCACTAACTAAATACTACAAGTCTGAAGATGAAAAAGTCTCATAATACAATTGTCTCGAAATAAGAGTAAGACAAGTAAGTAAGGGAAAGAACATCCGAGCAGCGGCCGTCATCGTGCTCACCCTAGAATGACTCTATAGCAGCCTCGCCGATTAGCCGCAAGGGAAAAGAGTGAATGTGTCTAATACTTTACATCCATAAAAGAATGCATCAAGCGTAGGTCAGTACAAAACAACAGTACTAGTAGGTATGATAGGCCGACTAAGACTAAATGACATATATAAACACAATAATGTAAAAGAAACAAAGTAAATAATAGAGTACAAGTCATGCTTTTCCACGTAATCACCGTTCATATCCAACCTTGCGTTATAGCAACTAATCTCAATTGTCCCAACTATTCACATATATCAAACAAGCCTACTAGTACGATCCAACCAACGTAGTCTAACTCATAAACATCCAAGAAATATAACCAACACTATAACCAAGTCATAATCAACCAAGAAGTATAATCAAAGAAATGCAATATGAGGTATGAATGCAATGCCTGTACTCTTATACTACGATGGCAGAATACCTCCACGCCTCGGTAGCACAATCCATGGGGGACCCGTGAAGTCTAAGCACCGTCACTCCAAACATAGCTTAGAGGACCAAATATCCAAAATTCTCTTAATATCAGTGTTCCATATCAGTCACTCCGCACATAGCCCAGAGATGACTCAATATCAAATATGTCTCAGAAGAATATAGGTCACTCTGCACACAGCCCAGAGATGACTCAGTGTCCAATGCAATAATGTATGTAGTATGAATATGATGCAAGTACAATATCAATGAATCATATCAACCAAACGTGCCACGCAGGGGCACACAAGTAATATCATCATCAAGGCAACAAGATAAACCACATTGGAGTCACAACTCTCAATTCTACTAATAATCAAGCCTCACAATATCATAGTCATCAATGTTTCCTTCTCATTTCTATGATCAGTACCAATCACAAAGCCTAACAAATTAATATCAGCATTTCTATCTCGGTCATTCTGTGTCACAAGCCTAGGATGACTCAATAATCTATATTCCATAAATATGAGTATGAATATGGAACCATGCAAGTACAATCCGTGAACGATCTCAAGTTCAAGCCATGCCAAACATAGCACACCAATATCACAAATGATATACCTATAACGACCCTTCAGGTCGTTATGGGAAATTAGGACTCCATAGGAAATTTTGAGTCCACGGGTGGATTCGTAGGGCGTCTTTTTATATGTATGCATGTTTTGTGTTGTGTTTTTAAGGCCTTGGATGAAATGTGGGGTGATAGGGGGGAAACTGGACAGAAAATCGAGATACTGCCCAAAATGCACCACTGCGACGGTAAGAGTACCGCTACGGCAGTCCCGCCGTAGCAGTGGGCTGACCGCTTCCAGCAGTCCGCCAATTTCTCTTGGGCTGCTGTGGCGGGCCTTTGACTGCTACAGCGAGGCCGCTATTGCGGGGTTGTGACCACTATAGCGGTGAGGGGATTATTATGGGGCCGCTATAGCTGGACCGCTGTAGCGGCGTAATGACCGCCGCACCGGTCGACGGAAAACAGCAGCCGGGATTTTAATGCCTTAGTTTTATTTTCTCATTCATAACACCTCAACACACTTCCCAACAAACACTTAGAGAGAATTTTCAAGATAGGGAAAGACAACCTTGAGAGGTAAGTTCCATTGCCTTTCATTCTATCATTTCTTTCCCCTTTATTATGGTAATCATCTTCACGAGTCTTTAATGGTGAAATTGAAATAGAAACCCTAGCTTAATAAATCTCCTAAACTAATGGGTTAGGGTTATTATCGCATAGTTTTCATCTAAATACATTGGTTAGTTGCTATTTGTCATAAATTGAACATTTAGAGACATAAACTAAGTGATTGGAGACCTAGGGTTCTATAAACATGGTGTCTTTGCCATGGAAAACTGGCTGTAATGGGAATGTTTGATAGAATATGGTATGAATTGATGATGTCTGAATGTTAGGAGCTTTGATAGGTTGTTTAGCACCTAGAAAATCATCCAGACTTAGAATGGGGAGAGGAAAGGGTATTTCTTGCCTTGGTATTTGCAAATTGAGCAATGTGACTCATTGAGTCTTCTATTTCTAGACTGTGAACGTATTGAGGCTTTGAGGAAAGGAAAGGCTATGGCAGAGTGAAAGGCATTGTTCCAGCTCTACTCTGAGGTAGTTTACGGTTTACTTGAGTTAGACTTTGGTTAGTTGAATGTATTTTTGTAATTTCATTAGGAGAAAACATGTCTAGTAATCATTACATGATATTGTGTCGTTAAGCTCCTATGTGTTTATGATTGAATGTTGTGTAGGCTTCATGTCATTATTCATGTGTGATTTAATCTGCAGTGGTTGTATTGTGATGAGAAGTTAATATAGTCTTCTCGAGGGTATTGTGACATGAAATGATGAGGTGAATATGGATATTGAGAAGGTAAGAAACACTATTCTGTAAAAGGTATGACGAGGCACACATGTGGCCTAGATTATGGACTCGTGGTTCGAGGATAGTTTCGGAAATGAGAGGTTTATTGTTATATCCGACGTCCGAGGTTCGTTCCGGAGTGGAGGTTGTGCTCGGGTCCGAGGAGTGTTCTGGAACGAGTGGTACATGGACACCATGGGTTCCCTGCTGGTCGTGACTACTGAGCTATGATATCAGATAGCATATGTGTACAACGAGTGGGGGTATAGTGGTAAATTGATCTCCGTTGCGATTGACGTGTTTGTGATTCTTGGCAATTTGGTGAATTGTTGTGATTGTCCGCGGTTGACTTGTTGTGATGTATTGATATTCGTGTATGATTGACTGGCTTATTTATTTTATTGATTTCATATGATATGCATGATACTAACCTTAGTCGGCCTATGATGCTTATCGGTACATGGTGTTTGTACTGATACTACCTTGCTGCATTCTTTGTGTGCAGATTTTGATATAGAGACTGCTACTCGTCCTCACATCTAGCGTGGAGGATAATTGCTGACAAATTTTGGGGTGAGCTTCTTCTCATGCCAGGCTGACTGAAGATCTTCTACTTAAGATATCTTTTCTTATTCTGAACATTATGGATATTTATTAGGCAGATTTCAGTTCTTAGACATGTTTGGGCTTAGAGTCCTGTACGATGACTTTGGGGAATTTGTAATAGTTAGACTTTCGGACTTGTTTCATTATTTTATGGCATTACTTACTCAGTTTATTTGATGCGTGAATGAGTATAATCGTTTGACTTGTTTAACATAAAATCAGACTTTAATGAATAAAGATCTTGTGTGTTGGTTCTCCCACTAGGATTTAGTTGGGTGCTAGTCATGGCGGGTTGGGTCGTGACAAAGTTGGTATCAGAGCCTTAGGTTCGTCGATCTAATCGTACCAGGACATGTCTATAAGAGTCTTGTAGATCGGTACGGAGACGTCTATACTTATCTTCGAGAGGTTGCCGAACACTAAGAAAACTCCCTTTTCTTTCTTCTTTCGTGCTACTTGATTCCAATTAGTATTTGTTGGTTCAAATTGGTATCTGACTATCTTTCATTCTCTCGCAGATGGCAAAAACACGCGCGGCAGCAGATAGAGGAAGAGGTGGAGGCAGAGGAGCTGGCAGAAGGGCGGCCCCAGTTAGGGGTGGTGTCCCAGTGGTTGACCCCATGCTTCCAGTGGTCCCTATCGAGACAGCGGGAGTTGCAGCTGCACTTGCCATGCCAGCAGCAGTACCCGTTCCACCAGGTGCTACAGCTGCTCAGGGTGTACCAGACACGATGGTACAAGTACTAAATCTGTTGCGTGGGTTAGCACAGAACAGAGCTATACCATTTGGTCCAGCAGGTAGGGGCGCAAGGGTAGCGGCTCCAGATCTGGACAGAGTACAGGCTCCGGGGGTCAGCACGCAGCAGCGGCGGCGCCTCGCATGGATGAGGTTTCGGGTTTTGAGGCCTTCCCGAGGCCTGTTACAGGGCCAGTGATGAATGGGGAGGAGCATGATCTATTTTGGAGGTTCACAAAAATGAAGCCTTCTGTGTTTTATGGTACTGAGTCGGAGGACGCATATGAGTTCATCATCGATTGTCATGAGCGGCTCCATATGATAGGGGCCGTGGATAAGTATGGGGTAGAGTGTGTAACGTTCCAGTTCTTGGGTGATGCCAAGCTTTGGTGGAGGGCTTATGTAGAATGTAGGCCAGTTGGGTCTCGTCCGTTGACGCGGGTCTAGCTTTCCTCTGTGTTTTTGGACAAGTACGTTCCGCGTACTCTGAGGGACTGAAGGAAGTATGAGTTTGCTACTATTGATTAGGGGAACTCGTCGGTTGCTGTGTATGAGTCCTGTTTCCACTCCCTATCCTGATATACTATTCAGTTGTTGCCTACTGAGAGGGAGAGGATATGGCAGTTTGTGAAGGGGTTGAACACTAGGCTTTAGTTATTAGCTCTTCAGCTTGTAGCCACTGGGGCTTCATTTCAGGAGGTAGTGGAGCACGTCCGTACTGTTGACGATATTAGGCAGGAGAGTCAGGCGAAGCATGTAGAGAAGGCCCGTAGGGGTGGGATGTTCAGCAACTCTTTCTCAAGGGGTCAGAGTTCACAGGTCTATTCGAGGCGTCCGGTTCAGTCTGCGATGCAAGTGTCAGCTGGGGCCCATCAGGGGCAAATTATCAGGCTTCCGGTCAGCAGAGAGGCTATACTGCTTCATCATCTTCTGTTCAGCAGCCTATGCTGGACCGTGCTTACTGCGACTGTGGTGAGATAGGTCATATTAAGAGATATTGCCCCAGAATTAGACAGAGTGGGCAGGGGACTCAGTATCAGGCTCCTTGAGCTCCATATGCACTAGATCGAGGGGGTAAGGATTGCGCACTGGCAAGACGGGGCGGCCACACTGCGGGTAGGGGTGGTACTCAGCCGAACCGACGCTGTCCTCAAGCAGGTAGAGGCGGACAGCAGCCCGACAGGGGCAGGGCTCAGATTGGTAATGGTAATCGTGGTTGTACGCAGGCGACAGGGGGCCGCGGTCAGTTGTACGCCTTCCCAGGTAGACCCGAGGCTGAGGCCTCCGATGCGGTTATCACAGGTACTATCTTCGTTTAGGACTGTATGGCTTCTGTTTTTTTTTATTCGGGTTCTACCTTTTCCTATATATCTACCTATTTTGCTGTGGGTCTGGATATAATGTGTGATACTTTGATACTCCTATTTTTTTACGTACTCCTGTTAGGGATTCTGTGATGGTGGATAACATCTACCCTGCGTGTGTAATTTCTTTTATGGGGTATAGTACATGGGAAGATTTGATGATTTTAAACATAGTAGATTTCGATATTATTTTGTGTATGAGTTGGTTGTCCCCGCATTATGCTATACTTGATTTACATTCTAAGACTTTTACACTAGCCAT
This sequence comes from Lycium barbarum, assembly GCF_019175385.1. Classification (NCBI taxonomy): domain Eukaryota; kingdom Viridiplantae; phylum Streptophyta; class Magnoliopsida; order Solanales; family Solanaceae; genus Lycium; species Lycium barbarum. Next base: position 102,046,170 of record NC_083338.1, on the reverse strand, counting down.
GCTCGGGGCACCTAGACTCGAGTGGAAGGGTAACCTTAGTCCCCTCCCTAAGAAAGTAATATCCTTTGTTCTTGCTAGGAAGCTTGTAGAGAAAGGTTGTTTAGCTTATCTGGCACATACCTGTGATACCAGTGCAGATACTCCATCCCTTGAGTCGGTTCCAGTGATACGTGAGTTTGCGGATGTGTTCCCCACGGACTTGCCTGGTATGCCACCGGATTGTAATTTTGACTTCAGGATTGACTTAGACTAGGGACTCGTCCTATCTCTATTCCACCTTATAGGATGGCACTAGCAGAACTCAGAGAACTGAAGGAACAGTTGCAAGATCTTCTGAGTAAGGGGTTTATTCGCCCGAGTGCCTCTCCGTGGGGTGCTCCTGTGTTGTTTGTTAAGAAGAAGGATAGGTCTATGCGTATGTGTATTGATTACCTACAGCTGAATAAGGTAACCATTTGAAACAAGTATCCCATCCCCTATATTGATGACTTGTTTGATCAGTTATAGGGAGCTTCAGTGTTCTCGAAAATTGACCTATGGTCAGGGTACCATCAGTTGAAGATTCGGGCGGAGGATATTCCTAAAACTGCTTTTCGGACCAGGTATGGGCACTGTGAATTCTTGGTTATGTCTTTTGGACTTACAAATGCCCCAGCGGCTTTCATGGATTTGATGAGCAGTGTGTTCAAGCCCTACCTAGAATTATTCATTATAGTGTTCATTGATGATATCCTGGTGTACTCTAGGAGTAAGGAAGGGCATGAGAAACATTTGAGAATTGCTCTTGGAGTATTGCGAGAGAAGGAGTTGTATGCTAAATTCTCCAAGTGTGAATTCTGGTTCTTTTCTGTGTCATTCTTGGGGCATGTTATTTCGAAGGAGGGTATTATGGTGGACCCTCAGAAAATTCAGGCAGTCAAGGAATGGGCTAGGCCCATTTCAGTGATCGAGATCCGTAGTTTTGTGGGTCTGGCTAGCTACTATCGTCGGTTTGTGAAAGGGTTTACTTCGATTACTTCTCATATGACCCGTTTGACTCAGAAGGAGGTACCATTTCAGTTGTCCAACGAGTGTGAGGAGAGCTTTCAAAATATTGTTGACTACAGCACCGATTCTGGCATTGCCCGTTGAGGGCAAGGATTTTGTTGTTTATTGTGATGCATCACGTTCTGGTTTGGCTGCTGTTTTGATGCAAAAAAAGAAGGTGATTGCTTATGCTTCTCGGCAGTTGAAGGTGCATGAGAAGAACTATCCTACTCATAATCTAGATTTGGCAGTGGTAGTGTTAGCATTGAAAATCTGGAGGCACTACTTGTATGGTGTCCATTGGGAAGTGTACATAGACCATCGCAGTTTGCAGCATGTGTTCACTCAGAAAGATCTGAACTCTAGACAGCGGAGGTGGATGGAATTACTGAAGGACTATGATATCACCATCTTGTAGCACCCTGGTAAGGCTAATGTGGTAGCTGATGCATTGATCCGGAAGTCGGCTAGTATGGGAAGTGTGGCTCGTTTAATTTCTTTTGAGCGTCCGTTAGCTAGAAAGGTGTAGACTCTGGCTAATAATTTTATGATACTGGATATCTGTAACACAAGCAAGGTGTTGGCTTGCGTTGAGGCTCGGTCATCATTTTTAGAGTAGATTAAGGCTAAGTAGTTAGAAGATGCTAAGCTATATAAAATACGAGATAAGGTGTTGTGTGGTGAAGCCAAGGAGGCCGTAATTAATGAGGAGGGCGTGCTGCGAATCAAAGGGCGAGTGTCTGTGCCACGTGTGGGAGACTTGATTAAGACCATTCTAACAGAGGCTCACAGTTCGAGGTATTCTATCTACCCTGGTATCACTAAGATGTATCGTGACTTGAGGCAACATTACTGGTGGACTAGGATGAAGCGGGATATTGTTGAGTTCGTGGTGCAGTGCCTAAATTGCGAACAGGTGAAGTATGAACATCAGAAACCTGGGCGTACATTGCAGGGAATGCGCATTCCTGAATGGAAGTGGGAAAGAATAGCCATGGATTTAGTAGTGGATCTTCCGAAGACACTAGGGAAGTTTGACTCTATCTGGGTTATTGTTGACAGGTTGACTAAGTCTGCTCACTTTATTCCAGTGAAGATAACCTATGATTCAGAGAAGTTGGCTAAAGTTTACATTCGGGAGGTACTTATACTCCACGGGGTTCCAATCTCTATCGTGTCAGACAGGGGTACCACGTTCATATCCAGGTTTAGGAAGTCTTTGCATGAGGAGTTAGGTACGAGGTTAGATCTTAGCACAGCCTTCCATCCTCAGACTGACGGGCAGTCTGAGCGGACTATTCAGGTGCTGGAGGATATGCTTCGTGCGTGTGTGATAGATGTCGGTGGGCATTGGGATCGGTTCTTACCCTTAGCCAAATTTTCTTACAATAATAGCTATCACTCGAGTATTGATATAGCTCCGTTTGAGGCGTTGTATTGGAGGAGGTGTACGTCTCCTATTGGGTGGTTCGATGCGTTTGAGGTGAGGCCTTGGGGCACTGATCTTCTGAGAGAGTCCCTAGCAAAGGTGAAGGTGATTCAAGCCAAGCTATTGGCAGCGCAGAATAGGCAAAAAGAGTATGCGGACCTAGGGTTATTATCGCATATTTATCATCTAAATGCGTTGGTTAGTTGCTATTTGTCATAAATTGAACATTTAGAGACATAAACTTAGTGATTGGAGACCTAGGGTTCTATAAAAAAGGTGTCTTTGCCATGGAAAACTGGTTGTAATGGGAATGTTTGATATAATGTGGTATGAATTGATGATGTATGAATGTTAGGAGCTTTGATAGGTTGTTTAGCACCTAGAAAATCATCCACCCTTAGAATGGGGAGTGGAAAGGGTATTTCTTGCCTTGGTATTTGCAAATTGAGCAATGTGACTCATTGATTCTTCTATTTCTAGACCGTGAACGTATTGAGGCTTTGAGGAAGGGAAAGGCTGTGGCAGAGTGACATGCATTGTTCCAGCTCTACTCTGAGGTAGGTTACGGTTTACTTGAGTTAGACTTTGGTTAGTTGAATGTATGTTTGTGATTTCATTAGGAGAAAACATGTCTAGTATACATTACATGATATTGTGTGGTTAAGCTCCTATGTGTTTGTGATTGAATGTTGTGTAGGCTTTATACCATTATTCCTGTGTGATTTAATCTGCAGTGGTTGTATTGTGATGAGAAATTAATATAGTCTTCTCAAGGATATTGTGACATGAAATGATGAGGTGAATATGGATATTGAGAAGGTAAGAAACACTGCTCTGTAAAAGGTATGACGAGGCACACATGTGGCCAAGATTATGGACTCGTGGTCCGAGGATAGTTCCGAAAATGAGAGGTTTATTGTTATGTCCTGCGTCTAAGGTTCGTTCCTGAGCGGAGGTTGTGCTTGGGTCCGAGGAGTGTTCCGGAACGAGTGGTACATGGAAACCATGGGTCCCCTGCAGGTCATGACTACTGAGCTATGACACCAGATAGCATGTGGGTACAGCGAGTGGGGGTATAGTGGTAAATGGATCTCTGTTGCGGTTGACGTGTTTGTGATTTTCCGTGGTTGACTTGTTGTGATGTATTGATATTCGTGTATGACTGACTGGCTTGTTAATTTTATAGATTTCATAAGATATGCATGATACTAATCTTTGTCGGCCAATGATGCTTACGAGTACATAGTGTTTGTACTGATACTACCTTGCTGCATACTTTGAATGCAGATTTTGATATAGAGACCGCTACTCGTCCTCACATCTAGCGTGAAGGATAATTGCTGGCAGATTTTGGGGTGAGCTTCCTCTCATGCCAGGCCACCCGAAGATCTTCTACTTAAGATGTCTTTTCTTATTCTGGACATTATGGATATTTATTAGGCAGATTTCAGTTCTTAGACATATTTTGGCTTAGAGTCCTGTACGATGACTTTCAGATTTTGGGGAATTTGTAATAGTTAGACTTCCGTACTTGTTTCAGTATTTTATGGCATGACTTACTCAGTTTATTTGATGCGTGAATGAGTGCAATCGTTTGACTTGTTTAATATAAAATCAGACTTGAATGAATAGAGATCTTGTGTGTTGGTTCGCCCACCAGGATTTAGTTGGGTGCCAGTCATGGCGAGTTGGGTCGTGACAATACCACCGCGCAATACAAAGCGCACCAATATCATCAACAATGATCCATAGAGTAATCATAATGAAACTCCAATTTCCATAACAATAAGGATCAAATATTGCAAGATTTCTATACCAATAACAAGGCATGCACTAAGTACTAGTATCAATATCAAGTAATGTCATCCTTCTGTTTGACTCTCAATTCACAAACAATCCACCAGTTTACACACAACGTACCAAACAAGGTCCTATAGAGTCTAAATGCCACAAGCCCGATCAAAAAATCACAAGCAATACCAAACCCTAAGGAAACATCCAACCCAAATTTCATACCCGAAGGTTTACATGAATTTTCGACAACATTATCTAAATTTACACTTCGCTAGTCGAAGTCTCACCACAAAGGTAAGCCATAACCTACCTCGAACGCCGAACAGCAAATTACGGACCACGAGCTAATTCCTTGCCCTCATGGTGAGTATCCATACAATCAAACTGTTACACCTCGAAAAATTTTACGTTACTAAGACTGTAGACGGCTTAGTATAGCTCAAGGGAGAGTAAAGTTATACAAGGATTAGGGATGAAAATTATATTATATGAGTATGATAAAAACATATATATACATATATATATGTATGACATCTGGAGACCGTATGGAGTAAATCAGTTAATACGTTAATTGATGAGTAGCCCTCGTAACCGTAAGTAATGTGGGGCCCGCATGCCGGGGTTTTATAAAGGACATATGAAAAGTTATATGAGTAGTACATGGAAAGTTGAGCAAGTCTTAATAAGGACCCTTAAGCCAGATAAGGGCATAAGCCCTCCAAAAGGATGATTTAAGGATACGTTTTCGGATGATCTGACTTAAAGAGGCCGAAACGCCATGATAAGTTTGGAATTTTGAATCACACCAAAAATACAAGTTGTATATAATTGAATTATCTTTCCAACCTTAGGTCGTGGGCCTTCATACGATATCGATATCAAGAAGTATGAACTTTTTACTGAACGAACGCGCAGGCAGTGAATAAGCCTGCACGAACGCGCCAGGAAGCAGCGCGATCACGCTGAGCAATTTTTAGGTCGGTGCAACCCGAGCCTGAAACGTTATATAAAGTGGTTACCCCCTTATTTTCTCAGCCAAAACACCCTCTAAGCCTCCCAACTTCCACTCACCAATTTTCACGCAAATCAAAGAATAATCCGCGAATTCTGGTCCAGACTGCGTATACTTGCGATTATAAAATCTTATAGCGACAACTTTTGGCTTAAATTCAAGGAGGAGAGTGAATATATTGCAATATTAGAGGGATTAAGGTATGAATCTCTCCTTATTAATATTAGTTCGGGTTTATTTACGAGGATAAAATTATTAAACAGTCATATAATGAGCTTGTTAGTTGAGAAAGTTGGAAAACATCGTGTGGGATGTTTTATGGAACATAATGGTGTTGGTAATGATATGGTTGATGTTGGTATTGTTGTTGTTGTTGTTGGTTACTGAATTATGATTTCGGGCTAGGCATATAAACAGGGGAGATGCTGCCCGAATTTCGGTAGATTTTAAATGGAATTAAATTAAGGACTTAGGATAAGTATATGACATTGAGCCTAACCATAATACGAATGGGTTATATGTAGATTTGTGAGCTTAGAAGGATAAACGTTGAATCACTAAGGAGACCAAAAGGTATGTTAAGGCTAGTCCCCTTTCCTTCAAAGGCATGATTCTTATATTATTGTCTTCCTTATATTTCGATGACCTTCTTACATCCCAAGAGTTGAAAGATCAAGATTATTAAGAGCTCTGTATGAGATAGAGATGAGTTGTATTTTATGATAATAATGATGATGATGATTCTATTTCTAAAGATTCCAAAGTTTATGGATTGACGCTTTATGAGATCTATAATCTTATTCTATGTTTTTCCTTTGTTGTTATTGATTATTGATAATCTCACCTCATAATGCTAGTTCCTTCAAGGTGAGACATGATGATCATGATGTTCCATAATACAATCGGAGGTCACCGACCTTACGTCACTCCGATAGAGTTACAGTTTTTACTTGAGTTCCGATGCATGCTTCATGTTAAGTATATGATGATGATTACACTGTGCCTAGATGGCCGGGCAGCACCGCTAAGGTGGGAGGCTTATACATCGTGTTTATATGGCACGGGCAGCACCACTAGTGAGCGGCGTGAGATGATTACCCCGGAAGCGGGAGGCCCGGACGCCGGCTAATGATGTTATTTGATTCAGACAGTTTATGTATGTATGTGTGATATGTTTTAAAGGTAAAAGTGATCATGCATGACTCTGCTGCAAGAGGCAAGTAGTTACAGTTATAGTTTCTTCTTATGTCTTCTTTATTTCCTTATTATGTTATCATTTATGCCTTACATACTCAGTACTCTGTTCGTACTGACGTCCCTTCTTGTGGACGCTGCGTTCATGCCCGCAGGATCAGGTAGCCAGCCAGATGATCCAGATCAGTAGGAATCCCTCAGCGGTAGTCAGTGCCCTCCATTGATCCGGAGCTGCAGCCCTTTTGGTATGTTGTTTTGACATATAGATATATTGGTATGGTAGGGGCCTTGTCCTGTCTTTTCTACAGTCTGTATTAAATAGAGGTCTGTAGACAGTGATATGTAGCCATGATATTTTGCAGCCTCGTCGGCGCTTGCTTTGTTGTACAACATATGTAGCGTCCTAATCGGCTTGCACTGCTACTCTCAGTATTTATGTTTATATGTATGCATTGGCAATGAGTTCTCGAGACGGTGTTTCTGGTGTTGATTGTTCAGGAGACTGTATAGCTCAGTTATAGATCGTATATGGGCCTAGGTTAATCAGTGAGAAGTAAATGCAAGTATAGGAGTGCTTGGCCAGTAGTGATCGCGCACTCGTCACGGCTCATCAGCTTAGGTCGTGACACAAACTCTAATCAAATAGAGATTCTATGTAAGAATACGAGAAGAACAACACCCATATGGGTTATATTCTATTCGGGTCAAACCCACTCTTTAATATAGGACAATGGGACTTAAGGGCAAAATGGGAATTTTATGATCATAATACCAATTTCAACACCAATTAACCCAAACCCATCATGAAAATCAAAGGAATGTTCAACTAATCCTCAAAATCCTTTTTATATGAAAAACCCCAATTTGAATCTAAGAACCCTAATTTTTTATTTAAGAATTTCTATGTAATAATCATGAGTTATTGATTACTAAGTATGGAAACTTGATAATCTATCATAAACATCAACAATTTCATCATTTAACTCCATCTATTCATCAATTTCGTTTTTAACACCTTTTCTCCCAAAACCCATAAAAAAAAACCTCTTTGATTCTAGTTATTACTAGGTTAAAATCATGCAATAATAAATTCTTGTCATAAGGCATTTAAATGAAAAATCTGGCCCATCGACCGCTTCGGCCTTTGTTTTTGCTCATACCGATTCGGTGGTTCGCCATCGTTTTCGGGCATCGCTTCGGCGGTTCGCCCACCAGACACCAGAAAATTCTAGTGTCTTCAAAACTTAAAATCGACCCTCGAAACCATTCCGGACACAAACCAAAGGTGTAGATATACATAAAAACACGCTACGAGCGCACTCGTGGCCTCAGAATTCCCATTGGAGGTCTCGTTGACCGAGTCAACCCCCGATACCTCAAAACTAACTTTCCAACCCAAGTCCTAAAATGCACCTGAGTGTATTAGGAACCAAACCAATTATGCACACAAGTTCTAAATGACCATCCGGACCTCTCAGAATCAATGGATTTTCGAAAAAGGTCTGTTTACCCAAAGGTCAACTTTGAGTCAATAATTTTTTCGCTTCAATTCAATTTTCACAAAAAGTCACCAGAATCAAATCTAAACACCTCAATAAGTGTGTCAACGGTCCCCTCGGGTCAACACTGAGCTAACCAAGCTCAGGAAAGGGTCAAAGGTGTCGGAGATGCAACAACGACCAAACGGGTCGATACAAAAGCTCTAGCTAATAACAATCCCACAAGTCGGTTACATCAGGCAAGTAATCTTTCTAGCACTAGATGATATTTGCACAAAAAGGGCCGTTTTGAAGAAAATCATACAAAGCAATCCAACTCTTGATAAGGCATGCAGTAGGTCCGATCTAGTCACTGGGTCAAGTTATTTGTGTCATGTCCCTAAACTGAGAAGGAGATTCAAGCGGTTCAAATGGCCAAAGCCTTCGGGCGAAAGATCAAAGTTCAGAAAGCGGACAAAATATTTCAGAAGAAGAAGCCAAGGCAAATTTCAAAAAAATGGCAGTGGCTTCATCTGCAACAAGATAGGGCATTATGTAAAAAATTGTCCCCAATCTAGAAAGTTAATCAAGTTTCTTACTTAAATAGAGGACTACACTAGTCTCCATCTGAGTGAAGATGATGATCTTGATTCTGTTCTCTCATTGGAAGACAAACCCACCGAGAAGACCCTTTTCTCCATGGATATGTACGGAGAATATGCAGATGAATATTACCAGATTTCAGAAGCAGAAGGAAGGGCTCAAGAAGAAGCCAACAACATCAAGGTAATCCCTCAAGTCCAGCTTAAAGTCTATCCATCCAAATGGGATAAACCAATCTAGGTTATTGCTTCCATGGACGGTAGAGCGGCATGTTCACTATGAACCCAGTCGTCCTTCCTGACGATCAATGGATTTCACATTTCAAAGATTTCAACGCTGCTGGGACTGCAGTCCTAACCACCACAGTCAACACAAAGCATCCAATCACAATTTAGTTCTTCCCAAGGTTGAAGTTTAGAACTAAGCTGATTGGTTTGGATGTTCCAGGGAAAGATCTTATTCTTGGGTTTGACATTTATGAGAAACTTAAAGATTAGCTCCAGATCAAAGCCCATGGAATAACATTTAGAAAATAATTCAAGCCGTATACAGAAGTTTCACGGTTATTCCAGGTAACAGATGACGAACAGATTAAGGAGATCAAACAGCAGTTGGTGGAGCATTTATGTGCAGAATCTCACAAGGAGTTTCTGAAGAAAAGAAAAAATCTGTTATTGCTTAATGAAGAGTTTTTCATTACACTCCCTTTCAACAAAAATGAAAGCATTAATCTAACGAAGGCAAGTCACTCCGGCATGAATCCATAATATCTCCAGCTTGCAAAAAAGTAATGCGACGAGCTCTTGGAATTTAGACTGATTGATCCATCTAATTCACAATGGGCTTGTGAAGAGTTCTATATCAAAAGACGAGCGGAACAAATAAGAGGTAAACTCAGATTAGTCATAAACTATCAACCTCTTTTCCATTTCCTCCAAGATAATAAATTCCCTATCCCAAATAAACTTACCCTTTTCTCACACTTAGCCAAAGCTAAATACTTTTCCAAGTTTGACCTTAAATCCAGGTTATGGCAATTGGGAATACACCCTAAAGAAAGAGCAAAAACAGGCTTTTGCATACCCGACCACCATTTTCAATGGAGAGTCATGCCATTCAGATTAAAAACTGCACCCTCTCCGTTCCAAAAGGCCATGATAAAGTTATTTCAACCCATCCTTCACACATCACTAGTTTGCATTGAAGACATATTACTATTTAGTGATACTATGGAAGAACACCTCAACTTGCTCCATAACTTTCATGATCTAGTAAGGGAAAATGGAATCATGCTCTCAGCAAAAAAGATGGTTCTTGTTAAAAGAGAGATTGATTTTTTGGGAATGCATTTTCTCCATGGTGCATACAGCCTGGGCCGCACATTTGCCAAGAGTTGCTCAAGTTTCTAGACACCAACTTCACAACAAAGCAACTCCAGCAATGTTTAGGAGTGATTAATTATGTTAGAGATTTTATCCCTAATGTATCTACATATATTTATCCACTTACAAAAATGCTCAAGCTTGAGGGAAGAAACAAGATGAAGCGGTTCAAAAAATTAAGGAAATATCCAAAGAATTCAAATCCTTCCATATCCCCTTAGATGGAAAGAAGATATTGCATACTGATGCTTGCAATGAATATTGGAGCGCGGTACTTTTTTAAGAAAAAGATGGCTAGCGGAAGACATGCGGATATGCCAGTGGAAAGTTCAAAGATGCTGAACAACACTATCATTCCACCTTCAAAGAAATACTTACCATGAAGAACAAAATTAAAAAGATCAATTTCTTTTTAATTCACACAGAATTTCTGATAGAAATGGATATGAAGGCTTTCCCGAATATGATCCAGATTATTCCAAATTCGCAGATTCTCAGATGGGCACAATGGTTCTCCCCTTACAAGTAAAGCACCTCAAGTGGAAGGATAATATCCTGTCACGACCCGACTAGGGGGCCGCGACGAGCACCCGGTGCTGTCCCACCCGGGTACCCCCTTAACATACGTTCACATAACATCTAGGTGAGCCATAAATCAAATCATGCATTCTTGTCAGCTATCATACTAGTCCCATTAGACGACAACATTTCTTATATCACCATAGGCATCTATGCCACATCAATGTACATGGGCCGACGAGGCCAAAAAAATGATATACAAAATATATGACGACAAGGCCAAACACATCTAACCACATACACATGTCTACGAGCCTCTAAGAAGAGTATAACATATCACATGAGCGGGACAGGACCCCGCTATGCCCATAACTATGTACACAAAAGAATAAGTACCCAAAAGCTACGGCTCCGAATAAAATGGAGCTCTGCTATGTAATCTCTGGGAAAGCAGCTAAGGATCAAGTCTGTCTCCCTGTCCACCTGTGGGCATGACGTAGCGTCCACAAACAAAAGGACGTCAGTACCTTCATTAAAGTCATACTATTGTTGTACCTTCATTAAAGTCATACTATCGTTAGAATCGACAACTAGCACACATGGCTAAAGCTAGAGAAAATCGGACAACATCTCCTTTATTTACACAACATTCCTCCATATCGTAATTCAACTCCCAAACGTCAATAATAAATTCACAATACCATAACCATGGCCATTAATCATTTACATTAACCACATTATCTAGATTTCTCAATTCACTCCCAATTCACCCATATTCATGGTCATATCACCCGACTTCGTCCATTCCTATAAAATGCCCATTTTCATGATCTTAACATCATTTATAGACATTCATATCACAACACAACAAGAATCATGGTTCAATTTAAACTATCCCTCAAAATGTCACTATTTGTCATTCATGACCCATTTTTCTATACTCATCTAATGTCCAAGAATTTTAACTCTCTAATACCTTAAACAACATATCAATACCATAAATCTTACCTTAGATGTTGTAGGAACGAGCCTTGCTCGAAATACTCCACTTGAGCAAAACTCCTAGTTTTCCTTCAATGAGATTTCTTGACTTGAATGATCTTAATGGGTTTCCTTACACTTGATTCACTTGATTTGTGTTGTTGATGACTAATAATCCTTGAGATCTTGTGGAATAAATGTAGAGAGAAGGGGGTGTCATGTGGAAATGAAATAATAAACTTGGTCTCTTATTTAATAACCCAAAATCTGATCTTAAGTGAACAGCACAGTGGCCGTAAACTTGGTTTACGGTCCGTATTCCAGTTTACGGACCGTCCTTCGTGGTCATATTTAATCATACCAGAACCAGAAACTCAGGCTGAGACATGGTGATTTACGATCACGGTTTACGAGCCGTAAACCACTTTACGGTCCTTTTTTGAGGTCGTATTTAACCATTTGATCATTTGGCAGAAAGTTGAAGTTTTGGAAGCCAAAATACGACATGGCAGTTTACGGGTCGTATACCACTTTACGGTCCATATTTCATTTTACGTGCAACTGGCCAAAATGCAGATCTGTAACTTTCCACATTTTCAGAACCTATAATTATTCATTATGGACCATAACCTATCAATTATTGCAATTACCTTTGGAATCTTACTTAGGGTCGTCAAATGTTATTTCTTACTCATGAAAATATTGGATACTCGTACTCCTTGCGGGTCCATTCACTTGGGCTACAATGGTGGATTTTTCCGAGGTGTAACATTCTCCCCCCTTAAGAACATTCGTCCTCGAATGTTAAGGTCTTCGGGGATTCTATAAAAAATTCACTAGAGTCTCCCCTATAATATGGCACTAGAATCCTATCACAACAACCCACAATAACAATGCCTCACAGGGCTAAAACATAATAGCAATAAAATTTGGCCACACACGACCAAAAAGCATAAAAGGAAACATACATACCTTGTGATCTTGATGTCTCATCTTGGATCTCTTCCAAGGGCTGAAATAAATGTGGGTATTTTGATCACATACTTTCTTCCGCTTCCCATGTCATTTCATCTCGTTTACTGCTTCTCCATAGAACCTTAACTGAGGCCACCTCTTTGTTTCTAAGCCTCCGTACTTGCCTATCTAGTATGGCAATGGGTACCTCTTCATAAGTCAACTTTTCCGTCACTTGCACATCATTTACTGGGACGATCCTAGTAGGATCTCCAACGCATTTTCAAATCATCGAGACATGGAAAACTGGATGGACTGACTCCAAATCCGGAGGTATATCTAGTTCATAGGCCACTTTGCCCACTTTGCGCACAATCTCATAAGGCCCAATATACCGGGGACTAAGCTTCCCCTTTTTGCCAAACCTCATAACGCCCTTCATTGGCGACACTTTTAAGAATACCCAATCCTTAACTTGAAACTCTAAGTCCCTTCGACGATTATCCGCATAGGACTTCTGACGACTTTGAGCCGCTAATAACCGATCTTGTATGAGCTTAACCTTCTCTATGGCTTGCTGGACCAAGTCTGGCCCTATCAATTTAGTCTCGCCTACCTCAAACCACCCAATTGGGGATCTACACTTTCGCCCATATAAAGCCTCATACGGTGCCATTTGAATGCTAGAATGATAACTATTATTGTAAGCAAATTCAATGAGTGGCAAATGATCATCCCAATTACCTCCAAAATCTATCATACATGCCCGTAACATATCTTCAAGAGTCTGATTAGTAAGTTCATCTTGTCCATCGGTCTGTGGATGAAATGCCGTGCTAAGGCTCACTTGTGTCCCTAAACCCTCTTGGAAAGACTCCCAAAATTTAGCTGTAAACTGAGTTCCTCTGTTTGAGATAATAGATACTGGAACACCATGGAGTCTCACTATCTCTTTAACATAGATCCTTGCATAATCTTATGCCACATAGGTCGTTCTGACCGGTAAGAAATTAGCTGACTTAGTGAGTCTATCCACAATCAACCATATGGAATCATACTTACGTCGAGAACGGGGTAAGCCTGGAATTAAATCCATGTTAATCACTTCCCATTTCCAAGTTGGAATTTCTATAGCTTGCAAGAGTCCACCCGGCTTTTGGTGCTCGATTTTCACTTGTTGACAGTTGGGACATTGAGCTACAAATTCTGCTATATCTTTCTTCATTCCATTCCACCAATATATAGACTTAAGATCATGATACATTTTCGTCGCTCCGGGGTAGATAGAATAACGGGAACAATGAGCTTCTCTCAAAATCTGGTGGCGTAGACCTGCCACATCGGGAACACATAATCTGCCTCGACATCGGCGAACTCCGTCTCCTGAAATATCAAATGATGACTCCCCTTTCTGAGGGAGTGAATCTTTGTACTGCATTAGCATGGAATCTTCGTATTGCCGCTCTTTCACTTCTTCTACTAGCGACGAGGTCGCTGTATTCTGAATAGTAGTTCCCCTGATACCTGAGTCCACTACTCGAACTCCTAGGCTAGCTAACTACTGGATCTCACGAGCCATTTCTTTCTTCTCTGGTCTTACATCACATAAAATTCCTATAGATCTGCGGCTAAGAGCATCAGCTACAATATTTGCCTTTCCAGGGTGATACAAGATATCAACATCATAATCTTTTAGCAATTCTAGCCATCGTCGTTGCCGCAAATTCAACTCTTTCTTCTTGAAGATGTACTGAAGACTCTTATGATCTGTATAAATATCCACATGGACACCATATAAATAATGTCTCCATATCTTTAACGCATGAATTATTGTGGTCAATTCTAGATCGTGGGTCGGATAATTCAGCTCATGTTTCCGTAATTTCCTTGAAGCCTATGCAATCACTTTACCATGTTGCATCAATACACAGCCTAGCCCAACACCTGAAGCATCACAATAGACAACATATCCTTCCAATCCCTCTGGAAGTGTCAATACTGGGGCAGAAGTCAATCTACCTTTCAGCTCTTGGAAGCTACATTAACAAGCATCTGTCCATTGAAACCTTACCGATTTCTGGGTCAACTTTGTGAGTGGTGCAGAAATAGAGGAAAAACCCTCAACAAATCTCCGGTAATACCCTGCTAAGCCCATAAAGCTACGGACCTCCGTAGGAGTCGTAGGCCTTGGCCAAGTCTTCACGGCCTCAATCTTTTGACTATCCACTCGAATACCATCGGCTGCCACAATATGCCCGAGGAATGCCACTGAGTTCAGCCAAAACTCACCTTGGAGAATTTTGCAAACAACTCTCGAGTCCGAAGAACTCCAAGGATAGTGCGTAAATGATCCGCATGTTCTGCCTCGGATCTAGAATATACCAAGATATCATCGATAAATTCAATCACAAATAAATCCAGGAAGGGCCTGAACACATCGTTCATCAAATCCAAAAACACCGCCAGTGCATTAGTTAGCCCAAATGACATTACCCGGAACTCAAAATGACCATATCTTGTCCTGAAGGCTGTCTTAGGGATGTCTTTCTTCCTAATTCTCATTTGGTGATACCCGGACCTCAAATCTATCTTTGAAAACCATTTGGCACCTTGTAATTGATCAAATAAGTCATCAATCCTCGGAAAAGGATATTTGTTCTTAATCGTCACCTTATTCAATTGCCGATAGTCAATGCACATTCTCAAGGAGCCATCTTTCTTTCGGACAAACAATACGGGTGCTCCCCACGGGGATGAACTAGGCCTAATAAAGCCCTTTTCAAGCAAATCTTTCAATTGCTCCTTCAACACTTTCAATTCTGCGGGTGCCATTCTATAAGGAGGAATAGATATCGGCTTAGTGTCTGGCAACACATCAATAGCAAAATCGATCTCCCGCTCGGGAGGAAGGCCTGGAAGCCCTTCCGGGAACACATCCAAAAATTCATTTACTACGGGAACTGACTGAAGAGTTGGCAACTCAGCTTCTATATCTTGAACTCGCACTAGATGATAAATATATACTTTTGCGATCATCATCCTTGCCTTTAGATAGGAAATAAACCTACCTTTTGGTGACGCCGTATTTCCTTTCCATTCTAAAACTGGTTCTCCCGGAAATTGGAAACGAACCATTTTCATTCTACAATCAACATTGGCATAACAAGAAGCCAACCAATCCATGCCCATAATGACATAAAAATCTACCATCTTTAGTTAATGCAAGTCAACTATAGTACGGCGGTCACATATCACAACTACACAATCTCTATATACTCGGCTAGCTATTACCGATTCACCCACGGGTGTAGACACCTCAAAAGGTTTGATCGACTCCGGCTCGACTCTAAGTCGACCCGCGATATATGGAGTAACATATGACAACGTGGAGCCCGGATCAATCAAAGCATATACATCATGAGAGAATACCGATAATATACCTGTAACCATGTCAGGAGAAGACTCAAGATCTTGGCGTCCAGCCAAAGCATAAATACGGTGCTGAGGACCGCTAGAACTAGGAACTCTCCCTCTGCCTCTACCATGGCTAACTGGCGCATGTGAACCTGGCCCTACAGGGCGCATAGAAGATGAAGATCCGGCTACTGACCCTGAAGGCTGGGTCCTACCTCTACCATGAACCGAGGGGCAATCACGCATAATATGGCATGGCCGACCACATGAATAGCAACCATCTGAACCTGATCGGCATTGACCACAATGCAACTTCCTACGCTGGGAACATCGGGGTATGGGCGGCCTCGCCTGACCCGAATCACCTCTAAACTGGGACGCTGAAAAGCTCGGATTCGGCCCTGAACGAGCAGATCTATCAAATCTCTGGCCTGAAAACCAAGGAGGTGCACTGGTCATAGAATAGCCTGAATGCCTAGGAAACTGCTGCCTGTGCCCACCTCTAAACTCGCCCATCGGACCCGAAGATCTAGCTCTCTTGCTATGTCCCCTATCTTGCTCACGTTCACTTCTTTGCTGTTGCAAGCTTTCTTCTATGTTCTGAGCATGGGCCTGAATGCGTGCAATATCCATATTGTCCTGAAGGGACGCAGTCAAGCTTCTATCCATCAAATGTGGCCCTAGGCCCTTCACAAATCGGTGTACCTGGTCACCCATATCCGCTACCATAGCTGAAGCATACCTAGCCAAGGAATTAAAGTAGAGACTATACTCTAGAGCACTCATACTACCTTGCCTCAAATTTAAGAACTTATCGGCTCTAGCTCGCCGAACTTCTGGAGGCATATAGTGTCAGAGAAAAGCATCAACAAACTCTTACCATACTGGGGGAGGTGCATTGGCTCCCCGTGAAGCCATCCGAACTGTATACCATTGGATCGAGACATCTCTCAATTTATACGACGCTAACTCCACCGATTCGGTGTCCGAAGCATGTATCAATCAAAGCGTCCTTAACATACCATCAATGAAGTCCTGAGGGTCCTACTCCGGCTTTGACCCAAAGAATTCAGGGGGGGCTCAAGGTAATAAAGTCACGGGCCCTTGCACTAACAGCCCTGTCACCCTGCCCTGTACTTTGCCGCTGAGTCTGGACCGCAACCAACTGAGTAAGCAAGTGTATGGCCTCTTTCACATCTTGGCCTAAAGCATCCGGTGGAGGAGTTGGAGGTGCTGGAGCTGGGGATGAGGCTCCCTCAAGCTCCTCAGTAATAGGCTCCGTTTGGGAGGACTGAGATTGAGCCACATTCTGGGACTCACTTTCCTCTACTACCAGTGGCGGCGCTCTTTCAGCCCGCTTTTCTGCCACCGTCTTGCCCTTTTGGGCTGCTATAGCCTTTTTCTTTCTAGGCAATTCTGAAATACACCACACACGATTAAAGAACAAGAATTTCTTATATCATAGCTCTATCGCACGATTCTTAAGAAGAAAGAAGGCCATTCATTCCTAAAATGTCTGCAGCTTCTTTATTATAAGTGTGGCGCGCAACACACCTATAACCAATACTCTACTAGACACGGCTCGTAGACACACCCTAGGACTGAACTGCTCTAATACCACTTTTGTCATGACCCGACTAGGGGACCGCGATGAGCACCCGGTGCTGTCCCACCCGGGCACCACCTTGACATACTTTCACATAATATCTAGGTGAGCCATAAATCAAATCATGCATTCTAGTCAGCCATCATACTAGTCCCATTAGACGACAACATTTCTTATATCATCATTGGCATCTATGCCACATCAATGTACATGGGCCGACGAGGCCAATAAAATGATATACAAAATATAGGCCGACAAGGCCAAGCACATCTAACCACATACACATGTCTACGAACCTCTAAGAAGAGTATAACATATCACATGAGCGGGACAGGACCCCGCTATGCCCATAATTATGTACACAAAAGAATAAGTACCCAAAAGCTACGGCTACGAATGAAATGGAGCTCTGCTACCTGTGCACCTGCGGGCATGACGCAGCGTCCACAAACAAAAGGACGTCAGTACGAAGAATGTACCGAGTGTGTAAAGCATGATCAATGTCGATATAGAAGCATAATGAACAATAATGAGAATTAGCACAAGATGGGAAACAGTAGTATCATCGTCATAGGTACTTACTTACCTTACATAGGAACGTTCCATTTCTAGTGCGTATCGGTGTACATACAACAATATCCGTATTCATTTCCATAATCTTATCCTTATTCATATCTGTCACGACCCAGCCCCGTGGGCCGCGACTGGTGCCCTTCTGGGACACCCCAAACGAACTCACACCCAAACCATCGTAATCAGCCTCGTCCAAACTCAACGTACGTTATTCGAACTCAACATCGTAATCAGATATCTACCGAACACTTATCCTAAGCAGTCGCCCGTACAGATCAGACAAATCACAAATCAGAAAGGAGGCGGAATATACATCGCCAAATTTCACACACACACATCAGAAGGGTGGCGGAATGCACATCGCCCCCAAGTACATACACATACATACAAACTTAGAGGCCGACTTGGCCATAGCAGCGTACGGGCCGCTTAAGAATGCAAAACAGACTCACATGCAAACACACCGGACCCACGACCCACAAATCTGACTACAGGCCTCTAAACAAAGCAGAACATATGAACATATGACGGGACAGGGCCCCGCCGTACCCACACATCCACAAATGTACTGAACACACACATACAACAGAAGATATGTACCAAAAGTAGGCTCCGGATCAAGGGGAGCTCTCCAACACAGCAGAATGAGTAGCCTAAACTGGAGGACCACCCAAACGAGCTTCTGTACCTGCGGGCATGAAACACAGCCCCCGAAGAAACGGGGGTCAGTACGGGAGAAGTACTGAGTATGTAAAGCAGAAGGTACAGAAATCACAAACACAGCTGGAGTCAGAAAGAACAAACACAACGTCAACGTAACAAAGCAAACCTGTGCGGAAGGCAAACGTACGTATGCAAATCAAATCATGGATAGGGTTTAGGAACGTGGTCACCCCCCCGACGCTGGTGCCACAATACATCATAACTCCAGAAGGTTTCAAATCTCCGTACAGTCTCCAGACACATCATATCACACACACATCATATCATCAGAACATATCAAATGCCATATCACATCATAACTCCATAAACGGTAACCGGCCTTATGGCGAGGCCTCGGAAACCGTAACACATCATAACTCCTGAATATATTATAGCGCGCACGATCACAAAGTCGGCCCGGGTACCGACGAACGAAGTCATAGCAGACAGCACGAACAGAGTAGTGCAGAAACCATATGCATATCAAAAATAATTTGTCGGACTCAACATATAGTTTACATGTAGGTATAAACTGACGCCAGAAGGCTCGGAGTAGGAATCAGATTGATCAAAGTATGCGTATAAAAGTTACGAAGTTCCAAACTGTCAAATTCGCAAGAAAAACTGTTCAGAAGTCGCTTTCCGAAAATCTCACATCATTCAAAGTACAGAACGTACGTTAATGGCATAAGAAGTTTCAAACACATCCTTGGGTCATAAGCAGACAGTCGCAGATTATAACGGACACAAACGGACCAAACAAACTGAATAAGGGGAGCCTCGGGGCTCGCGGGCCCACCTCGGGTCAAATTGAGGCGGCGGACACAAATCACAGACTTTCGGCTCCATAGAGCCATCTACGGAAGTTTCGAGGAGTTTCGGACACAACAGCACAAGTTATGGAGGTACGAACATTCTTTTAACCAAATGCGACAAAAAGGGTTCAATCGCGGTGAATGAATAGTGCTCGAACTTGAACTTCGATTTCCAAGAGCAGGGTTATTCCTGAGGGGCCGATCTTAACCTAGTATGTCTAGGACATGCCAAAAGAATGATAGGTAGGCTTTACATACCTGGTTGGCGCCTTACGCTCCTCAAATCGCAATTCCCGTTTCGTCCAGAAACTACAAATAGTCACTTTTACCAGTTACTATTCATGAGAATTAACATTTTAGTCTTTGGGCTATATTTGGCTACCGAAATTTCGGCAGCACCTCCCCTATAAATCTAACACCCCCGAGACTTAGCTCGGCTCAAAATACAACGACAACAACAGCCCAAACATCATAAAACCATACAAACCACAATCATACTACATTAACTTCAAAATTTCACTTTAATACATAAGTTGGCAAATTCTTGACTCAACTTCAAAATTCCAAATCTATTTCCACATTAGTCCATTCATTCACTCATTCCCAATTATTCAAACACACTACATACAAGTTCCAAATCACATACAAACATCCCCAAAGTTCACTACTTTCCAATTTTCATTCAAAACACCAAAAGTTACGACGAACGTTCTAACTTGTGTCGTTTCATTCCAAATTCGTTATCATCAACCATAAATCTTATTTAAGGTCTTTAGTGTCATAAATATACTATGATATACACAAATATACCAAAGGTATACGCTTTCCGATAACCTCCGAAATTATTTTCTAGCACCAACTCAATTCTTTAATCGATCCTTTACGACATAAAGATCACAACAACACATTATTCAAACTAAACAAGATAAAATTCTTATGGCTTGCACCACATGGAACTCACGGCCAAACACACCCTTTTTTCCACACACACACCATGCACAAACACAACTTCATCCCACAATCTTCACACTAATCCAATCACTAACACATATACATCCATTTCATAACATTAAAACATAAAAATCTTACCTTTTTCTTGAATTTCCGACTTGTCGCAAACGTCGCTCTTTCTCCAAACTACTTGTATCACGTCGGAGAGCGTCTTGAGTACTTTACAACTATGTGAAAATCAAGATTTTTGGATCAAACACAAGGCTTGGGAATTATTTCTTTTTCCCCTATTTTCTACACGGCCGAATGCCTTTTTTTGGGTATTCTAGAATTTTTGTGATTTGTTCTTGATATCTACTAAGGTTAGCATGATATATATCCAAATAGGAGTCATGTGCATAGCACATGACTCTTTAAAAGTGGGCTTGGGCTTGCCTCTTGGCCGGCCACTTCAATGATTTGGGCCTCAATTTTTGTGTTGCATTTTTCTTGGCCCAATCCACTAAACGTCCCGTTTTGTAATTCCCGAAACTAATTTCCGAAATTCTAAATTTACACTCGGCCTTCCCCAATGTCTCAACATTAAGAATTCCATAACCAACATAGCCATATTCACCAAAATCAAGTTATGTCCCTATAACACACAAGTCGAAATTATTTCTCAATTTCCAATTACACGAAAACACGGGACATAACATTCTCCCCCCCTTAAGAACATTCGTCCTCGAATGTTGAATCGACCTCATGGGTGTCGTACTACTCCGGGAGGGTTCTCTTGATAGTTGTCCTTTATTGATCTTTCCGACATGGCTCCTTTACCAACATTAGGGGGCAAATTTTCACGTCACTGACTCAAATGCCTTCATAATACACTTTCTCATACCCCACGTGATTACCGGTCCACACGCTATATTCTTGTAATGGACGAACGCTTTCCAGACATCATAGTCAATATCATTTTCTTGTCACACTCCTGAGTTTCCTTACCGCATCGTCGTAATCTCACTTTACTTCATATCAGACACTTCATGCCAAACAGATTCAGAACTAAAGCCGGACGCACATAAGCATATCGGACAGATTCATAGTCAACATCAAAGGTATAGAAGTATATCAGACAGACTGAAATGTGTCAAACAAATCTGGGCTTGGAGTTAGACGTACGAATTTGTAAGCAGAATCAACACACGAAGATACACCAGACAGATTCACAATTGAAGTCAAACGTATGGACTCATATCGAACAGATCCGAAATCAGAATCAAATATACAGGATTGTTTCATACAAAGTTGTGACCAGTCAAACCGAAGTGTATCAAACACACACGCGGTCAAAATCAAACGCACCGAATCATATCAGACGGATTTATATCCAGATTCAGACCCACAGAGGTGCGCCAGACAGGAACGGATTCAGAATCAAACGCACAAAAGGTTCATCGGACGGGAACATAGTCGAACTTAGAAATATAGAGGCGTACTAGGCAGAGCCTTATCAGACTCGGAAATGCAAAAGCGCCACAGATAGGATGTCAATTTAGGATCAAATCATTCCTATTAGGGCTTCAATAATTCATGATAATTCCCTTTATTTGCAAACTCACTCACCAAGTCGTCACACAATTTACTTTGCGTCTTACGTACCAACTCCTTCAAGGATTCCAATCACTCACACTGCTTATCTTTTATTTATCACAACATCAGTTTCCGGGGCTCGGCTCTCAACCCACCTGGCACTGAATGAAAATCATACACACACATACACATACACGTACACATACACACACTTATTCGGACCTTACTGGAGAAAATCTCTGGCTGTTATTCAAGTTCATTCAACTTCCCAAGCAGTGTTATACCCTTTTTCTTTTTGCCCGTTTAGTCCGCCTCGTTCCACGCGACTCTCGAAAGGGCACTAATTACTTCACACACATCCTATTTGCCTTTGGTTACCCCAAGTTTTCATTTACCTTAATCATACTTACACTTGTGCAAAATTTTGCGTTACTTCCCAGGGGGTCACCCATCCCAGAATTGCTCTGGCTTGAGCACGCTTAACCCTGAAACTTTTACACATTTTGACGCGTTAGGGCTGATATAATTTTGCCAATTGCCCCGCACGACCTTTGTCACGTAATTTTAGGCCAAACGGGGTCTTAGCAAATTTTTCGGAAATTTTTCGTAGCGGGTCCCACTCTGACCCAAAGAGGTCGTTTGCTTTTCTGGCTGTGTGGTCTATCGTTCTAGCCTTCCAAATCCCATATATTTTCCTCCCACATGTACAGATAACTGCCTCGGATATTTTCATTAATTCAGATTCTTACCCTACCTTTACTGACACACACAAAAAGAATATCGCATAATACTGAGGTACAAACCTACCATTGCACATATTCATTAAACAAAAGGGTTAGTAGTATACCTGGGTCTGTGTCTGGGGGTGCCTCTGGGTCCCGACGACCGGTCAAAGCATAGATGCGGTTCGAGGGACCGCTAGAATCTGAACCCCCACCACGGCCTCTACCGCGGCCCGCTGGTGCTGGCATACCTCGCCCCGTAGAGCGCGTGGCCGAAGGGGTAGATGACGAACCCGCAACAGATCTCATCGGCGGTGCTGCGCTACCGGAACCGCCTGCCCACGGACAATCCAGCATGATATGGCCCTGGCGGCCGCAAGCAAAACAGGCCCCTGTGGCCCTGAAGCACTCACCTGGGTGCGATCTTCCACAATACGAACACTGGGGTATGGGTGGCCTAAACTGACTGGGACCCCTGCTCGCCTGAGGACCTGGGGCTCTGGAACTCTGGTCTGCCCTGGACGGTCCTGCTCCATCAAACCTCTTACCAACAGACTGTGTGTCCCGGCCTGACGGAGGAAAGTACCCGCTGGACTGATACTGCGGCTGCCCGCCCCGTGAATCTCCAGGATACCCCGCTAATCTGGCCCTCTTGGGCCGTCTCCCATCATACTCTCGGCTGGGCCGATCTGCTCGGTGCCGGTTCTCCATCCCCTGGGCGTAGGCCTGTAGACGGGCAATGTCCATATCTGTCTGCAATGATACCGCCATACACCCGTCAATCAAGTAACGATCCAGCCCCATAACATACATATGCATCCGATCTGTCATATCTGCCACCACGGCAGGGGCATACCGGGCCAGGGAATCAAACTCCAAATTATATTCACGGACGCTCCGACCCCTCTGCTGCAGATGCAAAAACCGATCAGCTCGCTCCCGTCGTAACTCTGGGGGCAGAAAGTGGCGGGTGAAAGCAGTCACAAACTGATCCCACATAGCTGGAGGAGCACCCTCACCCCGGGATAGCTCCCAAGTCTCATACCAATGCGCGGCAACATCCCGAAGTCTATGCGAAGCTAGCTCAACCGACTCGGTCTCTGACGCCCTGACCAAGTCTAATGCACGCCGCATCCCCCGAATGAAGTCATGGGGGTCCTCGTCGGGCTTAGACCCGAAAAACTCTGGAGGGCCGCATAACAAGAACTCCCGAACTCTCAGGCTTTCCCGCCTGTCCTCATCATCATCGTCCCTCCGCCCGCGCCTGCGAGCCTGTCCGGCTACAATCGTGGTCAGCAACTGTACAGCCTCCCTCAGGGTCCTATCCTCCGCCCCTGGCTGAGGAGCTGGAGTCTCAGGAGCGGGTACACGGACCTCTGGGGCTGCTGAAGGTCCCGCTCCAGGCTGTACTAATGGGGGTGTAGCAGACCCCTCAGAATGAGGTGTAACCTCAGGCAAATCATAAACACGAGCCCGAGTAGCCCGTTGTGCCTGACTGGTCTCTCCCATCTTCGCCTTGCCCTTCTGGGCCGCCGTTGCCTTCTTCGGAGGCATCACTGCAAACACAACAACGGGTCAGATCAGAATGACCCTATTAACACAGCTCTATCGCACGATCTAAGATTCCAAAGAAAGGGCAACACAACATCCTAGATGTCCTGTAGCTCCTTGTTTATAGATGTGGTGCACAACACATCGATAAACAAGACTCTACTAGACACGGCCTGTAGACATTCCGAGGACAAACCGCTCTGATACCACTTTTGTCACGACCCAGCCCCGTGGGCCGCGACTGGTGCCCTTCTGGGACACCCCAAACGAACTCACACCCAAACCATCGTAATCAGCCTCGTCCAAACTCAACGTACGTTATTCGAACTCAACATCGTAATTAGATATCTACCGAACACTTATCCTAAGCAGTCGCCCGTACAGATCAGACAAATCACAAATCAGAAAGGAGGCGGAATATACATCGCCAAATTTCACACACACACATCAGAAGGGTGGCGGAATGCACATCGCCCCCAAGTACATACACATACATACAAACTCAGAGGCCGACTTGGCCATAGCAGCGTACGGGCCGCTTAAGAATGCAAAACAGACTCACATGCAAACACACCGGACCCACGACCCACAAATCTGACTACAGGCCTCTAAACAAAGCAGAACATATGAACATATGACGGGACAGGGCCCCGCCGTACCCACACATCCACAAATGTACTGAACACACACATACAACAGAAGATATGTACCAAAAGTAGGCTCCGGATCAAGGGGAGCTCTCCAACACAGCAGAATGAGTAGCCTAAACTGGAGGACCACCCAAACGAGCTTCTGTACCTGCGGGCATGAAACACAGCCCCCGAAGAAACGGGGGTCAGTACGGGAGAAGTACTGAGTATGTAAAGCAGAAGGTACAGAAATCACAAACACAGCTGGAGTCAGAAAGAACAAACACAACGTCAACGTAACAAAGCAAACCTGTGCGGAAGGCAAACGTACGTATGCAAATCAAATCATGGATAGGGTTTAGGAACGTGGTCACCCCCCCGACGCTGGTTCCACAATACATCATAACTCCAGAAGGTTTCAAATCTCCGTACAGTCTCCAGACACATCATATCACACACACATCATATCATCAGAACATATCAAATGCCATATCACATCATAACTCCATAAACGGTAACAAGCCCTATGGCGAGGCCTCGGAAACCGTAACACATCATAACTCCTGAATATATTATAGCGCGCACGATCACAAAGTCGGCCCGGGTACCGACGAACGAAGTCATAGCAGACAGCACGAACAGAGTAGTGCAGAAACCATATGCATATCAAAAATAATTTGTCGGACTCAACATATAGTTTACATGTAGGTATAAACTGACGCCAGAAGGCTCGGAGTAGGAATCAGATTGATCAAAGTATGCGTATAAAAGTTACGAAGTTCCAAACTGTCAAATTCGCAAGAAAAACTGTTCAGAAGTCGCTTTCCGAAAATCTCACATCATTCAAAGTACAGAACGTACGTTAATGGCATAAGAAGTTTCAAACACATCCTTGGGTCATAAGCAGACAGTCGCAGATTATAACGGACACAAACGGACCAAACAAACTGAATAAGGGGAGCCTCGAGGCTCGCGGGCCCACCTCGGGTCAAATTGAGGCAGCGGACACAAATCACAGACTTTCGGCTCCATAGAGCCATCTACGGAAGTTTCGAGGAGTTTCGGACACAACAGCACAAGTTATGGAGGTACGAACATTCTTTTAACCAAATGCGACAAAAAGGGTTCAATCGCGCTGAATGAATAGTGCTCGAACTTGAACTTCGATTTCCAAGAGCAGGGTTATTCCTGAGGGGCCGATCTTAACCTAGTATGTCTAGGACATGCCAAAAGAATGATAGGTAGGCTTTACATACCTGGTTGGCGCCTTACGCTCCTCAAATCGCAATTCCCGTTTCGTCCAGAAACTGCAAATGGTCACTTTTACCAGTTACTATTCATGAGAATTAACATTTTAGTCTTTGGGCTATATTTGGCTACCGAAATTTCGGCAGCACCTCCCCTATAAATCTAACACCCCCGAGACTTAGCTCGGCTCAAAATACAACGACAACAACAGCCCAAACATCATAAAACCATACAAACCACAATCATACTACATTAACTTCAAAATTTCACTTTAATACATAAGTTGGCAAATTCTTGACTCAACTTCAAAATTCCAAATCTATTTCCACATTAGTCCATTCATTCACTCATTCCCAATTATTCAAACACACTACATACAAGTTCCAAATCGCATACAAACATCCCCAAAGTTCACTACTTTCCAATTTTCATTCAAAACACCAAAAGTTACGACGAACGTTCTAACTTGCGTCGTTTCATTCCAAATTCGTTATCATCAACCATAAATCTTATTTAAGGTCCTTAGTGTCATAAATATACTATGATATACACAAATATACCAAAGGTATACGCTTTCCGATAACGTCCGAAATTATTTTCTAGCACCAACTCAATTCTTTAATCGATCCTTTACGACATAAAGATCACAACAACACATTATTCAAACTAAACAAGATAAAATTCTTATGGCTTGCACCACATGGAACTCACGGCCAAACACACCCTTTTTTCCACACACACACCATGCACAAACACAACTTCATCCCACAATCTTCACACTAATCCAATCACTAACACATATACATCCATTTCATAACATTAAAACATAAAAATCTTACCTTTTTCTTGAATTTCCGACTTGTCGCAAACGTCGCTCTTTCTCCAAACTACTTGTATCACGTCGGAGAGCGTCTTGAGTACTTTACAACTATGTGAAAATCAAGATTTTTGGATCAAACACAAGGCTTGGGAATTATTTCTTTTTCCCCTATTTTCTACACGGCCGAATGCCTTTTTTTGGGTGTTCTAGAATTTTTGTGATTTGTTCTTGATATCTACTAAGGTTAGCATGATATATATCCAAATAGGAGTCATGTGCATAGCACATGACTCTTTAAAAGTGGGCTTGGGCTTGCCTCTTGGCCGGCCACTTCAATGATTTGGGCCTCAATTTTTGTGTTGCATTTTTCTTGGCCCAATCCACTAAACGTCCCGTTTTGTAATTCCCGAAACTAATTTCCGAAATTCTAAATTTACACTCGGCCTTCCCCAATGTCTCAACATTAAGAATTCCATAACCAACATAGCCATATTCACCAAAATCAAGTTATGTCCCTATAACACACAAGTCGAAATTATTTCTCAATTTCCAATTACACGAAAACACGGGACATAACAATATCCATATCATCTATATCCCATATACATAGCATATTCGTACTTTTAATGATGTCATATACATATTATATATATATATATATATATATATATATACAAATATAGCGTGCCCGATCGCGAGGGTTCGGCGTTTCATACATACTTGGCCAACCAAGGCTCAAGGTCATACATACATAGCCCTACCAAGGCATCAGGGTTATCCGTACATACTCTATACATATTCATATACATATATTCTACCCGGCGTCATAAGCCCGGCGTCATAAGCTCGGGGTCTTATTATAGCCCTTCATAGGCACACGTACATGCAATAGCCCGTGGGCACCTTTAACATCATATTATTCTCATCATGATTACTATCATTATCACTATCTTCGTTATTATCATTACATCTATCTTATAGGCCTACTTGTCATGTGAGAAACTTGGTACAATCGGAACATATCAAGCATCGTGAGCTTACTAGCTCGGAAGATCAAATCATTTGAAGAATATCATAGTCTCGTAGAAGATTTAGACATTTGGCCAAAGAACCATGCCTTATGAAAGAAGGGTTAGCCTTACATACCTTTTCGTTCGACTATTTACCACTTGCACGTTCTCTTTCAACGGTTGCGTTTATACCTTCATTAAAGTCATACTATCGTTAGAATCAACAACTAGCACACATGGCTAAAGCTAGAGAAAATCAGACAGCATCTCCTTTATTTACACAACATTCCTCCATATCGTAATTCAACTCCCAAACGTCAACAATACATTCACAATACCATAACCATGGCCATTAATCATTTACATTAACCACATTATCTAGATTTCTCAATTCGCTCCCAATTCACCCATATTCATGGTCATATAACCCGACTTCGTCCATTCCTATAAAATGCCCATTTTCATGATCTTAACATCATTTATAGCACATTCATATCACAACACAACAAGAATCATGGTTCAATTCAAACTATCCCTTAAAATGTCACTATTTATCATTCATGACCCATTTTTCTATACTCATCTAATGTCCAAGCATTTTAACTCTCAAATACCTTAAACAACATATAAATACCATAAATATTACCTTAGATGTTGTAGGAACGAGCCTTGCTTGAAACACTCCACTTGAGCAAAAACTCTAGTTTTCCTTCATTGAGATTTCTTAACTTGAATGATCTTAATGGGTTTCCTTACACTTGATTCACTTGATTTTTGTTGTTGATGACTAATAATCCTTGAGATATTGTGGAATAAATGTAGAGAGATGTTTTAGAGAGAAGGGGGTGTCATGTGGAAATGAAATAATAAACTTGGTCTCTTATTTAATAACCCAAAATCTGATCTTAAGTGAACAACACTGTGGTCATAAACTTGGTTTACGGTCCATATTCCATTTTACGGGCCATCCTTCGTGGTCATATTTAATCATAACAGAATCAGAAAATCAAGCTGAGACATGGTGATTTACGATCACGGTTTACGAGCCATAAACCACTTTACGGTCCGTATTTCAGGTCGTATTTAACCATTTGATCATTTGGCAGAAAGTTGAAGTTTTGGAAGCCAAAATACGACATGGAAGTTTACGGGCCATATACCACTTTACGGTCCGTATTTCATTTTACGTGCAACTGGCCAAAATGCAGATCTGCAACTTTCCACATTTTTAGAACCTATAATTATTCATTATGGAGCATAACCTATCACTTATTGCAATTACCTTCGGAATCTTACTTAGGGTCGTCAAATGTTATTTCTTACTCATGAAAATATCGGATACTCGTACTCCTTACGGGTCCATTCACTTGGGCTACAATGGAGGATTTTTCCGAGGTGTAACATATCCTAGCGGATTTGTGCACAAGAAGAAGCTAACTAGCCAAATTTTTATGCTTACAAGCTCACGAGGAGCCCATCCATCGGGGCTAGAAGTTCATCCGCCGGAACTATTCAACCAGTTCGTGGACCTGTTTGATCCATCCATTCTTATAGAGAGGACTTTCTATGAGCTTCAAGTTTTTATAAAATATGGAGGATCCATCCTTAAGCCGTTTGGAGTCAATCTAAAATACCCATTCTGTCATATATTCATTCCACTGCACAACGATTTTCCACGGAAGCTATTATGGTTTTTCTAGTACTTGTGTCACTAGTATTATATCTTTATGGAATTTTAGTGCGACATGTTCCAGAATTATGAGAATATTGAACCTGCTCTCAGAAAGTTTCTACAATGCTTCAAACTACGAAGATATTGGGTTCAATGTTTCCGACACTCCTACGCAGCGAAAATATTCATGCTACATCAGCCGATAAAGAGTATTGACGAAAAGGTCCCTGCTCAGCCAGATATTTCACTATGGTGGGAATTCCCCTTCTCCATCTTGTCCTTAGAAGATGAATACAGTGAAGCACAGAGAATTACTTTCCAGCAAAATAAGTGCATTCCAAAGGAGATATGGCTGAAGGAGTGGGCTTGTTGGAATTACACTGATAATTATCCCCACTGGGAAAGAATCCGACAAGCAGCGAAGGAGTACCAAGTACCATATGAAGTCATCAAGGATGAAGTCACTCAGGCTATCACAAGGATAAGATTGAATCTTCCTTGTTAGAATTCACAAAAAATAGACAGCGAGATAACAGGGCCATCCAGCAGGAAATGTTATTACACCAAGGTCGCTAAAAAGAAGCCTGGAAAATAAAGAAAGTTTCAAGAAAAAACATGAAGCCGAATGGTGGATAGATAAAGGATACACAAGCCCGCAATCAACACCATCAAACACTACACCTTCGGATGATGCTTGATGACATATACAACATTTTCACTACTTACCTTTACTTACTTCAACAAATTACCCACAAAAGTTTAATACCAATACCACAACAAATCTTCGTGTAATTTTATATTTCCAACCTCACTTTCACATGGTCACCACTTCTTTTCACAAGATTTCACATGCTACCTAAAAGAGGAAAAAAGCCTAGCCCACTTGCACATGCTATCACATGGCATCACATGCTTGTCTACCCTACTTGCACATGCTACCACAAGCCGTCACATGCTTTTCTATGTATATATTTAGGTTTTTCACATGATTTTAAGTTCTAGCATATTCTTTGTCATGTTTAGGATTAACTTTTTCTTGTTTTATTTAGGCCCCCACATGTTTATGGGACCCACTCTTAATATAGGTTTGTCTTGTAGTAGTCTTCCAACTTCTATATAAAGGAGGCTAGGTAGTACTTGTAAGATCATCAAATAATCTTCTTGCAAATTTTGCTATATCATAAAATGAGAGCTTTCTAAATTTCTCTTGTCCTTCTCTTTGAACTGCATAGAAAGGCTGGTCCTAAGTTTAGTATAGGGTTAGGAAATATTGAGCAAGTTAACTTGCAGCAAGTACAAAAGTTTTTCGAAGCTATAACAGCTAAATCTGTAGTAGTGTGAAAGTTTTTCAGAGTTGGGTAGCTTGGCAACCCATCTTTAGGGATGTTGAAGCTAGCTCGTTATAGGAAAAACATTTACATCTATGATCAAATTTACTATTCGACTAGCTTGGCAAGCCGTCCTTCGGGATGTTAAAGCCAGGTTTGCGGCAAGCAGTCATTATGGATGTTGAAGCCCAGTCTTCTATGTTAGAAAATGATTGTACTTGTGGACTTGCTGTCTTGCTTGCTATTTCTTCGTCCTTTGTTACTCTTATGGCTCCTAGGACTTGAGCTCTTCTATGCTCCTCTAGAGTGGGCGGAGTATGAGAGGTCCGAGATGAAACCTCATTCTGTGACTCGCCCTCCTCAACATCTATAAGCGGTACCCGTCCAGATCTTCTACCTACCACCGACTTGCACTTCTGGCCACTGAAGCTTTCCTCGTCCCGAGCATTACAAAAATCACAACACACGGTCAGGAAAAAGAAAACCCTCATAACATCGCTTTGTCGCACGATCTATGATGAAAAAGAAAGGTCAATCATCCTAAATGTCCTGCAGCCTCCTGTTTATAAGTGTGGTGCACTGTACACTCATGAACAAGACTGTACTAGACACGGCTCATAGATAGCCCTAGGTCAAACTGCTACGATACCACTTTTGTCATGACTTAACAAGAGGGCCATGATGGACACCAAGAGCTAACCTACCGAGCATTACAAGATATACATAAATCATATAAGCATATGTCACGACCCAGCTAGGGGCCCTGACGGGTATCCGGGGCTAACCACCGAGCACCTCTCGTGTTACTAATCATCATACTCATCCTATATTCATTTATTATTCTCTTACTTCTAGTCATAGGGAAAACCATTTACAATTTGAAACGCATATACATTTTGGACATAAGTCCCCTCGGCTATCAAAATGGTACACATTTACAATGAGGAAAATCATGAGGCCATAACACCCACACATACGTATCTACGAGCCTCTACTAGAGTACTAGACATATGGACGGGACAGGACCCCGTCGTGCCCAAAATATATATATACACGAAAGAACATCTCAAAATAGCACCTCCGAAATAATGGAATGCTCCGGTAAATCTGCAGACAGCTCCTACGAATCTGGATCACCTCCCTGTCTACCAGTTGGCATGAACACAGCGTCCAAAGAAAAGGATGTCAGTACGAACATTGTACTGAGTATGTAAGGCATGAATAAAATGAACATAATAGAGAAATCATAAAACATGAGATGAATATATAACCTGCTCAAACTTTAAGAGTGTGTGCATTTTAACCATATCACATATATCATCATATTACATATACCATTGTCGTTAACCCGCGTCTGGGCAACTATCGTACGCCGCCCACTAGTGGTGCCATGTCCGGCCCTCTAGGAACGGTGTAATCACAAGCAGCCCGCATTGGCAGTGACATTGTTATACCCCGTATATTTATTCGTCGAATTATTCACAAGAGAATCGACTCAAGTTAAAGACGAGATCATTTTCGGACACAAAATAGAAATCTTTAATTTTCAATTTTAATTAAAACATAAATTGTTTATAAATTTTATTTAGTGTAGAAATATTATTGGAGATTAGGAACTAATTAATTGTAATTAAATTATTAAGTGAGGATTATTGATTAATTAATGAATTAGTCTAATTATGGAAAGTGGGCCCCACCCGAATTAAATAAAATAAAGAAAAGAAAAGAAAAGAGAGAAAATGAAAATGACAGCTCAAGGAATTAACTTGGTGAGTCATTTAGTGTGGGGGACGTGTCAACATAGGAGAAACCATATATATGTGATGGCTAATGAAGAAACCAATTTAGATTTCATTTTAGAGAAATAAAAGCTTAAGAAAAAAAATCACAAAAACCACCATGGCTGCTCTCGGCCAGCCATGGTGTTGGAGGAAAATTTGGATTGTTGATTATATGATCAAGTTTGAAGTGAATTGCAAATTCAAGGAGGTGATAGCAACATTGGATATTAAGTTGGAGAAGAAGAAATTGCAAAATTGGAGCAATTAAGAGTAGAAATTCCTCCGAGAAAATTTAGGTAAAATTTTCTTGTTTTATGATGTAATTGTGTTAATAGTATTGTAATGGAATTATTAGAATTAGATTGGACGAAATTGGAATTCAGAAAATGCATGAAATCGATGTTATAGGAAATTGTGGGATGAAATGGATTAAGAGAAATTGTTGGGTTGTTAGAATTGTTATGGGCTGAATTGTGAGAATTTTATATGTATATCTCTGTTGTTGGTATTTCTGTGCTAACAGGAGAATAATGGGAAATTCGGGTTAGGCGAATATATAGGGGAAATGCTGCCCGATTTTCGTTAAGCCCTTAACTAATGGAAAACCCTAAACGAGAATGTATAGGTTAAAGAACAAGTTCTATAAAGTGATGGGCTACGGATTTACGAACTAGAAAGTATAGTTACTGACGATAACGTTACCTTTATGTTAACTAGGCTAAAAGAGCGACAAAGCGAACGGTTTGCGATTAGTCGTCAACAGGTATGTAAAGCTGTCTCTTCTTTCTTTTGGCATGTCCTAGACTTAAGTGATGAATGATATGAACTTTGGGGTAACTCTATTCATAAGTCCCGAATGTGATTCATGATTCTTATTCACTTCTTGATGTTAGAACCCTTAAGTGATTGAGTTTTCCCCTCGAGTTTTCTATGCGTTGGATGGTAATTGATATATATAGCACTCTATCCCTAGAGACTGTGGAGATATTTGTATCATTGGCCTCTTATGTTTTATGTTCATAATTCCCAGAGACTTTTCATGTTAGCTTCTTATGTCACCAGACGAGTTCAGAGTATCCTTTTCCGAGTTTTACATGCATGTATATGTATTATATTATATATGGATCGGGCCGTACGTTCCTCGGCACTAACATATTATATTTATGGATCGGGCCGTACGTTCCTCGGCACTATTATATTATATATGGATCGGGCCGTACATTCCTCGGCACTAACATATTATATATGGATCGGGCCGTACGTTCCTCGGCACTATTTTATTACATATGGATCGGGCCGTACGTTCCTCGGCACTAACATATTTTATATAGATCGGGTCGTACGTTCCTCGGCACTAACATATTTTATATAGATCGGGTCGTACGTTCCTCGGCACTAACATATTACATATATGGATCGGGCCGTACGTTCCTCGGCACTATTATATTGTATATGGATCGGGCCGTACGTTCCTCGGCACTATTATATTATATATGGATCGGGCGGTACGTTCCACAGCACTAACAGTTATACTATAATCTATGCCTGTCATACGCCGTAAAGTCAAATTCAGTTATATAGAGTTATGCAGATATTGTCACATGTTGCCCACAGATACATTCAATTATTGAGACTACTTTTCATGATTCATCTGTACTTGATGTTCTTATGCTTTACATACTCAGTACATATTCCGTACTGACCCCCTTTCTTCAGGGGGCTGCGTTTCATGCCCGCAGGTGCAGATACTTGCTTTGGTGATCCGCCAGCTTAGGATTTCCTTTCTGCTGTCTTGAAGAGCTCCGTTATTCCGGAGTCTAGACTTTTGGGTTGAATCTTATGATATATATATATATATATATATATATATATATATATATATATATATATATGTATGTATATGTTATTCAGGGGTACGACGGGGCCCTGTCCCGTCATAATTCGCTATTCGTACTCTTAGAGGTCTGTAGACATATGTGTGGGTTGTGTATGGGTTCTGTTCAGCTGTGTCTATATGATGTGCTGTGGTATGTTGTTCGTCTATAGTAGCAGCCTTGTCGGCTTGCATACGATATTGATATGTGATGGCAGCCTTGTCGGCTTGCGTATTATTTCATGATATGATTAGTTGTGACTCCTCAGGAGACAGTTGATCTGGAAGTATATGTTTATACGATGATGTTATGAACTTTGGAGTTCCTTTATAAGTTTCCATATTATCGTAGTCTCAGTCTGATTATATGTTACATGTTCGTATACGGGTGCCGAGTTCTGGCACCAGTCACGGCCTACAGGGTTGGGTCGTGACAAAAGTGGTATCAGAGCAGTTCATCCTCGGAGTGTCTACAGACCATGTCTAGTAGAGTCTTGTTTATCGATGTGTTGTGCACCACATCTATAAACAGGAAGCTACATGACATTTAGGATGTTGTCTTTCTTTCATATCTAAGATCGTGCGATAGAGCCCAGCCATAGGAAATGAAATTTCTTATACTAACCCTTGATTTCAGCTGAAGAACAGCATCGACAGAAGAAAGTGACTGATGATATAGGAAGTTGCAAAGTACACAGGTGAATAACGGTGCGAAAGATGCATGTCGGATAGGGTAAGAATATGGAAGTATGATTGAAATGTAAAGTTGAAGAATGAAAGGGAAGGTAGATAGGAAGGTATAACAAGACAGATCGTTAAAGGATCAGTTACGTCTCGAGGTGTGATATGTGAGGTAAGTCCCGATACCTTTATACGTTCTACTGGAAATTGGGAGCCATGTGTGGCTATGATATGATATGATATATGCGTATATATATATATATATATGTTGGCCCTCTGAGGCATTTTTGGTATTTCCTGCGTGCAGGTTCTGGGATAGTAAGAAGTACAGAGGAAACTCTGCCTAAATTTTTCCCAGAAATAGGAAAAGGAAGAGAATGAGACATAAGCTTATAATATGTTTTGAAGGTTGATACCGACAAGGTAAATTTATTAGGTTGGAATAAAGAGTTAAGAAATACCCCCACGTCATCCATAAGAGGCATCATTCTTGTTTGGGAGACTTTGTTTAGAAGAAGCGTATATGAGCAGCAGAAGTTGGAATTCATTGGAATGGACGCGAATACCTTCCGGCCACATTTTTACCTTAGAAAAAGCTTATGGTGAAGGGCAAAAACGTCCGACAATTAAGGTTCACTTTATTGGAAGAGTACAAAGCATACAACAAGTAATTTGTGAACTAAATGGTTCGCTCACGACCCAAGAACAAATATGGAGGTAAACTATGTGAATCAAGCACTAAGAAGTCCGGTGGTGCTTGTCGGATTCTAGTTTTCTTCTACTGGTGGTTGGAGAATGCTTCATAGTAACATTTTATTAGTTCTCAATCAACTAATTGGAGATGGAATTTGTGGAAGGAAAACTCAAACTTGTGGGCCGTCTAGGATCATGTGTTTCATATGTTATAGACGAAATGCTAGGATGATTCGGAAGGGCTTTTAATACTAAGGGATGATTTAGAAAAAGGTGGAAACCCGTAAAAGAACATTTTATTGAGGTATCGAGTGAACCGATAAGTAGGGGTAAATTACGACGAGTTTACAGTTAAAAAGAGTAGTACTATGATTGAGATAAAAATACGGAGGAGGAAGAGTGATGACAAATTATGAAGGTATTGATAAGACAGCTTGTGAGATACTAAGGGTAAAATCGATCAGAAAGGGTGAAGGGTTAAGTATACCTAGGTCACAGAGTGTAATTAAAACATGTTAAGAATCGTGAATAAGATTAAGAAGTGTTACGTTATCGGATGGATTACGAACAGGACGTAACGTGAACACCATAAGGATTGCCATAGAAATGAGTAAAGCCTAGCAAGGAAGTAACTAAAGAATACGATGTGATTGGTGTGAAACGGAAAAGCAAATGTAGAACGAATAAGAAAGACTTACAAAGTTCTATAGGGAAAGTTCAGAATAAAAGTCAAATGGTGACGAAAGTGAAAGCGAGCACAGGAAGAAAGAGAGTTAATAGAAAGAGGAAGATAAGAAGAAAGAGAGTGGGATTACAGTGTAGCGATGCGTTATGACATGTATAGCTTGGAAAACGAGTAATACAAGTGACACAATTGTGAAAGACCAACCCACAGGAAGATGAGCAACAAAACGGCATGAATGCCAGGAATGACTGGTGTGATAAGAACAAATAGAGATAAACAGAATATGATTTGAAGACGAGAAAGGGGTTATGTAGAAGTAGTATTTTCTGAAGGATACAGGAGTAGCATGAGATTCCTCGTGCACAAAAATAAAAGATGGGCACAAATTGGAGAAATGAAAGGAATACTAAAGGAAGCACTCAAGACGGACGTAACTAATTGAGTATGAGTATAGGATAAAAAGGGAAATATATAGCTACGAACTAAAGGTGTAGTACGACGGAAAGGTGACAAGGCAAGACCACTATTAAAACGAATTTGACATGATTTTGAGTAAGTTAGAAGTTAGCATTGGGTATACAACAAGGGTAAAAGCGCAGGAGGCATAAAGGAGTACTGCGTATATGTGACTTCACCTCGGAAGATAGTGAAATCCTTAAAGGAACAAGGATTGTAGATTTGCGAAACAACTGATGTATTGTGAGTTTATTAAAGGAAACAGGTGACATCCGTTGGGATAAAGATAGGGTTATAAGAAAGCTTGGGACACTTATCATTAGAATATAAGTGCTACCGAATGGAGAATTTGAAACGACTATAAGAACTAGCTAACTACTGATTGGATTGGATGGAATGTGGCTTTGGATAAATTGCTACATTAATTATATTACTCGAGTACCAACCGTCAGATTAGATTTTGTACTAGATATCGAGAGTCCTCGTCGCCTCGTGATTGTGTTGGGGTTTCATACATGAATAATCTAAGTTATAGATGATATAAAGGAAGACGTGGATATGGTGCAGTATACCAAATGTATTGGAAAAGAACCATATGAATTTGAAAACTTGAAATGGGGACATAGAATGGAATAGAAATAGATAATGGTGTGAGTACACCCAAAAGGGGGGAAGTGGATGAGAGAAATGCAAGTGTAAGATGAAATCAACTGACACTGCAACACGTTTAATGTGAATACTTAAACTTCATGTGAGATCCCATGCTGAAACAAGTTAGTGAGATCTGAAAGTCAGCGACAAACGGATAGAAGCCAAGATGGTATTTGAGACAGTGCTGAGAATTTGAATAGAGGAAGGGAAAAGAGTATGGCGAAGTAGACAGCAAGTGAGTGTTAGTACAATAAGATATGTAGAGCAGAATAAGCTAGGAGAAGGAAAGACTATGACTAAGATTGGATGCACTTTGTACAAGTGGTACAAGAATAGTTATGCCACCTACGAATATTTGTATGCTAAGGATGAGACCAAGTGAGTACTTGATAAGAAGAGTAAGAATTCAGTAGAAACAATGCGGTTGCGATATTTTGGATACGTCAAACAAAGGTGTAAGGTGGTTTGAGGCAAAATTACAGAAATATAATTAGTACTGAGGGCAAAAGCCATAGTTGAGCCTTGATATCAATCGAAAGATATAGGGGAAGAATATAGGGTCTACATAAAGTCGGGCGAGGGACACTAAGGCATTTTCCGGGCGGATTTGAGCACTTAAACATACTTGTGTAAAGATTACAATAGGGTGCGTGGTAGGAGAACTAAGATCAAATTTTAGTAAAGAGGCAATATAAGAGTTTGAGTCAAAAAATAGAGAAACAACACGAGATAATGTGCCTAAAGTATTGCCAGTTACGGTAAAGGAAACTACGAAATGATTTAACCGAGACAATCAGAACAAGCGGGTTACTGGTTACTGGATGATAATAAAGTTGTAATATGAGGGAACCCTAGCGCTATTTGATAGCCAACCCTAAAGATCGAGATCAAGAGGTAAAAGCAAGTGATAGTTAAAGACTTTCAAAAGAAAGTCAGAAAGTGACACATGATGCTGAGGATTCCAGAATACGGACTGTCACAGCGGAGTAAAGCAAGGATACTGGAGTATAAAAATGTTACCCTCTGAGAAATTTTGGTTTACTCGTAAAACCTCCGAAGGGTCTATAGGTTACCGGAGGCATGCGATACTCCAGGGATATTAAAGTCTAATGAACCGACGAGGGACGTCTTCACATTATAAAAATCACATTTAAAGAGTCGAGGCATGGCTACGTGTACCATGAATAGAAGTCCGAATCAATCGATGACAGTACAACTGAACAGTATGCAAATAAGAGAGACAGTAACACTTCAGCAGAACAGCTCGAAATACAGCTGATAACCAACTGTGAAATAAAGAGAAGAGCAAAGACAACGACGTGGAATAATTACCTCGGGAAGCAACAGAAAGAAGAGATATTACAGGAATAACTATGTAGAGAACTGGGATGCGTTATAGTAGATTATAGCAAATCGACAAACGGAAAAGGTATATGAAGGGCATAAGTAAATATGAGAACGCTTGAGAAAGTGCTGGGAGTTCAGGACCAGTTTAACATTCGAGGACGATGTTCTAAAGGGGGGGAGGATGTTATACCCCGTATATTTATTCGTCGAATTATTCGCAAGAGAATCGACTCAAGTTAAGACGAGATCATTTTCAGACACAAAATAGAAATCTTTAATTTTTAATTTTAATTAAAACATAAATTTTTTATAAATTTTATTTAGTGTAGAAATATTATTGGAGATTAGGAACTAATTAATTGTAATTAAATTATTAAGTGAGGATTATTGATTAATTAATGAATTAGTCTAATTATGGAAAGTGGGCCCTACCCGAATTAAATAAAAAACAAGAAAAAAACGAAAAGAGAGAAAATGAAAATGACAACTAAAGGAATTAACTTGGTGATTCATTTAGTGTGGGGGACGTTTCAACATAGGAGAAACCATATATATGTGATGGCTAATGAAGAAACCAATTTAGATTTCATTTTAGAGAAATAAAAGCTTAAGAAAAAAAATCACAAAAACCAGCATAGCTGCTTTCGGCCAGCCATGGTATTGGAGGAAAATTTGGATTGTTGATTAAATGATCAAGTTTGAAGTGAATTGCAAATTCAAGGAGGTGATAGCAACATTGGATATTAAGTTGGAGAAGAAGAAATTGCGAAATTGGAGCAATTAAGAGTAGAAATTCCTCCGAGAAAATTTAGGTAAGATTTTCTTGTTTTATGATGTAATTGTGTTAATAGTATTGTAATGGAATTATTATAATTGGATTGGACGAAATTGGAATTAAGAAAATGCATGAAATCGATGTTATAGGAAATTGTGGGTTGAAATGGATTAAGAGAAATTGTTGGGTTGTTAAAATTGTTATGGGCTGAATTGTGAGAATTTTATATGTATATATCTGTTGTTGGTATTTCTGTGCTAACAGGAGAATAATGGGAAATTCGGGTTAGGCGAATATATAGGGGAAATGCTGCCCGATTTTCGTTAAGCCCTTAACTAATGGAAACCCCTAAACGAGAATGTATAGGTTAAAGAACAAGTTCTGTAAAGTGATGGGCTACGGATTTATGAACTAGAAAGTATAGTTACTGACGATAACGTTACCTTAATGTTAACTAGGCTAAAAGAGCGACAAAGCGAACGGTTTACGATTAGTCGTCAACAGGTATGTAAAGCTGTCCCTTCTTTCTTTTGGCATGTCCTAGACTTAAGTGATGAATGATATGAACTTTGGGATAACTCTATTCAT
Source organism: Lycium barbarum (assembly GCF_019175385.1). Taxonomy (NCBI): domain Eukaryota; kingdom Viridiplantae; phylum Streptophyta; class Magnoliopsida; order Solanales; family Solanaceae; genus Lycium; species Lycium barbarum. The sequence continues at coordinate 102,005,652 of NC_083338.1, read as the reverse complement.
AAGTCCCGAATGTGATTCATGATTCTTATTCACTTCTTGATGTTAGAACCCTTAAGTGATTGAGTTTTCCCCTCGAGTTTTCTATGCGTTGGATGGTAATTGATATATATAGCACTCTATCCCTAGAGACTGTGGAGATATTTGTATCGTTGGCCTCTTATGTTTTATGTTCATAATTCCCAGAGACTTTTCATGTTAGCTTCTTATGTCACCAGATGAGTTCAGAGTATCCTTTTCCGAGTTTTACTTGCATGTATATGTATTATATTATATATGGATCGGCCGTACGTTCCTCGGCACTAACATATTATATTTATGGATCGGGCCGTACGTTCCTCGGCACTATTATATTATATATGGATCGGGCCGTACATTCCTCGGCACTAACATATTATATATGGATCGGGCCGTACGTTCCTCGGCACTATTTTATTACATATGGATCGGGCCGTACGTTCCTCGGCACTAACATATTTTATATAGATCGGGCCGTACGTTCCTCGGCACTAACATATTTTATATGGATCGGGCCGTACGTTCCTCGGCACTAACATATTATATATATGGATCGGGCCGTACGTTCCTCGGCACTATTATATTGTATATGGATCGGGCCGTACGTTCCTCGGCACTATTATATTATATATGGATCGGGCGGTACGCTCCACAGCACTAACAGTTATACTATAATCTATGCCTATCATTCGTCGTAAAGTCAAATTCAGTTATATAGAGTTATGCAGATATTATCACATGTTGGCCACGGATGCATTCAATTATTGAGACTGCTTTTCATGATTCATCTGTACTTGATGTTCTTATGCTTTACATACTCAGTACATATTCCGTACTAACCCCTTTCTTCGGGGGGCTGCGTTTCATACCCGCAGGTGCCGATACTTGCTTTGGTGATCCGCCAGCTTAGGATTTCCTTTCAGCTGTCTTGAAGAGCTCCGTTGTTCCGGAGTCTAGACTTTTTGGTTGAATCTTATGATATATATATATATGTATATGTTATTCAGGGGTACGACGGGGACCTGTCTCGTCATATTTCGCTATTCGTACTCTTAGAGGTCTGTAAACATATGTGCGGGTTGTGTATGGGTTCTGTTCAGCTGTGTCTATACGATGTACTCTGGTATGTTGTTCGTCTATAGTAGCAGCCTTGTCGGCTTGCATACGATATTGATATGTGATGGCAGCCTTGTCGGCTTGCGTATTATTTCATGATATGATTAGTTGTGACTCCTCAGGAGACAGTTGATCTGGAAGTATATGTTTATATGACGATGTTATGAACTTTCGAGTTCCGTTATAAGTTTCCATATTGTCGTAGTTTCAGTCTGATTATATGTAATAGGTTCGTATACGGGTGCCCAGTTCGGGCACCAGTCACGGCCTACGGGGTCGGGTCGTGACAGACATGTCCGGTCATCTAGGCATAGTGGAATCGTATGCAGCTCGCCTTCGAGGTGACATGTCCGGCCATCTAGGCACGGTGGAATCGTCATCATCACATACTTATCATCATCATACATTTATCGGGAAACATGCATTAGAACTCATGGATTGTGTATAACTATGTCGGGGTGACGCAAGGTCGAGAACCCCCGACTCCATTATGGGAAAATCATCATCGTCATACCTCACCTTGAAAGAGCTAGTGTCATAAGGTGGGTTTAGCTACAATGCATACATCAAGGAATCGTATAATAATCATTAGCCTCGTAAAATGTCATATCGTATTCATAGCATATCTCTTATTCCTTTTATCTCATAGGAGGCTCTATATAACATGGACTCATAGTTCATGGCATATGAGAAGGCCTTAGAGAGATAGGGGAATTCATGTCGTCGGGGTCATACCTTAGAAAAGAAGGGCGAGCCTTACATACCTTTTCGTTTGGCTACTCTATCGCTTGAACGCTCTCTTCCAATGCTCACGTTTCTACCTTCAAGAGAGTTCGTATTAACATTAGCTAATCGATCACACGAGCATGCTTAACTAAAGCTAGAGAAAATTGGGCAACATTTCCTTTGTTTATACAACTTTCTCCATATCATATATCAATTCCCAAACGTCTATAATAACATTCACCATATCTTAAGAAATAATCTCCATTCACTTACATTATCCACATTCACCAATTTCACTTCAAAGCATCCATAACCATGGTCATAGTACAATATTGCATTCATCCTCCTATTATGCTTCTCCCATGTTTTTAATAACACTTATATCAGGATTCTATTCCTAATGCATCAATAGTCACGATTCATGTCAAATACTATTTAAGAATACCCTTATTTTCACATTTGAGCTCTATATTATATTTTCTTCCGTAATCCAAGTCTTTCAACCCCTCAATATTATCAATAATAAGAAATAAACATAAAACTCACCTTAAGCACTTGGGAACAAGCCTTGAGTCACTCTAATCCATTAGAATGAAATCCTCCACTTGCATGCCAAAGGAATGTTTACTCTCCACAAAACTTAATAGGCTTCCTAGTATATGAATCTCTTAAATCTTGGCCTTCGATCTTGATTTATTGGTATAGATTGTTGTAGAAATAGAGAGAGAATTTTAGATGGTTGTAGAGAGATATAGAGTCTGTTCTTGGGAGAAATAATGAAATAAAACGTGGGAGCTTATATTTATAATCAGGGCTGGAAACTTCCAAATCTGCGGGTCGACGAGCAGGGTCGACGGCTCGTCGACGTATCGACGGCCCGTCGACATGCACCATCGATTCTTCGCCTGAGATTTTTGATTGCAGAAAATCGTCGACGGTGCCAGGCGACGGCTCGTCGACGTGTCGATGGTCCGTCCCTTAGGCCGTCGACATTGACCGGTTTCAGTAGTTTTCTGAACTGCTCCGTCTTGCTTCGATTCAATTCGTTCGCTTCTAATTCCCTCATAATGCCAAGAATACATACTTATACTCCTGCGTTAGTCCATTTACTGTGCAACGACATGGAATTTTCTGAGGTGTAACATCCTCCCCCCCTTTAAAAACATTCGTCCTCGAATATTAAATTCTCGGGAATTCTACAGAAATTTTGCCATAGTTTCCCATGTAACATGGCGCTACCACCCTGTCACAACAGACCACAACAAACATGCCTCACAGGGCCACAACACAATAGCAATATAGATATGGTCACACACCACCCAAAAGCATAAGAAGAAAGCATACGTACCTCATAATCTTGATGCTTCATCTTGGATCTCTTCCGGGGGCTGAAATAGGTGGGGGTACTTAGACTTCATATTTTCTTCCGCTTCCCAAGTCATTTCTTCTCGGTTATTATTTCTCCATAAGAGTTTGACTGAAGCTACTTCTTTATTCCTTAGCCTCCGCACCTGCCTATCTAGTATAGCCATAGGTACTTCTTCTTAGGCTAACTTTTCTGTCACTTGAACATCATTTACCGGCACGATCTTAGTAGGATCTCCGACACATTTTCGGAGCATTGAGACATGAAAAATCGGATGGACTGATTCAAGTTCGGGAGGTAAGTCTAACTCATATGCTACTTGACCCACCTTGCGGATAATCTTGTAGGGTCCAATATATCGAGGACTTAACTTTCCTTTCTTTCCAAATCTCATCATCCCTTTCATTGATGATACCTTCAGAAATACCCAATCATCAACTTAAAATTCTACGTCTCACCGGCGGTTGTCCGCATAGGATTTCTGGTAACTTTGGGCCGTCAATAATCGATCTCGAATAATTTTGACCTTTTCCATTGCTTGATCAATTCGGGACCTATTAATTGTGTCTCCCCGACTTCAAACCACCCAATTGGGGATCTACACCTTCTTCCATATAAAGCTTCATACGGAGCCATCTGAATACTGGCATGGTAGCTGCTGTTGTATGAGAACTCAATGAGAGATAGGTAGTCATCCCAATTACTACCAAAATCTAGCACACGTGATCGTAACATATCTTCCACAGTCTGAATAGTACGTTCGGCTTGCCCGTCAGTTTACGGATGAAATGTTGTGCTAAGCTTTACCTCAGTGCCCAAACCTTCTTGAAAAGACTTCCAGAATTTGGCTGTAAATTGGGCTCCTCGATCTGTAATAATAGATATCGGGACTCCATGAAGTCTCACAATCTCCTTAAGGTACAACCTTGCATAATCTTTTGCTGAATAGGTAGTTTTAACTGGAAGAAAATGGGCTGATTTTGTCAATCTATCTACAACCACCCATATAGAATCATACTTGCTTCGGGAATGAGGTAACCCTACAATGAAATCCATGTTTATCGCTTCGCATTTCCAAGTTGGAATTTCCATTGCTTGAAATAACCCTCCTGGCTTTTGATGCTCGATTTTCACTTGTTGATAGTTTGGACATTGAGCTACAAATTCTGCTATGTCCTTCTTCATTCCATCCCACCAATACATCAATTTGAGATCATGATCAATCTTTGTCATGCCTGGGTGAATATAATACCGAGAATAATGAACTTCTTCTAGAATCCGACGATGTAATTCCGCAATATTCGGAACACATAGTCTGCCTCGGTATCTAAGAACTCCCTCTATAGAAAGTTTGAATGGAGACTTCTCTTTCTAATGAAATGTATCTCTGTAATGGCTTAGCTCAGGATCTTCATATTGACATTCCTTCACTTCATGTCCAAGGATGAAATAGTTGGATTATTGATATCAATTCCTGCACTGCCTGAATCAATTAGACGAACCCCAAGGCTAGCTAGCTGGTAAAGCTCACGGGTTAATTCTTTCTTCTCCGAAGGAATCTCACATAGACTTCCCATTAATTTGCGGCTAAGTGCATCGGCCACTACATTCGGCTTTCCGGGGTGGTATAAAATACTCACATCATAATCTTTTAAGAGTTCTAACCATCGCCTCTGTCGTAGATTTAACTCCTTCTGCTTGAAGATATATTGGAGACTTTTGTGATCCGTATAAATATCAACATGAACACCATACAATTAATGTCTCGACATCTTTAGTGCATGAATAACCGCGGCCAATTCAAGATCATGAGTTGGGTAGTTCTTTTCATGTTTTCGCAACTGTCTTGAGGTATAAGTAATGACTTTATCGTGCTGCATTAACACACATCCTAACCCAACACCAGAAGCATCACAATATATAACATAACCATTTGGTCCTTCTGGAAGTGTCAAGACTGGGGCTGAAGTTAGCCTATCCTTCAAATCCTGAAAACTGCGTTCACAAGCATCATTCTACTGAAATTTAGCGGACTTCTGGATTGGCTTCGTCAATGGGGCTGAAATAGATGAAAACCCTTCCACGAATCTCTTATAGTAACCTGCCAATCCCAGAAAACTACAAACTTCTGTAGGCGTTGTGGGCCTTGGCCAAGTCTTCACAACTTCAATTTTTTGAGTATCCACTCGAATGCCATCATCTGAAATAGCATGACCCAGAAAAGTCACGGAATTTAACCAGAACTCGCATTTTGAAAATTTGGCATACAATTCACGAGCATGAAGAATCCCAAGGACAATGCATAAATGGTCTGCATGCTCGGATTCTGTCTGAGAGTACACCAGAATATCATCAATGAACACGATCACGAACAGATCTAAGACTGGCCTGAATTCATTATTCATCAAATTCATAAACACTGCCGGAGCATTAGTCAACCCAAATGACATCAACCGAAATTCATAATGGCCATACCTCGTTCGAAAAGCTGTTTTGGGAATATCTTCTTCCCTAAATCTCACTTGATGATAACCTGACCTTAGATCTATTTTGGAAAACCACTTAGCACCCTGTAATTGATCAAACAAATCATCAATCCTTGGGAGAGGACATTTATTCTTGATCGTCACCTTATTCAACTGCCTATAATCAATACACATCCGTAGGGAACTGTCTTTCTTTCTCACAAATAGGACAGGTGCTCCCCACGGTGATGAACTGGGCCTAATAAACCCCTTCTCAAGTAAATCTTTCAACTGTGCCTTTAGCTCTTTCAATTCTGCAGGAGCCATTCGGTACGGAGGAATAGAAATAGGATTGGTTTCTGGCAATACATCAATAGCAAAATCAATCTCGCTTTCCGGAGGAAGATCGGGAAGCTCATCTAGAAATACATCCGGAAATTCATTCACTACCGGAACGGATTGAAAGGTTGGTGGCTTTGCTTTGGTATCATGAACTCGTACTAGGTGATAAATATAACATTTAGCTATCATCTTTCTTGCCTTAAGGTAGGAAATAAACCTACCTCTTGGAGATACTGCATTACCTTTCCATTCAAGCACGGGTTCTCCCGGAAATTGGAATCGGACAACTTTCATTCGGCAATCGACATTGGCATAACATGAGGCCAACCAATCCATACCCATAATCACATCGAAATCCAACATTTTCAGCTCAATTAAATCATCTTTGGTCTGACGTTCACATACCACAATTACACAATTTCGATATTCTTGTCTAGCTATCACGGGATCACCAACCGGAGTAGATACCTCAAAAGGTTTAATCGGCTCGGGTATCACCCCAATACGGCTAGCAATATATTGAGTAATATAAGATAATGTGGAACCCGGATCTATCAATGCATAGACATCATGAGAGAATATAGTCAATATACCTGTAACCACATCCAGGGAGGACTCAAGATCCTGACATCCGGCTAAAGTATAAATACGGGGCTGGGTACCACCTGAACTGGACGCTCCCCCTCTGCCTCTACCTCGACCTTCTAGAATCTGGGGAGTCTGCCCTGTCGGGCGCACAGAAGAAGAACCAGTCGCTGATCCTGTGGGCTGAACTCCACCTCTATCATACCTCGAGGGACAATCACGCATCACGTGCCCAGTCTGTCCACAAACATATCAAGCATTTGTACGTTGGCGACACGGCCCCCAATATAACTTTTTACACTAAATACATCATGGGACCGGTGGCCCCCTCTGGCTAAAATCACCCCCAAACCGAGAACCTGAGGCTCTTGAGCTCTGACCTTGTCCTGAATGAGTGGAGCAGTCAAATATCCTACCTGCAAATCGTGGAGGTGCACTAGTCGTCGACTGGCCTGAATATCCAGAATATGACTGCCTCGATCCTCCTCTGTAGTTGCTACCGACACCCATAGATCTAGCCCTCTTACTTTTCCCTCAATCAATATCACGCTTACCCCTTTGCGGATGCTGCTGCTCTTCTAGGTTCTAGGCATGGGCCTGAATGCGGGAAATATCCATCCCATCTTGCAATGAAGCTGTCAAGCAATCTTTGAATAGATGTGGCCCTAAGCCACTCACAAATCTGTACACTCTATCTCCCATATCGGCCACCATAGTTAGTGCATATCTATCCAATGAATTAAACTGGAGGCTATACTCACGGGCACTCATATTCCCTTGCTTCAAGTTTAAGAATCTATCCTCTCTAGCTCGACGGACCTCGGTTGGCAAGTAGTGGCGGATGAAGGCATCTACAAATTCTTGCCAAACTGGAGGAGGCGCATTCTCTTTTCTTGAGGATATCTAATTATTATACCATAAGACCGCCATATCCCGGAGTCTATAAGATGCTAGCTCCACAGATTCAGTTTTGGAGGCATGAATAATATTTAATGTTCTCAACATTTTATCAATAAAACCTTGCTCGTCTTCATCTGGCTTTGACCCGAACAATTCCGGAGGGTTTAAACTCATAAACTCCCAGGCTCGAGTGCTAGTTGCCCTATCACCTGAACCTGTACCTTTCCACTGTGCTTGGGCGGCCACTAACTGTGTCAATAATTGAATGGCTTCCGTCATTTGCTAACCCGAAGCAGCTAGTGGAGGAACTGGAGGCATAGGGGCTGGAGCTAAAGCCTCCTCTTGTTCTTCTATAATAGGGGGATTATGAGAGGCGTCAGATGGGGCCTCATTATGTGATCCATCTTCGTCTACATTAGTTGGCGGATCCCTTTCTATCCACCTTTCTGTCGTAGCCCTGCCATTTTGGGCGGCAGTAACTTTTCTCTTTTCCGGCATACCTGAAATCATAACACATCATTAGGGAGGAGAAAATCTTATTACATGGCTCTATTGCATGATTTCATATAAAGAAGAATGGTCATTTTTCCTAAAGTTGTATAAGTGCGTGCCACACTTATACAACTTTTGTCACGATCCAGCTAGGGGCCCTAATGAGTATCCGGGGCTAACCACCGAGCACCTCTCGTGCCACTACTCATCATACTCATCCTGCATTCACTTATTATTCTCTTACTTCTAGTCATAAGGAAAACCATTTACAATTTCAAACACATATACATTTTGTACATAAACCCCCTCGGCTATCAAATAGTACACATATACAATGAGGAAAATCATGAGGCCATAACACCCACACATACATATCTACGAGCCTCTACTAGAGTACTAGACATATGAACGGGACAGGACCCTGTCGTGCCTAAAATATATATATACGCGAAAGAACATCTCAAAATAGCACCTCCGAAATAATGGAGTGCTCCAATAAATCTGCAGACAGCTCCTACGAATCTGGATCACCTCCCTGTCTACCTGTGGGCATGAACACAGCGTCCAAAGAAAAGGATGTCAGTACGAACATTGTACTGAGTATGTAAGGCATGAATAAAATGAACATAATAGAGAAATCATAAAACATGAGATGAATATATAACCTGCTCAACCTTTAAGAGTGTGTGCATTTTAATCATATTACATATATCATCATATAACATATACCATCGTCGTTAACCCGTGTCCGGGTAACTATCATATGCTGCCCACTAGTGGTGTCATGTCCGGCCCTCTAGGCACGGTGTAATTACAAGCAGCCCGCATTGGCCGTGACATGTCCGGCCATCTAGGCACAGTGGAATCGAATGCAGCCCGCCTTCGCGGTGACATGTCCGGCCATCTAGGCATGGTGGAATCGTCATCATCACATACTTATCATCATCATACATTCATCATGAAACATGCATTAGAACTCATGGATTGTGTATAACTATGTCAGGGTGACGTAAGGTAGAGAACCCCTGACTCCATTATGGGAAATGCATCATCGTCATACCTCACCTTGAAAGAACTAGCATCATAAGGTGGGTTTAGCTACAATGCATACATCAAGGAATCGTATAATGATCATTAGCCTCGTAAAATGTCATATCGTATTCATAGCATATCTCTTATTCCTTTTATCTCATAGAAGGCTCTATATAACATGGACTCATAGTTCATGGCATATGAGAAGCTCTTGGAGAGATAGGGGAATTCATGTCATTGGGGTCGTGCCTTTGAAAAGAAGGGCGAGCCTTACATACCTTTTCGTTTGGCTACTCTATCGCTTGAACGTTCTCTTCCAATGCTCACGTTTCTACCTTCCAGAGAGTTCGTATTAACATTAGCTAATCGATCAAATGAGCATGCTTAACTAAAGCTAGAGAAAATTGAGCAGCGTTTCCTTTGTTTATACAACTTTATCCATATCATATATCAATTCCCAAACGTCTATAATAACATTCACCATATCTTAAGCAATAATCTCCATTCACTTACATTATCCACATCCCCCAATTTCACTTCAAAGCATTCATAACCATGGTCATAGTACAATATTGCATTCATCCTCCTATTATGCTTCTCCCATGTTTTTAATACCACCTATATCAGGATTCTATTCCTAATGCATCAAGAGTCATGATTCATGTCAAATACTATTTAAGAATACCCTTATTTTCTTCCGTAATCCAAGTCTTTCAACCCCTCAATATTCTCAGTAATAGCAAAATAAACATAAAACTCACCTTAAGCACTTGGGAATAAACCTTGAGTCACTCTAATCCATTAGAATGAAATCCTCCACTTGCATGCCAAAGGAATGCTTACTCTCCACAAACCCTAACAGGCTTCCTAGTATATGAATCTCTAAAATCTTGTCCTTTGATCTTGATTTCTTGGTATAGATTGTTGTAGAAATAGAGAGAGAGTTTTAGAGGGTTCTAGAGAGATATAGAGTCTGTTCTTGGGAGAAATAATGAAATAAAACGTGGGAGCTTATATTTATAATCAGGGCTGGAAACTTCCAGATCCGAGGGTCGACGAGCAGGGTCGAGGGCTCGTCGACGTGTCGACGGCCCGTCGACATACGTTGTTGATTCTCCGCCTGAGATATCTGATTGCAGAAACTCATTGACGGTGTCAGGCGACGACTCGTCGACGTGTCAACGGTCCGTCCCTTAGGCCGTCGACATTGACTGGTTTCAGTAGTTTTCTGAACTGCTCTGTCCATCTCCGATTCGATTCGTTCACTTCTAATTCCCTCATAATGCCAAGAATACATACTTATACTCCTGCGTTAGTCCATTTACTGTGCAACGACATGGAATTTTCCGAGGTGTAACAGCACACCTGAGTGGGCCATAATGATAACTAATAGATATCAAAAGTTATAAGGGACACAAGCCCAAAAGATATGCATATGTCCTCAAACTGATCCCAAGTATACAAGCCGACAAGGCTATCCACATATAATGATACAACAAAATATGGACTGAGAAGGTCATAGAACATCTAAGTGTAGACCGAGAGCCTCTACTGGAGTGCATAACATAACAAGGACGAGACAGGACCCCTCCATGCCCAAATGGACACAAAAGATTCATACCAAGCTGAACTGCAACTCCAGAACAAGTGGAGTGCTCCTGTACAAACGCTGAGAAGGCAGCCTAAGAGTCTGAACTGTCTCCCTGTCTACCTGCGGGCATGAACGCAGCACCTACAAGCAAAAGGACATCAGTACGAATAATGTACCGAGCATGTAAGTCATGAAGAACAACATAATAAACATATAAAGGTAACATGAGATAAGAGAGAAACAACCTGTGTATCTAATTGCCTCTTAAGGTGGATCACATGCATTGTTTCCTTATAAGTCATATCATCATAATACCGTACCCGACCATAATAGGCTCGGTGTTATCCGTACCCTCCTGCAGTGGTGTGCACAATAGGTGTCGTACCCGGCCAACTATGGTGAGGCTCGGTGTCAAGATATATATATATATATATATATATATATATATATATATATATATATATATATATATATATATATATATATATATATATATAAAGCATGCATGGGAGTTCAAAGAAGCGTTATGACTCTATCATAGCGATGTAAGGTCGGCAAACATCTGATTACCATTATGGAATTATCATCATTAGCTATCTCACCTTAAAGGAATGAATCACCGTAAGGTGAGATCAACAACAATAAACAAGATCAATAACTACAAGATTAATAACCATGAAACAAAGATCAATAATATCATAAGAACATCAAAAAACATGAGCTTCTAGTATTTCTAGGTATACGATCACTATGGATATAATTTGTATAAGTTTTGTATCAATATGATCATGCCATAAGAAAGAAAGGGTCAGCCTCAACATACCTCATTGCCTACTTAACCACTCAACGTCTATCCTCCTGAGCTTACAAATCAACATTCAAGATGATTTACACTAAAGTTAAGTCTTTGAAACGCTTATAAGGTCAAACTAAAATAATAGGTAAGCTTTTACACCTCGAAATTTCATATCGTTGTGTCATACGTAGATTAACATCAGTTTAACGTGAACATGGAGTTCTTACGACATTAAGAAGGGTATTTGGTAGTTTTAAAGTGTATACGATAAGATTTTGAAGTTGTATGAATCGGAGGAAGAAAGTTCATCGAAGGGAAGCGAGGTATAAGTCACGTTTGGGAAAAAGTTTCATAAGTATCGAGTTAAAGATTATTTAGTAAGGTCTTGTAAATGAGTTCTAAGGATGTTTAGATTGTTAATGAAGTATTAAACAAGTGCTAAGAAGGTTCCATAAGGATTGGAGATCAAACGAATCGCCGAGATCGAGTTCGGGAGAAAAGTGGGTTATATGACCATTTATACGGTCCGTATAATGGTCCGTATAACAGTTTCAGGATGGACCAGTCCCTGATGGACTTATACGGTCACTTATACAGACCGTATAAGTGTCCGTATAAAGCCATGTCGGGTCAGATTTTTGCAAGTATATATATATGAACCGAGTTCTTATTTTTCATTTTTCTCATTTCCTCCACACTTATTGAGAGCTCTAGAATATTCTATACACCCTACTAACATAAATCCAAGTCAAATCAAAGATCAAACATCATTAATCCAAGGAAATCAAGTGCAAGGATGCTCGCTAGGGTTGCTAGAAGTCAAGAAGCCCTTGGGAATTGAAGTTGGGGATTTTCTCAAATGGAGTATTTTCATCCAAGGACCATTCCTATGTGATCAAAGGTGAGTTTCACATTCAATCCATGTTAATAAGGGTACTTGGTTGTAGAATAACTTGAATAAAGGAAAGGAGTAGAATATGAAGCTCAAAGGTGGAATTAATGGTATTCTTAGATAGTGACTTGACATGAATCATAGTTCTTGATGTGCCATAAGTATGATCTTGTGGTGAATGATATTAAGAATGTTGAAGAAGCATTATATGAGAACGAATATGGTGGTACGCCATAGTTATGGTTACGGATGACATTAGAAGGGCATTTTAAGAATCAAATGATGTTTAACTTGAAGAAGTTTATTGATTATGATGTCTTGGGTGTTGTTAATTGTGTTTGGGAGTTGTTTATTATATGGAGAAAGTGGTAAAAACAAATGAAATGCTGCCCAATTTTCATTAGCTTGCAGTCGCATTAGCTTAAGCTTAAGTATGTTTTCGACTATCTAATTATAGCGCGAACTCTCTTGAATGTAGAATTGTAAGCTTAGAAGAAGAGCGTTTAGTGTCAAAGAGACATAAAGATATGTAAGAAAAGCCCCCCTCCCCCTTCTCTTATAAAAGGCATGACTCGCATATTACTATCTCTATTTATGATTTCCATGACTATCCTTCATTCCAAAAGTTACAAGTCTAGGATTATTAAGAGCTTCTCATGAGATAAAGCTAAGAGATATGTTATGAATATGATGATCATGATGATGATGAGTCTATGTCTAGAGATTCTAAAGATTATGACATGATGTTATTGTGAAGATAATGGTCTTGTGGTATGAATTCTTTGATGTTGCTCATTGTTGCTAGTCTCACCTTATAATACTAGTTCCTTCAAGGTGAGGCATGCTGATTATGATTGTTCCATTAGATAATCGGAGGTTACCGACCCTACGTCACTCTGATAGAATCACAGCTTTTACTTGAACTCTTATGCCCGCTTCATGTTGAATGTATGATGATGAGATTACACCACGTCTAGATGGCTGGGCATGACACTGCTAAGGCGGGCGGCTTATGATTACACTGTGCCTAGATGGCCGGGCATGACACCGCTAAGGCGGGCGGCTTATGATTACACTGTGCCTAGATGACCGGGCATGACACCGCTAAGGCGGGAGGCTTATGGTAACACCGTGCCTATTTGGCCGGACATGACACCACTTGTGGGTGGCGTGCGATAGTTACCCGGACGCGGATTAACGATGATGGTACATTTGATATGCATGGCATGTGTTTTGTTTAAAACGTTAAGCAGGAATAATATTCGCCTCAAAAGGCACTTAACGTACAAGTTATATCGTCGCCTCATGTTTGATTATTTATTTATTATGCTAGTATTACTCATGCCTTACATACATAGTACATTGTTCGTACTGAAGTCCTTCTTCTCTTTGGACGCTGTGTTCATGCCCACAGGTAGACAGGGAGGCGTATCGGATTCCTAGGAGCCTGTTCAGCATATATATACAGGAACACTCCACTACTCTGGAGGTGCAGATTTTGGGTATATCCTTTGGTGTACATATATTGGGTATGACAGGGTCCTGTCTTGTCCTTATGTCTTAGTATTCTTGTAGAGGCTCGTAGTGGGTAGCAACTGTCTCGTGATCACTACAGTGTATATTTGTGTATTATTTTTGATAGCCTCGTTGGCTTATGTGCATAAAGGTAGATGTATTTTGGAAATTATAATGATTGTATTATGACAAGTTCCGTGCTGAGAGTAATGTATATTCAGGAAAAGTTGGATGAAAAGTATAATGGGTGGTGCTCGGTAGGGTAGCTCCGGGTACCCGTCATGGCCCCTAGTTAGGTCGTGAAAAAAGTGGAATCAGAGCAGTTTCGTCCTAGGGTGTATCTACGAGCCGTGTCCAGTAGAGTCTTATTTATGGGTGTGAAGCGTGCCACACTTATAAATAAGAGGCTGCGAGGCATTTAGGAGTGATGACCGTCTTTTTTTGTCGTAGATCGTGCGATAGAGCTATAATATAAGAATTCTCTTTTTCCTTACCGTGCGTTATGATTTCAGCAAAGTTGATGAAAGGAAAAGCTGCAGCAGCCCAGAAGGGCAAGATAGTGGTTGAAGAAGGGATTGAACGGGAGCTGTCTAGGGATATGGGGGAGGACGAACCCCAGAGTAAGGCCCTATTTTGGTTTTCCCATACTTCTCCCACTTTTGAGGAGCAAAGGGGAGTCTCAACCTTAGCTCCAGCACCCCTAAATTCTCCATATGATGCCTTGGGCCAGGAGATGAGACATGCCATCCTTTGGCTGACCCAGTTATTAGCCGTGCAAGCTCACCGGCAGGGTGCGAGCCATGGTTGTAGGGGTTAGAGAAAGACGGTCAGGTCTTCAGGGTTTGATCATGAGTCTAGAGGCGCTCCGAGGCAGCAATTCTCTAAGCACTCAGCTCGTTTAACAGCTAGTGCGCCACCACGGTTTCTAGATCCAGGGCTGATAGATCTGCTTGTATAGGGCCAGTCCCGAGTTTTAAAATTCCTAATTCCCAGAACAGGGGTAATTCAAGTCAGATGAGTTTAACTGTAGCACGGTGTACTCGGTCTGGCAATTTACATTCTGGATCGTGCCGCTTGGGTTTGAGTGTTTGTTATGCTGGCGCTCGGCCGGGCCATTTCAGGCGCGACTGTCCATCGCTACGTGGTAAAGATAAGGTTCGGCTTACGGGAGTGGCAGCTTGCTCTTCATCATCGGTACGCCCTCCGAGGCAAAGGCCGCAGATGTTAGTAGGCTGTGATAGAAACCGAAGAGGAATGCCCAGTCCAAGTGGATCCCAGCATCATACCTATGCGTTAGCTGGGTGATAGGATCGTGAGTCTCCCCCTGATATTGTCCCAGGTATATTGTCAATATCCTCTTATGATATGTATGCATCAATTGATTTGGGTTCTACGTTGTCATATATTACTCCTGATGTTGTTGACTGCGTTGAGGTAAAAATCCGAGTCAATCAAACAATTTGAGATGTCTATGCTTGTTAGTGACCCAATGATAGCCAGAATCATGATTTATGAGTAAGTAAACCTCCCCAAAGGGATTTGATTGACATAGTGTGTAGAAAAAATTATATATATAATGGAATTCTAGAAATAGTGTGCAGGTACAACTTATGAGACAAACTTTATTACTTATATCCTTTTATGGTAAACAGTCTTGTGCTATTGAGTTGCATATTATATGTGTTTCGATAAAGGCATGCGATGTATTTTCTGGGCTATTTGCAGGTTTGGGATTGTTATGTTTACAAAGGAAGCTCTGCCGAAATTCTCCCAGGAATCTAAAGGAAATTATGGGAACTGTAGACAGAATTGTCGTGAGAAGAAGAGAGGGCCAGCAATGAGTATGTATTAAACTATGGGAATGTTAAATAGGTTAGGATGGAATAAAGAACGTGGGAAGGGAGAATGATGTGCTTGAAATAGAAAGAATTTTGACATACTAAGGAGAATTAAAGAGACAGGCATTCCAGAAGAAGTCGTAAGTTAGAAGAATTTGGTTAGCCCTTTTATGCTTTGGAAGATCGAATTATAAAATGAGCCTGATGTATACGTATAGGCCGATGCATGTAACACCGAATCAGATTATTAAGCTAGGCTTTACCTGATGATTATAGTGGGAGAACATATTCATGCCACTATAAGCTAGCCTTAATGATCTCGGAGATACCTCGAGAAAAGAGATTAGAAGAGATGTGTCACAAAAGCTCCTTGCCGGGTGATTGATCGATAATATGACCGCCATTATATTCTGCGTTGTAGTACAGGTTAGTTATCCAGGAATTTACTCGAACGGTTACATGATAAAAGCTTGTTATTACTGATATGAAGGAAAGCGAAACCAAAATAAGGTTGATAAAAGAACTATAAATGACGAATGCCCAGTATGTGTGATGTGTGTATAGTAGAGAGAGAAGAGAAGGAAGAGAGAGATGTTGGAAATAGAGAAGGAAGGGTAAAAGTGAGGCAAATAGAAGAAACGTCTACTAGAGCAGAAACCCGATAAACAGAGGGTGGAAGAGGATCAAACCCTATGGATATCCTAACATTAAGTAGGAATGGTAATAGGTGTCATGGAGTGATTGAAATTTTGAATCTTACTGTAAGAACGGTGTGGCTAATTATGTTATGACGAGAATTATGGAACCATTTGTTAGGCAAGATATCTTATGCGTGAATAGCGAGTTTACGCAACATCAGTATAAGGAATTCTAAAAGGACCATGTGCTACCCGTTATTAACATGTTGGGATAGAGGAGTACAATACTCCTATGGCAGCGGGAATTGGATCAAAGAAGGGGATGAAAGGATCGACGCTGAACCTTAAATTGTAGTTTTATCGAAAGAAAAGAGAGAGAAGTCGATGCCACCTAGAACTATGCATAGATAATTATTCTATGAACGAAATCATTGGAGGAAAAGGATGGGAAGTCAGATGAAAGAGGAAACAAGGTTTCATTGTGAATGATCAATGGACTAACTTTACATGTGTGTAAGACAATAGCGAATGGAATTGTGCCCTCAGTGGGGTATCCGATAAGGGTTCTAGGAAGATATTATTGAGAAAAGGTGAGACAAGAGAGGGCGAGTGGGTGGATGATCCGGCATAGAGAGTATAGAACGAATATGAGCTATATTGGTGGAAATGGAGAACATACAAGATGGTCTATGGGTATTGATAGAGGTAATGAAAGAAATATTGGGGTAAAGACAATTCCCTTATGGTTTGATAGTTGTGGAAACTAAACGGTAACCAAAAGAGACCATCAAAGGAGTAGTCTTTGACTTTTCGAGGCAACGTGGCTGCCGGAGGCGTAAGAATGAGATAATACAAGATACGGGCCATAGAATGTAAGACGGGCGGAGAATCCAACATGGCAGTCGTACAACAATAAGGTGGATTATAAGGTAGAGTTAAAGGATAGGCATAAAAATAGAAGAGCAGTATTAACTTTAAAATGATACCTCACGTGAGTATTAGGGCCTTTGGTCAAACATAAGATGAACAAGAATAAAATGGTATTTCTATACAATAAGGGCTCATGCGAATGATTTCATAGTAAGAAGATACAGGCGATGAGTGTAAGACTTGGATTAGAGAGAGAGAAGTTAATAATGGGCTAAGATGAGGAGTCAGGTGAAATAGCCACTATGAGCTAGTTGTATGGAGATGGAGATAGCATGGTATAGGGAAAGCCTCAAAGGCAATACTTGACTCAGAATCTGATAACGCCTTTGTTGATAGAAGGATACAGAGTTAACAATAGAAGAGGATCGAAATGAAAATAAACCATTTGAAAGCATGTAAATACTTGATGGTAGCAACCTACATTGAAAAGGAAAAGATGTGTATGATCATTTAGAAGAGAAAGTTTATGGAAGATTATGCGAGCATTTCAAGCATAGAGTACTCAAACGTAAAGGAATTAAAGGCGAAAGGCGATAGTAAATGGAATAAGATGGATCTAAATGAGGAACTAAAGGTGAAAGGTGATAGTGTAGGAGGTGATAAGGAGTAAATCCGTGTAATAAAATCTTGTAATACCAACCAAGAACAAGGACGAACCTAAAGCCGAAGTGGAGGTTGCAATTGTAAAGAATCATATAAGCTATCTGTTGAAATTGTCAGGCTAAAATACTCGGTTCTTTACTGGTCCCTGAAGATCGACGCATTCTGAGAAACTTGGGAAAGATAGGCCATCCTAGTAAACCCCATTTTGGAGACGGATTGGCAAATAGTGCTCATTTTCTAACTTCCTAAGGCATGCTATGAACACGTGCGTTAGACCTTTAGGAAAAATGAAGAGACTCATCAAGATTATTTGGAATTGATATAACTAGATGATTGTATAAAGCTTGCAATAATAAGAGAGCATCAAATCACTGGAATGTGGAGATTACATCTTGAAGAGATTTAGGATCATTATTAAAAGACCTTACGGGAAATTGTTATGGTCCTCACAAATGGCTATGGGGTGGTGAACTGATGTAAGCTTGATGAAGATATTAGAAACGAACGCAGAAGTAGAAGAGATGCATTGGGAAAAGAAAGAGGGTACGAAGTCCAAGTATACGAATTTATCTCCACTCCCAGAAGAGGTTCAAGACCAGACGCCATTGCCCCTAGGTATACAATGCAATGCTTTACTTTTAATGCTTTAGTCGCATGTGGCCATATTGTGTGTTGTGATATCGTAGCCCTGTGTGGAAGTGTTATTTTAGGTTGCTGTGACAGGATGGTAGCGCAATATTATAGGGGAGACTCTGGCGAAATTTCTGTAGAAACCCCGAGATCTTAACATTCGAGGACGAATGTTCTTAAGGGGGGGAGAGTGTTACACCTGGGAATTTCATATCGTTGTGTCGTACGTAGACTAACGTCATCTTAAGGTGAACATGGAGTTCTTATGACATTAAGGAGGGTATTTGGTTGTTTTAAAGTGTATACGATAAGATTTTGAAGTTGTATGAATCGGATGAAGAAAGTTCATCGAAGGGAAGTGAGGTATAAGTCACGTTTGGGAAAAAGGTTCATAAGTATCGAGTTAAAGAATATTTAGTAAGGTCTTGTGAATGAGTTATAAGGATGTTTAGATTGTTAATGAAGTGTTAAACAAGTACTAAGAATGTTCCATAATGATTGGAGATCAAACGAATCGACGAGATCAAGTTCGGGAGAAAAGTAGGTTATACGACCATTTATACGGTCCGTATAATGGTCCGTATAACAGTTTCAGGATGGACCAGTCCCTGATGGACTTATACGGTCACTTATACGGACCGTATAAAATTATACGGACCGTATAAGTGTCCGTATAAAGTCATGTCGGGTCAGATTTTTGCAAGTATATATATATGACCCAAGTTCTTATTTTTCATTTTTCTCATTTCCTCCACACTTCCTGAGAGCTCTAGAATTTTCTATACACCCTACTAACATAAATCCAAGGCAAATCAAAGATCAAACATCATTAATGCAAGGAAATCAAGTGCAAGGATGCTCTCTAGGGTTGCCAGAAGCCAAGAAGCCCTTTGGAATTGAAGTTGGGGCTTTTCTCAAATGGATTATTTTCATCCAAGGACCATCCCTATGTGATCAAAGGTGAGTTTCACATTTAATCCATGTTAATAAGAGTATTTGGTTGTAGAATAACTTGAATAAAGGAAAGGAGTAGAATATGAAGCTCAAAGGTTGAATTAATGGTATTCTTGGATAGTGACTTGACATGAATCATAGTTCTTGATGTGCCCTGAGTATGATCTTGTGGTGAATGATATTATGAATGTTGAAGAAGCATTATATGAGAACGAGTATGGTGGTACGCCATAGTTATCGTTATGGATGACATTGGAAGGGCATTTTAAGAATAGAATGATGTTTAACTTGAAGAAGTTTATTGATTATGATGTATTGGGTGTTGTTAATTGTGTTTGGGAGTTGTTTATTATATGGATAAAGTTGTAAAACCAAAGGAAATGCTACCCAATTTTCATTAGCTTGCAGTCGCATTAGCTTAAGCTTAAGTATATTTTTGACTATCTAATTATAGCGCGAACTCTCTTGAATGTAGAATCGTAAGCTTGGAAGAAGAGTGTTTAGTGTCAAGGAGACATAAAGGTATGTAAGGCTAGCCCCCCCCCCCCCCCCCCCCCCGGCTCTTTTCTTTCAAAAGGCATGACTCATATATTGCTATCTCTATTTATGATTTCTATGACTTTTCTTCATTCCAAAAGTTACAAGTCTAGGATTATTGAGAGCTTCTCATGAGATAAAGATAAGAGATATGTTATGAATCTGATGATGATGAGTTTATGTCTAGAGATTCTAAAGCTTATGACATGATATTATTGTGAGGATAATGGTCTTGTGGTATGAATTCTTTGATGTTTCTCATTGTTGCTAGTCTCACCTTATAATACTAGTTCCTTCAAGGTGAGGCATGCTGATTATGATTGTTCCATAAGATAATCGGAAGTTACCGATCCGACGTCACTCCGATAAAGTCACAGCTTTTACTTTAACTCTTATGCCTGATTTATGTTGAATGTATAATGATGAGATTACACCGCATCTTGATGGACGGGCATGACACCGCTAAGGCGGGCGGCTTATGATTACACCGTGCCTAGATGGTCGGGCATGACACCTCTAAGGCGGGTGGCTTATGATTACACCATGCCTAGATGGCCGGGCATGACACCGCTAAGGCGGGTGGCTTATGGTAACACCGTGCCTATTTGGCCGGACATGACACCACTAGTGGGCGGCATGCGATAGTTACCCAGACACGGGTTAACGATGATGGTACATTTGATATGCATGGCATGTGTTTTCTTTAAAAAGTTAAGCAGGAATAATATTCGCCTCAAAAGGCACTTGACGTACAGGTTATATCTTCGCCTCATGTTTCATTATTTCTTTATTATGTTAGTCTTACTCATGCCTTACATACTCAGTACATTGTCGTACTGACGTCCTTCTTCTTTTTGGACGCTGTGTTCATGCTCATAGGTAGACAGGGAGGCGGACCGGATTCCTAGGAGCTTGTTGAGCATATATATATATATACAGAAGCACTCTACTACTCCGGAGTTGCAGATTTTGGGTATATCCTTTGGTGTACATATATTGGGTATAATGGGGTCCTGTCCCGTCCTTATGTCTTAGTATTCTTGTAGAGGCTCATAGATACTTATGTGTGGGTAGCAGATGTCTCGTGATCACTACAGTGTATATTTGTGTATCATTTTTGATAGCCTCGTAGGCTTATTGTCACGACCCAGCCCCGCGGGCCGCGACTGGTGCCCTACTGGGACACCCCAAACGAACTCACACCCAGACCATCACAATTCAAACTCAACCGAACTCAGCATACGCTATTCGAACTCAACATCGCAATCAGACATCTACCGAACACTTATTCTAAGCAGACGCCCGTACAGATCAGACAAATCACAAATCAGAAAGGAGGCGGAATATACATCGCCAAATTTCACACACACACATCAGAAGGGTGGCGGAATGCACATCGCCCCCAAGTACATACACATACATACAAACTCAGAGGCCGACTTGGCCATAGCAGCGTACGGGCCGCTTAAGAACGCAAAACAGACTCACATGCAAACACACCGGACCCACGACCCACAAATCTGACTACAGGCCTCTAGACAAAACAGAACATAAGAACATAGGACGGGACAGGGCCCCGCCGTACCCACTTATCCAAATATACAGAATACAGACACAACAAAAGATATGTACCAAAGTAGGCTCCGGATCAAAGGGGAGCTCTCCAACACAGCAGAATGAGTAGCCTAAACTGGAGGACCACCCAAACGAGCTTCTGTACCTGCGGGCATGAAACACAGCCCCCGAAGAAACGGGGGTCAGTACGGGAGAAGTACTGAGTATGTAAAGCAGAAGGTACAGAAATCACAAACACAGCTGGAGTCAGAAAGAACCAACACACCAACATCGCAAACAAAGCAAACCTGTGCGGGAGGCGAACGTACAAATGCAAATCAAATCATGTATAGGGTTTAGGAACGTGGTCACCCCCCGACGCTGGTGCCACAACACATCATAACTCCAGAAGTTTTCAAATCTCCGTACAATCTCCAGACACATCATATCACACACACATCATATCATCAGAACGTATCACATGCCATATCACATCATAACTCCATAAACGGTAACCGGCCCTATGGCGAGGCCTCGGAAACCGTAACACATCATAACTCCCGAATATATATAATGGCGCGCATGATCACAAAGTCGGCCCGGGTACCGACGAACGAAATCATAGCAGACAGCACGAACAGAGTAGTGCAGAAACCATATGCATATCAAAAATAATTTGTCGGACTCAACATATAATTTACGTATAGGCATATACTGACACCCGAAGGCTCGGAGTAGGAATCAGATTGATCAAGGTTTGCGTATAAAAGTTACGAAGTCCCAAACTGCCAAATTCTCAAGAAAACTTGTTCATAAGTCATTTTCCGAAAATCTCACATCATGCAGAGTACAAAACGTACATTAATGGCATAAGAAGTTTCAAACACATCCTTGGGTCACAAACAGACAGTTGCGGAGCATAACGGACACAAACGAATCAAACAAACCGAATAAGGGGAGCCTCGGGGCTCGCGGGCCCACCTCGGGTCAAATTGAGGCGGCGGACACAAATCACAGACTTTCGGCTCCATAGAGCCATCTACGAAAGTTTCGAAGAGTTTCGGGCACAACAGCACAAGTTATGGAGGTACGAACATTCTTTTAACCAAAAGCGACAAAAAGGGTTCAATCGCGCTGAGTGAATAGTGCTCGAACTTGAACTTCGATTTCCAGGAGCAGGGTTATTCCCGAGATTCCGAAATTTACCTAGTGGGTCTAGGACATGCCAAAAGAATGAGAGGTAGGCTTTACATACCTGGTTGGCGCCTTACGCTCCTCAAATCGCAATTCCCGTTTCGTCCAGAAACTGCAAATGGTCACCTTTACCAGTTACTATTCATGAGAATTAACATTTTAGTCTTTGGGCTATATTTGGCTACCGAAATTTCGGCAGCACTTCCCCTATAATTATAACACCCCCGAGACTTAGCTCGGCTCAGAATACAACAACAACAACAACCCAAACGTCATTAAGCCATACAAACCACAATTACACTACATTAACTTCAAAATTTCACTTTAATACATAAGTTGGCAATTCTTGATTCAACTTCAAAAGTCCAAATCTATTCCCACATTAGTGTATTCATTCACTCATTCCCAATTACTCAAACACACTACATACAAGTTCCAAATCACATACATACATCCCCAAAGTTCACTACTTTCCAATTTTCATTCAAAACACCAAAAGTTACGACGAACGTTCTAACTTACGTCGTTTCATTCCAAATTCGTTATCATCAACCATAAATCTTAATTAAGGTCTTTAGTATCATAAATATACTATGATATACACAAATATACCAAATGTATACGCTTTCCGATAACGTCCGAAATTATTTTCTAGCACCAACTCAATTCTTTAATCGATCCTTTACGACATAAAGATCACAACAACACATTATTCAAACTAAACAAGATAAAATTCTTATGGGTAGCACCACATGGATCTCACGGCCAACACACCCTTTTTTTTACACACACACACCATGCACAAACACATCCTCATCCCAAAATCTTCACACTAATCCAATCACTAACACACATATATCCATTTCATAACATTAAAACATAAAAATCTTACCTTTTTCTTGAATTTCCGACTTGTCGCAAATGTCGCTCTTTCTCCAAACTACTTGTATCACGTCGGAGAGCGTCTTGAGTACTTCACAACTATGTAAAACTTGAGATTTTTGGATCAACAATCAAGCTTGGAAATTTTTTTCTTTCTTTTCTTTCTCTCTAGGCCGAAACCCCTCTTTTTTGTGTTCTTGAATTTATGATCAAATTCTTGATAATTACCAAGTGCTAGCATGATATTTATCCAAATAGAAGTCATGTGCTTAGCACATGACTCTTTAAAAGTGGGCTTGGGCCTCACTTGGCAGGCCACTTCACCTATTTTTGGGCCTCCATTTTTGTTCAAATTTTCTTGGCCCAATTCATAAAATGTCCCGTTTTGTAATTCCCGAAACTAATTTCCGAAATTCCAAATTTACCCTCGGCCTTCCCCGAGGTCTTAACATTAACGACTCCATAACCAACATAGTCATACTTACCAAAATCAAAATATTTCCTCCACACACCCAAGTCTTATTTATTTCTTGATTTCTCGTTATACGAAAATACGGGACATAACATTCTCCCCCCCTTAAGAACATTCGTCCTCGAATGTTGAATCGACCTCATGGGTGTCGTACTACTCCGGGAGGGTTCTCTTGATAGTTGTCCTTTATTGATTTCTCCGACATGTCTTCTTTACCAATACTAGGGTAGATTTTTCACATCACTGACTCAAATACCTTCGTACTACATCTTCTCATACTCAACGTAATCTCCGAACTCTGCACTATATTCTTGTAAGGGACGGACGCTTTCCAGACATCATCGTCAATATCATCTTCTTTTCACACTCCTGAGTTTCCTTACCACATCGTCGTAATCTCACTTTACTTCATATCAGACACTTCATGCCAAACAGATTCAGAACTAAAACCGGACGGATTCATAATCGGAGGCAGATATACTCAACTATGGCGGTTGGATTCGTAGTCAACATCGAAGGTACGGAAGCATATCAGACACATCTGAGATCGGAGTCAGACGTATAAAGGCGTATCAAATGAACTCGTAGGCAGAATCAGACACACTAAGATATACCAAACAGATTCACAATCAAAGCCAGTCGTACGGAATCATATCGAACAAACCCGAATTCAGAAGCAAACATACAGAGTGGTTTCATACCGAATCGTGATCTGACAAACCGAAGGGTATCAAACACACACGCGGTCAAAATCAAACGCATCGAAGCATATCAGACGGATTTATATACAGAGTCGGACATACAGAGGTGTGCCAGACAGAAACAGATTCAGAATCAAACGCACAAAAGGTTCATCGAACAGGAACATAGTCGAACTCAGAAATATAGAGGCGTACTAGGCAGAGCCTCATCGGAATCGGAAGTGCAGAAGCACCACAGACAGATTGTCAATTTAGAATCAAACCATTCATATTAAGGTTCCAATAATTCATGAGAATGCCCCTTGATTTGCAAACTCATTCACCAAGTCGTCACACAATTTACCTTGCGTCTTACGTACCAACTCCTCCAAAGATTCCAATTACTCACACTGCTTATCTTTTATTTACCACAACATTAGTTTCCGGGGCTCGGCTCTCAACCCACATGGCACTGAATGAAAATCATATACACACGTTTACTCATACCTTACTGGCGAACATCTCTGGCTGTTATTCAAATTCGTTCATTTTCCCAAGAAGTGTTGTACCCTTTCCTTTTTGTCCATTTAGTCCGCCTCGTTCCGCGCGACTCTCGAAAGGGCACCAATTACTCCACACACATTCTATTACCTTTTGGTTACCTCAAATTCCCATCTACATTAATCATACTTACACTTATGAAAAACTTTGCATTACTTCCCAGGGGGTCACCCATCCCAGAATTGCTCTGGCTTGAGCACGCTTAACCCCGAAACTTTCACGCATTTTGATGCGTTAGCGCTGATATAATTCCATCAATTGCCCTGCACGACCTTTGTCACGCAATTTTAGGCCAAACGGGGTCTTAGCAAATCTTTCGGAAATTTTTCGTAGCGGGTCCCACTCTCGGCTAAGCCGTACCATTACCTTGTCGCCTTTCTGAATTTCCAACATTCACTTTCATACACATATACATATGATCACAACTAACCCACGAATTTAAGCCTCCAAATAGTCGATGTGATCCGATAGAAATGCCACCGTAAGGTGTTCTCTGGCCACCGACAGAAGAAAACTAAAGCTCGATAAGTATCGCGGGGCCTTTTGTACTTAGTCTACATATTTACTTCTATATTTCTGGAAAAATTTGGGCAGAGTTTCCTCTGTATTTCTTACTATCCGAAACCTGTACACCAGAAATACCAACCACGCCTCACAGGGCCAACACATATGTACACACATACACATCATATCACGTCGTAACGCAGCCACACAGGGCTGATGACTTCAAATAGGAATTATAACATCGTCGACACTTACCACACGTGCCCAACTCAAACGGCATCGGAGGCGTTTTCCTGTTTACCTTCATCCAGGATTTCCAAAATCACTCGGACGGTGGGGATATTTAGTCGCCCTTGCCTTGGGTCACTCGGTCTCTAATTCCTTTAAATTTCCGTCGTCTTCATAGGACAACGTTTTGCGAATATCATACACATATAGAAAATTCTAAAAACTCATACACTTATAAATAATCAATATTGGGTCTGACCTGGGGAGCTGCCGTGAGAGGTATATCCACTATCATCCACGTCTGTCTGCTCCCTGCCTATCCGGTCTCCATTATCACCCGCATCTGAATCGGAGGGATACGGACGATCAGACAAATCCCGGCTCACTGACGACCCAGGCCAAGAACCGGAGAAATCCATAGCACTCTCCGAGGTGGCTGGGCTATCAGGGTTCTCCCTAACGATAAGAGTTGGCGCATATTTGAAAATCTCCTCCTGAGTCATCCCAGAAGAATGCTCCGATGGGCCTGCCTCATCACTATCCTCCTCCGCGGAGGTAAGAAGCTCCGGAGGGGTCATCGCCAGATCCTCCGAGATATCTGTGTCGTAGCCATCCTCCACGGGATCCTCCGCCCCAGGAATCGGGGACTCTGGAGGAGTCGTAGAGGGGTCCTCCGACGGATCCGTATCGTAGCTATCCCCCGGGGAATCCTCCAAAGGATCCGTCTCGATCGAGTAACTAGGGCCCTGCCTACTCGGCCCCGGTGACAGCCTGGGGGCCTTCTTGGCACCCCCATCCTCATCGTCGGACGCCGTCCTCTTCATTTTCATCAACCTACAATCACCTGCACGGAGAGGGTCAGAAATAATTTCCCAAAATACTGACGCTAACACTCTTTTCGGAGCCTTGCTGTGAACACAGCAATTCGTTGGGAGGAACCATCCTACCAGTATAGCTTTATCGCACGATCTAAGATCCCAAGAAAGGGTAACACAACATCCTAGATGTCCTGTAGCTTCCTGTTTATAGATGTGGTGCACAACACATCGATAAACAAGACTCTCCTAGACACGGCCTGTAGACATTCCGAGGACAAACTGCTCTGATACCACTTTTGTCACGACCCAGCCCCGTGGGCCGCGACTGGTGCCCTACTGGGACACCCCAAACGAACTCACACCCAGACCATCACAATTCAAACTCAACCGAACTCAGCATACGCTATTCGAACGCAACATCGCAATCAGACATCTACCGAACACTTATTCTAAGCAGACGCCCGTACAGATCAGACAAATCACAAATCAGAAAGGAGGCGGAATATACATCGCCAAATTTCACACACACACATCAGAAGGGTGGCGGAATGCACATCGCCCCCAAGTACATACACATACATACAAACTCAGAGGCCGACTTGGCCATAGCAGCGTACGGGCCGCTTAAGAACGCAAAACAGACTCACATGCAAACACACCGGACCCACGACCCACAAATCTGACTACAGGCCTCTAGACAAAACAGAACATAAGAACATAGGACGGGACAGGGCCCCGCCGTACCCACTTATCCAAATATACAGAATACAGACACAACAAAAGATATGTACCAAAGTAGGCTCCGGATCAAAGGGGAGCTCTCCAACACAGCAGAATGAGTAGCCTAAACTGGAGGACCACCCAAACGAGCTTCTGTACCTGCGGGCATGAAACACAGCCCCCGAAGAAACGGGGGTCAGTACGGGAGAAGTACTGAGTATGTAAAGCAGAAGGTACAGAAATCACAAACACAGCTGGAGTCAGAAAGAACCAACACACCAACATCGCAAACAAAGCAAACCTGTGCGGGAGGCGAACGTACAAATGCAAATCAAATCATGTATAGGGTTTAGGAACGTGGTCACCCCCCGACGCTGGTGCCACAACACATCATAACTCCAGAAGTTTTCAAATCTCCGTACAATCTCCAGACACATCATATCACACACACATCATATCATCAGAACGTATCACATGCCATATCACATCATAACTCCATAAACGGTAACCGGCCCTATGGCGAGGCCTCGGAAACCGTAACACATCATAACTCCCGAATATATATAATGGCGCGCACGATCACAAAGTCGGCCCGGGTACCGACGAACGAAATCATAGCAGACAGCACGAACAGAGTAGTGCAGAAACCATATGCATATCAAAAATAATTTGTCGGACTCAACATATAATTTACGTATAGGCATATACTGACACCCGAAGGCTCGGAGTAGGAATCAGATTGATCAAGGTTTGCGTATAAAAGTTACGAAGTCCCAAACTGCCAAATTCTCAAGAAAAATTGTTCATAAGTCATTTTCCGAAAATCTCACATCATGCAGAGTACAAAACGTACATTAATGGCATAAGAAGTTTCAAACACATCCTTGGGTCACAAACAGACAGTTGCGGAGCATAACGGACACAAACGAATCAAACAAACCGAATAAGGGGAGCCTCGGGGCTCGCGGGCCCACCTCGGGTCAAATTGAGGCGGCGGACACAAATCACAGACTTTCGGCTCCATAGAGCCATCTACGAAAGTTTCGAAGAG
Source organism: Lycium barbarum (assembly GCF_019175385.1). Classification (NCBI taxonomy): domain Eukaryota; kingdom Viridiplantae; phylum Streptophyta; class Magnoliopsida; order Solanales; family Solanaceae; genus Lycium; species Lycium barbarum. The sequence goes on along the minus strand of NC_083338.1, from coordinate 101,977,025 downwards.
TTTCGGGCACAACAGCACAAGTTATGGAGGTACAAACATTCTTTTAACCAAAAGCGACAAAAAGGGTTCAATCGCGCTGAGTGAATAGTGCTCGAACTTGAACTTCGATTTCCAGGAGCAGGGTTATTCCCGAGATTCCGAAATTTACCTAGTGGGTCTAGGACATGCCAAAAGAATGAGAGGTAGGCTTTACATACCTGGTTGGCGCCTTACGCTCCTCAAATCGCAATTCCCGTTTCGTCCAGAAACTGCAAATGGTCACCTTTACCAGTTACTATTCATGAGAATTAACATTTTAGTCTTTGGGCTATATTTGGCTACCGAAATTTCGGCAGCACTTCCCCTATAATTATAACACCCCCGAGACTTAGCTCGGCTCAGAATACAACAACAACAACAACCCAAACGTCATTAAGCCATACAAACCACAATTACACTACATTAACTTCAAAATTTCACTTTAATACATAAGTTGGCAATTCTTGATTCAACTTCAAAAGTCCAAATCTATTCCCACATTAGTGTATTCATTCACTCATTCCCAATTACTCAAACACACTACATACAAGTTCCAAATCACATACATACATCCCCAAAGTTCACTACTTTCCAATTTTCATTCAAAACACCAAAAGTTACGACGAACGTTCTAACTTACGTCGTTTCATTCCAAATTCGTTATCATCAACCATAAATCTTAATTAAGGTCTTTAGTATCATAAATATACTATGATATACACAAATATACCAAATGTATACGCTTTCCGATAACGTCCGAAATTATTTTCTAGCACCAACTCAATTCTTTAATCGATCCTTTACGACATAAAGATCACAACAACACATTATTCAAACTAAACAAGATAAAATTCTTATGGGTAGCACCACATGGATCTCACGGCCAACACACCCTTTTTTTTACACACACACACCATGCACAAACACATCCTCATCCCAAAATCTTCACACTAATCCAATCACTAACACACATATATCCATTTCATAACATTAAAACATAAAAATCTTACCTTTTTCTTGAATTTCCGACTTGTCGCAAATGTCGCTCTTTCTCCAAACTACTTGTATCACGTCGGAGAGCGTCTTGAGTACTTCACAACTATGTAAAACTTGAGATTTTTGGATCAACAATCAAGCTTGGAAATTTTTTTCTTTCTTTTCTTTCTCTCTAGGCCGAAACCCCTCTTTTTTGTGTTCTTGAATTTATGATCAAATTCTTGATAATTACCAAGTGCTAGCATGATATTTATCCAAATAGAAGTCATGTGCTTAGCACATGACTCTTTAAAAGTGGGCTTGGGCCTCACTTGGCCGGCCACTTCACCTATTTTTGGGCCTCCATTTTTGTTCAAATTTTCTTGGCCCAATTCATAAAATGTCCCGTTTTGTAATTCCCGAAACTAATTTCCGAAATTCCAAATTTACCCTCGGCCTTCCCCGAGGTCTTAACATTAACGACTCCATAACCAACATAGTCATACTTACCAAAATCAAAATATTTCCTCCACACACCCAAGTCTTATTTATTTCTTGATTTCTCGTTATACGAAAATACGGGACATAACACTTATATGCATAAAGGTAGACGTATTTTGGAAATGATAATGATTGTATTATGAAAAGTTCCGTGCTGAGAGTAATGTATATTCAGGAAGAGTTTGATGACAAGTATGATGTGTGGTGCTCGGTAGGGTAGCTCCGGGTACCCGTCATGGCCCCTAGTTGGGTCGTGACATAAGCTAACAAAATTTGGGCAGCATTTTCCCAATATCACCTACTTCCACCAAACTTCAAAACAACTCCCAAACATCAATAATAACATCAACATTACCATAGCCAAAAGATTACGTTCAAATTAGACTCAAACCAATCCAAAACTCTCTTTCAAAATCAATCCATAGCCATCAACTTCAACTTAGTACCTTATGACTTCTCTACCTTGATTCTGTTCACTTTAAGACTTGCTAAACCGATAAATCAACTCAACATAATAAATAAGATGAAAACATACCTTATACTTGAAGAACTTTGACTCACACAACTTACTTCAAGAACAAATTCACCACAACTCTAAGTGTAAACAAGAACAATTACCTTCTATGCACTAGTTACAGATTTAAAGCTTGATCTTCCCTTGAAATAATTTGGGATGTTTGTGGTTGATTAGGGATGGTTGAGAGTGCTTGGAGAGGCACTAGGGATCTGTTTTGGTGAAATAATGAGCCCCAAGTTGTGCCCATTTAATTTATAACAAAAGGGAAAAATTCCACTGCCTTAATCTCACGGTCACTTTCACGGACCGTGAATTATTTCACTGGCCATGAAAGTGGCCGTGAAATCATTCCAGTGCCTTCCACCCACTTCCACCATTTCACGGTGGCTAACCACCACTTTCACAGCCAGTGAAGTGGTCGTGGAGTAGTCTCAGTCCAATTTCTCCAACGAAACGTATTCTTTTCCGATTCGTTTAACCTCTAACCTTCATATTCTTTTCCAAACATGTTTAAGAAATTATAAATCTCCAAGATACACCATACACCTTATACATAACTCTCCAATGATTTCCAATATGAAACAACGACAACCGACTTAAAGAGAAACTTTAACGTTTGCGAAAGGTGTAGTGTAACAATTAAAATTGTGTTATTAAAACAAATCTTTCATACATGTCACAGTGTGTGATTCAAACCTACTATGAGAGCGTGATATGCGAAAATAACATTGTTAAGGTGGGTCATAAGGATTAGTGGCAAAAGAAAGGGTAAAAACAAAAAAAAAAAACTCTTTTTCTGTCATCCTCCGCTATCTCTACCGCCACCTTTCCACCTCCACCTCAATCTCCATGATTCTTTCCTTCTTTATTGAATCTTCAAAAAGATGAAAACTTTACGTAAAACCCGCTTCCCTACATCAAGGAATGTGTTAAAGAAGTCAAGAAATCACCACCCAACGAAGAATCTCATTAGCTTATTAATGCTTGCGAGCTCATGGAATGTCTTGATAAAGAATTTGTTGTTCAAAATTTCAGGATTAGCTTGAAATCTCGAGCTTGTCTTCGTAGATTTGGAAATATTGATGATTGCAGCCCATTGAAGTTCTTGAATCGGATGAGCTCACCATGAAAATTCAAGAAATTCGGAGGTACAGAGGATAAAGGAAGGGAGTTCGAATGAGCTGAAATGTGATAGTTTTAGAGTTGATCCTCTGGTGGGTATATTTTAATGGTCGCCTGAAAATTTGAGATAGCTGGAAAACTTTTTAAAGATCATGTTGAATAGTTGTTGGCTCAATAATAGTTGTTAAGCTTAAAATGTTGATTTGATGATTCGACAAACAATGTACCAAAAATAATCGATGAATATATAAGGAAGACATTTGAAGGACCAAAAGTCTAAATGGATCTCCAAAGGATTCAGCGAAAGAGTCACAATATTAGAGGAACTGCTCGAAGGAACTCATCCATATCATGCAACATTGGAGACTGCCAAAGAGCAATTTCATGCCAGTTGGGAGAAACAGAAATTTGACCCGTTCCTATTCGATGAAAGGTCGCATTTCAAGTAATAGAAATATTACCACAAATTGATCAACATGGAATTAACATTGAAGTAGGAAAGGAAAGCTGACGTTCATAAAAGGGAAGAAGGAAGATCCAAGTAAAATAAGAATTGATTATCGCGTACAATTATAAAAGAAATACTTGGTTGAATTCAACAAGACAAGCTGCAACTGCTTTAATATAAACGCACCACAAACAAGCTTTGGAGTATAACCACAATCATAACATTCCAACGTGAGGCAAAAGTGAGGTGTCAACACCTAGTCTCAGGACGGGCCAACTACACATCAACAAAGAACCAAAGCTCATCAATATTTATCATTAAGTTTATTCGTTGTAATATTTAAGGTCTTGTTATGGTTGCATATATTTACCTTTGCTAGAATTGTGTATTAGGTTTTCGTTGGTATTGAGTTGTAAGGGATTTCTTTGACGGGGTAGAGTCATTGAAGGTTTACTTAACTGGGTAGAGGCAGGACTGTTAAGGAACAGTTCCTTAAGTATTGTAGGGAAGATTGTAATCCTTAAACTGCTCGGGTTTAGTTAAGTTGGGAAATTCCTATAAGATATAGGCTGTGGTTTTTTCCTCCCTTGAGCAAGGAGTTTTCCTTGCAAAACTTCTTGTTTTGATTTACTTATTCTACAAATTTACCACCAGGTACTATCCTGATCCTAATAGATCACATTTTTTCATTACTTTCTCTCTTTTTTGCTGAGCCGAGAAAAGTGGACCTTTTTCTTTTATTCTTATACTGTTGATACTATTATGCAAATTAAGTTTGCGGCCCAAAAAAAATTGTTCTTTGCCAAAATTATTTTTACCAATCTAGCCCTTCTCTCTGTATCTTTTTTCGGGATCTTGACTTTTTACCTTATTTGTCTCTTTGTTGATATGCAATTTTTTATTGGTCAAATTTGCTATCTCAGTAGCAAGTAATAGTCACGCATTGTATGAAGTTTAAAATTGTTAAATTTGTTTTAAAATGATATCACTTTAGTAGAGCTAATGTAACGACCCGTTCGGTCGTTATTGCACTTTTGACCATTTTGCCCCATTGACCTATCCCCGAATCTTATTAGTACCATTTTGACCCGTGGGGATAAGTGGCACGGTTCCCTAAGCATTGGAGTTTGTTTTGATGTGACTTTTGGAAAATTTGGCTTTTAAGTGAAAAACCATTAGAAGTACGGTTGGAGACCCAAATCTCCAACCTATGTTCATGACCTTTATTCCATAGGTTGGAGATTTGGGTCTTGAATAAAAGTAGGGTTTGTTTGATGTTCTTCTTAATTATAATTCCATGATTCGAATGTGTTTAGACTTTCTTGATCTCGAGGCTCAAAGGAAAGGAAAGGCTAAGGTGTGATTGTTGGTGATATTGCGGTTCAGCCTTCCAGGTAGGTTACAGTTTACCCCTGTGGTGATACTTCGGCTAGCGAAGCGTATTGATATTGTCGGACGATTTCATGTAAACCTTTGGGTATGAAGTTGGGTTCACTACTAAAAAACTGGCAAAATTCGACAGACAAAAATCCGACGGATTGCGTTGCTTTGAAAAACCGATGGAAAACCGACTCAGTGCGTCGGTTTTTTGTATTTCTATTTTTTTTTATTTTTTTAATAAAAAAACCGATGGACAACTTCGATGTTTTTTGCAAAATTTTGAAATTATGTTTCCGCCAAATTTCTTTTACAAACACCGACGTCCCACGTCTGTTTTATTAAAAAAAATTAATTAATTTTTTAAAAATATATTAAATAATTTATAATTCTTTTTTTTTTTTTGTAAAATATTAATAAACGAATTTTTTTTAAAGAAACCGACGGACTACGTCGGTTTTTAATTTTTTTTTTGGTCAAAGGTTGGTCAACATTTAAAAAAAAACCGACGGACCGCGTCGGTTTTTTTTAACAATATGATAGAAACGGGTTTGGCATATCATTTGCTATCTTCCCCAAAAAAAAACCCACTTCTCTCTAAAACAAAAAACCCTAACCCGCCGCCCACCCCCCTCTGCCCACACCAGCCACCTGCTGCTACCCGCCGCCCACCCGTTGCTACCTACGTAGCCCAACCCCACCTACCCCAGCCCCGTTTTTAACTTGTAATTTGAGGTAGTTTCTTTTAAGTTAGGGCTTTTAAAATTCTTTCAATTTTAGTTTTATTTGTAGATTTTAGGCCTAATGTTAGTCTATTTAGCTTTGTTAAACATCATTTGTAATGTTATTAATGTTGAATTTGTGAAAAAATGTAAACTTTATTTGACTAGTTTACTTTTTTTTTTTTTTTTTTGCTTGAGATTGTGCTATTTTATGTTAGCTTAGTTATCATTGTTTGTAATATTATAGATGTTGAATTCGTGCAAAAATGTATACTTCATTTGACTAGTTTTTTTTTTTTTTTTTTTTTTGGGACTGCGCTTTTTGTTAGAATCCATAAGTTAGTAGAATTTTTATTGAGCATTAAAAATTAGAATTGATTGAGATTGTGCTTTTCAAAGTAGAATTGTTAACTTATAGTATTTCTATAACCTCAAAACTAAAGTGTAGACTTTATGTGAATAGATTTACTTTTCAATTTTTGGAATTGGTTGGGATTGTGTTTTTCAAAGTTATATTAAAGTTTGCGGGTCCCCCAGGGGTTGTGCTACCAAGGCGTGGAGGTATTCCGCTGTCGGAGTACAAGAGTACAGGCACTGCATTTCATTGCATAGCATGGCATTCATATCTCATATTTCATTGCTTGATTATGCTTCGTGGTTGCTTATGATTTGGATAATATGTTGGTCATATTCTTGGACTGTATTTGATATGGGCTACGTGTTGATTTGTCATAAGGGGACTTGATTTTCAGTATACTTGGATATTTGTTTCACTTGGGGCTAGTTGTTACGTCGAGGCTTGATTACGTGAGTCGATTTCTTGGAAGCATGATTTGTACTCTATGGTTTGCTTGTTTTCTCTTACCTTATTGTCTTTATATATGTCAACTTGTCTTAGTCATCCTATGATACCTACTAGTATTGTTGTTTGTACTGACCTGCACTTGTTACATTCTTTTATGAATGCAGAATTCTAGGTGGGATTGACCTCGGTTTCTCGCGGCTAATAGTTGTTCCAAGAGTTGCTGTTTAGCATCTACATGGTGAGCATGAGGACTTCCTCCGCCTTGAAGATTCATCTTTTATTCATGTCTTATTTGCTATTCCGAGACATATTCAGACTTCTGATGTATTATTGATAATTCCAGACTTAGAGATTCCAATTAGATGCTCTTGTATGGTTAGACCAGACTCTGGGGTGTATTTTCTTTACTTCCGCATATTTTTGTATTGTTATCGTCAGACTTACGGGATTTTGTCTCTTTCTCTTAATTACTTATCTATTCATGTTTTTACTATTGTTGGGTTGAGGGATCACCTACGGAGGTGGGAAAGGTAAGTGCCCGCGCGACTTAGCTAAATTGGGTCGGGATAGCTAAATTGTTCAAAAAATAATTGGCTAAGTTCAGGTGGCTAGGTGGAATGTATGGACAAGTTTATGATCTATAGATTAGGTCCTAGTTATAGGAATAAGTACGTTGTCTATTAGTTGGGCCAACAATGCTACCAAATTATGCCCATATTTTACCTTCTTACACTATTTGACTCAAATTTCTTTTTCATTCCTTAGCCCAACAACCATCTTAAAATTTCTCAAATCCCCAATACGGACGGTGCCCTGTTCTCTTCCTAGGATCATGCAGACTTTTCCAGTCCATTACAATGAATTGAAGCAAAGAATCCTACTCAATATTAACTTCTCGAGTATCATGTCCTTCCCCACCACCGGAATGCTCCTTATCAAAAGAATATCACATTTGGATTTTCTGGGATCCATGTGAGAACTAATTTTCTCACCTTCCTTGTCGGAATGAAGATCTTGCTTGATTTGGACAATAGGTTTACCGATATGAAATTTGAGATTAACTTGGAACTACGTGTTTTTTATTTTGCTTTTAAAATATCATTGGGTGTTGTTCCAATTGATTAGACACATCAATAGGTGTTCAAAATTAAATTTGAAGTGATTTGGAGCAGAATTTGAGCAAGATTTGTGCTCAAGGAAGAAGAACCAGTGAAGCTTCATTGATAGTATTCAATTTCATTACAATGTATATGGGTATATAAATTAACGACCCGATTGGTCGTTATAGTGTTATTGACTCCTTTTACCCCTGTTGACCCTTTCCCGAGGTCATCAGGCAAATTTACGGCGACTTTCGGAGGTTCGAGCCTTAAAGTGCAATATGTTGACTTAAAGATGACTTTTGGGAAAATGGACCTTTTCTGAAATTTCGTCGATTCCGAGAGTTTGGATGACCGTTTATGACTTGCTGGGATGTACGGTTTGGTTCCCAAGGCAATTGGGAAAGTTTTAGGACTTGGGTTGGAAACTTGGCTTTAGGCCATTGGGGGTTGACTTGGTCAAATAGATCTCCGATGAAAATTCCAAAGCCACGGATGAGTTCGTAGCACGTTTTTATGTGTGTTTGCATTTTGTTTTGTATTTGTAGGGCCTCGGGTGATAGTCGGATTTAAAAATCTTGTCAAAAACTAGATCTTCTGGTGTCTGGTGTCCGCTGCAGTGGCACCCGACTAGCGGCAGCGGTCCCACTATAGCGAGGGACCGGCCGCTGTAGCGAGAGTGGGGAATTTATGGTGAGTTGCCCCAGCGAGCAGATATCCGCTAAGGCGGACTCGCTATAGCGTGGTGAGAGCCGTTGTAGCAGCTGGTCGGGATTTTTAAGTGAGACGCCATAGCGGGCCTTTGTCCATCATGGCGGGTTCGCTGCAACGGGTAATCACACTGCTGCGGCGGATGATGGGCAGTGTATTCCATCTTTTCCTAAGTTAAAACCCTTGAACCTTATCATTTCCCTTCATCACTCTCTAAGCACACTTTGGGCGAATTGAATAGTTTTTGGACTGAGTCTTTTTTGAGGTAAGATCTTTGACCCTAGACTTCATCATTTACCTTACAAAATCCTTAATCCATGCTTAGAATCACTAGAATCAAAGTGTAGAAGATGAGTCTTAGGATAAAGTTCTTGAAATGGGTTTTAGATTTCTTAAATGGAAATTGATGGTAAAATTGACTAGTATGACCATAGAATTTGATGAATTCATTTTTGTTAAGCTTATTCTTCCGTTATTTTTTTATTAAATTGAGGATTGAAAAGTTAGGGTTCTTATCCAAATTTGGGGGTTTCACTTTAAATCTGAATTAGGCTTAATCTTAAGTTATTTTAGCAACTGAATAGTGGGTTTAATCATCTAGTGCGTGAACTGCATATTCCACCTTCTAATTTTCCATTTTACCCTTGTGGGTCCATTTCCCCAAATTCCATGAGTTAGAATTTGACCTAAGCTAGAAGTATAGCAATATGGGAATTGTTCTTCTCCATTTCTAACGTAGAATTCGATATGATTAGAGTTTGAGTATTTGAGGCGCAAAGGAAGGGCAACGCTAAGGTTTGACGATTCATGGCTCCTGTTCGGCTTTCTAGGTAGGTTACGACTTACCTTTTGGTTAATCTTCGGTTAGCGAATCGTATATAGAGTTAGTGATTGTTGGAGAAAGCATGTAAACCTTTGGGTACGGTGTTTGGGATGGAATACTTAGGTTGGTATTGTTGCTAACTATGGCTTGTCGCCTTGTTGTGTTCTATTGAGTTGTTGCCTTATTCTGATTTATTGGCTTGTCGCCAGATGATTGATTCTAGAATTGATGCTTAGTGATGCCTTATGATTCAGACAACATATCTATCATTGTTGAGGTTGTTTGAAAGGAGAGTAAAGTTATGATATTGATATTGTGATTGAGATATGTGTCCATGTGTGGCACGATTGATTCTTACATTCTTGTTCGCATTGTTGTCATGCATACACTCATTTATATATATATTGGGATCGGGTTGCGCGCCGCAACACTTGCTTGGATCAGATTGCATGTACCGCAACACTTACTTGGATCGGGTTGAACGTTCGGAAATATTGACTATTGGATCGGGTTGTGCGCCATAGTAGGTACATGGACTTAGCGGTCCCCAATGGGTTATGATTATTGAGGCGATGAGATATTTCCGCCCGAAGCGTGTGTGTATCACTGCAACTCCATTGCATTCATCTCATATTTACATATGGCATTATATTTAGACTTGATGGGTGATCTTATGGTGATACTTGGACATGATAGTGAGTCTTGAGGCAGTACTTCGAATTTATAGTTGATCTAGAGGGGATACACTAGATTGGTAAATTATGTACTGGATATAATATTCTTGGACTGTGTTGAGTTGTATCTGATTGTGAGCGTGTCTATCTTTCAGTTTCTTTCTTTTGTATATGTTATCTAACTATTGTCAGCCTGTGATGCCTACTCAGTACGTGTTGTTGTACTGATTCTATCTTGCTACATTCTTTTATGAGTGCAGAGTACGTGACTGGATCGATTTTCGCTCTTCGTGACTGAGTCCTGAGGCTATTTGACGAGCATTTTAGGGTTAGCACTCGAAAGGATCCGCAACCAGATGTCTCATCTCTTTTCCTTGTCTTACTTAATATTTTGAGACAGTATTCTACTTTTACACTATGTATTCATATTTCAGACTTATGGATTTATTGTAGTGGCTCTTGTACGGCCTAGACCAGATTCTTGGGGATTGATGTATTATTTCGCACTTACTTTATTTATCTATTTATGTTAGACTTATTATATATTCTGGTGATTGGGTTTACTTTACTGCTTATTGGGTTGTGAATAAGGGATGGGTTCGCCTATCGAGATGGGATATGGTAGGTACCCGTACGTTCCCTATATTGGGACGTGACAGGTTGTTGTTAGAGCCCTAGGTTACCCGGTCTATAAGTACAAGAGCATGTCTAGTAGTGTCTTGCGGATCGGTGTGATGAGCTCCGTACCTATTTGCGAGAGGCTATGGGACATTTAGGAAACTTCACATTCTTTCAGTCCTTTATGCTACTTTATTCAAATTGGTGTCTGGAATTATCAGATTGGTATCTGATTCATTTATATTTTCTCACAGATGGTGAGGGCATGAGCTACCATCGCGAGGGACGAGATTCCCGAGCCCGCTGCAGGGGCAAGCACCAAAGGATGAGGACAGGAAAGAGGTCGCGGCCGAGCTAGAGGCAATGGAGCTACACCGGCCAGGGGTGGGGCCCCTGTGACTTGACAGAGGCGAGCACGTTCAGCTTCTCCAGAGCGTCAGCTCGAGAGAGCACAGGCAGTTGGGGGAGGTGTGGGACTAGCCCAGACTCACCCCGAAGCCATGTCTGATCAAGCATTCCAGGATATTATGGCTCGTGTACTTCTTCATCTTGACCGCCAGCATACCATAGGTGGTGCCACTACTCCAAGTGGTTCCCAGACTCCAGAAATACATATTTCACTCTGTTTGTTACCTAATATTTGACCTCTAATATTTTATTTTAATTACCCAGAGTTCTTGGGTAACAAACAGAGTGAAAAATGTATTTTTATAAGTCAAAATGATTTTACAAAATTGTTTCGATAATATTTTTCCATTTCATTTGGCAAAATAACTTCAAATATATATTGTAAATAATTTTGAAAATAATTTACATATTTTTTAATAGGAAGCATTTGCCAAGCTTAATCAGAAAATGATTTAAAATAATTATTTAATTAATTGTTAAAATTACTGAAAGTCTGATTAACATGTATTTTACGCCATTAAATCGAGAAAATTGATTAATTAAATAAAATAATCATTTCAAGAGGGTTTTTCCCCCCAATTTGATTATCCCACATCAAAATTTAGGGAAAAGGTTTCAAATTTAGGGTTCTATATAAAGAACCGCATTTCTACCATTTTAGACTCACCTTAACACCTAATGTCACACATATTCACACAAAGCTCGAATTACCTAGGGATTTAGCATATTCTTGCTGAAACCATTAAATATTTGAGTTAGTTTAAGTTTTAAGTCTTTGTTTTTTCTTTCTCTTGATTGTGGCTGAGCATTAAGGGTTTTTGGAGCAAAGGTCTTCCAAGTTCATTCTCGATCAAGGCTGCACCAAGAAAAGGTAATTTGCTTTCCTTTTTATTTTTTATTTTGTGGTAGTTATTTAAGTGTTTGTTTGGTGCTGTTTATGTAGTTTGTTAGTTGTGTGTTTAGTTTAGATTTATGGTTATTAATTATGCTTGATTTTTAGCTAATCATGTGGTTAGTTTAGATTTATAGTCATTAATCATGCTTTATTCCAGTTAATCATGTGTTTAGTTTTGATTTGTAGTTGTTAATTATGCTTGATCTTACCTAGTCAATCTGTGGTTTCCCAATCATGTTTTATATGCTTAATCCTGTTTAGTCCTGTGATAATGCAGGTCTTGTAACTACTTGATTATGTTCCACATTGCTTAACTTAGCCTAAATCATGTTAGTGCATTTCTAGTCTGATTCAGAAGTTCAGATACTTAGGGAGTATGATATGTTTGTGCTAAGCTTAATGTGTTTTAACTTGACATTTATTTAGACCAATTTTCAACCTCTGAGGCATGTTTAAATTAGTAAAGAGTTACTTCATGTTTTCAGCTAGTTCAAAGTGTGTTTAGATGTCATTACTCTATTTGACTTAGTCTTATGCCTTTGAAATATTTGTATAGCTTGGATATGAATTTGTATTTGACCTGTTGGATGATTAGTATGCTTGTCACGCCCCAACTCGAGAAGGTACGGGCACCTACCATTTACCCACCTCGATAGGTGAACCTGTTGTTACACCTTGGAAATTTCTCATTAATGTACACTGAATAGACTAACGAAGGGCACGACATATACAATGTTTTGATAAGTAAGAAATAGCATTTGATGATCCTAATCGAAATTTTAAAGACATTTGAGGTGAGAGAAGAAGGTTGTCAAGGAAAGCAAGGGATATGTTGTGTGTCGGGTAAGATTTACGAGTGACAAGTTAATGATGGCTTAATGATGTTTTGGAGAAGATAGATAATGTCCCTTAGATTGGTATTGAGGTGTTAAGCAAGTGTCAAGAAGGTTCCATAAGGATTGGAGGTCAAACGAGTCAACGAGAACGAACTTCGGAAAGCTGGTCATTATACGGCCAAACATACTGGCCGTATAAAACATACAGGCCGTATGTTCAACCATATGTTCTGCCCAGAATGAGTGTCTTCACTGGACCAAACATACAGTCCAGACATACGGTCAGTATAAAATGTACGGACCGTATGTTGGTCTGTATGTTCGTGTCGGGTCAGATTTTAAAAATGATATAAGGACCCTATCTCTCCTTTAATTCATTTCATTTCTCCTCTCCACACTTCAAGAACACTCTAGAATGCTCTCCACTCTTCATCCACAAGAGCCCAAGAGAAATCTATGATCAACTTCATCAAACCAACAAATCAAGTATAAGAAACTCATTGAAGTTCATCTAAGCCATGAAATTCCAATGGAAGTGAATTAAGGTTTTGGTGCAAGAAGAGTAATTCCACTCAAGGATTATTCTTCCATTATCTAAGGTGAGTTTTATGGCATTTCCATGTTGTTTGGGGTATTGAAAAGTTGAAACACTTGGATTGTAGAAGGAAATAGGAAATGGGTCATGAATGTAAGAATAGTGACATCTTGAGTAGTAGTTTGGAATGAGTCATGAATATTTATATGTTGTAATTGTAAGTATGTTATGAGTGACATTTAGAATAGGGGATAAGTATTATATGTGAGAAAACGCAATAGTGAACTATGACCATGATTATGGAGAAGTTGAAGTGAAATTAAGAGATATGGATAATGTAGATGAATGATGATTGTTGCCTATAATATTGTGAATGTTGTTATAGATGTTTGGGAGATGATATGTAATATGAGGAAAGTTGTATAAACAAAGGAAATGCTGCCCAATTTTCTATAGATTTAGTAAGCACATTCTTATAATCGATTACCTAATGTTAATGTGAATTCTCTTGAAGGTAGAAACGTGAGCGTTGAAGAAGAGCAATCAAGCGATAGAATTGTTAAACGAAAGAGGTATGTAAGGCTAGTCCCTTCTTTCTAAGGCATGACTCCATGGCATGAATTTTCCTACATTTCCATTACTTTCCTACACTTCTGAAACTATGAGTCTATGGTTATAAAGAGCTTTTCATAAGATAAAGAAAAGAGATACGATGTGAATATGATGATGATGACTATGAGTTGAGCCTAAAAGTTCTAAAGTTCATGATATGCTAATTCCATAAAGTTCTTGCTATGAATACGATATGATGTTTCTACAATCTAATGACCCTAAGTATAGTTCCAATGATGCTTTTCCTTGTGTGCACTCACCTTAAAATGTTAGTCCCTCCAAGGTGAAATATGACGATTATGATCACTCCATAATGTAATCGGGGGTTTACGACCTTATGTCACCCCAACATAGCCACAGTTGCCTTCAAGTTCTAGTGTATGTTTTGATGATAAATGTATAATGATGCTAAGTTATGATAAGGTCTTGATATGCCTATGAGATGTATAATAATGATAAGTCTATGATATGTACGATGATATAATTCCACCGTGCCTAAATGGCCGGACATGTCATCGCGAAGGCGGGCTGCTTGTGATTCCACCGTGCCCAAATGGCCGGACAAGTCAATGCTAAGGCGGGCTGCTTATGATTTCACCGCGCCTAGAAGGCCGGACATGATCACCACTAGTGGGCAGCATATGATGGTTACCCGGACGCGGGTTAACGATGATGACATATATATATACATGATACGATTATGCATGCGCTATGGTAATACATATAATATGCTTATGTATGATATATGTACGAAATGTATCAATACTTAAATGTTACGCAGGTTATATCTTCATCCTATGCCTTATGATTTCTCCATTATGTTCATTTCATTCATACCTTACATAATCAGTACAATATTTGTACTGACGTCCATTTTCTTTAGACGCTGTGTTCATGCCCACAGGTAGACAGGGAGGTGATCCAGACTCGTTGGAGCTACTAGCAGACTTTGAGAGCATCCCATTATTCCAAAGGTGCCATTGACTTATTCTTTTAATGTTTATATATATGTTTTGGGCATGACGAGGTCCTGTCCCGACTATATGTCTAGTACTCTAGTAGATGCTCATAGATACATATGTGTAGGTAGTATGGTCTCACGGTTCCTTCTCGTATGTATATGCATTATTTTGATTTTGATAGCCGAAAGGCTTATGTATATAACGTAAATACGTTACAAGTGAAAAAAAAATGGTTTTCTTATGATTTGAGTATAAGATTAATGAATGAATGCTTGATGTGTGTGATGAGTAATGGTATGAGTGGTGCTCGGTGGTTAGCCCCGGGTACCCGTCATGGCCCGTAGACGGGTAGTGACAAAAGTGGTATCAGAGCAGTTCAGTCCTAGGAAGTATCTACGAGCCGTGTCTAGTAGAATCTTGTTTATGGTGTGTTGCGCGCCACACTAATAAACAGGAGGCTACAGGGCATTTAGGAAAAATGACCATTCTTCTTGTTATGAGATCGTGCGATAGAGCCGTGTATAAGATTTTCTCCTCCCTAATAGTGTGTTATGATTTCAGAAATGCCGCCAAAGGGAAAAGCTACAGCCGCCCAGAAGGGTAAGATTATGATGAAAATGTGGGTTGAAAGAGAGTCGCCAATGAATGTAGAAGAAGGTGAATCACATAATGAGGCTCCATCTAATGCTTCTTCCACTCCGCCTATTATAGAAGAACAAGAAGGGGCTTCAGCTCCAGCTCCTATGCCTCCAGTTCCTCCATCGGCTACTTCGGGTCAATAAGTGACTGAGGCTATTCATCTGTTGACGCAGTTAGTTGCCGCCCAGGCACAGCGGCAGAGTTCGGGTTCAAGTGACAGGGCCGTTAGTACTAGAGCCCGTGACTTCATGAGTTTGAATAATTCAAAAAATTTCATGTCAAAGCCGAATGAAGACCCACAAAGTTTTATCGATGAAATGTTGAGAACGTTGAAGATTATTCATGCCTCTGAAACTGATTCTGTGGAGTTGGCATCTTATAGACGCCGAGATATGGCGGTATTATGGTACAATAATTGGATATCATCAAGAAAAGAGAATGCGCCTCCTCCCGTTTGGCAAGAATTTGTAGATACTTTCATCCGCCACTATTTGCCACCTGAGGTCCGCCGAGCTAGAGCGGATAGATTTTTAAATTTGAAACAAGGAAGTATAAGTGTTCGGGAGTATAGCCTTTAGTTTAGTTCATTGGCTAGATATGCTCCGACTATGGTGGCCGACATGGGAGATCGGGTGCATAGATTTGTGAGTGGCTTAGGGCCACATTTGTTCAAGGACTGCTTGACGGCTTCATTGCAAGATGGGATGGATATCTCCCGCATTCAAGCCCATGCCTAGAATTTAGACGGACAACAACATCCGCAAAGGGGTGATCATGATATTGATAAAGGGCAAAGTAAGAGGGCCAGATCTATCGTAGCAGGTAGTGATTATAGAGGGGGATCAAGGCAGGCATATTCTTGACACTCAGGCCAGTCGGCGACTAGTGCACCTCCATGATTTGTAGGTAGGAGATTTGATCGCTCCATTCCTTTAGGACAGGGTCAGAGTTCGAGAGCTTCAGGTTTCCAGTTTGGGGGTGATTATAGCCAGAGGAGACCACCAGTCCCACGATGTAGCCAGTGCAGAAAATTACACTCCGGGCCATGTCGCCAGGGCACAGATGCTTGCGATGTTTGTGGACAGATCGGACACTTGATGCGTGATTGTCCCTCGAGGTATGGTAGAGGTGGGGTTCAGCCCACATGATCAGCAGTTGGTTCCTCTTTAGTGCGCCCGGTAGGGCAGACTCCCCAGATTCCAGCAGGCCGAGGTAGAGGCCGAGGGGGAGCATCTACTTCAGGTGTCACTTAGCCCCGTATGTATGCTTTAGCCGGATGACAGGATCTTGAGTCCTCCCGGGATGTGGTTACAGGTACATTATCCGTATTTTCCTATGATGTGTATGCACTGATAGATCCGGGTTCTACCCTGTCTTATATTACTCCATATGTTACTGGTCATATTGGGGTGAAACCCGAGCCAATTAAACATTTTGAGGTATCTACTCCTGTTGGTGATCCCGTGACAGCTAGACAAGCGTACAAAAATTGGGTAATTGTGATATGCGGCCGCCAGATTAAAGCTGATTTAGTTGAGCTGGAAATGTTAGATTTCGATGTGATTATGGGTATGGATTGGTTGGACTCATGTTATGCTAATGTCGATTGCCGAATGAAAGTAATTCGATTTCAATTTCTGGGAGAGCCCGTGCTTGAATGGAAGGGTAATACAGCATCTCCAAGAGGTAGGTTTATTTCCTACCTTAAGGCAAGAAAGATGATAGTTAAGGGCTATATTTATCACTTAGTCCGAGTTCATGACACCGAAGCAACGTCGCCAACTTTCCAATCCGTTCCGGTAGTGAATGAATTTCCGGATGTATTTCCAGATGAACGTCCAGGCCTTCCTCCGGAAAGAGAAATTGATTTCGCTATTGATGTGTTGCCGGATACCAAGCCTATTTCTATTCCTCCTTACTGAATGGCTCCGGAAGAATTGAAAGAGCTAAAGGCACAGTTAAAAGATTTGCTTGAGAAGGGGTTTATTAGACCTAGTTCATCACCGTGGGGAGCACCTGTCATATTTGTAAGAAAGAAAGATGGCTCCCTAAGAATGTGCATCGATTATAGGCAGTTGAATAAGGTGACAATAAAAAACAAATATCCTCTTCTGAGAATTGATGATTTATTTGATCAACTACAGGGTGCCAAGTGGTTTTCCAAAATAGACCTAAGGTCAGGTTATCATCAAGTCAGAGTTAGAGAAGAAGATATTCCCAAAACAGCTTTCAGAACAAGATATGGCCATTACGAATTTCAGGTGATATCATTTGGGTTAACTAATGCTCCGGAAGTGTTCATGAATCTGATGAATAATGTATTCAGGCCTCTCTTGGATTTATTCATAATTGTATTCAATGACGATATTCTGGTATACTCTCGCATCGAATCAGAACATGCAGACCATTTACGTATTGTTCTTGGAATTCTTCGAACTCGGGAATTGTATGCAAAATTTTCAAAGTGCAAGTTTTGGCTGAATTCTGTGACATTCTTAGGTCATGCTATTTCAGATGATGGCATTAGAGTTGATACTCAGAAAATTAAAGTTGTGAAGACTTCGCCAAGGCCTGCGACGCCTATAGAAGTTCGTAGTTTTCTGGGATTGGCAGGTTACTATAGAAGGTTCGTAGAAAGATTTTCCTCTATTTCAGCCCCATTGACGAAGCTAACCCAAAAGTCAGCTAAATTTCAGTGTAATGATGCTTGTGAACGCAGCTTCCAAGAGTTGAAAGATAGATTAACTTCAGCTCCAGTCTTAACACTCCCAGAAGGGCCAGATGGTTATGTTGTGTATTGTGATGCTTCTGGCGTTGGGTTAGGATGTGTGTTAATGCAGCATGGTAAAGTCATTGCTTATGCTTCGAGACAGCTGCGGAAACATGAAAAGAACTACCCAACTCATGATCTCAAATTGGCTGCAGTTATACATGCATTAAAGATGTGGAGACATTACTTGTATGGTGTGCATGTTGATATCTATACAGATCATAAGAGTCTTCAATACATTTTCAAACAGAAGGAGTTGAATCTGCGGCAGAGGAGGTGGCTAGAATTATTGAAAGATTATGATGTGAGTATTTTATACCACCCCGGAAAGGCAAATGTAGTAGCTGATGCGCTTAGCCGCCGATCAATGGGCAGCCTATATGAAGTTCCTTCGGAGAAGAAAGAATTGATTCATGAGCTCCACCAACTAGCTAATCTTGGAGTACGTCTAATTGATTTCGGTAGTGCAGGAATTGGTATTAATAATCCCATAGTTTCGTCCTTGAATATGGAAGTAAAAGAGCGGTAATATGAAGATCCTCATTTGAGCCATTATAGAGACACATTTCATGAAAAGGAGATGTCTCCATTTGAAACTTCTATGGATGGAATTCTTAGACACCGAGGCAGGCTATGTGTTCCGAATGTTGCAGGATTACGTCATCGAATCCTCGAAGAAGCTCATTATTCTCGGTGTTCTATTCATCCAGGAGCGACAAAGATGTATCAAGATCTCAAGTTGATATATTGGTGGGATGGCATGAGGAAAGACATAACAGAATTTGTAGCTCAATGCCCAAACTGCCAGCAAGTGAAAATCGAACATCAAAAGCCATGAGGATTATTGCAAGCAATGGAAATCCTTACATGGAAATGGGAAGTGATCAACATGGATTTTATTGTGGGATTACCTCGTTCCTGAGGCAAGTACGATTGCATATGGGTAATAGTGGACCAACTCACGAAAGCAGCTCATTTTCTTTTAGTCAGAACCACATAATCAGCAGAAGATTATGCAAAGTTGTATCTCAAGGAGATTGTGCGACTCCATGGTATCCCAATATCCATTATCACAGATAGAGAAGCACAATTTACAGCTAAGTTCTGGAAATCCTTCCAAGAAGGCCTAGGTACTCAAATAAAGCTTAGCACGGCATTTCATCCGCAGACTGATGGACAAGCCGAACGTACCATTCAGACCTTGGAAGATATGCTACGAGCATACGTTCTAGATTTCGGCGGTAGTTGGGATTACCACTTACCCCATATTGAGTTTGCATATAATAATAGCTATCGTTCTAGTATCCAAATGGCTCCGTATGAAGCTTTTATATGGAAGGAAGTGCAGGTCTCCAATTGGATGGTTTGAAATAAGAGAATTACAGCTAATAGGCCCTGAGTTGATTCAACAAGCAGTAGAAAAAGTCAAGGTGATCAGAGATCGATTATTGACAGCCCAATGTCGCCAAAAATCTTATGCGGACAACCGCCGGCGAGACATAGAATTTCAAGTTGATGACTGTGTATTTTTGAAGGTGTCGCCAATGAAAGGGGTGATGAGATTTGGAAATAAAGGTAAATTAAGTCCTCGATACATTGGACCCTATTAGATTATCCGCAAGGTGGGTCAAGTAGCTTACGAATTGGACTTTCCTCCAGAACTTGAATCGGTCCATCCAGTTTTCCATGTCTCAATGCTCCGCAAGTGTGTTGGAGATCTAACGAGGATTGTTCCAATAGATGATGTTCAAGTGACAGAAAAGCTAGTCAATTAAGAAGTGCCCATTGCCATATTAGACAGGAAAGTATGGAGATTTCCAAATAAGGAAGCAGCTTCAGTTAAAGTCTTGTGGCGAAATAACAACCGAGAAGAAATGACTTGGGAGGCGGAAGAGAAAATGAAATCCACATACCCGCACTTGTTTCATCCCCCAGAAGAGATCCACGATGAAACATCAGGAATATAAGGTATGTATTCTTTCTTTTTATGCATATGGGTCGTGTGTGTCCAACTTATATTGCTATTGTGTTGTGGCCCTGTGAGGCAATGTTATTGTGGGCTGTCGTGACAGGATGGTAGTTCCATATTACAGGGGAAACTCTGGCGAAATTTTCATAGAATTCTCGAGTGTTTAACATTCGAGGACGAACGTTCCAAAAGGAGGGAAGAATGTTGCACCTTGAAAATTTCCCGTTAACGTACAGTGAATAGGATAACGAAGGGCATGACGTATACAATGTTTTGATAAGTAAGAAATAGCATATGATGATCCTAATAAAATTTTTAAAGACATTTGAGGTAAGGGAAGAAGGTTGTCAAGGAAAGCAAGGGATATGTTGTGTGTTGGGTAAGATTTATGAGTGACAAGTTAATGATGGCTTAATGATGTTTCAGAGAAGAGTCATAATTTCCCTTAGATTTGTATTGAGGTGTTAAACAAGTGTCAAAAAGGTTCCATAAGGATTGGAGGTCAAACGAGTCAACGAGAACGAACTTTGGAAAGCTGGGCATTATACGGCCAAACATACTGGCCGTATAAAACATACGGGCTGTATGTTCAACCGTATGGTCTTCCCAGAATGAGGGTCTTCACTTGACCAAACATACGGTCCAGACATACGGTCAGTATAAAATGTACGGACCGTATGTTGGTCCGTATGTTCGTGCCGGATCAGATCAGATTTTAAAAATGATATAAGGACCCTCTCTCTCATTCAATTCATTTCATTTCTCCTCTCCACACTTCAATAACACTCTAAAATCCTCTCCACTCTTCATCCACAAGAGCCTAAGAGAAATCTATGATCAACTTCATCAAACTAACAAATCAAGTGTAAGAAACTCATTGAAGTTCATCTAAGCCAAGAAATTCCAATGCAAGTGAACTAGGGTTTTGGTGCAAGAAGAATAATTTCACTCAAGTCTTATTCTTCCATTATCTAAGGTGAGTTTTATGGTATTTCCATGTTGTTTGAGGTATTGAAAAGTTGAAACACTTGGATCGTAGAAGGAAATAGGAGGGTCATGAATGTAAGAATAGTGACATCTTGAGTAGTAGTTTGGAATGAGTCATGAATATTGATATGTTGTGATTGTAAGTATGTTATGAATGACATTTAGAACATGGGATAAGTATTATATGTCAGAAAAAGTAATAGTGAACTATGACCATGATTATGGAGAAGTTGAAGTGAAATTAAGAGATATGGATAATGTAGATGAATGATGATTGTTTCCTATAATATTGTGAATGTTGTTATGGATGTTTGGGAGATGATATGTAATATGAGGAAAGTTGTATAAACAAAGGAAATGCATCCCAATTTTCAGTAAGCACGTTCTTATAATCGATTAGCTAATGTTAATGTGAATTCTCTTGAAGGTAGAAACGTGAGCATTGAAGAAGAGCAATCAAGCGATAGAATTGTTAAACTAAAGAGGTATGTAAGGCTAGTCCCATCTTTCTAAGGCATGACTCCAGGGCATGAATTTTCCTACATTTTCATGACTTTCCTACACATCGGAAACTATGAGTCTATGGTTATAAAGAGCTTTTCATAAGATAAAGAAAAGAGATACGATGTGAATATGATGAAACAAAGGGGGAAGATGGGTTCTGATGATGATTTCTTGAAATGAGTTCTAGACTTCCTAAATGGAAATTGATGATGAAATTGACTAGTATAACCATAGAATTTGATGAATTCATTGTTGATAGACCTAGATCTTAAATTATTAGTGATTAATTTGAGGATTAAAAGTTATGGTTCATACCCAAATTTGGGGTTTCACTTACATTCCGAATTTGGCTTAATCTTAAGTTAATCTAGAAATTGATTAGTGGATTTTGATTTTGTAGAGCATGAATCACCTATTATACTTTTGAATTGCCTATTATACCCTTGTTGGTCCGTTTCCCCATTTTCCATAACTAGAATTTAACCTAAATTAGAAGTATAGCAATATGGGTATTGTTCTTCTTGATTTCTAATGTAGAATTCAAATATGGTTAGACTTTGAGTATTTTGAGGCGCAAAGAAAGGGCAAGGCTAAGGTTGACGGTTCGTAGATCTTGTTCGGTGCTCCAGGTAGGTTACGGCTTACCTTTTTAGTTAGACTTTGGTTAGCGAATCATATGTAGAGTTAGTGATTGTTGGAGAAATCATGTACGCCTTCGGGTATGAAGTTGGGATGGATCCCTAGGTTGGTGCTGCTATTTGATTATGGTATGTTGCCTTGTTGTGATTTATTGGCATATTTCTACGTGTGTGATATCAGATTAGATGCTTAGTCATCTTATCATGATTGAGATATGGCTATCCCTCACTTATTGGTACTATTTGGATAGAGAAAAGAATTTGACTTGTTATTGATATCAAGAGAGGTGTCCATGTATGGCACGATTGATTTGATATGTTGTCATCATTCATTGACATTATGTATTTTACTCAATGTCATCTTTTATGATACCATGAATGAATACTTAGTGACTCATTCATGGTTTTGAACCCGTATCTCTCAGTTATTGGTTATTGACTTGTGAAGGGAAGGAATTGACATTGATCGTGATACTGGGATATGTGTCCATGTGTGGCACAATTGTCATTGATATACTCTTGTTGGCATTGATATCATGCATGCATTCATACACAAATATTTTGATCGGGTTACACGCCGCAACACACACATATATATACATATACATATATTGGATCGGGTTGCACGTTCCGCAAAACTTACTTTGATCAAGTTGCACGTACCGTAACACTAACTGGGATCGAGTTTCACATTCCGCAATACTGACTTGGATCGGGCAATGCGCCGCAACAAGTACATGGACTTTGCAGGTCCCCTATGGGTCTTGATTGTCGAGGCAACGATATATTTCCGCTTGAAGCATGTGTGTATCATTGCATTGCATTCATATTTCATTCACTCAATGGAATGAAATTAAGTGAGATATCCGGATGGTCATTAGTGACTTGCGGGTATGTTCAGTTCATTTCCCAATGCATTAGAGTGTGTTTGTGGACTGGGTTGAAAGTTAGTTTTGGGGTATTGGGGGTTGACTTGGTCAATCAGATCCCCATTAGGAAATCTAAGACCATGAGTGAGTTCGTAGCGCGCTTTTATATGTGTTTGCATGTTTGTTTTGTATCTGTGGGGCCTCGAGTGATAATCGGATTTTGGGTTGAGAATGGTCAAAACAATTAACTTTATGGTGACTTGTGACTGGTGTCCGCGGCAGCGGTATCGCCATGGCGATGGTCCTGCCGCTATAGTGGCTTAGTATAATGTGGGGTGACCGCCATAGTGGTCATGTCACCGCGGCAGCAGTTACGCCATAACGGACTGCAGACCGCTGTAGCGGTCGACGGGGACTTAAATGCCTTAAATCCTTTTTAAAACCCTATGACTCCTCATTCATTACTCGCGGTTCTAGAGCTATTTTAAGAGAAAAACAAGAGATTCCGAGGCAATTCCTCATTGGGGTAAGTTCATCTAACCCGATTCTTCATTTATGATTCATAATCCACCTTAGAAAATCCCTAATTCATGTTAGAGTCTTCCAATAACATAAGGATTAAAGTGGGGTTTTGGGGTTTCTATCTTGAATAAACTTTTGATTGGCAAACCTTGATTTGTTGATGTAATAAGGTTATATTAGAATGGAATTGATGGGTAATAGCTATGTAAACATGAATCCTTCATTATTAGTAACCAATTTATGAATTTGAGAATTAGGGTTCATACCCAAAATTGGGGATTTCACTTTAAATACGAATTTAGCTTAATATTGAGTTGTTTTAGGAATTGATTAGTGGTTTTGATCACTCAGGCATGAATTTCAAGTTTCACTTTTGAATTTCCCATTTTGCCCTAGAGGGCCCGTTTTCCCAAATTCCATAGGCTTAAATTGACCAAATTAAAAGCCTAACAATATGGGTATTGTTTTTCTTGATTTCTAATCTAGATTATTTTATAAATATACCTTGTGTATTTGGAGGATTTAAGGAAGGGCAAGGTACTCGCGTGATTTGTTTGGGATTCCTGTTCAGCACTCCAGGTAGGTTATGGCTTACCTTTTTAGTTAGACTCCGATTAGCGACTCGTATGTAGTATTAGGGAATTATTGGAGACATCATGTTAACCTTCGGGTATGAAGTTTGGGGTGGAATTCTTAGGTTGGTACTGTTGTGTGACTTGTGTGTCCAGGCTCGTGGCTTGTAGAATTCCTAGGTTATGCTTTGCTTTTCTTATGTGAATTGGTGGTTTCTGAGTATTATGGGACAGTGATAGATGGAACGGATTAATGCGATACTTGTACTATGATGGTTGTCCTTATATGAATTGACTGGAATCCATATGCTATTTATATATTCTTATTGCATGAGATACTTTCTCATATCCATAATATATCTGTCTTGATCTTGATATTGGGAGATGGTGATGATGGAGGTAAGTAGGATTCATGCGACATTACTATATTTGCGTAGCCATCTCTATGTTGTGTGATACGAAATGGTTAGCAATGATATTGGATGGAGGAGTCATTCTAGGTTGTGTGATACGGAATGACGGTACATGGACTTAGCGGTCCCCTATGGGTCATGACTGTCGAGAGGTGGACATCGTCCCCCCGGAGCATGACTGTATCATTGCATTACATTCCATTTCCATACACATTATATGTTCTTATTGTCGTTTGGATTGATATTAATCTTCTGTGATTATTGTTTTATGTTTGGATTCGTAAAATATTTGAGACATCGTCTGGTAATTGATTGTATTATTTGGACTTGTTGAGTTGTATCTGTCTATGAGCATGATTATCTTCCATTTCCCTTTTTGCATGCGTGATCTAACTGTTGTCGGCCTATGATGCTTACTCAGTACCGTCTTTTGTACTGATGCTACCTTGTTGTACTACTTTTATGAGTGCCGCTGTTGGAGAGACTTCCATCCCTTTTGACTGATCTTGAGGCGTGATTTACTAGTATCCAGGGTGAGCACTTGGAGGATCTGCAGCTCGTCCGGCTACTCTTTCATTACTTGTCTTATTTCTATCCTTGAGACAATATTTATCTATGAGACTATGTATTCAGAGTTACTATGTATTCAAACTTCATCTATGTAGTAGCTCTTGTACGATTTAGACCAGATTCATTTAGGCATGTATTATTCCACACTTATTATTACTTTTATGTCAGACATATTTATTTTATGGTTGGGAGTTCATTTCATTTATTTGATAGGGTGTTGGTTAAAGGACGGGTTCGCCTACAGAGGTGGAAAAATGGTAGGTGCCCGCACTTTTCCCGAGTTGAGGTGTGAAAAGTTGATATTAGAGCCCTTGGTTACCCAATCTATAAGTACAGGAGCAAGTCTATTAGAGTCTTGCGGATCGGTACGAAGAGTTCCGTACTTATCTGCGAGAGGCTATACGACTTTAGGAAATTTTGCTTCGTGCTACTTTATTCTAATTGGTATCTGGAATTTTAAAATTCATAACTGATTCAAATTATGTTCTCTCATAGATGGTGAGGACTCCAGCTACGATAGCGAGGAATGAGGTACCAAAGTCCGCTGGGGCAGGCATTGTAGGGCGAGGAGCAGCGACAGGCCGCGGTCGAGCCTGGGGCTATGGAGCCGCACCAGCTAGGGGTGGAGCACCTATCGCCTGATAGAGGAGAGCATGCTCAGCCTCTCTAGAGCAGCAGCCGGAGGCAGTACCGGCAGTCGGGAGTTGTACACTAGCTCAGACTCACCCTGACACTTTGTCTGACCTCATGTTTTAGGATATCATGCCCCGAGTACTTCTTCATCTGGACGGCCAGCATGTTGTAGGGGGTGCCTCTACTTTAGGTGGTGGTTTTCAGACTCGAGTGGGGGTACGAACTCCCGAGCAGGGATAGACCACGGGTATATATCCTGTTGCAGCCATGGCCCCGCATATTGGTGTTGTTCATATTTCTGAGGGTGCTCCTAGGCCCGTTACTGCATAGACTATGATTGTTGGTGATCCGGATCTAGTTGGGAGGTTTATGAAGATGACGCCGCCCAAGTCCTTTTGGCTTACATACCTAGGATGCTTATGAGTTCCTTGTGGAGATGCATGAGTGTCTCTACAAGATGGGTATAGTTGCGATTCATGGCATCGACTACGTATCATTCTAGTTTCGCGGCGACACAAAGACTTGGTAAAGAGCATTCATTGATAGCAGGCCAGTGGGTGCGCCCCCTCTTTTTTGGACTCAGTTCCATCAGACCTTCTTGGAAAAGTACATGTCGCGTACTTTGAGGGATGCACGCAGGGATGAGTTTCTCCATTTGCGATAGCGTGGGTTGTCTATTTCTGAGTATGAGGCTAGATTTATGTTCCTAGCCCGATATGCTACCCAAATAATTCTCTCAGAGGAAGAGAGGGTCTGTAGAGTTGAGAATGGACTTGTGTACCCGATTCATATTGCTTGTCTTCAGTAGATGACCATAGGGTCTTCTTTCTAGGCTATTATTCATTATGTCGTCGGCGTTGAGTCTGCTAAGGCTTGATCTTTAAGAGAGGTTAATGAGAAGAAGCCACACCATTATGGTAGTTTTAGTAGATCCAGTTGCAGGGGTGGGGACAGTCATCCAGGCCCTATCAGTCAACCCACAGCCGCCCTGTCCAGTCAGCACTACAGGCTTCTTCGAGTGGTCCTATTAGACCCAGTGGCTATGGAGCTGGGCTGTCTTATAGTGGATTTTACTCCCATACAGTCGACCGTGCCGGTCCCCCCAGTTCATCAGCTTCCGTGCATCGACCTCTAGCTCCTAGAGCATGCTATGTGTATGGCGACTCCACTCACTTTATGAGAGATTTTTCAAAGTTAGTGCAGAGTGGATCCCAACAGGGTTCCAAGTTCCAAATTTTGAGGGCCCTAGTACCTTCTAGTGACAGAGAAGGCTCATTATTTAGAGGCGGTGCTCTGTCAGGCTACAGTGGCTCTTATCAGACTAGAAGTGGACGCGAGTTAGGTAGAAGTGGTCCACAGGCTTCTAGAGGTGGCCGGGTGGCGGTCTTTGCTATTCCTTCCCAGGTAGGCCCGAGGCAGAGGCCTCTGATGCGGTGATCTCAGGTAATATTTCTGTTCGACATCAACCTGCTTCGGTATTATTTGATCTGGAGTCTACTTATTCCTATGTGTCTGTCTCTTATGCTGTTGATTGGGATTTGTGTTGTGATCGTATGGGTGTTCCTATCCATGTATCTACTTCGGTAAGAGATTTTGTTATTGTTGATCGAGTCTTTAGGTCTTGTTTAATTACTTTCATGGGGTATGGTACTTGGGTACACCTGATGGTATTGTGTATGGTAGACTTTGATATTATCTTGGGTATGATATGGTTGTCACCATATCATGCGATCTTGGACTATCATGCCAAGACAGTCATATTAGGTATGCTTGGGATTTCTAGATTAGAGTTGAGGGGTACTTCGAGTCCTGCCCCGAAGAAGATCATTTCCTACGTCCATGCGAAGAAGTTAGTAGCCCAGGGGTGTTTGACTTATTTAGCCCATGTTCGCGATATTAGTGTTGATTCTCTTCCACTTGAGTCTGTTCCTATTGTGAGTGAGTTTTCCAATGTCTTCCCTTTTAATTTACTGGGTATGTCGCCCGACCGTGACATTAATTTCTATATCGACTTGGAGCTGGGCACACGTCCTATTTCCATTCCTCCTTATAGGATGGCGCCCGCTAAGTTGAGGGAGGTAAAGGAGTAGTTGCAAGATC
This sequence comes from Lycium barbarum, assembly GCF_019175385.1. Taxonomy (NCBI): domain Eukaryota; kingdom Viridiplantae; phylum Streptophyta; class Magnoliopsida; order Solanales; family Solanaceae; genus Lycium; species Lycium barbarum. The sequence goes on along the minus strand of NC_083338.1, from coordinate 101,949,180 downwards.
TATTGACTAAGGCATTTATTAGAATGAGTGTTTCTCCTTGAGGCGCTCCTGTTTTATTTGTAAAGAAAAAGGACGGTACTATGAGGCTATGCATTGATTATCGACAGTGGAATAAGGTCACTATTCATAAAGAGTATCCCATTCCTCGTATTGATGACCTGTTCGACCAGCTTCAGGGTGCTTCAGTATTTTGAGGATTGATTTGAGGTTAGACTACCATCAAGTGAAGATTTGGGCCCAGGATGTTTCGAAGACGGCCTTCCGGACTCGTTATAGTCACTATGAGTTCCTTGTGATGTCTTTTGAGCTTACGAATGCCCCAACTTCATTTATGACTTTGATCAATGGCATTTTCAAACCATATCTTGATTCTTTTGTGATTGTATTCGTTGATGATATCTTGGTTTATTCCCAGAGTAGAGAGGAGCATGGGTGCCATTTAAGGATGTTCTTGGGTTGTTGAGGGAGAAGAGGCTTTATGCCAAGTTTTTGAAGTATGAGTTCTGGCTTGAGTCCGTGGCATTCTTGGGCCACGTTGTGTCTAAGCATGGGATCATGGTTGATCCTAAGAAGATTAAGACCGTTAGAGATTGGGTGAGGCCCATTACTATGACCGAGATCCGTAGCTTCGTGGGATTAGCCAGCTATTACTGTCAATTTGTGCAGGGTTCGCTTCCGTTGTTTCTTCATTGACCAGATTGACTCAGAAGGATGTTCCCTTCCAGTGGTCTGATGATTGTGAGGAGAGCTTCCAAAAGCTCAAGACCCTTTTGACTTTAGCTCGATTCTAGCATTACACTTGGAGGGTAAGGATTTCTCAATCTATTGTGATGCATCCCGCGTGGGTTTGGGTGTTGTCTTAATGCAGGAGGGTTGTGTCATAGCTTATGCTTCCTGTTAGTTGAAGATCCATGAGAGGAACTACCCTACCTATGATTTGGAGTTGCTAGCTGTGGTCTTCTCTTTGATGATCTGGAGGCTTTACTTGTATGGCGTCCATTGTGAGGTTTTCACCAACCACATTAGACTTCAGTACGTGTTTACGCAGAGAGATCTTAATTCCAGGCAGCGCCGATGGATGGAGCTCTTGAAAGACTGTGATATCTATATTCTTTATCATCCAGGGAAAGCCAATGTTGTTTCTAATGCCTTGAGTCGCAAGTCCATAAGTATGGGGAGTTTAACCCATTTGGTTGTTTTCAAGAGTCCATTGGCCATGGAGGTTTAGACGATGGCCAACAATTTCGTTCATCTTGATATTTCAATTCCAGGAAGAGTCTTAGCTTGTGTTGAGGTGAGATCATCTCTATTAGAGCAGATCATGACTCATCAGCTATAGGATGCTCAGTTGTGTAAGATTTAAGGTAAGATTCTGACGGGTGAGGCCAAGAAGGCCATTCTTGATAGTGAGGGGATCCTGAGGATCAAGGTACGCGTGTGCGTCCCACGTGTTGGTAATTTGATTCATTTGATCTTGACTGAGGCCCATAGTTTGAGGTAGTCCATTCATCAGGCTGCCACAAAGATGTATCGTGATTTGAGACAACATTACTGGTGGGGTAGGATGAAGAGAGATATTGCAGATTTTGTGTCTAAGTGTAGGACTTATCAACAAGTGAAGTATAAGCATCAGAGACCTGTTGGTGTGCTCCTAAGAATGCCCATTACCGAGTAGAAGTGGGTGAGGATTGCCATGGATTTCATTGTGGGTCTTCCGAAGACCCTGGGCATGTTTGATTCTGTGTGGGTTATTTTTTACCGATTGACCAAGTTCGCTAATTTCATTCCAGTTCAGGTCACTTATACTGCGGAGAGGCTAGTCAAGATTTATGTTCGTTATATTGTGCGATTGCACAGGGTCCCTATTTCCATTATTTCGGATCGAGGTCCCCAGTTTACTTCCAATTTTTGGAAGGCTTTTCAGACAGAGTTAGGTACTCAGTTGGACCTGAGTACAACTTTTTATCCCCATACTGATGGTCAGTCCGAGAGGACTATTCAAGTACTCGAGGATATGTTGGGAGCATGCGTCATTAATTTTGGTGGTCATTGGGACTAGTTATAGCCCCTAGCGGAGTTTGCGTACAATAATAGCTACCATTCAAGTATTGATATGGCACCGTTCGAGGCGTTTTTTGGTAGGAGGTGCCACTCTCCCATTGGGTGGCTTGATGCATTTGAGGTTCGCCCGTGGGGCACAAATTTGTTGAGAGAGTCCGTGGACAGGGTGAAGCTTATTTAGGAAAAGCTTCTAGCATCTCAGAGTCGACAGAAGATGTATGCAGGCCGGAAGGTTTGGGATTTAGAGTTTGGGGTGGGTGAGCAGGTGCTTCTTAAGATCTCACCTATGAAGGGTGTTATGCGATTTATCAAGAGGGGAAAGTTGAGCCCGAGGTACCTTCGCCCATTTGAGGTTCTCCGTAAAGTTGGTGTTGTTTCTTATGACTTGGCCTTGCCATCAGTCCTGTCCGGTGGTCATCTGGCCTTTCATGTGTCTATGTTGAAGAAGTACCATTCTGATGGTACTTACATTGTCCGTTCGGATTCATTGTTGCTCAATAAGAATATGACCTACAAGGAGGAGCCGATAGCTATCTTGGATAGGCAGGTTAAAAAGTTGAGGTCCGGGGAAACTGCTTCTGTGGAGGCTACTTGGGAGACCGAGTCTGATATGGGTGAGAGATATCCCCAGTTATTCGCTGATTCAGGTACTTTTTCCCCGTTTCACTTCCTTGTCATTCGAGGACGAGCGATTGTTTAATTGGTTTATGATGTAACGACCTATTTGCCCGTTACGGTACTTTTGACCTTGTTGACCTTTTTTCGAGCTTCATTAGTTTATATTAGACTTGCAGGGATGGGTTGTACGATTTTCGAGCTCATCGGTTGAATATTAGTTTGGTTTTTGTGATAATAAGTCTTAAAGCGAAAAATGTTTGACCCAAAGTTGAATTTTGGGTAAACGATTCTTTTTCAGAAATCCGTCAATTCCGAGAGGTCCGGAGTGTCATTAGTGACTTGCGGATGTGTTCGGTTCATTTGCCAATGCATTAAAGTGTGTTTTGGGACTGGGGTTGGAAAGTTGATTTTGGGACATTGGGGGTTGACTTGGTCAACGAGACCCCCGTTGGGAAATTCGAGGCTACGAGTGAGTTCGTAGTGTGTTTTTATGTGTATTTGCAAGTTTGTTTTTTATTTGTGCAGCCTCGGGTGATTGTTGGATTTCGGGTTGAGAATGGTCTAAACCAATAACTTTATGGTGACTGGTGTCCGCTGCAGCGACAGCAGTACTGCGGCAGCGGTATCGCCCAAGCGATGGCCCTACCGCTATAGCGGCTTAGTGTAATGTGTGGTGACCGCCGTAGCGGACTACAGACCGCTATAGCGTTCGATGGGAACATAAATGCCTTAAATCCTTTTTAAAACCCTATCACTCCTCATTCGTTACTCTCGGTTCTAGAGCTATTTTTAGAGCAAAACAAGATATTTTAAGGCAATTCTTCATTTGGGTAAGATCATCAAACCCTATTCTTCATTTATGATTCATAATCCACCTTAGAAACTCCCTAATTCATTCTAATTTCTTCCAATAACATCAGGATTAAAGAGGGTTTTTGGGGTTTATTTCTTGAATGAACTTTTGATTATCAAATCTTGGTTTGTTGATGGAATAAGATTATATTAGTATGGAATTGAAGGGTAATAGCTATATAAAAATGAATCCTTTATTACTAGTAACCAATTTGTGAATTTGAGAGTTAGGGTTCATACCAAATATTGGAGGTTTCACTTTAAATATGAATTTAGCTTAATATTGAGTTGTTTTAGGAATCGATTAGTGGATTTTGATCACGTAGACTTGAATTGCATGTTTCACTTTCGAATTTCCCATTTTTCCCTTGTGGGTCCATTTTCTAAAATTCCATAGACTTAAATTGACCAAATTAAAAGCCTAGGAATATGGGTGTTGTTCTTCATGATTTCTAATCTAAATTAAGTTATAAATATACCTTAAGTATTTGGAGGCTTTAAGGAAGGGCAAGGCGCTCACGTGATTTGTTTGGGATTCCTGTTCAGCACTCCAGATAAGTTATGGCTTACCTTTTTTGTTAGACTCCGGTTAGCGACTCATATGTAGTACTAGGGAATTGTTGGAGACATCATGTGAACTTTCGGTTATGAAGTTTGGGATGGAATTCTTAGGTCGGTACTGTTGTATGACCTGTGCGTTCGGGCTCGTGGCCTGTAGAATCCCTAGGTTTATGCTTGGCTTTTCTTATGTAAATTGGTGGTTTCTATGTATTATGGGAGACTGGTTGGAAGGAACGGATTCATGTGATACTTGTACTATGATGGATGTCCTTATCTGAATTGACTGGAATCCATATGTTATTTATGATATTCTCATTGCATTACATACTTTCTCATATCTATGATATATATGTCTTGGTCTTGATATTGGGAGATGGTTATGAAGGAGGTAAGTATGATTCATGCGACATTACTATATTTGCATAGCCATCTCTATGAAGTGTGATACAGAGTGGTTAGCAATGATATTCGATAGAGGAGTCATTATAGGCTCTGTGATACGGAATGACGGTACATGTACTTAGCGGTCCCCCATGGGTCATGACTGTCGAGAGGTGGACATCGTCCCCACGGGGCATGACTGTATCATTGCATTGCATTCCATTTGCATACACATTATATGTTCTTATTTTCATTTGGATTAATATTGCTCTTCGGTGATATTTGAGTTATTGGGTGATTATTAGTTTATGTTTGGATTCGTTATTTGAGACATCGTTTGGTAGTTGATTGTACTATTTGGACTTGTTGACTTGTATCTATCTGTGAGCATGATTATCTTTCCATTTCCTTGTATGCATATGTGATCTAACTGTTGTCGGCCTGTGATGCTTACTCTGTACCATGTTTTGTACTGATGCTACCTTGTTGCACTCTTTTTATGAGTGCAGAGTACGGTGTTGGAGAGACTTCCACCCCTCGTGACTGATCCTGAGGCCTGATTCACTAGCATCTAGGGTGAGCACTTGGAGGATCTGCAGCCCGGATGGCTACTCTTTTATTACTTGTCTTATTTCTATCCTTGAGACAATATTTATCTATGAGACTCTGTATTCAGACTTACTATGTATTCAAACTTCATCTATGTAGTAGCTCTTGTACGACTTAGACCAGATTCATTTGGGCATGTATGATTCAGCACTTATTATTACTTTTATGTCAGACTTATTTATATTATGGTTGGGAGTTTATTTCATTTACTTTTTTGGGTATTGGTTAAGGGACGGATTTGCCTACCGAGGTGGGAAAATTATAGGTGCCCGCACGTTTCCCGATATGGGTTTATTTCTTATAAGTTTTATTACTTTATGTAGGAAAATAAATGGAGTATATCTCTTGTATAACATCATAGGTATATAAAAAGGATTTTCTATTGTTACCCATTTATTAATCCATTAAAGCTCATTTAAGTCAACTATATTTATACCAAAGCCAACTTATCTCAAATTTGGTGCAAGTGTATCTCTTTTGGTTTTTACGCCTTGAGTTTTGGCCCAAACATGTTTGAAATTCCTTTAAGTATTTTTACAAGAATTACAAATCCCAAGCCAGTTTGTAGAAAGCGTCATTTAAACTTGTGAAAATCTGAGTTTTGCCTTAAGTTATATTCCATTCAGTCCAAGTCCCTTTACAGATCTAAAGACGTTTTTGAGTCCAAATTGTTCAAGTCTTTTACAAGGGACAATCCATTTTTAAATCAAGTGGGCTTGCGGCCCAAAACATTTTTGTTCCTTTTCCAGATTATTACCAAGGGCATGAGGCCCAAATCACTTAACTTTTTTACCCAAAAACCATTTAAGCTTAACTAGCCTCATTATTAATTCCAGTTTTACACTTGAAGAGATTCATATAAAACCAAGTTTGAAAATCATCTGAGGTGCTTCCTAGCAACTAAGCGTGTTTCTTATATTCTAATCATATAAGGGTTTCAATAATTACAAGTGTGTTTACATATATATAAAAATTATACAAGTATATGCATGAAAGTAAAGAAAAGGTTAGGTTGGTGGGCCTACCTAAGCCCACAAATTGCCATTTTCACCCATGGTTGGGCCTTAAAATATCTCCATTTCTAACCAGACTCGATCAAAGAAGGAGGTTTGGGCCTCAGCCCAACAGGTTTTTCCAGTAGAAGAAGACGATCCAAATGGAAATCCCATGCAAGACAAAGAGGGGAAAGGGGAATACCGGTTAGAAGTACCGTGTTTTGTACTGATGCTACATTGTTGTACTCTTTTTATGAGTGTAGAGTACGTTGTTGAAGAGACTTCCACCCCGCGTGACTGAACCCGAAGCCCGATTCATTAGCATCCAGGGTGAGCAGTTGGAGGATCTGCAGCCCGGATGGCTACTCTTTCATTACTTGTCTTATTTCTATCCTTGAGATAGTATTATCTATGAGATATGTATTCAGACATCATCTATGTAGTAGCTTCTGTACGACTTAGACCAGATTTATTTGGGCATGTATTATTTCGCACTTTTTATAACTTTTATGTCAGACTTATTATATTATTGTTGGGAGTTGATTTCATTTAATTATTTTGGGTGTTGTTTAAGGGACAGGTGTCACGACCCGACTACGGGACATGATGGGTACCTGGGTCTAACCACCGAGCACTGCCATACCATTACTCATCACACACATCAAGCATTCATTCATTAATCTTATACTCAAATCATAAGAAAACCATTTTTTTTTCACTTGTAACGTATTTACTTTACATACATAAGCCTTTCGGCTATCAAAATCAAAATGGTGCATATACATACGAGGAGGAACCGTGAAACAATAATACCCACACATACGTATCTACGAGCCTCTACTAGAGTACTAGACATATAGACGGGACAGGACCCCGTCATGCCCAAACATATATATACATCAAAAGAATAAGTCAATGGAACCTCCGAAATAATGGGGTGCTCTCAAAGTCTGCTAGTAGCTCCTACGAGTCTGGATCACCTCCCTGTCTACCTGTGGGCATGAACACAGCGCCCAAAGAAAACGGACGTCAGTACAAATATTGTACTGAGTATGTAAGGTATGAATGAAATGAACATAATGGAGAAATCATAAGGCATAGGATGATGATATAACCTGCGTAACTTTTAAATGTTGATACATTTTGTACATATATCATACATAAGCATATTATATGTATTACCATAGCTCATGCATCATCGTATCATGTATATATATATGTTTAATCATCGTTAACCCGCGTCCGAGTAACCATCATATGGCGCCCACTAGTGGTGATCATGTCTGGCCTTCTAGGCGCGGTGGAATCATAAGCATCCCACCTTAGCAGTGACATGTCTGGCCATTTGGGCACGGTGGAATCACAAGCAGCCCGCCTTCGCGGTGACATGTCTGACCATTTAGGCATGGTGGAATTATATCATCGTGCATATCATAGACTTATCATTATTATACATCTCATAGGCATATCATGACCTTATCATAACTTAGCATCATTATACATTTATCATCAAAACATACACTAGAACTTGAAGGCAACTGTGGCTATGTCGGGGTGACATAAGGTCGTAAACCCCCGATTACATTATGGAGTGATCATAATCGTCATATTTCACCTTGGAGGGACTAACATTTTAAGGTGAGTGCACACAAGGAAAAGCATCATTGGAACTATACTTAGGGTCATTAGATTGTAGAAACATCATATCGCCTCAAGGGATGCTTAGAACCAAGAAATGGAGTGATAGGAAATGATGGGTTTCAACTACGCATTAAATAAATATTCTGGTCCTGTCATCCGCTACGGTGGTTGGACGTTTGCTGCAGTGGGCTCGCCATAGCGAGGCTCAGCTGCTACGGTGGCCAGCCTCTAACTCACATAGTGGCTATACCGGCAATCCATCCGCTATCGCGAGTCCGCCACAACGGATGGCCATCCGCTGTGACAACTCGCCATGAATTCCTCACATCTGCTACGGTGGCAAGTCCCTTGCAATAGCGGGACCGCTACCGGGAGTCTGGTGCCGCTACAATGGATAGCAGACACCAGACACCAGAAAATTCCTGGTTTTTCACAAGTTTCAACTTGAAATCTGATAATCACCTGAGGCCCCGTAGATACAAAAGAAACATGTATACATACATACAAATGAGCTACGAACTCACCCGTAGCCTCGAAATTTCAAACAGAGGTCTAATTGACCAACACAATCACCAATGGCCAAAGACCAACTTTCCAACTAATAGCCCAAAATGCTCCCAAGTGCCTTGGGAACCGAACTGCACATCCCACCAAGTCTCAATTGACTATTCGGAACTTTCAGAATCTAAGAAAGTTCGAAAAAGATCCGTTCACCAACTTTGTCAAATATTTTTCGCTTAAAGGCTCAAATTCTAAATAGTCTCACTAAAACTCACCCGATGACCTCGGAAACCGTCCGATCCATCCCCGTGGGTCAAAATCGTACTAATAGGGTTCAAGGAATGGTCAACGAGGGCAAAAGGGTCAAAAACACTTTAACGACCAAATGGGTCGTTATATCAGATACCAATTAAACAATCGTTTGTCCTCAAATGAAGAAAGAGAGTATGAAAGTTGATGGTAACCAAGGAATCATTATCATAACAACACTGAAGCCCCCATGGTACGAAGTACGTCACAATCACTACCCTCTCACCTTATCAGTGAAACTTCCTCTAACTTATCTAAAAGACCCAATTTCCATATTCCCACACTCGAAATGCTCTCACAACTGATCCCCGAATAAAAGAACTGCTTTGCTGGAATTCTCTGATTCGCTATAACCATATCTCCGTACTCGATCAATAAGTCCCACAAATATCCCTCAAATCAACATGAACTTTTAGATGTAGACACAATCATAGGCCATCTGAACTGGTGAAATACTCTGATCCCGCTAACATTTTTTTACCCCCTCTACAGCCGATCCTCGCACCGCAATTTCTTAGAAACACATAAACACAAGCACGAAGCCATGACTTACTCTTTCCAAAAAAGAATTCTTGCTTTATCAGAGCAACTCTAAGCAATTCCATCAAACTGATCTTACTCATAGCCATCTTCGCTAGTTCCAAGTCTTTTTAAACTTTCAAATCACAATACAGGAAGTATACCACTGAATATCTTGCTGACCCAAGTCCATAGGAAACTATCTGATCACTCTAAAGACCTCTCGCAACCATAGTACCTCCTCAAATCCTTACCAAGTATCAACGAAACCATTATATCTGTCTGAATAGCTGCTCCCAGTAAAATACCATCAAGTCCACTCACAAACTCTAATAAAGCTCGGTAGACCTGTCATACTTCAAATCTGAACTGAACTCATCGAATCTGTGAAGGTGATTTACTGGAAACCCATGAGTCCTCCAGGAAATATAAACATGGTACATCAAGCTCTAATCGAACAATTCTAACCAGGAATGAATGCCTAACCCCTTAATACTACTAATAGTCACTGGAACTTACTCCAACTTTCCGAAACCAATCACAGTCCTACCACACATATGTGGAGACAACTATAATCTATTCCTCATGCATAATCAATCATTCCCGTCAGCCTCGAGTCCAAAAGCTGAGTTCTATCCAAGTTGTCAAATGAGTAACGAAGAACTTTACCTTATGAATGCAACCTTCGAGTTTCTCTGTCACACCCCAACCTTGAGGGGTGTGGCCGACACCCGGCACCCAAAGGCCGGAGCGAATCAATTGTAATATCTGAACTCTACAACATAAACTGTGGGCCGGCAAGGTTGTTGAATAACAATAATAAAGATAAAACACAACAGCCTGTAAGCAGAAAAGACCCAACAACACATATATGCATATCTAAGGCCGACAAGGCCATAACCATGAAAGACTACTAGTCAGAAGGCCAGCAAGGCCAAACATAACACTTGTACACTGACTAATAGTCTATAAGCCTCTAAGAGTACCTAAATGCGTCAACTGGTCGGGACCGGACCCCGACACACCCATAAACATATATGTATGTATACATGCATGTCTCCTGCTAAATGACTTTGACCAAAAACTCTGGAGAAATGGAGTGCGCCAATCACTGCTGGACTCTAGCACCCTACTGGGGAGGCACACCAATCTACCTATGGGTATGATCACAGCACACAAAAATGGGCATCAGTACGAAAGATATACCGAGTATGTAAGGCGGTAAGCATAAACATAACACAAGCATAAGAGATACAGATAATATGGGAAGAGATGTAGAGACAACCTGAAACTCTGAACGAGGCCACTGAGGGCGACCATAACCATGACATAACTATAAATGCATGCTCATAGAATCATCCCTCACTGTGGAGGCGCATCATATCATATAATAATAAATCCCTTTGTGGGGTGAGATCATCATCATAACAACATCTCTACTCAACTAATCAGTGATAATGCAGAGCTACGTGCCTAGCTGGCCTCCTACAACACAGCTCGGTAAAGAAAGAAATACATCTAGGTGAAAAACTACGTGCCTACTCGACTGCATACAACACAACTCGGTCAAAAAAGAAATTTGTCTATATATATGCAATGAAAGACTGACCTCAGAGGATACATCATAGAAACAGTCGGAGTGACCTATTGTCGTTGTGCTCCAACTATTATTATTGTTGCTATGTTCTTTATCTTTTCAATTCAAGAAACAACACATATGGAGAATAGGAGATATACTCCAATAAGGATTATATAAGTGATAAAGATCGGCTCAACTGAATAAAATACCTTTAGCTCAACTTCAACATGAAGAATAACATAGTGAACAACCTTTTTCCAATTGACAAGAAAGATATGAGGTACGGGAAAGTACTACAACACAAGCCATATAAAAATCAAGGAAACAACCTTCACCATTAGGGAGTGAAATCAACTCAACTTTAATAGGGAAAGTACCACGATGAACATTATACTTCTCTCGGTAAACAGGAAGGATAAAAAATGTGATAAAGTATTTCAATGTGAACTATTCATGAGAAAAATAAGGTTAATCATTTTGGAATACCCTCGATATATGTTTAACGGAAGACCTTTCAAATGATAACAAAATAGACTATGGAAGCCTGGAGAGTTCTTTTATGCAAGTCATTTAGGAAGTAGAAATTAGCTCTTTCATTCTCGGATATCATCAACACAAGTTAACCGGATAACATTTCAAAAAAACGCATATGAATTCTAGTTATGCCAAGAAAAGAAGAGAAAATCCCTACATACCTTGTTGATGGAGTTATATACGTTTCCCGAGTCCTCGAATGCCTTACGAATGATTTCCTACATAATACGAACCATTTGAGATCAACACCAAGTTCGTAGCTTATAGGAATCTTCACTTAGACATTTAATCGAGCAACTCATGGGGGTGAATTCATACTCTTTCATCGATTAATTCCCTTAAAAAACACTACCATATTATACTTTTCTACGTCTCCTCTTCAACACGATCCCATCCATTTCACCACAACTCCAAAAAACACAATAAAACCATATAAAACAGCCCAACAAATACGTTAAGGTCATGAGAGTTTCATAAGAATATAGAAGAGCTTTTTCTATGGGGTTTTCACCAATTTTTATAATTAATTACTTGTAGAAGCTCAAAGAGATTAACACGAAGTTAAATATACCTTGGATAATGAAAAACACTCCAAACTACAAATTACATCAAGGTGAAGTTTCTTTCCGAGAAGCGAAATAGCGAGAAAAACACGATTCTATGATTTCCACGTTGTTCCTTGTGTTAGACTTGATTGATTTGCACTTGGATTGGTTAGGAATCATGGAGGATTTGTTTGGTAAGTATATTATGGTTTCCCTGATCTTTGAATATGAAGAAATAAAGGGAAAAATCGTGAAAAAGGTAAAACATATATACAAAGGCAAAAATTAGGCCACCGACCAGGTACACTATCCCACAACAGTTTGTACCCTTGGACAGAAATGTAAATATCTATCTACTCCGATGTCCTATCAATGAACGGTAAAATGTTCTGGAAACTAGACTCATAGACCTAAAATTTGATGGGTGGATCACCCCTTAAATCCCAGTATATTGATAGAAAAGCTCCGCGACATCTGACCCAAATATCAATAAAATTGTGAATGTAACTTGCGACGACCTTTGTCGACTTTCGTTCTTCCAACTCGCATGACTTTCAAACTTAATAGGCGACTATTATATGATTAATATACTTCATATAATTACTTTATTAGAATGTAAAGCACTCCTAAACTCACCGCAAAAGTATGAGTTATCGTATTCCCAACTTGCTGACTTTTTACGAAACTCATTCTTCTCTGATTCATTCACCCTCCAAACCTTCTGCCACTTACCAATTATATTTATAGGTCCTTATAACCATTTAAATTAATAAGCTCAATCTCTTTTACCCTCAAGATTATTTCTTTCAAATGATAACCAAACGAAATATGGAAGCATGGAGAGTTCTTTTATACAAGTCATATAGGAAGTAGAGATTAGCTCATTCATTCTTGGATATGATCGAAAAAAGTTAACGGGATAACGTTTCAAAAAAAAAATGCATTTAAATTCTAGTCATGCCAAGAAAAGAAGAGAAAAGCCCTACATACCTCGTTGATGGACTTATATACATTTCTGAGTCCTCGAATGCCTTACGACTGATTTCCTACATAATAAGAACCATTTGAGATCAAAACCAAGTAAATATCTTATTGGAATCTTCACTTAGACATTTAATCGAGCAACTCATAGGCGTGAATTTATAGAATCTTTCGTAGCTTAATCCCTTGAAAAACCCTACAATATTCTACTTGTCTACTTCTCCTCTTCAACACGATCCCATCCATATCACTAAAACTCCAAACAACACAATAAAACCATATAAAACCAACAAATAAGCTAAGGTCATTAGAGTTTCATAACATTATAGAAGAGCTTGTTCTATGGGGGTTTTCACCAATTTCTATGATTAATTTCTTTTAGAATATCAAAGAGATTAACACGAAGTTAAATATACCTTGGATAATGACAAGCACTCCAAACTACAAGTTACTTCAAGGTGAAGTTTCCTTCCGTGAAGCGAAATAGCGAGAAAATTATGATTCTATGATTGCCACGTTGTTCCTTGCATTAGAGTTGATTGATTTGCACTTGTATTGGTTAGAATTCATGGAGGATTTGTTTAGAGAGTATATTAGGGTTTCCCTGGTCTTTGAAGATGAAGAAATGGAGAGAAAATCGTGAAAAAGGTAATATATATACATGTAACGACCCGTTTGGTCGTTATATTCTTTTCAACACTTTGACCCTTCCCCAAGCTTGCTCTGCTCACTTTTGACCCAAGGGGACCGTTGACATACTTCCCAAGGGCTTTGGATATGATCGGGTGACTTTTTGGGAAATCTGGGCTTTAAGCGAAAAAGAGTTGACTTTTGGGGAAACGAATCTTTTTTTTAGAATCCGTCAATTTCAAGAGGTCTGGATGGTTATTCAGAACTTGTGCGAATAGTTAGCTCGGTTCCCAATGCAGTCGGGTGCATTTTGGGACTTAGGTTGAAAAGTTTGATTTGAGGTATCGGGGATTGACTCGATCAACGAGACCCCCGATGGGAATTTCAAGGCCACAAGTGTGTTCGTTGCATGTTTTTATGTATGTCTACATATCTGGTAGTGAGCAGATGGCCTCGGGTGACAGTCGGTATTTCGAGTTTAGATTATGATTTTATTTGGAGTTTTATGGTTCTGGTTCCGGCTATAGTGGTACCATTACCGCAGCAACGGACTTTCCGCAGTAGTGGCCAAGTGCAAACGTTGGCTGACCTCCACAGTGGTCTGAGAATCCACCGTAGCGGGACCGCCACAATGGTCTCGTGTCGCAGGAGCGGGTATCAGGCAGATTATATCATTAAATGAGTGTTAAAAGCCCTAAGTCCCACATTCTTTATTATTTCAACTTTAGAGTTATTGAGAGCTTTTTAAAGTGATTCTTGAGAGAAACTCTTTGTGGTAAGTTCTTCTATTTTCTTTGCTATTCCATTTTACTTAATAACCTTAGGATTCCAATATCATGCTAGTTTACTAAGAATCCAAGGATCAAAAGAAGGTTCAATGAGTTCTTCTTCTAGGCTTTGTAATCTTGATTTATTCATTGGGTTAGCTTCTTTAAGCATGGAATTGATGACTAGAATCTATTATTGCATGAATTCTTCCAAATCAGTGGCTAATTTAATGGATTGGAAGTTAGGGTTTATATCAAAATTTGGGGATTTTGCCTAGAATCCAAATTTAAGTAATTTGTTGGTTCTTCTAGCTTGTAATTGATGGGAATTGATCTCCTAGAGCATTAATTTCATGTTAAAACCTTTAGATTCCTAATTTTCCCTTCTAGTTCACAAAACCCCATTCCATAGGTTGGGAATTTGGATCTTGAATAGAAGTAGAGTTTTGATTGATCTTATTTTTTATTCTAATTGCATATTTTGGATATGATTAGACTTTCACTGTCTCGAGGCTCAAAGAAAAGGAAAGACTATGGTATGTGTTACACCTCGCACTTTTAGAGCATGAGCATGAGCATGATATGTACTTCACAATATTAATGGAGTATCAGAGACATCCCTTGAAGTTTTGAAAGGTACAAGCCATGGGAAGTACATAGCAATGAAGTATAGAATGAATTACGATCTCTTAAGTCATAACCGGGAAGGACAACCTTGGATCCAAAGGACATGACCATTATCAAGTATGAACAATGATAAATATCATGTATGGAGTGTTTCGGAAGATTCTGGGACCAAGCAAATCGAAGAAAATAAGTTTGTCGAAAATTTGGAAAAAACGTTGGCAGAATTTTGGACAGAATTTTGGGTCAACTTTAGAGGGGTATATCTCCGGATATATCAGGAGTTTTAAGGTGTTTCAAAAGCCTAAAATAAAGTTCGTCAAGTCTAGTTTCCAACTCAATAAACCGTTCGTTAATACGACATGAGAGTAGGGAGTTATGGGCGTTTTAAAACGGACAGCCAGAGGAATCCAAACCTGGGCGAAAAATCGGGAAAGCTCACTTAAAAGCCCACTTATGTGGTGACCCAGCCCAATCCGAGTTTGGCACCTGTAAAAGGGCCTTTACACTTCATTTTATTCATTTTTCTTCAACTCCACAACCCTCTAGAAATCTCCTAACATCTCCACACCCCTTTAGAATATCCCACACTTCTTTCTCAATTATAAGAGTGTTCTTGAAGGTTCTGCACCATTCCAAAACATTCTATACCATCACAAAAGAGGATTAAACTACAAAACCCCAAGCTAATTCATGGAGAAGGATTGTTATTGTCTCTACTTAATGTTGTGATGAATTTGGTCTTGGAAAAAGTTCAGTGGGGTGACGTTCTTCTAGTGTAAGGTATGTTCTCCATCCTATTTCTCATGATTAAGTTGATTTGAAGGTTTAGCAAGTCCTATAAAAGAAGAGAATCATAGTAGAGAAGTTGCAAAATATTAAAGTGAAGGTGATGACTATGGAATGAATTTGAAAGGATATTTTGGAGTAATTTGAGATTAAATAGAATATAATTCTTTAATTATGGTATTGTGGATATTGTTATGGTTGGTTGAGAAATTGGGAAAAATATTGCGTGGGATGTCTTATGGAGTATATTAGTGTTGATGATGATATTAGTATTGCTATTGTTGTTGTTTTGTTGGTATTGTGATTTCGGGCTAGGGATATAAACAGGGGAGATGCTGCCCGAATTTTGACAGATTCTAAAGGAGTTTAGTTGAAGACTGAAGATAGGCATATCACGATAAGTCTAACAGTAGTATGACTTCTCTTGAATGTAGATTTACGAGCTTGGGAGGATAAGCGTTAATTAGTAGGAGACCAAAAAAGGTATGTTAAGGCTATTCCCTTTCTTCCTAAAGGCATGATTCGTTTCTTATGAACATATTCATGTTTACCATAACATCCTTCCAAAAAATTTTCTTTTCTTTGTACTCAATTCAAGTAAAATCTATCATCACATGAAACTCGTGACATGAAACATAATAATATATCGGCTGGGGGATCGGCTTACAATATCGACACTCTATACCCACGACTCTGTCTGCAAAGTCTCTAACTTCGAACAAGACATCATAACATAGTACTCTGACACGGCAACACTCCACGACAAGTGGAGTCTACCATCTCCGCTGGAACGTCTTCTATACTAGCTTCAGCTCATCTGGGTGTACCAGCGCGGCATGAAACGCAGCCCCCGAAGAAAGAGGGGTCAGTACGAGCAATGTACTGAGTATGTAAGGCAAGAATAACAACATATGAGGAACACATAGCATGGATAATGACACAGGGAAATATAGAGCATATGATGAGATGAAGGAGTAACCTGTACATATGAATGCCTTTTGGTGGTACCATGCATGCTTAGTGCTGCGGAACGTGCAGCCCGATCCATACATATCATATTTTACTTCCTTTGAAAACATTTCTTTTCATATATATATAAAATAGAACATGTCATAGCGCCGAACAACGCCGACTCGCCCACATAGCGCCGAATACGTCGGCTCACCCATATATGTCCCGCGTCCGGGCATCCCGTGTCCGGGATGAATACGCCAGCTGACCAGGTGGCAATGCCTCTTATAGCGCAACATATCTCCCTCCCCCCCCATATACATATACATATGTCCCTTTTCCCCCATATTCCCCATATACATATACATATTGTCACACCCTAACCTTGGTAGGGCATGATGGGCACCCGACTCTCTTCAGAGTCAAGCGAACCCTTAACGTTCTCTTTACCAAAATCCGTCATTACAAAAACTTTTAAAGCATGAAACCTTTTCCAACAGAAGTCACTACCTTATACAGATTATGAAAAACTATCAATCAATTACGTACTCCAAATCAGCTGAAGTCATCTAAAATTACATACTTTGTTTTTTTTTTTTTTTTTACATCTACAAATGATTCGCACTTTCCGACACCCCATCCACAGGACACTGTCTGCAAAGTCTCTAACACGTACAGAATACCATGACATGAATGTTGGACCCGGCAACACCCGGAAAGAAATGGAGCTCACCAACTCAGCTGCAAAATCTTCTACTCATCTGGGTGTACCTGCGCGGCATGAAACGCAGCCCCCGAAGAAGAGGGGGTCAGTACGGAATATGTACTGAGTATGTAAAGCGGTACCTAGTCATAACCCCAGCTTAATTTAGAGGAGGAGAAATCACGATCAAATTTAATACCTTCCGCCTTTGCTAGAAAAAGCATAAGTATATACACAAGGCTTCCAAACCGTGCCCCGTAATGCTTTATACAATACAAATACGGCATAGACAATTCAAGAATACACGATATAAACATAATAACATAATAGTCCCTTCGGACAGCTGCTTCCGGCATAGTAACATAATAGTCCCTTCGGACGGCCGCTTCCGGCATAATAACATAAAGGTCCCTTCAGACTGCCGCTTCCGGCATGATAGCAATGATAGCCCCTTCGGGCATGCCGCTTCCGGCTCAATATCAATAATGGCCCCTTCGGGCATAATAATAATGATAATGGCCCCTTCGGGCATAATAATAATGATAATATATTAAATATAAGTCGTAAATGAAATGAAGTAGTAAAACCTCGCACCCCCTTCAGAGTGGTTTTGAAAATAGCACACTCAGACATAAGCTGAGGCCGTAGCACACTCAGACGTAAACTGAGGCCATAGCACACTCAGTGATCAACCGAGGCCATAGCACGCTCAGACATAAGCTGAGGCCATCGCACGGTCAGACATGCGCTGAGGCCATCGCACCCCCTTTGGAGTGGTTTTGGAAAATCTAAGTAATAAAATCTCGCACTCCCTTCGGAGTGGTTTTTGGAAAGTCCAAATAGTAAAGTGTCGCACCCCCTTCAGAGTGGTTTTAAAAGGTCTAAATAATGAAATATCGCACCCCCCTTCGGAGTGGTTTTGAAATCGACCTTATGTTTCCTTTAGCTTGAGACTAATAATTAGAAAATTTTAATAATAAATTTCTTTTTGAAATCACTAGTAACCCACAACCACATTTCAAATAAGTCCAATTTAGCATGAAGGATTAACCCAAAGTTTCCTTTAGTTACCGTATGGAAATAAGTCAAATGGAGCAATACAAAGGTCTCGGGACTTGTGGGCCCACCTCGGGTCAAGTCGAGGTGGCGTACATAAATTACGTGCATTAGGCCTTGTAAAGTCATCCATGAAAGTTTCAGGGCAATCCGGTCTCGTTTGTGAAAGTTATGGAGATTTAACCATTTTTCCAACAAAATGTACCCTTTGAAGTTCAATTCCATTGAATGAATAGTACGAAAAATCAAACCCGGATTCCTATGAACGGAATGATCCCCGAGGCTCAAATCAAGACCTAGTACATCTAGGACATGCCAAGAGAAGGAAAGGGATAGCTTTACATACCTTAGTTGCGCCTTACGCTCGTCCAGATTCAATTTCCGTTTCGCCCAAAATCTACAAATGGTCATGTTTACCAATTGTTAACCACAAGACTTTAAGACTTAAATCTTGAATCAACACTTTTCTACAGAAATTTGGGCATCATTTCCCCTATACATATAGCATCCCCGAGACTTCAACTCGGCCAGAATAATCAACAACAACAACCCAACAATCCAACAACATCAACAATGACTACAAAACACATTTTAACATAAATGGTCTTCCTTTCTACATAATGTCACAACTTCCATTCTATCTTCACACTTTCAAGCCCATATCAACGTTTTCATATTCATTAACTAATTCAAATTCAACCAAACACAATTCATAAGCATTTCAATAAATCCATAAAATATTCAAACTATTCCACCAACACATACTTCACCCGAAATTGCCACAAGTGCGACAAAACTACAACAACACATTTTTATCCTTCCAAATTCATCCATAACAACAACAATTCCACTTTAGCAACTCCACTTCCATTATTACATAAAACTAAATAAATTCACATAATTTTCTCACAACAACTTACAACAAATTTTCATGCCAATCTTGAACCATTATGCTTTCAATTACATCACAAGACTACAACAACACAATTAACATACTAAATAATTTAATCCATGTTCCTCCCCCTTCCATATAATACACGGCCACACACACACATTCACAACACATCAAATTTTCATGCTTTCCATTTATTTCCACACACTATAACATATATACATGTCTCTTATCATATGAACAAAACAAATTCTTACCTTTTTCAAAATTTTCCACTTGCCACAAGAAGCACTTTCTTACCTCAAAATTTATATCATGTTGGAGAGGGTCGTGAGCTTAGTAGTAATTCAAAAAGAGGTGGATTTTTGGACCAAAGGATTGAGCCCCATAATTTTCTCTTTCTTTTTTTTTTTCCTTTCTTAGCCGTGCCCTCTCTTGCTCTCCTCTCTCACTGTTTTTCTTTCTTGAAGTTTCTAAAGATGAAAGAAAATGATAAGCCCTTTCTATTATTTATTCATTCATACTAATAACACATGGGCTTGGCCCATTTTTGCAAGGCCATAACCGGCCACCCCTTGAAATTGGGCCTTCCATTTCTTTTTTTTTCTAGCCCAATTAATTATGGGCCATATTTTGTAATTTCCGAAATAAATTTTCAAAATTCCAATTTTTCCCCTAGCCTTCGTTAATGCTTCCACATCAATATTCCTTCATGAACAACACACATATGTCAATTCAAATCAACATATGACCTTATTCCTTGCAAATCAAAATTATTTCTAATTTTCCAAATGTGCGAAAACATGGGATATAACATCCTACCCCCCTTTAGAACATTCGTCCTCGAATGTTAAACTGACCTTATGGGGTTTCTTAACACATCCGGGAAGGTCCCTGTCGTTCCTTTAAAAATTTCAAAACGTTACAATTGCTATCTCTCTTCCTTCCGCTTACTTACTTTTCTCTTTTTCATTAATATTGTCGTATCAGTAGCTTCTATCTTGTTGTAGCGAGGTCAATACTCGTTTACTTCATAACATCTCTACATCACGCCTTTTTGCTTGTCCCCCGAATTTCGTTTAGCTAACATCTTTCATTCACCGTAACACTGGCCACTGCGGCCCACTACAGATCGGTACAGTCATAAACGAGACATCATATGCATATCTATGCATGTACTGCCATTTTGCTCACAAAACATTTCCAAACGCTTATTCAAACTTACTCTGATCCAAGGACTGTATTGCGTTTCCCTTTCTCTTTCACCAGCCGAGTCTGCCTTGGCCTACCCGACCTTATTTTGGGTTTTTGATCATTCAGTACATTCCAAGTTCCTTTGGGTTACCCCAGATTTCCTATCTGTCTTTCATTCTTACATTCATAAAAATTTTGGTATACTTCCCAGGGGGTCACCCATCCCAAAATTACTCTGGCCCTAGCATGCTTAACTTCGTAACTTTCACACATTTTGACACGTTACTGCTGATATAATTGCGTCGATTGCCCCACACGACCTTGGTCACATACTTTAAGGCAAATCGAGGTCTTAACAACTTTCAAAACGTTCTCGTAGCGGGTTCCACCCCGATCTAGAGAAGATTCTTTTACTTTTCTGGTTACCGGGTCGCCCCCTGTAAATCCTCAATGTTTACCTTTACGCATACATATATAATTCTGAGTCGTGAGCGAACCGCTCAATTCTCAACGACCCGTCATACACTTTGCATTCTTCCAATTAGAGGAAACTTGGTCGTTAGGCATTTTGTTTTTGCCCTATCGATATCGACCTTCAAGACTTGTTAAGAATTTATGTCTCATTTTCCACCTCGTATTTCTAGAAAACTTTGGGCAGAGGTTCCTCTGTATTTCTCATTATCGCAAAACCTGTACACAGGAAATACCAACCACGCCTCACAGGGCCAACACATATACGTGTATATACAAATATCATATCGCATCATAGCCGCACAGGGCTAACAATTTCGAATGAAAGTATAAAGATGTCGAGGCTTACCTCACATGCCCAACTCAAATGAAAGTATAAAGATGTCGAGGCTTACCCTTCCTTTTCAATTTTCAACCTTGCGTTTCAATCACACTTCAAATACCTTACCCGACATACGTCTTTCATACCATTGCTTACCTGTATGCTGGGTAGCCTCTAATATCAGCAGTCGCTGCTTTACGTCGGTACCGTTCTCCAGCTGAAATCAAGAGTTAGTAAAACGGAATTCACTTCCTACATCTGGCTCTATCGCACAGTCCATGATTCAAAGAAGGTCAACAATCCCTAGATGCCCCGTAGTCTCCTGTTTATAAATGTGGCGCGCTACACACCATAAACAGAACTCTACCGGACACGACTTTGCAGACAACCCCTAGACAGACCTGCTCTGATACCACTCTGTCACACCCTAACCTTGGTAGGGCATGATGGGCACCCGACTCTCTTCAGAGTCGAGCGAACCCTTAACGTTCTCTTTACCAAAATCCGTCATTACAAAAACTTTTAAAGCATGAAACCTTTTCCAATAGAAGTCACTACCTTATACAGATTATGAAAAACTATCAATCAATTACGTACTCCAAATCAGCTGAAGTCATCTAAAATTACATACTTTGTTTTTTTTTTTTTTTTTTTTACATCTACAAATGATTCGCACTTTCCGACACCCCATCCACAGGACACTGTCTGCAAAGTCTCTAACACGTACAGAATACCATGACATGAATGTTGGACCCGGCAACACCCGGAAAGAAATGGAGCTCACCAACTCAGCTGCAAAATCTTCTACTCATCTGGGTGTACCTGCGCGGCATGAAACGCAGCCCCCGAAGAAGAGGGGGTCAGTACGGAATATGTACTGAGTATGTAAAGCGGTACCTAGTCATAACCCCAGCTTAATTTAGAGGAGGAGAAATCACGATCAAATTTAATACCTTCCGCCTTTGCTAGAAAAAGCATAAGTATATACACAAGGCTTCCAAACCGTGCCCCGTAATGCTTTATACAATACAAATACGGCATAGACAATTCAAGAATACACGATATAAACATAATAACATAATAGTCCCTTCGGACAGCTGCTTCCGGCATAGTAACATAATAGTCCCTTCGGACGGCCGCTTCCGGCATAATAACATAAAGGTCCCTTCGGACTGCCGCTTCCGGCACGATAGCAATGATAGCCCCTTCGGGCATGCCG
This sequence comes from Lycium barbarum, assembly GCF_019175385.1. Taxonomy (NCBI): domain Eukaryota; kingdom Viridiplantae; phylum Streptophyta; class Magnoliopsida; order Solanales; family Solanaceae; genus Lycium; species Lycium barbarum. The sequence goes on along the minus strand of NC_083338.1, from coordinate 101,926,876 downwards.
CTTCCGGCTCAATATCAATAATGGCCCCTTCAAGCATAATAATAATGATAATGGCCCCTTCGGGCATAATAATAATGATAATATATAAATTAAATATAAGTCGTAAATGAAATGAAGTAGTAAAACCTCGCACCCCCTTCGGAGTGGTTTTGAAAATAGCACACTCAGACATAAGCTGAGGCCGTAGCACACTCAGACGTAAACTGAGGCCATAGCACACTCAGTGATCAACCGAGGCCATAGCACGCTCAGACATAAGCTGAGGCCATAGCACGCTCAGACATGCGCTGAGGCCATCGTACCCCCTTTGGAGTGGTTTTGGAAAATCTAAGTAATAAAATCTTGCACTCCCTTCGGAGTGGTTTTTGGAAAGTCCAAATAGTAAAGTGTCGCACCCCCTTCGGAGTGGTTTTAAAAGGTCTAAATAATGAAATATCGCACCCCCCTTCGGAGTGGTTTTGAAATCGACCTTATGTTTCCTCTAGCTTGAGACTAATAATTAGAAAATTTTAATAATAAATTTCTTTTTGAAATCACTAGTAACCCACAACCACATTTCAAATAAGTACAATTTAGCATGAAGGATTAACCCAAAGTTTCCTTTAGTTACCGTATGGAAATAAGTCAAATGGAGCAATACAAAGGTCTCGGGACTTGTGGGACCACCTCGGATAAAGTCGAGGTGGCGTACATAAATTACGTGCATTAGGCCTTGTAAAGTCATCCATGAAAGTTTCAGGGCAATCCGGTCTCGTTTGTGAAAGTTATGGAGATTTAACCATTTTTCCAACAAAATGTACCCTTTGAAGTTCAATTCCATTGAATGAATAGTACGAAAAATCAAAACCGGATTCCTATGAACGGAATGATCCCCGAGGCTCAAATCAAGACCTAGTACATCTAGGACATGCCAATAGAAGGAAAGGGATAGCTTTACATACCTTAGTTGCGCCTTACGCTCGTCCAGATTCAATTTCCGTTTCGCCCAAAATCTACAAATGGCCATGTTTACCAATTGGTAACCACAAGACTTTAAGACTTAAATCTTGAATCAACACTTTTCTACAGAAATTTGGGCAGCATTTCCCCTATACATATAGCATCCCCGAGACTTCAACTCGGCCAGAATAATCAACAACAACAACCCAACAATCCAACAACATCAACAATGACTACAAAACACATTTTAACATAAATAGTCTTCCTTTCTACATAATGTCACAACTTCCATTCTATCTTCACACTTTCAAGCCCATATCAACGTTTTCATATTCATTAACTAATTCAAATTCAACCAAACACAATTCATAAGCATTTCAATCAATCCATAAAATATTCAAACTATTCCACCAACACATACTTCACCCGAAATTGCCACAAGTGCGACAAAACTACAACAACACATTTTTCTCCTTCCAAATTCATCCATAACAACAACAATTCCACTTTAGCAACTCCACTTCCATTATTACATAAAACTAAATAAATTCACATAATTTTCCCACAACAACTTACAACAAATTTTCATGCCAATCTTGAACCATTATGCTTTCAATTACATCACAAGACTACTACAACACAATTAACATACTAAATAATTTAATCCATGTTCCTCCCCCTTCCATATAATACACGGCCACACACACACATTCACAACACATCAAATTTTCATGCTTTCCATTTATTTCCACACACTATAACATATATACATGTCTCTTATCATATGAACAAAACAAATTCTTACCTTTTTCAAATTTTTCCACTTGCCACAAGAAGCACTTTCTTACCTCAAAATTTATATCATGTTGGAGAGGGTCTTGAGCTTAGTAGTAATTCAAAAAGAGGTGGATTTTTGGACCAAAGGATTGAGCCCCATAATTTTCTCTTTCTTTTTTTTTTTTTTCCTTTCTTAGCCGTGCCCTCTCTTGCTCTCCTCTCTCACTCTTTTTCTTTCTTGAAGTTTCTAAAGATGAAAGAAAATGATAAGCCCTTTCTATTATTTATTCATTCATACTAATAACACATGGGCTTGGCCCATTTTTGCAAGGCCATAACCGGCCACCCCTTGAAATTGGGCCTTCCATTTATTTTTTTTTCTAGCCCAATTAATTATGGGCCATATTTTGTAATTTCCGAAACAAATTTTCAAAATTCCAATTTTTCCTCTAGCCTTCGTTAATGCTTCCACATCAATATTCTTTCATGAACAACACACATATGCCAATTCAAATCAACATATGACCTTATTCCTTGCAAATCAAAATTATTTCTAATTTTCCAAATGTGCGAAAACACGGGATATAACACATATAAGAGCATGCATGAGAGCCCAAAGAAAGTCATGTATCTATCGGAGTGACGTAAGGTCGGTAACCTCCGATTGCATTATGGAATAACCATGATCGCTTTGTCTCACCTTGAATGAACTAGTATTATAAGGCGAGACTATCAATAAAGAATAACATTAATAGAAAGCATATATTGAGATCATAAACCTCATAGGACGTCAATCCATATACTTTGAAGTAAAAAAAAATAGAGTCATAATCAAGGAATAAAATTTAGGATCAACAACTAGCCCAATATTCTCATATTCATATTGAATCCATATCTTGAGACTTTCAAACATGGAACCATTCTCATCATGATCATCTTAGATATATCCTCATTTTTGACAACATCATTTTTATTACAAAATCATGTCCATTGTTGTAGTCATAAAAGCTTACAAAATCATAAACCTTTGTTTTGGAAAAGTATAGACATTTTGGAAAACATTTACGGGTTTTCAAGAAGAGGATCATGCCTTAGGATCATAAACATCTAACTTTTCAAAAACAAGGACAATATGGGAGTAATTATGAAATCATAACATCGGAATCATGCCTTGAAAGAAAGGGACGAGCCTTAACATACCTGTTTCACGTCCTATTAGCTACGCTTCTTTGTCCAAGCTCACTATCGCTAGTCTACATTCAAGAAGATTGACACTACCGTTAGATTCATCGACATATACTTGTCTTAATCCTTCAAATAAATTCACTTATGATCTGCCGAAATTTCGGCAGCATCTCTCCTGTAATTATACCATCCCCGAGAATCTAACTCGGCCCAAATCATCAACCAACAATCCGAGAATTCAACTCGGCGAAACTATCAACAACAATACCATCAATAATACCAACAACATCAACAATCAATTCAAGACGCATTCTAATATTAACAACCTTTGTCATACAATTCAATGACATTCATTTATATTCAATTCAATTCATATAATATTCAAAACGATTCAATCAACATACTACTTCATCCAACACCTTCCAAATTCAACAAGAACAATAACAACTTAATTCCTTCTTTCAAATTCAATCACCACAACCCAACTTACAATCTTCCAAACAATTGTCTCACTTCCAAGTTCATGAATTCCACCAACACTTTACATTAACAACTTTATCCATACAAATATAAGAATTCATGCTAGTGTCACATTAACTTCCACTACGACGCCACAACGATTACAACTTCATTTCTAGCCATTAAATCCTCATTTTACATCATGGAATCCACAACACAACAATTAAACTACTAAATAAAATCAATTCATTTTCTCTACACAATGCAACTACATTCGGCCATACCACACACATGCACATTTCATGAACTTCATCCATTTCCACATGCTACAACATACATAAATTATCTATAACACATGTAAAAGAAGATTGAACCTTACCTTTCTCCACTTATCTTTTTACTTAGCTAGGGTTGGTAAATCACTCAAATAAATGCTTGGCTTGCTCCAACAATCACTCCATGTTAAAAGGGACCTTCCATTTGGTGGAAATACTAGAAGAGAATATTTGTTTTGATCAAGAATTCAATGAGCTAATTTTCCATGGTCTTGGCCGAATGGCCCTCCTAGTTTTCCTTCTTCTTTGTTTTCTTTATTTCTCCAAATTTCTTGAATTAAAATGATGACCTCTCATATATATATATATGTCTTCCACCAACACAAGGTGGACACATGTCCCTTCTCTTGAAATTTCTTGAGTTTTCTAAAAATAAAGATGAATACTTGAGTCTTGCCATGTAAGCTTTGGTCCCTATATCTTTTTTTTTTCCACCATTTACCTATATATACACTTAGGACCCTTAAGTAAGAATGTGGACACATGGCCATGGGTGGGACCCACATACACCAACACACCACACGACCAAGCCCTTCAAGAACCTTCAAGAAATTTTTGTGAAATTCCCATTTTGCCCCTAGCCTTCCGCAATATTACCATGGGCCATTTTGTGGGTTTCCCTTTATGCCCTTAGCCTTTTCTCAATATTTCCATACTAATAATGTTCATAAATAATATTCATAACCAACTTGCACATTAAAATAATTTTGGAAGGTGGTCGTGCCCCTTAACCTACCACAACGACTTGGAAATATCCAAACATATAAAATACGGGATATAACATCCTCCCCCCCCCCCCCCCCTTTAGAACATTCGTCCTCAAATGTTCAACTGATCTTATGGGGTGTCATAATACTCCCCCCCCCCCTTTAGCCCAACTTATCGAAATCGGTTCTCGAACCTCATACACTCCTCTCCTGTTTCCTTTTACCACACCCTATCCCTTTTCACATGGCTACTTTGAGTTCTTCCCCAAGCAGTTTCGTGCTTTACCGGTAGTTTCTCTCCGGAGCTTCACTTACTGAGGTTTCTTGTCTTTCACCTTTTTCCGACACTTTGATTTTTTTGTCTCCCATCTACTCTCTCTCTCTCTTTCCCGAATATCGCTGTATTTGAGTTTTCCAATCTTAACCTGTAGTGAAAATGACGTCAATTTACCTTGTAACACTTATACCATTTATTTTTGCCGTCCCTCGAACTTCGGTACCCTTGCGTGATCAATGCCTTTCTTACCGTAGCGCCGGTTGCTGGAACTCACATGTCCACCGATACAATCATATGTGGGATATCCTACGCATTCATATTTATATATATATATATATATATATATATATATATATATATACTATCAACTAGCCCACAAGTTACTTCCATACGCTATTCAAGCCTATCCTAATTCCCGAGCTGTGACGCACTCTCTGTCTCTTCACAGATCTAGTCTGCCTCGTCCTACGCGTCTTCTTATGGTCTCCAACCATCCCATATACTCTAGTTCCCCTAAGGCTACTCTAGCTTCTTCTGTCTCAATTTATAGAACTTTTAGTTCATTTCCCAGGGGATCACCCATCCTAAAATGGCTCCCACTTCAGCACGCTTAACCTTGAAACTTTAATGGAATCTGATGCCTTAATGCTGATATAATTGCGTCCGCTCCCTCACATGACCTTTATTATATGATCTAGAGCAAATTAAAGTCTTACAGATTCCGAGACATTTTCATAACACGTCCTTTCTTTTACAATTACTATTTTACCCCTTTCGACCCTCAACTTTCACCTTTCGCTTACGTGCATAACTATGTTTCGTCCTGGATTCCCAGATTCCCGATGGTAGTGATCGCACCTTCATCGCCATGCCAAATCCATAACCTTTCTGAAACAACGCATCTCACTTATTGCCTATTTACAGTATTTCCTTCCCACGCTTCTTCCTGTTAAGCGTACCCATCCTTGCAGAACCTCCTTTACCATTCCTACTATTCAAAATCTGTACGTAGCAAATATCGACAATACCTCACAGAACATACGGCTATATGACACATTCAAGCCATACGGTGCTTCCAGTTTCAGGTAAAGAACAAAATACCAATACTTACCCCTGTGGCTTTCCATATCGCCATTCATCTTCTTCTGTCGTATGTACGGCTTATATAAGAAATTTCTTTTTCCTAAAACTTGGCTCTATCGCACGATCTAAGACAGAAAGAAGGTCAATAATCCCTAGATGCCCCGCAGCCTCCTGTTTATAAATGTGGCCGGCATCACACCCATAAACAGGACTCTACTGGACACGACTTTGCAGACAACCCCTAGGACGACCTGCTCTGATACCACTTTGTCACACCCCGACCTTACTAGGGTGTGATGGGCACCCGACCCCATATTCGGAGCCGAGCGAACCCGATGACTCTTACTACATACATAATCCTCTTTAAACTCTTAGATCAATAATAAATGGAAAGCATAGTAAGGCTTCCAAAAAAAATTCTTTTCTTTGTACTCAATTCAAGTAAAATCTATCATCACATGAAACTCGTGACATGAAACATAATAATATATCGGCTGGTGGAGCCGCTTACAATATCGACACTCTATACCTACGACTCTGTCTGCAAAGTCTCTAACTTCGAACAAGATATCATAACATAGTACTTTGACTCGGCAGCACTCTAGGACAAGTGGAGTCTACCATCTCCCCTGGAACGTCTTCTATACTAGCTTCAGCTCATCTGGGTGTACCTGCGCGGCATGAAACGCAGCCCTCGAAGAAAGAGGGGCCAGTACGAGCAATGTACTGAGTATGTAAGGCAAGAATAACAACATATGAGGAACACATAGCATGGATAATGACACAAGGAAATATAGAGAGTATGATGAGATGAAGGAGTAACCTGTACGTATGAATCCTTTGGCGGTACCATGCATGCTTAGTGCTGCGGAACGTGCAACCCGATCCATACATATCATATTTTACTTCCTTTGTAAACATTTCTTTTCATATATATAGAAAATAGAACATGTCATAGAGCCGAACAACGCCGGCTCGCCCATATAGCGCCGAATACGTCGGCTCGCCCATATATGTCCCGCGTCCAAGCATCCCGCGTCCGGGATGAATACGGCAGCTGACCAGGTGGCAATGCGTCTTATAGCGCAACATATCTCCCTCCGCCCCCCCATATACATATGTCCCTTTTCCCCCATATTCCCCATATACATATACATATAACAGCATGCATGAGAGCCCAAAGAAAGTCATGTATCTATCGGAGTGACGTAATGTCGGTAACCTCCGATTGCATTATGGAATAACCATGATCGCTTTGTCTCACCTTGAAGGAACTAGCATTATAAGGCGAGACTATCAATAAAGAATAACATTAAGAGAAAGCATATAGTGAGATCATAAACCTCATAGGACGTCAATCCATATACTTTGAAGTCTAACAAAAATAGAGTCATAATCAAGGAATAAAATTTCGGATCAAGAACTAGCCCAATATTCTCATATTCATATTGAATCCATATCTTGAGACTTTCAAACATGGAACCATTCTCATCATGATCATCTTAGATATATCCTCATTTTTGACAACATCGTTTTTATTACAAAAACATGTCCATTGTTGTAGTCATAAAAGCTTACAAAATCATAAACCTCTGTTTTGGAAAAGTATAGACATTTTGGAAAACATTTACGGGTTATCAAGAAGAGGATCATGCCTTAGGATCATAAACATCTAACTTTTGAAAACAAGGACAATATGGGAGCAATTATGAAATCAAAACATCAGAATCATGCCTTGAAAGAAAGGGACGAGCCTTAACATACCTGTTCCACATCCTATTAGCTACGCTTATTTGTCCAAGCTCACTATCGCTAGTCTACATTCAAGAAGATTGACACTACCGTTAGATTCATCGACATATACTTGTCTTAATCCTTCAAATAAATTCACTTATGATCTGCCGAAATTTCGGCAACATCTCCCCTGTAATTATACCATCCCCGAGAATCTAACTCGGCCCAAATCATCAACCAACAATCTGAGAATTCAACTCGGCCAAACTATCAACAACAATACGATCAATCATACCAACAACATCAACAATCAATTCAAGACGCATTCTAATATTAACAACCTTTGTCATACAATTCAATGACATTCATTTATATTCAATTCAATTCATATAATATTCAAAACGATTCAATCAACATACTACTTCATCCAACACCTTCCAAATTCAACAAGAACAATAACAACTTAATTCCTTCTTTCAAATTCAATCACCACAACCCAACTTACAATCTTCCAAACAATTGTCTCACTTCCAAGTTCATGAATTCCACCAACATTTTACATTAACAACTTCATCCATACAAATATAAGAATTCATGCTAGTGTCACATTAACTTCCACCACGACGCCACAACGATTACAACTTCATTTCTAGCCATTAAATCCTCATTTTACATCATGGAATCCACAACACAACAATTAAACTACTAAATAAAATTAATTCATTTTCTCTACACAATGCAACTACATTCGGCCATACCACACACATGCACATTTCATGAACTTCATCCATTTCCACATGCTACAACATACATAAATTATCTATAACACATGTAAAAGAAGATTGAACCTTACCTTTCTCCACTTATCTTTTTACTTAGCTAGGGTTGGTAAATCACCCAAATAAATGCTTGGCTTGCTCCAACAATCACTCCATGTTAAAAGGGACCTTCCATTTGGTGGAAATACTAGAAGAGAATATTTTTTTTGATCAAGAATTCAAGGAGCTAATTTTCCATGGTCTTGGCCGAATGGCCCTCCTCGTTTTCCTTCTTCTTTGTTTTCTTTCTTTCTCCAAATTTCATGAATTAAAATGATGACCTCTCATATATATATATGTCTTCCACCAACACAAGGTGGACACATGTCCCTTCTCTTGAGATTTATTGAATTTTCTAAAAATAAAGATGAATACTTGAGACTTGCCATGTAAGCTTTGGTCCCTATATCTTATTATTTTTTTCCCACGATTTACCTATATATACACTTAGGCCCCTTAAGTAAGAATGTGGACATATGGCCATGGGTGGGACCCACATACACCAACACACCACACGGCCAAGCCCTTCAAGAACCTTCAAGAAATTTTTGTGAAATTCCCATTTTTCCCCTACCCTTCCGTAATATTACCATGGGCCATTTTGTGGGTTTCCCTTTTTTCCCTTAGCCTTTTCTCAATATTTCCATACTAATAATGTTCATAAATAATATTCATAACCAACTTGCACATTAAAATAATTTTGGAAGGTGGTCCTGCCCCTTAACCTACCACAACGACTTGGAAATATCCATACATATAAAATACGGGATATAACATCCTCCCCCCCCCCCCCCCTTTAGAACATTCGTCCTCAAATGTTCAACTGATCTTATGGGTGTCATAATACTTCGGGAGGGTCCCCTTTATAGTCGTTCTTGTCTTATGCCCATTCCTTATCTTTCACCCTACTTTCTTTACAATCGAACCTCTCGGTCTTTACATGAATCCTTATTCCGTATCATAGTTTTCTAATCCACTGCGCCAAATCCTTATCCTTGTCCTTCCCAGGTCACCTCTTCTCTGTTATTGTTTCGTCCCAACACCTTTTCAAAAGCCATGTCTTTGGCACGAAATTTTCACTTGACGATCCAATATGGCCACAGGTTGTTCCTTGCTCTCACATTTCTTGTCATAAGTATGCTTGTCTTGATTCCTTTGTACTGGCACTCGTTTCGTCCATCGTTATTCCTTGCCGGCTCTTCGGTGTGGATTCCTTATGAATATGGTTGGGCATTGCTTCACGTTAACAGTTCATATAATTCCCCTTAGGTCTAATATAATATGTTCTCTCCCCCTTTTTAAGGTGTTCCTTACGCGCCAACATCCCTCGAGTACCTTCGTTTACGACAATTGCCTTATTCCTCATCTTTCTTTCATTCTGCGCCTGTATCATCATTCTTGTCAACATCCCCATATCTTCCTATCCACTATTAGTCCCTTCACTTGCTTAGCTCACTCGCTTGTAATTCTTCTTTAACTATGTGTTTGTGTTGTAGCTGTGCGTCCCGCTACTTTTGTTCTTAGCATAGAATCCTTACAATTTTCACTCTCCCTATCCTTGTTCATTGAATCTTTAATTACATTAATATAGTTACACATTTATTCTCTCATAGATCTCTCACCTCAACATCATCGCAAGCCTAAGCTTTCTTTCTCTTACTTCACATTCCCCTATCCTAGTCACTATTCCTTTAGCCCAACTTATCGAAATCGGTTCTCGAACCTCATACACTCCTCTCCTGTTTCCTTTTACCACACCCTATCCCTTTTCACATGGCTACTTTGAGTTCTTCCCCAAGCAGTTTCGTGCTTTACCGGTAGTTTCTCTCCGGAGCTTCACTTACTGAGGTTTCTTGTCTTTCACCTTTTTCCGACACTTTGATTTTTTTGTCTCCCATCTACTCTCTCTCTCTCTTTCCCGAATATCGCTGTATTTGAGTTTTCCAATCTTAACCTGTAGTGAAAATGACGTCAATTTACCTTGTAACACTTATACCATTTATTTTTGCCGTCCCTCGAACTTCGGTACCCTTGCGTGATCAATGCCTTTCTTACCGTAGCGCCGGTTGCTGGAACTCACATGTCCACCGATACAATCATATGTGGGATATCCTACGCATTCATATTTATATATATATATATATATATATATACTATCAACTAGCCCACAAGTTACTTCCATACGCTATTCAAGCCTATCCTAATTCCCGAGCTGTGACGCACTCTCTGTCTCTTCACAGATCTAGTCTGCCTCGTCCTACGCGTCTTCCTATGGTCTCCAACCATCCCATATACTCTAGTTCCCCTAAGGCTACTCTAGCTTCTTCTGTCTCAATTTATAGAACTTTTAGTTCATTTCCCAGGGGATCACCCATCCTAAAATGGCTCCCACTTCAGCACGCTTAACCTTGAAACTTTAATGGAATCTGATGCCTTAATGCTGATATAATTGCGTCCGCTCCCTCACATGACCTTTATTATATGATCTAGAGCAAATTAAAGTCTTACAGATTCCGAGACATTTTCATAACACGTCCTTTCTTTTACAATTACTATTTTACCCCTTTCGACCCTCAACTTTCACCTTTCGCTTACGTGCATAACTATGTTTCGTCCTGGATTCCCAGATTCCCGATGGTAGTGATCGCACCTTCATCGCCATGCCAAATCCATAACCTTTCTGAAACAACGCATCTCACTTATTGCCTATTTATAGTATTTCCTTCCCACGCTTCTTCCTGTTAAGCGTACCCATCCTTGCAGAACCTCCTTTACCATTCCTACTATTCAAAATTTGTACGTAGCAAATATCGACAATACCTCACAGAACATACGGCTATATGACACATTCAAGCCATACGGTGCTTCCAGTTTCAGGTAAAGAACAAAATACCAATACTTACCCTGTGGCTTTCCATATCGCCATTCATCTTCTTCTGTCGTATGTACGGCTTATATAAGGAATTTCTTTTTCCTAAAACTTGGCTCTATCGCACGATCTAAGACAGAAAGAAGGTCAATAATCCCTAGATGCCCCGCAGTCTCCTATTTATAAATGTGGCCGGCATCACACCCATAAACAGGACTCTACTGGACACGACTTTGCAGACAACCCCTAGGACGACTTGCTCTGATACCACTTTGTCACACCCCGACCTTACTAGGGTGTGATGGGCACCCGACCCCATATTCGGAGCCGAGCGAACCCGCTGACTCTTACTACATACATAATCCTCTTTAAACTCTTAGATCAATAATATATGGAAAGCATAGTAAGGCTTCCAAAAAAAATTCTTTTCTTTGTACTCAATTCAAGTAAAATCTATCATCACATGAAACTCGTGACATGAAACATAATAATATATCGGCTGGTGGAGCCGCTTACAATATCGACACTCTATACCCACGACTCTGTCTACAAAGTCTCTAACTTCGAACAAGATATCATAACATAGTACTTTGACTCGGCAGCACTTTAGGACAAGTGGAGTCTACCATCTCCGCTGGAACGTCTTCTATACTAGCTTCAGCTCATCTGGGTGTACCTGCGCGGCATGAAACGCAGCCCCCGAAGAAAGAGGGGCCAGTACGAGCAATGTACTGAGTATGTAAGGCAAGAATAACAACATATAAGGAACACATAGCATGGATAATGACACAAGGAAATATAGAGAGTATGATGAGATGAAGGAGTAACCTGTACGTATGAATGCCTTTTGGCGGTACCATGCATGCTTAGTGCTGCGGAACGTGCAGCCCGATCCTTACATATCATATTTTACTTCCTTTGCAAACATTTATTTTCATATATATAGAAAATAGAACATGTCATAGCGCCGAACAACGTCGGCTCGCCCACATAGCGCCGAATACGTTGGCTCGCCCATATATGTCCCACGTCCAAGCATCCCGCGTCCGGGATGAATACGCCAGCTGACCAGGTGGCAATGCGTCTTATAGCGCAACATATCTCCCTCCGCCCCCCCCCCCCCCCCCCCCCATATACATATGTCCCTTTTCCCCCATATTCCCCATATACATATACATATAACAGCATGCATGAGAGCCCAAAGAAAGTCATGTCTCTATCGGAGTGACGTAAGGTCGGTAACCTCCGATTGCATTATGGAATAACCATGATCGCTTTGTCTCACCTTGAAGGAACTAGTATTATAAGGCGAGATTATCAATAAAGAATAACATTAAGAGAAAGCATATAGTGAGATCATAAACCTCATAGGACGTCAATCCATATACTTTGAAGTCTAAAAAAATAGAGTCATAATCAAGGAATAAATTTCGGATCAAGAACTAGCCCAATATTCTCATATTCATATTGAATCCATATCTTGAGACTTTCAAATATGGAACCATTCTCATCATGATCATCTTAGATATATCCTCATTTTTGACAACATCATTTTTATTACAAAAACATGTCCATTGTTGTAGTCATAAAAGCTTACAAAATCATAAACCTTTGTTTTGGAAAAGTATAGACATTTTGGAAAAAATTTACGGGTTATCAAGAAGAGGATCATGCCTTAGGATCATAAACATCTAACTTTTGAAAACAAGGACAATATGGGAGCAATTATGAAATCATAACATCGGAATCATGCCTTGAAAGAAAGGGACGAGCCTTAACATACCTGTTCCACGTCCTATTAGCTACGCTTATTTGTCCAAGCTCACTATGCTAGTCTACATTCAAGAAGATTGACACTACCGTTAGATTCATCGACATATACTTGTATTAATCCTTCAAATAAATTCACTTATGATCTGTCGAAATTTCGGCAGCATCTCCCCTGTAATTATACCATCCCCGAGAATCTAACTCGGCCCAAATCATCAACCAACAATCCGAGAATTCAACTCGGCCAAACTATCAACAACAATACCATCAATCAAACCAACAACATCAACAATCAATTCAAGACGCATTCTAATATTAACAACCTTTGTCATACAATTCAATGACATTCATTTATATTCAATTCAATTCATATAATATTCAAAACGATTCAATCAACATACTACTTCATCCAACACCTTCCAAATTCAACAAGCACAATAACAACTTAATTCCTTCTTTCAAATTCAATCACCACAACCCAACTTACAATCTTCCAAACAATTGTCTCACTTCCAAGTTCATGAATTCCACCAACATTTTACATTAACAACTTCATCCATACAAATATAAGAATTCATGCTAGTGTCACATTAACTTCCACCACGACGCCACAACGATTACAACTTCATTTCTAGCCATTAAATCCTCATTTTACATCATGGAATCCACAACACAACAATTAAACTACTAAATAAAATCAATTCATTTTCTCTACACAATGCAACTACATTCGGCCATACCACACACATGCACATTTCATGAACTTCATCCATTTCCACATGCTACAACATACATAAATTATCTATAACACATGTAAAAGAAGATTAAACCTTACCTTTCTCCACTTATCTTTTTACTTAGCTAGGGTTGGTAAATCACCCAAATAAATGCTTGGCTTGCTCCAACAATCACTCCATGTTAAAAGGGACCTTCCACTTGGTGGAAATACTAGAAGAGAATATTTTTTTGGATCAAGAATTCAAGGAGCTAATTTTCCATGGTCTTGGCCGAATGGCCCTCCTAGTTTTCCTTCTTCTTTGTTTTCTTTCTTTCTCCAAATTTCTTGAATTAAAATGATGACCTCTCATATATATATATATGTCTTCCACCAACACAAGGTGGACACATGTCCCTTCTCTTGAAATTTCTTGAATTTTCTAAAAATAAAGATGAATACTTGAGACTTGCCATGTAAGCTTTGGTCCCTATATCTTATTATTTTTTTTCCCACCATTTACCTATATATACACTTAGGCCCCTTAAGTAAGAATGTGGACACATGGCCATGGGTGGGACCCACATACACCAACACACCACACGACCAAGCCCTTCAAGAACCTTCAAGAAATTTTTGTGAAATTCCCATTTTTCCCCTAGCCTTCCGCAATATTACCATGGGCCATTTTGTGGGTTTCCCTTTTTGCCCTTAGCCTTTTCTCAATATTTCCATACTAATAATGTTCATAAATAATATTCATAACCAACTTGCACATTAAAATAATTTTGGAAGGTGGTCCTGCCCCTTAACCTACCACAACGACTTGGAAATATCCAAACATATAAAATACGGGATATAACAGGTCTCTTCCCTGTTACTCTAAGTGACAACTTATATGTAACTTTGTGGTAAATGTGCTCTGATTAATGTTGTACTAAAATAAGGTTCTTTTCTGAGGTCCTTTTTCTGAGAATATGAAGTTGTATAGTCTCAGTTTCACTTGGTGTTGTTTGGTCTAGACCTCTTGGTGCTCCTATCGAGTTTTGTATGATTATAAGTCATAGAATTTTCCTCTTTGTCTACACCTTTCTATTGTGCGTCTGTGATCACATTAAGCAGTTCTAATTTCCTGCTATGAGGACTGTTGACATATGAAGTTGACGAATCACTTATTTGATGTGTATAAGAGTTAAAGTTAGACCTTAATTAGCCTTGGTTTTTGTCCTTGAACACTGATTTTAAGGGACATAATTCAACTAAGTATGGGATAACCTTGAGACCCAAAGTTGAATACATAAAACTGTGGATAAATACAGAATATATACTGATTAATAAAGGAAAGGGAGTATATACACATGGTACATACTTGGTATACACATCCCATGTGTATATCATAGGTATACTCTGTGTGTGTGTGTGTATATATATATATATATATATATATATATATATATATATAAGAAAATAGGCCAATCATAGGCAGTATGTATATGTAAAAAAAAAAAGAGTATGATTTGTTTATGCCACTTATTTGACTGAGTACCTTGAAACTGTCATATTATTTTATATGCTTGATTGTATTACCATACATGCCTCAACCTTTGTCATGATTTTGAATTTATTTTAATGTTACTTGTACGTGAACTACTCCCTGTGAGATAATGCTTGTGTACAATTTTGAGATTTTGATTGCGTACTATGGCAACACTGGGTTTTGACAATTTGAGGAGGTTTGGGGCATAGGTCTAGCCACTCCCCGATATCCAGCCATGCCTGGGGTTGATGAAACCCTTAGAACTTGTGCGGTGTCGGGAATAAGGGTTGTGACAACCTTTTCCCATTAGTATGGTACGATTTGGAGTTTCTAGTGAAGCAATAGTGTGTGATCAAGTCTTTAGTTGTGCACTTGCAATCAAATGGGGGTGTATATGTATATGTATATATATGTATAGTTTTGATAGTACTTGGTCCATCAAACATAGACTAATTCGATTCCTTTTCCTTTTTTCCTTTCTCCTACTGCACAACCATTTGGGCTAGAGTCCAACCAGCCTGTTAGGCCAAAGGCCCAATAGGAATGTTCTTTCAAAAAACTGTTAAGTCCAAGAAAGGGAAAGGGAAGCTAGTATTATAGAAGGCCCAACCATGCGTAAAAATGGTCTTTTAAGGGGTTTGGTACACCCCTAACACATCTCCCTTTCTCCGTAAATTTCAGCATGCAAGTTTTCTTTTTTGGTTAAAATGTTGTATTTGTATGATTGTAAAAAACTCACATTATTATTGGAATCCTTTATGTTTGGACTAGGCATCTTAGGTAAACGGTGCATATGCCGTTTAGTTAGACCTTAGGTGTCACGACCCAACCCCGTGGGCCATGACTAGTGCCCGACCTGGACACCCGTATACGTACCTGTTAGATATTGCCAAACTGAAACTACGAACAATATGGAAACTTGCCAAAGAACTCTAACGGCTCATAACGTCATCATATATGTATATCCAGATAGACTGTCTCCTGAGGAGTCACAACTGATCAAATCATAAAATGATCCGCAAGCCGACAAGGCTGCCACTACACATCAATATCATGTCATATGCTAGCCGACAAGGCTGCCATTACAGACGAACATATACATAGCACAACGTATAGACACAGCTGAACAGAGCTTATACACAACCCACACATATGTCTACAGATCTCTAAGAGTACTAACAGTGAAATATGACGGGACAGGGCCCCGTCGTACCCCTGGATAAACATACATATATATATCATAAGATCTGTACCAAAAGTCTAAACTCCGGAACAATGGAGCTCTCCAAGACAGCTGAGTAGAAGTCTTATGCTGAAGGGTCACCAAACCGACTATCTGTACCTGCGGGCATGAAACGCAGCCCCCGAAGAAAGGGGGTCAGTACGAAATATGTACTGAGTATATAAAGCATGAAATACAGTAAAAAGGATCATAACTGAAATAAGGAGTACAGAAACAAGTACAATGTCCACAATACCAAAACACTTGCCTTTTGAAAAATAAATCATGCATGTCAATATCATATATCATACCCGGCCCATTATGGGACTCGGTGAACATGGTCGCCACCCCGTCTTTGGCGCCATAAAACAGCATAATTCCATAACACAGCATAACGCCATAACACAGCATAACTCCATAAACACAGCATAACGCCATAACACAGCATAACTCCATAAACACAGCATAACGCCATAACACAGCATAACTCCATAAACACATCATAACGCCATAACACAACATAACTCCAGCATATATATATATATATATATATATATATATATATATATATATATATATATATCATATTTCGGCCCTCTAGTGAGGGACTCGGTGAACAATGCAGTGAAACTGTGCAAGAAAACGTGTCCTGGACCGGGACTCAGTGAAAGACATATTGAGGCACGCACGAGCAGAGTAGTGAGAAACCATATGCAAGTTAAAACACATCTGAGACTCGATAGAATAATCAAAACGAACTGTCATTTGAAAATCAGGACAATAGTCATACCAAATACCTTTCGGATGTCACTGTGGATTATATCAGAATAGAACTTCTTGAATCATATGTACATATCCGGGTATATCAAAGACTCAATGGAATAATCAGCACGAACTATCATTTGAAAGTCAAGACAATAGTCATAGCAAATACCTTTTGAATGCCACTCGGAAACATATCAAACATCCCTCGAATGTCATCATAAAGTATATCAAAGAGCCTTAGGAATCATAGTCATATGTCAATATAGTATGAAACATCTTATAGAAGTCTGGACATTAGTTATCATAGAGTTCCTAAGAATAGGAACTTATATATCGACTACTATCCAACGATAGAAAACTTGAAAGGGAAGCTCAATGATTTAAGAGTTCTAACATGAAGAAGTGAATGGGAATCATGAATCACACTCGAAACGTATGAATGGAATTACCCCAAAGCTCATATCATTCGTCACTTAAATCTAAGACATGCCAAAAGAAAGAAGGGACAGCTTTACATACCTGCTAACGACTATTCGCAAACCCGTTCGCTTCGTCGCTCTTTTAGCCTATTTAATATAAAAGTAACGTTATCGTTAGTAACTACACCTTCTAGTTCATAAATACGTAGCCCATCGCTTATAGAACCTATTCTTTAACTTATACTTTCTCGTTAAGGGTTTTTCATTATTAAGGATTTAACGAAAATCGGGCAGCATTTCCCCTATATATTCGCCTAACCCGAATTTTCAATTATTCTCCTATTAACACAGAAATACCAACAACAGAGATATACATATAAAATTCTCACAATTCAGCCCATAACAATTCCAACAACCCAACAACCTTTCTGAATCCATTTCAATCCACAATTTCCTATAATCTCGATTTCATGCATTCTCTAAATTCCAATTTCGTCCAATCCAATTTTAATAATTCCATTACAATACTATTAACACAATTATACCACAAAATAAGAAAATCTTACCAAAATTTTCTCGGAGGAATTTCTACACTTAATTGCTCCAATTTCACAATTTCTTCTTCCTCGATTCAATACTTTATGTCGTACTTTCTTGAACGTGTAGAACATCTTTGGGGCAAAATTTTTTTTTTTTATATGATGATCTGCCATGGCCGTAGCAGCCATAGACATATGTTTCACATATTTCTTTCCTTTCAATTAATTTGAAAGTGCAGATGAAATGCACAACTTAATAAGTCGTCCATTTCACTTTTATAAGTTTCCTCCCATGTGGACACGTTGCTGCCACTAATCCTTGACCAATTGGTGCCACGTGGCAGCCCTTTATTTTTTTTATTTTTCGTTGGAGCCCACTTCTATTAATTAAATTAATTAATCACTAATCCCTTACTTAATAATTTAATCTTTATTAATTAGTTCCAATTCCCCAATAATATTTTTACACTAAATAAAATTTATAAACAATTTGTGTACTAATAAAAATTGGAAATTAAAAGTTCCTATTTCTTACCAGAAAATGATCCCGTCTTTAACTTGAGTTGATTCTCTTGCGAATAACTCGACGTATAAAAATACGGGGTATAACATTAGGCCCCAAAGAGATTTTCAAAAACCCAGATTAATATAAATATATTCCAAAAGAACAAAAGCGGCTAAAAAACAGTAAGAGGAAATAGAGGATTAGCTTCTTCCAACTAATATATACATGTTGCTATCATTTTTCTAAAATACCAGACTTAAGCTTTTAAACTAAAGAAAACATTTTTCCTAGTTATAAATTCGGTTTTATTTCAGAAGTTCTTTTTTCAGTCGGGCAAAAAGAAGTGTAAATGATAGGCTTTCAAAAACAAAAGAGTTCTTTCCTTTTAAGTTGTGAACCAAATGGAAAATGATTTCTAAAACATATACAATGTGTGGCGTACTTGTATCAAAACAGACATGTTTTTTCTAGAAATAAGTCAGGCAAACAATAGCGTTTTTTGAGGGCTAAGGCCCATCCCAAAGATTGGATTTTCTAGGCCCCACTTAACCAAAAAAATTTCAAAAAAAAGATAAGTGCAAATATGTTTTAGGCATAGCCCAGTAACTAAAGAAAAATGAAAGATTTTGGGCCAAAACCCAACAAACCTTAATCATTTTTGTAGAAAAAATAGCATAAACTTGGGCCTAAATCAATGACAAAAATGTTATTCATATATCAAAAACAACTTGGTCCTTAAGATAAGTTCCAGGATCAAAAGTTTAACTTTGATTATGTGAACAAACTCTCATAAATTAAGATCCGCGTAAACTATTTATAAATAAGTAAAGATTTAGATAAGGATGTTCTAAAAAACGTATTAAACGGATCAACCTGGACCACGTATGAGTCAAGCATGAACAAATTTATTTATCCCAAACCTTTAAAAGACTTTTTACCTTTACAAAAACTAACATTATCCTTATATATGAAAGGAACTAATTATATCTGGATATTATAAATCCGAACCTAAATACCCTATATGTAAAGGGAATATATTCAATTCTTTTCAAAAAATGATATGCAAAAATGACTGACCTTTTTTTCGGAAAATAAACACCAAATAAACGGTTCATGCGAATACTCACACATTGGAATTCGAAGGTCAACCGTATAATACGGACCCTTAATACTAGGGTGCCTAACACCTTCCCTAGGGGATCACCAGAACCCTTACCTAGAACTTTGGATTAAGAAGGATTTTTCACGGTGTATGAATAAACCCTTCAAAACTAATTTTCCTAATTTTCTAAAAAATAGGTGGAAACCTTTTTAAAACAAAATCCAAAAGAGCACCAACGATTTCGAAGTACCTTTTTCGAGCGCTAACCCCACCTGCGAAAATGCGAACCGTTACAATGTGTACTACCAGTTTTGCGGGGATGCGAAGATTTGGTGAAGGTATTTCATTGCTTGTAGACCTGAGGATTCTCCCCGACTGACTTTGGCATAGTTTCATCAGACCTTCCTTGAGAAGTATGTGCCCTGGGCTTTGAGAGAGGCACGTAGGGATGAGTTTCTCCATCTGCAACAGGGGGGGGGGGGCGTTGTCTGTGGATTCCTATATTACTCGCTACTTGCATTTGGCTCATTATTCAGCTCTCTTGATTCCTACTGAGCCTGACAGGATTCGACGCTTTGTTGGTGGGCTCATTGGTTCTCTTCGGATTCCTTGCCTTCAGCTTGAGGCCATGGGGGCTTCCTTCCAGTCCATCATTGAGCATGCTTCTTTTTTAAGGCCGCTAAGGCCCGCACATTTAGAGGGGTTAGTGAGAAGAGGCAGCGATAATTTGGGAGTTATGGTGGTTTCAGGTCGAGGGGTGCCGAATATTTTTCTAGGCCGTATCGGCCCTATTCTGGCCGCCTTATGTAGTCAGCCTTGCAGACCTCCTCTTGTGGGCCATCCAGGCAGAGAGCTTCTGAGAGCTCATTCTCTCGACCAGCAGATAGAGTTGTTCCAGCTGGGTCTGCAGCTTCTGTCTATGAGTCTCTGCCTTCTAAGGCTTATTTTTCATGTGGTGAGCCGAGTCATTTTGCTAGAGAGTGTCCTCGACCTAGGCAGGGTCATTAATTCCAGAGGACTCAAGCATCTTCAGGTAACCAAGGCGGTGCTTCTTAGAGGGGCGATGCTCAGTCTGGCGGCGGTGGTTCACAGGTCTCTAGAGGTGGGTCCCAGGCTGGTAGAGGTGGGTCCCAGAGTTTGAGAGATAGATCACAGTCTGGATGTGGTGGGGCCCACTGTTACTCGTTCCCAGGTAGACCCGAGGCAGAGGCCTCATATGTTGTTATTCATGTACCACTTTTTGCCGACATAGAGCAGTATTTGTGTTATTTAATCCTGGATCCACTTATTCGTATGTGTCTGCATATCATGTCGTTGATTAGAATTTGCCTCGTGATAGTATAGTTGTACCTATTCATGTGTCTACTCAGGTCAGAGATTCTGTTATGGTTGATCGAGTTTATCTGTCGTGTTTGGTTACTTTTATGGGTAATAACACTTGGGTAGATTTGATGATACTTGATATGGTGGATTTTGATATTATTTTGGGTATGACCTGGCTTTCTCCTTATCATGCGATCTTGGACTGTCATGCCAAGACAGTCACTTTAGCCATGCCGGGCATTCCTAAACTTGAGTTTATGGGTACTTCTAGCCCTGCTCTGAAGAAGATAATTTCCTTCCTTCAGGCGAAGCAATTAGTCAACAAGGGGTGTTCAGCTTATATGGCTCACGTGCGCGACACTACTGTTGCATCTCTACCCCTTGAGTCCATTCCCATTGTGAGCGAGTTCGCAGAGGTATTCCCGTTTGATCTGCCGGGTATGCCACCAGATCATATTAACTTTTGTATTGACCTGGATCTAGGCACTCGTGCTATTTTTATTTCGCCATATCGAATGGCACCTGCCTAGTTGAGAGAACTTAAGGAGCAATTGCAGGATTTATTGAGCAAAGGGTTAATTAGACGGAGTGTCTCCCCTTGGGGTGCTCCTTTGTTGTTTGTGAAGAAGAAAGATGGATCTATGAGGATTTGTATTGATTATTGCCAGCTAAACAAGGTTATTATTCGGAACAAGTGTCCTATGCCTCGTATTGATGATTTATTTGACCAGCTTCAGGGTGCTTCAGTGTTCTAGAAGGTTGACTTGCGCTTAGGCTACCATCAGGTGATGATCAGGGGCGGGATATTCCGAAGACAACTTTTTAGACGAGATATGAACATTATGAGTTTCTAGTGATGTCATTTGGGCTTACCAATGCTCCGGCTGCATTCATGACTTTGATGAATGGCATCTTTAGGCCATTTCTTGACTCCTTTGTGATTGTGTTTATTGATGATATCTTGGTGTATTCCAAGAGTAGAGAGGAGCATGAGAGCCATCTTTGCACTGTACTTGGGTTGTTGAAGAAGAATAGCATGTTTGCTAAGTTTTCGAAGTGCGAGTTTTGATTGGAGTCTGTGGCATTCTTGGGCCACATTATGTCTAAGGTCGAGATCATGATTGATCCTCAAAAGATTAAGGCTGTGAGGGAATGGGCGAGGCCTACTACTGTGATCGAGATCTGTAGTTTCGTGGGTTTGGCCAGCTACTACCGCCAATTTGAGAAGGATTTTGCTTCTATTACTTCATCTTTATCCAGATTAACTCAGAAAGACGTCCCCTTTCAGTGGCCCGATGATTGTGAGGAGAGCTTTCAAAAGATCATGACCATTTGACTTCAGCCTCGATTCTAGCATTACCCATAGAGGGTAAGGATTTCTCAGTTGAAGATCCATGAGAGGAATTACCCTACCCATGATTTGGAGTTGTTGGCCGTGGTCTTCGCTTTAAAGATTTCGAGGCATTACTTGTATAGTGTCCACTATGAGTTTCCATCTATCACCATAGCCTTCAGCACGTGTTTACCCAGAGAGATCTTAATTCCAGGCAGCCCCAATTGATGGAGCTCCTGAAGGACTATGACATCTCTATTCTTTATCATCCAGGGAAAGACAATGTTTTTGCAGATGCCTGAGTCGCAAGGCCATGAGCATAGGGATTTTAGCTCGTTTGGTTGCTTTCGAGCGTCCGTTGGCCATGGAGGTTTAGACTCTGGACAACAGTTTCGTTTTTCTAGATATTGCAGCCCCAGGCAAAGTATTAGCAAGTGTAGAGGCGAGAACATCCTTGCTAGATCAGATCTGGACACATCAGTTTGAGAATGCTCAGTTGAGCAAGATTCGAGATAGGGTTTTGGGGGGTAAGGCCAAGGAGGCTATGATTGATTCTAAGGATACTTACAGGATTAAGGGGCGTGTGTGCGTTCCTCGTGTTGGTGACTTGATTCATTTGATTTTGACTGAGGCCCATAGCTCTTGATATTCCATTAATCTTGGGGCGAGTAAGATGTATCGTGATTTGAGGCAGCACTATTAGTGGCGTCGTATGAAGAGGGATATAGCCGATTTCGTGGCTAAGTGTGGTAATTGTTATCAAGTATGAGCACAAACGACCCGGTGGTGTACTTCAGAGGATGCCCATTCCCGAGTAGAAGTGGTAGAGGATGGCCATAGATTTCGTTGTGGTTCTTCCAAAGACCCTGGGCAAGTTTGATTCGATTTGGGTGATGCATTTGTTCCGGTTCAGATTTCCTATACCGTGGTTAGCCAAGATATACATTCGTGATATTATGAGATTGCATGGGGTTCCCATTTCTATCATATCTGATCAGGGTACTATCTTCACTTCCCATTTCTAGCGAGCTTTTCATGATGACTTGGGTACCCGAGTAGATCTTAGTATAGCTTTCCGCCTTCAGACCGATGGGTAATCCAAGCGGACCATTCGGGCGCTCGAAGATTTGTTGAGGGCTTGCATTATAGACTTTGATAGTCATTGGGATCAGTTTTTGCTGTTGGCAGAGTTTGCATATAACAACAGTTATCGCTCGAGTATCGACATGGCGCCTTTTGAGGCTTTATATGGTAGGAGATGTAGATCTCCAGTTGGTTGGTTTGATGCATTTGAGGTTCGACCTTGGGGGTACGGATCTATTGAGAGAGTCTTTGTAGAAAGTGAGGGTCATTCAGGCCAAGCTTATGGTAGCTCAGACTTGACAGAAGATGTATGCGGACCGAAAGGTCTGAGATTTAGAGTTTGTCGTTGGTGATCAGGTTCTATTGAATATTTCACTCATGAAGGGTGTTATGCGGTTTGGGAAGAGAGGCAAGTTGAGTTCGTGGTATATTGGGGTATTTGAGATTCTTGACCGTGTGGGCGATGTTGCTTATGAGTTGGCCTTCCCGCCAGTCTTGGCGGGAGCACATCCAGTTTTCCATGTGTCTATGCTGAAGAAGTACAATGCCGATGGCACTTATATTGTTCGTTGGGACTCGATATTGCTTGATGAGAATTTGACTTATGAGGATGATCCTATTGCATTTTTGGATAGGCAGATTCGAAATTTGAGGTAGAAGGAGATTGCTTCTGTGATGATGCAATGGAGGCATCGTCCTATGGAGGAGGCCACTTGGGAGACTAAGTCCATCATGCGTAGCCGATATCCTCAGTTGTTTCCTGATTCAGGTACTTTTTCGTTCCTTTCCCTTCGTCACTCGAGAAAGAGCGATTGTCTTTATAGTCTTTTTGGCACTTAGACCCTTCCCCTTGCTTGTTTAGCTCACTTTTGACCCGAGGGGACCATTGACACGCTTCTTGAGGTTATTGGATATGATTCAAGCGACTTTTTGGGAAATTTGGGCTTTAAGCGAAAAAGAGTTGACTTAAAGTTGACTTTTGGGTAAACGGACCTTTTTCGACAATCCGTCGATTTTGAGATGTCCGGATGATCAGTTAAAACTTGTGTGAATAGTTGGTTCAGTTCCCAATGCACTCGGGTGCATTTTGGGACTTGGGCTGGGAAGTTTGATTTAAGGTATGGGGGGTTGATTCGGTAAAAGAGACCCCCGAAGGGAATTCCGAGGCCACAAGTGCGTTCATAGCGTATTTTTATGTATGTCTACATATGAGGTATGTGAGCAGATGGCCTCGGGTGATAGTCGGGATTTCAGGTTGAGGTAGCGGTGGACTTGACACAACAGCAGCCAAGTGCAAACGTTGGCTGACCACCACAGCGGTCTGAGAATCCGCCGAAGCGGTCTCGTGTCGCAAGAGCGGGTATCAGACAAATTATTTCATTAAATGAGTATTAAAATCCCTAAGTCCCTCATTCTTTATTATTTCGACTTTAGAGTTATTGAGAGCTTTTCAAGGTGATTCTTGGGAGAAAATCTTTGTTGCAAGTTCTTTTATTTTCCTTGCTATTCCATTTTCCTTAATCACCTTAGGATTCCATTATCATGCTAGTTCACTAAGAATCCAAGAATCAAAAGAGGGTTCAATGAGTTCTTCTTCTAGGCTTTGTAATCTTGATTTATTGATTGGGTTAGCTTCTTTAAGCATGAAATTGATGACTAGAATCTATTATTGCATGAATTCTTCCAAATTAGTGGATAATTTATGGGATTGGAAGTTAGGGTTTATACCCGAATTTGGGGGTTTTGCCTAGAATCCGAATTTAAGTAATTTGGTCGTTCTTCTAGTTTGTAATTGATGGGAATTGATCTCCTAGAGCATTAATTTCATGTTGAAACCATTAGATTCCTACTTTCCCCTTCTAGTTCATAAAACCCCATTCCACGGGTTGGGAATTTGGATCTTGAATAGAAGTAGGGTTTTGATTGATGTTCTTCTTGATTCTAATTGCATATTTCGGATATGATTAGACTTCTACTATCTCGAGGGTCAAAGGAAAGGAAAGACTAAGGTGTGATTGTGGAGACTTTGTTGTTCGGCCATTCAGATAGGTTGCAGTTTACCCTATGGTGAGACTTCAATTAGCGAAGCACATATTTAGACAATATTGTCGGAGAAGGCATGTAAACCTTCGGGTATGAGGTTGGGTTGGATATTACCTTAGGTTGGGCCTTGTTGTATGATTTGGGGCTAGCCACCCCGTTGTGTTGTGACCTATCTTTTTCTATTTGTTGTTGGCTCAATGCGACGTGGAGATAGTAGATATTAGTGACTAGTGATACCTTGATGATGATATTGTAGCACCTTACTTTTTGTTGTTCGAGACGAGGATTGTGATTCTATTACGGCTTATTGTGTCGCCTTTTTATTGATATTGTTGGCTGCCCATGTGTGGTACTGTTGATATTGACTTCATTATTGACATTGAACTCATACATTGCACGCATTCTCAACCTTCATGATATACTGTTGATACATTGATGATGTACAAGGAAATAGTATTATGAGCTGAGCTTAGTTGGATGAGAGTGACGTGAGGATCAATATTCAATGTTTATCCCAGAATTGAGGTATGAGTGCTGGTAGCGATTGTCGAGGTCTTTGCTGGAATCGTGAGGGTACATGGACTTCGCGGGTCCCCCATGGGTTCTGCTTCCGAGAAGTGATGTTCCATCATCGGAGTACATGTGTACGGTACATATGCATTGCATTCACACTTAATACATTATTGCATTGCATTGTACCATGGCTTCTACTGTGATATTCTTGTGATGAATTTGTGATATACGGATTCGGATTAAATGTACTGAGACTTGGCACAATTGGGTTTAGATGCTATAAAATAGTTGATGACTTATACTTGAATACTGGCTTGTGTTGACTTATACCTTATTGACTTACCTGTTTATCTTACTTTATTGCCTTGATATATGTTAGATAATCTTAGTCGGCCTATCATACCTACCAATACGTGTTGTTTGTACTGACCTGCACTTGTTCTAATCTTTTATGAATGAAGAGTATCTGGTGCGATAGACGTCTACCCTTTGTGGCTGAGAGTTTCGAGGTTGCAGATTCGAGTCTTATTGGGGTGAGCACGCGGACGCTTCGCTGAGACTCTTCTTTTATTATGTTTTACTTTGATATTCTGAGACATTTAGAGACTATTGATGTATTATTATTACTTGCATACTTGCAGATTTTAGTTATATGCTATTGTATGACCAGACCAGATACTAGGGTGGTTTTGATGTATTTCGGCATTATTTATATATTCATATGTCAGACTTACATCACTTTAATCTTTTCCACTATTTATATTATGTTTGTGAATGTGGGTTAAGGGTTCGCCTACCGAGATGAGATATGTAGGTCGCGACTTTTTGGAATTGGGTCATGACAATACGAAGGCAAAAATTAAGCCACCGGCCAGGTTCACTGTCCCACGGCCATTTGCACCCTTGGACGGAAATATGAATATCTCTGTACTCCGACGTCGTATCGATGAACAGTAAAATGCGCTGGAAACTAGACTCATAGAAGTCCAATTTGATGGTGGATCACCCTATAACTCCTAGTATATTGAGAGAAAATATCCATGAAGTCTGACCAAAATTTCAGTAAAATTGTGAATGTAACTTGTGACAACCTTTGTCGGCTTTCGTTCTTAGAACTCGCTAGACTTCCAAACTTAAAAAGAGACTATTATTTGATTCAAATACTTCATATAATTACTTTCTTGTCATGTGAATCGCTCCTAAACTCACCCAAAAAGTACGAGTTATTACATTTCCAACTTGCCGACTTTTGACGAAACTCATTCTTCTTCGATTTATTCAACCTCCAAACCTTCCACCACTTACTCATCATATTTATAGGTCCTTATAACCATTTAAATTATTAAGCTCAATCTCCTTTAACCTCAAGATAATTTCTTTCAAATGATAAATAAACGGAATATGGAAGCATGGAGAGTCCTTTTATACAAGTCATATAGGAAGTAGAGATTAGCTCGTTCTAGAGATTAGCTCATTCATTCTTGGATATGATCTACACAAGTTAATGGGATAACATTTCAAAAAACGCATCTAAATTCTACTCATGCCAAGAAAAGAAGAGAAAAACCCTACATACCTCGTTGATGGAGTGATATACGTTTCTCGAGTCCTTGAATGCCTTACAAATGATTTCCTACATAATACGAACCATTTGAGATCAAAACCAAGTTCATAGCTTATAGGAATCTTCACTTAGACATTTAATCGAGCAACTCATGGGCGTGAATTCATACTCTTTCGTAGCTTAATTTCCTTATAAAACGCTACCATATTCTGCTTTTCTACATCAACTCTTCAACACGATCCCATCCATATCACCACAAATCCAAACAACACAATAAAACCATATAAAACAGCCCAACAAATAAGCTAAGGTATTGAAAGTTTCATAAGAATATAGAAGAGCTTGTTCTATGGGGGATTTCACCAATATCTATGATTAATTACTTTTAAAAGGTCAAAGAGATTAATAATAAGTTAAAATATACCTTGGATAATGAAAAACACTCCAAACTACAAGTTACTTCAAGGTGAAGTTTCCTTCCTAGAAGTGAAATAGCGAGAAAATCACGATTCTATGATTGCCACGTTGTTCCTTGCGTTAGAATTGATTGATTTGCACTTGGATTGGTTAGGATTCATGGAGGATTTGTTTGGAGAATATATTAGGGTCTTTCTGGTCTTGAAGATGAAGAAATGGAGAGAAAATTGTGTAAAAGGTAATACATATATACAAAGGCAAAAATTAAGTCACCGACCAGGTTCACTGTCCTGCGACAGTTTGCACCCTTGGACGGAAATGTGAATATCTCTCTACTCCAATGTTTTATAGATGAATGGTAAAATTCACTGGAACTTCAATTTTATGGGTGTATCACCCCGTAACTCCCAATATATTAAGAGAAAAGCTTCACGATATCTGACCCAAATTTCGGTGAATTGTGAACGTAACTTGCGACGACCTATGTCGACTTTCGATCTTACAACTCGCTTGACTTCCAAACTTAACAAGAGAATATTATATGATTCAAATAATTCACATAATTAATTTATTAGCATGTGAATCACTCCTAAACTCCCTTGTCTCCTTATGTCATTTTCGACTACGTTATCACTTCGCTAAAGTGTTTTTAACAGAAGGCACATTCTTAGTGTACAACTCACGGACTTGCTAGTTACAAATGGCAATGGAGTTTCTTTTTACAATGGATCTTCTGAGAGTTTAATATTCTTAATAGGGTTAATGCGGGAAAAATCGTCTCGGTACCTACGAAGTAAAGATGCCTGGGATTCCGGGTAAACTTTCTTAAATCATTGCAGCAAGCCAACTTTATAAACTACTTAGTTGACCCTTGGACGATTTGTCGCGATTTGACATATTTGTGACTAAGCTTGTTTTTCTTGCCAAATCTCCCATAGGCGATACCTTCAAAACATCCAATCTCTCATTTAATCTCTAAGTCTTAATGCCGGTTGTCTAGGCAGGATTCTTGTCGATTCTAAGTTTTATCCTCCTCTGAACTAACTTCATCCTCTTTCCCACTACTGGCTATTCTAAGTCAGGACCAAATAACTTTGCCTTGTCGATCTTAAACTACCAATAAGGGACTTGCACTTTTGTCCATATGAGTCTTCATATGATGCCATACGAATGTCCGATGATAGCTGTCATTGTGAATGAATCCAATGAGTATCATATATATACTTCCCTTGAAGTCCAAAATGCCAGTTCGTAATATATCCTCGGATTTTGAATGGCGTGCTTAAACTTTCTATATGTCTTGTAAGTATATTCATGATTGCTCAAATAGAGTTGAACTTCTGACGGATGCTATATAACTTGACAATGAAAATCTAAATTTTACAGTTCTTTGCTGATCCCCTTAGTCAATTCTTCTCCTACCTTATTACTGTTGATATTATTAATGTAGTTGTCTCAATATCCCTAGCTTGTATGACAATTGTACTACGTGGTCATATTCTTTCTTAATTTGCTTCCGCCTGCCGTGTACATTTGGCCTTAGCTCGAGAATTTCAAATTATTCTACGGGTATGTATTTTTCCTGTCTACTTAATTACTTTCTTCCTGCGTCAATTTCCTTTCCACGACCATCTTATTTACATTTGTGTACACAACTTTGACGTCGCAGACTTGCCGAATAAATCTGTCACGACCCAACCAGAGGGCCATGACGGGCACCCGGAGCTAACACACTGAGCACCTCTAAACATACATCTCATAATCATTTCTAGGTGGACCATAAAGATATCTCATGCATATCCTAATCAGTAAGGACATATATCACAACATAATGGCACATCTCTATACAATCTTCAACATTTATGCCCATCGTCACTAGCCGACAAGGCTACTAAAATGTTATACAATGATATGAACTGGTAGGGTTATGAAACGTCTAACTATACACACACATGTCTACAAGCCTCTACATAGAATACAAGTGACCATGAAGACCAATACCAATAGATTGCAGCTTCGAAGTAAGTGGAGTGCTCCTGAGAATCCGCTAATAAAGCACCTACAGATCTGATCCATCTCCCTGCCTACCTGCTGTCACGACCCCACTAGAGGTCGTGACGGGTACTCGATACTACTATACCGGACACCTCTTATCTCGCATTTTATTCTTACTACTGAGTGGGCCATATGCACGATACAGTCACATTTTACTCAACACAGTCATCAATAGCATACTCGTAAATAAATATCAATAAGTTTTACCAACATATTATACAACAACAAAGACGAACAAGATTGTGAAACATCTGACTATGCACGTCTGTCTACGAGCCTCTAGATAAGATACATATATTCACAAGGAGGGGCCGGGTTCTGCAATGCCCAAATATGTACACAAAAGTAGTACCAATAAACTGAAGCTCCGGAACAACTGGAGCGCTCTCAATGTACCGCTGGTGGAGCTCCTAGTGATCAGACGCGTCTACCTGTTTACCTGCGAGCATGAACGCAGCGTCTACAAGAAGGGACGTCAGTATGAGTAATGTACCGATTATGTAAGGCATGAGCAGTAACATAGTAAGGAGTACA
The DNA here is from genome assembly GCF_019175385.1 of Lycium barbarum. Classification (NCBI taxonomy): domain Eukaryota; kingdom Viridiplantae; phylum Streptophyta; class Magnoliopsida; order Solanales; family Solanaceae; genus Lycium; species Lycium barbarum. The sequence goes on along the minus strand of NC_083338.1, from coordinate 101,896,254 downwards.
AAGCATGAATAATAACAGAGTAGAAATGTAGAGCATATCGTAAGATAAAAGAGTAACCTGTACAATAAGTGCCTCTTAGGGCGGATGCCATGCATGCTTAGCTTTCTTTGAAAAACATTTCTTGTTCATATATACAGAAAAATATGCCGAAGAACGTCGGCCCGATCCATTTAACCACATATGTCCCGCGTCCGGGATGATAAGTTACACCAACTGATCAGGTAGCAATGCATCTATAGCGCCACTCCCTTTTTCCCATATTCCCCACATACATATACATATATCATATACATATATCATATAAGCAGCATGCATTAGAGCCCAAAGAACGTCATGTATCTATCGGAGTGACGTAAGGTCGGTAACCTCCGATCATATTATGGAATAATCATCATCGTCATGTCTCACCTTGAAGGAACAATTATTATAGGGTGAGACTATCAATGAAGAATAACATCTAGAGAAAACCTAGAATAGGATCATAAATCTCATAAGGAATTAATTCATATACTTTGGAACCTTTAAAAATAGTCATCATTCATGAATAAAATTGAGAAATCAAGAAATAGCTCAACATTCTTATATCGTCATTGAAATCATAACTTGGAAGCTTTAAACATGAAATTGTTCTCATCATAGTCATCATAGAAAAATATTCTCATCTTTGGCATCATTGTCATCATGATAAAAATATGTCCATCATTGTTGTCATAAGAGCTTACAAGATCACAAACCTCTGTATGGAAAAATCCAGACATTCTGGAAAACATTTACGGGTTATCGGGAAGGGAATCATGACTTGAGATCATAAACATCTAACCTTGAAATCAAGGAGGCTATGAAAACATTTATGGAATCATAATCATAGGAGTCATGCCTTCGAAAGAAAGGGACGAGCCTTAACATACCTGCTCGACCTCCTATTGGCTATGTTTATCCACCCGAATTCGTAAATATACATTCGAGAGCATTCACACTAATGTTAGTCTCCTTATCACACACTTATCCCAAGTTTCAATTTAAACTATTTTATATTACATTGAAAATCGGGCAGCATCTCCCCTGTTTATGTGGCTAGCCCGAATTCTTAGTTCATCAACCAACAACAACAACAACAATACTAACATCAATAATATCATTTCCCATATCAAAGTATTCCATAAAACAGCCCACACGCTGTTTTCCAACTTCCATAACTAATCAATTCACTATACAACCATTTAACTGTTCCATCTTTGTAAATAAGCCAATATCAACATAAATAGGAAGAGATCCATACCTTTCTCCCGTTATTATTATTGTATCTTCACTTTTCCACCCTAAGTTTAGGCCACAACACACCGCTATATGATTCTACAACTTTAACTATACGCTATCCGGACCAGAATTTGGAAATTATACCTGGTTTGGGCTAAAAAGTGGGTGTGGGAAGGTTGGGGAATTCTCTAGAGAATTTGGGATGTTTTTGGGTGACTTTGGCTGAAAAATGAGGGGTAACCCCCTTTTTATAACGGTCCAGGTTCTGCCAGGACCGACATAAAAAACCTTCAGCGCGATCGCGCTCCCTTTGGGCGCGTTCGCGCAGGTCTAATTTTTCTGACTGCACGTTCGTTCAGTAAAAAGGTCATACCTCTTGATCCCGTTATCGTGTGAGGGCCCATGACTTATGGTTGGAAAGCTCGTTAAATTATCTACAACTTTCATTCTTAGTGATTTTCCATATTCCAAACTTATAATGTCGTTTTAGCCCCTCCGAGTCAGATCATCCGAAAATGTTTCCTTAAATCGTCCTTTTGGAGGGCTTATGCCCATATTTGGCTTAAGGGTCCTTCTTAGTACTTGCTTAACTTTCCATGTACTACCCATATTTCTCTTCATATGTCCTTTATAAAACTCCGACATGTGGGCCCCACTTAGCTCACAGTAATGAGGGCTTCCATTAAGCAACGTACGAGCTACTTCACATCGTATAGTCTCCAAATGTCATATGTATACTATTATTATTACACACTTATAATATAACCTTCATCCTGAACCAGGTCCTCAAAATTGCTCAGGGCATTCGCGCCTCGTGGTGGCGCGTTCGCGCTGTGTTGGCTCTTGGCCTTCTGCGCGTTCGCGCCGTTCCTTAGCGCGTTCGCGCACACCATTTTCCAGGTCTGCCAGCCTGATTTGTAACGTCCATATCTCCTTACCCCGATGTCCTATTGAGAAGCGGCTTGTTGCGTTGGAACTATACTTCCCGAACTCCACTTTAGACTTTTGTTCCACTTCAAAATTCTAACTATACTAAAAGATATTATTTCTCCCGGTTAGAACAAAACTTTCGTACCAAACATTGCCCAACTTCCCTTCAAAGCCTCAGAAGCTTAATCTCCTTAGTCCGCTTGTTTTCCATTCCTTCTATAACCTGTTACGCGAACTCGGACTCTTATAAATGTAAAACGAGCACCTATGATCTTGCAACTTATCGACAATAACTCCGGTGTGTGCAGTTAAATAGCTAACACCTAACGAATCTCAACGTACAGAAACTACGAGGTGTAACAATTCCTCCCCCCTTAGGAACATTCGTCCTCGAATGTTAGACTCTTGGGGACCTAAAAATTTACCAGAGTTTTCCCTATAACTGTACCACTATTGTCTTGTTATAACAACCTAAAACTCGGTCAAAGAATCATTTTGGAGAAATATTACATACCTGAGGGTACTGAGGGCTCTGTTTGTATATCTTTTGGAGGCTGAAATAGATGCGGGTACTTAGACTTCATTTCTTCCTCAGCTTCCCAAGTCATTTCTTCTATATTATTATTCCCCCACAGAACTTTGACTGAAGCTACGTCCTTTGTTCTAAGCCTTCGGACTTGCCTATCCAGAATAGAAACCGGTACATCCTCATAGGACAATTTCTCCGTGACTTGTACATCGTGCACAGGCACAATCCTGGAGGGATCTCCAACACACTTGCGTAGCATGGATACGTGAAATGCTGGGTGGACTGATTCTAATTCTGGAGGTAAATCCAACTCATATGCTACTTGGCCTACTTTGCGCACAATCACATAAGGTCCAACATAACGAGGACTGAGCTTCCCTTTCTTACCAAATCTCATCACCCCTTTCATCGGAGATACTTTCAAGAACACCCAATCATTGACTTTGAATTCCAAATTCCACCGACGGCCGCATAGGATTTCTGATGACTCTGAGCTATTAGTAGCCGTTCTTGAATAAGTTTGACCATTTCCATCACTTGTTGAATCAGGTATGGGCCTACTAACTGTACCTCTCCTACTTCGAACCGTCCAATAAGCGATCTACACTTTCTCCCGTACAGAGCGTCATATGGGGCCATTTGAATGCTAGAGTGATAGCTATTGTTGTACGCAAATTCAATAAGTGGCAGGTGATCGTCCCAATTGCCTCCAAGATCTAGCACGCATGCCCTTAGCATGTCTTCAAGTGTTTGGATAGTGCGCTCCGCTTGTCCGTCAGTTTGCGGATGGAATGTTGTACTGAGTTTCACTTGCGTTCCCAAACCTTCTTGAAAGGATCTCTAGAAATTAGCCGTAAATTGTGCTCATTTATCCGTAATAATAGACACTGCAACCCCGTGAAGTCGCACTATCTCTTTGATATAAAATTTTGCATAATCTTCTGCTGAATACGTCGTTCTGACTGGCAGAAAATGAGTGGACTTCGTGAGTCTATCGACTATCACCCATATAGAATCATATTTACGCCGGGAACGAGGTAAGCCTATAATGAAGTCCATATTAATCGCCTCCCATTTCAAGGTGGGGATCTCTATAGCTTGCAGTAATCCTCCAGGCTTCTGATGCTCTGTTTTAACTTGTTGGCAATTTGGGCATTGGGCAACAAACTCCGCTATGTCCCTTTTCATGCTATCCCACCAATATAAGCATCTGAGGTCATGATACATCTTTGTTGACCCTGGATGTACAGAATAACAGGCATAATGTGCCTCACCCATGACCTGTCATCGTAGCCTGGCAACATTAGGCACACATAGTCTACCTCTATACCGTAGTACTCCGTCGGGTGTCACCTCAAATGAGGTCTTCTCCTTTTGAAGAGCTGTATCTCTATGCTATGCCATAACAGGGTCCTGGTACGGACATCTCTTTACATCTTCTATGATAGAGGACTCAGCAACTCCCCGAAGAGAAATTTCGCTATCTCAAGAACTAGCCAAACGGAATCCAAGGCTAGCTAGCTGGTAAATCTCACGAACCATCTCCCTCTTTCTGGTTGAACATCTATCAAGCTGCCCATAGATTTACGGCTAAGAGCATATGCTACAACATTTGCTTTCCCTGGATGGTATAGGATGTCAACATCATAATCCTTTAGCAGCTCTAGCCACCGTCTTTGGCGTAAATTCAACTCCTTCTGTTTGATGATATATTGTAGACTCTTATGATCTGTATAAACGTTCACATGGACACCATATAAATAATGCCTCCATATCTTTAATGCGTGAATAACCGCAGCCAATTCTAAGTCATGGGTTGGAAAATTCTTCTCATGTTTTCGTAACTGCCATGAGGCATAAGTAATTACTTTGCCATGCTGCATCAACACGCAACCTAGTCCGACACCTGAAGCATCACAGTAAATAACAAAGCCCTCCGATACTTCGGGGAGTGTTAAGACTGAGGCCGAAGTCAACCTATTTTTCAATTCCTGAAAGCTGCGCTCACACGCATCCGTCCATTGAAACTTAGCCGTTTTCTGAGTCAGCTTCGTTAATGGTGCTGCGATGGAAGAAAATCCTTCTACAAACCTTCTATAGTAATCGGCCAAACCCAAGAAACTACGGACCTTTGTAGGCATTGTAGTCATTGGCCAATCCTTCACAGCTTTAATTTTCTGCGTATCTACCCGTATACCATCAGCGGAAATAATGTGACCCAGAAAAGTTACAGAATTGAGCAAAAATTCACATTTTGAGAATTTGGCATATAACTCCCGAGCTCGAAGGATTCCAAGAACAGTACGCAAATGGTCTGCCTGCTCCGCCTCTGATCGGGAATACACCAAAATGTCATCAATGAACTCGATCATGAACAAATCTAGGAAAGGCCTGAATACATTATTCATCAAGTTCATGAATATTGTCGGAGCGTTGGTTAGGCCAAATGACATTACCCAGAACTTATAATGGCTGTATCTCGTTCTGAAAGCTGTCTTTGGAATGTCCTCTTACTTTACCCTCACTTGGTGATACCCTGATCTTAGATCTATCTTCGAGAACCATTTGGCACCTTGCAGCTGGTCAAATAAATTATCGATCCTTGGAAGGGGGTACTTATTCTTTATGGTTACCTTGTTTAATTGACTATAATCGATACACATCCTTAAGGAACCATCTTTCTTTCTCACAAATAACACAGGCGCTCCCCATGGCGACGAGCTTGGCCTAATAAAGCCTTTTTCGAGTAAATCCTTCAATTGCGTCTTTAACTCCTTTAATTCAGCAAGGGCCATTCAATATGGGGGAATAGATATGGGCTTAGTATCAGGCAACACATCAATAGTGAACTTAATCTCCCGCTCTGGCGGTAAACCTGGAAGCTCATCTGGGAACACATCCGGGTACTCATTTACCACTGGGACGGATTGGAGAGTCGGCGGTTTTGCTTCTGTGTCGTGGACCCGGACCAAGTGATAAACATAGCCTTTGATAATCATCTTTCTCTCTTTGAGGTAGGAAATAAACCTACCTCTCGGAGATGCCGCATTACCTTTCCATTCCAACGTTGGTTCTCCTGGAAACTGGAATCGAACCACCTTTGTTCTACAATCAACGTTAGCGTAACAGGAGGCTAGCCAATCCATACCCATAATAACGTCAAAATCTAACATCTCCAGCTCATGTAGGTCAGCAGTAGTATGACGATCGGAAACTACGATCACACAACCCCTATATACCCGCCTGGCTACTACTGGGTCCCCTACAGGTTTAGCTACCTCAAAAGGTTTAATTTGTTCCAATTTCATCCCAATGCGATTAGTAAAATAAGGAGTAATATATGATATAGTAGAACCTGGATCAATCAACGCATACACGTCATATGAGAATACTGATAGTGTACCTGTAACCACGTCTGGGGAAGATTTAAGATCCTGCCGTCCCGCCAGTGCATATATACACTCTGAGGACCACCTGAACTGGGTTACCCTCCTCTGCCTCAGCCACGGCCTACTGAAGCTTGTGAAGTTTATCCAGGAGGGCGCACGGACGATGATGAACTAATTGTCGATCCGGCGGGTTGAGCCTTGTCTCCATCATTCCTCAGTGGACAATCCCGCATCACATGGCCAATTCGACCACAGGCAAAACAAGCACCTGTATCTAGGTGACACTGTCCAGAGTGCGGCTTGTCACACCGAGTACACCATGGTAGGGGTGGCCTCGTCCTGCTAGAATCAGCTCTATACTGTGACCCTGAAACTTTGGAACTCTAGCCTGGTCCTGAATAGATAGGACGATCAAATATTTTACTCGCGAATTGAGGAGGTGCGCTGGCCACTGATTGGCCTGAATACCTTGAATGTTGTTGTGTCTGCCCTCCTCTGTACTCACTGCTCGCTCCAAAATATCTGGCCCTTTTGCTGCGCCCCTTATCAGAATCATGTTCACCTCTCTGCGGCTGCTGCTGTTCCTCCAGGTTTTGGGCATGGGCCTGGATACGAGCGATATCCATCCCATCCTGGAGTGAGGCCGTCAAGCAATCCTTAACTAAATGTGGTCCCAACCCACTCACGAATTGATGCACACTATCCCCCATGTCAGCCACCATGTCAGCCACCATGTCTGGGGCATACCTGGCTAAAGAATTACAACGGAGACTGTATTCCCGGGCGCTCATATTCCCCTGCTTGAGATTCAGAAACGTATCGGCTCGGCCCCGTCGAACCTCCGGTGGTAAGTAATGTCGTAAGAATGCATCAGTGAACTTTCACCAAACTGGGGAGGGGCATTTGCTCCCCTCGAAGATATCCAACCATTATACCACTGGACAACTACATCCCGCAATCTATACGAAGCCAACTCTACTGACTAAGTATCCGAAGCATGTATTATCCGCAGCGTCCTCAGCATCTCGTCTATAAAGCCTTGCGGGTCTTCATCGGGTTTCGAACCATAAAACTCTGGAGGATTCAGACTGATAAAATCACGGGCTCTTGCACTCACCGCCCTGTGACCTTGGCCCGCACCTTGCCGCTGAGCTTGCGCGGAAACCAACTGGGTCAGCAACTGAATAGCTTCTGTTATCTGCTGGCCCGTAGCTGCTGGCGGTGGAACTGGAGGTACTGGGGTTGGAGCTGAAACTCTTTCCTGCTCTGCCGACACGGGTGGAGTATGAGAAGTCCGAGAAGGGACTTCGTTATGAGACTCACCCTCATCTACCTCCACCGGTGGCTCCCGTTCAACTCTTCTTCCAGTCACCATCTTGCCCTTTTAGGCCGCCGTAGCTTTTCTCTCCACAGGCATTGCTGAAATCATAACACACGATTAAGAAAGAACAGGGAAGCCTGGTAACATGGCTCTATCACACGATCTATAGTACAAAGAAGCTCAGTTATTCCTAAATGCCCTGTAGCCTTCAGTTTATAAGTGTGGCGCTCTTCAAACCCATAAACAGGACTCTACTGGACACGGCTCTTAGACAATCCCTAGGACGAACTGCTCTGATACCACTTTTGTCACGACCCCACTAGAGGTCGTGACGGGTACCCGATACTACTATATCGGACACCTCGTATCTCGCATTCTATTCTTACTACTGAGTGGGCTATATGGATGATACAGTCACATTTTACTCAACACAGTCATCAATAGCATACTGGTAAATAAATGTCAATAAGCTTTACCAACATATTATACAACAACAAGGACGAACAAGATTGTGAAACATCTGACTGTGCACGTCTGTCTACGAGCCTCTAGATACGATACATATATTCACAAGGACGGGCCGGGTTCTGCCGTGCCCAAATATGTACACTAAAGTAGTACCAATAAACTGAAGCTCCGAAACAATTGGAGCGCTCTCAATGTACCGCTGGTGGAGCTCCTCGGGATCAGACGCGTCTACCTGTTTACCTGTGAGCATGAACGCAGGGTACACAAGAAGGGACGTCAGTACGAATAATGTACCGAGTATGTAAGGCCTGAACAATAACATAGTAAGGAGTACAAAGCTTGAATAATAACATAGTAGAAATGTAGAGCATATCGTAAGATAAAAGGGTAACCTATACATATAAGTGCCTCTTAGGGCGGATGCCATGCATGCTTAGCTTTCTTTGAAAAACATTTCTTGTTCATATATACAGAAAATATGCCGAGGAACGTCGGCCCGATCCATTTAACCACATATGTCCCGCGTCCAGGCATCCCGCGTCCGGGATGATAAGTTACACCAACTGATCAGGTGGCAATGCATCTATAGCGCCACTCTCTTTTTCCCATATTCCCCACATACATATACATATATCATATACATATATCATATAAGCAGCATGCATGAGAGCCCAAAGAACGTCATGTATCTATCGGAGTGACGTAAGGTCGGTAACCTCCGATTATATTATGGAATAATCATGATCGTCATGTCTCACCTTGAAGGAACAATTATTATAGGGTGAGACTATCAATGAAGAACAACATCAGGAGAAAACATATAATAGGATCATAAATCTCATAAGGCATTAATTCATATACTTTGGAACCTTTAAAAATAGTCATCATCCATGAATAAAATTGAGAAATCAAGAAATAGCTCAACATTCTTATATCGTCATTGAAATCATAACTTGGAAGCTTTAAACATGAAATCGTTCTCATCATAGTTATCATAGAAAAATATTCTCATCTTTGGCATCATTGTCATCATGATAAAAATACGTCCATCATTGTTGTCATAAGAGCTTACAAGATCACAAACCTCTGTTTGGAAAAATACGGACATTCTGGAAAACATTTACGGGTTATCGGGAAGGGAATCATGACTTCAGATCATGAACATCTAACCTTGAAAGCAAGGAGGCTATGAAAACATTTATGAAATTATAATCATAGAAGTCATGCCTTTGAAAGAAAGGGACGAGCCTTAACATACCTGCTCGACCTCCTATTGGCTATGTTTATCCACCCGAGTTCGTAAATCTACTTTCGAGAGGATTCACACAAATTTTAGTCTCTTTATCACACACATATCCCAAGTTTCAATTTTAACTATTTTATATTATATTGAAAATCGGGCAGCATCTCCCCTGTTTATGTGCCTAGCCCGAATTCTTAGTTCATCAACCAACAACAACAACAACAATACTAACATCAATAAAATCATTTCCCATATCAAAGTATTCCATAAAACAGCCCACACGTTGTTTTCCAACTTCCATAACTAATCAATTCACTATACAACCATTTAACCGTTCCATCTTTGTAAATAAGCCAATATCAACATAAATAGGAAGAGATCCATACCTTTCTCCCGTTATTATTATTGTATCTTCACTTTTCCACCCTATGTTTAGGCCACAACACACCACTACATGATTCTGCAACTTTAACTATACGCTATCCGAACCAGAATTTGAAAATTATACCTGGTTTAGGCTAAAATGTGGGTGTGGGAAGGTTGGGGAATTTTCTAGAGAAGTTGGGATGTGTTTGGGTGACTTTGGCTGAAAAATGGGGGGTAAGGTCATAACCCTTGATCCTGATATCTTTTGCGCGATCGTGCAGTCAGGACGACATAAATAACCTTCAGCGCGATCGCGCCCCCTTTGGGCGCGTTCGCGCAGGTCTAATTTTTCTGACTGCACGTTCGTTCGGTAAAAGGTCATAACCCTTGATCCTGATATCTTTTGAGGTCCCACGACCTATGGTTGGAAAGCTATTTCAATTATATACAACTTTCGTTCATGCTGTTTTTCCAGATTCCAAACTTATAATGTCGTTTTGGCCCCTCCAAGTCAAATCATCCGAAAATATTTCCTTAAATCGTCCTTTTGGAGGGCTTATACCCATATTTGGCTTAAGGGTCCTTCTTAGGACTTGCTCAAATTTCCATGTACTACCCATATATCTCTTCATATGTCCTTTATAAAAACCCCGACATGTGGGCCCCACTTAGCTCACGATAACGAGGGCTTCCATTAAGCAACGTACGAGTTGCTTCACATCGTATAGTCTCCAAATGTCATAGGTATACTATTATTATTACACTCTTATAATATAACCTTCATCCCGAACCCGGTCCTCAAAATTGCTCAGCGCGTTCGCGCTGTGTTGGCCCTTGGCCTTCTGCGCGTTCGCGCCATTCCTCTGAGCGTTCGCGCAAACCATTTTCTAGGTCTGCCAGCCTGATTTGTAACGTCCATATCTCCTTACCTCGATGTCCTATTGAGAAGCGGCTTGTTGCATTGGAACTAGACTTCCCGAACTCCACTTTAGACTTTTGTTCCACTTCAAAACTCTAACTATACTAAAAGATATTCTTTCTCCCAGTTAGACCAAAACTTCTGTACCAAACCTTGCCGAACTTCCCTTCAAAGCCTCAGAAGCTTAATCTCCTTAGTTCGCTTGTTTTCCAGTCCTTCTATAACCTGTTACACGAACTCGAACTCTTATAATTGTAAAACGAGCACCTATGATCTTGCATCTTCTCGACAATAACTCTGGTGTGTGCAGTTAAATAGCTAACACCTAATGAATCTCAACGTACAGAAACTACGAGGTGTAACACCTGCGGGCATGAGCGCAGGGTCCACAAGAAAGGATGTCAGTACGAATAATGTACTGAGTATGTAAGGCATGAATAGTAACATGACAAAAGCACGAAGAATAACGTAAGATAAAGGAACCGCTTATACCTCATGATACCTTTTAAGACATTCATCATGCTTACTTACTTTTTTCTAGATGAAACGTTTCATATATCCACATACATACCTATACAATATCGGTACCCGGCCATAGCAGGAATCGGTAATATCTGTACCCGACCCTTTCGGGACTAGGTCATAACTGTACCCAGCCCATTCGAGACTCGATCATATGTGTACTCGACCCTTTCGAGACTCGGTCATATCTGTACCCGGCCCTTTCGGGACTCGATCAGTAGTGTCATGAGAGTATCAAGAACGATGAACATGGATAGCATTGGAAATGGAGTTATCATCATCGCTATATCTCAGCTTAAAGGAACAAGTATTATGAGGTGAGATCAACAACAATGGTAAAATCAAGGAAATCACGAAATAAGCTCAATAATCTCATAATAGCATCAAATCCATAAGCTTTGGAATCTCCAAAAATGGAATCATCATCATTATCATCATGGAACATAGTTATGTTTAGCATCATAAGAAACTCTAAGAATCATGAACTTCTAACTTTTGGGAATAAGAATGTTACGGAAAACATATATATGTTCATAAGAAAGGAATCATGCCTTTAGAAAAAAAGGGACTAGCCTTAACATACCTTTTTGGTCTTCTACTACTTAGTGCTTATCCTTCCAAGCTTGTAAATCTACATTCAAGAGAATTCATACTACTGTTAGGATTATCGTCATATGCTTATCTTAAGTCTTCAAATTAAACCTCTTTAGAATCTGCCGAAATTCGGGAAGCATCTCCCCTATTTATATCGCTATCCCGAAATCACAATACCAACAACCAACATAACAAAAACAACACTAACACTAACAACATCATCATCAATACAAAAATATTCCATAAAGCATCCCACACGATGTTTATCAACATAAAATAACAATATGCACTTCCTTTGTTCCCAATCAAAGAGCATAATCTCATCAACACACCAACAACACTAGATATCATCCATATACATGGAAATTAGCCCAAAAACACGGCTACAAAATGTTCAAAATAGTCCATAAACTCAATAACTACAACAAAACACTTTATGACCTTTCCTCCATAACTATTTTCACTTTTACGATTTGCTAAATCGTCAAATCAACTCAACCTAAGAGATAGGATGAAGAATATACCTTATAATTGAATAAATTTAGCCACACCAACTTTCTTCAAGACCAAACTCACCAAAACATCAAGTAGAAACAAGAACAATCACTTTTCATGAACTAGTTTGGTGTATTCTTGTTGAATTCTTGATTTAAGGGGTTATAAGTATTTAAGAGAAGTGTATGGATGTGTCTAGAACTCAAAAGAAGTGTAAATGATGAAAAAAGGGGAATAATAGGGTATTTATACCCTTTGAAAGTCTATTCCACCGACCTTCCAAGTAGGGCTCGCGGGGAAGCCATTTGGCAGCTTAAAGGCGTATCTTAAAATGCCCATAATTCCCTACTCCGATGTTGTATTGACAAACAGTTTGTTGGTTTGGAAACTAGACTTTCTGAACTCCAATTTAGGATTTTGTTTCACCTCAAAACTCCTGATATACTCCTCTAAAGTTGACCCAAAATGTTTGTCCAAAATTCTGCCAACTTTTTCCAAATTTTTTACAAACTTATTTTCTTCAATTTTCTTGATCCCGGAACCTTTAGACACTTACTTAATGCTTGTTAAGAGTATTCCTTAACCTTATAAGGGTTCCATGAACTCTCTGAGCCTTCGTTAGTTTACTCACCACGCAAACGACGCGAAAATATTTCGGGGTGTAACATTCCTCCCCCCTTAAAAACATTCGTCCTCGAATGTTGTAGCTTGCGAGCTTACGATGCTATCATTAATTTCTTGAAATGTTTGTCCACCTTCAGTTCCTGATCTCCATTCTCTTATATTATGGGCTTACTAGTCTTCTTTCATATTCTCCCAATTCTTTATTGATATCATTCATTAGTTCCACATCCTCATGTTCTTATGTATGTACCCAGTGGTCAACTCATATCTAGTTACCGTTCTGGGACCTGTTGCCATTAAGGTGGTACTAACTCATGATTTCTACGGCTCCCTGCCGATCTGTGAGCACTCTTAATTGTTGTACTCTTTTGCCTTGCTCCTTATTTCTCTACTAGTAAACAATTCTCTTGTTCAGATATGTCACCTTTCCTTGCTTGCTTCTCTGGTGCTATTTTAGATCATCCCTTTTGTACTAGTTGGCCTTATATACATACCATATCATCTCTTTTTAATTCCTTGGTCGGACTCTTTAATTTCTTACAATATCATCATAGTTCCACCTATAGTAGCGCCCAGATGATTTGCAAAGTATTTCCTTGCCGGTGACTTATTATTCTCAGTGATTATTTTATGTCATATTGACCCTTATACTTATCCCTATCACATGCGGCCTTTCTTACTCCTTCTGTTGCCCTTGGAGTACTTTACTGCATATCTAAATGTACCTAAAATTTCTTCGGCGCGAGTGATTCGAGTCATAGTCTGGAATACAACGCATCGTGTTGACGAAACTTATTCTCTTTGATTCGCTAAACCTTCATCATCTTGTCATGCCTCCTTTTTCACATTTGTCTCATAATATACTTGCATTTAATCCATTATCACTTTTCTTTAGCGCATTCTTGATATATTGGTTCATCTCGAATTTTTGCTCCTTCAAGCCAGTACATTTCCCTCTTTTGAACTTGGGAATAGTGTAGTTCATCTTAGAACTGAATTTATTCTTCCCCCTTTTTAAAGGATGATCTCATATACCAGTAACCTTCAAGTATTAACCGTTTTTTATAGTCATCTGGCCGACCGTAGTGATCCTTCAACTCTTTTATTCCATATAATGCCTGAGTTCTTTTCATCGCATGGTTTACCTTATTTCCTTTTTGCTAACTGCATTCTTTGACTAAGTTAATTGTTTACACATATCTGATATAATTCATATGCTTTCTTTATTGATCACCTCTTCCTTTCATAACTAACAGTCCCCTAGGCTAATGAATCAATGATGACACCAGAATTCGTTAGCTTTGCTCATATTGTCCCGTAGTTCTCTTAACTACTTTTTTGCATCATAGTCCTTCTAATATTCTGCCGGTTCCTATTCTTATTATGAAATCTTCACAAGGCACGCCTTTTTCTTTCTCCTCGCGTTGAGTCCTCATCTTCCCTTATGATACTACCACTTGTTCGTATTTATACATACTCCCCGTACATTCATCGTATTTCCTTTGTGATTGAATTTCTGTACTCCTTATCAAGACTTTTATCCCATGTTACCGATGTTTTGCCTCTTGGCCAGACTTGTTAGCTTATTATTCTTCCTATTGTCCGTGATGGCTACACAACTTCCTTTGCCAATTCATTAGTCCACTTTTCTTACTTTTTCCCTTAGGGTCTTTCTTAACTTCCCTTGCTCATAAAACACTCTTCCCCACTTGCCATTTTACAGCATTGGCCCTGGAAGTCATAGAATATTATATTAGAAATATGAATCCTTTCTATTCCTAAGATCGCCTTTTAGGGGGGGGGGGGGGGGGTTGTTCCGTTTTCTAAGTGAATGTATCAATATGGCTTCATATTTATCCTCTCGGATGTACCTTAAGAGTCAAAAATCCCTTGACACTTTTCATAAAATCTGATTATTCCCTCTCAGGTTATATCCACGTCAATCGTTATTATACTTCAATCCTGTTTATCAAGATCTGTTTCCGGAAACTTCACATTTGTCTTTTATTCCATATTTCCATACTCTATCCTTCCTGCTTACTTACTTTAGAAACTTATCTGGATGGCTCTTCACCTTAATACCTCACTTGCGAAATATCCCAATACTATTTAAGATTATCATGTTTCCTTTGTAATCGTATCTCTATTTCAAGTCCATTGTCTTATGCTATCAATGTATACCTTTGGCCAACCTTACTACTTTATTAGACTTCCTCTTATCAGCGGTGGTCACATAACTTCCTTTTCCACATCAATATCTCTTCCTTATCTTTTACTAACCAATCTAATCTATCAATCGTAATACCGTATTTGAGTTCCTAATATCAACTTTCCTTATGTTTTCAATAAGTCTCAATCCTCCAAAATTTCGAACGCAACTCATTCCAGTTCCTTTAACTACTAATCATTTCTCCCCTCCAGGGTTCTTCCGTTAAATTAAATTAAAATCATTCTAAAACTTCTCTTTGAAAGCATCTCATAATTGTTCATTCAATCATAACTTACCAAACATCCGATTGTCACATTTTCCCTTCATTCTTTTCTATAGCATAGACATTCAAACAATTCAATTTGTAAAAATTTCGGCAGAGTTTCCTCTATACTTTTTACTGCCTCATTCCTTTCGGAGCATTAGCTTCAATTCTCATTAATTACCTCATAGCGGCATAATCAACCGCTTATCCACAATCAAAACATTTAGGGTTAGAATCAGGGACATAACATCCTATAATTTAGCTCTACGGCACGATCTAAGATGAGAAAGAAAGGTCAATCATTCCTAAATGCCCCGCAACCTCCTGTTTATAAGTGTGGCGCGCTTCACACCCATAAACAAGACTCTACTGGACACAGCTTGCAGACACACCCTAGGACGAATTGCTCTGATACTACTTTTGTCATAACCCAACCAGAGGTCTATGACGGGCACCTGGAGCTAACACACCGAGCACCTCTAAACATACGTCTCATAATCATTTCTGGGTGGACCATAAAGATAGCTCATGGATATCCTAATTTGTAAGGACATATATCACAACATAACGGCACATCTCTATATAATCTTCAACAATTATGCCCATCGTCACCAGCCGACAAGGCTACTAAAATATTATACAACGATATGAACCGATAGGGTTATGAAACGTCTAAATGTACACACACATGTCTACGAGCCTCTACATAGAATACAAGTGACCATGAAGACCAATATCAATAGACTGCAGCTCCGAAGTAAGTGGAGTGCTTCTGAGAATCCGCTGATAAAGCACCTACGGATCTGATCGATCTCCCTGCCTACCTGCGGGCCTGAGCTCAGCGTCCATAAGAAAGGACGTCAGTACGAATAATGTACTGAGTATGTAAGGCATGAATAGTAACATGATAAAAGCATGAAGAATAACGTAAGATAAAGGAACCGTTTATACCTCATGATACCTTTTAAGACATTCATCATGCTTACTTAACCTTTTTCTAGATGAAACAATTCATATATCCACATACATACCTATACAATATTGGTACCCGGCCATAGTAGGACTTGGTAATATCTGTATCCGGCCCTTTCGGGACTCGATCATATCTGTACCCGGCGCTTTCGGGACTCGATCATATCTGTACCCAGCCCTTTCGGGATTCGGTCATATCTGTAACCCGGCCCTTTCGGGACTCGGTCATATCTACATATATAATAGTACATAAATAAAAGCACATCATCATCATCATTATCACTATCACCATACCTTTCCATAGAGGATCAACAATCGTAAGATGAGATCAATAGTGTCATGAGAGTATCAAGAACGATGACCTTGGATAGCATTGGAAATGGAATTATCATCATCACTATATCTCATCTCGAAGGAAAAAGTATTATGAGGTGAGATGAACAACAATAGATAAAATCAAGGAGATCATGAAATAAGCTCAATAATCTCATAATAGCATCAAATCCATAAGCTTTGGAATCTCCAAAAATGGAATCATCATCATTATCATCATGGAACATACTTATATTTAGCATCATAAGAAACTCTAAGAATCATGAACTTCTAACTTTTGGGAATAAGAATGTTATGCAAAACATATATATGTTCATAAGAAAAGAATCATGCCTTTAGATAGAAAGGGACTAGCCTTAACATACCTTTTTGGTCTTCTACTACTTAGCGCTTATCCTTCCAAGCTTGTGAATCTACATTCAAGAGAATTCATACTACTGTGAGGCTTATCGTGATATCCTTATCTTAAGTCTTCAAATTAAACCCCTTTAGAATCTACCGAAATTCGGGCAGCATCTCCCCTATTTATATTCCTAGCCCGAAATCACAATACCAACAATCAACACAACAAAAACAACACTAACACCAACAGCATCATCATCAAAGCCAAAATATTCCATAAAACATCCCACACGACATTTCTCAACATATAATAACAATATACACTTCTTTTATTCCTAATCAAGGAGCATAATCTCACACCAAAAACTTTAGATACCATCCATATACATGGAAATTAGCCAAATAAAATGGGTACAACATGTTCAAAACAGTCTATAAACTCAACAACTACAACACAACACTTTATGACCATTCCTCCATAACTATTTTCACTATTAAGACTTGCTAAACCTTCAAATCAACTCAACCTAAGAGATAGGATGAAGAACATACCTTATACTTGAAGAAAATTAGCCACACCAACTTTCTTCAAGACCAAAATCACCACAACATCAAGCTGGAACAAGAACAATCACTTTTCATGAACTAGTTTGGTGTATTCTTGTTGAATTCTTGATTTAAGGGGTTATAAGTGTTTAAGAGAAGTGTATGGATCTGTCTAGAACTCAAAAGAAGTGTAAATGATGAAAAAAGGGGAATCATAGGGTACTTATACCCTTTGAAGTCAGTTTCACCGACTTTCCAAGTGGGGCCCGCGAGGAAGCAATTTGGCAGCTTCGAGGCTTATCTTAAAATGCCCATAATTCCCTACTCCGATGTCGTATTGATGAACGGTTTATTGCGTTGGAAACTAGACTTCCTGAACTTCAATTCAGGCTTTGGTTTCACCTCAAAACTCCTAATATACTAGGATATATACCCCTCTAAATTTGACCCAAAATTGTTGTCCAAAATTCTGCCAACTTTTTCCAAATTTTCGACAATCTTATTTTCTTCAATTTGCTTGATCCCAGAACCTTTAGACACTTAATTAACACTTTTTAAGAGTATTCCTTAACCTTATATGTGTTCCATGACCTCTCCGAGCCTTTGTTAGTTTACTCACAACGCAAACGAGGCGAAAATTTTTTGAGTTGTAACAAAATCAAACTCTTGTTGGCTTCTCCTTCCTGAAAACTCCCGCTCCCCCCCCCACCCCCTTATTGGGATATCGTCATTTGATATTTTCTGAGAACTTTACTCCATTACAGATCTGGTTTCTATCATCTTATTCTTTCGCAGTTTTCTCTTTGGGGCAATTTATCCTTTTCTTTACTCGTATCTGTTTTACCGAAATAATTCCTTCCTTATCCTTTTACGTCAGTTATTATCCAGGTTCCTTAGCATCTCTCTCTTTAATAAATACTTTTGTAACCTAAAATTCCTCTACAAAGCTCTTATTACAACTAACTCATCACCACTCCTTCCCCAGCTGCCTTCCTCCTCAGATGCCTTTATCGCCTTACGACATTCCTCCAACTTCTAGTTCTTCTGAAGATATCTTATTAATATTTCCTACATTTCTCTGTAATACTCATCCCTTATTCCTCTGCCTAAATGTTGTTATCGTAGTTCAGTATTGCATCAAGAATGTTTCTTCTTAAATTTATTTTATCAAACTTATCTTTCACTGGTTCACCAACTAGGGTCATATAACTCGTCATCGGCTACCTTCAATTCTTACCGTTGTCGTTTCTTCCCTTCATTTCTATTTGTTGACTCCCATTTCTCATTTATTATAAAGGTCTTACCTAACCGTTTTCTTATCGTCTATTTTCCGTTATGCTCAAAATTCCCTCACGGCACTGCCTCATATGCCTAAATCAGCGATCCCATTAAAATACTCTTAACAGGCTCTCTCACTTGTGTTGCTTCTCCTCCTCATTACTCTTATTGCAATCGTTGTTTATTAATACCACACACATATTGACATAGGTTTCCATGAATAATTTAGGTGAACATTGTTGAGGAAGTTTAACTATCTCGTCTCATAAATATTTGCTACAATACTAGCATTATCCCCTACTTGTCGAATCATAAGCTCGTTCTACCTAGATTTTCTTTCATATTCTTTTTATTGTAACTTCCTCCATTATTGGCAAGCATTTCACATCCTTACTAGGGGTTTTGAGACCACATATCCGTATATCTTTTACACTTCGATATAACGCACACTATTTATTAATATAACTGCTTGGTTTCGTAACTCTGGATAACGTCGGGCACTATTATCCCCCCGACTCAATCTCGGGCATCTATATACTCTATGGCCTCTGCTCTCACACTAATAGCACTCCTCAACGTCACCCGGACATTGCCCATAATGCACTTGTCCACACGGGTGGGACATCGACTAAAGTATCTCGGGGAATTCTCTAGCTTTATGGCCCATAGCTCCACATCCAGAGCATAACTCACTCTCGCGTAAACATGCCCCGTCATGCCTCCTTTTGCATTGTTGGCAGCGTCGTCTACTACTTCCAACATCTTCTTGTGCTTACCTAAATTCTACTTGAGAGCTTCAATCTGACACATCTCACAATGCAAATCTTTCATCACCTACCTACATCCCAAACCTTTCGGTCTGCCTACTGGTTATTTCCTTTTCTCCTCTATTTGTTCTTGGCAAACCTTGATTAACCGACTTCCATGATAACAGGCTCCTTGGTCTCTCAAAAGGCCTAACCTGTATGATAACCGGTGCCATTGTTGCGTACATGGCACCTCCTATACTTAAACCAGCTGGAAACTACCGTTGTGCCGAGGGTTTTGGTACTATTCGGGCCCTCCAATGATCTGGCAATACAACCGGAATTGTCGGCACTCGGAAGGACGATTCTTCGAGAGTCTCGGATGGATCTTCCTCCATAGACGGGTCCTTTTCCATGAACAGATCCTCTTCCATCGATAGGTCTCCTTACATAGAATAACTCATGTTCCTTTTTGGTGTGATTTCAATTCTAGGATTCATATCAGGGGGTGGAAAACGACTAGAACCTTTTCTGACATCCTTCTTCAATTATCTACCTGCTATACCTTTCTTCCATATCAGCATTACTGAAAGGGAAAACAAAGTGAGAAATAGAAGTTTAAATACTTATGACTCTGCTCTAACTGCACGCTCTATATTTCAAGAAAGGCAACATCCTAAATGCGTTGTAGCCTCCTGATTATAAATGTGGCGCACTACACATCCATAATTAAGACTCTACTAGACATAGCTTATAGACATCCCTAGGACAGACCTGCTCTGATACCCAGGTTTGTCACACCTCCCAAGGCTGGGGTGTGACATTCTCAATCCTTACCCGATATGAAAATCTGATACACCCTGAACTTTTCGACACAAAAAACTATAGCCTCAATAATAACCCTTTAACCATCGAACCTCGCATTGTAACACCTCGATATACCCATAACAATTTTGAAAGCATCAAATCCCGCAATCTTTTGCGCCAACCTAGCCTAACTATTTTCGAGTCCCTAATATCCAAAAGTACTTACCTAAGATATCCAGTCAATATTACTTGCAGCATAACACACTACTACGTCTACGGTCTCATCTTGAAAATATAGTTCCAGCCTTCCCATAAATAGGACCTTCGCAATTCCTTTCTCTTAAAACCACACTAACTTATCCATTGTTGAGTGTTACAAAACTATCCAACTGTGTACCACACAAGCCACTTCCTTAAGCCTTAACATATTGGTTGCCTAAAACTTGCTTCTCACTAGTCGCTAATCACGAAACCCCACAGATTTTCATCATATCACGTAGCCCATTTCTATAGAATCCCTTCTTTAAGCTTAGTCAACAATCATACCTCATCTGAATTATACAAGACAACGACACTAGAATCTATATAGACCCAAGTAATTCCGAAAATGTACCTTGTTCTTACCGATTCTCGGTCAACTTTACCTTTTCTTAACTTTCAATTCCTCAATTTCTATCAGTTCACTCTTACCACCACCGTCTGACCATTTCTCGAAACCATTCACTAGAATACCGCATAATTATAAGACTTGAAAACTAGCCAAGTCAATCCTGGAGATAGTAGTGTACCACACACTCTACACACTAGAGTTCCCTTAACTCACTCAACTCTAAACTGAATACTCTCTAAATCTAGCGTATCACATACAGAGTCCTACTAATGTCCCCACGTACCTCTACCAAGGTGCCTTGCTCACATTCCCTTAACTCAAATTCCGAATGTACTCTACAACTCCAATTAATTTGAACCTCGTCATTGATTTACCACTTTCAATGCCCCAATTGTCGAACCAAAACACCTCTAACCATTCGCGCAATTATCCTTTCAGTCGATCAACTCAACCGAGCAGCAACCCCAAAAATAGTAGGAACTAGCCAAAACTAAGACAACAGGTACAAACCTCGCAATCCCAAATCCAATACTAGATGCAATACCCGATAGTTCCTTGAATACTAAGACTTTGCACTTATCCAACACTAGAGTCATCTTTACTAGTCAACCACTGGCTACCATAGGCCCACGACAAAACCGAACATACCAACTCAATGCTGAACCCTTATGTATATTTTACCATGCATGATTGTAACGAAACACTCAAATCAACTTGTTCTTTATCCCAAGATCTCCTTATCATTCCTCTAAACACAACGAACCGGCAAACATGCCCCTTATTGAAAGATCAGGACTATCGCTACCCGATATCTTAAGTCTCCACTCACTACTAGTAACCTTGCTTTTCGGTCTAGAATCAATAACCACTTTCCTAGAAGACCCCACAAACCACTACCATATATTCACGTTGAAGGCCTACTTAAATTTTCAGGACCGAATACGAAATCCACTCTCGTTCCGATACCAATTTTTTTCCCTTTCTAATAAGTGATTAGTCTATCCAAATCCTCTTCCTTATGCCTTCGTCCTATAAAGACAAAAAGTACTCATATCAAAATAGCCTAAGAAATCATACTTCGCTACATGTTTCCCACAAAATCATCTTTCATGTCCTTATTCTCAACTTCTCTTCTTTGGTACACGCGGTCACTATACTTTTGCCAAATTCGATGATCCTTATCGGAATTATAATCTTCTCCGCATATCGAAACCTAATACCATACCAATGATGAATCATTGACCTATCATTGATACACCAATGTCACGCAAACCATCATAATGCCTTAACGACGTTGAAACTTTTACTAAAATCCATCATATCATCTAACAAATCACTCTTGTTAAGCCATAAATGCACTTTTGCCACTTCCGAGCAACCCAACGCTAAAAACATGGAGATCATTTAACTCTTTGTACCATCTTTCCCAATTTTCAAGAAACCCCCACAATAAACGAGTATTAACCACGATCCCACACAGCTAAAACCTCAAGTTATAGCTAGAAACTGAACTCAGTCACGTGTCCGAATCAGGATGACAAATCTCGTACCATTCCCAGCCACGTCATAACAAAACCTTTCACATAAGAATTTAAGCACTAGTTTCAACCTTCTGTGGGTGACTAAGATAAAGACATTCAGATACCAATTGGAATCAACTAGATGTCAATTCTAATGAAGTAGGACGAAGGAAAAAAAGAATTGAAAGTTTCCTAAATGTCTCATAGCCTTTCGCAGATAAGTACAGAGCTCGTCGTACCGATCTGCAAGACTCTACTAGACATTTTCTTACACTTATAGATCGGGTATCCTAGGGCTCTGATACCAACTTGACATGACCTAATTTCACTAAGTCGTGTGGGCACCTACCATTTCCCAAATCATCAATTCAAACCACAATAAAGTAAATAGAGTAGAATAAGTAGAAGCCTGAATCATAAATAATCATAAGTGCGAAATATAAATCAATTACCAAGGAACTGGTCTGACACGTACAAGAGCAACTAAGTAATCTCCAAATAATACAAGTTTCAAATGCTAAACATATCTGTCTGAATGGATGAAAATAAAGACAGGGATAGAGGAGCCTCCAGGCAGCAACTCGTAAAATGCTCACCCTAGATACTCACAAGCCAGGCCTCAGAAATCAGTCCCGAGAAATGGAAATGGAACCTGTCTCAAACTCTACACCCCGAAAAAGAGTGTAGCAAGGTAGCATCAGAACAAACAACACGTACTGAGTAGGCATCATAGGCCAACAATAGTTAGTTAACATATATATGGAAGAGACTGAAGAATAGACATGCTCACAATCAGAAATACACACCACACAGTCCAAGAATAAAAAATCAAGTACATAAGGATCAATAATCGAATCATAGCCTATGGTAAAGCACCTAAACACAAGTCTTGCCAAGTATCCTACGATTTCTCAGAATAACCATAAACACTAGTACAGCCAACAATGTTACGACGTAACCTCAAGTCTCAACCTAGGAGAAAGTCTCTACTCCTTGAATTCATCAATTTCCAAATATATATTAATCAGGCACATGGCCATCTCAAATTAGTAACCAACCAGGATGTCAAAGTTCACGAACACCGTACAATACGATAATTAACCACTACCAGAAATTAGAAGTATGAATGAATGAAATATGAATGCAATGCAATGATACACACACGCTTCGGGAAAAAATATCTTGTTGCTTCGACAGTCATGACCCATGAGGGACCCGCAAAGTCCATGTACCTGATGCTGCGCATAGCCCGATCTAAGTCAGTGTTGCGGAACGTCCAAGTCGATCCCAGTCAGTGTTGCAGTACGTTCAACTCTATCTAAGAAAGCGTTGCGGAACGTGCAACAAGGTCCAATATATGTGTGTATATATATGTGTGTGTGTGTTGCGGCGTGCAACCCGATCCAAATATATGAGTATGAATGCATGCATGATATTAATGCCAACAAGAGTATATCAATGACAACCGTACCACACATGGACACATATCACAATATCAAGATCAATATTAATTCCTTCCCCTTCACAAGTCAATAACCAATAATTGAGAAATACGGGTTCACAACCATGAATGTGTCACTAAGTATTCATGTCAGAATATCATGAAAGATGAGATTGAGTACACTGCATAATATCAATGAATGATGACAATATATCAAATCAATCATGCCATACATGGACACCTCTCTCGATATTAATAACAAGTCAAGTTCTTTTCTCTGTCCAAGATAGTACCAATAAGTGAGGGAAAGCCATATCTCGATCATGATAAGACGACTAAGTATCTAATCTAATATCACACACGTAGCAAAAAGCCAATAAATCACAACAAGGCAACACACCAAAATAAAACAGCAGTACCAACCTAGGAATCCATCCCAACTTCATACCCGAAGGTGTACATGATTTCTCCAACTATCACTAACTCTACATATGATTCGCTAACTGAAGTCTAACTGAAAATGTAAGTCGTAACCTACCTAAAGAGTCGAAAAGGATCCACGAACTGTCAACCATAGCCTTGCCCTTTCTTTGCTCCTCCAAATACTCAAAGTCTAACCATATTCGAATTCTACATTACAAATCAAGAAGAACAATACCCATATTGCTATACTTCTAATTTATGTCTAATTCTAACTATGAAAAATGAGGAAACAAACCCACAAGGGTAAAATAGGCTATTTGAAAGTGGAATAGGCGATTCATGCTCTATATAATAAAAACCCACTAATCAATTGCTAGATTAAGTCAATATCAAGTCAAATTCGGAATTTAAGGGAAAGCCCCAATTTTGGGTGTGAACCCTAACTTTCAATCCTTAAATTAATCACTAATAATTTATGATCTAGGCCTATCAACAATGAATTCATATAATCTATGGTTATACTAGTCAATTTCCATTTAAGAAGTCTAGAACTCATTTCAAGAAATTATCATAAGAACCCATCTTCCCCCTATATTTCTAAAGATTTCAAGCATGGATTAAGGATTAAGGAAAGATAAAGGAATGGATTTAAGGTTAGGAGAATTACTCACAAGAGAAAGCAGCCAAAAACTCTGCAAATTGCCTCAAGGGATGCTTAGAACCAAGAAATATAGTGATAGGAAATGAAGGGTTTCAACTAAGCATTAAATAAGATTGTGGTCCAATCATATGCTGCAGCGGTTGGACTTCCGCTGCAGTGGGCTCGCTATAGCGAGGCTCGGCCTGCTACAGCAGCCAGCCTCTAACCCACACAGCCACTATGCCGGCTATCCATCCGCTATCGCGAGTCTGCCACAGCGGATGGCCGTCTGCAATGGCTACTTGCCATGAATTCCTCACATCAGCTATGGCGGCCGGTCCCTCACTATAGCGAGACCACTACCGCGAGTCTGGTGTCGCTACAGTGGACACCAGACACCTGAAAATTCTTGGGTTTTCACAAGTTTCAACCCGAAATTCGATAATTACCCGAGGCTCCACAAACACAAAATAAACACTCATACACACATACAAACGCGCTACGAACTCACCCGTGGCCTCATAATTTCAAATGAAGGTCTAATTGACCAAGTCAACCCCCAATGGCCTAAGATAAATTTTCCAACCAATAGCCCAAAACGCTCCCAAGTGCCTTGGGAACTAAACAGAACATCCCACCAAGTCTAAAACGACCATCCGAACCTCTCGGAATCGACGAAATTCCAAAAAAGGTCTGTGTGCCTAAAAATTAACTTTGGGTCAAACATTTTTTGCTTAAAGGCTCAAATTCTTAGAAGTCTCACTAAAACTCACCCATTGACATCAAAAATCATGCCACCCATCCCTGCGGGTCAAAATCGCACTAATAGAGCTCAGGGAAGGGTCAACGGGGGCAAAAGGGTCAAAAATATTATAACGACCAAACGGATCGTTACAGGTGGTTGGCTAAAAGGCCACTTCAAAATATTATAACGACCAAACGGATCGTTACAGGGGGTTGGCTAAAAGGCCACTTCCAAAACCTAATTATCTAAAAGGCCACAAGTCTAAACTACAAAAATAATTGGTGGAAAGGCCACCATTTATGATGTCATCATTATCAAACGCATTTCTGTCAACCCTAGCCCCAAAGTTTTGAAAAATACATTTTGGTCCCCCAACCCCCAATATTTTAATTACCCGAAAAAAAAAGTAAAAAACTAAATATTTCTCTCCAAAAGCTCCCAATTTCATCACATTTTAGATTCGGTTTCTAGTGAAAATTCCAACATTTCATCAGAAAATCAGTCCCTAACAATAGAAAGCTTCCCTATTTCATCCATTGTAACTAAAAGTTCATAGAAATAGTTGAAAAGATCTTTCCACATTGTTTTAAAAGCTCACTTTTCTGGCCACAATTCCGGCCTCATTCCGATGTTGGAGTTCATTCTGGGGATATAAATTCTCTTGTGCAGTCAATTATCTATATTAAATACCTCAGTTCGTAACTGGTAAAAGCTATCCCTGCTCTTTTGGATTCTGAATCTGGTACAGTTCATCAGCAGTCATAGACCACAATCATCGACTAGTGATAGACCATAGTCATAGTCTATTATACATTCATTATAGCGTCGATTGCATAATATGTTATAGTACGTGGTGACATGGGTGAATGGGAGGAGACCCCAAAATGTTGAACTGGATATCTGTGAACAAGGTGACGGTGCTAAATGTCGTGCATCACAATGGTATGTATAATGACTTGGTTGCAAGCATAATGGAAATCGGGGAATTGAATTGTGAGCTCTGTGAGTTGCGCATTAGTTATATGATGTTGTTGATGATGGTTCTTGGTCTATTTTAAGAATAAATATTGTTGAGAGGTATAAAGAAGCTATAATATCAGCAGCACCAACCCCACCCCCATCACAGCCTCCAGTGGATGACGATTCAATGCAACATGAGGGCATAGGTGATCATTTAATGGATATGGATGATCCTGCTAGTGAAGACGAAGAGTGTGATGGTGGTGTTGGGCAATCCAATGAATCACAAACACGCCACAGCTTCAATGATGGAAATGATTTTGTCACGACCCAAACAGTTGTAAATGGCACCCACCTAAATTCTCTAGTAGGAGAACCATCTACTTAACCAACCATCCAACGATTACCAATTACCTAGCCATTTTTAGACATATCAAGAATATAAACAAAGTAATAATCATCCAAACGATTATTCATGCCATAAATGATTAAAAAATGCGGAAGTCTAACTATTACAACCCCAAAATCTGAAAGTCATCGTACAAGGAATCTAACATAACTATCTAAGAAAGAACCACTATATAAAAATAACATAAATGTCTGAAATGAAATAGACATCTAAAATAGAAAAGATCTTCAGGCGGCCTAGCGTGGATAATAGCTCACCCTCAAATCTGTCGGAATCTGGCCTCAAGCTAAATATGAGGTCCTGTGGAAGTCTCTGGATCACAATTTGCACTCAAAGGAATGCAGCAAGGTAGTATCAGTACAAACACTATGTACCGGTAGATATCATAGGCCGACTAAGATTAGTATCATGCATACAATCACAAAATCGATAAAATAGAAAGATAGGCACAACAACACATAATCTCAAGAACTATCAACAGGAATTATCCAACACCGAAATATCAACCAACACAGGGATAAGGTAAATCTAAACAAATAGAAATCAATAAGAGTAACTCAATGCACATAATCACCAAACACAACGTAAATAAAAAATTATCTCCATTTTGTCACATATCCGTACACACATGCTAAATAGTAGTGTTTGACCCATTAGCCATGACCTGCAGGGGACCCATGGTGTCTATGTACCCTCACTCTGGAATCTTACCTCGGATCACCAGCCTTCAACTTAGGCCACATCCTCACCCCCTATCAAATGTGCCTTTTCATATTTATATATCTTTCTTATCACAATGTATTTTCGTTCAACAATCAATAAGGAATGTTATCAATCAAGAATCAATATCAGGGAACACACGTCACCATATCACAAGTCATATCGAGACTCAAAAATCAATTCATCAACAATCATGAATAAGGGATTACTCAAAGTCAACAAGAAGAGTATATATATGAGCTCCTTCTTTATGATTTTATATCAATTATTAATCAATTTATATCAACTGTAGGAATTATCAAGCACACATTATGTCTGAAGCTCTAATCATGCTTCTCCTATCAATTTTGTATCACATATAATCAACTAATCAAAGTCTAACTCAATTAGACCGTGACCTACCTCAAAGAAGAATTGAAACAATGTAATCACTCCGCGATAGCCTTCCCCTTTCGTAAAGCTTCTGAACTTTCGAAGTCTAGAAACATAGAGCTATATGAGTATTCAAATTATCTACTCAAACAATACAACACTTTGGGGAAGAGAACCCAACTACTTCTACCCCTTTCAAATGGGTGAACTATCACTAAGTGTTATTTCATCACAATATCAACCCTATTAATCATATTCTATCAGTTCAGGGGTTTTCTAAGTGTTCCAACCCTATTACAAGTAGTTTTTATGACAAAGTTATCACCTTTATGGAACCCTACGACTCAATTAACAAGCTCCATCATTAATAGAAAAGTCCTCAACCTAGAAAGTAATAATATATACTCCTAGATGATTAAATAACAACAAAATCAACAACCCATTCATTAATCAAGGGTTTTCTTAAGTTCTAGGGTTTTAGCCCTTTCATTCACCATTAATGGACCTTTACATACTCATGGGATCTATCATGATGATGGGAATAATACAGTCAAGGGTTGAGACTAACCTTTCAAGCCCACTTTAACCCTAGCCTTAAATTTTCGCCACAATAGTCCTCGAAACTGTTTTGGTGTTATCTGGGAATGGGTTCGGAATAAAGAATATGAATCATGGATTCTGCCGCCCGTCGACTGTTGCAGAGGTCAAAGCCTCGCTGTAGCAGTCTCACTATAGCGGGAAGGCTCCTGCTATGGCGGACCTCATTAAAGTCCTGCCTCCCCGCGGCGGCGACCCCATGCCCCCTTTGATGGACCCGCTGCAACAGTCCCACACCCGCTACAGCGGTCCATTTTGATCCGTAGCTTGGGTTTTTGCACCACTCTTTCACTCAAAAATCCCCACACAAATCCAAGGCCCTACAGAGGCAAACAAAACATACACAGACACATAAAATCACGCTACGGAACCCAAATACCCTAGTGGGCGAACCATCTACTTAACCAACCATCCAATGATTACCTAGCCATTTTTAGACATATCAAGAATATAAACAAAGTAATAATCATCCAAATGACTAGTCATTCCATAAATGATAAACAAATGCGGAAATCTAACTATTACAACCCCAAAATCCGAAAGTCATCATACAAGGACTCTAACACAACTGTCTAAGAAAGAACCATTGTATAAAAGTAACATAAATGTCTGAAATGAAATAGATATCTAAAATACGAAAGATCTTCAGGCGGCCTAGCGTGGATAATAGCTCACCCTCAAATCATTCGGAATCTGGCCTCAAGCTAAATATGAGGTCTTGTGGAAGTCTCTCGATCACAATCTAAACTCAAAGGAATACAACAAGGTAGTATCAACATAAATACTATGTACCAGTAGATATCATAGGCCGACTAAGATTAGTATCATGCATACAATCACAAAATCGATAAAATAGAAAGATAGGCACAGTAGCACATAATCTCAAGAACTATTAGCAGGAATTATCCAACACCAAAATATCAAACAACATAGGGATAAGGTAAATCCACACAAAAAGAAATCAATAAGAGTAACTCAACCCACGTAATCACCAAACACAACGTAAATCAGTAATTGTATCCACTCTGTCACATATCCGTACACACATCCTAAATGGTAGTGTTTGACCCATTAGCCATGACCTGCAGGGGACCCATGGTGTCCATGTACCCTCGCTCTGAAATCTTAACTCAGATAACGAGCCTTTCACTTGGGCCACATCCTCACCCCCTGTAAATGTGCCTTTTTATATTTATATATCTTTCTCATAACAATGTATTTTCGTTCCACAATAAATAAGGAATGTGAACAATTAAGAATCAATATCAGGGAACACACGTCACCATATCACAAGTCATATCAAGACTCAAAAATCAATTCATCAACAATCATGAATAAGGGATTACTCCAAGTCAACAAGAAGAGTATATATGAACTCCTTCTTTATCATTTTATATAAATTATTCATATAATTAATCAGTTTATATAAACTGTAGGAATTATCGACCACACTTTATGTCTGAATCCCTAATCATGCTTCTCATATCAATTTCATATCACATACAATCAACTAATCAAAGTCTAGCTCAAGTAGACCGTAATCTACCTCAAAGCAGAACTATAACAATGTAATCACTCTGCGATAGCTTTACCCTCTCGCAAAGCTTCCGAACGTTCGAAGTCTAGAAACATAGAGCTATATGAATATTCAAATTATCCACTCAAACTATACAACACTTTGGGGAAGATAACCCAACTACTTCTGCCCCTTTCAAATGGGTGAACTATCACTAAGTGTTATTTCATCACAATATCAACCCTAATAATCTTATTATATCCATTCATGGGTTTTCTAAGTGTTCCAACCCTATTACAAGTAGTTTTTATGCCAAAGTTATAACCTTTATGGAACTCAATCAACAAGTTCCACCATTAAATGACAAGATCTCATCCTAGAAAGCAATAATATATACTCCTAGATGATTAAATAACAATAAAATAAACAACCCATTCATTAATCAAGGGTTTCTTAAGTTCTAGGATTTTAGCCCTTTCATTCATCATTAATGGACCTTTATCTACTCATGGAATCTATCATGATGATGGGATTAATACAGTCAAGGATTAAGACTTACCTTTCAAGTGTATTTTAGCCCTTGCCTTAAATTTTCGCTACAGCAGTTCTTGGAAACTGATTTGGTGTTATGTGAGGAATGGATCCAAAATAAAGAATATAAATCACGGATTCTGCCTCCCGTCGACCGCTGCAGTGGTCAAAGCCTCGCTGCAGCGGTCTCGCTATAGCGGGAAGGCTCCCGCTGTGGCGGACCTCATTAAAGTCCCGCCTTCCCGCTGTGGCAACCCCCTACCCGCTAAGACAGACCCGCTGCAGCAATACCACACCCGCTGTAGCGGTCCATTTCAACCAGTACCTCGGGTGTTTGCATCAGTTTTCACCCAAAAATCCCCACACCAATCCAAGGACCTACAGACGCAAACAAAACATGCAAAAACACATAAAATCATGCTACAGACTCACCCGTGGCCTCAGAATTCCCAACGGATGTCTAATTTTCTAAGTCACCCTCCCATAACGACCTAGCGGGTCGTACCAATTTTATCATGGGAAAACATTCTATAGCAGGGAATATTTACAAAAAATTATTGTAGAAAGTTGCGATATAGACGCCTTCAGTCTATATATCAAAAAGCTTCCTTTGAATATACTCAAACTCCAATCAAATTCAAAAAGCTTCATCTCTCAAATCAATAATGGCCAGAAGAATCAGAGGACGAGTAAATAGGAACTCAAGGTTTCAAAAACCATCACCTGACCTTATACTACTCTGCAATGACTATGAAGGTCTTTTTAGGGGAACGGGCGAGTACATGAAAGGGCTTGAGAGGCCTCTCCTGCAAGCTTTTGGGCTTTCATATTTGAAAGCTTTTGGATATTTTTGTTGTTTTTGTTGGGGGTTGTAATGAAATGAAATTTATGTTTGCTATACATATTTTTTGTGTTGTGTTTCACTTCTGTCCTCTTTTGACTTCTGCATTTTTTTTCTAACCGTCGAAATAAAGCTAAGTGTGTTGGGTCAATTATAAACTAAACTGAAAATAAACCACTTTAATCTATAATAATTTAGTGAAAAGAACTATTATAGACCTCTAAGGTCGATTATAAACCAAAGGAATAAAGGCGACTGTTGGAATGTGTAACGACCCATTTAGTCTTTACCGTAATTCTGAAAGATTCAAAACTTTGACATCCTGGACTTGTTCGGTTCGTTATGTATCCCCGGTGAACATCTAGCCTAACTGGACCCATCGTACGAATATGAATTAAAATATCAAATTTTGGCCCTTGGACCTAGTTAGACTGCCCAGCGGTAGGCTGACCGCCATAGCGTTAATGCCCCAGGGACCCATGCTCTGCTGAAGTGAAGGCGGGAAAGATTCATCAGACCGCTTTGGCGGTCTCGATTCCGCTGAAGCATAAGACGACCAGTGGTTGACCTATTTAAAGCCCTATTTATAGACTAGACCTAATATTTCATTTCCCCAAGTTACAGCCGCCACCTGAGGATATTTCAGCCTCTTCAGACTTGAATGTTGGTAAGGTAAGCTCCTAAAATCCTTCATTTCATCTTCCTTTAATTCGCTCTTTCTTCTTACACCATTTATGATTATGGCAAAGCATTAAATGAGGGTTCTTTCTCAAATTTCTTAAGAGACTATTGGATAAAAGTGGTATTGTTGACCTAGAGTATTTAGTGACTCAAAGATGGCTTATGTATTACAAGACCTAGATTAATAACTAGTTCTAAGCCTAAATCCTTTCTATTTCTCAAATGGGTTAACTTGTTAGGTGTTAATAATGAGGAATGTGAATAAGTGAGGTAAGTTTGACTTAGTTAAACCTTTATTTCTATAAAAAGAGGTGGAATAGCAATAATCGAGAATCTAGAATGATTATTTGAGAAATGATGATTTTACCCTAATGACCCCCCCAAATTCCTAAATTGTTGCTTACTTGAATTTATCCATCGTTGCTAGACCTCTCAGATCTACAATTTTCCTACAAAATGGAAGATGGAGTCCAAGTGGATGTTCGCGCACCTATTCATCCTTGAGGTAGGTTACGGCTTCCCTCTCTTGGTAAACTCCGGTTAGACTTTTATATAAGAGTGTTAGATGAAATGGAGAATGCATGTATAGGATTCGGAGATTGGGATGGATACTTTAGATTGATAACGTATAAGAAATAGCGGTTATTATGTATTACTAATATAGTTGTAGATTTATGATGACCTTATGGTGAGACTTTGATTAGCGAGGCTTACGCTAGATGATATTGTCGGAGAATGCATGTGTTACACCTCGGAAATTTCTCCGTGAACGTACAACGAGTATACCAACGATGTCATCATGGGTATGGATTGGTTGGCCTCGTGTTATGCAAATGTTGATTGCCGCACAAAAGTGGTTCGATTTCAATTCCCGGGAGAGCCCGTACTTGAATGGAAGGGTAACACGGCATCCCCAAAAGGTCGGTTTATTTCCTACCTTAAGGCAAGGAAGATGGTAGCCAAGGGTTATATTTATCATTTAGTTCAGGTTCGTGACACCCAGGCAAAGCCGCCAACTTTCCAATCAGTTTCGGTCGTGAATGAATTCCCAGATGTGTTTCCAGACGAACCTCCAGGACTTCCTCCAGAAAGGGAGATTGACTTCGCCATTGATGTGTTGCCGGACACCAAGCCTATTTCTATTCCTCCTTATCGAATGGCTCCGGCAGAATTAAAAGAGCTAAAGGCGCAGTTGAAAGACTTGCTTGAAAAGGATTTTATTAGACCCAGTTCATCACCGTGGGGAGCACAGGTCTTGTTTGTAAGAAAGAAAGACGGATCTCTACGAATGTGTATCGACTACAGGCAATTGAATAAAGTGACGATAAAGAACAAATATCCTCTTCCAAAGATTGACGATTTATTTGATCAGCTACAGGGTGCCAAATGGTTTTCGAAAATAGATTTGAGATCGGGTTACCATCAGGTGAGAGTTAGAGAAGCGGATATTCCCAAGACGGCCTTCAGAACGAGATATGGTCACTATGAATTCCGAGTGATGTCGTTTGGGTTGACTAATGCTCCGGTCGTGTTTATGAATTTGATGAATAATGTGTTCAGGCCACTATTGGATTTATTTGTAATAGTATTTATTGATGATATTCTGGTATATTCTCGCACTGAATCAGAACATGCAGATCATTTGCGAATTGTTCTTGGCATTCTTCAAGCCCGGGAATTATATGCAAAATTTTCAAAGTGTGAGTTTTGGCTGAATTGTGTAACATTTCTGGGCCATGTCATTTCAAATGATGGCATTCGAGTCGACACTCAGAAAAGTGAAGCTTTGAAGACTTGGCCAAGGCCTACGACGCCTACAAAAGTTCGTAGTTTTCTGGGTTTGGCAGGATACTATAGAAGATTCGTAGAGGGCTTTTCATCTATTTCAGCCCCATTGACGAAGCTAACCCAAAAGTCAGCAAAATTTCAATGGAATGATGCTTGCGAGCGCAGCTTCCAAGAGTTGAAAGAAAGATTGACCTCAGCTCCAATCTTAACACTTCCAGATGGGCCAAATGGCTATGTTGTATATTGTGACGCTTCTGGTGTTGGACTAGGGTGCGTATTGATGTAGCATGGTAAAGTTATTGCATATGCTTTGAGACAATTACAAAAACATGAAAAGAATTATCCGACTCATGATCTCGAATTGGCTGCGGTTATTCATGCCTTAAAAATATGGAGGCATTATTTGTATGGTGTGCATGTTGATATCTATACAGATCACAAAATCCTTCAGTACATTTCAAGCAGAAGGAGTTGAACCTGCAGCAGAGGCGGTGGTTAGAATTATTGAAGGATTACGATGTGAACATTTTGTATCACCCCGGAAAAGCGAATGTAGTAGCCGATGCGCTTAGCCGCCGATCAATGGGCAGTTTATGCGAAGTCCCACCGAAAAAGAAAGAGATGGTTCATGAGCTCCGCCAATTAGCTAATCTTGGAGTGCGGGTGATTGATTCGGGTAATGCAGGGATTGGCATCAATGACCCCACAACTTCGTCCTTGGATATAGAAGTGAAAGAACGGCAATATGAATATCCTCAATTGCGTCACTACTGAGACACATCTCATGAAAAAGAAAAATCTCCATTTTAAGCTCCTATGGACGGAATTCTCAAGTACCGAGGCAGATTATGTGTACCGAATGTAGCATAATTGCGCCAACGAATTCTAAAAGAAGCACATTGTTCTCGGTATTCTATTCATCCAGGTGCAACTAAAATGTATCGTGATCTCAAGACGATATATTGGTGGGATGGCATGAAGAGAGACATTGCCGAATTTGTATCGCAGTGACTGAATTGCCAACAAGTAAAAGTTTAACATCAGAAGCCAGGAGGATTATTGCAAGCAATAGAAATCCCTACTTGGAAATGGGAAGTGATCAACATTGATTTTATTGTGGGATTACCTCGTTCCCGCGGCAAGTATGATTCCATATGGGTGATCGTGGACAGGTTAACGAGAGCAGCCCATTTCCTCCTAGTTAAGACTTCATGGTATTCCATTATCCATTATCACAAATAGAGGAGCACAGTTTACAGCCAGGTTTTGGAAGTCCTTCCAAGAAGGTCTAGGCACTCAAGTGAAGCTTAGCACGGCATTTCATCCGCAGACTGACGAACAGGCCGAGCGTACTATTCAGACCTTGGAAGATATGCTACGAGCATGTGTGCTGGATTTCGGTGGAAGTTGGGATGATCATTTGCCGCTAATCGAATTGGCGTATAATAACAGCTATCATTCCAGTATTCAGATGGCTCCATATGAAGCTTTATATGGAAGGAAATGTAGATCCCCAATCGGGTAGTTTGAAATAGGAGAAGCAGAACTAGCCGGCCCTGAATTAATTCAATAAGCGGTGGGAAAAGTTAAGGTGATCCGAGATCGATTGTTAACAGCCCAAAGTCGCCAAAAGTCTTATGCGGGCAATCGCCGACGAGACTTGGAATTTCAAGTTGATGATTGGGTATTTTTGAAAGTATCGCCAATGAAAGGGGTGATGAGATTTGGTAAGAAAGGGAAGCTAAGCCCTAGATACATTGGACCCTACAGAATTATCCGCAAGGTGGGTCAAGTAGCCTATGAATTGGATTTGCCTTCGGAGCTTGAATTAGTCCATCCAGTGTTCCACGTTTCGATGCTCCGCAAGTGTATTGGAGATCCCACAAAGATTATTTCGATAGATGATGTGCAAGTAACAGAAAAGCTAACCTATGAAGAAGTGCCTATTGCTATCCTCGACAGGCAAGTGCGAAAACTCTGAAACAAAGAGGTGGTCTGTTAAAGTCTTGTCGCGAAACAATAATCAGGAAGAAATGACTTAGGAAGTGGAAGAGAGTATGAAGTCTAAGTATCCGCATTTATTTCGACCCCCAGGAGAGATTCAAGATGAAACGCCAGCGATATAAGGTATGTATGTTTATTTTCATGCTTTTGGTCGTGTGTGGCCATAGATATGTCGATGTTGTGATGTAGATATTATGGGTTGTTGTGACAGGTTGATAGTGCCAAATTACAAGGGAAACTCTGGCGAAATATTTCTAGAATCCCCGATGACTTAACATTCGAGGACGAATGTTCCAAAAGGGGGGAAGAATGTTACACCTCGGAAATTTCTCCGTGAACGTACAATGAGTAGACCAACGAAGTGTATGAGTGTGCGATGTTTTACTAAGTAGGGAATGACTATTTATGAATTTTGGAAATGAGAAAGTTATAGATTTGCATTTCGACCCAGTGGGTCGTAAAATAGAATACGGGCCCGTAAAGTAGTTTACGGACCGTAAATTGCCATCGTCCTACAACATTCCAAAAACTTCAACTTTCTGCCAAATGACGAAATGGTTAAATACGACTCAGAATACGGACCGTAAAGTGAAATACGGCCCGTAAATTGTGACCGTAAACCACCATGACTCTAGCAAACCTTTCTGTTTCTGATATGCTTAAATACGATCGTGAAGGACGGACCGTAAACCATAATACGGCCCGTAAAGTGGGTTTACGGCCACTGTGCATCCCGACTACTGTTCATAAAAATCAGATTTTGAGATTAATATAAGGGACCCTTTTCATTCATTTTCGTTTCATTTCTCATCTACACAACTCAAGAGAACTCTAGAACATTCCAAACATTTCATCCACAAGAATTTAAGGGAAATTAGTGGTCAACTACATGAAATCCACGGAACCAAGGGTGTGAAGCTCATCAAAGTTCATCTACACCAAGAAATTGCAAAGGAAGTGAAATCGGGTTTTTGGCATAAAAGAGTGTTGTTGCTCAAGGCTTGTTCCAAAACTACCCAAGGTAAGTTTGATGACCTTCTCATAATGATTGAAGCATTAATACATTGAAACACTTGGATTATAGAAGAGTGCAGTAAGTGGGTCATAAAAAGTGAATAGTGCCATAGTTGAATGATGGTTGGATTGCATTATGAATGTTGATGAGTTGGGAGTATAAATATGTTACAATAACGTGTAGACCATGAAATAGGTGTGATGTATGAGAAAATGTGATGATGAGCTAAAACCCATAAATATGGAGAAATTGGAGAAAAATGGTGGAATGTGGTAAATGTAGATAAATGATGATTGTTGAATACAATATTGTGAACGTTGTTGTGAGCGTTTGGGAGTTAATATAGAATATGGGAAAAGTAGTATAAACAAAGGAAGTGCTGTCCAATTTTCCCTAGGAATAGTAGCGCGTTCTTCTCGTTGATTGACTAACGATGGTACGAATTCTCACTTGAAGATAGAGACGTGACATCAAAGGAAAGCAAGCAAACGATAGCTTAGTTAAACGTCAAAGGTATGTGAGGATAGTCCCTTCTTTCTAATGGCATGAATCTCATAACATAATTTTCCTCCTCTTCATGAGTTCCTATATTCCGGAAAGCTAAAAGCCTATATCTATGAATGGTAATATAAGATAAGAGATATGATACGATGATCTTAAGATGGAATGATGTTATTTATTGCTCACACTCACCTTATATGTTAGTTCCTTCAAGGTGAGGCAAGATGTCGATAATTTCTCCATAATGAAATCGGGGGATCACGACCTTACGTCACCCCGATAAAGTAAAGTTGTTCATAAGCCTTATGCATGTTTTGTGATAAGTATGTTATGATGAGCATATTATGAAGAGCATGTATCATGATGATATAACACCGCGCCTAGTTCGCCGGTCAGTCACCGCTAAGGCGGGCAGCTATACGATACGCCATGGCCAAATGGGATGGGCAGACACCACTAGTGGGCGGCATGAGATGATACCCCGGACGCGGGAGGCCTGGACGTAGGCTAATGTTATGGTTATCACACCGATCCGATATGGACGGGCAGCATATACATTGTGCATACATGATATAATGACGAGTATGAGTAAGACATCATGACTTAATTCTTTATGCATGACCGTCGGATTATGTTCCATATTGATATTTCCATTATGTCATTGTTCTATTTCTTTGTTTATACCTCTCATACTCAGTACAATGTTCGTACTGACGTCTGTTTTCCTTGAACACTGTGTTCATGCCCACAGGTAGACAGGGAGGAGAGCTCGACCCAGACCAGCAGTAGCTGTCGGACGATTGGAGGCACTCCTTTGTTCGGAGGTGCTTATGACGATTCCTTTGTGTAAATTCATGTATATGTATCTTTGGGAATGACGGGGTATTGTCCCGTCCTCATTTTTAGTACTCCAATAGAGGCTCGTAGATGCGCAGTGTGGGTTAGATGGTCTCACGAAATGCTACTATATGTATATATATTATTTGATGGCCGAGAGGCAAATGTATATAAAAGAGTACTTATGTTTCCATGAAAAATAGGATTTTCCTACAATTTGAGTATAAAGCCGATAAAAGACCATTAAATGAGCAAGATAAGTTGTAACACGAGTGGTGCTCGGTGGCTAGCCCCGGGTACCCGTCATGGCCCCTAGCTGGGTCGTGACAAAAGTGGTATCAGAGCGGTTCAGTCCTAGGAAGTGTCTACCCCGTGTCTAGTAGAGTCTTGTTTATGGTGTGTTGCGCGCCACATCAATAAACAAGAGGCTACAGGGCATTTAGGAAAAATGACCATCTTTCTTCTCATGAGATCGTGCGATA
Source organism: Lycium barbarum (assembly GCF_019175385.1). Classification (NCBI taxonomy): domain Eukaryota; kingdom Viridiplantae; phylum Streptophyta; class Magnoliopsida; order Solanales; family Solanaceae; genus Lycium; species Lycium barbarum. Next base: position 101,857,466 of record NC_083338.1, on the reverse strand, counting down.
GAGCCGTGTATAAGATTTTATCCTCCCTAATAGTGTGTTGTGATTTCAAAATGCCGCCAAAGGGGAAGGCTACAGCCGCCCAGAAGGGCAAAACTACGGCAAAGAGGCGGGTAGAAAGAGATCCTCGGATGAACATAGAAGACGGTGAATCACACAATGAGGCCTTGTCTAATACCTCTTCTACCCCGCCGAATGTGGAAGAGCAAGGAGGAGCTCCAGCTCCAATCCCTCCTCTAGTTGCTTCTGGTCAACAAATGACCGAGGCCATTCATTTATTGACGCAATTGGTTGCCGCCCAGGCACAACGACAAAGTGCTGGTTTGAGTGATCGGGCAGCAAGTACCAAAACCCGTGATTTTATGAGCCTAAATCCTCCGAAGTTTTTCGAGTCAAAGCCGGATGAAGACCCGCAAGGTTTCATAGATGAGGTGTTGAGGACATTGAAGATTGTCCATGCCTCCAAAACTGAATCTGTGGAGTTGGCATCTTATAGACTCCGGGATGTGGCTATTTTATGGTATAACAACTGGGTAATGTCACGAGGAGAGATTGCGCCTCCTCCGGTTTGGCAAGAATTCGTGGATGCATTTATTCGTCACTATTTGTCACCCGAGGTCCGCCGAGCTAGAGCGGACATGTTTCTAAATCTGAGGCAAGGAAATAGGAATGCCCGGGAGTATAGCAAGAAATTTAATTCTTTGGCTAGATATGCCCCGGCTATCGTGGCCGACATAGGAGATCGGGTACATAGATTTGTGAGTGCCCTAGGGCCACATTTATTCAGAGATTGTTTGACGGCGTCCTTGCAAGACGGGATGGATATTTCCTGAATACAGGCCCATGCTCAGAATTTAGAGGGGCGACAACAACCACCAAGGAATGACCGTGATAATGAAAGAAGGCAAGGCAAGAGGGAGAGATCTATGGTAGCAGGCACTGGTTATAGAGGGGGATCAAGGTAGACAAATTCTGGTTACTCAGGCCAGTCGGTGACCAGGGCACCTCCTCGATTTACAGGTAGGAGATTTGATCGCTCCTTCCGCTCAGGACAGGGCCAGAGTTCGAGGACCCCAGATTCCCAGTTTAGGGAAGATTATAGTCAGAGGAGACCCCCAGTACCGCGATGCAGCCAGTGCGGTAGATTGAATTCCCGATAGTGTCGCCAGGGTTTGGACGCTTGCTATACTTGTGGCCAAGTTGGGCACATGATGAGAGATTTCCCGTCGATGAGTGGTAGAGCTGGAGTTCAGCCCACAGGTTCAGTAGCTGGTTCTTACTCAGCACGCCCGGCAGGACAGATTCCCTAGATGTCAGCAGGCCGAGGTAGAGGTAGAGGGGCAGCATCTACTTCAGGTTCCACTCAGCCCCGTGTATATGCTTTAGCCGGACGGCAGATCTTGAGTCTTCCCCGGATGTGGTCACAGGTACATTGTCTATATTCTCCCGTGATGTATATGCACTGATAGTTCCGGGTTCTACTATTTCTTATATTACTCCATTTGTTGCTGGTTGTATTGGGGTGAAACCTGAGCCAATTAAACCTTTTGAGGTACTCACTCCGATTGGTGATCCCGTGATAGCAAGGCAAGGGTACAAAAATGGTGTCATTATGATAAGTTATCGTAAGACCAAAGCTGATTTGATTGAGCTGAAGATGATAGATTTCGATGTGATCATGGGTATGGATTGGTTGGCCTCGTGTTATGCAAATATTGATTGCCGCACAAAAGTGGTTCGATTTCAATTCCTGGGAGAGCCCGTACTTGAATGGAAGGGTAATACGGCATCCCCAAAAGGTCGGTTTATTTCCTACCTTAAGGAAAGGAAGATGGCAGCCAAGGGTTATATTTATCATTTAGTTCGGGTTCGTGACACCGAGGCAAAGCCGCCAACTTTCCAATCAGTTCCGGTCGTGAATGAATTCCCAGATGTGTTTCCAGACGAACTTCCAGGACTTCCTCCAAAAAGGGAGATTGACTTCGCCGTTGATGGGTTGCCGGACACCGAGCCTATTTCTATTCCTCCTTATCGAATGGCTCCGGCAGAATTAAAAGAGCTAAAGGCGCAGTTGAAAGACTTGCTTGAAAAGGAGTTTATTAGACCCAGTTCATCACCGTGGGGAGCACCGGTCTTGTTTGTAAGAAAGAAAAACGGATCTCTACGAATGTGTATCGACTATAGGCAATTGAATAAAGTGACAATAAAGAATAAATATCCTCTTCCGAGGATTGACGATTTATTTGATCAGCTACAGGGTGCCAAATGGTTTTCGAAAATAGATTCGAGATCGGGTTACCATCAGGTGAGAGTTAGAGAAACGGATATTCCCAAGACGGCCTTCAGAACGAGATATGGTCACAATGAATTCCGAGTGATGTCGTTTGGGTTGACTAATGCTCCGGCCGTCTTTATGAATTTGATGAATAATGTGTTCAGGCCACTATTGGATTTATTTGTAATAGTATTTATTAATGATATTCTGGTATATTCTCGCACTGAATCAGAACATGCAGATCATTTGCGAATTGTTCTTGGCATTCTTCGAGCTCGGGAATTATATGCAAAATTTTCAAAGTGCGAGTTTCGGCTGAATTCTGTAACATTTCTGGGCCATGTCATTTCAAATGAGGGCATTCAAGTCGACATTCAGAAATTTAAAGCTGTGAAGACTTGGCCAAGGCCTACGATGCCTACAGAAGTTCGTAGTTTTCTGGGTTTGGCAGGATACTATAGAAGATTCGTAGAGGGATTTTCATCTATTTCAGCCCCATTGACGAAGCTAACCTAGAAGTCAGCCAAATTTCAATGTAATGATGCTTGTGAGCGCAACTTCCAAGAGTTGAAAGACAGATTGACCTCAACTCCGATCTTAACACTTCCAGAAGGGCCAGATGGCTATGTTGTATATTGTGCTTCCGGTGTTGGACTAGGGTGCGTATTGACGCAGCATGGTAAAGTTATTGCATATGCTTCGAGACAATTACGGAAACATGAAAAGAATTATTCGACTCATGATCTCGAATTGGTTGCGGTTATTCATGCCTTAAATATATGGAGGCATTATTTGTATGGTGTGCATGTTGATATCTATACAGATCATAAAATCCTTCAGTACATTTTCAAGCAGAAGGAGTTGAACCTGCGGCAGAGGCGGTGGTTAGAATTGTTGAAGGATTACGATGTGAACATTTTGTATCACCCCGGAAAAGCGAATGTAGTAGCCGATGCTCTTAGCGGCCGATCAATGGGCAGTTTATGCGAAGTCCCTCCGGAAAAGAAAGAGGTGGTTCATGAGCTCCGCCAATTAGCTAATCTTGGAGTGCGGGTGATTGATTCGGGTAATGCAGGGATTGGCATCAATGACCCCACAACTTCGTCCTTGGATATAGAAGTGAAAGAACGGCAATATGAAGATCCTCAATTGCGTCACTACCGAGACACATCTCATGGAAAAAAAATCTCCATTTGAAGCTCCTATGGTCGGAATTCTCAGGTACCGAGGCAGATTATGTGTGCCGAATGTAGCAGAATTGTGCCAACGAATTCTAGAAGAAGCACATTATTCTCGGTATTCTATTCATCCAGGTGCAACTAAAATGTATCGTGATCTCAAGACGATGTATTTGTGGGATGGCATGAAGAGAGACATTTCCGAATTTGTATCGCAGTGTCCGAATTGCCAACAAGTAAAAGTTAAACATCAGAAGCCAGGAGGCTTATTGCAATCAATAGAAATCCCTACTTGGAAATGGGAAGTGATCAACATGGATTTTATTGTTGGATTACCTCGTTCCCGCGGCAAGTATGATTCCATATAGGTGATCGTGGACAGGTTAACGAGAGCAGCCCATTTCCTCCCAGTTAAGACTACATACTCAGCTGAAGATTACGCAAGGTTATATCTCAAAGAAATTGTGCGATTTCATGGTATTCCATTATCCATTATCACAGATAGAGGAGCACAGTTTACAGCCAGGTTTTGGAAGTCCTTCCAAGAAGGTCTAGGTACTCAAGTGAAGCTTAGCACGGCATTTCATCTACAGACAGACGGACAGGCCGAGCGTACTATTCAGACCTTGGAAGATATGCTACGAGCATGTGTGCTGGATTTCGGTGGAAGTTGGGATGATCATTTGCCGCTAATCGAATTTGCGTATAATAACAGCTATCACTCCAGTATTCAGATGGCTCCATATGAAGCTTTACATGGAAGGAAATGTAGGTCCCCAATTGGGTGGTTTTAAATAAGAGAAGCATAACTAGCCGGCCCTCAATTAATTCAACAAGCGGTGGAAAAAGTTAAGGTGATCCGAGATCGATTGTTAACAGCCCAAAGTCGCCAAAAGTCTTATGCGGACAATCGCCGACGAGACTTGGAATTTCAAGTTGGTGATTGCGTATTTTTGAAAGTATCTCCAATGAAAGGGGTGATGAGATTTGGTAAGATAGGGAAGCTAAGACCTAGGTACATTGGACCCTACAGAATTATCCGCAAGGTGGGTCAAGTAGCCTATGAATTGGATTTTCCTTCGGAGCTTGAATCAGTCCATCTAGTTTTCCACGTTTCGATGCTCCGCAAGTGTATTGGAGATCCCACAAAGATTGTTCCGATAGATGATGTGCAAGTAACAGAAAAGCTAACCTATGAAGAAGTGTCTATTGCTATCCTCGACAGGCAAGTGCGAAAACTCCGAAACAAAGAGGTGGTTTCAGTTAAAGTCTTGTGGTGACACAATAACCAGGAAGAAATGACTTGGGAAGCGGAAGAGAGTATGAAGTCTAAGTATCCGCATTTAGTTCGACCCCCAGGAGAGATTCAAGATGAAACGCCAGCGATATAAGGTATGTATGTTTATTTTCATGCTTTTGGTCGTGTGTGGCCATAGATATGTCGATGTTTTGATGTATCCCTGTGAGGCGATGATATTATGGGTTGTTGTGACAGGTTGATAGTGCCAAATTACAAGGGAAACACTGGCGAAAATTTTCTAGAATCCCCGATGACTTAACATTCGAGGACGAATGTTCTAAATGGGGGGAAGAATGTTATACCTCGGAAATTTCTTCGTAAACGTACAACGAGTAAACCATAATACGACACATAAACTGGGTTTACGGCCACTGTGCATCCCGACTACTGTTCATAAAAATCAGATTTTGTGATTAATATAAGGGACCCTTTTCATTCATTTTCGTTTCATTTCTCATCTACACAACTCAAGAGAACTCTAGAACATTCCAAACATTTCATCCACAAGAATTTAAGGGAAATTAGTGGTCAACTACATGAAATCCATGGAACCAAGGGTGTGAAGCTCATCAAAGTTCATCTACACCAAGAAATTGCAAAGGAAGTGAAATAGGGTTTTTGGCATAAAAGAGTGTTGTTTCTCAAGGCTTGTTCCAACACCACCCAAGGTAAGTTTGATGACCTTCTCATGATTATTGAAGCATTAATACATTGAAACACTTGGATTATAGAAGAGTGTAGTAAATGGGTCATAAAAAGTGAATAGTGCCATAGTTGAATGACGGTTGGATTGCATTATAAATGTTTATGAGTTGGGAGTATAAATATGTTATAAATGACGTGTAGACCATGAAATAGGTGTGATGTATGAGAAAATGTGATGATGAGCTAAAACCCATAAATGTGGTGAAATTAGAGAAAAATGGTGGAATGTGGTAAATGTAGATAAATGATGATTGTTGAATACAATATTGTGAACGTTGTTGTGAGCGTTTGGGAGTTAATATAGAATATGGGAAAAGTAGTGTAAACAAAGGAAGTGCTGTCCAATTTTTCCTAGAAATAGTAGCGCGTTCTTCTCGTCGATTGACTAACGAAGGTACGAATTCTCTCATGAAGGTAGAGACGTGACATCAAAGGAAAGCAAGCAAACGATAGCTTAGTTAAACGTCAAAGCTATGTGAGGCTAGTCCCTTCTTTCTAATGGCATGAATCTCATAGCATAATTTTCCTCCTCTTCATGAGTTCCTATATTCCGGAAAGCTAAAAGCCTATATCTATGAATGGTAATATAAGATAAGAGATATGATACGATGATCTTAAGATGGGAGGATGTTATTTGTTGCTCACACTCACCTTATATGTTAGTTCCTTCAGGGTGAGGCAGGATGTCGATAATTGCTCCATAATGAAATCGGGGGATCACGACCTTACGTCACCCCGATAAAGTAAAGTTGTTCATAAGCCTTATGCATGTATTGTGATAAGTATGTTACGATGCGCATATTATGATGAGCATGCATGATGAGGATATAACACCGCGCCTAGTTGGCCGGGCAGTCACCGCTAAGGCAGGCAGCTATACGATACACCATGGCCAAATGGCATGGGCAGACACCACTAGTGGGCAGCATGAGATGATACCCCGGACGCGGGAGGCCTGGACGCAGGCTAATGTTATGATTATCACACCGATCCGATATGGACGGGCAGCTTATACATTATGCATACATGGTATAATGACGAGTATGAGTATGACAGCATGACTTAATTCTTTATGCATGACCGTCAAATATAGATGTTGCATATTGATATTTCAATTATGTCATTGTTCTATTTTTTTGTTTATGCCTCTCATACTCTGTACAATGTTCGTACTGACGTCTGTTTTTCTTGGACGCTATGTTCATGCCCACAGGTAGACAGGGAGGAGAGCTCGACCCAGACCAGCAGTAGCTGTCGGCCGATTGGAAGCACTCCTTTGTTCGGAGGTGCTTATGACGATTCCTTTGTGTATATTCATGTATATGTATCTTTGGGCATGACGGGGTCTTGTCCCGTCCTCATGTTTAGTACTCCAGTAGAGGCTCGTAGATGCACAGTGTGGGTTAGATGGTCTCACGAAATGCTACTATATGTATATATATTATTTGATGGCCGAGAGGAAAATGTATATAAAAGAGTACATATGTTTCCATGAAAAATAGGATTTTCCTACAATTTGAGTATAAAGCCGATAAAAGACCATTAAATGAGCAAGATAAGTAGTAACACGAGTGGTGCTCGGTGGCTAGCCCCGGGTACCCGTCATGGCCCCTAGCTGGGTCGTGACAAAAGTGGTATCAGAGCGGTTCAGTCCTAGGAAGTGTCTACGCCATGTCTAGTAGAGTCTTTTTTATGGTGTGTTGCGCGCCACATCAATAAACAAGAGGCTACAGGGCATTTAGGAAAAATGACCATCTTTCTTCTCATGATATCGTGCGATAGAGCCGTGTATAAGATTTTATCCTCCCTAATATTGTGTTGTGATTTCAGAACGCCGCCAAAGGGGAAGGCTACAGCCGCCCAGAAGGGAAAAACTACGGCAAAGAGGCATGTAGAAAGAGATCCTCCGATGAACATAGAAGACGGCGAATCACACAATGAGGCCTTGTCTAATACCTCTTCTACCCCGCCGAATGTGGAAGAGCAAGGAGGAGTTCCAGCTCCAATCCCTCCTCCAGTTGCTTCGGGTTAACAAATGACCGAGGCCATTCATTTATTGACGCAATTGGTTGCCGCCCAGGCACAACGATAAAGTGCGGGTTCGAGTGATCGGGTAGCAAGTACCAAAGCCCGTGATTTTATGAGCCTAAATACTCCGGAGTTTTTCGGGTCAAAGCTGGATGAAGACCCGCAAGGTTTCATAGATGAGGTGTTGAGGACATTGAAGATTGTCCATGCCTCCGAAATTAAATCCGAGGAGTTGGCATCTTATAGACTCCGGGATGTGGCTGTTTTATGGTATAACAACTGGGTAATGTCACGAGGAGAGATTGCGCCTCCTCCGGTTTGGCAAGAATTCGTGGATGCATTTATTCGTCACTATTTGTCACCCGAGGTCCGCCGAGCTAGAGCGGACAGGTTTCTAAATCTGAGGCAAGGAAATACGAGTGCCCGGGAGTATAGCATGCAATTTAATTCTTTGGCAAGATATGCCCCGGCTATCGTGGCAGACATGGGAGATCGGGTACATAGATTTGTGAGCTGCCTAGGACCACATTTATTCAGAGATTGTTTGACGGCGTCCTTGCAAGACGGGATGGATATTTCCCGAATACAGGCCCATGCTCAGAATTTAGAGAGGCGACAACAACCACCAAGTAATGACCGCGATAACGAAAGAAGGCAAGGTAGGAGGGCGAGATCTATGGGAGCAGGCAGTGGTTATAGAGGGGGATCAAGGCAGACATATTGTGGTTACTCAGGCCAGTCGGTGACCAGTGCACCTACTCGATTTACAGGTAGGAGATTTGATCGCTCCTTCCGCTCAGGACAGGGCCAGAGTTCGAGGACCCCAGATTCCCAGTTTAGGGATGATTATAGTCAGAGGAGACCCCCAGTACCGCGATGCAGCCAGTGCGGTAGATTGCATTTCGGACAGTGTCGCCCGGGTTTGGACGCTTGCTATACTTGCGGCCAAGTCGGGCACATGATGAGAGATTTCCCGTCGATGAGTGGTAGTGTTAGACCCCGTATTTTATACGTCGAGTTACTCGCGAAAGAATCGACGTGAGATAGAAACCTCGGGTTTTTAATTTCTAAACTAGAACTAATCGGTTATAAATTCTACTTAGTATAAAAATGTTATTGGAGATTAGGAACTACTTAATTATGGTGTTAAGTAAAAAAATTAGTGGTAACAATGAGCCAAGATAAACATTAAAGTGCCAATGCCTAAACATGACTCAAAGTCATCTAAAATAAGGCTATTATGGAAGACATGTAGATATACATTTAAATGTTGATTCAGCCACTACACTTTCATTATATTGTGGACAACTAAATTGAAAGAAAAACAAGGTGAGGTTCTGCCATAGTGTAGCCGAAAGTTGTACAAGAAAAAGTGTGAAGCATGCATTATTTTATGAAGGCATCCATTATTTTATGAAGGCATGCATTATTTTATGAAGACATACAAGTTGTAAGAATCATTTCACATTTAAATAGTGACAATTCATCCTTGTATGATTGCAATGGACAAAGGTTAGTGTATGAATCATCCACTACACATGCAATTATCTTGTAAACAATTAAATGAAAAGGGAAGAAAGGGGTGATGTTCGGCCATATAGCCGAAAGTTGTAGAGAAAAGAAGTTGAATTTAAGTTTAAAATTAATTGAGTGGCTCAATGTCATGAGTGGAACATGTGTACAACTTGTAGGAATCTTAGTTTAATCAAATGGATGACTAAGATAGATCATCTTCTCATTTCAACTTCACAACACAAAAATAGAAAGACCTAGAGAGAGATATAGGAGCTCTCGGCCAAATAGCTGATTTTTGAGCTCTTTGAGTCTTGATCTAAAAATTATTTTCCAAGGTGTTTCAACCCTTTAGAAGGTACCTAGAAATGTCAAGATAGTCATTGGAGTAACAAGAACCATTATCATTTCAATTCACAAACTCTAGCCAAGTTGAGAGGTCGATTTGTCAAGGTAAGATCTAACTTCCTTTTACATGCGTTAAGGGTGATGTAGATGTTTAAATATAAGTCAAATGCATGAAATGATGTGTGTTGATGTTGTAACATGATAGTAGCCATGGAGTTATATGTGTTGATGTTGAAGTATGGTTGTAACTTGGTGAACATGAATTGCATGCATAAGATCATGAATGTTGGTGTTGGAATGTTAATGTGACCGTAGGGACTGTTTTAGTGGAAATGGTGGACTGATTTTCTTTAGTAATTATGGTTGATGCTATCATAGATTGCATGGTAAAAAGAATGAAAAGAATCGGAAGGTTAAAGGTGAAGTTGTGTTAGTATGAATATAAATTGAATCCATGAATTTTGTGTGTGATGTTGAAGCATGTTGAAACCGTATAGGGACTGTTTTGTGTGGAAGATAATGAACAGATCTTACTTGATATTTTGATTGTTGTTGTCATGAATTTTATGATGGAAATGAAGGTGTTTGATGGTTGGAGTTGGAACTAAAATCGTTTGTGGGTTGTTGTAAGGATTATAGTGATGACGATGTAGCTTAGTTGCGTATGAATTGATGATGTACATGTCGTGTAGTTGCTGGTCATAATTCACAGAAATTATATGAAAAGAAGACATGAAATAATGTGTAAGAATCGTATGTGGTTTGCTTAATATGTTCATAAACGTTTGCAAGAATTCCGAGCATCTTTATGTTGTTGGTTAGGGATTGTTTTGGAAGTGTTGTTGTTTTGTTAAGTTGGAAAAACTAATTATAATTAAGATTATGCATTGTGTTGTATGTTGGATGGGCTGTTATAAAGTTGTTACATACAAACATTAAGGCTACGAACTATTAGGAATAACTTGAGAATGTAGTAGCCGTATGTGAATCGTTATTGAGTGTGGTGAATGTGGGTTGTTTGGAATGTTGTGTGGGCTGTCCGGATTGTTATTGAACGTATGATTATTGATGTGGTATTGGTTGTATGTAGTTGGTTTGGCTACAAGAGAAAACGTCGTCTAAACATCTAGAAATGAGTTACTAACGTTAGAATACGTTTTGAATCTCTCTGTAGCTTAACCGTAGTTGTTGGCGTCTTAATATAGGTTGAAGTATTATTGGGCAGCGTATACATATTGTGTGACAAATAAGCGCTAAAGGTATGTGAAGCTAACCCTTCTTTCTTTTTGGCATGATCGTTGTGAAATGAATATACGATATATATACGATTCCAAAGGAATTCCTATTCCTAGAGCCACTAGGATGGCTAATGATCTTGATTCCCATAACTTATGTTTTGTTTTATATATATTGAGATGTGCACATGATTTTAAAGTTCCATTTTGATATAATACACAGGGACATCCGAAAGATATATGACATGACTATTATTTGAATTTGCGAACGATGGTTCGTGTTGACTATCCTATTGAGTCCTTAAAATGTTTTGAATTGCATATAGTTTCTCATTACTCTGCTCGTGCATGTCTCCATATATCTTTCACCGAGTCCCGGGCTGGGAATGTTATCGTGCACCGTTTCACTGCATTGTTCACCGCGTCCCTCATTAAAGGGCCGGGTACGGTATATATATATATATATATATATGATATGATGATGTGATGATATGATGACATGTCATGGCGGCCAGGAGGGCATATGATGATCTTATTCACCGAGTCCCTCATTAAAGGGCCGGGTACGATATATATACATGCATACGATATATGATATTGACAAGTATGATTATGTTACAAAGGCAAGTGGTTTGGTATTCTGGATATTGTACACATTTACTGTACTCCATATTTCAGTTATGATCCTTTTACTGTATTTCACTCTTTACATGCTTGGTACATATTCCGTACTGACCCCCTTTCTTCGGGGGGCTGTGTTTCATGCCCGTAGGTACAGATACGTGTTTTGGTGAACCGCCAGCTTAAGACTTCCCTCCTGCTATCTTGAAGAGTTCCGTTGTTCCGGAGCCCATACTTTGGTATAAATCCTTTTTGATCTAAATATATGCATATGTTGTTTAAGGGTACGACGGGGCCCTGTCCCGTCATATTTCACTGTTGAAACTCTTAGAGGTCTGTGGACATATGTATGGGTTGTGTATGGGTTCTGTTCAGCTGTGTCTATACAATGTACTGTGGTATGATGTTCGTCTATAGTGGCAGCCGTGTCGGCTTGCATATGATATTGATATGTGATGGCAGCCTCGCCGGCTTGCAGATATTATCATGTTGTGGTAGCAGCCTTGTCGGCTTGCCTTTATATGTATATTTATGCGACAGTTCTGAGACCATAGTTTGGTCGTTATAAGTATCCATATGGTGTTTGTTGTGGACTGAAAAAGTAGCTAACGGGTGTGTATACGAGTGCCCAGTTCGGGTACTTAGTCACGGCCTACGGGGTTGGGTCATGACAAGTAGAGCTGGAGTTCAGCCCACAGGTTCAGCAGCTGGTTCTTACTCAGCACGCCCGGCAGGACAGATTCCCCAGATGTCAGCAGGCCGAGGTAGAGGTAGAGGAGCAGCATCTACTTCAGGTGCCACTCAGCCCCGTGTATATGCATTAGCCGGACGGCAGGATCTTGAGTCTTCCCCGGATGTGGTCACAGGTACATTGTCTATATTCTCCCGTGATGTATATACACTGATAGATCTGGGTTCTACTCTTTCTTATATTACTCCATTTGTTGCTGGTTGTATTGGGGTGAAACCTGAGCCAATTAAACCTTTTGAGGTACTCACTCCGATTGGTGATCCCGTGATAGCAAGGCAAGTGTACAAAAATCGTGTCATTGTGATATATGATCGTCAGACCAAAGCTGATTTGATTGAGCTGAAGATGATAGATTTCAATGTGATCATGGGTATGGATTGGTTGGCCTCATGTTATGCAAATGTTGATTGCCGCACAAAAGTGGTTCGATTTCAATACCCGGGAGAGCCCGTACTTGAATGGAAGGGTAACACGGCATCCCCAAAAGGTCGGTTTATTTCCTACCTTAAGGCAAGGAAGATGGTAGCCAAGGGTTATATTTATCATTTAGTTCGGGTTCGTGACACCGAGGCAAAGCCGCCAACTTTCCAATCAGTTCCGGTCGTGAATGAATTCCCAGATGTGTTTCCAGACGAACTTCCAGGACTTCCTCCAGAAAGGGAGATTGACTTCGCCATTGATGTGTTGCCGGACACCAAGCCTATTTCTATTCCTCCTTATCGAATGGCTCCGGCAGAATTAAAAGAGCTAAAGGCGCAGTTGAAAGACTTGCTTGAAAAGGAGTTTATTAGACCCAGTTCATCACCGTGCGGAGCACCGGTCTTGTTTGTAAGAAAGAAAGACGGATCTCTACGAATGTGTATCGACTACAGGCAATTGAATAAAGTGACGATAAAGAACAAATATCCTCTTCCGAGGATTGACGATTTATTTGATCAGCTACAGGGTGCCAAATGGTTTTCGAAAATAGATTTGAGATCGGGTTACCTTCAGGTGAGAGTTAGAGAAGCGGATATTCCCAAGACGGCCTTCAGAACGAGATATGGTCACTATGAATTCCGAGTGATGTCGTTTGGGTTGACTAATGCTCCGGCCGTGTTTATGAATTTGATGAATAATGTGTTCAGGCCACTCTTGGATTTATTTGTAATAGTATTTATTGATGATATTCTGGTATATTCTCGCACTGAATCAGAACATGCAGATCATTTGCGAATTGTTCTTGGCATTCTTCGAGCCCGGGAATTATATGCAAAATTTTCAAAGTGTGAGTTTTGGCTGAATTCTGTAACATTTCTGGACCATGTCATTTCAAATGATGGCATTCGAGTCGACACTCAGAAAATTTAAGCTGTGAAGACTTGGCCAAGGCCTACGACGCCTACAGAAGTTCGTAGCTTTCTGGGTTTGGCAGGATACTATAGAAGATTCGTAGAGGGCTTTTCATCTATTTCAGACCCATTGACGAAGCTAACCTAGAAGTCAGTCAAATTTCAATGGAATGATGCTTGTGAGCACCGCTTCCAAGAGTTGAAAGACAGATTGACCTCAGCTCCGATCTTAACACTTCCAGAAGGGCCAGATGGCTATGTTGTATACTGTGACTCTTCCAGATGGCTACATTTTCAAGCAGAAGGAGTTGAACTTGCGGCAGAGGCGGTGGTTAGAATTATTGAAGGATTACGATGTGAACATTTTGTATCACCCTGAAAAAGCGAATGTAGTAGCCGATGCGCTTAGCCGCCGATCAATGGGCAGTTTATGCGAAGTCCCTCTGGAAAAGAAAGAGATGGTTCATGAGCTCCGCCAATTAGCTAATCTTCGAGTGCGGGTGATTAATTCGGGTAATGCAGGGATTCGCATCAATGACCCCACAACTCTGTCCTTGGATATAGAAGTGAAATAACGGCAATATGAAGATCCTCAATTACGTCACTACCGAGACACATCTCATGGAAAAGAAAAATCTCCATTTGAAGCTCCTATGGACGGAATTCTCAGGTACCGAGGCAGATTATGTGTGCCGAATGTAGCAGAATTGCGCTAACGAATTCTAGAAGAAGCACATTGCTCTCCGTATTATATTCATCCAGGTGCAACTAAAATGTATCGTGATCTCAAGACGATGTATTGGTGGGATGGCATGAAGAGCGACATTGCCGAATTTGTATCGCAGTGTCCGAATTGCCAACAAGTAAAAGTTGAACATCAGAAGCCAGGAGGCTTATTGCAAGCAATAGAAATCCCAACTTGGAAATGGGAAGTGATCAACATGGATTTTATTGTGGGATTACCTCGTTCCCTCAACAAGTATGATTGCATATGGGTGATCGTGGACAGGTTAACGAGAGCATCCCATTTCCTCCCAGTTAAGACTACATACTCAGCTGAAGATTACGCAAGGTTATATCTCAAAGAAATTGTACGACTTCATGGTATTCCATTATCCATTATCACAAATATAGGAGCACAGTTTACAGCCAGGTTTTGGAAGTCCTTCCAAGAAGGTCTAGGCACTCAAGTGAAGCTTAGCACGACATTTCATCCGCAGACTGACAGACAGGCCAAGAGTACTATTCAGACCTTGGAAGATATGCTACGAGCATGTGTGCTGGATTTCGGTGGAAGTTTGATGATCATTTGCCGCTAATCGAATTTGCGTATAATAACAGCTATCATTCCAGTATTCAGATGGCTCCATATGAAGCTTTATATGGAAGGAAATGTAGATCCCCAATCGGGTGGTTTGAAATAGGAGAAGCACAACTAGCCGGCCCTGAATTAATTCAACAAGCGGTGGAAAACGTTAAGGTGATGCGAGATCGATTGTTAACAGCCCAAAGTTGTCAAAAGTCTTATGCGGACAATCGCCGACGAGACTTGGAATTTCAAGTTGGTGATTGGGTATTTTTGAAAGTATCGCCATTGAAAGGGGTGATGAGATTTGGTAAGAAAGGGAAGCTAATCCCTAGATACATTGGACCCTACAGAATTATCCGCAAGGTGGGTCAAGTAGCCTATGAATTGGATTTGCCTTCAGGGCTTGAATCAGTCCATCCAGTTTTCCACGTTTCGATGCTCCGCAAGTGTATTGGACATCCCACAAAGATTGTTCTGATAGATGATGTGCAAGTAACAGAAAAGCTAACCTATGAAGAAGTTCCTATTGTTATCCTCGACAGGCAAGTGCGAAAACTCCGAAACAAAGAGGTGGTTTCAGTTAAAGTCTTGTGGCGAAAAAATAACCAGGAAGAAATGACTTGGGAAGCGGAAGAGAGTATGAAGTCTAAGTATCCGCATTTATTTCGACCCCAGGAGAAATTCAAGATGAAACGCCAGCGATATAAGGTATGTATGTTTATTTTAATGTTTTTGGTCGTGGGTGGCCATAGATATGTTGATGTTGTGATGTAGCCCTGTGAGGCGATGATATTATGGGTTGTTGTGATAGGTTGATAGTGCCAAATTACAAGGGAAACTCTGGCGAAATTTTTCTAGAATCCCCGATAACTTAACATTCGAGGACGAATGTTCCAAAAGGGGGGAAGAATGTTACACCTCGGAAATTTCTCCGTGAACGTACAACGAGTAGACCAACGAAGTGTATGAGTGTGTGATGTTTTACTAAGTAGGAAATGACTATTTATGAATTTTGAAAATGAGAAAGTTACAGATTTGCATTTCGACCCAGTTGGTCGGAAAATAGAATACGGCCCATAAAGTAGTTTACGGACCGTAAACTGCCATCGTCCTTCAACATTCCAAAAACATCAACTTTCTGCCAAATGACGAAATGGTTAAATACGACTCAGAATACGGACCGTAAAGTGAAATACGGCCCGTAAACTGTGACCGTAAACCACCATGACTAAAGCAAACCTTTCTGTTTCTGATATGCTTAAATACGGTCATGCAGGACGGACCGTAAACCATAATACGGTCCGTAAACTGGGTTTACGACCACTGTGCATCCCGACTACTGTTCATAAAAATCAGATTTTGTGATTAATATAAGGGACCCTTTTCATTCATTTTCGTTTCATTTCTCATCTACACAACTCAAGAGAACTCTAGAACATTCCAAACATTTCATCCACAAGAATTTAAGGGAAATTAGTGGTCAACTACATGAAATCCATGGAACCAAGGGTGTGAAGCTCATCAAAGTTCATCTACACCAAGAAATTGCAAAGGAAGTGAAATAGGGTTTTTGGCATAAAAGAGTGTTGTTGCTCAAGGCTTGTTCCAACACTACCCAAGGTAAGTTTGATGACCTTCTCATGATTATTGAAGCATTAATACATTGAAACACTTGGATTATAGAAGAGTGTAGTAAATGGGTCATAAAAAGTGAATAGTGCCATAGTTGAATGACGGTTGGATTGCATTATAAATGTTTATACGTTGGGAGTATAAATATGTTATAAATGACGTGTAGACCATGAAATAGGTGTGATGTATGAGAAAATGTGATGATGAGCTAATACCCATAAATGTGGAGAAATTAGAGAAAAATGGTGGAATGTGGTAAATGTAGATAAATGATGATTGTTGAATACAATATTGTGAACGTTGTTGTGAGCGTTTGGGAGTTAATATAGAATATGGGAAAAGTAGTATAAACTAAGGAAGTGTTGTCCAAATTTCCCTAGAAATAGTAGCGCGTTCTTCTCGTCGATTGACTAACGATGGTACGAATTCTCTCTTGAAGGTAGAGACGTGACATCAAAGGAAAGCAAGCACACGATAGCTTAGTTAAACGTCAAAGGTATGTGAGGCTAGTCCCTTCTTTATAATGGCATGAATCTCATAGCATAATTTTCCTCCTCTTCATGAGTTCCTATATTCCAGAAAGCTAAAAGCCTATATCTATGAATGGTAATATAAGATAAGAGATATGATACTATGATCTTAAGATGGCATGATGTTATTTATTGCTCACACTCACCTTATATGTTAGTTCCTTCAAGGTGAGGCAGGATGTCGATAATTGCTCCATAATGAAATCGGGGGATCACAACCTTACGTCACCCCGATATAGTAAAGTTTTTCATAAGCCTTATGCATGTATTGTGATAAGTATGTTACGATGAGCATATTATGATGAGCATGTATCATGATGATATAACACAGCGCCTAGTTGGCCGGGCAGTCACCGCAAAGGCGAGCAGCTATATGATACACCATGGCCAAATGGCATGGGCAGACACCACTAATGACGATTATGAGTAAGACAACATGACTTAATTCTTTATGCATGACCGTCAGATATAGATGTTCCATATTGATATTTCCATTATGTCATTGTTCTATTTCTTTGTTTATGTCTCTCATGCTCATTACAATGTTCGTACTGACGTTTGTTTTTCTTGGACGTTGTGTTCATACCCACAGGTAGACAGGGAGGACAGCTCGACCCAGACCAGCAGTAGCTGTCGGCCGATTGGAAGCACTCCTTTGTCGGAGGTGCTTATGACGATTCCTTTTAGTATATTCATGTATATGTATCTTTGGGAATGATGGGGTCTTGTCCCGTCCTCATGTTTAGTACTCCAATAGAGGCTCGTAGATGCGCAGTGTGGGTTAGATGGTCTCACGAAATGGTACTCTATGTATATATATTATTTGATGGCCGAGAGGCAAATGTATATAAAAGAGTACTTATGTTTCCATAAAAAATAGGATTTTCCTACAATTTGAGTATAAAGCCGATAAAAGACCATTAAATGAGCAAGATAAGTAGTAACACGAGTGGTGCTCGGTGGCTAGCCCCGGGTACCCGTCATGGCCCCTAGCTGGGTCGTGACAGCATGAAAACCATTAGTATATAAAGTTTGGGATGGATATTGTCTTAGGTTAGGCCTTGTTGTGTGATTTGAGGGCTAGCCACCCCGTTGTGTTGTTGACTTATGTTGATCTATTTACTTATTGGCTCATTGCCACGTTGAGAATTTGGGTATTGATGACTAGTGATATATCATGACTATGATATTGCTGTACTTTACTTGATTTGATATTGAGATGAGAATTGTGATTCCATTGTGGCTTATTATGTAGCCTTATTATTGATATTAATGGCGTGCCATGTGTGGTACTGTTTGGGATTGCATTGGTTGTTGATATTACATTGCATCGTATTCATACTCATTTCCATGATACATTGATATTTCATTGTTATGGTACTGATGATGGTAAGTGAGAGAGTGTAGCCTCCGAGGTCTTTGCCGGAGAGCATAAAAGAGAGATGAGAGTCTGTGATCCGAGTTGATTTACCAGAACGGAACGAGTGTACGTTGCTTGAGATCTCCTGCCGGGAATGAATGAGTGATCGATGCTCGAGCTCTTTTGTCGGGATCGAGAGAGTACTCGTCCCTGAGGTTGTTGCTGGGACGAGTGGAACATGGACTTCGCAGGTCACCCATGGGTTGTGCTGCCGAGACATGATGTTCCATCTGTCACAACCCAAGTCGATGAGTCATGACAAATGCCCGACCTCTACCGACCAAGCACCCCTAAACTCGCACCTAGATCTCACTGAGCAACAGGGTGGCCCATATACAGTTTATAACTGAGCTATACTAACTCCTGTAAGATTAACACAATAGACTCTACATCAAGAACTCACAACCAGCATATATATATACATACGTGCTGAGGATAATAATGCAAGCCGACTAGGCCGCTACGTATACTGTACAACAAGAGTAAGAGCCGACAAGGCTACATAACATCCCAACTATATACAACTGTCTACAGACTTCTATAGAGCACGAGCTGTAGAAAGGATAGGACAAGGCCCCGTCATACCCATATATATAAGTCAAAATAGCATACCAAAAGGGACTGCGGCTCCGAACCAAGTGGAGCGCACTGACTGCAGCTATGTGGAAGATCTACTGAGCTGAATCGCCTATCTGGCTACCTGACCCTGCAAGCATGAACGCAGTGTCCACAAGCAAACAGACGTTAGTACGAAACAATGTACCGAGTATGTAAGGCAAACGATAATTGAAACTGTACTGAAAACAATACAATCTGGAGGCCAAAGAATTCACAGGATCTCCCTCTAATCTGTCTCAAAAGAAATGCAATACCTTAGTGTCATATATCTCACTGACCAAGTGGTCAGGAAAATGTAAAATCTCACTGACCCATTGGCCAGGCAAAATAATAATGTCTCACTGACCAAGTGGCAAGGCTAAATAAAATGTCTCACTGACCCGTAGGCCAGGCATATCTGTCTCACTAACCAAGTGGCCAGGATAAATAAAATGTCTCACTGACCCGTAGGCCAGGCATACCTGTCTCACTGACCAAGTGACCAGGCTAAATAAAATGTCTCACTGACCCGTCGGCCAGGCAAAATAAAAATGTCTCACTGACCAAGTGGTCAGGCTAAATAAAATGTCACACTGACCCGTAGGCCAGGCATATCTGTCTCACTGACCAAGTGGCCAGGCTAAAGAAAATATATGTATATCATGCATGTGCTAAAAGATACTGATACTTTGACATATCTCTTCTGTCTCTCTATGAACTCAAGGATATAGGGAGGGGATATGGCCCCTCAAAAAGATTAACACAACACTCGGAAGCTACGTAACAATATGATAAGCTCTACTTTGATAATTCTCTATTCATAAGGTTCATTACGCTCCTACCATATATGGAATCGTGCCAAGAAAAGAAGGAACAGCCTTAACATACTTAAAGCTTACTTCTCTACTTTCCAACCTACTTCCTTTCTTGGAATCTACATAAGATCATTCGTAGTCTCGTAATCTACATATAAAATCATTCATAATATTGTTAGGCTCATCGTCATATGCTTGTCTTAAGCCTTCAAATTAAATTCTCTTAGAATCTGCCAAAATTCGAGCAGCATCTCCTCTGTTTATATCCCTAGCCTGAAATCACAATACAAAAAAAACAACAATAATACAAATATACTCAATAAAACATCCCACACGATGTTTACCCAATTTCTCAACCAATCAATCGGCTTTACGAAGCTTTAGCAACTAAATCTCCATAATACGATTCATAATATCAATAGTAAGGAATATCCTTACCTCAATCAAGGTTGGAAGGGCTTGAAATCTTATTTATCTTAGATAGATTCCTTCATCCTATCAAGATTTGATGTTTTGAACAAGAACTATAAAACCCTATACGCTTCCCGAGCCTCGTTAATGGCTAACTTTAACACATTATGACCAAAATTTGCATATGGACTTGTTGGAACATGTATCTATGTTGTAGAATGCTCTAGAGTTAGTAAATGATCAAAAAAAATGACCAAGAGGGCCCTTTTAAACTTGCCAAATTATGTTCCACCGACTTAAAATTAACCCTGCGTGATCGCGCTGGGTTGTCTGACGCCCTTCTGCGCGCTCACGCCTAGTGGTGGCGCGTTCACGCTGACCAAACCTCTAGCCTGTCAGCTAGACTTGTAGCATCCATAACTCTTTACTTTGACGCCGTATCGACGAGCGGTTTGTTGCATTGCAAACTAGACTTCATCAACTTCAACTTAGCAGGTTGATTTTCTTCAAAACTCTTCATATGCTAGAAGATATTCTTTCCCTAAGTTGGTTCATACTTTCTCATTCAAAGTAACGCTCATCGTTTTTCAAAGTTATACTAACTCAACTTCTTTAACTCATTTTCTTATACGACCTCTCGATATTCCTTATGTGCATCCCTTACTCCTAGAATATACTCAATAATGCTCTGCTCCTTATATTCCAAAGTTGTTTTACTTAGCCATAGTTCAACATACTTATCTTAAAATTTGATAAGTGCTTCTTCGGAAGTACGAGGTGTGACATCCTTTCCCCCTTAGGAACAATTGTTCTCGAATGTTGAAGTAGAACTCGTTTTGACGTTGATGTCAATATTCTCACCTACAAATGTTGGTATTTACTTTACTTACTTGAAGCCTTACTCACGTATTCGGAACTGAACTTATTTGAACTACACAACTTATGATCCTCCTTGCGGTTCCTTGGAGGCGATATACCTTAAGTTAATAAACCGTAACCATAATTTGCAGACTTATGATGCTATATAGATTTGTTAAAGCGACATTACTCTCCTGTTCATTTTGGGGTTTAAACCTTTATACTTATGGTCCATTCAATATTTCCTCATATTTTGCTGGCAATTTTTGAGAACTTACCCATTAACCTCATCATTCATATGAATAGTGATTACTTGATATTTAGTTTTTCCTTTCTTTTTACCCCTCTAAGCTATACCTTCTATTTCTCAGATGATTGGTAGTTGTATTTGGAGCTCTTCTGCTGAAATGTTACCCTATCTCTTGTCTGCATACCGTTCATTTGTGCCAGCATTGATTGATTCTGCTCAACTAGTTAATATTTTCCTTAACCCTTTTGGGTTTTCTAACACTGAATCTTTGGCATTCTCAGTCTTACTGCAGTAGTATTCGATAATTCTTTACACTGGAGCGCGCCTCAATTTCTAACGATTAATCTTTCTTGGATTCCATGGTTTCTTTATATGAGCAATAACATGGTTTCTTCTTAACATATACAGTTCTTCTTCGTGCAGTTACTAGCTCATCGTCCTTACATATATGTAGACTCTATATTCATGGTTTCACAATTCCTTTGGAATTTCTTGATTATTGTTGCTTTACTACCAATGGGTGTATTCTCGAGTTCGCTGAATTTCTTGCCCAATCAATTCTTGAATATTATTCTCCTTCTCTTGTGGCTAAAATTTATGCTCGTACTCGCGGTCATCCCTTTTTCTTAGCATCTGTCTGTCTACTAGTTCTTCATACTTTATCATCCTCGTTGTCTATTCGACCTCTATCGTTTACACCCTTATATGCTCGTTTACCTAGTACTTACCACATATCTTTATCCACTTTTGGTCCCGTCTTCCTTTTTATCCCCTTTTAGTATGTCAGAAATTTGTACTCCCTTGACCTTTATGTATCCTTCTTACGCTTCACAGATTCTATTCCATGCCTTCATCTTTCTTGGAATTTAACTTATTCTTTCCCCCTGAAGGATAACCTTAGAAACTGGTAATATAGTATCCCTTGCTTTCCTATAGCAACTAAATCGATCCTTGCGGTATTTTATCTTCCAGCTAATATAACACCGAAATTCCCTTTCACCCATACACTTTAATTGATTCTCTCTTCTTCTTTTTTCTTTTAATAAGGCTTCTTATGCTCGGTCTAGGCTATTGGTAATTCTTGTACTTACATCAAGAATACCTCGAATCTCTTCTTCAATGATCTTCTTCTTTCAATTTATCCTTGAAGTTTCTAATCCTGAGTCCGGCTGATCAATTAGGGATAAATTTGGAAATTTGCTGAAATGTGAATCAGGCTCCTTACCATGCAGTGAATTCAAATCATTTCACTCTTTCTTTTGTCTGTAGTTTTCAATCATAGATATCTAGCAGAACCATTATTTTACTGGTTCCATGAGGTTTCATTGCCACCAGCTTTGTTCCAATCAAACGCATCATCCCTTTATTACTTCCTTTTAGATTCTTCTTGGACTCTTGGCCTTCACTTGATTCTTACCTGATAAATCTTCCCTATAGTCTGGCATACCCTATTTGCTGTTTGAGTTTATCAGTCACATAGATATTCGAAGTCCTTAAATACTTATTTCCTCTATTTACCTTTTGCGATTGAAGATTTTTGTATGTTCCCTCTCATACACTGGCCTTATCTTTTAGCCAACCAAATATGGTTTCTTCTTTTAATACCATCATAAGTCAATCTGCTATCACATCTATTTATCACGACCCGCTCTTTCATTTTCCCAGCTCATATTGTTCGGTAGTTCTTCTTTACTAGGTGGTTGTACCACAGTCAGGCGTCATAGTTCTTCCAATCTTGTCCTACTCACAAATACTTATGAAATATCTCTTTTTCTTCCTCCTTTCATCCCTTTCTTATCTTCCCTTTCGATGCCATAACTTGTTCATATTTATACATATGCCTCGTATATTCATCCTATTTCCTTTATAATTGAATTTCTGTATTCCTTATCAACTCTTGTCCCATGCTATCGATGTTCTGCCTCTTGGCCAGACTTATTAACTTATTAACCTTTCTCTTATCCTTGATGATTACACAACTTCCTTTAACCAATTCATTAGTGCACTTTTCTTGCTTTCGCCCTTATGGTGTTTCTTGACTTCCCTTGCTCATAAATTACTCTTCCCCACTTGCCAATCTATAGCATTGGCCCTGGAATTGGTAGAATATTCTATTAGAACTACGAATCCTTTCTATTTCTAAAATCGTCTTTGGGGGGGGGGGACTTTTCTATTTTCTAGGTGAACGTATCAATATGGCTTCATATTTATCCTTTCGGATGTACCTTAAGAGACAGAAATCCGTTGAAACCTTTCATAAAACTTGATTATTCTTTCTCAGGTTATATATATTCCCATCGTTATTATACTTCAATCCTGTTTACCAAGATCTGTTTTCGGGTCTTTCTCATTCGTCCTTTTATCATATATTGTCATACTCTATCCTTCCTGCTTACTTAACTTTAAAAAATCTGTCCGAATGGCTCTTCGGCTCTACCGCTGCCTTACCATTTTCTCGAAAACTTTACTTGACCCTTACTAGCAACATACTTCCCTTACTTACACCTCTCTTCTTCTGATGACATCATAATCTTCTTACTCTTATGTACACATATTCTTCTTCTCCCTGATATTGTTGCATCATGATTATCCAACTTGAATATTCGGAGAAAACAATATCAATCTGCCCTGTAGCACTTGCTACCTTAACTTTAATACCCAGCTCAATCAATACCTTTAGCATATTGTAAGATCGATCATAAGGGCACACATAATATTTAATATGGCCACATATGAGTTATCGTTTACATCGCTTATTAATACCTCACTTACGAAATATCCCAATGCTATTTAAAATTGTCCTGTATCTGTAGCTTTAATACATCTCCCTCTTTTTGCCTAGCTAGCCAGACTCATACCTCATGAACATTTAAAATTCTAATAG
This sequence comes from Lycium barbarum, assembly GCF_019175385.1. Taxonomy (NCBI): domain Eukaryota; kingdom Viridiplantae; phylum Streptophyta; class Magnoliopsida; order Solanales; family Solanaceae; genus Lycium; species Lycium barbarum. Next base: position 101,833,479 of record NC_083338.1, on the reverse strand, counting down.
TAAGGCTCATATGCTCCTAATTTCCTTCGGGCTATTCTGGTTTCTAATATTTTTCGTATGTCTGAATCTGTAGGACTTCTAAGCATATTTCCTAAGTCCTGATTATGAGCCTCTGGCAATATAGACTTAATGAATGATCTCCACTCGAACACCTACTCTTCTTTCCTTTTTACTCATAAGACGACATCGCTCTTATTTTTCTGTCGTCAAGTGACCTTCACTACATCTGTCTCAAAAAATCAAGGTAAACCTTCTTATAAGGATCACATCCGTCCTTTTTAGTGTTGCATGGTCTTTTATCACATATCTTTAAAAACCAATTTGAAGTTCTAATCGGAAATCCAAATAAAACCCTATAATGCATCTCCCCCAAGGTTGGAAAAATCCCTTACTTTCCTGGTTGGATAAATACTATCGTAACCTTTGAAACTTCCAATATCTAGAAAAAAATTCATAGCCACAAGTCAACCCACGCAGCTGCTTTTCATTCTTAGTCCTGTGGTTCCTAATGGTAGCAGAAATGTCTTAGTCGCAATTACCCATAAAGACTTCAGTTATCGGTTTATTTAAAATCCCCATTTATCAACCATTAGATGATATCCCATAATAATCACACATAACATAAGGAGTTTCAATAAGAAGACCCATATACCTGTAACTGGCCTATCCTGGTCCTAGTCTTAGGAATTATGAAGTGAAATATCCCTTTCATCATCCTTCCACCTTCTACTCGTCTGACCATCCTCATCTCCCCCGTCATAATCCGAAGGATACGAATACTCTGGTAGCTCCTAATTGACTGAAGGCTAAGACAGAGGGCTAGATACCTCCGTAACACTTACACTTGTGGCTGCTCTGACGTAATGCACAATCATAGGAGAAACTGGAGGGACCAAATCTGGTCCAGCCTCAGGAGCCTCCTGCTCTACTGGTGTCTCATACGAACCCTCTGACGGGACCGTCTCATAGCTATCTTCTGACGGATCCTCCTCCATAGAAGCCACTGGCTCTAGGGGAGTCGTCTCAATCATTTCCACAGAAGTATCTGACTCAATGGAGTAACTAAGAATCCTCCTAATCTGTCCTGGTACCCGTGGTCCGGAGCCCACCCTAGGGGCCTTTATTGCACCCCCACTATCAGAAACCGTCCTCTTCATCTATATCAATCTGCACTTATCTAACAGGAAAAGAGGGTCAGGAATAATTTTTCCTAGACTCTGGCTCTATTGCACGCTCTAAGATAGAAAGAAAGGTCAATCATTCCTAAATGCCCCACAGCCTCCTGTTTATAAGTGTGGTGCGCTTCACACGCATAAACATGACTCTACTAGACATGGTCTGTAGACAATCTTAGGACAGAACTGCACTGATACAACTTCTATCACGACCCAAGCCGATGAGTCGTGACGAGTGCCCGACCTCTACCGACCAAGCACCCTTAAACTCGCACCTGGATCTCACTGTGCAATAGGGTAGCCCATATATAGTTTATAACTGAGTTATACTAACTCCTGTAAGATTAACACAATAGACTCTGCATCAAGAACTCATAACTAGCATATATATATATAAATAGATGCTGAGGATAATGGTGCAAGACGACTAGGCCGCTACGTATACTGTACAACAAAAGTAAGAGCCGACAAGGCTACATAACATCCAAGTTATAAACAACTGTCTACAGACCTCTATGGAGCACGAGCTATAGAAAGGACAGGACAAGACCCCGTCATACCCATATATACATGTCAAAATAGCATACCAAAAGGGACTGCGGCTCCGAACCAAGTGGAGCGCACTGACTGCAGCTATATGCAAGACCTACTGAGCTAGATCCTCTGTCTGGCTACCTGAACCTGTGGGCATGAACGTAGCATTGGCAAGAAACGGACGTCAGTATGAAACAGTGGCTAGGCTAAAGAAAATATATGTATATCATGCATGTGCTGAAAGATACTGATACTTTGATATATCTCTTCTGTCTCTCTATGAACTCAAGGACATAGGGAGGGGATATGGCCCCTCAAAAGGATTAACACAACACTCGGAAGCTACGCAACAATATGATAAGCTCTACTTTGATAAATATCTAGTGACAAGGTTCATTAAGCTCTTACCATATATGGAATCATGCCAAGAAAAGAAGGAATAGCCTTAACATACCTAAAGCTTACTTCTCGACTTTCCAACCTACTTCCTTTCTTGCAATCTACATAAAATCATTCGTAGTCTCATAATCTACATATAAAACCATTCATACTATTGTTAGGCTCATCTTCATATGCTTGTCTTAAGTCTTCAAATTAAATCCTCTTAGAATCTGTCAAAATTCGGGCAGCATCTCCTCTGTTTATATCCCTAGCCCAAAATCACAATACCAACAAAACAACAATAATAGAAACACTAAGATAAGCAACACCGTCATCCATACCAATATACTCAATAAAACATCCCACACGATGTTTACCCAATTTCTCAACCAATCAATCGACTTTACGAAGCTTTAGCAACTAAATCTCCATAATACGATTCATAATATCAATAGTAAAGAATATCCTTACGTCAATAGAGGTTGGAAAAGCTTGAAATCTCATTTATCTTCAATAGATTCCTTCGTCCCGTCAAGATTTGATGTTTAGAACAAGAACTACGAAACCCTATACGCTTCCCGAGCCTCGTTGATGGCTAACTTTAACACTTTATGACCAAAATTTGCATATGGGCTTGTAAGAACATGTATCTATGTTGTAGAATGCTCTAGAGTTGGTAAATGATCTAAAAAATGACCAAGATGGCCCTTTTATACTTGCCAAAGTCGGTTCCACCGACTTAAAATTAACCCTGCGCGATCGCGCTGGGTAGTGGCGCGGACGGGCTGGGTTGTCTGACGCCCTTCTGCGCATTCGCGCCTAGTGGTGGCACGTTCACACTGACCAAACCTCTGGCCTATCAGCCATACTTGTAACGTCCATAACTCTTTACTCTGATGCCGTATCAACGAGCGGTTTGTTGCATTGGAAACTAGACTTTATGAAATTCAACTTAGCAGGTTGATTTTCTTCAAAACTCTTCATATGGTAGAATATATTCTTTCCCCAAGTTGGTTCATACTTTGTCGTTCAAAGTAACTCTCATCTTTTTCTGAAGTCATACTAACTCAACTTCTTCAACTCATTTCCTTATACGACTTCCCGGTATTCCTTATGTGCATCCCTTACTCCTAGAATATACTCAATAATGCTCCGCTCCTTGTTATGCCCTATTTTGAACGGGTCCAAGATAGTTTGCAACTTCACGGTTCTTCTAACTGGTTTTAAAAGGGTTAGAGTCGCCACCTTATTTTTTAGGAAAATCAGGAAACCTATATGTATTTGTGTGTCTACTCCATTTTAGTCCACGAAACCTATGAGATTCTAGATAAGGGTTTTATTACCCCGAGGGGAAGGTATTTAGCATCCCTCAGAGCCTGCCCGAAGACAGTCCTTAGACTTAGTTTAACTGAACACTAGAGGGGGATTATTTATCTGTTTATCATTATTATTACCTGTTTTCAAAATGTTATGACTTTATGAAAAAACTACACTAGGTGATAATATACTAAGTATATACAGTGTAAAAAAATGTATTTATATCAAGTATTCATAAAGAATGTATAGTAAAAAAGAATATATAAAAGAGTATAAGGAGAATGTACCTCGTAAGTATAAAAGTATACCTGTTAGTACGAAGAGTGTATATATGTTAGTGTAAAGAATGTGTAACTATGTTAAGAATATATTAAAAAAAAAAAAAAGACTATGTAAAAATAAATATATCAAGGATATAAAGAATGTGCGTCTATGTAATGTGCGTCTATGTATATTAAAAGAATGTATGTATATTAAACATATAAAGAACATATTTCAAGTGTAAAAGAGTGTACGTCAAACCTAAAATGTATAAAGAATTGTATAATTAGGTATATTAGTGCATAAAGAATGTAAAAATAATGTACGAATATTCATTGGTGTAAAGATTTTATATAACGAAATTATTCAGAAAAGTGGAGTTTATTTGACTTGTTCTACCGTTTAGTTAAAAAGAGTTTTTGTTTAATGAATATCCTATCAAAAGAATAAGGAACAAAATAATTGTAAAAAGTATTGGTAAAAAATAAGTATAAGGAATTGCGGATAAAAAATGAGTGAAAATGTGTAATGCCTCTAAAGAATAAAAGATTTGTAAATGGACGACTTAATATTTGCCTAGCGTCAAAAGGTGGATTTAACTTAATTAAAATATGTATTAGTGTACACGAAACAATATAAAATGTAAGTTGTATTAAGAGTGTATAAAGAATATAAAATAAAATATGGACTAGTATTTTTGCCTAATCATCAAAAGTGTGAATTTATTTAACAAAGTATTTATACCAAGTCAATTTAATCTAGTTATGAAAGTACTGACGGCCTAAGTCTTGCCTAAAGCGAATGACAATTTTAAGTTTAACAACCAAGGCGACAAGTAAATAAATATATCAACCCGTCATTCCAAAAATAAAGTTTTCACTATACTATGAGTTTATGTTTTGTACAGTTATATAAAAAGAATGCGGAAAGTAAATACAAACAGTGATTCGATGAAATCTTCAGATTCCTTCCAAGTGTCGTCTCCGGGATGTATCTCCGGGTACCTGTATAAACACTTAGTAAAAATGTTAGTAAGAGAATAAATAACTATCGAATGAATTAAAGAAATAATGAATAAACTTAAAATAAAAAACTCGTCTTTTGTACATGGGAGGCCTTGGAAATCGACGGAAATTTCTTCATCGGCCATTTGGGGTAATATTTTCCCAAAGCAGTTTAGTAAATAATAAAAAGGGTGAAAGTGTCAACAACAGTTTTAAGCAACACAGTCATAGCCGAGAAAGGTTTAAACACAATACGAATAGCCGCCGAAGTAGCATTTCTCGGCCACAAAACCAACAATATTTACCAAATATAATTTAAGAAATAGTCCAATAATAACAATAGTAGCAGAAAATCCGAGTAGCAGCAGTAGTAATGAAGAAAACTCAGTTGGGGTTGCCAAAAAAAGTTCGAACAGTGCAATATTAATACACAAGCAACAACAACCAAAATATAAACACGGACATCAGTTAAATACGCAGACAAATCAACCATCGAATGGCCAGTTAACAATAATAATGTAAACAGACTTAGGCATCCGGAAAATGGCAACTCCATCTAAAAGCAATCAAATCACAAAAATTAAAACAAGCCGGATAAGCCATAAAGCAAGCAAAAACAGAGCAGAACAGTATGTTTTCCGGTGATAACGGCGGAACAGAGGAAGATGAGAGAGCGCAGCGGGAGAATTGAACCATTTTGATACGCTTTTTCTGAAATTATGCAATTGTGCTCTAAATTACTCAGAAAGTCATAGGATGTCTGTATAACCTTCGTAGATGATATTATATGTTTAGAGGGCACAATTTGAGCCCGCCGCCTTATTTGTTCTGAGGCGGGCCCACTATTTACGTTTTTGCCCCTAATGTGTTAAAGCTTCCTTTTTAAGCGATTTTTGAAAGAAATGTTTTAATTACCCTACTAATCACTTAACGAATATTATTTTAAATATTCTGTTAAATATTATAAATTATTTTGACACTCGGAATGACTTCGGGAAAGCTATACTTCTGTAATTTATTATGATATCTGAAATACATTTATTATGATTCCGTCCGACCCCATTGGATTTGTTTGTCTTTGATACGCTTCACCGAGTCTTTGAAAACATTTATTATATTTTTAAATTGCATTAGTCTCTCACTACTCCATTCGTGGATGTCCCAATGTTTCCCACACTGAGCCCGGGCCAGGATATGTTGTCAAGCGTAATTCTCTGCATTGTTCGCCGCGTCCCGATGTGAGGGGGCAGGTATACGCGTACATGGGTCTGTGGAGTATGATGTGCCATGTCCGCCTATTCTGATCTGATCTGTTATGGCCATTTTGATATGACATTATATGATACGGGGCCACGCCCCTTTTTCTGATTCCTCTGTATAGTGGCACCAGCGTCGGGAGGGTGGCCACATTCTGTCTGCCGAGTCCCGTGGCAGGGACCGGATATGATATGATATGACATATGTTTCTATACACATTCTGTCTGATTTGGAAATATGCATTTGACACTCTGGATTTTGTACCCATTTTCTGTAATCATTATGATTTGACTTCTGTGATTCCGCTTTACATATTCAGTACATATTTCGTACTGACCCCCTTTCTTCGGGGGCTGCGTTTTCATGCCGCGCAGGTACGGACGACAGGTTTGCTGATCCGCACGTTTAGGATCCCATTTCTGCTATTTTGGGGCGCTCTCTTCTACAGAGCCCATCTTTTGGTACAGTCTGTCACTGCTATCTGGATATGTACTTTGTTCAGGGTATGACGGGGCCCTGTCCCGTCTTATGATTATGATATGTTCTGTAGAGGTCTGTGGAAACATCTGTGTGGGTTCTGTACATATGTTTGGGATGTTTTGTTTTATGATAGCCTTATCGGCTTCTCTGTGCCAAGTCTGCTCTTCTGCTAAATTCTGTAGCATCCATTAATGTTATTACTATATTATTATTCTGATAATATGCTAATTTGGGTATCGGGTACGTATAGGTGCCCAGCTAGGGCACTAGTCGCGGCCCACGGGGTTGGGTCGTGACAAAAGTGGTATCAGAGCAGTTCGTCCTCGGAATGTCCACAAACCGTGTCTAGTAGAGTCTTGTTTATCGGTGTGTTGTGCACCACGCCTATAAACAGGAGGCTACAGGGCATTTAGGATACTACCCTTCTTTCTGTCTTAGATCGTGCGATAGAGCTGTGTTATCAGGATGACCCCTCCCTAACGAGTGGCTATGTTTGCAGATATGCCTCCAAAAAAGGCAACAGCGGCCCAAAAGGCCAAGTCAGCAGCCTTGGGAGAGACTAGCCGGGTCCAGAGGATTACCAGGGCCCAGGCACATATTGCTCCGGGGACTTTGCCCCAGACAGAGGGTTCGTCTACACCGCCACTCATGGAGGAGATTGGGGCGGCCGCAGCCGCAGATCGGGGGGCGGCTCCACCGCCAGCTCCCGCAGTTCCAGTACCTGAGCCTCCAGCTCCACGGCCAGGCACTGAGGATCAGTCTATGAGGGAGGCAGTCCAGTTGCTGACGAGACTTGTGGCAGGGCAGGTTCAGGGGCATGGACTGGGAGGTGACCGGGCAGTCAGGCGTGATAGTTCGAGAGCCCATGAGTTTTTGACTTGTAACCCTCCAGAGTTCTTCGGGACAAAGCCCGAGGAGGATCCTGAGGAGTTTATCAGGAAGATGCGACGCACTCTAGATTTGATTAATGCTTCCGAGACAGAGTCAGTCGCGTTAGCTTCGTACCGGTTATATGATGTGGCGGCAAACTGGTACGAGTCATGGGGGCTATCCAGGGGGGACGACGCTCCTCCAGCAGTTTGGGGCGATTTTTCTCAGGCATTTCTTGGACATTTTCTGCCCCCAGAGTTGCGACGAGCCAGATCTGATATATTCTTATTATTGAGGCAGAAGGGCCGCAGTATCCGGGACTACAGTTTGGAGTTTGATTCCTTGGCCCGATATGCACCTACTGTGGTGGCTACTATGGCGGACCGGATGCACAGATATATTATGGGGCTGGATTGGTATTTTGTTGATAGCTGCTTAGTATTGGCTGCTCAGCCCGGTATGGACATTGCCCGTATCCAGGCCCATACCCAGGGCATGGAGGATCGGGGCAGAGGAGGACACCAGCCTGACAGGGGCCAGGATCGGAGATAGCCCAAGAGGGCCAGGTCATCTGGAGATTTTCGGGGCAGACAGCCCCAACAGCCGCAGCAGCCTAGCAAATTTTCATCTCAACCGACGCAGAGCGCGCCTCCCCAGCCTACAGGTCGCAGATTCCATAGCCCAGGGTATTCAGGAGCAGGCCAGAGCTCCAGGGCTTCAGGTTCGCGGACAGATAGGGGTTCTGGTCAGATGAGGCCACCCAGGGTTCATTGTTCTTTTTGCGGCAGATACCATACGGGAGAGTGCTACAGAGCCACCGGTGCATGCTTTTCTTGTGGCCGTCAGGGCCATTCTGTGAGATATTGCCCGTATAAGGGTAGTTCGGGTGGTGCAGCGCAGCCTACCGGATCAGCCGCTGGGTTTTCATCTTCGTCAGTGGCTATGCGCCCTACGGGGCAGGGTATTTCGGCACCAGCGGGTCGCGGCAGAGGCCGTGGTGGAGCTTCTGGTATTAGCGGTCCTTCGAACCGCATTTATTCTTTGGCCAGCCGCCAGGATCAGGAGGCATCTCCTAATGTCGTTACAGGTACTTTATTGGTCTTCTCTCGGTCTGTGTATGCATTAATTGATCCAGGTTCGACTTTATCATATATTTCACCTCTTGTTGCCGGTAAAATTGGTATTATGTCTGAACCTATAGAGCCATTTGAGGTAGCCACACCGATAGGGGACTTTATTGTAGCGAAACAGGTTGATAAAGACTGTTCTGTGATTGTATGTGGCCGTGATACTAAGGCAGATCTGGTAGAGTTAGATATGACTGAATTTGATGTTATTATGGGTATGGACTGGCTAGCTTCCTGTTATGCTAATGTTGACTGCCAGAATAAGGTGGTTCGCTTCCAGTTTCCCGGGGAGCCAGTTATAAATTGGGCTGGTAATACAGCATCGCCGAAAGGTAAGTTTATTTCATACCTTAAAGCAAAGAAAATGATCAGAAAGGGTTATATCTATCATCTGGTTCGGGTGCAAGACTTGGACGCCGAGATGCCGACACTTCAGTCAGTCCCCGTGGTTAGTGAGTTTCCAGATGTTTTCCCCGACGAGCTTCCAGGTCTTCCTCCAGAGCGGGAGATAGACTTCTCTATTGACTTACTCCCAGACACTCAGCCTATCTCTATTCCTCCGTACAGAATGACGCCTGTAGAATTAAAGGAGTTGAAAGAGCAGCTGAAGGATTTGTTAGATAAGGGCTTCATCAGACCTAGTACTTCGCCTTGGGGAGCCCCGGTATTATTTGTGCGTAAGAAGGACGGGTCGCTGCGTATGTGTATTGATTATCGGCAGCTGAATAAGGTAACTATAAAGAATAAATACCCCCTCCCCAGGATTGATGATTTGTTTGATCAGCTGCAGGGCGCTAAGTGTTTTTCGAAGATAGATCTTCGATCCGGTTACCACCAGGTGCGAGTACGAGAGGCCGATATCCCTAAGACAGCTTTCCGGACCCGATATGGGCATTACGAGTTCAGGGTTATGTCTTTTGGCTTAACAAATGCTCCCGCAGTATTCATGGATTTGATGAACCGGGTATTCAGGCCATTCTTGGATATGTTTGTAATTGTATTCATTAATGATATCCTGGTTTATTCTCGGTCTGAGGCGGAGCACGCAGATCATCTGAGATCGGTATTAGGGGTACTCCGGCATCAGAAGTTATATGCGAAATTTTCTAAGTGCGAATTCTAGCTGTCTTCAGTGGCCTTCTTGGGGCATATTATTGCAGCTGATGGTGTCCGGGTGGACACACAGAAGATTGAGGCCGTGAAGAATTGGCCCAGACCTACGACGCCCACAAAGGTACGCAGTTTCCTGGGGTTAGCAGGTTATTACAGGAGGTTTGTGGAGAAGTTTGCTTCGATTTCAGCGCCTTTGACAAGGCTGACTCAGAAGGGAGCTAAGTTCCAGTGGTCTGACGCTTGTGAACGGAGCTTCCAGTTGCTGAAGGAGAAGCTAACTACAGCCCCAGTTCTGACTCTTCCAGAGGGACCGGACGGGTATATTATTTATTGTGACGCTTCTGGCATGGGGTTAGGCTGTGTATTGATGCAGCACGGCAGAGTTATAGCGTATGCTTCCCGGCAGCTCAAAAAGCATGAGAAGAATTATCCTACCCACGATCTGGAGCTCGCAGCGGTAATTCATTCTCTGAAGATATGGAGACACTATTTATATGGCGTTCATGTGGATATCTATACTGATCATAAGAGTCTCCAGTATATTTTCAGGCAGAGAGAGCTTAATTTGCGGCAAAGGAGGTGGCTGGAGCTTCTGAAAGATTATGACGTGGATATTCTGTATCATCCGGGTAAGGCTAATGTTGTTGCCGATGCGCTCAGTCGAAAGTCTATGGGCAGTTTAGCCGATTTACAGCCAGACAGGAGAGAGATAGCTCGTGATATTCAGCATTTGGCTAGTCTCGGGGTTCGTCTGGCCGATTCTGGAGATACACGGATTTCTGTTCGAGGGGTTTCTGAGTCATCCCTCAGGGACGATATTAGGCGGCATCAGTTTGAGGATCCTGTCTTAGCTCGGTACAGGGACACAGCCTATGATAAGGAGAGGACTCCGTTCGAGTTTTCACCGGACGGCACTATGTTATACAAAGGCAGGTTGTGTGTACCGGATATTGCAGGCCTTCGGCAGCAGGTTATGAGCGAGGCACATTATGCTCGCTACTCGGTCCATCCTGGGTCTACGAAGATGTACCATGATCTCCGATGCTTATACTGGTGGGACGGTATGAAGCGGGATGTTGCAGAGTTCGTCGCCCAGTGCCCTAATTGTCAGCAGGTCAAGATTGAGCATCAGAAGCCGGGTGGACTGTTGCAGGAGATGGAAATCCCGACTTGGAAGTGGGAGGTTATTAATATGGACTTCATTACAGGATTGCCTCGCACTCCACGGAAGTATGATTCCATCTGGGTCGTCGTTGATAAGCTGACGAAATCAGCCCATTTTCTTCCCGTCAGGACTACCTATTCCGCCGAGGATTATGCCAGGCTCTATATTAAGGAGATTGTGAAGCTTCACGGAGTTCCCATATCTATTATTTCTGACAGAGGCGCCCAGTTTACGGCGCATTTCTGGAGATCTTTTCAGGAGGGACTAGGGACTCAGGTGAGTCTGAGCACCGCATTTCATCCTCAGAGCGACGGGCAGACCGAGCGCACTATACAGACGCTGGGGGATATGTTGCGGGCCTGCGTTATTGATTTCAGAGGCAGCTGGGATGATCACCTGCCGTTGATTGAGTTTGCATATAATAACAGTTACCATTCCAGCATCCAGATGGCTCCGTACGAGGCTTTATATGGCAGGAAGTGCAGATCGCCGATCGGCTGGTTTGATATTGGCGAGACAGAGTTGATTGGCCCAGATATGGTCCAGCAGGCCGTGGACAAGGTGAAACTTATTCGAGAGCGACTGTTGGCAGCCCAGAGTCGACAGAAATCATACGCGGATAAACGGCGTCGACCGTTGGAGTTTCAGGTAGGCGATTTGGGTATTTCTGAAGGTATCGCCTATGAAAGGCGTGATGCGGTTCGGTAGAAAGGGTAAGCTCAGTCCGCGTTATATTGGGCCTTATCAGATTGTTCGGAAGGTTGGAAATGTCGCCTATGAGTTAGATTTGCCATCTGATTTGGAAGCGGTACATCCGGTATTCCATGTGTCTTTGCTCCGCAAATGCATTGGTAACCCTTCCAGAGTATTCCCTGCTGATGATATTCAGGTGACGGAGCAACTATCGTACGAGGAGCAGCCCGTATCTATTTTGGATCGTCAGGTAAGGAGGCTCCGGAATAAAGATGTAGCCTCTGTTAAGGTCCTGTGGCGGAACGATAATAGGGAGGAAATGACATGGGAGGCAGAAGAGGAAATGAAGAAAAAATATCCTCAATTGTTCCCTATGCCCACAGGTAACCTTAAATCCTGCTTAATTTCATTTCAATGTCAATCGTATGTCCTATGTGTTGTTTGTAAGCATGAACTCCCCCAAAGTATTTTCCAACCCTATAAGATTAATTTTACATTCGAGGACGAATGTTCTAAAGGGGGGAGGATGTTATGACCCGTGTTTTCACACGTTTGGAAAGACTTGAATTACATTGGATTCTTGAGATATAAGATCAATTTGATATTTTGTTGAACATAAGAGTTATGCATGAAAGAATAGAGTCATGAAAGTGTGGGACAAGGCTAAGGGTAATTTTGGAATTTTGGAAATTAGTTTCGGGAATTACAAAATGTGATCCATAAGTATTGGGCTCAAAAAAAAATTGAAGCAAAGTGAGGCCCAAAATGGGGTGCTTGGCCGGCCACTTTGGCTTGGTCCAAGCCCATTTTATGGGTCATGTGCTTGGTCATGTGACCAAGCACTTCAATACTTATATAATTGAAGACTATGATAAGTATGAAAGGAGATAACCAAGAACAAAAAAATAGAAGAGGAGAAAGAAGAGGGTTTCGGGTTTGCTAGGAAAAAATAGGTAGCAAAAATCTTGCTTCAAAAATTTATTTCTTGTTGTTTTCCTACTAAGTCAAGGTTCCTTTGTAACTTGGTATAGTTGGTTTGGAGTGGGGAGCATCCAATTCACTAAAGTGATCATATATCCAAGTGAAGAAAACTTGAAGAAAAGGTAAAAATTTCTACCTTTTATTTGTGTTATGAAGATTTGATTGTGTTGTAGTTTATGGAAATGTGTTGATTGTATGAAGAAATGGAAGTTTGCAAAGTGGGTATGTAGTATATATGTATGGCCGTGTATATACATGTTGTATAGCCAAAAATGTATAGAATTCATGTTGTATTCTAGTTGTGAATGTGATGGAATTTATGTTGAGAATGACAGTGGAATAAATTTGATTGAATGGAGAAAAATAGCATATGGCCGTGTGGTATATTTGACTTGGGAATGAAATGGATTAAGTTTGTTTAGAGTATTGGAGTGTTGTTGTAATGTTTGATATGTAAATGAAGTTAGAATGATATAAGTTTGTATTGAATTGGAATGTAGAAACTTATGTCGTTTTAGTATGATTTTTCCGACATTAAGGAAATGAAGTTATTTGGTTGTTAGTTGTGATGACCATTGATGAATTTGGAAGTTGGAAACTTGTTATGAAGTTGTATGCCAAAGATTTGATGTTTTGCATAAGTTATGATTTTGGCGGAAGATTGTATATCATGTATATCGAGTGTATATCTTAAGGAAAACGATATGAAATGTTTCTAGAACTATATGGTGATGATCATGATGGTTGTTGATTATGAAATTATTGATCTTAGTTGAAAGTTGGGTTGAATTGAAGATTATGTCAACTTGTGAGAAAAATGACTAGTTGAAGGATATTTGTGTTTTTAATGTTCATTGTTGATATTGTTGTTGTCGTTTGGGTTGTTGTTGATGATTTATAGCCGAGTTGAATTCTCGGGGTGTCATATGTATAGGGGAAGTGCTGCCGAAATTTCGGTAGCCAAATATGCTTAAAGTTGAAATAATGGCATTAATAATTCACAATTGGTAAACTTGACCAATTGCAGTTTTTCGATGAAACGGGAAGTGAGTTTGGAAAGGCTTAAGGAGCGTGAAAGGTATGTAAAGCAAACCCAATTCTTCCCTTGGCATGCCCTTAGTGTATTAGGGTCGGATCCGGGCCTCGAAGGACCTCTTGGCCCTCGGAATCCGCAAGACAAAATTTCAGTTTTTCCTTCAGTAGAATTGAACCATTTTGATACGTTTTTTCTGAAATTATGCAATTGTGCTCTAAATTACTCAGAAAGTCATAGGATGTCTGTATAACCTTCGTAGATGATATTATATGTTTAGAGGGCACAATTTGAGCCCGCCGCCTTATTTGTTCTGAGGCGGGCCCACTATTTATGTTTTTGCTCCTAATGTGTTAAAGCTTCCTTTTTAAGCGATTTTTGAAAGAAATGTTTTAATTACCCTACTAATCGCTTAACGAATATTATTTTAAATATTCTGTTAAATATTATAAATTATTTTGACACTCGGAATGACTTCGGGAAAGCTATACTTCTGTAATTTATTATGATATCCGAAATACATTTATTATGATTCCGTCCGACCCCATTGGATTTGTTTGTCTTTGATACGCTTCATCGAGTCTTTGAAAACATTTATTATATTTTTAAATTGCATTAGTCTCTCACTACTCCATTCGTGGATGTCCCAATGTTTCCCACACTGAGCCCGGGCCAGGATATGTTGTCAAGCGTAATTCTCTGCATTGTTCGCCGCGTCCCGATGTGAGGGGGCAGGTATACGCGTACATGGGTCTGTGGAGTATGATGTGCCATGTCCGCCTATTCTGATCTGATCTGTTATGGCCATTTTGATATGACATTATATGATACGGGGCCACGCCCCTTTTTCTGATTCCTCTGTATAGTGGCACCAGCGTCGGGAGGGTGGCCACATTCTGTCTGCCGAGTCCCGTGGCAGGGACCGGATATGATATGATATGACATATGTTTCTATACACATTCTGTCTGATTTGGAAATATGCATTTGACACTCTGGATTTTGTACCCATTTTCTGTAATCATTATGATTTGACTTCTGTGATTCCGCTTTACATATTCAGTACATATTTCGTACTGACCCCCTTTCTTCGGGGGCTGCGTTTTCATGCCGCGCAGGTACGGACGACAGGTTTGCTGATCCGCACGTTTAGGATCCCATTTCTGCTATTTTGGGGCGCTCTCTTCTACAGAGCCCATCTTTTGGTACAGTCTATCACTGCTATCTGGATATGTACTTTGTTCAGGGTATGACGGGGCCCTGTCCCGTCTTATGATTATGATATGTTCTGTAGAGGTCTGTGGATACATCTGTGTGGGTTCTGTACATATGTTTGGGATGTTTTGTTTTATGATAGCCTTATCGGCTTCTGTGTGCCAAGTCTGCTCTTCTGCTAAATTCTGTAGCATCCATTAATGTTATTACTATATTATTATTCTGATAATATGCTCATTTGGGTATCGGGTACGTATAGGTGCCCAGCTAGGGCACTGGTCGCGGCCCACGGGGTTGGGTCGTGACACAGATAATAGTAGACTCAACTTAATAAGTGAATTTAAGAAAATTGAACAAAAGGGGATTGTTAATGAATACCTAGAGAAGTTTGAAAAAATAAAAACTTGGGTGTTAATAAGAAATCCAACCATACCAGAGGAATTCTTCTTAGAATTCTTCATTAAAGGGTTGAAAGAGGATATCAGGCACACTGTGAAGTTACTAGATCCTTCCTCCTTTAGCAAAACAATAGAAAAGGCAAGGCACCAGGAGAAAGTGTTAGAAGCAGCAAATAAGAAAAATAAGTTGCAGTGGAGTAAGGGACCAACAAACTACTACTCATACCAAAGTAAAAATACTGGAGCTATAGTTCCTTATAGGAATACAGAGGGTCCAAAAGGAAATAAGTTGCTTGAGACAAGAAAGGCACAAGGGTTGTGTTACAGATATGGAGAGAAATATCACCAACGTCATCAATACAAACCAAAGGAGGTCAATGCTATGACTACTGCAGTTGATCAGTCAAATGAGGAGCAGTTAGAATAACTAGAAATCCAAGAGATACAAATAGTGCAAAGGCATCAAGAGGTACAAGAAGGGTTGTTGACTGAAGGACAAGGGGAATTGGTACTATACCCAGATGGAGGAATGGTGGAGGAAACTATTAGCTTAAATGCACTCTCAGGGACTGAAGTACCCAATAAAATAACACTTCATGGCAACACAAAGAAGAGTGTCCTATCTGTTCTACTAGATTCAGGCAGCACTTACAGTTTTTTAGATATGGAAATTGCTAGAAAGATTGGGTGTGTGATCAAGGAGGCTAGACTTATGAGAGTGACTATTGCTAATGGAGCTCAAGTTATCAGTAACCACTCATGTTTCAACTTCAAGTGGAATATCCAAGGGTGGTGTTTGAAGACTCAATGAGACTCTTGGGATTTGGTGGTAATGACATGATATTAGGAAGAGACTAGATGAAAGCTTACAATCATATTTTGTTGGGTTTTGTGAAACACATTGCACAGGTGACTCATAATGGGAAGAGAATGGAACTCAGGGGAATTCACAACAGTGCTGAACTTAAAAGTATGTCTTCTAATAGAGTCAAACAACTATTCAAAAACAGCCAAACTATTTGGGCTTACCTATTCACTATTTCATCAACAGAGATAGAGGAGAAGGAAACAGTACCTATCAAGCTTCAACAGTTGCTGGATCAATTTCATGAAGTGTTTGTGGAGCCAAATTCTCTTTCTACCAAAAGAGAGCATGACTATTTCATCCACCTGAAACTAGAAGCAGTGTCAGTAAGCATCAGGCCTTACATATACAACTTTTACCAGAAAAATGAGATTGAAAAACAGGTGCAAGATATGATACAAAATGGGATTATCCAACCTAGCCACTCACCTTTATCTTCACCCGTATTGCTTGTTAATAAAAAGGATGGCAGTTGGAGATTTTGCATTGACTATAGGGAATTGAATAAAATGATAGTTAAGGATAAATTTCCTATACCATTGGTAGATGACCTACTGGATGAATTGAATGGATCAACTATCTTCTCTAAAATTGACTTAAGAGCAGACTATCACCAAATTAGGATGTATGAAGGGGATATACACAAGATGGTATTTAGGACACACATGAGGCACTATGAGTTCAAAGTAATGCCTTTTAGACTTACTAATGCACCTGCTACATTCCAAAGCCTCATGAATCATGTGTTTAAGGCTCATTTGAGGCAGTTTGTGTTAGTATTTTTTGATGATATATTTGTATATTGCAACTCTATTCAAGGACAGTTGGGGCACCTACATCAGGTCCTTCAGATTCTGAGGAAAGAACAACTCTATGCTAAGTTGTCTAAATGTTCCTTTGGGCAGAAGAAAGTTGAGTACTTGGGGCATATAATAACTAAGGAGGGGGTATCCACTGATCCTTCTAAAATTGAAGCTATGGCCAACTGGCCCTTGCCCAAATCATTGAAAACTTTGAGAGGTTTTCTTGGTCTTACAGGTTACTATAAGAGGTTTGTGAGGTCATATGGTATTATCAGCAGACCCTTGACCAATTTGTTAAGGAAAAATGCCTTTCAATGGAATGATGAAGCTACAATGGAATTTGAAGATTAAAGGTAACTATGACAACCTCTCCAGTTCTAGCATTACCAGATTTTACCAAGACATTTATAGTAGAAACAGATGCTTGTTCAACTAGTATGGGGGCAGTCTTAATGCAAGAAGCAGGCCCCGTGCTTTTTTCAGCAAAGCTTTAGCACCTAAGCAATTGGGGTTGTCAACTTATGGAAAAGAGTACATGGCATTACTGTCAGCTGTTGACAGATGGAGTCATTATTTGCAGAGCATTCATTTCATTATTAGGACTGACCATCACAGTCTCAAATTTTTGTTAGAACAAAGGGTTAACACTGTTTTGCAACAGAAAGGATTAACTAAGTTATTGGGACTAGACTATGAGGTTTAATACAAAAAAAGAGCAGAAAACAGGGTGGCTGATGCACTTTCAAGAAGATTAAAGGAGGGTCCTTCACTCAATGCCCTATCAGTGGTTGAGCCTACTTGGATGCAAGAGATCATACTCACTTATGAACATAATCCAGTTGCTACTCAACTTCTTACTGAGCTGATCACTAATTCCTCTAGCAAACCATTCTACGCATTACATCAAGGTATCATAAGGTACAAAAGCAAAATTTGGGTAGACAAGGCAACTGATTTGAGACTTAGAATACTTGTATCATTCCATCAATCACCTTTAAGGGGTCATTCAGGGCAGCTAGGAACTTATAGGAGGCTAAGAATAGTGTTCTACTGGCCTAATGTGAAGGCTGATATATGCAAATGGGTGGCTGAATGTGATGTATGTCAGAGGGTGAAGACTGAGAATGTACACACCCATGGGTTGTTACAGCCATTGCTTATTCCTGAGGCACCATGGCAAGATATTGCTCTTGATTTCATAGAAGGGTTACCCTCATCTGGTCATAAGAATTCTATTCTTGTGGTGGTGGATAGGTTAACTAAGTATGGGCATTTCCTAGCTCTTAAACACCCCTATACTGCCAAAGAAGTTGCTGAATTATTCTTACAGGAGATTTACAGACTTCATGGGTTACCCAAGTCAATTATTTCAGACAGAGATCCTATTTTTACTAGTCAGTTTTGGCAACAGCTATTCAGAACTATGGGTACAAAGCTGAACGTGTCAACAACTTATCATCCACAGTCGGATGGCCAAACTGATAGGCTTAACAGATTCTTGGAGGCTTATCTTAGAGCTACGATTTTTAATGAACCTAAAGGTTAGGTGAAATGGCTTCCTTTGGCAAAATAGTGGTACAACACCAACTACCATACTGCCCTAAAAACTACCCCTTTCGAAGCTTTATATGGTATGCCACTACCTCAGATTCTACTAGGTTTCTTACCCCACTCTACCCATACTGAAGTTGGAGCCGCTTTAGCTCAAAGACAAAGTTTGCTTCAATAGCTTAAGCAAAACTTACACACAGCTCAAGCTCGCATGAAATTTTACGCAGATAAAAATAGGTCAGATCGGGTCTTGAATGAAGGAGATTTTGTGTATCTCAAACTTCAACCCTATCGTCAAGCTTCTGTGACTATCAGACGAAACTTAAAACTAAGTGCAAAGTACTACGGTCCCTACAAAATCACGCAAAGAGTTGACAGTGTTGCTTACTGCTTAACTCTACTAGATAGCTCTCAAATCCACCTCGTGTTTCACGCGTCTCAGTTGAAGAAGAAGATCGGTCCCACCATCGTGATCCAGACAGATCTGTCTGCATGTGGGGTCGATGGTTGTGTTCTCATCCAACCCTTAGCCATTTTACAAGATCGCGTGAAAAAGCGAAATAACGCTGCTGTGGTGCTAGTTCTGGTGCATTGGTCTAATATGAGTGATGCGGAGGTGACGTGGGAGGATTGAGGCTATATCGCCGGTCAATTTCCGGCATTTGTGGCTCAGCTCTGACCTTGAGGTCAAGGTCGTTTTGAAGGGGTTGGCAATATAATGTTTTGATTTGGGAATTTAGGGTTCAAATTGGAAATTTGGGATATTAGAATGAATTGGGGAAAGTGCTATGTGGCAAAGATTTGTGGCTTCCTAGTCCCACGTGAAGAGCACATGCGTAGGTGATCAACGACTGGGATCACAGTTTCATTAAAACAATTCAAGGGCTGAGATTAATTCGTGGATGGGGAGTTAGTTAGGTTTTTAAATATCAAAAATTACAGCTAAGCAAGCAGTTATTGACATGGTATAATCTCATTTCTCTCTCTCCCTCTCTCCCTACTTCTCTCTATTCTTCTTCTCTCTTTCTCTCTTCTTTTTCCCCAATTCTCACTACGATTATTCTCTATTGCAGGAGGATTATTGAGCTTGGAATCTATAGTTGGAGTGGCTAATTAGATTTCATTGTTCATACATTGTATCATCTTATTATCAGTTCTATCAATAAAATCCCCAATTTCGTGTCCTATTATCATCATCACTGTTTCAATTTTGTTTCAATTACAAGTATATTACAGGAGCCGAAAGACCTGACGAGGATCAGCGGCAGAGGGGGAATGAGGTGAAGGAACCGACGAGGATCGGTGGTGGTGAAATCTCTAGATGACTGTTTCCATGGCTGGTGAGTTCAAAGGTGTAACGTGCACCAATTTGAATATCAGACCAACTTTATTGCTATCAAATATTAGGATTGGGCTCTGAACTGTGTTGAAACAAAGATTTTGTAATTGAATAGGAAATCAAGGTCTTCCCATCTTTTTTGGAAAATTCAAGCACACATGAATATGCTCCAGCGGTGGGAGTTGGCGCAGGGAGTAGGTGACGCCATTGTGGTGGTGGGTACAGTGGTGGAGGAGGGGAAATAAATTTTTGTATAAGGTTGTATAATTTTGTATAACAGTGAGTGTGTATAAACATCTCTTATACAAGATTGATACATTGTCTCTAGTAAGTGTATACTATTGTATAATATTGTATATATACTTCTATACAACGTTGATACATTATCTACTCCAGGTGTATAAAATTGTATATTGTTGTTTAATGTTGTATACGGTGAAAAAGCGGCTATGCGGATGTAAATTGAAAATATGGCTACGTGAATGTAATTTCTTATGCTGGATTGTACATTACTGAGATTTTCTCCCTATAATTTGATTTTGAACGAAATAGATCATCAGTCAAAAAAAAAAATATATTAATCAAGTTATGCGCAACGATTCTATAAAAGAAATATTTACCTAATCTAGTTATTTAATATGTAATCGTAGATGACTTTATTTCATAGTATTAATGGGTAATCTTTCATTAATGATACCCTTTCCGTCGTAATTTATGTGAAACTTATTTGACTAGTCACGAAGAATTAATTAAAAAAATTGAAATTATAACATTTTTGAAACTTATAATCTTAAACATGTCATAATATTTTACGTGCCTATAAAAGTTCTCAAATTCAGAAAAGAGTCATTTTTTTTCTAAACGAATTAAAAAGTACCTAATTTGAAACTTTATGTTACAAGTTCGAATACCGTTGACTTCATATATTAGTGTGCATCATATTAATTACCAACTTAAGAAAATTAATAAGATTGGAATTTTGGAAAATATTGTGGGCTGGGGTTGTTGTTTCCCATTATAGGACCGAGTGAGTGACTGGCTTAATATTAGCCTTCGTGGCAATGTAAATTGTTATTAGATGTAAATTGTTATTAGTGTCAAGGCTTGCGGCAATGGGTGCTTCAGTCTAGGAAACCTAGTTGTATTTTAATACTTTATACTATATATTAATTAATCATTATTATTATAGGGGCAGGGGCTAGTAAAGTATACGTGGAGGTCTCTTAACACCCTCTAACTTTGGGACCACTTTTTAGAGGGCTTCTCTATAAAGCACGCGCCCTACAAATATTCCAGCCGCCAAGTGAAACCCACCATATATATATTTAATTTAATATAAAGTATAAATAAAAGCTTTTGTAGTTTTATACGCATCCACATTTCTCCTAAATACAATATTCCATCACGTTTTCAATTATCCATCCCTCTTTCCACGTGTGAGTCAATTTTTCTACTCAACTATTTCATCTCTTCGAAAAAAATCTACCTCCTACCAAACACCACCCTTTTTCGAATTTGTTTGGGATATGAATAGGCAAATACATACAATAGGAAAATGGTGGACACACAGTAGTATAGTTCCTTTTTGTGAAATTTAATTTGAACCCTGTGTCAAAGTAGAGTCATTGAAATTGCAACATTAAACCTCAATACAAAACTATATTAAGGGCCCGTTTGAATTGGCTTATTTTATGTGTTTTTAAGCCAAAATAGTTTTTAAGCACTTTTATAATGTATGAGTAAGATAAAAATATTTTTAAGCATTTATTTTTAAGCCAAAAGACATGAGTTAGAATTCTAACTTATAGCTTATGACTTATAATCCATAAGTTATAATTCCAATCAAACAGGCTGCACCATTTTCCGTTGAGGGAAAACATACCCATGACAAATGTTCATTTCATGTGGGATCTGAAACACTTGTTTTTTTTAGATGGTTGTTACACATAATTTCATAATGTATCATATTGTATTGTACTGTAATGTTTTGATAAATATAAAGTTTTGGATAGTCTAATTATTTTGTTTCTCCGCCCGTTGTTACACAAGATATGTTAGCTAGTATGTACTACAATCATCTAAAAGAGTTGATGGACTTAAGAGTTAATTCATCTAATTTTGTGTGAATTATACATTAAGTTTATAAGGCTTTAAAATAAATTGATGTGTTGGAAACTCCATAAAAAAGATACTGCACAGTTTTTTACAAAAATAAATAATAAATAAATAAATAGTTGAGAATTGTGTACTCAAAGAAGGAGCTATAACTCCGCAAAGAATAATATTATCATTCTTGTGACACGGATGAATTAAAACTCATAATCTTTTGTGACACGACAAAAAGTTTAAACTAGAGTACTCCCCATACTACCAAAAGGTGTGATTCAGATACCTTCATCTTTAATAAGAAATTTTAAATTTGTGTCTATACTGGAAAGACCTTGATAGAGAACACTTAATTTTTCATCTAATATATCTATGCGATGTGAATATGAATTAGTGATTTAGCACCACACTCTCCTTTTTGTCAATCTCTAACAGAAAGAAATAGAAACGGTAGGATAAAAAGAGAACATTATTGATTAACCAGTATATCAGACTTGCTAAACAAATAATTGGACTTTCGAAGTTCCATTGATGATGTTTTTTCCCACTCCCAAGTAGAAAGGACAAAAGATGTTTTTTCTTTTGCTAAAAAAACCACAGGGCCTATAAAAGGTTAGGGAAAATGCATGTATCTTGCGTGTTCCAGATTATTTTTTCTAAAACAAATTCGAAAACCTTAACAGTATTTTATTTTAACTGCAGCTTCGAGAGATGAGAGAGAGAGATGATTGGCAGACATAGAAAGAAAGTTATGAAAAATAATATAAATATGGGAACATTGTCGAGTTCTATGGGCTCAATGAAAACATTGCTCGTACGATGGCAAACAAAGTGCCAAAACAAAAGAAAGATTAATAATGGGGTGTGTCTTAAGAGGTAATTGGGATGTTTAATTATATGTATATTAAATTATAACTAATATCCATTAGTCACTGGTGACATTGGAAGCCACTCAGGTAGCATTCACACAATATGATGATAAGATCACAGTAATGGGAGACTTTACACTAATAAGGGAATGGAATTCCAGCAATTTGGAATTTAACTATTTATAAATACATAAGTGAGAATATGCCACGTCCTTAAATCATTGCTTCTGTACTTTTTTTCCTTAATCTAGAGCAAGGACAAGGATCTTTTAATCTGGTTCAGGCCCCATAGGCTGTGGTTCTGAAATTCCACAACTTGTCTAGAATAACAAGCAACAATGACATTTTTACTAGTAAAGATAGTGGAACCAATTATGCACCCTCCTCCCGCACTTAATTTAATTATACCTATAACCTATTTCCCCCTTCTATAATGCAACCTCTTAAGTTTATTTTAATTAGCCAATTATGAAGAGAATATACATAAACAAGATAAAAACGAAAAGAATGCAAAAAGGAAAAGAAATGTCTAGCTACTACAATATAATCAAAGTGTGGAATCTCATGATTTTTATGTTATTACTTTTCTTATATTTTATTTATATATATTGGTTTCTACCGCGCGCTAGAAAGAAGAATAAAATCGAAAGAATATAGAAGCTTGTTATAATGCAAAGAATATAACTCAAATAACTAGATGTTATAAATAATCAAAACAAAATAAAGATGTTACAAATCAATCCTTTTAACCCCACCCCCTCGATGGAAAAAAAAAACTAAAAATTGAGAAGAAAATTAATGTAACTTTAATTAAACTGTAAAATCCACAACTAATCCTGCATGTCTCTCTCCCAGAAGCTACATGTGTGTGTCCTACATAAGGATGAAATTTGATGCATCCCAATTCTTCTATATGAATCCCCCACCTCTTTAACTTTTTTTTACACGTGATAATATGATGTTTATTTAGAATACAACTTGGTCTTAATTATCCTCAGACGACATTGTTGTTGTTGTTGTTGAGTTGCTGCTGTAAGAACCACATGTCCTCAATATTCCACAAATTGTCATAGAAATTTGCACCGTCCATCCATTGAGAATTCGTGTTTTGCTGATGATCCATAGCTGCAGCTTGGAATTCTAAAGCAGTAGCATGGTGAAAGTAGCCCGTGGGGCTTGTTAAAGATTCTCCAACGTGACACAGTTGACTACTATTTTGATGATGATTTACTTGAAAACAATCTTGCTGATTAACGACGTTACTGCTAACTTGGGGGTAATTGTAGCAACTATCAGTGAGGTCAGAAACAGGTGAAACTTGCGTTCCAAATGAGTTTTCTGATGAAGCTGCCGTGCTTGAATTAGTGACTGCAGCAGTGTTATTGCTGTGATCAATTGGCACCATGTTTGGATTAATTGTTTGATGATGAAGCACTTGGTCGGAGGCGGTGGCACCGGCAGCTGCTTGAATTCTCTCCACTAGCCTCGGCATCCATAGATAACGCATGGTATCCTTAAATTGCTTGCTGTTCACGTCACATTTCAGCTGTTTCGCATGTTTTTGCACTCGCGTTCTCCAATAATTCTTGATCTCGTTATCTGTTCTTCCTGGCAAATGCTGAGCGATTTTTGACCACCTACACTCATATAACATATATAATTGATCAGAATTGAGTAATACCGAAACAAGAATTGATAACTGTAAAGTCGATCATGTTTAAAATGAAACATACCGATTGCCCCAACGAGAATGTAGTTCAAGAATCAAAAGCTGTTCTTCAAGAGTGATATTTCCACGTCGAACATCTGGGCGGAGATAATTCAGCCATCTCAATCTACAACTTTTCCCAGTTCGCTTTAGACCTGTTACAAATACCATGCCATAGAAATATATTATATTTCTGAGATTAATTATTCGTAAAGTTCAGAACACAAGAGCTTGATGGAACTACGTATCAATTGCCTTTTCTTTCCCTTCTCTTTTTAAAAATATTTTTGCACCCAATTATACCTCCTTTGCTTTATCTTTATTACATTTGGATGAGTGCTTCTCTGCTTTTAAAAGATTACCTAGTACGGAAAGGAATTATAAACCACACACACACATCCTTATCTAGCACGAAACTTCCAACTTATCCACCCATGGTTAGAAATTATACCAAGAAAACCCCATTTCTTGAGAAGAAAATTAATATCTAACCAACTCAACAATTTACTATACAAAAAATAGGTACTTAACAAAAACACTTAAGTATAATGATTTAAATTAATTACCAGCACAACGGGCAAGTGAATTCCAGCGACCTTCACCATGATGAGCTATGTAATTCATGAGGGTGAAGTCTTCTTCGACAGTCCATGGACCTCGTCGGAGGTCCATGTCTTCTTCATGCTGTTGAAGATGGTTGCTATTAATGTTCTTATTGTTACAATTAGCTACACGGCTCAAACCGACTTTAACATGGTGACGATCCATCAAGATTAATGATTTTACTCTAAACGGAGAAACTGATTGATTGATGGAAAAAAAGGTGTTGATGGATGGATCAAATTAAAGAGAGATGGAGGAAAAAGGTATTTTAGAGAGAGAGAGAGATGAGATGAGATGAGATGAGAAGAAAGATGTATGTTTGGATTACTATATGAGAGAAGGTGGTGGGGCTTTTATAGATATGTAGAAAGAGATAGGTTGGAGAAAAATTGTGACAATTTTAATGAAAAAGGTGGCATGTGATTGTGAGTGAAGGATGAAGAATTTGAACTAGCTATCCACAAAGCCGCAATACGGAATTAAACTATAAGTGGTCTTTTGTGCACGCACTAAATTATTTCGGAATTATAATTTCAAGATTATAATTTTGAGATTAATTTATCCCATTTGGGAGATGGGATAAAATAATTCTAATAATCCCAAGGTTAATGAAATAAGATGGGATATCTCATTTTTAAGATTATACTTCATTTTATACTCTGTTTGATAGAATGTATAAATTTATCGTATATTCTACCAAACATGGTACAAAAGTAATATAAAAATTAGTACTGAGGTATCTCAGCTTATACCATGTACTAGACGACCCCTTATACTAGCTTCTTTTTTTTGAATTCTAGAGTTTAATTAAAGTAATTAAATAAAGTTTAACTCGTTTGACACTTTTGACTTTGTCTGTACCTTCTTCACCAGTTACATATAATATTCTATTAGTTCCCAGAAATCGATATGCATATTGCTTTTCCCTAATTTCTAAGTACTTTTCTTTTTCTTCATCTTTTTTCCCCTCCAAGCAAGTTGTCATAGAATTTTTGACTTTCTAACTTCACTTGGCCATTTTCCGAACTAATAGCTATACCGGAGAAACACCACTCTATTAAAAACTTAGACAAGTTTGATAAAGATTTGATACTACCTCCCGTCCATACAATCCTTCTTTTAAATTTGAATGCCTCAATAAACACATGTCCTCAGGAAACACATGTAATGGCCTCAAATCAATAATAGGATTTGTATAAATTACCATTTATTCGTTTCTTCTATATCTTACTTAATTAACTTCCCAGTGATAATATTTCTTGCTTTAAAAGACGTCAAGTATTTTAAAACAAATTTAATTTGTCAATACAACTAATATTTGTCACCGGATGAAGAATGCAATAAGCCGAAAAACTAGAAAAATTGGAGATTAGAATCGGGCTCGCCACTAATACAGTAGGTAGAGGCGAATGAAGCCTATATTCATGGTTCAACTCAACTTGATACTTTCGTCATGAAATCTAGATATACATGTAAAAAATTATTAAATTTTTAATATTAAATTATGTACTTACAATATTACAAGTACAATGAATTAGTGCTAAGGTTTTAACAATTAACTCATCACGTTTAAATTTTGTATTCACTTTTAATTGCAAATACATACAACATCTTGTTATGATGATTTTTTTACGAGGAAGACGAGTAGCAAGGTCGAATATATGGATGCGATATTGTGTCTTTTATAGATAGCCACATAAATAAAATAGCAGACTTCTTCTACAATTAAAATATTAGGCTTTTACTAAAATTAAGTAACTGGATATTCTATTAAATCAACTATTAGACTCCTCCTCAACTTACGCTCTAGCAGTTTGTGCTTGTAATTTTTTTTACTCTCTTGTAACATGACTCTTTCTTCTTCTTGAACTCAATTTTCTTGCAGTTTTCCATCAGATACTTAAAGTATTTTCAGTAACAATTTCTCTGTTCCGTTGATTGAAAATAATTTTATAAGTTTTCTATTCAAACTGAAGAAAATTATTCTTGTGCAACGTAAAATAATTGCTTTCTAAGTTTATCTTCACTCGCCAAATATGATAGTCTTCACCAGTGAAGGCTTGTCGGGCATTCAAGGGCATATTGATTTTTGTCAGGGTTACAATAGGTATGAAAAAAAAATTATGGATCTAAATATGTTAAAATAATTAATATTGGTTGAAAAATAGCCTTGCTTAAAGAATAAGCATTGGTTAAAAATGCTATTGGGAACCAAACGTTAAAAATAAGCAAGGGTTAAGAAGAGATTCATGCGTTAAAAATAAGCATGGATTGAAAATAGGTACGAGTTAAAAGTGGTTGAAAGTTGCTCTTCTTCAATGAACTCATAGATTCATTAAGATTAATATATGGAGGCTCTGGTACCACTGTTATGATTTTTTTAATAGAGATACGAGTAGCAAGTTCGAAGATGTAGATAAAAATTTGCGTCTTAGACTTTTACTAAAACTAAAAAACTTAGTATTCTACTAAATCAACTACTATTAAACACTTTCTATAACTAAACAACTAATTTATTCTAAAAAAAATGTATCAGTAATAGATGCAACATCAAACACATCTTTATTCATTTACTTTGATGCGACATAAAATAGTTTTGGACTTTAATACTGTCAAAGTAGTTAAAATTCAATGCCCATACGTGAAATTAACTCTCTATTATTTGTTTTTTTTAAAAAAGTTTATTCGAAAAACATCGAGCAGGAATTAAACAGCATTTCTTCATCGACAAGTGGAACAGAAAATTGCTGTTCTACTTATTTTTCTTCATTACCAAAGGAGGAAGTAGTATAGGAAATGAAAAATAGCTTTGCCTCTTTTGGCACATTAATCTTTTTAATGAATCAACCTCTCCTCCCATCAAGAGGCTGAGTTCTTTAATCGGCTATCTTCTTTTATTTCCTTTGCCCCCTTTTGTCTTACTAATAAATAATTTAGCCCACAATAATTTATGTTGCCTCCTAAATTGTGATCTATATATCTTCGTAAGGCTATGCTATTGAGGGATAGTTTTTGGATACTTTACCAATCGTGTAAAAAGTATATACGCAATCATATCATTAAAGTTAAAAAGCAAATTCAATTTTTTTTTTTTATAATATGCATTAATTGTTAACCTAGAAAATGGTAAATAACCTATTACAATAATTTGAACTACAAAAATTTTGCAAAATTACCGGGTGATTTTTTTTTTCACTCCAACTTTACTTTTCAAACTCCCATTCCAATGCAAAGCAATAAACATGTTCCCCTTATATCTCAATTAATTTTCTTAAATATCTGTTTTACTCTATAGGTCATCAAAATCTGTTCTATAGATTTATCTATAGAACAAACCGAATTTTATTTCATAAGTAAGAAAATAAAATAATAGTCAAGCTTATAAACTAATAGCATTGGTTGATGAAAGAATAAGCAGAATGAAACTTTTTAGTAGAAAAATAATGTATTTATATAATTGAAAATAAATGAGAGTGAGAACTTTTTAAATATATATTTAATGCATGTAATTCAAAAGTTATTATTAAAAATATAGAAGTAGATTTTATAATAAATTTCTAAAAGATTCTATAATTAAATTTTAAATGAATCCATACACACAATAGACAATAAAAGAATGACTAAAATAACAATCTTAAAATTTGGTACATTTTATAACAACAAACGACAACGACATACCCAGTATATTCCAACCAGGTAATTTTATAACAAATTCGTAAAAAGACAAGTGATCTATTTAAACTTTAAATGAACTTAAATTACCATTAAGATATAAAATAACTAAATAATAAGTAAAGCATCTAGGTAAAAAATAAATATCATGTATAATATGATTAATTATTACATGGGCGGGGAGGGGGGATTGGGAAAGGAAAAAAATAATCTTTCACCCAACATTTTTTACACCATCTAAAGCTAAAATTATAATCTAGCTCATCAAGTGCCTTTAAAATTTACTTATTTGTTTTCTTTTACTATTCCAGTGTACTACAAATAATTTTATTTTTACTTTTTATTTTAGTAAATCGAGAAAGATTTTTTTTTTCATATTACCTTTAACATTAAGTACCCACCCCATTTGAAATTTATCGGCATTACAGTTTTAGATTTCTATTAATAGGATTAATTTAGTAAATGAAATTCTTACACAGTTTGTTTCATTTTAACTATCCTTATAGTTTTTTTTTCACGGCCATTAAGAAAAAAAAAATACAAGATACAATTTACTAAGTTATCTCTATTTAATAAAGATTTTCTTCTTCTTAAATATTGTGCCATTAAGGGTACGGTTGAAAATAATTATCAACTTTAGTTGTGAATTTCTAAAGTTACAATTATTTTGGAACAATTTTCTTGAGCTAAAGAAACAATTAATATGCATCGAGAGTAATAAATAATTTCTTAAGGAGAGTGCAAAGTCATTACTGAACTAATACTCCCTCCGTCCTTCTATACTTGTCCAGTATACTAATAGATGTTCACTTCTACTTATCCAATTTAGAAAATCAAGAGATAGTCTACCAGTTCAAACCTATTTTGCTCTTATTATTAATATTGGACTGAAAGCTTCAAGAAATTGTTAGTGACTGCACAACTTTTAGAGTCTATTTGGAAAGCCATCTGGTAATTGGAGTTGGTGTAATTACTAAGGTAGTAATCACACAACCTGTATAATTACATATGATAGTAATTGCGATGACCTGTTTGTTTGTGTGATGCGTTTAATTTTGAGATATCGTCAAAAACACACCTCAAGTATCATTTGTTTTTTAGTTTCCTACCTGAACTGTTAGGTGTGAGAGTTTCCTACCTAAACTACCATCAATTAGTTTGTAAAACACACCTCAACTATCATTTGTTCACTTTTATGAGGTATGTTTTGCAATTAGTTTCCTACCTAAACTATCATCAATTAGTTTGTAAAACAACCACAACTATCATTTGTTTACTTTTATGAGGTGTGTTTTGCAAATTAGTTGGTGATAGTTCAGATAGGAAAAGTGAAAAACTGATAGTTGAGGTGTGTTTTGCAAACTAATTGGTGATAGTTTAGATAGAAAACTCTCATACACATAGTTTAGATAGAACACTAAAAAAAAAAAAAAAAGATACTTAAGGTGTTTTTTTTACCCTTTAACCTTTTCAATTTTCAAGAAATTTAATGCTCGCAAAATAGGAAATGCTTACAGCTGCAAAGAGGGCGCTGTTTGGACTTTTCCAAGGGGAAAAATTCCTACAGATGGTCCTATGCCTCATATTGGCTACGCTTATCTTAGCCTTGACACAAAATTTCATATCCATTAAATATATTTATTGAAGCATTTAAAATTAAAGAGGGTAGAACACCATTATATTCTAAGAAAAATACTCTCTTTGGTCCATAATTTATGGTGATTTAAACTTTCACATTTAGTCCCAAATAAATATTTTTTCACATAATCAACAATGTTTTAATTTCTTTTCCAAATTTTCTCTTATATTGATAAGTAGATATGTACTATTTAATTAAGGGTAATTTAGTGCAAAATACTTTTTACTTTCCAGGAGTGAGTGAATATATTAAGGGGTGTGTACAAACTAAAAACACTATATACACAGACCGGATCGAGCAGTGTTTTCAGTTTTTATATTTAGTCCTTGATATAACGTGATATTGTAACGACCCGTTCGGTCGTTATAGAATTTTCTCCCTTTTCTTCGAAAAATACCCTTCTCGAGATTCATTTACTTACGTGTATTTTGGTTACGAGGATAAGTGACGTGGTCCCGAGGATTTTTGAGTCCTTTAAGTTAATTATGCAGGTAAGGTTTGACGTATAGGCGACTTTTGGGAGTTGGTGGGAAATTGTAATTCACCATCAGGCGGTTTGCATCTGCGCACGTTTGGGCTGCATCCGCAAGCCCGCTTCTGCGTCTCTTCTTCCACTTCCATGGAAATCTGATTGGATAAGTAAGCTCGCATCTGCGGAATATTTTTCGCAGATGCGGCGTCGCCTCTCCGAGGAAAATCCCGCGTCAGCGGAAGTCGCTGAGCAGACCAAACATTTATTCTCCCAATTCGGGATTGGACCTCATTTTCACACACAAAACTTCCTCGAGCAGGTTTTGGAGGGGATTTCAAAGGGTTCCATGGGTTCTTGGAGAGGGTAAGATCTAAACCCCATTTGATTATTTCCTTTTAATCTTTATTCCTTCCATTAGTTAATTTCAAGTTAGATTTTGGGTTTGGGGGAAAACCCTTTGGCTTGTAAAACCCTAGGTGGGTGGAATGTTGTTTTTAAACTAAAATCATGGGTGAGTTTGAAAGGATTTCATAGATTGTAGCTTGGGCAAGTTATTTCCAACTCAAATCTCAACTTTGCAAACTGGATTTTTCTAATGGTTTAGCTTTTGGGTCTTCCTTGAGCTTTAGGGATTTTAGTAATTAGAGGAATTGAAAGCTCATTAGGGGTTAGAAATGCATGAACTTAGGTTGTTGATTGGTTGAACTTCTAGTAGACTAATTTTAAGTAAAAGTTCAGATTTTGCCCTTTTGGGCCCGTGCTCATTTTCTAAAGGTCATTTTTTAATCCTTCTAGGATTATGGTAGTTTGGGTGATCGTTGTTTCGTTTACAAATATCGAATACTTATTTGACTAGACTTCACCCATTCGGATGCATTCCAAAAAGGGAAGAAGCCCAGGATGGATGGTTTGTGGCTCATGTTCGGCTTTAAGGTAGGTTACAGTTTACCATTATTAGACTTCGACCAGGGAACATATGTGTTATATCCCGCATTTTGTGCAATTGGATAATTCAAGACAGTCGCGGGAAGACAATGAGCAAGGCCTTATTTTTACTTTGTTAAGCATACGAGTTGCTTATGAAAAATTTAGAAGTGGAAATAATGAGAAGGGTCAAGAGCATAAAGGGAAATTCGCAATACGGCTCGTGGAGATATGAAAGAAGACGAAGGGCAAATTTGGAAACTGGAAAAAAAATTGTTTTCATGAATTACAAGAACTAGCCCAAAATATAAGTGGGCTTGAAATTTTTAAGAAAATGGAGAAGGCCCAACCGGCCATGACATGGGCTAGGCCCATGAGGGGGTTTAATTTTCATAATAAAAAGATGAATAAGTCATCTATATCCTATAATTCTCTAGAAATTTCAAGAAAACAAGAACAAGAGAGAGAGGAGAAAAACCTAAGGGCCATTCGGCCAAGAGCAAGGAGCAACAAAAAAAATTGACAAAAATTCCTTCAAAAATTATTTTCTACTAAGTAGAGGGTCCTTAACAAAGTGGAGTTGTTGTTGAAGCAAGAAAAACTCATAATCATACAAGTTGCCAATTGTAGACAAGTGAGGAAGTGGAGAAGAAGCAAGGTGAGAACTTATGCTCTTTCACATGTTATGGATATTTATGCATGTTGTAGTATGCAAAAGTGAATGAAATTCATGAAGAACAAGAATATAGTATGTGGCCGTGTACATGTATGCATGTGTAGGAAGCATGTTTCAATTATTTTATTTAGTGTTTTGGTTGTTATTGTTGTGAATGTTATGTGGAAAATGGAAGTTGAATGAGTTTGGAGAGATTGTAGTGTGTGGTGTGTATATAGCCGTATATGTGTGATGTATGGTGAATGGATAGTGAGCAAGTTTTATTTAGTATGTTGGTCGTTGTGTTGTGGAGCTTATATTACAAACGAAAGTCTAATGAGCTTAGTGAAATATTAGTAGTTGAAAGCTTGTTTTGGAAGATTATGTAAATTGAATGTTATGTTCTTGCATGTATGAAATATAATGATATTAGAATGGTGTTGTTGGAATATGTTATAAGGTTGTTATTGTTTTCATTGGAGTTGGTAGGTTGTGAAAGAAGTAGTAAAGTGATTAAGTCGTTATAATGCATCTTGAATTGAATATGTGAATCGCTAGTGTGGTTGTTGAGTTTATGTTGATAGTTTGGCCGGGTTTGAATTCCCGGATTGTGACTGATCAGAATTTGGCTAAGTTGAATGTTGAGGATGGTATATTTACAGAGGAAGTGCTGCCGAAATTTCGGTAGCCAAGTGTTACTTTAAGAATCCAACTCTAAATACCCTAATGAAAGTTTGGGTAAATGTGACCAAATTGCAGATTTTTGCGGATTTGCAGCTTGAATTCGGGATAGCAAAAGGAGCGGAAAGAGGTATGTAAGGCTTCACCCTTCTTTCTATGGCATGTCTTAGACGTAATAAGTTGGGTACGAGCCTCGGGGACAACTCTATTCCCCGGAATCCGCACCTAAAGTTTCCCCTTTTCGTTCAGTAGAATTGAACTAGAAAGTGTGCGAAATGTTGAAAAAACCTCCTAAACCCCTAGAACTTGCATAAATGGGACCCGACTACCCTAAAACCCTCACAAGTAACGCCATGACATGTAACATATGCAAATTGTATACGCTACCTCATTCGGCCCGAGGTGGGCCCGTTGCTCTCGAATTTTCTTTATAGTTCTGTTTGACTTACTTGAGGTTGAATCCAAAGGGAACCGTTGATCCCGATTTTGTTACCAAATGACAAGTAATATAACTACTCTAACGAGAATACTTCTATGATGATAATGATAACGAAGATGTGAGACAAGAGAATATGCCTATGATGAATACGACCGGGACGATTCTACGACTAAGATTTCTAAGCTAAGGATTCAATGTGATTATGAAAGTGATAAACTAGTTCTTAAACCTTATTTCTATTTCCTAGCTATGACACTATTTTTTAAGGATTCCAAGGCCTATGAGTTGACGTCTATGATGCTCGTGATTTCATTCTATGTTTACTTCTAATGCTATCCTCCGTTGGTAGTCTCGCCTTAAAATACTTGTTCCTTCAAGGCAAGACAAGGCGACCACGATTGTTCCATAATGTAATCGGAGGTCACCGACCTTACGTCACTCCGATGGCTACATGATTTTTCTTTGGGCTCTCTTGCGTGCTTACATGACATACGTATATAAGACATGTAAATGTATATAAGACATGTATATGTATATGAGATATGTATATGTATATAAAAATATATATGTAAATATAAGATATGTATATGAACCTGGGATGGGGGGAAGGGATACATGGGGGAATGGGAAGGGAAACATGTTTCATTGCCACCTGGTCAGCTGGCTTATCATCCCGGACGCGGGATGCCCGGACGCGGGATATATGGGCGAGCCGGTATTTCGGCGCTATGTGGGCGAACCGACATTGTTCGGTGCTATGCTATGACATGACCTGATATGCTATGACATGATACTCTATGACATGCTATGCTATGACATGATACGCTATGACATGCTATGCTATGACATGATACGCTATGACATGCTATGCTATGACATGATACGCTATGATACGCTATGACATAATATACTATGATATGATATGCTACGACATGATATGATACGACACGCTAAGATATGACAGGATATAATATGATAAAAACATGACATGATATAAATCCTATTTTCTATGCCTATGAAAAAGAAACGTTTTAAAAAGGGAAAGACAAGCATGCACGGTATCCGGCCTGAAAGGGGCATTCCTACGTACAGGTTACCTTCTTGTCTCATTATATGTTCTATGACTCCATGATCTGGTTAATCATACTCTATGCTTCTGCTAGTATTATCCTCCATGCCTTACATACTCGGTACACTATTCGTACTGACGTTCCTTCTTGTGGACGCTGCGTTTCATGCCGCGCAGGTCAGCAGACAGGCGGATTTGATTCTTAGGAGCTCTACCAGCAGCATTTGACAGTGCTCCAGTTGTTCCGGAGCCTCACTTCCTTGGTACTATTTTGTGTATATGTACTTTCGGGCACGACAGTACTCAGCCCTTTCTATGTATATGTGTACTATGTCTAGAGGCTCGTAGGCAGATATGTACAGTTATATGTCTTGTATTTTGAATTGTTCGCGTCTCTGTATATTGTGATAGCAACGTTTACTAGTCTATGTTTATGAGGATGCTATTAATGTTAATGTTCAGTAACAAAAAAAAAGATATGGAATAGTTCACACGGCCCACTAAGGAATAGAGGTAAATCGATAGATCGGGGTGCTCGGTACAAGTATCGGGTACTCGTCACGGCCCCTAGTTGGGTCGTGACAATATGTAGATAGTCGTTATTGACGGGGAGAACATGATACGCCTTCGGGCATGGTGTGGAGGAGAATTTCATTTAGGTTGGTTCCGTCAGCTGTTATGTGGGCTTGCCGCCATATATGTTATTTCTTTATGACTAGTTTGCTTGATACATACCCGATTGTGCTGGATCATGCCTTGACTTGTAGTTTCCCCGATTTGGAATATGTGTCCATTATTGAGCTCACTCTGTCCTCGGATATCTTGCTTATCATCTAGAAAGGAAAAATATTGTAATGGAGTAAGTTGTGATGTGCGAGTTTATGGCAAGTAACTATTGAGATTTCCACATGATTGTTGTTGATATTCTTCTCTTGCATGGCATGCAATCATTATTAGACATGTTGATTTGAGGTACATCCAATAATACACAGACACACACACCCTATCCATTCATATGCATCAATGTTTACTATGGAAATAAGGATACTCTGTGTGGGCCTAATTGATAAAGGTAACAAAGGAATTTTGACCCTAGCGGTGGTATTCTGTGTGAGCCCTAGCGAATATTTCTGTGTGAGTACATGGACTTCGCGGATCCCCCATGGGTCATGACTATGAGGCATTACCCTTAGCTTGTGTGCACGATACGGAGAGGAGGCCTGGGGGGCGTTGCATTGCATAGCAATTGCATTGCATCCACATTTCATTGCACATCTTTGCATGGCATTTACCTTATTGATTTCTTGGTTGTTGAATTATTAGGTTGTTGCTTTTCTGAGAGGACCTACGTGATGACTTGGTGAATTGAGGATTAGAAACTTCCACCTAGGCCTACGATCTGAGAGTTATATGATATCATACCTCATTGTTGTGGACTATTTCCTAAACGTGCTTATTGACTGTACTTGATTGTTTATCTGCCTTACCTGTTAATTTTTACTTATTTATATGCCTTAACTAATAGCTGTCGGCCTATGATACCTATGAGCCTAGTTTTGTGCTCATACTACTCTTGCTACACTTCTTAATGGAGTGTAGAGCTGTTTTCAGGTTCTGTTCGGCGCCTCGTATTTGTTCGAGGTAAATATTAGAGACGTTGGGCGAGCCATTAGAGATCCTGCAGCCCGTAGTTTGTTCTTAAAATTCTATTTACCCCTATCCTTAAATAGAGTAGTGTCCATTTTGAGTATGTATTTTTATTTCAAGTTATATTTCTTTTAGTAGCTCTTGTACTAGTCTAGACCAGGTTTTGAGAATTGTTTAATGAATAAAGTATTTTCTACCGCATTGGTTTTATAGCTTAAATGGTTGAATTGTGTTTTCGGATTGTTTCATTAGCCTTTAATGTCTTGAAAGAGTTAATGGAAATTTGGAGATGGTTCGCCTATTAAGGGGCATAGTGTAGGTGCCATTATGGCCGGTGATTTGGGTCGTGAAGAGTTGGTATCAGAGCTCTGGGTTACGGGTCTCACGAGTACAGGAGCAATGTCTAGTAAAGTCTCGTGGAATGGTACGTAACATCCGTACCCATCCGCGATAGGCTATAGGATATTTAGGAAACTTCTATTCTTTCACTCCTATCGTTCCACCTCATTCGAATTGGTATCTGGTTGATTCAAATTGGTATCTGGTCAATTTCAATTGGTAACTAGTCATAGTGTGTTTTAGGAGTGATGTGTATACTTAGTTTGTGTTGGGAAAGGGTTTTGACGAGTTTTGGGTGTCGTGTGAAAGTCGTAGACTTAGAAGATTTTCCTTCTGGTTTCAGGCATCTCGCGTCTGCGAGAAAAAGTGTGGCGTCTGCGTAGCCGCATCTGCTTAAGATGGGTCGCAGATGCGAAGCGATATTATGTACCAAGGGTCGCATCTGCGTCACATTGTCCGCAGAAGTGGACCCGAACCAACAGACCTGAGTTTGCATGTGCGAATGAAACAGCGCTGAAGCGGATTCGCATATGCAACGATGGGTTCCGCATCTGCGAAATCACTGGTAGAAACTAGTGATTGATTTTTCCCTGTTTCAACATCATTCTCAATTCCAAATTCATTCAAACCGATAATTCCTGCATGAAAATCAAAGCCCGACAAGGGCGCAAGTCTAGCATAATATCAAAGCCCGATGAGGGCACAAATCCAACATCCAAGAATCAAGAAAAACAACAAAAATCAAGAGTCAACATCCAAAAAGAAAAACAAATAAATTGTCTAAGGAAAATCCCAAGAAAGGCTAAACTAGTATGCTGAAGAGCTCAACCCTGCTGAGCTGCACTCTGGGCCTCGTCCTCCTCATCAGAGCTGCTATCATTGCCATTGGAGCCACCCCGACCTCCGACATAAAAGACTACTTTTCTTTATCATCCGTATCCTCGATTGGGAACTTTCCCTTGGAATTCACCCACTTGAAGATCCCTTTGATGCCCTTCCACATTTTTACTAGAAGCTTGCTCCTCGACTTGTTTTTCTTCTTTTATGTGTTGAAATCCGACGAATCTCATGGTGGGCCTTGTCCATAGTGCCATAGGCTGTCTCGATCACACCAATAGACTTCTTAAGTTCTTTCTGTGCCTCCAGGTACTGCTTCATCTCCTCCCGAATGAACTAGCTGAGACTAGCTTCTGAGGGACTAGCCTCCAAGAGACCACTAGGAAGCTGAGTCACTAGCTCCCGAATTGGCTACATCTGGGAATCTATCGAACCAAAGGGTCCCTTCGGCTGCGAGGGGGATTCATCATCATCAATATCATCAGTAGTCGCCTCGATCTTTCTCTGCACTATGCTACCCTTCCTGATAACCTTTAAAGGGTGCAACACCCTTTCTGGGTCAAACCAATGATTTGTAGGATGCTCTGCAACCCCTAAATTCTCGCACAAATCACTGATCAAAGAAGGATACATCAGACTCGAGCCATTTTAGTATAGGTACTCCTCCAACTCCCGAATCACGTGATAACCAACGTTTACCGTAACCCTGTCAACCGGTTCCAACCGGAACCGGACCGGGAACCGGTTAGGAAACCGGCCGGTTCCGGTTCCAAAACCGGAACCGCCTAACCGGTTCCGGTTCCAAAACCGGAACCGCCTAACCGGTTTTAAGGTCCAAACCGGAACCGGTCCGGTTTGGATTCGTTAAAATATTCTTTTTTTTTGTTTTTTGTATTATATATATATATATATTATAGTATTTATTTGTATATTGTAGGTATATTTACATATGTTATACAATTTTATAATTAAAGTTTAAATATTTACTGACTAACAGCAAGTCATCAATACAGAATAGTGCTTTTCGTACACATATATATGTATAACTTACATATACTTAATATATATACTATATATACTTATATATATGTATAACTTAATATATATACTAAATATATGTATAACTTAATATATATACTATATATATGTATAACTTAATATATATACTAAATATATGTATAACTTAATATATATACTATATATATGTACTATATACTATATATAGGATAGCTTAATATATATATAGGTATAACTTAATATATATACTATATATACATATCTACTATATATACAATATATACTTAATATATATACTATATATATTTATATAATATATATACTTATATACTATATATACTTATATATGTGTATAACTTAATATATATAGTATATATACTATATATACTTACTTATATACTATATATACTTACTTATATACTATATATACTATACTTACTTATATACTATAGTATACTTACTTACTTATATATGTGTATAACTTAATATATATAGTATATATACTATATATACTTGTATATATGTACTATATACTATATATACTTACTTATATACTATATACTATATATACTTACTTATATACTATATATACTATTTTTTCTATATATACTATATATACTATTTTTTCTATATATACTATATATACTTATATATGTTTAAGTATACTATATAACTTAAGTATATTCTTAGTATATTTTAGGTATATTCCTAACTTAATAAAAGTAAAAATATAAACACAAGTAAATAGAAGAAAGCTCAATGAGCCATATATTTTATTCATTCTTGGATAACATTTATTTGCAAGTTGTATTTTTTTTTAACTTGCAAATAATACATGAGTTATACAAAAATAGTAGAATAATAAAATCACAAATTTTGAACCATTTCGTTAATTTCCCCCACATCATATTCGGTCATGGAAATATCTTCAAAGTCTTCCATTTGGTCCGGTCCACTAGCTATCAAATCTTCAATTTCTTCCTCTTCGCCTTGCTCCGCTTCTGAGTTTTGGTTGCGTCGCTCCGATCTAATCCAATCTTGAATGCACACTAGTACTTGCAAGCTAAAGCCGGATAATGAATGTCTATGGTCTCCAATTTGTTGTCTTCCTTGGCTAAATGCGCTCTCCGAAGCCACGGTTGATACTTGAACCGTAAGGATATCTCGAGCCATTCTTGAAAGTATCGGATAACTTGCCTTGTACTTCTTCCACCATGCTAAGACGTCCACCTCATCCAGTTGGCTGATATCCACATTTGGCTGCATCAAATAAAAGTTAAATTCATCAAAGTTTGCAGTAGAAGAAGATGTAGGCTGTGAATGTAAAACTTTTAAACCCGACAAGCCCTTTTTGCTACTATGAGAAGTAGTAGGGCGAGGAGCAACTGGTGTAGCACGTTCTTCCAAACTAGAATAATGAGTAAAAACTCTTCTAAACTCATCATCAATAGCGAGATCGGCTTCAGCTAAAGATGGTTGAACTCCCTCTTCAATTTCTAAAAATGTATAAATTTGACTAACCAAATTTTTAGTATAAGACACTTTTAAACAAGGATTTAAAAGGGAACCCAATATAAATAAAGTTGGGATGGGAAAAAAATACTTCTTAAATTTGATTATCATTTCAAAAATAGACACTTGATAATCGGGTTTATATTTATACTCTTGTAAAACTCTAGCTATTTCCGCTAAGTAGGCTAAAATTCCGGTTACCGTGGGATAGAATTGTCTAGAAAAAGCAAGAGTTGCATTATAAAAATTTCTAAGAGTTCAATACATTCTTTAACATCTTCCCAATGCCTATAAGTTAACCAATCCTCACTATCAATATTATATTTGTTGTGAACTTGTTGTATGGGAATCCTATACTCATATGCTTGTTGTAGCATAATGTAAGTGTAGTTCCACCTAGTCTCAATTTCTACTTGAATTTTCCTAGGTCTAAGGTTATTTTCCACACAAGCATTCTTAAAATCTCTAATTCTTCCCCTATTAGCATTACAAAAAAGAAACGCAACAGCATTTCTAACTTTTTGAACAGAATCATCAAAATGCATAAGACCATCTTTAACAATTAAATTTAAAATGTGACAACTACATCTTACATGAAAAATATTTCTTAGAGGAGGGTTTATTTCTCTTTTTAAAAGACCAATTGCCTTTGTATTATTAGAAGCATTATCTAAAGCAATACAAAGTGTTTTTCTATAAATGTTAAAAAATCTCATTATAGTAGACATTGAATCGGCTAAAAATTTTCCATCGTGACGACCTTTTCCTTCGTCGTATAAAAAAGCTATAATTCTTTTTTGCATAACCCAGTTGTCATCAACCCAATGACATGTAATAGCAAAGAAATCTAAATGGTTAATACTAAGACCCAAATCAGCGGTAAGACAAACATTACAATTTAAAGAATTAAATACATGACGCAAATAAAATCTATATTTTTTAAACAAATCTATAACATCGGCTCTACAAGTACTTCTAGGAATACCCTCAAATAACGGGTTATAACAACGTTGAATGTAAGTAACAAACCCTAAACCCGAGGGAAAGGAAAATGGTAAACAATCATAAGCTACCATTTTTGCTATTTCTACGCGTTCTTTTTTCTTGTCATACTTAAAATTTCTATCGGTTCGTGGGTCTATCGTCATTTGAATCCCCCCCACATTTGAACCCGTTTGCTCTCCCCAAACATCCATATGTTTGGTTCTCATATGAGCATTTAGTGTACCCGTTCCACCATCCTTACCAGTTCCTTGCTTAAAACTAAATACTTGTCCACATAGGGTACATGTAACTGATTGATTTTCCCTATCCTTAGTCATAAATTTCCAAACTTTAGCTGTTGGCCTACGAGTTCTAGGCGGTTTGTCTTGTGTATGTGATTGTGCAGGACCTGTATCTCCTATGGGATTTTCGGGGGGTTGTGTTTCATCATCATCATCATCATCTAAGTCTTCATTAAAAGTGTCGGTAAAATGTTGTTGCATTGCCTCATGACCTAAAAGTGAATTATTTCCACCAACATCAATACCTAAATTAGGTGTTTCTTCCACAAATGTTTCCTCATTAAGCGCACCCCTAACAGTACGACTACTACTACCGGCACCACGTCTTAATCTCT
The DNA here is from genome assembly GCF_019175385.1 of Lycium barbarum. Taxonomy (NCBI): domain Eukaryota; kingdom Viridiplantae; phylum Streptophyta; class Magnoliopsida; order Solanales; family Solanaceae; genus Lycium; species Lycium barbarum. The sequence continues at coordinate 101,792,109 of NC_083338.1, read as the reverse complement.
TTGACATTATTAAATAGAAATAATTTAAATCACAAGAAAATAAATTACAACAAATTAAATTGCTAGAATTAAATTGCGTAAATTAAATTTCAAAAAATAAATTGCTAGAATTAAATTGCGTAAATTAAATTTCGAAAAATAAATTGCTAGAATTAAATTGCAAAAATTAAAGACAGAGTTGGAACGAAGGTACCAAATTGCCGGATTAATTTCCAACAAAGCGAAGACGGCTAGAATTGCAAATCCACCAAAGCTACTTCGGATTGTTGCAAAATCACCAACTCCACCAACAATATTATAATTGCAAAATTAATAATTGAAAGTTGAAACTATAATAAGATTTTGTGGCTAATTATTGCAAAGTAACTATAATTGAGAGATTGAGATTTGAGAGAAAGATGAAGAAGAGTGAATTGAAATGAAAATGAAGAAGGGTTTATATAGGGGTGGGGGAGGGGTTAAAGTGTTAAAAAAAAAATTTGGGGGCCAAAAATTAAGAAAATGACCGTTTGGCAACGACCATTTTTGCAAATGGACCGTTGCCAACGGTCCGCGAGGCCCAACGACTCTTTACTATTTTTTTTTTATTTTAAACGGTTTAACCGGTCCGGTTCCGGTTAAAAATAATTTGGAACCGGACCGGTTAACTAATATCCGGTTAACCGGAACCGGTTAACCGGAACCGGTTAACCGGTTATACCGGTTCCGGTTTAACCGGTCCGGTTACCGATTAAAACCGGTTACACGGAACCGGTTGACACGTTTAGTTTACCGGAACGTCATCCAGAATGCAGGCAATCATCAAGGAACGAACATACGTGTAGTCAGTAGTGTTTCCCGAAAGGCATACCCTACTAGAGATGATATAGTTCCATCTCTTCGCCTCCACTGTAAAGTCGGTATTCTGATCCCTGTTTTCTTGCGAGCCGAAGTAATCTTGTTCCTTTTGCCTTCTAGGATCAGCTTTGAAACTAACCAGTCCCTGTTCCCACAATAATCTCTCGCTTGCATCGATTCCTTAGGTTGGTTGGGCAAGTTGTAATAAGCATTGATCACCTCAGCACCAAACTTCACCACCGTAACCCGAACGATAATCTCCGGATCAGGATTAGCCAACCTTACGCGCTTCAGATTCTCGTAGAACTCCCTCAACCATTCTTCATTTGCCTTGCATGGGGTAGGGGAAAAGAAAATCCAGGATATGTTCACAGGAAGCTCATAGAATTCTGGTAGAGGTTCGGGCACCTTGCACAAGTTAATTCCTTTCTCGAGCAGAAGGTTCTTTTCTAGCAAATTTTCAAAATAATGACGCTAGCAGTCGCAGGACATGAACTCGATAGTGTCATGTTGATGTTCAACACTTTCTTGCGCTGGTACATTTTCTTGGACCTGTACTATGTTCTCATTTTCATTTGGATTCATTTTTCACCGATTGATACATGCATTTATCAAAGTCAAGTTAGTCCAGCAATAATGCCTAGCATTTTAAAACTCAATAGGGAAGCCAAGGAAACTAGCAAAATTAACCCAATCCAAACCAGTGGGAAGCTACTGGTTTCTAATATTTTGTTCCGGCATCGCGTCTGCGGAGGAAGCACCGCAGATGAGAGGTCGCTTCTGCGTAAGACATTCCATATTTACGGAATAGAGTAATTAATGCAGGCGTCTCTTCTACAGAAGTAAGATCGCAGATGCGTGGTCGCATCCGCGTAAAATCTTCCACATTTGAAGGAAAACCCTTTCCCCGCATGTCACCGCACCTGGGAAAGATTATAGGCAGATGCGAGAGTCTTTTTCATCCTCAAAAACCTAGCAAGGTCCAAATTCCCCCATGGAATTTGGACCCAAAGTTTTCAAATTTTACTACTAAATCCTCAACCATTCAAGCATGCATGATGATTAAACTCAATGGTTATGATTCCAACCAACAAACACCACAAAATTTTGAAAATCCCACCAACAACTACCATGAACACCCACCCGATTGTTCTTCAATTTTCAACCCAATTTTGAGCAATTTAGTAGTTTACGCAGTGGTAAACATGATCTAACGATAAACAACAACCCAATATAAGAATTTTACACCCACATACACGCAAACCCCCATCACAAATTCCAACATTTAACCAAAATTCTCAACCCATAAACATGAATAAATCTATATTTACAAGCATAAATTCATCCTAGAGTATGAGGAAAGCGAAGAACATACCTTGTAGTGGCGATTTGGAGGAGATGAGTGTTGTTGAAAACACCTTCTTACTTGAGTTTTACCCAATTTTTGTGGTCTTTCCTTAGGGTTATTTTAGAACAGGGGAGAGATGGGTATGGGGATGAGTTTTATAGGGTGTGAAGAGTGAAAGGGTGCAACGTCTGGGGAGTAGGGAGTGGGGAGTGGGATTCAGTTATGGAGAGAAGTGGTGGGGGTGTGAAGAGTTGGGGGAACTCGTCTTTTGCCCATTTTGAAATTTCCCAACTTTCGCCTTAGCGAAGTGGCATCTGTATCCACGTATCCGCATATTCGAAAACAATTCACCACCTTCGGTAAACTCAACTTCCTAGCCGAGCCACATCTGTGGAATTTTGATCGCGTTTGCGAAAACCATCCGTGTCCGTGGATTCTTTTCTTCCTAGCAACTGCCGCATACACGGACAGCCACTCGCATCGGCGAGTGATACACATTCTAGATTTATTTTCCAAGGAGCACCGATCTACCACAGTTCAATTCAAGATCCACCTCCCCGGCTCTTATGTAACCCTTGCGAAGCGCAACAGACCATCGAAATCTTTATCGTGTGTTCGAACAATCAAGTTGTAATTATCGAGACCATATGGATGGATAAAGTTGTATATTCGATAGTACTGACGTTATTATCCGGTCAAGGAAAGCGACCTTCATATGACTGGAGTCTGGCAGACAAGGATACACAACAGATTTTATACAAGGAGAATTCACCACCTACGCATTCCGGCACTGAGAAGATGTATCGTGATTTGCAGCGACATTATCAATGGGAAGAATACAACCATGGATAGTATGACGAAATCACCAAGGGCATGGGATAATTCGAGACCATTGGGAAGGCATGGCAGACCAAGACCGTGACATACCTTTAGGATCAAATCATCTATAATTCAAAGGAGATAGTAAGGATCTACATTGAGAGGGTGAAAGATAGTGTGAAGCACTCATTTCTATCATTCGAGCTGACGTTTCCCAATTATTTTCATTTCGGGAAGTTAAGATTTCAACATGATGTACTCGTTCCTATTATTAGAGCCAGGATATTTTGACTTTGTACCAGATTACGTCCTTCCTCTCGCTACCCTCCATTCGAGGATGAACGGTAGTTTAATTTGTATCTGATGTAACGACCCGTTCGGTCGTTATAAAATTCTCTCTCTTTTCTCTGAAAAATTCCATTCTCGAGATTCATTTATTTACGCGTATTTTAGTTTACGAGGATAAGTGACGTGGTCCCGAGGTTTTTAGAGTACTTTAAGTTAATTATGCAGGTAAGGTTTGACCTATAGGTGACTTTTTGGAGTTGGTGGGAAATTGCAATTCTGCTTCAGGCGGTCTGCATCTGCGCACGTTTGGGCTGCATCCACAAGCCCGCTTCTGTGGCTCTTCTTCCGCTTCTGCAGAAATATGATTGGATAAGTAAGCTCACATTTGCGAAATATTTTACGTAGATGCAGCGTAGCCTCAGCGAGGAAAATCCCTCGTCAGCAAAAGCCTTTGAGCAGACCAGATATTTATTCTCCTAATTCGGGATTGGACATCATTTTCACACACAAAACTTCCTAGAGCTAGTTTTTGGAGAGGATTTCAGAGGGTTCCATAGGTTCTTGGAGAGGGTAAGATCTAAACACCATTTCATTACATCCTTTTTGATATAGGCTATGCGTCCATCAAATAGTATATGAAAGACCTAGTTGTGTACTAGTTCCCTTATGCAGTGCAATACGAGAGTCAACACAAGATGTTTACGTGGAAAACTCCTTGCTCAAGAGATTAAAAACCATGACCTACCCTAGTAGGATTTCAACTTCACTACACGAGCAACTTCAGGTCACAACTCTATCATAAGCTAGGAACTAACTCCCATAATCCCTAGGTTACTTTGTTCTTGAGAGATCTTGAGAACTTGTGTCGGCAAATTTGCACGATTTAGATTTGTTTTTCAAGTCTACTCAATATGTTGCCATCATGTTGTATATATATAGTGGGAGCATGTGAGGTGAAAAGAGACCACTCTTCAATTTTTACCTAAAGCATGGGCCAACTCACAGCTGTACTTGTGTGCAGCAAGTGGCTCGTCTTTGTAGTTATCTCTGCCGACAGTGCAAGGTGCACAGAGAGCAAATTACAGACAAGGTCTCTATCTGGTTCTAAGAAAATTTGACAATTATCAAAACACGAATGCACTTGGGAATATCAATTTCTCTCTTTTTGATGATGACAAACTCATAGACTGATGTTCCCCCTGAGAACTAGCTTCCTACTTGTTCCCCCTGCGGAGCAGACCATAATTTTCAAGGCACCTGCAACATGTTAGTGACATAATCCCAATTTCAATTGGAAGACAAAAATAGCCACAATATCAAACCATATCAATCTTCCAGTTTTTCCCGCTTGCTCAGCACATTGTGAATTTACAGCATCACAATCATTTATTCCACCGCATGTTCAGCTCATCTTCCCCCTTTTGGCATCATAAAAAAGATTAAAGCCCAGCCAAGCATAATGAGGATGAAGTAATTATCCAAAGAAGTAGTCTAGATAATACAAACATGATAATTAAAAAGCTAAAATATCATGTCAGAGACAGAGAGAACTGGAGGTAGCCAGAGGGGACACAGAGAGAACTGGAGGTAGCCAGAGGGGACTTTACGGCCCAAGAGGCTAAAAAATGGAAGACATTACAGGGAGAAGATCTAGAGAGCACGAGCAAGGGCCTTTAGAACGTTATTTACTTGTTCACCAGCAACTTATTGATTCTCGATCAACTTATCACGAAGCTCATCCTCCTTCTCCTTTAACCTAGCATTTTTAGCTTGGAGCTCAGGATTTCCATGGACAAGCTCAATGTTGGGACCAGATTCATGTGTCTGTCCAACCAATTTATCTCTCAGACTATCATGATTTAGCCCTGCTCATTTCAAAGGTTGCGTGCTGCTGTGTTTTTATTAGGTCAAAGATAGCATGGCTGCTCCCCATACCTTCCTTTTGGCTATGCATTCACACTTTTCCAGGATCTCTAGAGTGATCATATGCTCCCTTCTTCCCCCTAGTATCCGTTTTAGTCTTGACACTGAATTTCTCAAACACCCTAGTTGAGAAGAGACCATAAGGAAGCTCATGCTTACTGTCTTTGATATTTACAGCCAGGTCTGAAATCGAAGTAGTGCATCTCCCTTCAGCTTTAGGAAGAAACACTTTGTCAATGAATTCAAACATAAGTGGATATTTCGGCCTCAATTGCTTCTTATGGAATCTTTCAGAGGACACAGGACCCTTCTGGACAATCAAATTTTTGAATGCTTGCGAGGCTTTTCTTTTCATAGTTTTCAATTCACTGGTTGGGACTGTCAGAATTTCTCCAATATTTGTCTCAGTGATCTCAAATTCCTCTTAATGATTTGTCAGAGCCAAGGTAGAGTTCTCAGTATAAGTCAGGTTCGTCATAGAGCTCAGCTACTTCTTGTTCAAAGACACTGGGAGCAGGAGCAACAAGCAGATGTTCCCACTTCTGAAATTCGACAATATCCAGAGGCTCTTTCATGCCATGTTTTTTCCAGAGATGTCTAGGTCAAATACACTGCCAAGCAGCACCTTTTTATTTCTCAGAGAGACTTGTTTTTCATTATTAAGGTCCTGTATCTTTCTCTTTTTCTTGGAGGAAACAAGGTTAATCTATTTCTTTTCTTCCTTTACCTTTTAGGAGGTCGACCTATGCTCTTCTTCTTGACTGCTTTTCACTCTGTACATTCTCATCAGAATCTATTTCAAGAATGGAGTTGTTAGAATCACTTGCCTTTTCAGAGGAAGGTTCTTTTAAGAGCACAGCCACAGGGATGCTATATTTTATCACCCTAGAGGGGTTTGGAGTTTAAATTTAGGTAGGAGTGGTCCGACGAATGAATGATTTCGAACACTCCTGGAGTTTAGAAACCAGGTCCCTCTTGCACGTTTCCTAGTTTACTTCCTTCCCTCTTAACCTTCTCATCATCCCTTGTAGCCTGTAGGGCATTAACACACCTAGCCACAATTTCCACTTCACTGTTATATCCCGTATTTTTATACGTCGAGTTATTCGCAAGATAATTGACTCAAGTTAAAGACGGGATCATTTTCGGATACGAAATAGGAATTTTTAATTTTCAATTTTAATTAGAACATAAATTGTTTATGGATTTTACTTAGCATAGAAACATCATTAGAGATTAGGGATTAATTAATGGTGATTAGATTATTAAGTAAGAATTAGGGATTAATTAAAATTAATTATCCTAATTACTTGTGTGGGCCCCACCCGAATTAAAAAAAAAAGAAGAGAAAAATAGATGCCACATAGGAGGGCACGTGGAAGGCTTAGGGGAAGCATATAAAGTATGCTTTGATGAATAATGCATTCATCACAATTCCATTTCATTTTAAGAAACTAATTTAAAGAGAGAAGTGAGAGGTGTAGTGAGAGAAGTGAGAGGTGTAGTGAGAGAGGCTCTCGGCCATGGCTAGCCGAGCTTGAAAAATTGAGGGAGAAATATTAAGGGTTCAAGTGTGGTAGTTATTCAAGGTGATTGCAACAAGAATTGAGTCATTAGGGCAACAAAAACATTGTTGAATCAAGCCCTCAAGTTTCAAGCAAATTGTGTCATTATAGTTTAAGGTAAGATTCCATCTTTTTACACATTTTGGAGGTAATTTAAACTTGTATAACTTGTTAGATGTGTGTTGAATATAAAGGGTTATATATGTTGGTGTTGGAGTATAAGTTGAGCCGTGTAATGGGGCTGTTTTGATTAAGAATGGTGAATTGATTTTAAGTAACATTATGGTTGTTGTTATCATGGATTAAATGGTAAAAGAATGAAGGAAATTAGATAGTTAAAGTTAAAATTGTGTTGTTGTGAACCTATTATTATCCTTGTTAACTTGAAAGGATTGAAGATATGATTATGTCCATATGTTGTCGTTGGTATTTCTGTGTTAACAGGGGGATAATTGAAATTCGGGTTAGGCGAATATATAGGGGAAATACTGCCCGATTTTCGTTAAGTCCTTAACTAATGAAAAACCCTAAACGAGAAAGTATGAGTTAAAGAATAAGTTCTATAAGCGATGGGCTACGGATTTACGAACTAGAAAGTATAGTTACTAACAATAACGTTATTTTTATATTAAATAGGCTAAAAGAGCGACAAAGCGAACGGGTTTGCGAATAGTCGTTAACAGGTATGTAAAGTTATCCCTTCTTTATTTTGGCATGTCTTAGATTTAAGTGATGAGTGATATGAACTTTGGGGTAATTCTATTCATAAGTCTTGAGTGTGATTCATGATTCTTATTCACTTCTTGATGTTAGAACTCTTAAGTGATTGAGTTTCCCTCGAGTCCTCTATACGTTGGATAGTAGTTGATGTGATGATATGATAATATGATTATGGCACCGAGTCCCATGATAGGCCGGGTACGGTATACGTGTACACGACTTTATTCACCGAGTCCCTTCTAGAGGGCCGGGTACGGTATATGTATATGATGATATGATGATGTGAGTATGGCACCGAGTCCCATAATGGGCCGGGTACGGTATATGATAATGATATGCATGATTTTGTCTCGTAAGGCACAGGTGCAGTGATTTCTTGATTATTATACTTGTCTCCTGGAATCTCTACTTCAGTTATGATCCTTCTTATTGTATTTCATGCTTTATATACTCAGTACATATCTCGTACTGACCCTCTTTCTTCGGGGGCTGCGTTTCATGCCCGCAGGTGCAGATACTCGCTTTGGTGATCCGCCAGCTTAGGACTTCTATCCAGCTGTCTTGTAGTGCTCCATTGTCCCGGAGCCTAGACTTTTGGTACAAATCCTTTTTGATGTATATATATGTTTATCCAGGGGTACGGCGGGGCCCTGTCCCGTCATATGTTACTGTTGATACTCTTAGAGGTCTGTAGACATATGTGTGGGTTGTGTATATATGTTGTTCAGTTGTGTCTATATGACTTATATTTTGGGACGTTCTTATTCGTAGTGACAGCCTTGTCGGCTTGCGTATATACATGTTTTGGGATGTTGTATGTAGTGGCAGCCTTATCGGCTTGCGTATGTATAGCTGGGACGTTCCCACACGTTATGACAACCTTGTTGGCTTGTGTACTATGTTATCTTTTGATGGTTGTGACTCCTCAGGAGACAGGTGGCCAGGATATATATATGTGACAGTTTCGAGACAACATTTCATTTTTATAAGTTCCATATTATGTTTAGTTGCAGATTGATTATAGATAACAGGTGTGTACACGAGTGTCCAGCTCGGGCACTAGTCACGGCCTACGAGGTTGGGTCGTGACTTTCACTCTCTAGCATATTTGACAGTCCCTCTCATTTTTCAGCCAAGTTACCATCTACATTTTAGATAGAGTCGTTTGCGTCTTTCGAAGCTAGAGATGGTGTGGAGAATTTTAGTGACTGTAGTTCCAAGGGAATGCATTCTTAAAGAGTGAGGAAGAACTGTTCATGTCTGGGACAGTTTGAGAGATGGATTCGTTTGATGGACATGATTGATAAGGGCAAGATTTTGTGAGAAGGGGAGGTATCACTAAGGTTTTCTTGCAAACAGGTTTGGTTCAAGAGAAGATGTAACGTTTGATCTTAAGATTTGAAAAGAGGGCGAGAGGAGCTTTAATGACATGGCATTTTAGCAATTTCGCATATATAAGCATTAGAAAGACTACAAACCTGAGTCAAGGGGACCAGGTCCCTTTGTGCTTACTCCACTAAGCATCCAAGAAGAAACAACTTCACCCTGAGTTTTCTGAACCTTGTAGCATTTTCTTCAGCAGCAAATAGATTCAATATAATAGGAGAGTGTTTTTCAAAAGATCACAATCCCCTTAGAGCTCCTTGCGTGAGATGACATTCTTCAAGTTTTTCAAAAGGATTTTGAGCAACAGTACTTTATGTGCTACCTTTTGACTATCCTTTTCTCACCCAGGTCTCCAAGTTGAGCTACTGGCTCCATTTGGGAACCCCTATCAGATCGGGTCCCTTAGTTTGATGACCAATAAAGCTTGAGCATCCTCCTTCTAAACCAGGTACGTCTTCCTTTTCTGGTGCGGACCAGATTGATCCTCTCTTGACCTTTGTTTGGCAGTATCTTCATTTGAGGATGATTGAGACTGCTGATCTTTTGGATTTCACATTCTTGTCTACCTATATGCCCCACTGACCTCCTTTTGCTATGTCCTTCCTTCCATGAATCATTTTCGTCAGCTCTTTGATCTGTCTGTTTAGTATATGATTCTCCTTGGTAACTTCTTCCACTTGTTCTTGTAGATCTATGATGCTGACGACCATATCATAACTCTCTTTTTCGGCACTATCAAGCTTCTCAGTTAACTCCTTCTTTTCTTTAGCGAGTCCATGAATCTCACTTATCAATCTTTTATCACTGAGATCAATATTTTGTGAGAGAGTCCTTCCCAGTTCTGCCTGATATTTAAGAGGATCTACCTCCTTTTCGTTGGCTTCATCATAGGTCCCATATGTTTTTAGGAGATAGGGATTCAAGTTACTCATTGAGGCTTCATGATTAATTCCACCCTTAGGTGTATTACTTAAGTCAACTTCATCTTTGGATTCCCTCATTGAATCTCTCTATGATGTTAGGGCCTTCCTCATTAATTTCTCAGCTGTCTTTCTCTCTGTAACTCTTTTGACAGATGTCTGACTTCCTGTAGCTGTCTTATTGGAGTTATCCTTGAGATCTTTATTGTTACTCTTTTTTTTCTGGGATTCAGCATTTTTCTGAACAATTCTTTGAAATCTGTGAGTAAGATATGCAATTTCTAAGTCATCATCGCTTGACTCACTTCTGCTCTCATCATCAACACTATTTTTTCTTTATGGATATTGAGTGGTCTCACCATCCTCCATCTTAAGAGATCCAAGCTTTGTGTTGATTTTGTTTATTCCAACACATGTTCTTTTAAGAGCTTCCCAGATTTCCTTTGCTATTTTATAAGAAGAAACCAGATTGTGCTCTTTTGATCCAAGGCTTCGAAGAAGAATGTACATAGCTCTCTGGTCTTGTCGCAGAGTATGGCTTTGGTGAGCAAATGCACAAGGACCATCACAAATGATGTCCCATAGTTCTGGATCCTCAGCAGTGAGTAAGTCTTCCATTCTAGCCTTTCACCAGTCATAGTGTTCTGCACTGAATCTTGGAGGACTTGTGATGCACTTTCCCTTCATTTGGTTTAGTGAACTGGCCATGATAAAGATCCTTTCTAGGTGTTAATATCTTAGAAAGAACCTGCTCTGATACCAATTGATATAGGCTGTGTATCCACCAAATAGTATATGAGAGACCTGATTGTGTACCAGTTCCCTTATGCAGTGCAGAACGAGAGTCAACACAAGATTTTTACATGGAAAAATCATTGCTCAAGGAATTAAAAACCACGATCTACCTCAGTAGGATTTCAACTTCACTACACGAGCAGCTTCAGGTTACAACTCTATCGTAAGATAGGAACTAACTCCCATAATCCCTCACCCTTACAATGACACTTATGCAACCTAGGAACTAACCTCGTAGTCCCTCCATATTTGCAACGCTCCGATTACAAGCACCTCCACTTGACTAACTCTAGCCAAGGACCACTAATACACCTAGACTAACTCTAGCCTAGTGTACCACTCAAAATCTTGCAGAAACACATTTCCAGCAAGTACACTGTGACACATTTCAAAACACCTACAAACAGCTTCTTAACATAGAAGAGTAGGTGTTACACTCCATAATAATCTGTGCTACTTGAATTAAGACAAGAAAGAATGAGTTAAGAAGGTTCAAGGAAAGTTAATCGAGTAGTAAGAATATCGTTATATATATATGGTTGCCTTAAGTATCCCGAGGTGACATCGTAACCTAAAGGATTTGAAATCGCGTTATGAGCGTATATGAGTATGTATATGTATGTATAAGAGGTTACATGACGGTCGGAAGAGGATTAGAAGTTAAACGAAGCTGAACGAAATGAATCCAAACAACTTCAGAAAATATCTCGGACCAGATTTTTAGCCCATATTGTTGGAGGCATATCTCCTAGTATATGAGGAGTTTTAAGGTGTTTCAAAATTCTAAAATGAATTTCATCGAGTATAGTTTCTAACGCAACAAACCGCTCGTCAAAACGATATCTGGATAAGCAGATATGGACGATGCAAGTTGGGCTGGCGGGGCAGAAACTGGAAATCCGATCCAAGCACTCATATTTTGGCCCATTAGTATGTTTCGGCCCATGAGGCCCAATAACGTTAAAATATATAGAAAATTCATTTGAGGGCTGATCATTTTCAGTTAAGACCCTCCAAAAACATTAGAGAGAGAGAGAGAGCTTCTAGGCTAAGGAAGCCATTTTGATCAAAATCCGAGCCCCGAATCCCGAAGCTCATGAAGAGAAAAGCGTTGTACGTTGCGTTGCCTTCAATTTGAGCTAAATATTGGTCTTGGAGGATGAAATTTTCGTGGTGGAGCTGCTGCTAAGGTATTTATAAGATTCCTTTTATTTTATTAAAGTGTTTATTTAGAGTTTTAACGAATTAGAACGGAGAAAACAGCATTATAACTCGTTTGTTGTTTTGTTGAAATTTATGGATTAGGGGCTGTTTTAATTGAAATTGATGGACTGATTTGAATTAATATTTTTGTTGTTGTAATCATAGATTATGTGATGAGAATGAAGGAATTTGAAGGTTAGAGTTGGAGTTAAAAATTGTTGTGGGTTGTTGTAAGGATTATAGAGATAATAATGTGGTTTAGTTGCATATGAATAGATGATGTGGTGTCGTGTGGCTGCTGTTGTATTTCTCAGAAATTTGCTGAAAAGATTGCATGGAATAAGGTATAAGAAGTGCATATGGGCCGCTTGGTGTATTGCAAGTGTTCGTTAGAATTTCGGGCATCGTTATGTTATAGTTGGGGGCTGTTTTGATATGTTGTTGTTCTTGTTGAAATAAAAGAATTGAAGATATGGTTGTGTCCATATGTTATTGTTGGTATTTCTGTGTCAACAGGAGAGCAATTGGAAATTCGGATAGGCGAGTTTATAGGGGAAATGCTGCCGAAATTTCGGTAGGCAATTATGTGATTAAGCTTAGATTCTTGAAAAGCTTGAAATTGACAATTGGTAAACATGACCATTTGTAGATTCTGGACGAAATTGGAATTGAAGCCAAGCGAGCATAAGGCGCAATCGAGGTATGTAAAGCCTTCCCCTTTGTTCTTTGGCATGTCCTAGGTGTGCTAGGTGGAGATTTTAGCCTCAGGGGCAATTCTGCTCATCGGAAACCGAGATTGATTTCTTGGTACTATTCATTCAATTCAATTGAACTTCAAAAGGTGCTTTTGTTGAAAAAAAAAGTGGTTAAACCTCCATAACTTTCACAAATGTAATCCAATCACTCTGAAACTTTCCTGGATGACTCCGTAGTGTCTAATGGGCGTGATTCATGTCCGCCACCCCGACTTGACCCGAGGTGGGCCCGTTACCCCCGGCGCCCCTCCTATGGTTTTGTTTGTCTCACTTCGGTGCGACAAGTCTAGGGACTTATGGCTATTGTCCCGACTACTAAACGGGAGATATTTTATCTATCCTGAGACGGATTTTAATTATTATTGAACCAACTGCGGGGACAGAAACCCTGATATGTGCTGTATGGCTTTAGCCAATGTACTCTTGTCCGGAGTTCGCAGGTAACTCCTGGTTATTATGTTGTTTACTATACGATAGGTGTTACGACAACCTTCATGAGCGTTATAAAATGTTTTTGACATCTAAAACGTTTTGAAAATCTTACCCTGATAATTTGGATAAACTACTTATCTTCTATATTTTCTGATATACGATTTTGGCATACCCGAATCTTGTGTGATGCATGATCCTGGCACGTGTGATTTATGTTTGGGAAGTAGTGATTTGGTATCCTGTATGGTTGTTTTCTGTTTCACCGAGTCCCGGGCCGGTTATGTGAATATGCGCATATGTAATATTGGCCGCTGGACCCTCGACCGCGGCGTGTCCGACATTGACAGCTGGACCCTTGACCGCGTCATGCCGGACGTGTGGCATTGACTGCTGGACCCTTGACCGCGTCTGCCGCACTTGTGATTGTGCCTGACATAGACCGTTGGACCCTTGACCGCGGTATGTCAAATGTGTGATTGTGACCGCTGGACCCTTGACCGCGGTATGTCAAATGTGTGATTGTGACCGCTGGACCCTCGACCGCGGTATGTGTGATTGTAACGGCTGGACTTTTGGTCGCGGTATGTGTGATTATAACCGCTGGACCCTTGGCTGCGGTACGTGTGATAGTGACCGCTGGGTACTTGGCCGCGGTATGCGTGGTAGCGACCGCTGGACTTATGGTCGCGGAAATTGTGCATTGATTCTTTTATATGTGTGAAACAAAAATGTTTTTCAAAAGAAAGTAAAGCATTATGACATTCTAACTGCCGTATTTGCCTGCTGGAACCTCTTGGGTATGACTTGTGCACTAGAGGCGACCCTGTGGCGACCTGGTTATTCGTGCACACCCTAGTGCACTGTCCATTGCGCCGCTCACTAAAGGGCCGAAACCTGAGGTAAATGTATACTACCTGTGCTTGCGTAAGTTATGATTCTGCATGCATGGTTCTGCCTGTTACATTTCTGGACAGCGAATTCGGAGAATGATTCTGTTGGTGTTGCTTCTGCATGATTGAGCCGGACTATGCTTCAGTCGGCTATAGTTCTACACCCCTAGCTTCGGTTGCGGGTATGTCAGTCGCACTCTGTGCCCCGATCCACACGATGATCCTGCCAGTTAGGCTTTGTACCTCTGTTTCATATCACGATTCAGACGGCTACACCCCGTGCTTATGATATATATTGTGGTCCTGGCCACACACTCTGTATTTCCGTTTCGGACTCGGATCCGATACTACCTGTTCTATTTCTATACTTCTGGCTCGGTTTTGCTTATATTGTTAAATTTCCGCTTTACATACTCGGTACATTTCCGTACTGACCCCCTGTTCTTCGGGGGTTGCGTTTCATGCCGCGCAGGTACTCCCAGTTGAGTTGAGGACAGATGGAAGATGTTCCAGTGCAGATGGCAAGCTCCATTTGTTCCCGGAGTGCTGCCGAGTCAGATTCTGTATGTTATGCTTTTGGGATCTTACTAGAGACTTTGCAGACAGTGTCGTGGGTATTGGTTGTCGGTCTGTGTACGTAATGAATTTTGTATGATCACAAATTTGTTCGGCTTGAAAGCCACGAGAAAGAATATTTCTGAAAGAAAAGTTTTGCTATGTACTTTATTATTTGTTTTAAAGAAAAAAAAAGAGTTGACGTGATTTTATGTGCAGCGAGAGTCTGAGGGTTCGCTCGGCCCTAAGTAAGGGTCGGGTGCCCATCACACCCCAGCGAGGTCGGGGTGTGACAGTAGGTTTACAATTTAAGCGCAAACGAACAAAGGATCACAACAGTACAAAGAACTTGGACTAAAACTTGTGTATGGATTAGGTTCTTCAACTTATAGGTTACTTTTTTCTTAAGAGATGTTGAGCACTTATGTCGGCAGCTTTGCACGATTTAGATTGGGTTTTCAAGTCTACTCAATATGTTTCCATCATGTTGTATACATAGTGGGAGCATGTGGGGTGAAAAGAGACCACTCTTCAATTTTGACCTAAAGCATGGGCCAACTCACAGCTGTACTTGTGTGTAGCAAGTGGCTCGGCTTTACAGATGTCTCTGCCGATAGTACAAGGTGCACAGAGAGCAGATTACAGATCAGGTCTCTATCTGGTTCTAAAACAGTTTAACAATCATCAAAACACGAATGTACTTGGGACTATCACTTTTAATCTTTATTCCTTCCATTAGTTAATTTAAAGTTAGGTATTGGGTTTGGGAGAAAACCCTGTAAAACCCTAAGTGAGTGGAATATTGTTCTTAAACTAAAATCATGGGTTAGTTTGAAAGGATTTCATAGATTGTACCTTGGGAAAGTTATTTCCAGCTGAAAGCTCGACTTCTACAAGTGGATTTTCTAATGGGTTAACTTTTGGGTCTTCTTTGAACTTTAGCGATTTTAGTAACTAGAGGAATTGAAAGCTTATTTGGGGTTAGAAATGCATGAAACTTAGATTGTTGATTGGTTGAGCTTCTAGTAGACTAATTTTATGTAAAAGTTCTGATTTTCCCCTTGTGGGCCCGGGGTTATTTTCTAAAGGTCGATTTTTAGTCCTTCTAGGAGTATGGTAGCTTGGGTGATCGTAGTTTCATTTTCTAATATCATATATTTATTTGACTAGACTTCACACATTCAGATGCATTTCAGAAAGGGAAGAAGCCCAAGTTGGATGGTTCGTGGCTCCTATTCGGCTTCAAGGTAGGTTACATTTTACCATTATCAGACTCCGACTATGAAGCATATGTAGATATTAGTTATTGATGGGGAGAGCATGATAGGCCTTCGGGCATGGTGTGGAGGAGAATTCCATTTAGGTTGGTTCCTCAGCTGTTATGTGGGCTTGCCGCCATATATGTTATTACTTTATGACTAATATGCTTGTTAGATACCTGATTGTCCTGGTTCATGCCCTGACTTGTAGTTTCCCCGATTTGGAATATGTGCAATATTGAGTTCATCTCTGTCCTCGGATATATTACTTATCATCTATAAAGGAAATATGTTGTAATAGAGTACGTTATGATGTGTGAGTTTTTGGCAAGTAACTGTTGAGATTTCCACATGATTGTTGTTGATATTCATCTCTAGCATGGTATGCATTCATTATTATACATGTTGATTTTAGGCTCATCAAATAATATATATATATATATATATATATATATATATATATATATATATATATATATATATATATATATATATATATAGATATACATGTGTATATATATATGTGTATATATATATATGTATACAGACCATCCATTCATATGCATCAATGGTTACTATGGAAATAAGAATACTCTGCGTGGGCCAAATTGATAAAGGTAACAAAGGATTTCTGTGTGATCCCTAGCAATGATATTCTGTGTGAGCCCTAGCGAATAATTCGGTATGAGTACATGGACTTCGCGGGTCCCCCATGAGTCATGACTATGAGGCATTGCACTTAGCATGTGTATACGATATGGAGAGGAGGCCTGGGGTCGTTGTATTGCATTCAGATTTCATTGCACATCTTTGCATGTCATTTGCCTTATTGATTTTTGGTTGTTGAATTATTGAGTTGCTGCTTTTCTGTGAGGACCTACGTGATGACTTGATGAATTGAGGATTACAAGCTTCCACCTTGGCCTCCGATCTAAGAGTTATGTGATATCGTACCTCATTGTTGTGGACTATTACCCTAGCATGCTTATTGACTATACTTGATTGTTTATTTGCCTTACCTATTAATTTCTACTTATTTATATGTGTTAATTAATCGTTGTCGGCCTATGATACCTACGAGTCTAGTGTTTTGCTCATACTACTCTTGCTACATTCCTTAATGGAGTGTAGAGCTGTTTTCCGGTTCTGTCCGGAGCCTCGTATCTGTTCGAGGTAAATATCAGAAACGTTAGGCGAGCTATTTGAGATCCTACAGCCCGGAGTCTGTTCTTAAAATTCCGTTTACTTCTAATTCTGTTTACTTCTATCCTTAAGCAGAGTTGTGTCCATTTTGTGTCTGTAATTTTATTTCAAGTTATATTTCTTTTAGAAGCTCTTGTACAAGTCTAGGCCAGGTTTTGGAAATTGTTTAATGAATAAAGTATTTTCTTCCGCATTGGTTTTATTGCTTAAATGGTTGAATTGTGTTTTTGGATTGTTTCATTTGCCTTTAATGTCTTGAAAGGGTTAATGAAAATATGGGAATGGTTCGCCTACCAAGGGGGATAGTGTAGGTGCCATCATGGCTCGTCACAGATATTCAGCTAAAGCAAAAGCCGAAAGAATATATTATATTTTTTGCTTATAATATGTTGTGTCTACCACCATATATATAAACAAGTATAGTAATACAAGTTATATATGACTCAGGAGATCTAATTATACTACAATCAAGCTATCCCTTGTTATTAAGATTTCTAGTTAACACAAGAGTCAAATTCTTCAAAGGAGACGTTCTAATACTCCCCTTTCAAGCTGAAGGTGCAGGAACGACATTCAGCTTAGAGCAAAGAAACACAAATCTGGCCAAAACAAGAAACTTGGTAAGGACATTGGCAAGTTGAACTATGGTGGATAAAATTTGAATAGAGAGGTCCTGTCGAGCAATCTTATCACGGAAAAAGTGAAAATCTATTTCAACTTTCTTGGTGCGGACATGAAAATCTGGATTGATGGACAAAAAGTCTGCACCAAGATTGTCGCACCACAACACAGGATATGTACAAAGATGAATGTCAAGCTCAAAGATCAAGGACGACAACCATGTGAGCTTAGCTGCAGCATCGACAAGTGCTTTATATTCAGATTCAGTTTACAAGCGAGCAACAGTACGTTGCTTCTTAGACGACCAAGAGATCAATACATTTTCAAGAAAGATAGCATAACCACCAGCGGACCTTCTATCATCCAAAGAGCCCGCCTAATCCCAAATAGTCAAGCATGTAGCACCAAGTTGGATGACCGAGGAATGATGAATTGATTATGCATTGTGAGCTTGAGGTACCAAAGGATGCGCTTAATAGAAGTCCCCTGATATTGACTTGGAGAGTGCATAAATTGGAAGACCTTATAAAATGCGAGCTCCAATCGAGTCCACGTGACATATTTCAAAGCTCCAACAATAGTGCGATACAAAGTCGAGTCATCAAATAGAGAACTATCACCTGCATGGAGCTTAGTATTCGCTGCCATAGGAATGCGCACTAGTTTGCAATTATGCATGGCTGCGTGGGCGAGTAAGTTTGCAATATATTGTTGTTGAGAAAGATAAAGTCTGGTAGCAGTTTGCTTCACTTGAACACCAAGAAAGAAACTTAAGTAACCTAAGTCACAAATTAGTAAATTAAGATCTTAACTTGGATTTAACAAATTCCAAAAATGAGGGATGGGTACTAGCGACTATAATATCATCGATATAAAAAAGCAAGTAAGCCGTGACAAAATGAGTTTGATAGACAAATGAAGACGTATCTATTTTGGAAGGAGAAACTATGACCGCCATGAGAAATTGATGAAGGTGCATGTACCACGCTTTCGGCACCTGTTTGAGACCATAAAGATATTTTCACGGCTGACACACATGATTTGAAAATGACGGGTGAACAGAGTCGACGTCTTAAGCCATAAATACACATTCCTAAAGATGGCCATGTAAGAGTGCATCCTGGACATTTAACTGCATAATTACTATCCTCTAGACACAATAACAGTGAGAATAACTCGAATGGTGGCAGGTTTCACAATCAAGCTAAATGTCTCAAAATAATTGTGGCTCTCCAACTGATCAAATCCTTTGGCGACTAAATAAGTTTTGTAACGCTCGATGTTGCTCGAACAGTTTTTCTGCGTTCATAAAATTCACTTAATGCCTACAACATTCATGGGTGAGTTATAAGGGATAAGGGTCTAAGTTCCAATTCGTAAAAGAGAATTCATCTCAACAAGCATAGCTTCCCGCCAAACTTTATGTTTATTTGATTTAGTGAAGCTATTAGGTGTGGTAGATGGAGGGGACAATAAGATGGAATATGTAATAGCTAATAAATTGAAGGAGGGAGGCATATGATAAAGACGCATACGATGAGTGTGTTGTAGAGATTCTATGGGCTGAGATGCATGTTGCATTGATAATTAGTAGGCTGAAGCGACAGGGAGAAGTAGTGAGATCGGCAACCTTAGGAATGGCCGGCAAGGATGAAGAAGTGTGGTTCTACTAGATGACAAGTCGAGTATGGGTCTCAGAGGGTGGATGATGAGGATAAAAGGAAAGACGGGCTGGGCATGTTTGAGACAGGTTGTAAAGCAACTAGATTAGGTGCTGGTTAGGGGATCCTTATTAGGAAGGATGCCTAAGGGATCAAATTTGCTAGAGCAAAGGGATAGGGACCTAAAATTGTGTCTGAAGAAAAGGGAATGTTTTTTTCTGAAGTAAATGGAATGTAGTTTCATCAAAGAGAACGTGCGGGCTATATAGAGACAGACAGAGGCTCTATCAAGAAAATTATATCCAAGGTGTTGGGGTTGTACCCAAGGAATGCAAGACATACTGCGAAATTAAAACTTGTATTTGTTATAAGGTCGAAGATAGGGAAAGCAGAAACATCTGAAGGCTTTTAGGAGTGAGTAATTGGTGATTTTTGAAAAGCAAGTGCGAATGAAGACTTGCCATTGTTCAAACGCGATGGAAGGATATTTATTGTGTATACAGCCGTATCAAAAGCAAAGTGCCAGAAATGGGAGATTTTGAACTATGAACAAAGAGACTTAAGCCTGTCTCAGCTATATCGCTATGTTTGCGTTCAACTTTTCCTTCTCATTCATGGGTGTGAGGACATAGAACTCTATGGGAGATGAAGAACTGGGAGAGGATAGCATAAAGAGAACAAAACTTGCCTAGATTGAGTTGAATTAATCTTGGTGTTAAAGTGATTTTTAATAAGCATCTTGAATTGATGGAAAATTGAAGCGACTTTCGACTTTAATTTCATTGGAAATCCCAAAATAAAGTTTGGGAAATCATCAACAAACACGAGAAATATTTTTGACCCTCGAAAGACAATGGGAGCTGGAACCCAAACATCGACAAACAATAACTTGTAAAATAGAGGAGTTTTTATTAATTGAAAATGGAAGATGCAACTTTTTGACTTTCCAAGTTGGCAAGCACTACAAATATGTAAAAGTAAAATTAGAACAAGGTAAACTATGCTTCTCGGTGACTTCATGGAGAACTCGTTTGTGGGGATAGCCTAGGCAAAGATGCCATTACGCAGACGACGTCCTGGTAGAAATAAAAGTGGACGGTGACTTAGGAGATCACTCGCAAGTGGGAAAGCTGTAGTTTGAGTGAGTAGAGCCTATTATTACTCTGAACTAAAAGAAGAGGTGTCTTGGATGCTTGATCTCGATAAGAGAATAATAGGGATGAAGTTCAAAAAAGACGTTAGTAGCACGAGCAAATTTTGAACGCAGAGTTAATTTTATGTGATTGAAAGGGCATGGAGAATGTTGAGGTGTGGTGGTTTCAATAATAGTTAAAGAGCTTAAATGAAGTTATGATGATTATAAATTATGTATAAGAGACAATCAAGTTTAGGGAAGAGTGAAGGAAGATGTAGAAGAACAAGATCCTGAATAGATCTCTACAAGGAACTGGAGTTCAAGATATGAAAATATTATTATAAATTGAACACATGGATTTAGTTTGGACATAGAAGAAAGAAATCCGTATCAAACAGCCAGAATGCATAATAAAGAGGAGCAGCCTATACACCATTTCATTTTGAGATATGCTCTGTTTAGAGACTTAATCAAAAGTAAGAAAAAGAGATTATATTACCCTTTCCTTGTTCATTAGCCATTCCTAAATGTAGCAACTAAACCTAAATATTTGTCATATTAAAACACTTATCTTTATTAACTAAATCCAGGCCTTCATTTATCACTATCCAAGAACTAATCCCTTTGTTTCAACAGTAATGAATCCATTCACATTATAGATGTTAGCAAAGCTAACACATCATAACCAAGAACAACTCAAGTAAGGTAACTGATATCTTCATACAATAAACTTAACTAAACAAACACTACACATTTTATAATGTAAGAAAACAGGATCTATTAGTCCTACTGATCAAACAAAAGCCAGACACAGGACACATAGGTCATTAATCAAGCTACATGTGTAATGTTAATCAAACAAAACTAATTAGGATAGTTTAACATATAAACTAACAACATTAGAAATTACTTAATCAAATCCAACCACTGCACAACCTAATTATGCTACATAAGCCCTAATCTAAACTAAACTAACACATAATTACATAAAACACATAAATTAATTAAAAAAAAAAAAGGGAAAGGACATTTAACTCTATTACTACAACCTTCTCCAAAATTTGAAGTTAGGGGCCTCTTCTTGACTACTCAACACGCGAACTCAGCCACAAAAGCTAAAATAAAATTTTTTGAACTTAAAACCTAAATTCTTAATTCAGTTAAGGTTTCGGCTAAAACCAAATCCCTAGTGGAATCGAAAATGGGTTCTTGCTTTAGAAAAAGACTTGTTAAAAAAATTGAAATGGAACCCCAATTTTTTGATTTTCAACTGATGTGGGACTTCAAATTATGCTAAGAACCAATGATATTTGTGGTTTGTAGTGGCAAGAAAGAACCCATTAAAGATATTGTCCTTGACATCAAAAAGAAAGAGAGAGAAAGAGATTTATCTTCACGCATGGTGGATATAGGGTAGAAAGAGTTCAATGCAATTAATGCTTTGCCCAAAACAGACTAACATCGACTAAGGAAAGCAAGAACGCCTACTTTCTTGCCATTTTCGGCGGAGTGACGCTTGAGAGAGCGAGATAGAGAGAAACATGGCAGAGCTAGGGTTTTGAGAACCCTCACCTCAAAAATGCCAAAATGGCTAAAGGGTTCACTAATTTGGTGTCTTAAAAGGAATTTTGGTCGGGTTACAGACTGTTTGGACTAGGCTCCTCCAATTTTAAAGATCATTGCTAATTTTAAAAAAATGGCTATTTCTCCAAATATAACTATGATTTAAATAATTAATTAGTCAAAGTAATTTCAATAGTGACCAAAATTAATGCAAAATCAGTTAAAACATTCCAATTGTCACCAATTTGAAAATTAATTGAAATTAAGGTAAATTTAATATAAAAATTGAGATGTAGTTGATTATCTATTTAATTAATTATATTTCTTGATTTAACGTAGTACAATATTTATCAATTAATCACTGTTTAGTTTAAACAATTAATTGAATAATTGCTTTCACTATTTTTACTTTAAATTCTGATAATATATTTAAAAATCATAATTTATGTGAAAAATATGCAAATGATATACTAAATGATATTCTGCCAAATGAAATGAAGAAATGTCACTGAAGTAATTTTGTAGAATACTTTTGACTTTGAAAAGTGCATATTCCATTCCTTTTATGATTCAAAAAGTCTGACTAATTAAATAAAATTTATGAAGGACAAAAATTAGGTGTCAACAATGTAAATACATGGACAATTGAGGAGGCAAGGCCCATACCAAAGCTCGTG
Source organism: Lycium barbarum (assembly GCF_019175385.1). Lineage (NCBI taxonomy): Eukaryota > Viridiplantae > Streptophyta > Magnoliopsida > Solanales > Solanaceae > Lycium > Lycium barbarum. The sequence continues at coordinate 101,769,554 of NC_083338.1, read as the reverse complement.
GGATCTCTTCATCCGGTCGAAAGTCCATAATTCATTTGAATATTCTCATAAGATATATATCCTCCAATACTTATTATCATTCTCTTAAAATATACGTTTGTGCAGGCTTGCACATAAAATTGATAAAGACATGTTTGATAAAAAACTTTTTCTTCACTTGACCGAAAGGAACTTGAATTTCAAACATCTGATGGGATCTTCTCCAATTTTAACCTTCTAGATGAGAATTTCCCCACAAGAGTAAGTCAGCATTCTTCCAATTATCCATAATAGTTATGGGCTTTAAAGAATATCACCGGCTTGCCGTTAAAGACTGTGGTATCTGAAGATACCTTGAGTGAGCTCCCAAGTGTCTTAAGTAATATAGCTAGTGACACCGCATAGATTCCATGCACATTGTAGATTTTTATCTATATTAGATGTTTTAGAAGCAATTCCTAAATTGGAGGGTACTCTAGTAGCCGGTGGGATTCCTGTCGGTGATTCCATAAGGTAGCGTGTACGCTATAACAGTAAAAAACTAGAGAACCTTTCACCGTTAAGAGCCCTCAGAAAGAGAAATATGAAGTAACATTATTCAAGACTTACTATTGGAAAATCTACTAGCTATTCATTTGAGGATTGGGATTAACAACCTAATACTATATGTGTACCTGGCTGATGAGAATATAGATTGAAGATATCGGGAAAAAAATATGTGGAGGATTTTCACGACCCAACTCGTGAGTCGAGTGGGCAGCCACGCTAACCCCCCTGGTGGGAAAACCCTTTCCTTATTCAACATTCATTTTAAGCATATCAATAAGAAACAGAAGTGTAGAAGCAGTCCCAATATATATAAATACTACAAAGTGCGGAATAATACTACAAATGCCCTAAAATCTGGTCTAACTACAGTACAAGAGCTACTACAAATCTACCATAAGTCTGTGTATGAGAAATACATGAATTTCCAAAATGCTGTCTCGAAACAAAAGGACAACTATCATAAAAGAAGAGTTTTCCGGGCTGCAGATTTGGAACATGGCTCACCCTAGAAACTTGCACTGGAAGCCTCGGGAATCACTCTCAAGGTGCTGATGTGGATCCGGTAGCAAACTCTGCACTCAGAAAGAAGTACACCAAGGTAGTATCAGTAAAAACACTATGTACTGGTAGGTATCATAGGCTGACAACAATTAGTTCACATATATGAATAAAGAATCAGCAGGTAGACATGTAAGCAAACAAGTACGTTAACGAACCAATCAACAATGAAATCATCTCAATATCAATACCAAGTACAACTCATCAATGAATAATGGATGTGAGACTGCAATACAATGCACTGGCCAAACCTCAAACCCGTACACACATGCTAAGGAAGGAAATCTCGACATCTCATGATTCTTCTTCCGTTCGTTGATAGTGACATAAACAAGAGAAATGAATGCATACACAAGTCACAATATAGCAAATAAGGAGACAAACCCAAACCACAAAAATAAGGCAACAAGCCTACAAACAACAATAGCCAACCTAATCGAATTTCCATCACAACTTTGTACCCGAAGGCCTAGCATGCTTTCCCAATCAATATATAACTCCTACATATGCTTCACTAATTGGAGTCTAACCGAAAGGTAAACCGTAACCTACCTCGATGCTGAGCGGGTGCCACAAACTATCCAACTAGATCGTTACCTTTCTGAAAGATCGAAGTCAATTCAATAACGCATTCTATATAGGAAATAGAGACTAATGATATCCAATAAGCTATAGTACTAATCGAATCGAAACAACTCTTTATTTGAAGGAAAATCGAGCCACAAGGGAAAAATACAATTTTTCATAGTAAAATCGGTAACCCAAGGTTTTAGAAATTCAATACTGTTCCCCAATTGCTAATTGGACTCAATTGACCATCAAATCCCCCATTAGATCAAAAACCCCCAAATTGGAATGAAACCCTAACTTTCCATAATATAATTCTTAATCAAAATTGAGATTCAAGCTTAGAGTCTAGTATTCACAAGGTTCCATGAAAATATTTATCACGACCCAACTGAAGGCCATGACGGGCACTCGGCCTTACTTGCTGAGCACTGCTAAGCATGCTTTCCTACCATAGTCCTAATTAAGAATGATCCTCAAGAATCATTAAATGGAGATCTGCTAAATTATATTAACATACTATATGACTAAGTTGAACATGAACTGTGCAAGCTGATGGGCCACTATGAAATACTCTATAATAAAGTATTGACTGAAGGGGTCATACATAATCTAGCTATACCATGATTGTCTATAAGCCTCTACTGGAGTATCTAACATAAAGAGGTTGGGACAGGGCCCCGACATACCCATATATACACTAAAGAGTGACGTACCAAAAGTACAACGGCAAATCCAGTACAAGAAAAGTGCTCTAACGTCAGCTGAATGGCAACCTATGGGAGTGGATCACCAAACTGTCTTTCTGTACAGGCGGACATGAAACGCAGCGCCCCCGGAAAGGGATGTCAGTAAAGACAAAGTACTAAGTACGTAAGACATGAAATTAATACAAAGAAATATATGAAAACATAGGGTATATGAGAGCAACTTATATGTCCGAACTGCCTCTGTGAGTCAATGATATACATAAATATTGTGCATGAATGCATGAGGTCATACACACACACACACACACACACACACACACACACACACAGATATATATATATATATATATATATATATATATATATATATATATATATATATATATATATATATATAACGCCTGTCAAGCCTCTGTGGCCATCCCATCGTATCATATCGGCCTCTGTGGGCATCATCATCGTTAGTATCATGTGACCAACTGATCATGTGGTAGTGCGTATATAACGCCTCACTTTCCCCATACCCCATATATATATATATATAATATATATATATATATATATATATATATATATATATATATATATATATGAAATGCAATGCATAAACATGATAACAGTACATTCTAAATCTGTCGGAGTGACATAAGGTCGTTACACCTCTGAACATCATTGTGGGATAGCATTTTCATCAAGAAGTAACTCTAGAGATATTGGATCCAAAGAAAGACTTTCCGGAGATAACATTATAGAACATGAATCAAACGGATCATCCCTAACTTCTACGAATAGAATCATTATGGATTTAACATCACGTGTACGTCTTGTTCATAAGGATCATGCCAAAAAGAAGGAAAGGTGTAGCCTTACCATACCTTTTTGTCCACTTAACCACTCAATGTCTATCTTCCCGAGCTTGAAAATCTACATTCAAGATGATTCACACTAAGGTTAAGTCGTTGAAACATTTATAAGGTCAAATTAAACTAATAGGTGAGCTAACGAAAATTGGACAACATTTCCCCTATATCATATACTTCCTCCCAACTCCAAAACATCAATAAAAATATCAAAAATACCATAGTCAAGAGATTAAATTCCAACTAGACTCAAATAATTCCAAAACTTCCGTCCAAAATCAGTCCATAGCCAATAACTTCAACTTAATACCTTATGACCTCTCTACCATGATTCTCTTCGTTTTTAAGACTTATTAAACCTCAAAATCAACTCAACATAAGAAATAGGATAAAGAACATACCTTATAACTTGAAGAACTTCAATCCACATAACTTGCTTTAAGACCAAATTCACCAAAAAAATCAAGTAGAAGCAAGAACACTCACCTTCTATGAACTAGTTGCGGATTTAGAGCTTGATCTTCTCTTTTAATTGTTTGGGATGATTTGGGGATGATTGAGAGAGCTTAGAGGATCAATAGGGGTCTGATTTTTTCGAACAAATAAACCCCAAGTCGTGCCAATTAATTTATATCAAAAGGGAAAATCTCCATTGCCTCAATTTCACGGTGCACTTTCACGGCCGTGAAATATTTCACGGTTCGTGCAAGTGATCGTGAAACACTTCCAATGAACCATCTTGCTGCCAACCATTCCACGGTGGCCAACCATCACTTTCAAGGTCCGTGGGAGTGGCTGTGGAATGCTCTTATTCCAATTTTCCGACGAAACGTATTCTTTCCGACTCGCTTGACGTCTAACCTTCACACTCTTTTCCAAACATGTTTAAGGACTTATGTAACTCCGAGATGCACCCATCGGCCTCATACACAACTTCCCAAATGACTCCCAATACAAGCCTATGACAAACGAATTAATACGAAACTTTAACATATGCGAAAGATAAGGAGTAACATTCGTCCTCGAATGTTGAACTCCTAGGGGTCCTATCGAAATTTTGGCAGAGCCTCCCCTATAACTGTACAACTACTAACATGTGACATAGAAACCCAAAATATAAATACCACACAGGGGCACAACAAGAAATAATAATGGCCTCACAAGACCAGAAATCATAAATAATAAAACACTATGCACCTGCAGACAATGATGTCTCTATATGGACCTCCTCTGGGTGTGGAAACAAGTGCGGATACCTGGATCTCATATCTTCTACATCCTCCCAAGCCATCTCCTCAACATTCCAGTTCCTCCAAAGGATTTTCATTGAAGCTACATCGTTAGTCCTCAATCTCTGAACCTGTCTATCTACTTTAACAATGGGAACCTCTTCATACGATAGTTGCTCGGTAACCTAAACATCATCAACGGGTATGACTCCAGAAGGATCCTTATACACTTACGAAGCATCGACACATGGAAGAACAGATGGACTAATCCTAAATCTGAAGGTAGATCTAACTCATAGGCCACCTGGCCCACTCTACGTACAATCCTATAAGGCCTAATGTTATGTGGACTAAGCTTACCCTTCTTTCCAAATCTCATACCGCCTTTCATAGGCAATACCTTTAGGAATATCCAGTCATCAACCTAGAATTCTAAATCATGTCGGCGATTGTCTGCATAAGACTTTTTATGACTCTGGGTTGCCAATAATTGATCTTGAATAAGCTTGACCTTCTCCATTGCTTGTTGAATCAAATTTGGCCCTAATAACTTAGATCCCCCCACTTCGAATCATCGAGTAGGTGACCTACATTTTCACCCATATAGAGCCTTATACGGGGCCATTTGGATACTGGAATGATAGCTATTATTAGATACAAATTCGATAAGCGGCATATGATCATCCTAGCTACCTATGAAGGCCATCAGACATGCCCGTAGCATATCTTCAAATGTCTGAATGGTACGCTCAGCCTGTTCGTCTATCTAGGGATGGAATGCTGTGCTAAGACTCACCTAAATCCCCAAACCATTCTGAAAGGACCTTCAGAAGTTATCTGTAAACTGCGCACTCGTGCTGGAGATAATGGATACCGGGACACCATGAAGACGTACTATCTCTTTAATATAAAGTTTCGCATATTCCTCGGTTGAATAAGTAGTCCTGACAGGTAGAAAATGGGCTGATTTTGTAAGTCTATCAACAATCACCCATATTGAATCAAACTTACGCTGATAATGGGGCAAGCTTGTAATGAAATCCATATTAATTGCTTCACTTCTAAGTCGAAATCTCGATAGCCTGCAATAATCCACCAGGCTTCTGATGCTTAATCTTCACCTGCTGACAGTTAGGACAATGGGCTACAAACTCTGCTATGTCTTTCTTCATTCCGTCCCACCAATAAACTTCCCTAATATCATGATACATCTTCACCATCCCTGGATGAATAGAATAACGGGAATAATGAGCTTCTCCCATGATCTGATGACGTAATCTTGCAACATCGGGAACACACATTCTGCCTCGATATATGAGGACTTCGTCTCAAGTAATTTCAATTGGTGACTTCTCCTTCTGAGGAGCTGTATCTCTATAATGGACTAATATAGGATCCTCGTACTGTCGCTCCTTAACTTCAGCAACTAAAGATGAGACTGCTGAATTCTGAATAGTAACCCTTGTATTGTCTGAGTACAATAATCGAACTCTTAGGCTAGCTAACTACTGAAGCTCACAAACTAGCTCCCTTTTCTCCGGCTGAACATAAGATAAGCTACCAATGAATCTGCGGCTAAGGGCATCGGCTACTACGTTTGCCTTCCGAGGATGATACAAGATATTGACATCATAACCTTCAATAGCTCTAACCATTGCCTCTAAAGCAAATTCAACTCCTTCTGCTTGAAAATATACTGAAGGCTCTTATGGTCCATATAGATACCAACATAGACACTATATAAGTAGTGCCTCCACATCTTCAATGCATGAATCACCGCGGCTAACTCCGGATCATGAGTTGGGTAATTCCTCTCGTTCTTCCGCAGCTGCCTTGAGGTATAAGCTATAACTTACCATGTTGCATCAACACACAACCTAAACCAACGCCTGAAGCGTCACAATAAATAACATATCCCTCTGAACCCTCAAAAAGTATCAGAACTGGTGCTAAAGTCAATCTGTTCTTCGACTCCTGAAAACTACGCTCACAAGCATCGGTCCACTGGAACTTAGTTGATTTCTGAGTCAGCTTCGTCAGTGGTGCAGAAAGAGAAGATAAACCTTGTACAAATCTCCTGTTATATCCAACCAAACCTAAAAAGCTATGAACCTCTGTCGGTGTTGTGGGTCTAGGCCAATTATTCATGGCTTCAATCTTCTGCGTATCCAACCTGATACCTTTATTTGAAATAATATGCTCCAGAAAAGTCACAGAGTTCAACCAAAACTCACATTTAGATAGCTTCGCATACAACTTTCGAGTCTGAAAAACTTAAGGACATCATGTAAATGATCTGCTTGCTCTGCCTCTCATTGAGAGTTTACTAGAATATCATCGATAAACACAACCCGAACAGATCTAGGAAGGGCCTGAATATGCTGTTCATCAAATCCATAAACAATGCCGGTACATTGGTCAACCCAAACGACATTACACGAAACTTGAAATTACCATACCTGGTTCTTAAAGCTGTCTTCGGAATATCTTTCTTTCTAACCCTCACCTGGTGATACCTTGATCTCAAATCTATTTTCGAGAACCATTTAGCACCCTGTAACTTATCAAATAAATCATCAATCCTCGAAAGTGGATACTTATTTTTTTTATTGTCACCTTATTCAAGTGCATGTAATCAATACACATTCACAAAGATCCATCTTTCTTCCTCACAAATAACACTGGTGCTTCCTACAGTGACGTACTAGGCTTGATAAAGCCTTTCTCAAGAAAATCCTTCAACTGCTCCTTGAATTACCTCAACTCAACAGGCACCATCCTATAAGAGGGAATAGATATCGGCTGAGTATCTGGTAGTACATCAATGGCAAAGTCAATCTCCCGCTATGGTGGAAGACCTGGAAGCTCGTCCGAAAATACATCTGGAAACCCATTAACCACTGGAACAGACTGAAGAGTCGGTGGCTTTGATTCTACATCTCGAACCCGAACTATATGATATATACAACCTTTATCAATCATCTTTCTTGCCGTAAGATAGGAAATAAACCTACCTCTCAGAGATGTTGTATTACCCATCCACTCTAAGAATGGCTCTCCCGGAAACTGAAATCGAACCATCTTTGTTCTACAATCAACATTAGCATAACAAGAGGCCAACCAATCCATACCCATAATGACATTAAAGTCTATCATATCGAACTCAATCAGATCTACTATAGTATGGCGATTACAAACAATAACCACACAATCTCTGTATACCCGTTTAGATATCACTAGATCACCACCGGGTATAGACACATCAAAAGGTTTAATCGACTCGGGTTTCACCCCAAACTGACCAACAATAAAAGGAGTAACATACGACAACATAGAACCTGGATCTATCAATGCATATACATTATGGGAATATACTAATATTATACCTGTAATAACATCAGGAGAAGACTCGAGATCCTGTCAACCGGCCAACGCATAAATGCGGTTCTGAGGACCGCTTGCACTAAACGCTCCACCTCTGCCTCTACCACGATCAGTTGGTGTCGGAGAAACCTATCCAGGAGGGCGTATAGATGATGAACAACCAGCTCCAGACCCCGTCGACTGAACTATGACTCCACCACCTCTCAATGGACAATCTCGCATAACGTGGCCTGGCCGTCAACAAGTATAACAAACATCTGAACCCAAACGGTACTGCCCAGCATGTAACATTCTATACTGAATACATCGCGGTAGAGGTTGCCTCATCACACTAGGACTACCCCTGAACTGGGAACTGGAAGCCCTGAAACTCTAGCCCTGGTCAAAATGAGTAAGTCTATTAGACCTGGTTCCTAGAAACTGTGAAGGAGAACTAGCCACTGAATAGGATGAACGCCTAGAGAACTGCTGCCTCTAACCACCTCTGAACTCATTGACAGAACCTGAAGATCTAGCTCTCTTGCTCTAACCCCTATCATACTCACGCACGGCTCTCCGCTGCTGCTTACGCTCCTCAAGGTTCAGAACGTGCGCCTGGATGCGAGAAATATCCATACCCATCTGAATGGAGGCCTTCATGTAGTCATCAATTAAGAGTGGTCCAAATCCACTCACGAAACAATAAACACGATCTTACACTCAGCTACAACAGTTGGAGCATATCTAGACAATGAATTAAACTGAAGATTGTATTCCCGAACACTCATGCTCCCCTATCTAAGGTTCAGGAACCTATCAGCTCAGGACCGTCGAATCTCTGGCGGTAAAATAATGCCAAAGTAATGCATCAATAAACTTTTGCCACACTGGTGGGGCTGCATTAATCCCTCTAGACGACACCCAAGTCTCATACCAGTAAACAACAACATCCCATAGTCTATAAGAAGCCAATTCTACTGACTCAGTGTCTGAAGAATGCATCACCCGCAACGTCCTCAGCATCCCATCTATAAAATTCTGCGGATCCTCATCTGGTTTTAATCCAATGAATTCTAGAGGGTCTAAATTAGTAAAATCTTGAAACTTGGCACTAACAGCCCTGTCACCATAACCTGTACCCTGACGCTGGGCATGAGCGGTTACTAACTGAGTCAACAACCAAATAGCCTCTCACATCTCCTCGCATGAGGCATCAGGTGGAGGAACTAGGGGTGCTGGAATTGAAGCGGGGGTTGGAGCTCCTCTATGCTCCTCTGGAACGGGCAAAGTATGAGAGGTCTGGGATGGAACCTCACTTTGGGACTCTCACTCCACAGCATCTGTAGGTGGTACCCGACCAGTTCTCTTACCTACCACTAACTTTCCCTTCTAGGTCGTTGAAGCTTTCCTCATCACGGACATTAGTGAAATCATAACACACGGTCAGGAAATGGGAATCCTCATAACATGGCTCTATCGCACAATGTAAGATGAGAAAGAAAGGCAATCTTCCTAAATGCCCTGCAGCCTCCTGTTTATAAGAGTGGTGCACTACACACCATAAACAAGACTCTGCCCGACACGGCTTGTAGACAACCCTAGGACACAACTGCTCTGATACCAAGTTTGTCACAATCCAACTGGAGGCCATGACGGGCACTCGGGCCCTACCTGTAGAGCATCGCTAAGCATGCTTTCCTACTATAATCCTTATTAAGAATGATCCTCAAGAATCATTAGATAGAGATCTGCTAAATTATAGTAACATACTATATGACTAAGCTGAACATGAATTGTACAAGCCGATGGGCCACTATGAAATACTATAAAATAAGGTATAGACCGAAGGGGCCGTACGTAATCTAGCTATACCATGACTGTCTACAAGCCTCTACTGGAGTATTTAACATAAAGAGGCCGGGATAGGGCCCCGACATACCTATATATACTTAAAAGAGTGACGTACCAAAAGTATAACGGCAACTCCGATAGAAGAGGAGTGCTCCAACATCAGCTGAATGGCAACCTACGGGGGAGGATCACCAAAATGTCTACCTGCACTTGCAGGAATAAAACGCAGTACCCCTAGAAAAAGACGTTAGTACAGACAAAGTACTGAGTACAGAAGGCATGAAAGTAATATAAAGAGATATAAGAAAATATAGGGTATATGAGATCAACCTGTATGTCTGAACTACCTCTGTGAGTCAATGATATACATAAATACTGTGCATGAATGCATGAGGTCACACAGACACAAACACACACACACACACATATAGGCATCGTATCATATCGGCCTCTGCAGGCATCATCATTATCATCGTCGTTATCATCATGTGACCAACGGATCAGGTGGTAGTGCGTATATAACACCATCACTTTCCTCATGCCTATATATATATAATGCCTGAGGGGTCACAAGTCTGTATATGCATATATATAAATGAAATGCAATGCATAAACATGATAAAAGTACATTTTAAATATGTCGGAGTGACATAAGGTCGTTATACCTCCGAACATCATTATGGGGTAGCATTTTCATCAACAAGTAACTCTGGAGGTCATATTGGATCTGAAGAAAGACTTTTCGGAGATAACATTATAGAACATGAATCAAACGGATCATCCTTAACTTCTAAGAATAGAATCATTATGGATTTAACGTTACGTGTGCGTCTTTTTCAAAAGGATCATGCCAAAAAGAAAGAAAGGGGTAGTCTTAACATACCTTGTCGTCTACTTAACCACTCAACATCTATCTTCCCGAGCTTGCAAATCTACATTCAAGATGATTCACACTAATGTTAAGTCATTGAAACACTTATAAGCTCAAATTAAACTAATAGGTGAGCTAATGGAAATTGGACAACATTTCCCCTATATCATATACTTCCTCCCAACTCCAAAAAAACTCCAAAACATCAATAACAACATCAACAATACCATAGTCAAGAGATTACTTTCAAACTAGACTGAAATTAGTCCAAAACTTCCTTTCAAAATCAGTACATAGCCAATAACTTTAACTTAATACCTTATAACCTCTCTACTATAATTCTCTTCGCTTTTAAGACTTATCAAATCTCCAAATCAACTCAACATAAGAAATAGGATGAAGAACATACCTTATAACTTTAATAACTTCAACCCACATAACTTGCTTTAAGACCAAATTCACCACAACAGCAAGTAGAAGCAAGAACAATCACCTTCTATAAACTAGTTGTGGATTTAGAACTTGATCTTCTCTTGTAATGGTTTGGGATGATTTGGGGATGATTGAGAGGTCTTCGAGGGTCAATAGGGGTCTGATTTTATGGAACAAGTGAACCCCAAGTCGTGCCAATTAATTTATATCAAAAGGAAAAATCTCCACCGCCTCAATTTCACGGTGCACTTTCACGGTCCATGGAAGTGACTGTGAAACACTTCCAGTGAACCATCTTGCTGCCACCTATTCTGTCACGGCCCAACCCGTAGGCCGTGACTAGTGCCCGAATTGGACACTCATGTCACTTGTTAACTATAATCATTTATAACTAGTATGTCATGAACTTATTTGTATAAAAAGGTATGGTGTTGTTTTAAAGCAGTCAAAATTTTATTTTTTTGTATGTCGTAGGCACCTGTCTCCTGAGGAGTTACAATTTTTAAACAACAACATATATTTTTCTACGCAAGCCGACAAGGCTGCCACGATATGCAACATACCAAACATACATATATATGCAAGCCGACAAGGCTGCCATTACGAATGGGTACGCCCCAAACATATGTCATAATCATAAAACGCGTCAACAACCATAAACAGACCCACACAAATGTCCACAGGCCTCTAAGAGTAATGACCGTATCATATGGCGGGACAGGGCCCCGCCGTACCCAAATAAACTCATATGAATTCAACATAAGGGAGTTATACCACAAGCTAGGCTCCGGAACAAAGTAGCAGTCAAAATAGCTGAATAAGTGTCCTAAGCTGGCGGATCTCCGAAATGAACGTCTGTACCTGCGGGCATGAACGCAGCCCCCCGAAGAAAGGGGGTCAGTACGGAATATGTACTGAGCATGTAAAGCATGAAACATAGTGATAGACTCATACTGAGATAAGATGTATAGGACTCAATGCAACTAACAGAATTTCATAAAGACTTGCCTTTGAACATATTTCATCTGTATCATTCTCATATCAATGTCAATATAGTGTTTTGTAATCAAAGCTGCATAATCATTCTGTATAGAACATATATACGTGTCCCGGCCCTCTAGTGAGGGGCTCGGTAATTAAAATCATAGTATCATAAACATGCACATAGACGTGTCCCGGCCATTTCGTAAGGGACTCGGTAATAAGGAATATATATGCCCTCCTGGCCACCATCTCCATATCATCATATCATCACATCATCGTATCATCATATATATATAACGTGTCCCGGCCCTCTAGTGAGGGACTCGGTGAATATAGTCATAGCATCATAAACATAAACATATGCGTGTCCCGACCCTTTAATGAGGGACTCGGTAATAATATAGTAGATGTGCGCACGAGAACGTGTCCTGGCCCGGGACTCAGTGAAGGATATAGCGATAAGCACGAGCAGAATAATAAGCAACCACATATATGCAATGCATCTTTTGAGACTCAATAGATAAGCAACTAACCATCTCTAAAGTATTGGGATAATAATCATATTCAATTCTTTTCAACTCTCATTATAAGCCATAGCAAGGAACGTTTCAGCTTTCATGTACATGTATCAATTTTCATGATGTAGCTTTTGAAAATCAAGTATACTTCTATTCATGCCATTCTTTTAAGAGTAGGAACTTCTATACATCATTCATTAGTCAATGATGTAGTAGGCTCGTGACAATAGCATTAAGGAAATATAGAATCATAAGTCATGCATGGAACTAGAGAATAGAATTTACCCCAAGGTTCATATCATTTCATACTTACGTCTAGGACATGCCAAGAAAAGAAGGAATAAGCTTTACATAGCTTTAGCGTTTAGTCGTATAATAACTTGTACTTGCTGCCCAATAGTACTTATCCTATATCAAGATATCACAAGCTATGATTAATTTACGAGGGAATTCGATACGTATTTTGACACTCACAATCCCTTTCTAACATTTAGACGACGTTTCGTTCGCATTCAAACCAACTAGTGCTACAAGCTAATATTGCTAGTCATTCTTTCATGTATCAATCCAAACTTGTATAAACATGATTTAAGGGACTTTGGACAGTCCATACATCATTCAAAACTGTCCCATACTCACGGCCAAACAGCACACACAACACTACAATTTCTATTTCGCAATTTTCCAACTTCAATTACAACGACAACAACACGTTTACAACATTACTTATGCGATTATCGGAACTGTTTCAGCATCATATTTATTCTTATAACAGCCCACAAACCATTTCAATTTCAACTTGAATCATTAAGCTTCACTTTCACTACACGTTCATAGCAACAATCAATATTCAACATTCACTAATTTGCTTCTAACCTTAAAACAGTCCACTGTTTTGGACTGCTTGCGTACTTCAATTTGATTTGTTTCTTTAACACCTAAATTCACATATTCAACATACATACAATATACCACAATGTTCATAACAACAACAATCAAAACTTGGCACAAAACAGTCCATAATTTCCCCTAAAACAGCCCCTTTACACGGCTTCAACACAACTATAACAACTTCATGATTTTCATCCATTCATCCAAACCACAACACATTCAATCCATTTCCAATACATGTACAAGGAGGTTAAACATGATTCCATTAAAGCCTACAACACATGGCTCATTTAAACTTTTTAGAAAACAGTCCATTACCACAACATGTCCAAAACAGTCCAATAACATGTCCAAAACAGTCCCTAAACAATGTTCGGAATTCTTGCAAACATTTACGAACATACTAAGCAAACCACCTATGATTCTTACACATTATTTCATGCCTTCTTTTCATATATTTTCAGTAGGTTATGACCAGCTATCCACACGACAAATACAACATCAATTCGTACACAACTAAACTACATCGTCATTTCTATAATCCTTACAACAACTCACAAACGATTTTAGTTTCAACTCCAACCATTAAACACCTTCATTTCCATCATGAAATTCATGATAATAACAATCAAAATATCAAGTAAAAACAGTTCACTAACTCCCTCACAAAACAGTCCAATACCAACATACAACATCATAAACCAACTTCTACAATCTTTGTTCATTTACATATGTTGACACCCATTCAATTCACCAACAATACATACAAAATGAAACCAACCATGGCTTCCCCAACACTCACGGCTCACTCTCTACTTCAACTACAACAACAATCCAACAACAACCTTCATGAACTATACATTCAAATCATCATGCAACACAAGAACAATAAACATTCTTACCTTACAACTTGTTCTTCACTTTGGCCGAATCTTCAACCCTATTGAGGTGCTACACCCCCTTGTTTCTTTCCAACAACTACTACACGTTCTTGTACACTAGATGAGGAGTTGATTTGAGGAAGAAAACTGATTTTTTTTTGTGGTGGAGGAGCTGCCATAGCCGTGGCTCTCTTTCTCTAGTTGGAGAAGATGAGAGCTTCTCTCTCTTGTTCAATTTGTGGCATTGGGAAAAATGAGTTGGCATGCAACTTTTGGTCAACAAAGTTGGATATGTTTCTGCCCAAGGGGTCTTGCACGTTCCCCCAACTGAGCATGGGCAAAAATCTGATTTTTGCCTTGTGTTTGTGGGGCCCACACGGCCACAATTGAAAAATTGTGAACATTTAAGTCTTAATCTCCGCTCATCCAACTTGCATCGTCCATATCTCATTACCCCGATATCGTTTTGACAAGAGGTTTGTTTCATTGAAAACTAGACTCGATGAACTTCGTTTTAGGCTTTTGAAACACCTTAAAACTCCTCATATACTAGGAGATATGCCTCCTACAATATAGACTAAAATCGGGTCCGAGATTTTATTGAAGTTGTTCCGATTCATTTCGTTTAACTTCTAATCCTCTTCCAACCTCATGTAACCTCTTATGCATACATATACACACTTGTATACATCAATAAATATCCATATACACATCTCGAAAGGTCCAGAGAATCACAATAACCTTAAACATAATTAGAGAACTCACACAGCTTCGACGAAACTCTAATCGCAAAAGTATGTTCATATATTTTGTCCATCTTCTATATCATTACTAATAATCTCAGATACTTTAAAAGGTCACTCACATTACCTCATATACATACTCATAACGCGATTTCAAATCCTTTAGGTTACCATGTCACCTCGAGATACTTAAGACAACCATATATATAACGATATTCTTACTAACTCGATTAACTTTCCTTGAACCTTCTTAACTCATTCTTTCTTGTTTTAACACAGTAGCACGGATTATTATGGAGTGTAACATTCTTCCCCCCTTAGGAACATTCGTCCTCGAATGTTACATTAGTGTTGTATAAGCAAACTTAACCTTTCACCCTTCCTAGTCAATTTTATCCTTCACAACCTCACAGCCTGTCTTACCAATACATTCACATCCGTCACAATTCTTTTTTTTTTTTTGTACTCTTGTCTTAATCATACTATTACTTCTTTTAACTATAAACTCGTCATAATTTATCCCTGCTTATCAATTCAGTCGGTACCTCATATAACACCCTAATAAGATTTTCCAGCCTTTTCTAAATCATCTCTTATTATCACAAACCCTTCCAAATTGCCCTATCATTTCCTTTTATACTTGTGGAAAATTTTAGCAGAGTTCCCTCTGTATTTCCTTAGTATCCCAGAACCTGCACGCAGGAAATACCAACAATGCCTCACAGGGCCAACATATATATATATATACACATCACATCATATCATAGCCACACAGGGCTCCCAATATTAACAACAGCATGAAAATGATGGACTTACCTCGTATGTCTAATCCAAACTGCACCTGTTACACTTTCCTGTTTACCTTCACTTTCAATCTTTAACTCTACATTTCAATCGTTCTTCAAATACCTTACCCGACATGCATTCTTCGTACCCCTGCTTACCTGCGTGCTTTAAAACTTCCAATATCATCAATCACTTTCTTTTGTCGATGCCGTTCTTTAGCTGAAATCAAATGTTAGTATAAAGAATTTCATTTCCTATGACTGGGCTCTATCGCACGATCTTAGATATGAAAGAAAGGTAACATCCTAAATGTCCTGTAGCTTCCTGTTTATAAATGTGGTGCACAACACATCGATAAACAAGACTCTACTAGACACGGTCTGTAGACACTCCGAGGAAGGACCGCTCTGATACCACTTCTGTCACGACCCAACCCTGTAGGCCGTGACTAGTGCCCGAATTGGACACTCATGTCACTTGTTAACTATAATGATTTATAACTAGTATGTCATGAACTTATTTGTATAAAAAGTTATGGCGTTGTTTTAAAGCTGTCAAAATTTTGTTTTTTTGTATGTCGTAGGCACCTGTCTCCTGAGGAGTTACAATTTTTAAACAACAACATATATTTTTCTACGCAAGCCGACAAGGCTGCCACGATATGCAACATACCAAACATACATATATATGCAAGCCGACAAGGCTGCCATTACGAATGGGTACGCCCCAAACATATGTCATAATCATAAAACGCGTCAACAACCATAAACAGACCCACACAAATGTCCACAGACCTCTAAGAGTAATGACCGTATCATATGGCGGGACAGGGCCCCGCCGTACCCAAATAAACTCATATGAATTCAACATAAGGGAGTTATACCACAAGCTAGGCTCCGGAACAAAGGAGCAGTCAAAATAGCTGAAAGTGTCCTAAGCTGGCGGATCTCCGAAATGAACGTCTGTACCTGCGGGCATGAACGCAGCCCCCCGAAGAAAGGGGGTTAGTACGGAATATGTACTGAGCATGTAAAGCATGAAACATAGTGATAGACTCATACTGAGATAAGATGTATAGGACTCAATGCAACTAACAGAATTTCATAAAGACTTGCCTTCGAACATATTTCATCTGTATCATTCTCATATCAATGTCAATATAGTGTTTTGTAATCAAAGCTGCATAATCATTCTGTATAGAACATATATACGTGTCCCGGCCCTCTAGTGAGGGGCTCGGTAATTAAAATCATAGTATCATAAACATAAACATATACGTGTCCCGGCCCTTTAATGAGGGACTCAGTAATAATATAGTAGATGTGCGCACGAGAACGTGTCCTGGCCCGGGACTCAGTGAAGGATATAGTGATAAGCACGAGCAGAATAATAAGCAACCACATATATGCAATGCATCTTTTGAGACTCAATAGATAAGCAACTAACCAGCTCTAAAGTATTGGGATAATAATCATATTCAATTCTTTTCAACTCTCATTATAAGCCATAGCAAGGAACGTTTCAGCTTTCATGTACATGTATCAATTTTCATGATGTAGCTTTTGAAAATCAAGTATACTTCTATTCATGCCATTCTTTTAAGAGTAGGAACTTCTATACATCATTCATTAGTCAATCATGTAGTAGGCTCGTGACAATAGCATTAAGGAAATATAGAATCATAAGTCATGCATGGAACTAGAGAATAGAATTTACCTCAAGGTTCATATCATTTCATACTTACGTCTAGGACATGCCAAGAAAAGAAGGAATAAGCTTTACATACCTTTAGCGTTTAGTCGTATAATAACTTGTAAGTGCTTCCCAATGGTACTTATCCTATATCTAGATATCACAAGCTATGATTAGTTTACGAGGGAATTCGATACGTATTTTGCACTCACAATCCCTTTCTAACATTTAGACGACGTTTCGTTCGCATTCAAACCAACTAGTGCTACAAGCTAATATTGCTAGTCATTCTTTCATGTATCAATCCAAACTTGTATAAACATGATTTAAGGGACTTTGGACAGTCCATACATCATTCAAAACTGTCCCATACTCACAGCCAAACAGCACACACAACACTACAATTTCTATTTCGCAATTTTCCAACTTCAATTACAACGACAACAACACGTTTACAACATTACTTATGCGATTATCGGAACTGTTTCAGCATCATATTTATTCTTATAACAGCCCACAAACCATTTCAATTTCAACTTGAATCATTAAGCTTCACTTTCACTACACGTTCATAGCAACAATCAATATTCAACATTCACTAATTTGCTTCTAACCTTAAAACAGTCCACTGTTTTGGACTGCTTGCGTACTTCAATTTGATTTGTTTCTTTAACACCTAAATTCACATATTCAACATACATACAATATACCACAATGTTCATAACAACAACAATCAAAACTTGGCACAAAACAGTCCATAATTTCCCCTAAAACAGCCCCTTTACACGGCTTCAACACAACTATAACAACTTCATGATTTTCATCCATTCATCCAAACCACAACACATTCAATCCATTTCCAATACATGTACAAGGAGGTTAAACATGATTCCATTAAAGCCTACAACACATGGCTCATTTAAACTTTTTAGAAAACAGTCCATTACCACAACATGTCCAAAACAGTCCAATAACATGTCCAAAACAGTCCCTAAACAATGTTCGGAATTCTTGCAAACATTTACGAACATACTAAGCAAACCACCTATGATTCTTACACATTATTTCATGCCTTCTTTTCATATATTTTCAGTAGGTTATGACCAGCTATCCACACGACAAATACAACATCAATTCGTACACAACTAAACTACATCGTCATTTCTATAATCCTTACAACAACTCACAAACGATTTTAGTTTCAACTCCAACCATTAAACACCTTCATTTCCATCATGAAATTCATGATAATAACAATCAAAATATCAAGTAAAAACAGTTCACTAACTCCCTCACAAAACAGTCCAATACCAACATACAACATCATAAACCAACTTCTACAATCTTTGTTCATTTACATATGTTGACACCCATTCAATTCACCAACAATACATACAAAATGAAACCAACCATGGCTTCCCCAACACTCACGGCTCACTCTCTACTTCAACTACAACAACAATCCAACAACAACCTTCATGAACTATACATTCAAATCATCATGCAACACAAGAACAATAAACATTCTTACCTTACAACTTGTTCTTCACTTTGGCCGAATCTTCAACCCTATTGAGGTGCTACACCCCCTTGTTTCTTTCCAACAACTACTACACGTTCTTGTACACTAGATGAGGAGTTGATTTGAGAAAGAAAACTGATTTTTTTTTGTGGTGGAGGAGCTGCCATAGCCGTGGCTCTCTTTCTCTAGTTGGAGAAGATGAGAGCTTCTCTCTCTTGTTCAATTTGTGGCATTGGGAAAAATGAGTTGGCATGCAACTTTTGGTCAACAAAGTTGGATATTTTTCTGCCCAAGGGGTCTTGCACGTTCCCCCAACTGAGCATGGGCAAAAATCTGATTTTTGCCTTGTGTTTGTGGGGCCCACACGGCCACAATTGAAAAATTGTGAACATTTAAGTCTTAATCCCCGCTCATCCAACTTGCATCGTCCATATCTCATTACCCCGATATCGGTTTGACAAGAGGTTTGTTTCATTGAAAACTAGACTCGATGAACTTCGTTTTAGGCTTTTGAAACACCTTAAAACTCCTCATATACTAGGAGATATGCCTCCTACAATATAGACTAAAATCGGGTCCGAGATTTTATTGAAGTTGTTCCGATTCATTTCGTTTAACTTCTAATCCTCTTCCAACCTCATGTAACCTCTTATGCATACATATACACACTTGTATACATCAATAAATATCCATATACACATCTCGAAAGGTCCAGAGAATCACAATAACCTTAAACATAATTAGAGAACTCACACAGCTTCGACGAAACTCCAATCGCAAAAGTATGTTCATATATTTTGTCCATCTTCTATATCATTACTAATAATCTCAGATACTTTAAAAGGTCACTCGCATTACCTCATATACATACTCATAACGCGATTTCAAATCCTTTAGGTTACCATGTCACCTCGAGATACTTAAGACAACCATATATATAACGATATTCTTACTAACTCGATTAACTTTCCTTGAACCTTCTTAACTCATTCTTTCTTGTTTTAACACAGTAGCACGGATTATTATGGAGTGTAACATATTCCACGGTGTCCAACCATCACTTTCACGTGGAAGTGGTTGTGGAATGATCTTATTCCAATTTTTCGAAGAAACGTATTCTTTCCGACTCGCTTGACGTCTAACCTTCATACTCTTTTCCAAACATGTTTAAGGACTTATGTAACTCCGAGATGCACCCATCAGCCTCATACACAACTTCCCAAATGACTCCCAATACAAGCCTACGACAAACGAATTAAGACGAAACTTTAACGTATGCGAAAGACGAGGTGTAACAATATTAGGCAAGATTCACCAAATAAACCTATTTTCATAGCTTAGGCCTCAACAATTCACAATAGAGTTTGTAAACACATCCTCCTCAATTAACATTTTAAAACCACCATGGATTCCTTTCTAAATAAATAAAATAAGCACAAAGAAGTAAAAGGGAACTTCCCCAATGAAGAAATCGCCCCTAAGCTCTGTAGATTGCCTCTAGAATCTCTTAGGGTTTAAATTTGGTGAATGAATGAAGGATGGTTCAAATTGGGAAATAAAAGGAGGAATCGGTTCAGCGATCCCAGCTTTCGCAATCAAGGTTTAGCTTTGGCGCTCCCGCCTCGGCAGATAACTATCTGGTGATGCGGGTTTCATTAAATGTATCATTTCTCACGTATACGGGACAAGTCCCATATGGGCGGACCGCAGAGGCGAGACACGAGAAACCAAAAAAATCTGATTTTCAACAAGTTCCATCCTAAATCCTGACATCCACCCGAGACCTTCCGGGCACAAACCGCACATGTAGACACAAGTAAAAAACATGCTACAAACTCAACCGTAGCCTCGAAATTCCCAACGGAGATCACCTTGACTTGGTCAACACCCAAATGACCAAAACCTAATTTCCAATTTAAGGTACAAAACGCTCCCGAATGCCTCGGGAACTGAACAAACCATCCCACCAAGTCATAATCGACTCTCCGGACCTCATGAAATCGATGAAATTTTGAAAAAGTCCGTCTACCTAAAAGTAAACTATTGGTCAAACGTTTTCACTTTAAGGCCCTAACTTTATCAAATCTTGACCGATGACCTCGGGAACTATGTCACCCATCCTCGTGGGTTAAAATCACGCTAACTCGGCTAGGGTAAGGGTCAACGAGGGTAAAAGGGTCAAAGCGCACTTAACAACCAAGTGGGTCGTTAGATCAGATACCAATTAAACAACCGTTCGTCCTCGAATGGAGAAGAAAGGAAACGAAGGGAAAGGTACCTAAGTAAGTGAAAAGGTGGGGATATCTATCTCACATTTTGGCATCGGTCTCCCAAGTAGCCTCCTCAACTGGACGGTGCTTCTATTGCACCTTGACTGAAGCAATCTCGTTAGACCTCAACTTCCTCACATGCCGATCCAAAATCGTTATCGGCTCTTCCTCGAAGGACAAATTCTGATCGAACAACACTGAATCCCACTGAATGATATAAGAACTGTCTAAATGGTACTTCTTTAACATGGAATACCAGATGAACAACTGACAGACCCGGTGGCAAAGCCAACTCATATGTCACCTCACCAACACGACGGAGAATCTCGAAGTGACCAATAAACCTCGAGCTTAACTTTCCCTTCTTCCTAAATCACATTACACCTTTCATAGGTGAAACCTTCAATAGAACCTACTCGCCAACCATAAACTCTAAATCATTAACCCTTCGGTCCGCATACTCATTTTGCCTACTCTGAGCTGCCAGAAGGTTTTCCTGAATCAGCTTCACCTTGTCCAAGAACTCTCTACACAAATCCGTACCCTAAGGCCTCACCTTGAAAGCAACAAACCACCCGATCGGAGAACAACAACTCCTTCCATACAAAGCCTCGAACAGTGCCATGTCGGTACTCGAGTGATAACTGTTGTTGTACGTAAACTGTGCCAACAGTAAGAACTAGTTCCAATGACCACCAAAGTCGATAACACAAGCCCTCAAGCACCTGAATAGTCCTCTCGAACTGACCATCTGTCTGTGGATGAAACGCAGTGCTAAGATCCAATTGAGTACCCAACTCCTGCTATAAGTTTTACACCTTGGAAATTTCATATTGTCGTGTAGTGAGTGAACCACTGCGAGATTAAGGACAACAGGAAGTACTTAATATTATAAGACGGATAATTAGTGGTCTTAGAATGCATACGTTAAGATTTTGAAGTTATATGAATTGATGAAATAAGAATTGATAAGGACAAGCGGAGTATAAGTGGGGTTTAGGAAAGGTTTCATAAATTATTACGTTAAGAATTGTTTGGCAAGGACTTGAGGGCGAGTTATAGGAATGTTTAGATCATTAATGAAGTATTAAACAAGTGTTAAGAAGGTTTTATAAGGATTGGAGATCAAACGAAATGACGAGGACAACTTCGGAAAAACTGTGAGTTACACGACTACATTATACGGCCCGTGGAATGTTATACGGACCGTATAACCCAACAGCAACGAAGTGTTCCATAGTAGTGAACCACGGACGCTTATACGGACCGTATAATGTTATACGGACCGTATAAGTCCCGACGGGCTGAGTTATTCCAAGTATTTAAATGTGATCCCACTTCATTTTATTCATTCTCCTCATTTCGCCACTTCTCTCCAAGCTTCTAGAGGGTTCCATACACACTTCATATACAAGAATTCAAAGGAAAGAAAAGATCAATATCAAGAATTCAAGTGAATCAAGTGCAAGAAGCTCACTAGGGTTCCTCCAAGTCAAGAATTCTATTAGGAGTGAAGTTAGGGTTTTCTCCAAGTGAAGTATTGCCAACCAAAACCCGTTCCTGCGCATTCAAAGGTGAGTTTCATGATTATTCCATGATGTTTAAGGTAAGGAAAAGTTGAAACACTTGGATTATGGAAGAAAATGGAAAATGGATGACAAAAGATGAGATTAGTGGCAATTGTAAATAGTAGATTAATATGAATCATGAATATTGATATGTGGTGATTGTAATTACGTTATGAACGACGTTCGGAGTATGAGAGAAACATTAGATGAGAATGAATGTAACGTTGTAGTATGATTATGATTATGGATGACCTTGAGAGGAAACTGTAGGAATTGGATAATGATGATGATATTATGAATGTTGTTATCAACGTTTGGGAGGTGATATATGATATGGAGAACGTAGTATAAACAAAGGAAATGCTATCCAATTTTCTTTATCTTTAGTAAGTGCGTTTAAGTAATCGATTAACTAATGTTAATGCGAATTTTCTTGAAGGTAGAAACGCAAATATTGAAGAGGAACGTTCAAGCGATAGAGTAGCTAAACAAAAAGGTATGTGAGGCTAGTCCTTTCTTTCTATGGCATGAATCCTCTAGCGTGACTTTTCCTCCCTTTCCTGACTCTCCTACATTCCGAAAAACGATGAGTCTATGTTCATGAATAGCTATATGAGATGAGAGATATATTATGAGCCCAATAATAATGATGATGAGTTTAAGACTAAAGATTCTAGAGTTCATGATATGGTGTTCCTATAAAGTTAATGATGTCGTTTATTGTATACACTCACCTTATATACTATTTCCTTCAAGGTGAGGCAGAATACTTATAAATGCTCCATAATGGAATCGGGGGTTCACGACCTTATGTCACCTCGATAAAGTATAGCTATCTTTGAGTTATTATGCATGCATTATGATGAGTACATGTTGATGATATTACACCGTGCCTATATGGCCGGGCAGACATCGCTAAGGCGGGCAGCGTATACACCATGTCTAGAAGGCATGGGCAGACACCACTAGTGGGCGGCATGAGATGGTACCCCGGATGCGGGAGGCCTGGACGCAGGCTAATGATTATCACACTGTACATATATGGACGGGCAGCTTATACATTTATGCATACATGATATGATGATGATTATGAAGTAAGCCAGCATGCATTATTTCTTTTGTTATTGACAGTCAGATACAGTTGCTTCTTATTTGATGTTTCCTTCATCTCATTGACGTATTATTATTACTTATTCCTCTCATACTCAGTACAATGTTCGTACTGACGTCCGTTTTCTTTGGACGCTGTGTTCATGCCCACTGGTAGACAGGGAGGTGATCTTGATCCAGACTCATAGGAGCTAGTAGCTGACTTGAGTGCACTCCATTGTTCCGGAGGTGCCTTTGACTATTATTTTGTGTAAATGTGTATATTTTGGGCACGACGGGGTCCTGTCCCGTCCCTATGTCGAGCACTCTAGTAGAGGCTCGTAGATACGCAGTGTGGGTTATATGGTCTCACGAGGTTGCCATTATGTGTATATATATATATATATATATATATATATATATATATATATATATATTATTTTGATATCCGAAAGGCTTATATATATAAAAGCATTTCTTTTCTCAAATGAAAAATGATTTTCTTATGATTTGAGTATGAATTTGGTAAAAGAATGCTTAATGAGTATGATGAGTAGCAGAACGAGTGGTGCTCGGTAGTTAGCCCCGGGTACCCGTCATGGCCCCTAGTCGGGTCGTGACAGTAAGGTCCACCAAAATGATAAGTAAACTGAGTGTCTCTATCTGAGATGATGGAAATGGGCACCCCATGCAATCAGACGATCTCTTTAATGTAAATCTGCGCCAACTTCTCTACATCGTAAGGCATTTGGACTAGAATGAAGTGCGTAGACTTTGTCAACCTATCCACAATAACCCAAATTGAATTGAACTTGCCCAAGGTCTTTAGAAGACCCACCACGAAATCCATGACAATACTCTCCCACTTCCACTAGGGAATGAGCATCCTCTGAAGCACACCACCTGGTCCTTGGTACTCATACTTAACGTGCTGGCAATTCAAACACTGAGAGACGAAATCCGAGATGTCCCTTTTCATCCTACTCTACCAAAGTGTTGCCTTAAATCACGATACATCGTTGTTGCACCCGGATGAATATAATATCTGGAACTGTGAGCCTCTCCAGATATCCAACAAATCAAACCTCCCATACAGGGAACACAAATATTCCCCTTAATCCTCAAGACAACCTCACAATCAAGCATGGCCTCCTTGGTCTCGCCATTCAACACCTTATCCCGAATTTTACACAACTTTACATTATCAATGTTACACCTCGAAAAAAATTTCGTTGATGCACAGTGAATAGACTAACGAAGGGCACCAAGCATGCGATGTTTCAATAAGTAAGAAATAACATTTGATGATCGTAATTGAGATTTCAAAGACATTCATAGTAAGAGAAGAGCGTTTGCCAAGAAAGGCAAGGTATACATTATGTATCGAGAAAGATTTACGAGTAATGAGTTAATGATGAATTAATGATGTCTTGGAGAAGAGTTACAAGGTTCCTTAGATTGTTAATGAGGTGTTAAACAAGTGTTAAGAAGGTTCCATAAGGATTGGAGATCAAACGAGTTGACGAGAACGAATTCCGAGAAGTTGGGGCAACATACGGTCCAACATACTGGCCGTATGTTAGGCCGTATGTTCTCCCCAGAATGGGACCTTCACTGGACCAAAGATACGGCCAGTATAAAAGATACGGACCGTATGTTGGTCTGTATGTTCGTGTCGGGTCAGATTTTAAGTTGATATAAGGAGGACCCAAGTTCATTATTTCATTTCATTTTCTCACTCCACACTTCAAGAACCCTCTAGAAAACTCTCCACACTTCTTCCACAAGAACTCAAGAAAGATTCATGATCAACCTCATCAAACCAAGGAAATCAAATGTAAGAAACTCATTGGAGTTCATCCAAGGCAAGACATCCCATTGGAAGTGAACTAGGATTTTGGCTCAAGTGAAGTATTTCCACTCAAGGCTTATTCCCAAACTATATAAGGTATGTTTTATGATTATTCCATTTTGTTTGAGATATTGAGAGGTTGAAATACTTAGATTGTGAAAGGAAATAGGAAATGGATCACAAAGATGAGAATAATGAGATTTTTAGTAGTAGTTTGGGATGAGTCATGATTCTTGATAGGTTGTGATTATAATTATGTTATAAATGATATTATGGACATGGGATAGGCATTATATGTGAGTAAATGTAATAGTGAACTATGACCATAATTATGGAGGGGTTGAAGTGAAATTGTGAAATGTGGATAAGGTAGAGTGAATGAAGATTATTGGTTATAATATTGTGAATGTTATTATAGATGTTTGGGAGTTGATATACACTATAGGGAAAGTTGTATAAACAAAGGAAATGCTGCCCAATTTTCTCTAGCTTTAGCTGAGCATGTTCATGTGATCGATTAGCTAATGTTAATGTGAACTCTCTTGAAGGTAACAACGTGAGCGTTGAAGGAGAACAAGCAAGCGATAGAATAGCTAAACAAAAAGGTATGTAAGGATAGTCCTTTCTTTCTAAGGCATGACTCCATGGCATGAATTCTCCTATATTTCCATGACTTTCCTACACATCGGAAATTATGAGTCTACGGTTATAAAGAGCTTTTCATAAGATAAAGAAAAGAGATACGATGTGAGTATGATGATGATGACTATGAGTTGATCCTAAAAGTTCTAAAGTACATGATATGCTAATTCCATAAAGTTCTTGCTATGAATACGATATGATGTTTCTACAATCTAATGACCCTATTTACGATCCTTTGAGGTTGTTCGTTGTGTTACACTCACCTTAAAATGTTAGTTCTTTCAAGGTGAGATATGATGAATATAATCACTCCATAATGTAATTGGGGGTTCTCGACCTTATGTCACCCCGATATTGTTATAGATTGTCTATAAGCTCTAATGCATGTCCTATGACAAATGTTCCGGAAAAATTACGAGTCTATGTTCATAGAGGATTTCATATGAGATAAAGGTAAGATATATGCCATAAATACGATAATGGTAATGATGAGCCTAAGTTTAGAGATTATAAGCCTATCATACGATATTTTCTTTATGAAGTTCATGCTACGAATATGATATGATTTTCATAGATTGTCTTTAAATTCTAATGCATGCTCTATGAAAAGTTCATGATAAGTTATGAGATATATGTGATGATATGATTCCACCGCACCTAGATGGCCGGACATGTCACCGCTAGGGCGGGCTGCTTATGGTTCCACCGTGCCTGAATGACCGGACATGACCACCACTAGTGGGCTGCGTATGAGTACACCGTGCCTAGAGGGCCGGACATGACCACCACTAGTGGGCAGCGTATGATGTTTACCAGGACGTGGGTTAACGATGATGATATATATATGATATGATGATACATGTACTACGATTATATGTATGATATATGTATGAAATGCATCCACTCTTAAAAGTTAAGCAGGTTATATCTTCATCTTATGCCTTATGATTTCTCTGTTATGTTCATTTCATTCATGCCTTACATACTCAGTACAATGCTCATACTGACGTCCGTTTTCTTTGGACGCTGTGTTCAAGCCCATAGGTAGGCAGGGAGGTGATCCCGACTCGTAGGACCTAGTAGCATACTTTGAGAGCACCCCATTATTCCGGAGGTGCCATTGAATTATTCTTTTGTGTATATATATGTTTTGGGCATGGCGGGTGTCACGACCCGACTAGGGGCCATGACGGGTACCTGGGGCTAACCACCGAGCACCACTCATTCTATTACTCATCATACTCAAATCATAAGAAAATCATTTTTCATTTGAGAACATAATACTTTTATATACATAAACCTTTTGGCTATCAAAATAATATATATATATATATATATATATATATATATATATATACAATAGTAATATCGTGAGACCATATAACCCACACCTGCGTATCTACGAGCCACTACTAGAGTGCTAGACATAGGGACGGGACAGGACCCCGTCGTGCCCAAAATATACATATATACACAAAAGAACAATCACGGCACCTCCGGAACAATAGAGTGCTCTCAAGTCAGCTAATAGCTCCTACGAGTCTGGATCAAGATCACCTCCCTGTCTACCTGTGGGCAAGGATACAGCGTCCAAAGAAAACGGACGTCAGTACAAACATTGTACTGAGTATGAGAGGCGTAAGTAATAATAATACATCAATGAGATAAAAGAAACATCAAATAAGGAGCAACTGCAACTGACTGTCAATTATAAAAGAAATAATGCATGCTGGCTTACTTCATAATCATCGTCATATCATGTATGCATAAATGTATAAGCTGCCCGTCCATATAGGTACGGTGTGATAATCATTAAGCTGCCCGTCCATATAGGTACGGTGTGATAATAGTTAAGCTGCCCATCCGTAGAGGTACGGTGTGATAATCAATAGCCTGCGTCCAGGCCTCCCGCGTCCGGGGTACCATTTCATGCCGTCCATTAGTGGCGCTGCCCGTGCCATATAGGCACGATGTAATATCATCAACATGTACTAATCATAATGCATGTATAATAACTCAAAGATAGCTATACTTTATCGAGGTGACATAAGGTCGTGAACTCCCGATTCCATTATGGACATTTATAAGTATTCTACATCACCTTGAAGGAAATAGTCTATAAAGTGAGTGTACAATAAACAACATCATTAACTTTATAGGAATATCATATCATGAACTCTAGAATCTTTGGATTTAAGCTCATCATCATCATCATCATCATTATTGGGCTCATAATATATCTCTTATCTCATATGGCTATTCATGAACATAGGCTATTAGTTTTCCGGGATATGGAGGATTCATGGAGAAGAAGGAAAAATCATACCATCGGATTCATGCCATAGAAAGAAAGGACTAGCCTCACATACCTTTTTCGTTTAACTACTCTATCACTTGCTTGTCCTCCTTCGATGTTCACGTTTCCACCTTCAATAGAAATCGCATTAACATTAGCTAATCGATTACTCAAACGTGCTTACTATTTCTAGGGAAAATTGGGAAGCATTTACTTTGTTTATACTACTTTCTCCATATTCTATATCAACTCCCAAACACTCATAACAACATTCACAATATCGCAAACAACAATCATCATTCATCTACATTATCTGCATTTCACAATTTCACTCCAGTTTCTCCATAATCATGGTCACAATTCATTATTGCATTTTCTAACATATAATACTTATCCCACATTCTAAATGTCATTTATAGCGGACTTATACTCACAACATATTAATATCCATAATTCACCCCAAACTACTATTCAAAAATGACACTATTCCCACATTTGTGACCCATTTTCTATATCTTTCTACAATCCAAGTGTTTTTAACTTTAAACACCTTAAACAACCAAGAATGATCATAAAAATCACCTTTGATGATGGATGAACAAACCTTGAGTGGAACTTCTCTTCCTGCGCCAAAACCCTAGCTCACTTCCATTGAGATTTCTTGGTGTAGATGAACTTTTATTAGGTTTCCTACACTTGATTTTGTGGTTTTGATGTAGTTGATCATGGATTTCTCTTGGATTTTTGTGGATGGAGAGTGGAGAGAATTCTAGAGTGTTCTAGAGAGAAGGGGAGTGAAATGGAAAATGAAATAAAATGAACTTGGGTCCTCCCATATAAATCATGAAATCTGTCTCGACAAGGATATACGGACCAACATACGGTCCGTACATTTTATACGGGCCGTATGTCTAGCCGTATGTTTGGTCCAGAGAACGTTTCTCCTCTTGGATAAATATACGGCCTAACATACGGCCAGTATAATTTATACGACCAGTATGTTGGGTCGTACAATGCCCAGATGTTCCGATTTCGTTCTCGTCGACTCGTTTGATCTCCAATCCTTATGGAACCTTCTTAACAATTTTTTAACACTTCAATGCCAATCTAAGGGACTTTATTACTCTTCTCCAAAGCATCATTTAATCATCATACATTGTTACTCGTAATTCTTTTCGATACATAACGTATGTTTTGCCTTCCTTGACAACTTTCTTCTCTTACTTCAAATGTCTTTGAAATCTAATTTAGAACCCTCAAATGCAATTCCCTACTTATTGAAACGTCGAAAACGTCGCGCCCTTCATCAGTCTATTCACTGTGCATGAGTGGAAAAATTTTCGAGGTGTAACATTCTCCCCCACCTTGGGAACATTCGTCCTCGAATGTTAAACTATCCGGGAATTCTATGAAAATTTCACCAGAGTTTCCCCTGTAATATGGAACTACCATCCTGTCACAAAATCCCACAATAATATTGCCTCACAGGGCCACAACACAATAGCAATATAATTTGGCCACACACGACCAATATGCATAAAAAGAAAGTACACATACCTCATAATCCTGACGTTTCATCGTGGATCTCTTCTGGGGGTTGGAACAAGTGCGGGTACGTGGATTCTATTTTCTCTTCTGCCCCCCAATTCATTTCTTCTCGGTTGTTTTTTCGCCACAAAACTTTGACTGAAGCTACTTCCTTATTTCGAAGTCATTGTACTTGCCTGTCTAAGATGGCAATGGGCACTTCTTCATATGCTAGCTTTTCTGTCACTGGAACATCATTACTGGCATGATCCTAGTAGGATTTCCAACATATTTATGAAGAATCGAGACATGTAAAGCTGGGTGAACTGACTCCAAATCATGAGGTAGGTCTAATTCATAAGCCACCTTGCCTATTGGCGCACCACCTCATAAGGCCTAATGTATTGGGGACTAAGCTCCCCTTTCATTCAGTGATCTTATTGCATTCGTAAGTTGTCACACCCCAAGGCTACCGTAGGAAGCATATATCCTGTACTTATGTCATATTCCAAGTAATTGTCCTATTTATCCTTAACGATAACTCCGACTCAACATTTCAACTCAATTTACCATATATTTTCCTTCAACTGACCCGGAGCATCATGACTACACTATCCTTGTTTACCTCTTACTCCTCTTTTTAAGTACCCACTTGGTTTCATTGGCGACGTATAATTACTTGCAAGTTACATAATCGCTCTTGCGTGATTCGTGTACACACACATCTATACATATACATGTATCCATATCTGCATCCGTATTCACAATCATATTCATATACATAGCACGCCCGACCACGAAGGTTCGGTGTTTCGCGTACCCAACCATGGCTAGGCCCGGTGATTATATATATACCTAAACTCTTTTGTCTATCTTTAGTAACTCATCTCGTCATGCTCTCTTCCTTCCTTTATTTTTCCCTTGATTTTCATATCTTATGTTCTACCATAGAAAACCTTAGGTCCCTTTCTTAATTGTCGCTTATAAATCGCAATATCATTAATTACGACTTTACCGCTAGTGCCTTTTCTTCTATTCTAATATAGCATCGCCATATTTTTACCATGTCCCTTGAGTTTTCTGATATCCATGTCACGTGGTTCAAGGTTTTCACAAATGGTTTCCCATACAGTCTCAGATGCCTACTCAATTCGTGTTCGTTTATTTATTAGTCATTGGACTCATTTCTGCATAACTCTCACTCTTTGTTTTAGAGTCTATATCTGTCACATCATCGAGTCCATCATTTTAATCTCTACACTCATATTCTCTTTATTCGCTTCCCCCCTTTAAGGGTTTTACCTGTACCATTCTCAAATCCGTTGCCTCACCTTCAAATCTTGAATTCATATATCCCTTACTATACTACATCTCATTTATGTTGTTTCCCATAATTTATAACTACGATAATTCATGTGGGAGGTCTTAACATACTCATCTTGCAGTTTTGTAATCAAGTAATACAATCAACATAGCAATCCGAACAAGAATGTATTTTATAAGTCAATGTCTAAATCCGCTCCAATTAACAACTTTTTGCCCCATAGGGATGCTCACATTAGTAGTAGGTCTAGTTATCCATACCATCCATATAATGTCACTTGCGCTCTTCTTCGGCGCTCAAAGTTCACTTGTTACGTCATCTTTGTTTTCCAGGGCCTAAGTCTTATGCGCCACTAATACCTCTTATGCCTCACACTCTTCTACTCTTGTGTTGCACTCAACATTGATTTCAAAACCAATCGTAATCGTATTATATTTGTCGTTGATGATAGCTTTACTCTACCGTTTTATCGTCGTACGGTAAACTCATAACTTCTGATAATCTTTTTCTTTTCAACTCATTGCTTCATATACTTTACTCATTCTAACTTGGTAAAGGATATTCGTCGGAGACGTATTTTTGTATAATCGTAACACGACTACCTCTTAAGTGCGCGTACTTTGCAACGCATTTCCTTCTCTTTCTATTCTCATTCTTATTCCTTTACATTCCTTCCTCTTCGATATATCTTATTTCCTTCCTCTTTATAATCCATCCTTTATTCTTTGCACGAGGAACTTTATTCTCAACTTAGTACCGCTTTGTCCCTTAGAATATACTACCTTTGTACAATCCATTTTTTGCTTCCAAAACTTATTCTGTTCATTCTGATCATTCCCTCTCGTCCGTATTGTGTTGGCCCTTTTCCTATCAATCGTCCTATTTCGTTATTCCTCTTTCTGTAGTTTTGGTATTTTACATCCAGCTAAAGATATCACTCATACTCTTGACTATACCAATCACAAACTACTACTACTTTGCCATACCATTCTTCTCTGATTTCTGTTTCAAGTTGACTTCCCCTTTTTTTTTATGGCTATCATTTCTGTCATTGAGGAATCCCTGTGCTGGACTTTCCCCTAACAAGGTCTTTTTAAGCTTTCTCATCTACTGCCCCATGACTCGCTTGTTGATTTCACACTTGCATTCACTCTTTATTCATATAGAACATGTCACATGCTTAGTCGTTTCCTCGCTATGCTTTGTATTACAGTTCTTGTTACGTTCTCATTATACCTTGATCCTAATCAACGCTATAGAGTGCCACTTCTTTACCTAGTTCTCAAACTTGCTCATAAAATAGAATAAATCTTGCGAAGTAAGCATACTCAACCTGTTATTCTTTCTAATCAGTTCTATTACACTTACCATATATTGGTTTTACCAACGTATTCTCATTCATTATAACCCTTCGTATTCGTACCTCTGTCTGCGTGATGTTGTTACTTTATTTTGCTAATAAACTCATCGTATCTTTCTCGTGCTTATCCCTCCAATCAATACTTCAGTATCACACTCTATTGGAGTTATCCTTTCTCTTCCATGTCATGTTTTAGTACTACCAAGCATTTCTGTTTACCGTATCAATGTCGCTCTTATAACTACTGTTGCTATCAACTCAATAATATTTAACTCTCTTGTAGTTGTCAACGATACTCCTAACTTAATTTCATCCTGCCATTACATTTTTGCACAACATCTTTTCTCATTAGGACATATTACAAGCTTATATCTTATCTCCTTTAGATTCTAAGAAAATTTTGGCAGAGTTTCTCTTGTAAGCATAACAATCCCAAACCTGCACGTAGCCCAGAAAACACGTCCGATGTCTTAATAGGACATATAATGGGACACACATAATATGCAACTCAGCCACACAAGATCACTTACCATTAAAGGATATAAATAATAGAGCTTGTCTCATAAGTTGTGCCTGCAGACCCTGTCTAGAACTCCAATATATGTATATATATTTTCTACACACGGTCAAGCAACTAATTCATAAATTATGATTCTAGCTATCACTAGGTCACTAACAAGCGTAGACATCTCAATTTGCTTGATTGTCCCAGACTTTTACTCCAACACAGTCAATAACATCAGAAGTAATATATGACGGCGTAGGACCCGAATCAATCGATACGTACATATCATAAAGGATACTAGAAATATACCTGGGACAATACTGGGGGAAGACTCAAGATCCTGTCGCTTAGCTAACACATGGATATGATGCTGGGATCCACTTGGACTGGGCGTTCCTCTTTGGTCTCTATCACCACCTACTAACATCTATGGCCTTGGCCTTGGAGGGCATACCGACGATGAAGAGCTAGCTACCACTCCCGTAGTCCGAACCTTACCCTTACCACGCCTCCATGGGCAGATGGCCTGACCGAGCACAGGTATAACAAACATCCAAGCCCAAGCGGCACAGTCCCCAATGTAACCTGCGACACTGAGTACATCGTGGTACCGGTGACCTCTCCTGCCTGGAACCACTTTGAATCCGAGAACTAGAAACTCTGAGACTCTGGGGTGACCTAGAATAAGTAGATCTATCCAATCTGGGTCTAGGAAGCTGCGGAGGAGCACCTCTTGTTGAACGAACTGAGTGCCTAGAGAATTGTTGCCTCGGAGCACTCCTACACTCCTGATCAAACCCTGAAGATATACTCTCTTTCTCCAACCCTTGTTATCGGGGCCCACATCCTGCCGCTGAGCTTGAGCGGCTACCAATTGGGTCAGTAGAAGAATGGCTTGTCTCATCTCTTGGCCCGAGGCGTCTGGCGGAGGAACGGGGGGTGCTGGAGCTAAATTTGAGGCTCCCCTTTGATCCTCTAAAGTGGGCGAAGTGTGGGAAAACCGAGGTAGGGCCTTATTCTGGGGTTCGCCCTCCTCCATATCTATAGACGACTCCCATTCAAGCCCTTCTTCAACCACTATCTTTCCCTTTTGGGCTGCCATTGCTTTTCCTTTCATCAGTTTTGCTGAAATTATAATGCACAATTAGGGAGGGAATAATCTTATAATACAGCTCTATCGCACGATCTTTTAAGATGAAAGATGGTCATTTTTCCTAAATGCCCTGTAGCCTCTTGTTTATTAGTGTGGCGCGCAATACACCATAAACAAGACTCTACTAGACACGGCTCGTAGACACTTTCTAGGACTGAACTGCTCTGATACAACTTTTGTCACGACCCGACTAGGGGCCATGACGGGTACCCGGGGCTAACCACCGAGCACCACTCATTCTATTACTCATCATACTCAAATCATAAGAAAATCATTTTTCATTTGAGAACATAAATACTTTTATATACATAAGCCTTTCGGCTATCAAAATAATATATATATATATATATATATATATATATATATATATATATATATACACAATAGTAATATCATGAGACCATATAACCCACACCTGCGTATCTACGAGCCTCTACTAGAGTGCTAGACATAGGGACAGGACAGGACCCCGTCGTGCCCAAAATACACATATATACACAAAAGAACAATCACGGAACCTCCGGAATAATGGAGTGCTCTCAAGTCAGCTAATAGCTCCTACGAGTCTGGATCAAGATCACCTCCCTGTCTACCTGTGGGCATGAACACAGCGTCCAAAGAAAACGAACGTCAGTACGAACATTGTACTGAGTATGAGAGGCGTAAGTAATAATAATACATCAATGAGATAAAGGAAACATCAAATAAGGAGCAACTGTGACTGACTGTCAATTATAAAAGAAATAATGCATGCTGGCTTACTTCATAATCATCGTCATATCATGTATGCATAAATGTATAAGCTGCCCGTCCATATAGGTACGGTGTGATAATCATTAAGCTTCCCGTCCATGTAGGTACAGTGTGATAATAGTTAAGCTGCTCGTCCATATAGGTACGGTGTGATAATCAATAGCCTGCGTCCAGGCCTCCCGCGTCTGGGGTACCATCTCATGCCGTCCACTAGTGGCGCTGCCCGTGCCATATAGGCACGATGTAATATCATCAACATGTACTCATCATAATGCATGTATAATAACTCAAAGATAGTTATACTTTATCGAGGTGACATAAGGTCGTGAACCCCCGATTCCATTATGGACATTTATAAGTATTCTGCCTCACCTTGAAGGAAATAGTCTATAAAGTGAGTGTATACAATAAACAACATCATTAACTTTATAGGAACATCATATCATGAACTCTTGAATCTTTAGATTTAAGCTCATCATCATCATCATCATTATTGGGCTCATAATATATCTCATATGGCTATTCATGAACATAGGCTATTAGTTTTCCGGGATATGGAGGATTCATGGAGAAGAAGGATAAATCATACCATCGGATTCATGCCATAGAAAGAAAGGACTATCCTCACATACGTTTTTCGTTTAACTACTCTATCACTTGCTTGTCCTCCTTCGATGTTCACGTTTCCACCTTCAATAGAATTCGCATTAACATTAGCTAATCGATACTCAAACGTGCTTACTATTTCTAGGGAAAATTGGGCAGCATTTCCTTTGTTTATACTACTTTCTCTATATTCTATATCAACTCCCAAACACTCATAACAACATTCACAATATCGCAAACAACAATCATCATTCATCTACATCATCTGCATTTCACAATTTCACTCCAGTTTCTCCATAATCATGGTCACAATTCATTATTGCATTTTCTAACATATAATACTTATCCCACATTCTAAATGTCATTTATAGCGGACTTATACTCACAACATATTAATATCCATAATTCACCCCAAACTACTATTCAAAAATGACACTATTCCCACATTTGTGACCCATTTTCTATATCTTTCTACAATCCAAGTGTTTTTAACTTTCAACACCTTAAACAACCAAGAATGATCATAAAACTCACCTTTGATGATGGATGAACAAACCTTGAGTGGAACTTCTCTTCCTGCGCCAAAACCCTAGCTCACTTCCATTGAGATTTCTTGGTGTAGATGAACTTTTATTAGGTTTCCTACACTTGATTTTGTGGTTTTGATGTAGTTGATCATGGATTTCTCTTGGATTCTTGTGGATGGAGAGTGGAGAGAATTCTAGAGTGTTCTAGAGAGAAGGGGAGTGAAATGGGAAATGAAATAAAATGAACTTGGGTCCTCTCATATAAATCATGAAATCTGTCCCGACAAGGATATACGGACCAACATACGGTCCGTACATTTTATACGGGCCGTATGTCTGGCCGTATGTTTGGTCCAGAGAACGTTTCCCCTCTTGGCTAAATATACGGCCTAACATATGGCCAGTATTATTTATACGGCCAGTATGTTGGGCCGTACAATGCCCAGCTGTTCCGATTTCGTTCTCGTCGACTCGTTTGATCTCCAATCCTTATGGAACCTTCTTAACACTTGTTTAACACTTCAATACCAATCTAAGGGATGTTATTACTCTTCTCCAAAGCATCATTTAATCATCATACATTGTTACTCATAATTCTTTGTGATACATAACGTATGCCTTGCCTTCCTTGACAACTTTCTTCTCTTACTTCGAATGTCTTTGAAATCTAATTTAGAACCATCAAATGTTATTTCCTACTTATTGAAATGTCGAATACATCGCGCCCTTCGTCAGTCTATTCACTGTGCATGAGTGGAAAATTTTTCGAGGTGTAACAACGGGGTCCTGTCTCGTCCATATGTCTAGTACTCTAGTAGAGGCTCGTAGATAAGTATGTGTGGGTAGTATGATCTCACGATGTCCTTATTGTATGTATATTATTTTGATAGCCGAAGGGCTTATGTACATAAAGGTAATTTTGTTTCAAAGTGAAAAATGGTTTTCCTACGGTTTGAGTATGAGATTAATGAATGGACGCTTGATGTGTACGATGGGTAAAGGTACGAGCGGTGCTCGGTGGTTAGCCCCGGGTACCCGTCATGGCCCCTAGTCAGGTCGTGACAATCAAACTGCTGGGGCTTAATCTGCTCCAAGAGAGACAATTTAGTCTCAACCTAAGCCAGAACCTTGCTACGTTCTGAAATATCTAATCTCACAAAGAAATTAGCCAAAGTCTGAACCTTTATGGCCAAAAGACGCCCCTGAAGAACCAGACGGGCTAAGCTACCTATACTCACTGCCTTTCGGCTCAACACATCAGCTACCATATTTACCTTGCCAAAATGGTAAAGAATGGTGATATCATAATCCTTAAGAAACTCCGTCCATCTATGTTGCCTCAAATTGACATCCCTCTGATATAACACATGTTGAAGACAGCGATGATCGATAAACACATCACAGTGGACCCCATACATATAATGGCACCAAATCTTCAATGCAAAGACTACCGCCGCCATCTCTAAGTCATGAGTGGGGTAATTCTTCTCATGAACCTTCAATTGTCTCGAAGCGTACACGATTACCTTTCCCTTCTGCATCAACAAAAAACCCAAAACCGATGTGAGACGCATCACAATATACACTGAAGTCCTTACCCTTCACGGGTAATGCCAAAATGGGGGCTCAAGTCAATAAATCGTTAAGCTTTTGGAACCTCTTTTCACACTCATCGGACCACTAGAAAGGAACATTCTTCTAATTCAACCAGGTCAAATGCGAAGCAATCGAAGAAAACCCATTCACAAACCGACGATAATAGCTCATAGGGCCCACAAAACTACGAATCTCAGTAACTGAGGTAGGCCTCGCCCAATCCCTAACAGCCTCGATCTTCTTGGGATAACCCATAATCCCGTCCTTAGACACAATATGGCCCAAAAATGCCACAGAACCGAGCCAAAACTCAAACTTAGAAAACTTGGCATACAACTTCTTTTTCTTTAATAGACCAACCACAATCCTCAAGTGCTTCTCATGCTTTTCCTTACTTCGAGAATAAACCAAGATGTCATCAATGAACACAATCACGAACGAATACAAATACAGCTTAAAAATCCCATTTATCAAATCCATGAACACTGCAGTGGAATTGGTAAGCCCGAACGACATAACTAGAAACTCATAATGACCATAACGGGTTCTGAAGGCTGTCTTCGAAATATCCTCCGCTCGGATATTCAACTGATGATACCCTAACCTCAAGTTGATCATACAGAAGACCGACGTGCCCTGAAGCTGATCGAATAAGTCATCTATGCGGGGTATCGGATACTTGTTCTGAAAGGTAACCTTGTTCAATTGCCGATAATCGATACACATCTGCATAGACCCATCTTTCTTCTTCACAAATAGCACGGGAGCACCCCAAGGGGAAACAATAGGAAAAATAATCCCTTGCTCAGCAGATCCTGCAACTGTTCCTTCAACTCTCTCAACTCGGCTGGAGTCATACGGTAAGGTGGAATAAAACTAGGTAGATTGCCTAGCCCTAAATCAATATAGAAATCGATGTCACGGTCAGGCGGAACACCAGGAAAGTCTGTGGGAAAGACCTCCGTGAACTCACAACTATAGGAACAAACTCTAAGGAAGGAGTATCCACGTCTGTATCATGACTATGAGGCAAGTAGGCTAAACATCCTCTATCCACTAAACTCTTCGCTCGGAGGTATGATCTTCTTAGGAGCAGGGCTGGGAGTACCCTTCCACTCCAAATGCGGAATACCGGGCATAACTAACGTGACTATCTTGGTGTGACTGTTCAAGATCGCATGGTATAGAGATAACCAATTCATGCCCAAGATAATATCAAAGTCTGCCATACTAAGGATCACCAAGTCTACCCACGTATCATAGCCCATAAAAGTAACTACACAAGCTTGATAGACTCGATCTACTATCACAGAATCTCCAATCGGAGTTGACACACATATGGGCACATCAAGAATATCACAAGTCACGTCCAATCCAGTAGAAAAGTAGGTAGACACATATAAGAAGGTAGAACCCAAATCAAATAAAATCGAAGCTTCCTGATAACAAACAGAAATGGTACCTGTGATGACTGCATCAGAAGCCTCCGCCTCTGGTCTACCAGGGAAGGCATGCGCTTCACCTCGGCCACTCTGGCCTGACTGAGCTCCTTTCGTAGAACCCTGAGAACCGCCTCTACCGGGCTGATAACCACCTCGAGCAGACTGAGGATAACCGCGGCCTATAGGAGCGCCGCCCCTACTAGAATGTCCGTCCTTGTTGGCTGAATGTGTTGGAGTCTTGGGAGTCTGAAATCTGGAAACCTGCTGGGCCTCACTCGATCTAGGGATAGGAAACTCTCTAGAAAAGTGGCCCAAGTCACCACACTCATAGCATCTAACCTCTCGAGGCTATGACACAAAAGTCAAAGAATCAGTATAACTACCATGGTCTGCAAGTCGAGAAAGAAACCCCTAGAAGTCTGCCCAGCACTGTTACCACTTTGTCTCGAAGGACCACTAGCTGAAGCCTGGAGTGCTGACTCGATAGGGCGGCCAGGATAGTGCTGGTTAGTTCTGTCTGACTGGCCCCCACCTCTAGAAGCATAATCACTAAAACTTCCAAACTGATGGGCCCTCTTGGCGCTACCCCCACCGTGTGCTCGGAGCCTAGTCGACTCTACCCTCATAGCATAATCCACCATGGACTGCAAAGAAGACCTTATGGCAATAAGCTGAATATAAGCCAAGTGCAACAGGAGTATCAATCCTCTGACAAACCTCCTAACCCTCTCGACCTCGGTAGGAATCAACTGAACAGCATAGCTAGCCAGGGAAAGCAATCGTGCCTCCTACTCAGCAATAGAAAAACCCCTATGCTCTGGGATGTTGAACTCGTCTTTCCTCATATCCCTAAGAATGAGGGGGGCCTACTTCTCCAAGAACGCCAGATGAAACTGAATCCAAGACAATGGAGGCGACCCAACTGGCCGACACTCGACAAAGGACCTCCACCACACCTTAGTATCCCCTCGAAACTGATAATATACATAATCCACCCCATGCGAATCAACAATACCCATCTTGTAAAACCTCTCATGATTGTCAATATAAACTCATAGGCATTCTCAGATGGAGTACCAAGGAACTTCAGTGACTCTACCTTAATAAATCTGGCAAAAATCTCCTGATCTACAACAGTCATAGCTGGGCCGGCAACAGGCCTAGTAGCACATGCAGGTGCCGGTATCTCATCGATACATGGAGTCGTAGTAGCAGTAGGCTACATCCCCTGAGTCTGGCCCTGCTTGGGAGTCTGTGCTCTCGCTCTAGTCTGTGACCCTCCTAGAGTGGCTGGATAGCCACCCACCACATGTATCCCATCAAGATAGTGCAAAATACAGACCATGGTATCCTAAAGCACCGGAGTAGAAATCACCTCGGGCTGAGTCTGGCCCGATCCCAGCTCTTCCTCATCTACGGGCTCATGCTCAGACTGATGTTCTGGCTTTGGTGGTAAGGATCTAGTACTTCTCTGACCAACCACAGGGGCCCTGCCCCTGGCTGGTGCTGCACCACAGCCACGGCCTTTCGCTCGGCCTCGTCCTCATGCTTCCGCCCCAGCAGCAGACTCGGGCACCTCAACCCCCGTGATGGTAGCACAGGTCCTCACCATCTGTGAGAAAGTATAAGTGAAATCATATACCATTTAGAACATCCTAGATACTAATTTGAATAAAGTAGCACGAAATAATGAAAGAATTTGAAGTTTTCTAAATTTCCTATAGCCTATCACAGATAGGTACAGAGCTCATCATACCGATCTACAAGACTCTACTAGACATGCTCTTGTACTTATAAGACCGGGTAACTTAGGGCTCTCATACCAACTTTTCACGACCCAACTCGTGAGTCGAGTGGGTGCCCAAGTGTCATGACCCAGCCCCGTGGGCCGCGACTGGCACCCTATCTGGTACCCAGACCAAACCGCATATTCATTTACCAAATCCGAGCATATTCCAAAAATTCATAAAAGTCATATCAAACTGAATCTTTATCAAATATGTCTTAAGCGGTCGCACAAATCAAAATGTCATATCAAATCCAAACGGAGCGGCGGAATAGACATCGCCGGTCAGAAGTGCAAATATAAGCATAAGGGCCATTTAGGGCCATCAAAACAAACGGACCGCTTTAAGACCAGAGAACAAAATCAAACAAACATATATAGGACCCTCGCCCCACATATATGACTACAGGCCTCTACGAACTCAAAACAAAGACATATGGCGAGACAGGGCCCTGCCGTACCCAAATCGTCAAATATACAGAGCATATACATAGCAAAAGGAGTCTGTACCAAAAGTGGACTCCGGATCAGAAGGAGTACTCCAAAATAGCAGAAAGTGAAGCCTACAGTGGAGGATCACTAATGTCTGTACCTGCGGGCATGAAACGCAGCCCCCGAAGAAAGGGGGTCAGTACGAAATATGTACTGAGTATGTAAAGCACGGAGTACAGAAATATGGATCAAAACTGAAAGCAAA
This sequence comes from Lycium barbarum, assembly GCF_019175385.1. NCBI lineage: Eukaryota > Viridiplantae > Streptophyta > Magnoliopsida > Solanales > Solanaceae > Lycium > Lycium barbarum. The sequence goes on along the minus strand of NC_083338.1, from coordinate 101,727,575 downwards.
TCGGATAACACAGTGGAGTACAAATCGGGATGTCAAAATACGTATCAAAATCATATACGTATACATAATGCAAACGAAATCATGCAAACGCTTAGGAACGTGGTCGCCACTCCGACGCTGGCGCCACACACAGCATAACACCAGAAGGTTTCAAATCTTCGTATCTCCGAACACAAACACAAACATAGGTGAGTGTATCGCATCACGAGCCATATCACATCATAACTCCAAACGGAACCCGGCCCTATGGCGAAGCCTCGGGAACCGTAACACAGCATACGGCCGAATTATTGTAAGGCGCACGAATCATAACCGGCCCGGGAACCGGTGAACGAAGTCATAATAAGGCACGAGTGGAGTCGTGAGCAAACAAATGCAATTCATATTTCAAAATAGCCTTTCAAAACTTAGTAGTCTCATAAGTCATTTCATAGTACAAAATAATCGAATACTTAGTCGATACAAAGTTTCATTTCACAAAACGTTTCCAAAATATTACGTATGGCTCAAAACGTAACTTAGCATATCATAATATTCAAAACATATCTCGTAGGAGGAAGTTCCAAAACCGAAAGTATCATATCAAACTTTATTCAAAAGGACAGCCCAATAAGACAAATAGGGCGTCTCGGGGTTAACGGGTCCACCTCAAGTCAAATTGAGGTGGCGAACATAATTTACGAACATTTAGGGGCCAAAAGTTCATACATAATCATTTCCAAGTTACCCGACCACATTTCGATAGGTTTCGGACGATTGGTGGCATTCTAGCCAAAATAGAGCCCTTAGGCTTCAATTGAATTGAATGAATAGTAACTTTTCTGTGGATCGGTTTTCGAGGAGCAGAAATGCTCCGGAGGTTCCAATATTCACCTAGCATACTAAGACATGCCAAACGAAGAAGTGGGAAGCTTTACATACCTTACAGACGTCTTACGCTCTCCCAAAAGTCAAGTCCCGTTTCGTCTGAAATCTGCAAATGGTCAAAGTTACCAATTGAGATTCTTAGGCTTAAAAATGCCTTTAACTTCATTTTTGTCTACCGAAATTTCGGCAGCATTTCCCCTATAAATCTAACATCCCCGAGACTTAGCTCGGCTCAAAATACATCAATACAACAGCCCACACATCATCAAACAACACAAATCATAATCAAATCACTCTAGCTTCAAAGTTCTACTTTAGTACACAAGTTGGCAACTTTTCATTCAAACTTCCAAGACTCCAAATCTATATCCACATCATTATATTTATTTACTCATTCAAGATTGTTCAATCACATCCCAAATACATTCCAAACCATATACGAAAGTTCCCGAAATTCATTATTTTCCATATTCCATTCAAAGCACCAAAAGTCACGACGAACATTCTAACTTGCGTCGTTTCATTCCGAATTCATTAACATCAACCATAAATCACATTTAAAGTCTTTAGCACCCTAGATATACCATGATATACACAATTATACCAAAGGTATACACTTTCCGATAACGTTCCGAAATCATTTTCCAACGCCAATCCAATTCATCAATCAATCATTTACGACACAAAGGTCACAACGACACATTATACAAACTAAACAAGATCAATTCACATCACTTTCTTCTTCCTAGGGCTCACGGCCAACATGCAATATACACACACACTCACGACTTTCTATATACATCAAGGTTACGGGATTCTCGTCTATTCTCAATCCTTAGCACATTCATCTCAATTCTATAACATTAGAGGGGCAAAATTCTTACCTTTTCTTGAATTTCCGACTTGTCGCAAACGAGGCTCTTGTGCCAAACTAATTATACCCCGTTGAAGAGGGTCTTGAGCACTTCACAACTATGTAGAAACTAATATTTTTGGATCAACAACAAAGCTTGGAAATATTTCTTTCTCTTTTCCTTTAGCTTCGGCCGAACCCCCTTTTTTGTGGTGTTCTTGAATTTTTTTGCTTTGTTTCTTGATAATTACTAAGTGTAGATGATATATATCCATTTAAGAGTCATGTGCATAGCACATGACATTAAAAGGATGGGCTTGGGCCATGGCTAAGGCCGGCCACCCTCACAAATTTTGGGCCTCAATTGTATTGTATTTTTCTTGGCCTAATTCATGAAAAGTCCCGTTTTGTAATTCCCGAAACTAATTTCCGAAATTCCAAATCTTCCCTCGGCCTTCCCCGGTGTCCTAACATTAATGATTCCATAACCAACATAGTCATACTTACTAAAATCAAAATATTTCCTTATAACACACAAATCGTAATTATTTCTCGATTTCCCGTTATACGAAAACACGGGACATAACATTCTCCCCCCCCCCCTTTAGAACATTCGTCCTCGAATGTTAAATCGACCTCATGAGGTGTCATACTACTCCGGGAGGGTTCTCTTTATAGATGTCTTTTATTGATTTTCCGACATGGCCCCTTCACCACGTCATGGGGAAATTTTCACATCACTGATTCAAACGCCTTCCTGATTTATTTTCTCATACCCCTCGTAATCGTCGAACCATAAGATATATTCTTATAACAAACGAACGCTTTCCAGACATCATAGTCAATATCATTTTTTTGTTACACTGCTGAGTTTCTTACCACATCGTCGTAATCTCACTTTACTTCATACCAGACACTTCATGCCAAACAGATTCAGAACTAGGGCCAGACGCGTATAAGCATATCGGACGGATTCATAGTCAACATCAGAGGTACGGAAGTATATCAGACAGGTCTGCGATCGGAGTCAGACGTACAAAGGCGTATCAGACGGATTCGTAATCAGAATCAAATGTACAGAATTGTATCATACAGAGTCGTGATTAGACAAACCGAAATGTATCGAACATACGCGTGATCAAAATCAAACGCACAGAAGCATATCAGACGGATTTATATCCAGAGTCAGACATACAGAGGTGTGCCAGACAGACACCTATTCAGAATCAGACGCACAAAGATTCATCAGAAGGGAACATAATCGAGCTCAGAAATACAGAGGCGTACTAGACAGAGCCTTATCGAAATCGGGAGTGCAGAAGCACAACAGATAGAATGTCGAATTAGAATAAAATTGCTCCTATTAAGGTTCCAATAATTCATGAGAATTTCCCCTTTATTGGTAAACTTATTCGCCAAGTTGTCACACAAATTGTCTTACGTCTCGCGTATCGACTCTTTCAAGGATTCCACTTGTTCACACTGCTTACCTTCCATCTTTCCTACCCTTCATACTCATTTTCTCTTTCAGACATCGTCATTCTAAACTGAGTTATAATGTACTTAGGGATTTTCTATCCCTTGACAACTTTCGGATCGTCGCCCCCGCTTCACTTCATGTATTCGGTTTAGTAAAACCTTCCGTCTATCACAACATTAGTTGCCGGGTCTCGGCTCTTAACCCACATGGGCACCAAACGAAAATCATACATACACATACACTTACTCATATCTTACTGGCGGGCGTCTCAGACTGTTATTCAAATTCGTTCAATTTCCCAAGCGGTGTTGTACCCTTTTCTTTTTGCCCATTTAGTCCGCCTCGTTCTGCGCGACTCCCGAAAGGGCACTAATTACTCCACACACATTCTATTTACCTTATGATTACCCCAAATTTCTATTTATATTCATCATACTCTCAATTTATGAAAAACTTTACATTACTTCCCAGGGGGTCACCCATCACAGAATTGCTCTGGCTTGAGCACGCTTATCCCCGGAACTTTCATGCATTTTGACGCGTTAGGGCTGATATAATTCCATCAATTGCCCCGCACGACCTTTGTCACGTAATTTCAGGGCCAATCGGGGTTTTAGCAAATTTTTTCGGGAAGTTTTCGCAGCGGGTCCCACTCCGACCCAAATAGGTCGTTTGCCCTCCTGGCTATGTGGTTTCTCATTTTAGCCTGCCAAACTCCCTATATTCGCCCCCCACATGCATAGATAGCCGCCTCAAATATTTTCATTGATTCGGATTCTTACCCTACTTTTACTGACACGCAGAAAGAGAATATCGCATAATATACTGGAATACAGACCTATCATTGCACATATTCATTCAGAAAATGGTTAGTAATATACCTGGGTCTGCGTCTGGTGATGCCTCTGGGTCACGCCGACCAGTCAAAGCGTATATGCGGTTCGAGGGACCGTTAGAATCTGAACCGCCACCGCGGCCTCGACCGCGGCCTGCCGGTGCTGGCATACCTCGCCCTCCAGGGCGTGCAACAGATGGAGCAGATGATGAACCGGCGGCTGACCCTGTCGGCTGAGCCACACTACCAGAACCGCTAGCCAGCGGACAGTCTCTCATAAAGTGGCCCTGACCACCACAAGAAAAACAAGCTCCAATCGCTCGATAGCACTCCCCAGGATGAGACTTTCCGCAATGAGAACAACGGGGCCTGGGTGGTCTGGCCTGGCTGGGACCCCTGGATACCTGTGAACCTGCCACTCTGGGGCTCTGACCGGCCCCAGACGGTCCCGCACTATCCAATCGCTTATTAGCAGACTGTATGTCCCGGCCTGACGGAGGGAAGTATCCACTGGACTGATACTGAGGCTGCCCGCCCCGAGAATCTCCAGAACACCCCACTGATCTGGCCCTCTTGGGCCGTCTCCCATCATACTCTCTGCTGGGCCGATCTGCTCGGTGCCGGTTCTCCATCCCTTGGGCATAGGCCTGTAGACGGGCAATGTCCATATCTGTCTGCAATGACATCGCCATACAGCCGTCAATCAGGTAACGATCCAACCCCATAACATATCTATGCATCCGATCAGACATATCAGCTACCACGGCAGGTGCATACCGGGCCAGGGAATCAAACTCCAAATTATATTCACGAACGCTTCGACCCCTCTGCTGCAAATGTAAAAACCGATCAGCTCGCTCCCGTCGTAACTCTGGGGGCAGAAAGTGGCGGGTGAATGTTGTCATAAACTGATCCCAAGTGGCTGGAGGGGCACCCTCTCCCCTAGACAACTCCCAAGTCTCGTACCAGTGGGTAGCAACATCTCGAAGTCTGTGCGAAGCCAGCTCGACCGACTCGGTCTCTGAAGCCCTGACTAAGTCCAGTGAGCGCCGCATCCCCCGAATAAAGTCATGGGGGTCCTCGTCGGGCTTAGACCCGAAAAACTCTGGAGGGCCACATAATAGAAACTCCCGAACTCTCAGGTTGTCCCGCCTGTCATCGTCATCATCGTCCCTCCACCCGCGTCTGCGAGCCTGTCCTGCTACCAGTGTGGTCAACAACTGTACAGCCTCCCTCAGGGTCCTATCCTCCGCCCCTGGCTGAGGAGCTGGAGTCTCAGGTGCAGGTACACGGACCTCTGGAGCTGCTGAAGGTCCTGCTCCAGGCTGTACTAGTGGGGGTGTAGCAGACCCCTCAGAATGAGGCACATCCTTAGGCAAATCATAAACACGAGCCCGGGTAGTTCGCTGTGCCTGGCTAGACTCTCCCATCCTCGCTTTGCCCTTCTGGGCCGCCGTTGCCTTCTTCGGAGGCATCACTGCAAGCACAATTACGGGTCAGATCAAAATGACCCTAATAGCACAGCTCTATCGCACGATCTAAGATTCCAAAGAAAGTAACACCCTAAATGCCCTGTAGCTTCCTGTTTATAGATGTGGTGCACAACACAACGATAAACAAGACTCTACGAGACACGGCCTGTAGACATTCCGAGGACAAACTGCTCTAATACCACTTTTGTCACGACCCAGCCCCGTGGGCCGCGACTGGCACCCTATCTGGGTACCCAAACCAAACCGCATATTCATTTACCAAATCCGAGCATATTCCAAAAATTCATAAAAGTCATATCAAACTGAATCTTTATCAAATATGTCTTAAGCGGTCGCACAAATCAAAATGTCATATCAAATCCAAACGGAGCGGCGGAATAGACATCGCCGGTCAGAAGTGCAAATATAAGCATAAGGGCCATTTAGGGCCATCAAAACAAACGGACCGCTTTAAGACCAGAGAACAAAATCAAACAAGCATATATAGGACCCTCGCCCCACATATATGACTACAGGCCTCTACGAACTCAAAACAAAGACATATGGCGAGACAGGGCCCCGCCGTACCCAAATCGTCAAATATACAGAGCATATACATAGCAAAAGGAGTCTGTACCAAAAGTGGACTCCGGATCAGAAGGAGTACTCCAAAATAGCAGAAAGTGAAGCCTACAGTGGAGGATCACCAATGTCTGTACCTGCGGGCATGAAACGCAGCCCCCGAAGAAAGGGGGTCAGTACGAAATATGTACTGAGTATGTAAAGCACGGAGTACAGAAATATGGATCAAAACTGAAAGCAAATCGGATAACAAAGTGGAGTACAAATCGGGATGTCAAAATCCGTATCAAAATCATATACGTATACATAATGCAAACGAAATCATGCATACGCTTAGGAACGTGGTCGCCACTCCGACGCTGGCGCCACACACAGCATAACACCAGAAGGTTTCAAATCTCCGTATCTCCGAACACAAACACAAACATAGGTGAGCGTATCGCATCACGAGCCATATCACAGCATAACTCCAAACGGAACCCGACCCTATGGCGAAGCCTCGGGAACCGTAACACAGCATACAGCCGAATTATTGTAAGGCACACGAATCATAACCGGCCCGGGAACCGGTGAACGAAGTCATAATAAGGCACGAGCGGAGTCGTGAGCAAACAAATGCAATTCATATTTCAAAATAGCCTTTCAAAACTTAGTAGTCTCATAAGTCATTTCATAGTACAAAATAATCGAATACTTAGTCGATACAAAGTTTCATTTCACAAAACATTTCCAAAATATTACGTATGGCTCAAAACGTAACTTAGCATATCATAATATTCAAAACATATCTCGTAGGAGGAAGTTCCAAAACCGAAAGTATCATATCAAACTTTATTCAAAAGGACAGCCCAATAAGATAAATAGGGTGTCTCGGGGTTAACGGGTCCACCTCGAGTCAAATTGAGGTGGCGAACATAATTTATGAACATTTAGGGGCCAAAAGTTCATACATAATCATTTCCAAGTTACCCGACCACATTTCGATAGGTTTCGGACGATTGGTGGCATTCTAGCCAAAATAGAGCCCTTAGGCTTCAATTGAATTGAATGAATAGTAACTTTTCTGTGGATCGGTTTTCGAGGAGCAAAAATGCTCCGGAGGTTCCAATATTTACCTAGCATACTAAGACACGCCAAACGAAGAAGTGGGAAGCTTTACATACCTTACAGACGTCTTACGCTCTCCCAAAAGTCAAGTCCCGTTTCGTCTGAAATCTGCAAATGGTCAAAGTTACCAATTGAGATTCTTAGGCTTAAAAATGCCTTTAACTTCATTTTTGTCTACCGAAATTTCAGCAGCATTTCCCCTATAAATCTAACATCCCCGAGACTTAGCTCGGCTCAAAATACATCAATACAACAGCCCACACATCATCAAACAACACAAATCATAATCAAATCACTCTAGCTTCAAAGTTCTACTTTAGTACACAAGTTGGCAACTTTTCATTCAAACTTCCAAGACTCCAAATCTATATCCACATCATTATATTTATTTACTCATTCAAGATTGTTCAATCACATCCCAAATACATTCCAAACCATATACGAAAGTTCCCGAAATTCATTATTTTCCATATTCCATTCAAAGCACCAAAATTCACGACGAACATTCTAACTTGCGTCGTTTCATTCCGAATTCATTAACATCAACCATAAATCACATTTAAAGTCTTTATCACCCTAGATATACCATGATATACACAATTATACCAAAGGTATACACTTTCCGATAACGTTACGAAATCATTTTCCAACGCCAATCCAATTCATCAATCAATCATTTACGACACAAAGGTCACAACGACACATTATACAAACTAAACAAGATCAATTCACATCACTTTCTTCTTCCTAGGGCTCACGGCCAACATGCAATATACACACACACTCACGACTTTCTATATACATCAAGGTTACGGGATTCTCGTCTATTCTCAATCCTTAGCACATTCATCTCAATTCTATAACATTAGAGGGGCAAAATTCTTACCTTTTCTTGAATTTCCGACTTGTCGCAAACGAGGCTCTTGTGCCAAACTAATTATACCCCGTTGAAGAGGGTCTTGAGCACTTCACAACTATGTAGAAACTAATATTTTTGGATCAACAACAAAGCTTGGAAATTTTTCTTTCTCTTTTCCTTTAGCTTCGGCCGAACCCCCTTTTTTGTGGTGTTCTTGAATTTTTTGCTTTGTTTCTTGATAATTACTAAGTGTAGATGATATATATCCATTTAAGAGTCATGTGCATAGCACATGACATTAAAAGGATGGGCTTGGGCCATGGCTAAGGCCGGCCACCCTCACAAATTTTGGGCCTCAATTGTATTGTATTTTTCTTGGCCCAATTCATGAAAAGTCCCGTTTTGTAATTCCCGAAACTAATTTCCGAAATTCCAAATCTTCCCTCGGCCTTCCCCGGTGTCCTAACATTAATGATTCCATAACCAACATAGTCATACTTACTAAAATCAAAATATTTCCTTATAACACACAAATCGTAATTATTTCTCGATTTCCCGTTATACGAAAACACGGGAGATAACACCACGCTAACCCCCTAGTGGGAAAACCCTTCCCTTATTCAACATTCATTTTAAGCATATTAATAAGAAACAGAAATGTAGAAGCTGTCCCAATATATTTAAATACTACTACATGTGAAATAATACTAAAAATGCCCCAAAAATCTGGTCTAAGTACAGTACAAGAGCTACTACAAATCTACCATAAGTCTGAATATGAGAAATACATAGATGTCTGAAATGCTATCTCGAAACAAAGGACATCTATCATAAAAGAAAAGCTTTTCAGGCTGCGGATCTGGAACATGACTCACCCTAGAAACTCGCAATAGAAGCCTCGGGAATCACTCTCGAGGTGCTAATGTGGATCCTGTAGCAAACTCTGCACTCAAAAAGGATTATAGCAAGATAGTATCAATACAAACACTATGTACTGGTAGGTATCATAGGCCGATAACAATTAGTTCACATATATGAAGAAAGAATCAACAAGTATACGTGTAAGAAAACAAGTACATTAATGAACTAATCAACAATGAAATCATCTCAATATCAATACCAAGTAAAACTTATCAATGAATAATGGATGTAAGAGTGAAATGCATATGCAATGCAATGCACTGGCCAAACCTCAAACCTGTACACACATGCGAAGGACGGAAATCTTGACATCTCAATAGTCATGACCCTTGGGGGACCAGCGAAGTCCATGTACTCCCACGACTCGGCGAGAAACCTCGGGCAGTGAGTATATCATACTTCGCTCCGGTAACACCCTCAGATCAAGGATTCTCATCTCTTTCATATTCAATCCGGCAAAGACATCGGATGTTCCTTTGTCTCATATATCATCATCAGTATGAAGTCAGAGTTTGTATCAATGTATCATATTAAATGAGAGTGTATACAATGCAAGATATCATAGTCAACAATAAATCGAAATCAAAGTCTCACTCGTGTCTTATCATAAACACACATCATAGATCAAGCCTAATCTCATGATTCTTCCTCTGTTCGATGATAAGTGACATAAACAAGGGAGATGAATGCATACACAAGTCACAACATAGAAAATAAGGCGACAAGCCCACAAACAAAAATAACCAACCTAATAGAATTTCCATCCCGACTTCATAGCTGAAGGCCTAGAATACATTCCCCGTCAATATCTAACTCCTACATATGCTTCACTAATTGGAGTTTAACTGGAAGGTAAATCGTAACCTACCTCGATGCTGAGCGGGCGCCACGAACTATCCAACTTGAGCCTTGCCCTTTCGAAATATCAAAGTCTATTCAACAACGCATTCTATATGAGAAATAGTGACTAACGATAACCAATAAACTATAGTACTAATCGAATCAAAACAACTCTTTAATATAAGGAATTCAACACCCCATTCTATATGAGAAATAGAGACTAACGATAGCCAATAAGCTATAGTACTAATCAAATCGAAACAACTCTTTAATTGAAGGAAAATCGAGCCCACAAGGGCAAACTAGCAATTTCGAGATTAAAATCGATAACCCAACATTTTATAAGTTCAATACTATTCCCCAATTGCTACTTAGACTCAATTAACCATCAATTCTCCTATTAGATCGAAAACCCCAAAATTGGAATAAACCCTAACTTTCCATAATCTAATTCTTAATAAAATTGAGATGCTTAGAGTATAGTATTCATAAGGTTCCATGATTATATTAGGCAAGATTCACCAAATAAACCCATTTTCATAGATTAAGACTCAACAATTCACAATAGGGTTTGTAAACCCATCCTCCCTAATTAACACCTTAAAACCACTATGAATTCCTTTCTAAAAAAATAAAATAACCACAAAGAAGTCAAAAGGAACTTCCCCAATGAAGAAATCACCCCCAAGCTCTGTAAATCGCCTCTAGAATCTCTTAGCATTTCAATTTGGTGAATGAATGAAGGATGGTTCAAATTGGGAAATAAAAGGGGAATCTGTTCAGCGATCCCCGCTTTCGCGATCAAGGTTCCGCTTTCGCGATCCCGCCTCGGCGTATAATCGTCTGCTGAGGCAGGTTTCTTAAATGTGTCATTTCTCGGCTCTACCGGCTAGGTCCAATGTGGGCGGACCCGCAGAGGTGGACATTCTCCCGCAAAGGCGGGACACCAGAAAATCTAGTTTTTGCGAAATTCCACCCAAAATCTCGACATCCACTCGAGACCTCCCGGGTATAAACTGAAAATGCAAATACAAATAAGAACATGCTACGAACTCAACTGTGGCCTCGGAATTCGCAACGAAGGTCACCTTGACTCGATCAACCCCCAAAGGGCCAAAACTAATTTTCCAACCCAAGGTACAAAACGCTCCTGAATGCCTTGAGAACCAAACCAACCAACCCACCAAGTCATAGTCGACCCTCCGGACCTCATGGAATTGACGAATTTTCAAAAAAGGTCCTTTTACCCAAAAGTCAACTATTGGTCAAACATTTTCACTTTAAGGTCCTAACTTCCTCAAATCCTACCAAATCTCGGCCGACGACCTCGGGAACCGTGTTTCCCATCCCCGTGGGTGAAAATCATGCTAACGGGCTAGGGAAAGGGTCAACAGGGGTAAAAGGGTCAAAATGCATGTAACGACCAAATTGATCGTTACAAGGATCTGAGATTAAATTATGCTTGAGCTTAGGTGCATGTACATACTCTAATATAATCCACCTCCAAATATCTCTTTTCGGGTGCATGTAACTTGAAAATTCCTTCATATCAACAACTTGATCATATTTCCCTAAGAATTTCTTTCTTCATCTAGAGTACCAACCTAAATGGTGGTTGGTAATCGTCTTCTTAGGTCCTCCTCCACTCTCTCTTTAGCCAAATAAGGTGTAGTTATGATAGCTTGATCAATAGATAATGGACTAACAACAACATAACAATGGTTAGGATATGAATCAAATAACTACCATAACAACAACAACATGCCCATTGTAATCCCACAAAGTGGGGGTCTGGGGAGGGTAAAGTGTACGCAGACCTTACCCCTACCTAAGAGGTCAAAAGGTTATTTCTGATAGACCCTCGGTTTGAAGAAAAGTAGTTTACAGTAGTTCGAAAAATAAAGTAGAGTAAATGAAGAAGCCATGACAAAATACTACAGAAAGAATGACATAACATTGTGAAAAGTAACTCCAACAAAATAATAAGCTAATCAAAGTACAAGAAGAAATAGGTAATAACAGAAATTGAAGGACAAGAAAGTACAGGAATAATGCTACAATTACTAGAAAGGAAGGATAAGCGAGACAACCGTAACACTATATAATATTCGGGTTAGAATGTTAACTTAATATCAAGATGAATGGTGGATTGCATAAGAATCGAAAGTATCGATTGAGTTTACGCTAGACCTGATTTCAAGCGAGTATAACTCAAAGATCCGTTGAGAATTTAGAAAAAAGCAAGACATTAAAGTTGTAGAGCTTTGAAATACCTTGCCAACCATATACATATCACATAAATCGGAGCTCTGTATAAAAAGTTATTTACATTTTACTAAAGGAAAGACAGCAGTTGCTACATGTTTTCTCTGCAAAGGTGGCGCAACTATACAGTTCGCAGATTTTGTTTTTATAAAACACCCTTGTTCGGAAGTTCTTTTCCACTTCATTCTAAGTCGACTTTTTTGAGAGAAAAACACCCTAGGACTTCCCCAAAACATCTAAGGTGAGTTACTACTCAAACCTCATGATTATTACATAAATTTAACAAATATTAATGCAAGAATCATCATATATTCTATAGATTGTGAGAAACCGATTCAAGAACAGTTGAAGAGAAGAATCACTGGAAAATCTTCGTGAGGTAAGTTTTATCAATTTCTGTATCATTATGGGGTTAGTTTTGGGTTCATATATCATTTGAAATCGTCAGAATCCATGGCTGAATCATATGACATCAAGAACATGAATTTTGTCTTAAAATCCCTGGTTTTCCAAAAGGGTGAGAATTCAAGAGAATAGCTTAAAGTTCTAATCTTTATCATCAAAATTAATTGTAAAGCGATTTTTGAATGTGGGGAAATGTGTTTGGTAGCATTTTAGCCGGAATAAATGTATATATCTTTTTTCGAACATACTTTTGAACCTTGAAAATGGTTTCGTTGGCAAGGATTCGTGTGTGTGCGGGACAAGCCTGCTCTAAACCTTATGTTTATTATATTATCTATATGTATCATGATTTTCCCTATTAAGGGATGATTGAAACTGAATTACAAAACCTTAATAGTTGAATATGCTTTTCCCTAATAAGGGATGATTTAAAAATTGTTTCGAAAGTTTTGATATGAATGTGTTTTGCCCTGTGAATGATTTCGTTGAATTAGAATTGATCAATGATTTCAACATGGTTTCTAAATCGATTAATGACTTGATATACCCCTATTAACGGGATGAGGAACATAATACATAATGAACGATTTGACTTCTATGCAATGATTGTGATTCCGATAATAGGCCATGATATTTGATGCTTGTGTTTAGCCTAGCTACTCGGGAGGTAGAGTAGTCACTATGGATACTAGTGGGGTTCGCCTAGCTATTCGGGAGGAAAAGTGTCCATCTAGGGTTGGTAGCCCCGGTGTGGTGCTTCTATGCGATTTAGGGAAGCCAAAGTGGTCATCCCTTTGTTACTTTTGTTTCGATCTATATTGGCATGATCGAGGTTGCCCATGAGTTGGCACATGATGAACTTGAATTCAATTGAAAGAACTTAAGGTAATGAGAAACGACTTAATGATTCAAAGTGATTACTTCTCAGCATTTACATATATTTAATATTCATGATATGTTATCATTTGTTTTGAATTGTGCCTTAACATTGTTTTCAATTACGCATATAACTTGTATATTTTGTTATATTCACTATTGTTCCGTAGACACTCACTGAGTGTCCAGTACTGAGGCATACCATTGTTGTTTTTGATGGTATGTTTGGTAATGCAGAAGAACAGGTTCGTGACTATCATAGGGAGTGGGTGAACTTGTTGTTTTTCTGGTTTATGGGTGAGCCAACATGCTTGTTGTGGAACCCCAACTATCTTAGATTTTATAGCTTTCAGTTTCCGGATTGCATCCTGAAGTTAGACTATTTATTTATTTTTCATAGAAGCTCTATAGATAGACGTTGGTATTGTGGGTAGTTGTTGGAGTCACAGTTTGACTTGTTGGGTGTTTTGCCATGCTTACCGGAAGTTCAGGCTTATAATTATTTATATTATTTTGACTTTCCACTTATAGTTGTGGTAGTATAATTAATCCCTTAACTGTGTTGTTAAATATGAAATCCGGACAGTACATTTACTTATAAGCTGCTTCCAGTGTGGTTCCTTAGCATCCGATGCTTGATAAAAAAAAACTTTATCTTCACTAGACCAAAGGAAACTTGAATTTTAAAATTTGATGAGATCTTCTCTAAGTTCAACCTTCCAGATGAGAATTTCCCCCACAAGAGTGACTCTGCATTTTCCCCCATTATCCATAATAGATTTTGGCTTTAAAGAGCATCGTCGGCTTACCATTGAAGACTATGGTCTCTGAAGATACCTTGACTGAGCTCGCAAGTGGCTTAAGTAATATAGCTAGCGATACCGCATAGATTCCAAGCACATTGTGGAATTCTATATGTATTAGATGTGTTAGAAGCAATTGCTAAATTGAAAGGTACCCTAGTCGCTCGTGGGAGCCCTGTCGGCGATGCCATGAGGTAGCGCCTGCACTATAACAATAAAAAATTAGAAACCCTTTCACCGTTAAGAACCGTTAGAAAGAGAAATATTATAAAGTAATATTATTCAAGACTTATTTTTGGACTACTTACTAGCTATTTATTTGAGGATTGCGATTAATAACCTAATACTATGTGTATACCTGACTGATGAGATATAGATTCAAGATATCTGAAAACACATGTGGAAGATTGAGAATAAATTATGCTAGAGCTAGGGTGCATGTACATTCTAATATAATCCACCTCCAAATATCCCTTTTCCCTCTAACTGATGTGTTCGTCTATACCCTAACTAATTCAGTTTCTTTTTATTCTCTTACTTTTTTTATCAACAGTAGGTGGTGGCTCCTACTAATAGATATTCATGGACCACTTGCAGACTACAATTGTGGGAAAACTCCCATATTCATCACAGACTACTCTTCGCCGCAGCAACTTTCAAGTGTAATTGATTTAATTTATTCAGTTTAAACAAAAAGCATATTTTATATTATACCTATATCTCATTTTTTTTTGTCCAATGAACCAAATATGTATTAATAAAAGTATATTCACTAAATAATCCCGTTATTATTTAATTTTCGTATTACACTATAATCCCGAAAGAACTTACTCCCCGCCAAACTGCTTCTTAGTTTATTGTAGAATCAGAAAAAAAAGTATAAAGGAGGGAACCTGTTGTCCTGCCTATACATGTGCCTTTTCATTACAATACCAAAACTGAATACATAAACGCGGATTATACTAATCTTTATGTTACTTAGCTTCTTTTTTTCTTCGGGAGTTTATGATTTCACGTGACACTATGTATATATAGTAGTGGTGGTTGCTGTATCAAATATCACCATGACACCATACATACATGTTACAGTATTATTTTTCAGAGCATAAAATATCCATCACCACACTACAAAAGTAAACGGGACCCTCTGTTCCTTCAATTCATCTCCTAACATCGATCTTTAGCAAATGGATAAAGCCTATTGCTGTCCTCCAATTAGGGACTTATTAGTGTGAATCCTACTAGTTAATTAGCTGCTGTTGTTTCATTTTTCTTCAATCTTTTTTTGCCTTCTCTTTCTATATTATCAAGCAACAATTTATTTATTTATGTTTCACCTTAATTGTGACTTGCACATCTTCTAAAGTAAGTTTTTTTTTCAGAATTATACTGCTTAAAGTAGGAGAATGAGGGTATCTTATTTTTTAAATATAGGATATGTTCATGCCTTTTCTAAAAAATAATATGCTTGCCGACTGGAATTTCCTTCAATCATTGTTTGTGTATATGTCATGTTAATTTTCAAATTCAGCACTATGAAAGTATCATCCAACCAACTATATATCAGCATGCTCTTTAATTCTTTATTCGGATATATCCAAACAACTAGGTTGACACGTTTTCCTAGTTTTATGATGCTGTAACAATCATAGTATATAAGTTTCTAACAAATAACACCAACATTTAAGTATAATATTTCAGCAACTTATATGCTGCTCGATCGAATGGAATCACATATTCGCCAGCTCAAATCTCAACAATCACTAAATCAAGAATAAGTTTATGAATTTGATAGTGGAAGCGAATGTAAAATCTAGAGTGAATGAATTCAGAAAATATACTATATATGTTTTTTTTTTTTTTTTACATATGTACGCATAGTTCTAATCAAAAGGGGTTAGAAGCTTGAAGGATCATTGACTTTGGGTACTCGGCCATTATAGTCACTCAACTTTTGGTTTGTCTTCTAAAAGTCATTCAATTTTGAGTTAAAACCTTGGATGGTCACTCAATATTGGGTAATTGGCCAGCATAGTCGCTCAACTTTGGTCTGTCTTTCAAAAGTCACTCAACTTTGATTTAGAAGCTTGGATAGTCATTCAACTTTGAGTAATTAGTCATCATAAGCACTCAACTTTATTTTGTCTTTCAAAAGCCACTTAGTTTTACCTAGTTAGCTTCAATAGTCATTTAGCCTTAAATATAATTTCCGGTACCTATTTAATGATGTGGACAACTATAAATTTTTAGAAAAAGTATTTAAAAATTAAAACTAATATGTGAATTCATTTAGGATCCAATTCATCATAATTAGTGCATATAAGACTAAATTTTAGAATATTATTCATCACTAATGCATAAAAATAATGAACATATAAATATATACTTATACAAGATGTCTCAAGTAATATTGTAAGGCATACAAAATAAAAGATATGTATCTGAGCCAAATTTGGGTTTAACTGCACAATTACATTTGCTTATTTAGAGGTTAGAGTTTCATTTTGGTTTATTGGCTCAGTTATTTAATTTCCTAGAATTTTATATTCTTAGAATAAATTCTTTTATTATTTAGTTTTTATAATATTACTTGAGAAATCTCGTATAAATATATATTTATATGTATTAATGATGAATAATATTCTAAAATTTAGTATTTTATGCTCTACTTAATTAGTTTACTTAAATAGTATGTTTTTTTTTAATATTGTGTTTAAGTTTCTCTTTCAATCTAAATTATATAAATTTCTATGTTCATAATTTTTATGTACTAATGATGAATAATATTCTAAATTTCAGTATTATATGCACCATTTATGATGAATGGATCGATCCTAAATAAATTTACAATCCTAAATAAAATTACATATTAATTTTTTAAATATTTTTTTCTTAAAGTTTATAGCTGCCACGTCATTAAATATGTATCAAAAATTATATTGGCTAAAATGGTCATTGAAACTAACTAGTCAAAGTTGAGTGACTTCTAGAAGACAAATCAAAATTGAGTGATCATTCAAGCTTCTAATTTAAAGTTGAGTGATATTTGAAAGACAAGACAAAGTTGTGTGACCATCCAAACTTTTAACTTTAACCCAAAGCAATCAATGAGCTCAGTTAAGTCCATAAGACCTGCCCCTCTGCTTGACCATATATCTTGTTTCAAATATATATAAGAAATTCACATTTTATCACCCATTACAAGAACATAACAGACACAAAAACCTAGAAATCAAGGCCCCCATTAACTATGATGAGCCAAAAAATATATATAAGTAAGAATTACATACTATTTCATAAAACAATTATAAAATGAAACTGACTTTTATAAGTGCTCAGTTTGATTCAGAATGGTCCATAGAACAATACTTCCTGGCTTTCCAGGTACGAATATTGCTGTTTCTGTCAAAAATAGAGCTGTGCATCTTATTTTGTTTATCCAATTTGTCAGTTCTTTCCAAAGCTTTTTAATTGTTCATCTTTTTCACTTTACTAGCAAGCTTTACATATGATATACAGTAATGTAAATTAAAGTTTCTTTTTCATGATCTTCGTTTTCCTCTCATCTATCAAAAGATTAAAGCATATACACCAAGAAAATTAAGCTGTGCATCTTATTTTGTTTTGGCGTAATATTAATTTGATTACCTTTCCATTGTCACTTCACAGTTAGACTATTTTTCCGTGGTGGACCTTGTGTGAAGCGGGAAAGTACAATGTATCAGATTTTATGATAGTGAAGAAGAAAAAATAGTTTGGCATTTGCTGCTACAGTATGAAAATTTATTGTGACGAGCAAAAACATGTGATTTCACGACTATAAATATAAATAGTAGATGAGATAGTTTCAAAGAACATCAGTCAATCAGATGTGGCCATACGCAATGACTGCGCACCAACTTCCGTACACTATTCATCGAGGAAAACAATGCTAGAGTATTATTTAGAAAATCCTTATTATGTCAGCTAATTAAATAATCGCCGGAGAAAAGGATCAAAAATATCCCTCTATTTTATTTTGATAGTCAAAAATATCTTCCGTTATAATTTTGGGTCATTTATGTTATGAAAGTTTAACAAATATACTCTTCATTTGACGAAAATCCCAAATTGATTTAAATAATCTGATTTCACAAAAAATAATTTACTCACATATTTTATCCGCCCCGACCAGTCTCCTAAAATAACTCAAGTGTTCCTTATCTCTCATACTTTCTTCATGAATGAGATAACCGAGTTCTGGTCGGTTTCGGGATTCTTCTTTCCCTGCCAGTTACAACAAATGCATATTATATGGTGTATCATCCTCTATGATGAATACACATATGTATTACAGATGAAACGAACATGAAACCCAGCAACTAACTTAAGCGAAAACGTCTATGTGCTGATTTGTCTACAAGAATTTCATGTGATTAATTGGTAACTTCATCATAACATAAGCTAAGCTAAGAAAAAAGTTACTCAGTGAGATAGCAGTGAGCATTTTAACAGTTCTCCCACAGCTCTATTTGCAGCAACCAGTGGCAGAAGAATATATCCAGCACATATTGGTGAGTTGTGCTCTTTCAGCTAAAGATCCTTACCCAGCCAAAAGTGAATGGAAGGTTGTTTCCAGTTCCCAAAAGCGAATCGAAGATTGATGTCATTGTAGATTCTTGAGAGCACGTCCAATTGAGGATACACCCAATGCAAGTAAAGAGGACGGCCTGGTGGTGATATTCGAAGGCATTTGACAGTGGCGGCAGCCATCGATGGTGGGAAATGAAATGAGAGAAGTGGTTGGACGGATATGGAGTTCGCGGGAGCGGTGGGCTTGAGAGCCAAGTTGATAGAGGAGAAAATATGAGAGAAGGAAGAGTTGGGTAATTTTAGAGGCGGGTCGGGACGGGTAAAATATGAGAGTTGGTTATTTTTTGTCAAATCATGTTATTTAAATCAATTTTGGAAATTTCTGTTAAATGAAGAGTATATTTGTTAACTTTCATAACGACAAGACATAAATGACCAAAAATTTTGACGGAGTATATTTTTAGTCATTAAAACAAAGTAAAGGAATATTTTTGACCCTTTTCCGTAGTTTTTATTGCGAGGGTAATCCCAATAAATATATCAATGTGATTTGCAAGTTTTCTCATAGTTTGCAAGGCAGTCAGCCATAGCCTCCCTGAAAGTGTGATGAATAATTAATAACCCATGATCTCAAGTAGGAACCTAGTGTCACGCCCCCAAATTGAAGTATGACGTGATTGACACTCGATCCAAACTATTCACCAAGTGAACTCTGAATCATACGTTTCAACTATTATAGCATTGTTATCCTAAAGGCAATATGATAGCATAAGTTATAATCGAAGCAACTACAATGGCGGAGCCAGACATTTTGATAAGGGTGTTTACATATTGACGAGTAAATAGGTTTTTTCTCGATGAATAAGTGCATTGTTTTTTTTTTTTTTTGGATGAATGAGTGCATCAGAATATTTTTTAACATCATCATCGCAGCTGAGGTGGCGGTGACACCGTGACAGTGGCTACGGCGATGGCTACTGGCTATGGTGAGAAACTAAGAACTGAGAAACAGAGAAGGGTGTTTTGTTTTTGAAAAACAAAAGTTGCTTTTGAGGAGAAGACAAATTTTGACGGGGTTTTATGTAATGAGTAAACATTTTTTATTTTAAAAAGAAAAACACAAGCTCTAAATGTTCGCTTATTTTGGTCAGTGAAACTGTGAAAGGGAACTTTATTGCGAAAAAATTAAGTAAAGGGTACGAAGCATAAGTTCGAACCCGCACCCTTCAGGGAATTTGCACAACCTTGGCCGCTGGACAATCTTATTCTATTATGTCAAGGTTGTTCAACAAGTAGTATATATCCAAATATATCTATATTTAACCTATATACCCGGAAAAATTTCCCGCCAAGAGTGTTCATCTGACTACCCTTAAGTGGGTGTAGCTCCGCCCCTGAGCAACGAAGTATATCTTATCAATTGTACCTAAGTTAATCATATCCCCAAAATTATACTGCCGAAACTCCTAAAGAATGGTGTATCTGAAAACCCAACTGGCTATGTCATGAGCCTGTAAAGAAGGACTGAATCTCCATGTACATAAAGTCTTCTGAGCATACCTCTGAATACTAAACTATTGGAAATAAGCTAATAAGGAAAGAGTCTCCCATCGAATGAATAGTGGAAGTGAGATGAGACCTGTGAGTTGAGTATAGTTGTAGTGTTGGACTCAAAGTTACTTGTGTAGGTACCAAAAAAGAAGCAGGCCCTCTCGGGCTAAGTAACAACAGGGTACCCGATAAGTCTCATTGACTACCCACTAGGCGGTAGACCAAGACTAAGGAAAACATGATTTGTAGATAAACACATAGATATGCAAATTCATAACTAAATAACGGAATATGATAAAATTGAGAATCTTAGCATTTACTGAAATATGAAAGAATTCTGAAAATCAATTGAACATGTAAAAGCATTTTTTGTTGAAAACAAATTCACACAATGGCCCTATGTACATGGTGCTATCATTATGTACGGGGGAGTATAAGCCTATCTCCTACCAACAAACTATTAGCACATGCAAACATGGCATATCTGACCATGACATTTCACGAAACTTATGCTCGGAGAGGTTAACTACTTTTTGCCGCTAAAGATGATCACAATAATACATTGAAATTGAATCAACAACAATAACAACATGCCTAGTGAAATTCAACAAAGTAGAGTGTGAGGAGGGTAGAGTGTACACAGATCTTACCCCTAGCTTGAGAGGTAGATAGACTATTTCCGGTAGACCCTCAGTACAAGTACAAGAAATACAAAGCAGTGCGAAAATAGAAATAACGGAGGTGAATAATCCAAGCATTACATGAAATGCACAAATGACCACAACCAAACATTTATAGAGCTGTCTAGACTGTTCTCATCCAAATATTATGAAGTGTTAGTGCCGAAACGAAAAAAAATAGTAATTAACGTGGTTCGGATCAATGTGATCCTAGTCCACAGATAACGGCCAACACTTTTAGTAATATCAAGGGAGAAAGTAAGTTACAAGATTGAATACTCTTAGGTTCTATATTCTATCCTACTTAATAAATCCTAGCTAGCATGTATTTATACTACTAGGTCTAATCCTTTCCTAGAAAGAATCTAAATCCCAATAATACTCAAAAACCAACAAGGAAAAAGTTTCCTTTTATTTCTTTCCGCTTTTGAGTAAGAATTGGCTTGAATATCTTCTCAACTTCACAATCTCCACCTTGAGATGAATTTCGAGCTCCCATATGAACGTCATTCAGTCCAATGTCTCTAAGCCTACGTGAGCTAACTCCGTGTAGGAAACAAGAGACACTAACTGAAACCTTATAAATACTGTCGTTCTCCATCCTGACGCATCAGTTGATGCGAACTCCTGCCAAATTCATACAATGACTGGACTTGACAAGAGGAACCACCTTGGTCAACATATTCCATGCGTTGTCCTTTGTGTCAACCTTCAAGACCTTAACTGTGCCTTGTTCAACAACATCATGAATAAAATGAAATCTGATATCAACGTGTTTGGTGCGATCATGAAATCTCTGATTTTTTATCAAGTGAATAACACTCTGGCTATCACATTTTAGAGTTGGTCAATGTTGAACCCTACTCAATTCTGACACCAAACCTTTCAAACATATAGCCTCCTTTACTGCTTCTGCTGCTGCCATATATTCAGCTTCTGTTGTGGACAAAGCAACTATAGATTGGAGAGTTGCCTTCCAACTTATGGTACCTGCAAGAGTAAAGATATAACTCGTTGTTGATATCCTTCTATCCTGCAAAATCAGAATCCACATAACCAAGGACCAAGAAGCCTTCATTTCTCATCCTACAAAAAGTTAGACCAACATTCGAAGAACCTTTAAGATATCTCAATACCCACTTAATTGCTTCCCAATGTGTTTTACCTGGATTAGACATGAATCGACTTACCACACTCACTGCTTGAGCAATATCAGGCCGAGTGTAAACCATAGCATACATAATGCTATCAACTGCACTAGAATAAGGAACTTTTGACATGTACTCCACCTCTTCCTTTGATTGCGGTTCCATCAAAGAAGAAAGTCTGAAATCTTGTGCTAACGGTAAAGTGACGGGTTTATATTTATCCATGCCAAACCTCTGAACTACCTTCTCAACATACCTTTTCTGTGAGAGATGTACCTCACCATTCTTCTTGTGAATTTCCATTCCAAGGATTTTCTTAGATTCACCTAAATCTTTCATGTCAAACTCCTTACTTAGCAGTTTCTTCAAATCATTTATCTCTGTCATACTATTAGCAGCAATAAGCGTATCATCAACATATAATAGTAAATAAATATTTGAATTAGCAGATACCATCATGTGATACACGCAGCTATCAAATGCACTTCTTGAGAAACCTTAGTAATCATGAAAGCATCAAACCTATTGTACCACTGTCGTGGTGACTATTTCAAACCATATAAAGATTTCTTCAATTGACAAACTTGGTCTTCTTTTCCTTCAATAAGGAAACCCTCGGGCTGATTCATGAAGATCATCACTTCAAGTTCACCATGTAAGAATTCATTCTTGATATCAAGCTGATGAAGCTTCAAGTCATAATGGGCAACCAAAGCGAGTAACAAACACATTGAGCTATGCTTCACGACTGGTGAGAAAATCTCATTGTAGTCGATTCCCTCCTTCTGAAAAAAGCTTTTAGCAACCAATCTCACTTTGTATCTAGCATCTTTTACACCCGGAATCCCATCCTTTTTTTGAAGACCCATTTGCAACTAACAGGTCTCTTCCCTTTGGTTGATTCACCAAATCCCATGTCTGGTTCTTGTGCAGAGACTCCATCTCTTCGGTCATGGCTAAACACCATTGATCAGCTTCACCACACATAGTAGCTTCTGTATAACTTGAGGATTCCAGATCCTTTATTTCCTCCTCGGCAGTAACTAATGCATACGCCATAAGATTAGCTTGTGAAGGCTGAGGATAATATTTTGGATTAGGCTTCAGAGTTCGTTTGTCCCTTCCAGTAGCTATACTATATGGTTCACCTTCAGGTACTACTGTGTGAGCTTTTTTATTATCTGACTTCACCTGAGTCACTTGATCCTCCTGCTCAGTGAGTTTCACATATTCCTTCACCGTTTCTGCTATAAGAACTTTCTGTACTGCAAACTCGATAGAAGTCTTTCCAGGATCAAGCATAGAGGCCTCATTAAAAGTAACATCTCTACTGATTACAAACTTAAGAGGATCTAAACTCCATATTCTATATCCTTTTACCCCTTCAGCATATCTCATAAATAAACCTTTTCGAGCTCTAGGTTCTAGTTTTCCATCACTTATATGATAATATGCGGGACATCCAAAGATTCTTAAGTACGAGTAATCAGACGGTTTACCTGACCATACCTTATTTGGAGTTTTGAAGTCAATCATCGACGCTGGAGAACGATTAACAACATAACAAGCAATATTTACTGCTTCAGCCCAGAACTCCTTAGGCACCTTGGCAGTAGAGAGCATACATCGTTCTTTCTCAAGAAGAGTGTTGTTCAGCCTTTCAGCTACTCCATTCTGTTGTGGTGTATGCCTAACAGTTCTCTGTCTCAATATACCATGAATCTTGCAGAAATTGTCAAACTTTTCATTGCGAAACTCCAAGCCATTATCTGTTTGAAGACACTTAATCTTTCTGCCACACTAATTTTCAATTAATGTCTTCCAGTTTTTGAAATTCTCAAAGACATCACTTTAGCCTTTAAGGAGTATTGTCACGACCCGACTAGGGGCCATGACGGGTACCCGAGGCTAACCACCGAGCACCACTCATTCTATTACTCATCATACTCATTATACGATTCTTCATTATTCTTGTGCTCATAATCATAGGAAAACCATTTTTCATTTGAAAACATAATTACTTTTATATACATAAGCCCTTCGGCTATCAAAATAAAATATATACAATGAGGACATCGTGAGACCATGCTACACACACATGCGTATCTACGAGCCTCTACTAGAGTACTAGACATATGGACGGGACAGGACCCCGTCGTGCCCAAAATATGTATATGTACACAAAAGAATAAACCAAATAGCACCTCTGAAATAATGGAGTGCTCCTGTAAATCTGCTGATAGCTCCTATGGATCTGCACCGTCTCCCTGTCTACCTGTGGGCATGAACACAACGTCCAAAGAAAACGGACGTCAGTACGAATGTTGTACTGAGTATGTAAGGCATAAACAATAATGATATATCAATGAAATACGGAGACATCGAGTGAAGAGCAATATGTAACTGACTGTCACTTAAAATTGAAATAATGCATGCTAACTTACTTCATAATCATCATCATATCATGTATGCATATATGTATAAGCTGCCCGACCATATAGGTACGGTGTGATAATCATTAGCCTGCGTACAGGCCTCCCGCGTCCGGGGTACCATCTCATGCCGCCCACTGGTGGTGTCTGCCCATGCCATCTAGACATGGTGTATACGCTGCCCGCTTTAGCGGTGTCTGCCCGGCCATGTAGGCGCGGTGTGATATCATCATGTACATCTCGTAGACTTATCATATTCTCATCATACTATTATCATAATGCATGACTGGGGACTTAAGACAACTACACTCTATCGGGGTGACATAAGGTCGTGAACCCCCGATTCCGTTATGGAGCATTCATATGCATTCTGCCTCACCTTGAATGAATTAGCATATAAGGTGAGTGTATACAATGAACAACATTAATGGATCGTAGTTAACATCATATTCGTGGACTCTAGGATCTTTGGACTTAAGCTCATCATCATCATGTTCATAATATCTCTTATTCTCAACTCATATGGCTATTCATGAACATAGACACTTAGTTTTACGGAATGTAAGAAATTCATGAAGAAGGAGGGAAAATCATGCCATAAGATTCATGCCTTAGAAAGAAGGGACTAGCCTCACATACCTCTTTCGTTTAGCTATTCTATCGTTTGATCGTTCTTCTTCTTTGCTCGCGTTTCTACCTTCAAGAAAGTTCATACTCATATTAGATAATCGATAACATAAGCGCGTTTGAACTAAGCTACAGAAATTTGAGCAGCGTCTCCTTTATTTATACTACTTTATCCATATCATATATCAACTCCCAAACGTCAATAACAACATTCATAATATCATCATCAATAGCTTTTATCAAATTCATCATTATCCAATCTCCACAATTTCCTCTCAAGGTCATCCATAATCATGATCATAGCACAACATTACATTCATTCTCATCTAATGTTTCTATCATGCTCTTGACATCATTCATAACGTAATCACAATCACAACATCTCAATATTCATGATTCATTCCAAACTACTACTCAAAAATAACACTATTCCCACTTTCCTGACCCATTTCCTATACCCTTCCACAATCCAAGTATTTAAACTTTTCAACACCTTAAATGAAATGTAAATACCATAAAACTTACCTTTGATAGTGTGGGAATGAACTTTAAGTGGAAATACTTCACTTGAGCAAAACCCTAGTTCCACTTCCCATGGAATTTCTTGACTTGGATGAACTTTGATGTGTTTCTCACACTTAGTTTTGTTGATTTGATGAAGTTGATCATCAATTTCTCATGAGTTCTTGTCTATGGAGTGTGTGGAAGGTTCTAGAGAATTCTTGAGTTGTGGAGAAGAAAAATGAAATGAAATAAATGTGTTGAGGTCCTTATATCAACTTTTAAAAATCTGTCCCGACGAAATTATACGGACACTTATACGGTCCGTATAAGTGACCGTAAAAATCATCCCAACATCAACTCATTCTGTGATAATTATACGGCACATTATACGGTCCGTATAAGTGACCGTATAATCCCATCAGTGAGGGACCTTCACTGTGCTGATTCTGCGGACCATTATACGGACCGTATAATATTATACGGACCGTATAATTGGTCGTATAATCTGTCCTTTCTCCGATTTTGTTCTCGTCACTTTGCTTGACCTTGAATCCTAATGGAACCTTCTTGTTACTTGTTTAACACCTCGTTAACAATCTAAGAGACATTATAACTTTTCTCTAAAACATCATTAAGCTATCATTAATTCGATACTCGTAAATTGACACACAACATGTACCTTGTTTTCCTTAACAACTTTTTTCTCCTACCTCCCATGTCTTTGAAATCTCATTTAGAACCATCAATTGTTATTTCTTACTTATCGAAACATCATATACGTCGTGCCCTTCGTTAGACTACTCACTATACGTTAATGGAAAATTTTTGGGGTGTAACATTCTTCCCCCCTTTTTGGAACATTCGTCCTCGAATGTTAAGCACTCAGGAATTCTACGAAAATTTCGCCATAGTTTCCCCTGTAATATGGCACTACCATCCTGTCACAACAGCCCATAATAACATTGCCTCACAGGGCCACAACACAATGGTAATATAAGTTGGCCACACACGGCCCATATGCATAAAAAAAATATACATACCTCATAATCTTGATGTTTCATCTTGGATCTCTTCTGGGGGTTGGAATAAGTGCAGGTATTTGGATTTCATACTCTCTTATGCTTCCCAAGTCATTTCTTCTCGATTGTTATTTCGTCATAAAACTTTAACTGATACTACTTCCTTATTTCGAAGTCTTCGTACTTGCCTGTCTAATATGGCAATGGGCACTTCTTCATATGCTAGCTTTTCTGTCACTTGAACATCATCTATTGGGAAAATTCTCGTAGGATCTCCAACACACTTGTGGAGCATTGAGACATGGAAAACTAGATGAACTGATTCAAGTTCTGGAGGCAATTCCAATTCATAAACTACTTGACCCACCTTGCGGATAATCTTATAGGGTCCAATGTATCGAGGACTTAAGTTTTCTTTCTTGCCAAACCTCATCACACCTTTCATTGGTGACACCTTTAAGAATACCCAATCATCAACTTGAAATTCTAAGTCTCGCCGACGATTGTCCGCATAAGATTTCTGGCGACTTTGGGCTGTCAACAATCGATCTCGGATCACCTTGACTTTTTCTACTGCTTGTTGAATTAACTCAGGGCCTATTAGTTGTACTTCTTCTTTTTCAAACCATCCAATTGGGGATCTACACTTCCTTCCATATAAAGCTTCATACGGAGCCATTTAGATACTAGAATGGTAACTATTGTTGTATGCAAACTCGATTAGAGGTAAGTGGTCATCCCAACTACCACCAAAATCTAGTACACATGCCCTTAGCATATCTTCCAAGGTCTGAATAGTACGTTCGGCTTGCCCATCAGTCTGCGGATGAAATACCGTGCTAAGCTTCACTTGAGTACCTAGACCTTCTTGGAAGGATTTCCAGAACTTGGCTGTAAATTGCGCTCCTCTATCTGTGATAATGGATATCGGAATACCATGGAGTCGCACAATCTCCTTGAGATACAACCTCGCATAATCTGCTGCTGAGTATGTGGTTCTGACTAGAAGAAAATGAGCTGCTTTCGTGAGTCTGTCCACGATCACCCATATGGAATCATACTTGCCTCGGGAACGAGGTAACCCCACAATAAAATCCATATTGATCCCTTCCCATTTCCAAGTAGGGATTTCCATTGCTTGCAATAATCCTCCTGGCTTTTGATATTCGATTTTCACCTGCTGGCAATTTGGACATTGAGCTACAAATTCTGCTATGTCTCTCTTCATGCCATCGCACCAATATATCGACTTGAGATCATGATACATCTTTATTGCACCTGGGTGAATATAATACCGAGAATAATGAGCTTCTTCTAAGATTCGACGGCGCAATTCTGCAACATTCGGAACGCATAGCCTGCTTCGGTATCTAAGAATTCCAGCCATAGAAGTTTCAAATGGGGACGTCTCTTTTTCATGAAATGTATCTCTGTAATGGCTCAATTGAGGATCTTCATATTGACGCTCTTTTACTTCCATATCCAGGGACGAAACTGTGGAATCATTTATACCAATTCTTGCACTACCTGAATCCATTAGACGTACTCCAAGATTAGCTAATTAGTGGAGCTCATGAATTAATTCTTTCTTTTCCGGAGGGACTTCACATAGGCTGCCCATTGATCGGCGGATAAGCGCATCAACTACTATATTTGCCTTTCCTGGGTGGTATAAAATGCTCACATCATAATCCTTCAATAATTCTAACCACCGCCTCTGCCGCAGATTTAACTCCTTCTGTTTGAAAATGTATTTAAGACTCTTGTGATGTATATTGATGTCAACATGCACACCATACAAGTAATGTCTCCACATCTTTAATGCATGAATAACTGCAGCCAATTCGAGATCATGAGTTGGGTAGTTCTTTTCATGTTTCCGCAGCTGTCTCGAAGCATGAGCAATGACTTTACCGTGCTGCATTAACACACATCCTAACCCAACACTGGAAGCATCACAATATACAACATAACCATCTGGCCCTTCTGGGAGTGTCAAGACTGGGGCTGAGGTTAATCTGTCCTTCAACTCTTGAAAGCTACGTTCACAAGCATCATTCCACTGAAACTTAGCTGACTTTTGGGTTAGCTTCGTCAATGGGGATGAAATAGAGGAAAATCCTTCTACGAACCTTCTATAGTACCCTGCCAATCCTAGAAAACTATGAACTTCTGTGGGCGTCATAAGCCTTTGCCAAGTCTTCACAGCTTCGATTTTCTGAGTGTCAACTCGAATGCCTTCATCCGATATAACATGACCCAAAAATGTCACAGAATTCAGCCAAAACTCGCACTTTGAAAATTTTGCATACAATTCTCGAGCTCGGAGAATTCCTAGAACAATACGTAAATGGTCAGCATGTTCTGATTCTGTACGAGAGTATACCAGAATGTCATCAATGAACACTATTATGAATAAATCCAAGAGAGGCTTAAATACGTTATTCATCAAATTCATGAACATTGCCGAAGCATTAGTCAACCCAAACGACATGACCCGGAATTCATAATGGACATATCTCATTTTGAAAGTTGTTTTGGGAATATCTTCTTCTTTAACTCTCACTTGGTGATAACCTGACCTGAAGTCCATCTTGGAAAACCACTTGGCCCCTTGTAGTTGATCAAACAAATCATCAATCCTTGGGATAGGATATTTGGTCTTTATCGTCACCTTGTTCAACTGCCTATAATCGATGCACATTCGTAGGGAACCATCTTTCTTTCTCACGAATAGGACTGGTGCTCCCCACGGTGATGAACTGGGTCTAATAAACCCCTTCTCCAGCAAATCTTTCAATTGTACCTTTAATTCTTTCAATTCTACCGGAGCCATTCGATAAGGAGGAATAGAAATAGGCTTGGTGTCCGGCAACACGTCAATGGAAAGATCAATCTCTCTTTCCGATGGAAGACCTGGAAGTTCATCTGGAAATACGTCCGGAAATTCATTCACTACCGGAACGGACTGGAAAGTTGGCGACTTTGCTTCGGTATCATGACCTCGGACTAAGTGATAAATATAGCGCTTAGCTATCATCTTTCTTGCATTAAGGTAGGAAATAAGCCTACCTCTTGGAGATGCTGCATTACCCTTCCATTCAAGCACAGGCTCTCCCGGAAATTGAAATCGAACAACTTTCATTCGGCAATCAACATTAGCATAACATGAGTCCAACCAATCCATACCCATAATCACATCGAAATCTAACATTTCCAGCTCACCTAAATCAGCTTTAGTCCGGCGCTCGCATATCACAATTATACAATTTTTGTACATTTGTCTAGCTATCACGGGATCACCAACCGGAGTAGATACCTCAAAGGTTTTATTGGCTCAGGTTTCACCCCAATGCGACCAGTAACATACGGAGTAATATAAGATAGGGTAGAACCCGGATCTATCAATGCATACACATCATGGAAAAGTACGGATAATGTACCTATAACCACATCCGGGGAGGACTCAAGATCCTGTCATCCGGCTAAAGCATACATACGGGGCTGAGTGGCACCTGAAGTAGATGCTCCCCCTCTGCCTCTACCTCGGCTTGCTGAAATCTGGGGAGTCTGCCACACCGGGTGCACTGAAGAAGAACCAGCCACTGATCCTGTGGGCTGAACCCCAACTCTACCACTCATCGACGGGCAATCTCGCATTATGTGCCCAACCTGGCCACAGGCATAGCAAGCATCCGAACCTTGCCGACACTGTCCGGAATGTGGTCTACCGTATTGGCTACATCGCGGCACTGGTGGTCTCCTCTGGCTATGATCACCCCCAAACTGAGAACCCTAAGCTCTCGAACTCTGACCCTGTCCTGAGGGAAAGGAGCGATCAAATCTCCTATCTGCAAAGCGTGGAGGCGCACTAGTCGCCGAATGGCCTGAATGTCTGGGATAGGTCTGCCTCGATCCCCTTCTATAATCACTACCTGCCCCTATAGATCTGGCCTTCTTGCTTTGCCTTCTATCAGTATCACGATCACCCTTTTGTGGATATTGTTGTCCTTCTAAATTCTGGGCATAGGCTTGAATACGGGAAATATCCATCCCATCTTGCAACGAAGCCGTCAAACAATCCTTGAACAAATGTGGCCCTAAGCCACTCACAAATCGATGCACTCTATCTCCCATGTCGGCCACCATAGTCGGGGCATATCTAGCCAATGAATTGAACTAAAGGCTATACTCCCGGGCACTCATATTTTCTTGTTTCAAATTAAAAAATTTATCCGCTCTAGCTTGGCGGACCTCGGGTGGCAAATAATGGCGGATGAAGGCATCTACAAATTCTTGCCAAACGGGAGGAGGCGCATTCTCTTTTCTTGACGATATCCAATTATTATACCATAATACCGCCACATCTCAGAGTCTATAAGATGCCAACTCCACAGATTCAGTTTCGGAGGCATGAATAATCTTCAACGTTCTCAACATTTCATCAATAAAACTTTGCGGGTCTTCATTCGGCTTTGACCCGAAAAACTCTGGAGGATTCAAACTCATGAAATCACGGGCTTTGGTACTAGCTGCCCGATCACTTGGATCCGCATTCTGCCGTTGTGCCTGGGCGGCAACTAACTGCGTTAATAGATGAATAGCCTCGGTCACTTGTTTACCCGAAGCAGCCGATGGAGGAACTGGAGGCATAGGAGCTGGAGATGATGCCCCTTCCTGTTCTTCTATAATAGGCGGAGCGGAGGAAGGATCAGATGGTGCCTCATTATGTGACTCGCCCTCTTCTACATTCATTGGCGGCTCTCTTGCTCCCCGCCTTTTCATCATAGTCTTGCCCTTCTGGGCGGCTGTAGCTTTTCCTTTTGGCGACATTTCTGAAATCATAGCACACTATTAAGGAGGAGATAATCTTATAACACAGCTCTATCGCACTATCTCTTAAGATGAAAGATGGTCATTTTTCCTAAATGCCCTGTAGCCTCCGGTTTATTAGTGTGGCGCGCAACACACCATAAACAAGACTCTACTAGACACGGCTCGTAGACACTTCCTAGGACTGAACTGCTCTGATACCACTTTTGTCACGACCCGACTAGAGGCCATGACGGGTACCCAGGGCTAACCACCGAGCACCACTCATTCTATTACTCATCATACTTATTATACGATTCTTCATTATTCTTGTGCACATAATCATAGGAAAACCATTTTTCATTTTAAAACATAATTACTTTTATATACATAAGCCCTTCGGCTATCAAAATAAAATATATACAATGAGGACATCATGAGACCATACTACCCACACATGCGTATCAAGAGCCTCTACTAGAGTACTAGACATATGGACGGGACAGGACCCCGTCGTGCCCAAAATACGTATATGTACACAAAATAATAAACCAAATAGCACCTCCGGAATAATGGAGTGCTCCTATAAATCTGTTGATAGCTTTTATGGATCTGCACCGTCTCCCTGTCTACCTGTGGGCATGAACACAGCGTCCAAAAAAAAAATGGACGTTAGTACGAATGTTGTACTAAGTATGTAAGGCATAAACAATAATGATATATCAATGAAATACGGAGACATCGAGTGAAGAGCAATATGTAACTGACTGTCACTTAAAATTGAAATAATGCATGCTAACTTACTTCATAATCATTATCATATCATGTATGCATATATGTATAAGCTGCCCGACCATATAGGTACGGTGTGATAATCATTAGCCTGCGTATAGGCCTCCCGCGTCTGGGGTACCATCTCATGCCGCCCACTGGTGGTGTCTGCCCATGCCATCTAGACATGGTGTATACGCTGCCCGCTTTAGCGGTGTCTGCTCGACCATGTAGGCGCGGTGTGATATCATCATGTACATCTCATAGAATTATCATATTCTAATCATACTATTATCATAATGCATAACTGGGGACTTAAGACAACTATACTCTATCGGGGTGACATAAGGTCGTGAACCCCCGATTCCGTTATGGAGCATTCATATGCATTCTACCTCACCTTGAATGAATTAGCATATAAGGTGAGTGTATACAATGAACAACATCAATGGCTCGTAGTTAACATCATATTCGTGGACTCTAGGATCTTTGGACTTAAGCTTATCATCATCATGTTCATAATATCTCTTATTCTCAACTCATATGGCTATTCATGAACATAGACTCTTAGTTTTACGGAATGTAAGAAATTCATGAAGAAGGAGGGAAAATCATGCCATAAGATTCATGCCTTAGAAAGAAGGGACTAGCCTCACATACCTCTTTCGTTTAGCTAATCTATCGTTTGATCGTTCTTCTTCGTTGCTCGCGTTTCTACCTTCAAGAAAGTTCATACTCATATTAGATAATCGATAACATAAGCGCGTTTGAACTAAGCTAGAGAAATTTGAGCAGTGTCTCCTTTATTTATACTACTTTCTCCATATCATATATCAACTCCCAAACGTCAATAACAACATTTATAATATCATCATCAATAACTTTTATCAAATTCACCATTATCCAATCTCCACAATTTCCTCTCAAGGTCATCCATAATCATGATCATAGCACAACATTACATTCATTATCATGTAATGTTTCTATCATGCTCTTGACATCATTCATAATGTAATCACAATCACAACATCTCAATATTCATGATTCATTCCAAACTACTACTCAAAAATAACACTATTCCCACTTTCCTGACCCATTTCCTATACCCTTCCACAATCCAAGTGTTTCAACTTTTCAACACCTTAAATAACATGTAAATACCATAAAACTTACCTTTGATAGTGTGGGAATGAACTTTAAGTGAAAATACTTCACCTGAGCAAAACCCTAGTTCCACTTCCCATGGAATTTCTTGACTTGGATGAACTTT
The DNA here is from genome assembly GCF_019175385.1 of Lycium barbarum. Classification (NCBI taxonomy): domain Eukaryota; kingdom Viridiplantae; phylum Streptophyta; class Magnoliopsida; order Solanales; family Solanaceae; genus Lycium; species Lycium barbarum. The sequence continues at coordinate 101,694,024 of NC_083338.1, read as the reverse complement.
GATGTGTTTCTCACACTTAGTTTTGTTGATTTGATGAAGTTGATCATCAATTTCTCATGAGTTCTTGTATATGGAGTGTGTGGAAGGTTCTAGAGAATTCCTGAGTTGTGGAGAAGAAAAATAAAATTAAATAAATGTGTTGAGGTCCTTATATCAACTTTTAAAAATCTGTCCCGACAAAATTATACGGACACTTATACGGTCCGTATAAATTTATACGGTCTGTATAGGTGACCGTAACAATCATCCCAACATCAACTCATTCTATGACAATTATACGGCATATTATACGGTCCGTATAATTTTATACGGTCCGTATAAGTGACTGTATAATCCTATCAGTGAGGGACCTTCACTGTGATGATTCTGCGGACCATTATACAGACCGTATAATTGGTCGTTTAATCTGTCCTTTCTTCGATTTTGTTCTCGTCACTTCGTTTGACCTTGAATCCTTATGGAACCTTCTTGATACTTGTTTAACACCTCGTTAACAATCTAAGGGACATTATAACTTTTCTCTAAAACATCATTAAGTTATCATTAATTCGATACTCGTAAATCCACACACAACATGTACCTTGTTTTCCTTAACAACGTTTTTCTCCTACCTCCCATGTCTTTGAAATCTCATTTAGAACCATCAATTGTTATTTCTTACTCATCGAAACATCGTATACGTCGTGCCCTTCGTTAGTCTACTCACTGTACGTTAACGGAAAATTTCCGGGGTGTAACAAGGATACCCAAACCTTGTATGAAAAATCATCAATGAAAGTAAAAAGATACCTCTTTCCACCCTTAGATGGAACCTTAGATGGACCGCATAAATCTGATTGAATGTAGTCAAGTACCCCTTTGGTTTTGTGCTTGCCCTTGCTAAAGCTGACCCTTTTTTGCTTTCCAAGGACACAATGCTCACAAAAATCAAGTGTGCTAATCTTCTCACCTTTCAAAAGGTTTCAGTTGCTCAAAATTTCCAACCCCCTCTCTCTTATGTGACCTAATATCATATGCCACATCTTAGTCTTGTCATCATCTGATGACTATGAGGTTGCAGCATTCGCAGTACCTAGAAGTACATAAAGACCACCCTCCAGTTTGGCCTTTAACATGACCAGAGAACCCTTGGTCACCTGGAAGATTCCACCTTCACCCGAATGCTTATATCCGAGCTTATCAAGAGTACCAAGAGAGATCAAGTTCTTTTTCATATCAGGAACATGTCAAAAATTAGACAATGTTCATATGATGCCATCATGACACCGTATACGGGCTGAACCGATGCATGCTATTTCACATACTGCATTATTACCTATAAGTAAAGTCCCACTCATTTGCTCGTAGCTAGTAAACCAATCTTTTCTGAAGGACGTGAGAAAGGTACAAGCTGAATCTAAAATCCACTTGCGTGTCTGAATGTCATATGTTGAAGCCGTTAACACCTAATCTTCTCTAGATGTCTGAGCTACCTGAACCCTAGATGCACTGGTTGTTGTTTTATCAATCTTCTTATTCGGGAAATCCCTCTCAAAGTGACCCTTTTGATGACAACCCCAACATTCAACATCCTTCCTACTCACCCTTTTTCCTAGACTTTGACCTAGCTACTGGTTTGCCTCTCCCTCTTTAGCTCAAGTGACCTCTAACAGTCAAACCCTCAGCATGGTCCTCTTTTTCACCATTTTTGATATGGTTTCTTAATTCATCCAAATTCAATGCATGTCTTACCATATGTAACGTCACCACCTCCTTACTGTACATCATTGAATTAACTACGTCTTTATACGCCGATGATAATGAAAACAGCAGAGTGCATGCTAGTTCTTCATCTCCCACTTTAATATCAGCATGAGTAAGATCCATAGCCAATTTATTAAAATCATCAAGATGATCTTGTAAAGTTGTACCTGTCTTCATCTTAAAGGTGTGTAAATGCTGCCTTAACAACATTCTAGTTGTTACTAATTTGTTCTGGTAAAGATCTTCAAGTTTCTTCCACAAACTTGCAGCTGTTTTCTCGATACTGACTTCACATAACACGGTGTCTGATAAGGATAATTGAATTGCGCTAAACGCATCCGTCTCAATCTTTTGCTTCTCAGCCTCTTTCATATTTTCAGGATATGAGTCGTCCAAAGCATAGACTGATCCTTCTCTCCGTAACAACGCCATGATCTTGATCTTCCAGATGTTGAAGTTATTACTTTATCCATCAAAATTTGCTACCTCAAACTTCATAGATGTCATAGTCTCCTCGTCTCCTAGATCTTACGACCTGTAGGCTTCTGATACCAATTGTTAGCGCGAAAACGATAAAAAATGCAGTAATTAACGTGGTTCGGATTGATGTGATCCTAGTCCACGGAGAACGGCCGGAACTTTTATTAGTATCAAAGGAGAAAGTAAGTTACAAGATTGAATACTCTTAGGTTCTATGTTCTGTCCTACTTAATAAATTCTACCTAGCATGTATTTATACTACTAGGTCTAATCCTTTCCTAGGAAGGATCTAAATCCTAATAACACTCGAAAACCAAAAAAAAAAAAAAGTTTCCTTTTATTTCTTTCCGCTTTTGAGTAGGAATTGGCTTGAATATCTTCTCAACTTCACAATTTATGAAGTTTATAAAGCATTTAGCAACTTAAAGATCATTATTTACAGGGTTAACAGGTTCATTTTTGGCATGGATAATTAAGTACCCTCTTGTCCCTACAAGTACTTAACCTCAAAAATAATTATTAGGCATTTTATGAAACATGTAGGGAGCATGAAATAAATAAAATATGTCAACTAGTAAATTAGCATCAACTTAGCTCCAATCGGTAACACAACCTCGCATTCCTGACTTGTGAGTAGTCAACACTTTTCAATCTACACTTAAGATAACAAAAATCGTCATGGCTCATTGTTAGGATTGGGATACTTCTATGTATTATAAGAATCTGATTCTTAGAACAATCAATTAAGAAGGTAATGCAACTGAAAGTAAATCAACACAAGAATTTCAGATGGAGCTTGCTCAAGGGAGTCAAAATCACGATCAATCTGCTATAGGATTTACTAAATTTTCTTTCACTTAATCAGGAGACTTTTTTGGATTATAATAATCTAAGGACCTGTTCCCTGAATAGTCCTTCTAAATTCACAACCATAATTTAACCAACAAATACCTATTACACAATACTTGCAAAGATAAATTGATGGAACCATAATAGAACCTAACCTAGACAAACTAAAGAACTGAATGATAAATTTTGATAAGCTCGGGTTCTTCGTCGTCGTGCAATTAGATCTTTTAAGACTAAGCATTGATTGCGCTTACTTAAGCCTCTCGTTGAAATGTTGTGATTTGTGGTTGTGGTTAAGCTCCATAGCTTGTTCATATTGTGTTTATGTAGAAGTAGTTGTCACCTTGAATAATTGAATCCAACCAAATTTTGATTTCATTAATTGCACCACCAAACCTTGTTTGACTTGAATTTTCCTTTCTTCCTTTGTATGCGCGTCAGCTATTATCTTCTACTAGAAAGCTAATTCTGTGTTGATCAACTTATGGCACTTTATGGAAATATTACCATAACGTGAAGTCCAACTCTTCATCAAATAGGAATCTGTCCATATTCTGTTTTCTATAACGTCTTGTCACAACCCAATTTGACTAGTCATGAAGGCACTAACTCTCCTGAGTCAGTAAGCCATCCGGTAATTCATTTTAAAAGATTAGAGAATAACAATAAAGCGGGATAAGCATACAAATCTTTTTTAAGACTTGGAATCTTTATAAATCATAAGTGCGGAATTAAAAGTATATCAAACCCCCAAATTTGGTGTCATAGTACATGAACCCACTAAGATAGAATAATACTAGTATGAAATATAGCTGAAATGTCTAAAAACGAGTAGACAAATAAACAAGATAGAAGAGAATCTGGTGCAAAGAATCCCATGGTGGCTCACCTTGAACTTTCGATGGTAATCTCCTCAGCGTCCAGCAAAGTCTCTAACAACATTGGTACCCGTGTCACGACCCGGCTAGGGGGCCGCGACGAGCACCCGGTGCTACCCCACCCGGGCACCCCCTTATCGTACATAACATAATATCTAGGTGAACCATAAGTCAATTCGTGCTTTCCTTATCGTTAATCATATTGATCCCATTAGACGACCATCATCGTTTAACACATCATAGGTATCTGTGCCACATCATAAGTACAAGGCCGACATGGCTAACAAAAGATATACAAAACATGGGCCGACATGGCCGAACATCTCTACCCACATAAACATGACTACGAGCCTCTAAGAGTATGACATATCGTATGAGCGGGACAGGACCCCGCTATGCCCATAATTATATACACAAAAGAATAAGTACCCAAAAGCTACGACTCCGAATGAAATGGAGCTCTGCTATGCAATCTCTGAATAAGCAGCTATGGATCAAGTCTGTCTCCCTGTGCACCTGCGGGCATGACGCAGCGTCCACAAACAAAAGGACGTCAGTACGAAGAATGTACTGAGTATGTAAAGCATGATCAACATCAATATAGAAGCATAATAGATATCATATGAAATAGCATAGGAGGGGAGACAGTAATATCATCATCATCATGTCGCTTACTTGCATACATCGTCGTTCATATCCCATAATAATACTCGTACCATACTTGTGCTCATATTCGTATACATGTCCTTATTCGTATTCTTATACATAGTCTTATCACATTCATATTCATATTATATACATAGTCATTTCATATACATAGTATTTACATAGCATACCCGACCTCGTAGGATCGGTGTGTCATACATACTTGGCCAACCAAGGCTCAAGATCATACATACCTGGCCCTACCAAGGCATCAGGGTTATCCGTACCTTCTGCAAAAGTGCGCGCGCGTTACGTAATCATATACATACTTTATACATATTCATATACATATATTCTTACCCGGCATCATAAGCTCGGGGGTTCATTATGGCCCTTCATAGGCACACATACATATAATAGCCCGTAGGCACTTTTAGCATCATTATTATTATCATCGTCATCACTATCATCATCCTTTTCGCTACATCTATATCTTATGCTTACTCGTCATATGGGGTGCGTAGTACAATCGTATCATATATCGAGGATCGTGAGCTTATGAGCTCGGAATATCAATCATTTGGAGACAACATACTCATTTAGAGGAATTAAGAATATGGCCAAAGAATCATGCCTTATGAAAGAAGGGTTAGCCTCACATACCTTTCCGTCGAACTATTCTACACTTGCACGTTCCCTTCCAATGCTAGTGTTTATACCTTCATTAATATCATAACAATGGCCATTAGTCATTCACATTATCCACATTATCTAGATTCCTCAATTTGCCTCTAATTCACCCACATTCATGGTCATAACACCCAACTTCGTCCATTCGTCTAAATGTCTAGTTCATGATCTTAATACCATTTATAACACATTCATATCACAACACAACAACATTCATAACTCAATTCAAACTATTTCTCAAAATGTCACTATTCATCATTCATGACCTAGTTGACCACATTTTCTACAATCCATGTATTTTAATTATCCAATACCTTAAACATCTTGTAAAAATCATGAATCTTACCTTAGAAGTTGTAGGAACAAGCTTTGGTTGATAATACTCCTCTTTGAGCAAAACCCTAGTTTTTCTCCATTTGGATTTCTTGACTTGGATGATCCTTGATGATTCCCTTACCCTTGATTTACTTATCTTAATGTTATTGATGGCTTATAATCCTTGAAAACTCATATAATAAATGTAGAGAGAAGTTTTAGAGAGAAGTGGTGTAATGTTGTAATGAAATAAAATAAGTCTTGATCCTCATATTTAATGAATTGGAAAATCCGTGCTGGGTGAACAATGGTCGTCCATGGAGGTTTAAGGTTCGTATTCCACTTTACGGATCGTCCCTCGTGGTCGTCTTTAAGCTTAAGCAGGACCAGATACTTTGGCCTGCATGCATGGTGATTTACGACCATGGTTTACGGGCCGTAAATCACTTTACGGTCCGTCCACCAGGTCGTATTATACCTTTTCCTCAGCTGGCAGAAAGTTGAAGTTGGGCATGCCAGTTTACGACTTCAAGTTTACGGACCGTATTGCACTTTACGGTCCGTATTTTGCACTATACGACCACTGGGCAGAAAGCTGAAGCTTTTGCATGGCAGTTTACGACTGGCAGTTTACGGACCGTATTGCACTTTACGGTCCGTATTTTGCAATATACGACCACTGGGCAGTTTTGCCAACTTTCAATTTTTCTCATTTCTCGACTTTTCATTCTAATCATCCACATCCCTTTTCATACATTTCCCATGAAACCTTATACACTCGCACTCATCGCACACATCATTAGTTCATTTACTTGCGTACCAACGGGAAATTTTCCGAGGTGTAACATTCTACCCCCCTTAGGAACATTCGTCCTCGAATGTTAAAGGCTTGGGGAATTCTATAAAAATTTCACCAGAGTTTCCTCTGTAATGTGGCACTACCACCCTGTCACAACAACCAACAATAACAATGCCTCACAGGGCAATAATACAACAGCACTAGAAATTTAGCCACACACGACCTGAATGTATAAAAGGAAAACATGCATACCTTATGATTTTGACGTCTCATCTTGGACTTCTTCCAAGGGCTGAAATAAATGTGGGTATTTGGATCACATATTCTCTTCCTCTTCCCATGTCATTTCCTCTCGATTGTTATTTCTCCACAGAACTTTAATTGAGGCCACTTCTTTGTTTTTAAGCCTCCATACTTGCCTATCTAATATGGCAATGGGTATTTCGTCATAAGTTAACTTTTCTGTCACCTGAATATCATTCACTGGGACGATCCTCGTAGGATCTCCAACACACTTCCGAAGCATCGAGACATGAAATACTGGATGGACCGACTCCAAATATGGAGGTAGATCTAGCTCATAGGCCACTTTTCCTATTTTGCGCACAATTTCGTATGGCCCAATATATCGGGGACTGAGCTTCCCCTTTTTGCCAAATCTCATCACGCCCTTCATCGGCGACACTTTCAAGAATACCCAATCTTTCACTTTGAACTCTAAGTCTCTTCGACGATTATCCGCATAGGACGTCTGACGACTTTGAGCCGCTAGCAACCGATCTTGTATGAGCTTAACTTTCTCTATTGCTTGCTGGACCAAGTCTGGTCCTATCAACTTAGTTTCTCCGGTTTCAAACCACCCAATTAGGGATCTACACTTTCGTCCATATAGAGCTTCATACGGTGCCATTTGAATGCTAGAATGGTAACTGTTATTATAAGCAAACTCAATGAGTGGCAAATGGTCATCCCAATTTCCTCCAAAATCTATCATACATGCCCGTAACATATCTTCAAGAGTCTGAATAGTACGTTCAGCTTGCCCATCGGTCTGGGGGTGAAATGCCGTGCTTAGGCGCACTTGGGTCCCTAGACCCTCTTGGAAGGACTCCCAAAACTTAGCCGTAAACTGAGTCCCTCTATCGGAGATAATAGATACCAGAACCCCATGGAGTCTAACTATCTCTTTAAGATAAAGCTTGGCATAATCTTCTGCCACATAGGTCGTCCTGACCGGTAAGAAATGAGTTGATTTAGTGAGTCTATCCACGATCACCCATATGGAATCATATTTACGTCGAGAACGGGGTAACCCTGTAATGAAATCCATATTAATCACTTCCCACTTCCAAGTTGGGATTTCTATACCTTGCAATAAGCCACCCGGATTTTGGTGTTCTATCTTCACTTGTTGGCAATTAGGACACTGAGCTACGAATTCCGCTACGTCTTTCTTCATCCCATTCCACCAATATATAGTCTTAAGATCATGATACATTTTCGTCGCTCCGGGGTGAACGGAGTAACGGGAACAATGAGCTTCTCTCAAAATCTGATGGCGTAGACCTGCCACATTGGGAACACATAACCTGCCTCGACATCGGAGAACTCCGTCTTCCGGAATGTCAAATGATGACTCCTCCTTCTGAGGGAGTGTATCTCTGCACTGCATTAGCATGGGATCCTCATATTGTCGCTCTTTTACTTCCTCTAATAACGACGAAACTGCTGAATTCTGAATAGTAGCTCCACTGCTACCTGAGTCCACCACTCGGATTCCTAGGCTAGCTAACTGCTGAAGATCACGGGCCATCTCTTTCTTTTCTGGTCGTACATCACTTAGACTTCCCATCGACCTACGGCTAAGAGCATCAGCCACAACATTTGCCTTTCCGGGGTGGTATAGGATTTCAACATCATAGTCTTTTAGCAACTCTAGCCATCGTCGTTGCCGCAAATTCAACTCTTTCTGCTTGAAGATGTACTGGAGACTCTTATGATCTGTATAAATATCCACGTGGACACCATATAAGTAATGTCTCCAAATCTTTAAAGCATGGACCACCGCGGCCAATTCTAAGTCATGGGTAGGATAATTCTGCTCATGTTTCCGTAATTGTCTAGAAGCATACGCAATCACCTTACCATTTTGCATCAATACACAGCCTAGCCCGACGCCTGAAGCATCACAATAAATAACATATCCTTCCAATCCCTCTGGAAGTGTCAAGACTGGGGCTGAAGTCAGTCGGTCTTTCAACTCTTGGAAACTACGCTCGCAAGCATCTGTCCATTGAAACTTAGTTGACTTCTGAGTCAACTTGGTGAGCGGTGCAGAAATAGAAGAGAAACCCTCAACAAATCTTCTGTAATAACCGGCTAAGCCCAAAAAGCTACGAACCTCCGTAGGGGTCGTGGGCCTTGGCCAAGTCTTCACTGCCTCAATCTTTTGGCTATCCACTCGAATACCGTCAGCTGCAACAATGTGGCCCAGAAATGCCACTGAGTTCAACCAAAACTTGCATTTGGAAAACTTCGCGAATAACTCTCGAGCTCGAAGAACTCCAAGGACAATTCGCAAATGATCCACATGTTCTGCCTTGGATCTAGAATACACTAGGATGTCATCGATGAATACAATCACGAATCGATCCAGAAAAGGCCTGAATACATTGTTCATTAAGTCCATAAACACTGCCGGTGCATTAGTTAGCCCAAACGACATTACTCAGAACTCGAAATGGCCATATCTTGTTCTGAAAGCTGTCTTAGGGATATCTTTCTCCCTAACTCTTACTTGGTGATACCCGGACCTCAAATCAATCTTTGAAAACCATTTGGCACCTTGCAATTGATCAAATAAATCATCAATCCTCGGGAGGGGATACTTGTTCTTAATTGTCACTTTATTCAATTGCCGATAATCATTGCACATTCTCAAGGAGCCATCCTTCTTCCGGACGAACAATACGGGTGCTCCCCACGGGGATGAACTAGACCTAATGAAGACTTTTTCAAGCAAGTCTTTTAATTGCTCCTTCAACTCTTTCAACTCTGCGGGTGCCATCCTATGGGGAGGAATAGATATGGGATTAGTGTATGGCAACACATCAATCGCAAAATCGATCTCTCGCTCAGGAGGAAGGCCTGGAAGCTCTTCCGGGAACACATCCGGAAATTCGTTCACTACCGGAACTGACTGAAGAGTCGGCGACTCAGCTTTTACATCTTGAACTCGTACTAGGTGATAAATGCACCCTTTCGTGATAATTTTCCTTGCCTTTAGATAGGAAATAAACCTACCTTTTGGTGATGCTGCATTCCCTTTCCATTCTAAGACTGGTTCTCCCGGAAACTGAAAACGAACCATCTTCATTCGGCAATCAACATTGGCATAACAAGAAGCCAACCAATCCATGCCCATAATAACGTCAATATCTACCATTTCTAGCTCATGCAAATCAATCATGGTACGACGATCACAAATCACAATCACACAATTCCTATATACTCGACTAGCTATTACCGATTCACCCACGGGTGTAGACACCTCGAAAGGTTTGATAGACTCCGGCTCAATTATAAATCGACCCGCAAGATATGGAGTAACATATGATAATGTGGAGCCCGGATCAATCAAATCATATACATCATGAGAGAATACCGATAATATACCTGTGACCACATCAGGAGAAGACTCAAGATCTTGGCGTCCAGCCAAAGCATAAATACGGTGCTGAGGACCGCTAGTACTGGGAGCTCTGCCTCTACCTCTACCATGGCCGACTGGTGCATGTGAACCTGGCCCCGTAGGGCGTACAGATGCTGATGATCCGGCTGCCAACCCTGCTGGCTCGGTCCTACCTCTACCCTGTACTGAGGGGCAATCACGCATGATATGTCCTGGTTGACCACATGAATAGCAACCATCCGAGCCCAATCGGCATCGACCCCAATGCAACTTCCCACACTGGGAACATCATGGTATAGGTGGCCTTGAATGGCCTGAATCACCTCTAAACTGAGACCCCGAATAACCCTGACTCGGCTCGGAATGAGTAGATCTGTCAAATCTCTGCCCCGTGAACTGTGGAGGTGTACTGGTCATAGAATAGCCTGAATGGCTGGGAAACTGCTGTCTGTGTCCGCCCCTGGACTCGCTCCTCGAACCCGAAGGTCTGGCCCTCTTGTTATGGCCCCTATCCTACTCACGTTTGTTTCTCCGCTGCTGTAGGTGTTCCTCTAATTCCTGAGCATGTGCCTGAATGCGTGCAATATCCATGCCATCCTGAAGGGACGCAGTTAAGAATTTATCCATCAAGTGTGGCCCTAGGCCTTTCACAAATCGGTGCACCCGATCGCCCATATCTGCTACCATGGCCGAAGCATACCTAGCCAAGGAATTGAAACGGAGACTATACTCTTGGGCGCTCATGCCGCCTTGCCTCAAATTTAAGAATTTATCGGCCCTAGCTCGCCGAACTTCCGGAGGCATATAATGACGGAGAAAAGCATCAACAAACTCTTGCCATACCGGTGGAGGTGCATTGACTCCCCGCGAAGCCATCCAAACCGTATACCACTGGATTGAGACATCCCTCAATCTATATGACGCTAGCTCTACCGATTCGGTGTCTGAAGCATGTATCAACCGGAGCGTCCTTAGCATACCATCAATAAAGTCCTGGGGATCCTCCTCCAGTTTCGACCCAAAGAATTCCGGGGGTTTCAAAGCAATGAAGTCACGGGCCCTTGCACTAACAGTCCTGTCACCTTGCCCTGCGCTTGGCCTCTGAGTCTGGGCCGCAACCAACTGAGTCAAAAAATTAATGGCCTCTCTCACGTCTTGGCCCGAAGCATTCGGTGGAGGAGCTGGAGCTGGGGCTGAGGGTCCCACGTGCTCCTAAGTAATAGGCACTGTCTGGGAGGACTGAGATTGAGCCACACTCTGGGACTCATCTTCCTCTACTACCGGTGGCGGTGCTCTTTCAGCCCGCTTTTCTGCCACCGTCTTGCCCTTTTGGGCTGCTGTAGCCTTTTTCTTTTTAGGCATCTCTGAAATACACAACACACGATTTAGAAACAAGAATTTCTTACATCATAGCTCTATCGCACGATTCTTATGAAGAAAGAAGGTCATATATTCCTAAAATGTCCGCAGCTTCCTGTTTACAAGTGTGGCGCGCAACACACCCATAACCAAGACTCTACTAGACACGGCTCGTAGACACATCCTAGGACTGAACTGCTCTGATACCACTTTTGTCACGACCCGGCTAGGGGGCCGCGACGAGCACCCGGTGCTACCCCACCCGGGCACCCCCTTATCGTACATAACATAATATCTAGGTGAACCATAAGTCAATTCGTGCTTTCCTTATCGTTAATCATATTGATCCCATTAGACGACCATCATCGTTTAACACATCATAGGCATCTGTGCCACATCATAAGTACAAGGCCGACGTGGCTAACAAAATATATACAAAACATGGGCCGACATGGCCGAACATCTCTACCCACATAAACATGACTACGAGCCTCTAAGAGTATGACATATCGTATGAGCGGGACAGGACCCCGCTATGCCCATAATTATATACACAAAAGAATAAGTACCCAAAAGCTACGGCTCCGAAAGAAATGGAGCTCTGCTATGCAATCTCTGAATAAGCAGCTATGGATCAAGTCTGTCTCCCTGTGCACCTGCGGGCATGACGCAGCGTCCACAAATAAAAGGACGTCAGTACGAAGAATGTACTGAGTATGTAAAGCATGATCAACATCAATATAGAAGCATAATAGATATCATATGAAATAGCATAGGAGGGGAGACAGTAATATCATCATCATCATGTCGCTTACTTGCATACATCGTCGTTCATATCCCATAATAATACTCGTACCATACTTGTGCTCATATTCGTATACATGTCCTTATTCGTATTCTTATACATAGTCTTATCACATTCATATTCATATTATATACATAGTCATTTCATATACATAGTATTTACATAGCATACCCGACCTCGTAGGATCGGTGTGTCATACATACTTGGCCAACCAAGGCTCAAGATCATACATACCTGGCCCTACCAAGGCATCAGGGTTATCCGTACCTTCTGCAAAAGTGCGCGCGCGTTACGTAATCATATTCATATACATATATTCTTACCCGGCATCATAAGCTCGGGGGTTCATTATGGCCCTTCATAGGCACACATACATATAATAGCCCGTAGGCACTTTTAGCATCATTATTATTATCATCATCATCACTATCATCATCCTTTTCGCTACATCTATATCTTATGCTTACTCGTCATATGGGGTGCGTAGTACAATCGTAGACTATATCGAGGATCGTGAGCTTATGAGCTCGGAATATCAATCATTTGGAGACAACATACTCATTTAGAGGAATTAGGAATATGGCCAAAGAATCATGCCTTATGAAAGAAGGGTTAGCCTCACATACCTTTCCGTCGAACTATTCTACACTTGCACGTTCCCTTCCAATGCTAGCGTTTATACCTTCATTAATATCATAACAATGGCCATTAGTCAAAATGTCACTATTCATCATTCATGACCTAGTTGACCACATTTTCTACAATCCATGTATTTTAATTCTCCAATACCTTAAAAATCTTGTAAAAATCATGAATCTTACCTTAGAAGTTGTAGGAACAAGCTTTGGTTGATAATACTCCTCTTTGAGCAAAACCCTAGTTTTTCTCCATTTGAATTTCTTGACTTGGATGATCCTTGATGATTCCCTTACCCTTGATTTACTTGTCTTAATGTTATTGATGGCTTATAATCCTTGAAAACTCATATAATAAATGTAGAGAGAAGTTTTAGAGAGAAGTGGTGTAATGTTGTAATGAAATAAAATAAGTCTTGATCCTCATATTTAATGAATTGGAAAATCTGTGCTGGGTGAACATTGGTCGTCCATGGAGGTTTACGGTCCGTTTTCCACTTTACGGACCGTCCCTCGTGGTCGTCTTTAAGCTTAAGCAGGACCAGAGACTTTGGCCTGCATGCATGGTGATTTACGACCATTGTTTACGGGCCGTAAATCACTTTACGGTCCGTCCACCAGGTCGTATTATACCTTTTCCTCAGCTGGCAGAAAGTTGAAGTTGGGCATGCCAGTTTACGACTTCAAGTTTACGGACCGTATTGCACTTTACGGTCCGTATTTTGCACTATACGACCACTGGGCAGAAAGCTGAAGCTTTTGCATGGCAGTTTACGACTGCCAGTTTACGGACCGTATTGCACTTTACGGTCCGTATTTTGCAATATACGACCACTGGGCAGTTTTGCCAACTTTCAATTTTTCTTATTTCTCGACTTTTCATTCTAATCATCCACATCCCTTTTCATACATTTCCCATGAAACCTTATACACTCGCACTCCTCGCACACATCATTAGTTCATTTACTTGCGTACCAACGGGAAATTTTCCGAGGTGTAACAACCCGGCACAAAATCTGCACACAAAAAGGTGCAGCAAGTGTAGTGTGAGTACAAAAACAACGGGTACTCGTAGCATCGTCGACCGACCCTAGATAAATGGAGACGAGGGCTAGTCTCTGAATACTAGTACTGCACTTTGCCGCCATTAGTCCGAGATACATAATAACACGAAATATCAAGTATTTGGGCATTAAAGACAATAAACAATCCAAAACGGTTCACTCAGCAAGAATCATCAACAACAGTTAAAGTATGAATGTTGAATGCAATACAAGGCCTTTCTTTCTATCAGCCGATACACACATGTTCGAACATTAACAAATCATGACCCATGGGGGACTCGCGAGGTCCATATACCACCCGAAATCTTAGATCTCCCAGATCACATCAAATCGCTAGCCACTTTAGGCTCCAAATCTCATAATTTATCCCTTAGTCTCCATATATCCATCTCTTAGCCATTCGACTCAAAATTCATCATCACTCTGTCCGGAACCAGTTTTCCACGGACCCACAATTGTATTCTCAATAATAATAGGCATAAGATACAAAATAAGTATGAATATGACATGCAACACAATAAGAAACAGGAATATGCAACAAAGATTCCATTTAGATTAGCATAAGTCATAAAGGTCCCACCTTAGCTTCTTATTCACTTTAAACGAGTAATGTACCACACACATATCAAATAAGATAGGCATATAATCAAAGACAGAAAGTATGGGCTTCAGACCCCAATCACAGATCCATAGGATCGTACTATCTACCAGCTAGTGCCCAAAGTATGGCATTCAGACCGATTGTACAATTTAAGTACACAATTACCCACATCATGGAACCGATACCCGATAAAAATGATCATTACCTCACGAGTATCAGGACCCCCTTCATAACCCCATTATCCCTCTTAATTAGGTTCATTTAGACAAACCACGATGCTCTATATAAGCTGTAAGGTCTCAACTTGCCTGGAATTAGGGGTCCGAATTACAAAACCTGCTTGCCTTTCCTACGGCCTCCAAATGGTCCCAATCTAGCCAAATATGGACTATACATAAGAACACGAGTTTATCGGTACCCATATTTACATAGAATAAATTTGGACCCAATACGATGCCAAAAATAAAATTATGAGTCAAATAGGGTAAAATACGAAATTTAGTCTAAAATTGGTCTACCCATGGTCTATAGAATCTAGATACCAAAAATCAACTCAACCCTACATCAATTTCATGATCAATCGAAGAAAATCTTTATTTATAGCTTAAGGTTCATAAACCCCAAATTCTATCTTAAATCATGATTCCTACCCTTAGATTCCTTAATAATCAATGATATAATTATAGGATGAAGGTTAGAAAATTACCCACATGATGATACTTGCTAAACTCTCCAAAAACTCCCTTAGCTAAGCTCCCCAACTCCAAATATGTGAATGAAAGGCCTAATGTTCGAAGTTAGAATTAAATATTTGATTCTGCCCAGCGATGTTGCAGATACAGTCTCTCATCGGCGCCCTCTCCCGCACTTCTGTGGAACCTCATTACTCCCCCAGGTCCGCAGGTGTAGACCAAACATCGCAGAAGCGACCACGCATCTGTAGAACAAGTCCCGCAAATGCAACGCATCAGACACCACCAAAAATTTGGTGTTTCACTCATTCGCCCTGAAATCCCGATACTCATCCGGAACCTCCCGGATATAAACCATGTATGTAAAGCACATTAAAAACACACTTCAAACTCATCCGCACCCTCAGAATTTCAAAAAGAGACCATCTTGACCCGGTCAACCCCGAACGCCCAAAATCCAACTTTCCAAACAAAGGAATTAAATGCCCTCGAGCCCCTCGATAACCGAATCAACTACTCTACCAAGTTAAAATTGACATTTCGAATCTAATGAAATCAATGAGAATCCCAATAAGTCTCATTTACCCCCGATGTTGACTTTAGTCAACTCAACACTTATGAATTCTAAAAAAACTCCATTTTCTCATTCCAAAAATATCTGAACACCTCAAGAGTCACGCCACCCATCCGCACAAGTCAAATGCACTCTAGAGAAGCTAGGGGGAGGTTCCATAGGGGAAAAATAGACAAAATGGTAAAATAGTCAAAATGACCTAATGGTCATTACACGTCTCTATGCAACAACTTGTAGTCTCTAGTTTTGTAGTAAGGATCAGTTTCTTTGAGCAGTTCCTTTGTTAATATGACTACTTACTGAATCCTTTGGAAATCTGCTTAGTTATCTGGTTCGTCAATTAAATCCTTCCTTATGTATCCCTTGATTGTCATTGGGTAAATTGTTTGTCAAATCATCAAAACATCAATGTAAGCCCATGATCATTGACCCAGAAGCTACTCAATAATTTCCCCCTTTTTGATGATGAAAAGCACATAGCAGCTTCATAAATCTTCATGCGCATTCCGTCCAGCTTACTTCAATCTTCTTCAGTTCAGGATCAGTTTTTCCCTTTTGGGCATTGCTCCTGTGTTGCAAATATTCCCCCTTAGAACCAGCTCTGATTTGGTCTAACACTACAGCTTTGTGTTGATAACTAAGGCTCACTACACGAGGTTTTTAAGCTTACAGTAGTTCACCATCAAGTTCATAAAGGTTTGTAAGATCACTGAGTTGGTTTGACTAAGTATGGGGGTTTACTTAATTTGTTAGTAGGGACTATCCTTCACCATTGCAACCCTTTAAGCTGCTAGGTTATATGGACCCTGTTAAGGGTCAGGTTCTTCAGCTCAAGACATTATTTTCCACCCTTATCACTCCATTTGATTTCCTTCCTTATAACTTCACACCCATTGCCTTTTAAAAGGACTGTTCATTTATAAGTAAAAAACAATTTCTTTACATTGAATTCCTAAGTGTCAACTGGGATATGTGCAACTTTCAATTTACATCATGGATCGTCTTCAAACATCTTGGACCATCTTCAATCTTCACATGAACAATGTATTGTCTGTGCCTGATAAACTGAATCTTCTCGATTTTGACATCATAAAAAATAAAAGTGTCAACAAGATCCATTGTATTTGATATGTAACGACTCGCTTGGTCGTTTATGCCTTTTGACTCTTTTTTCCCGAATACCCTTCCCATAGCTTCATCATGGCATTTATGACATGTGAGAATAGGTGGCACAATTCTCGAGACAATCGGGTGAGTTTTGGATTAGATTTAGCAAACTTGGAAGTTTTTAAGTTAAGAAAATGAGGAAGTTTGCCCAAAATCAACATCGGAAGCTAATGGGTCCTTATCAAAGTTCGTCAATTCCATTATGTTAGGAATGTGATTTATAACTTAGTCAGGTGGTTGGTTCCTATCCTGAGAGGTTCAGGTGCGATGTGGACCCTTGGTTGGAAAACTAGTAAGTTTAACGTTAAGAGTTGACCACGGTCAACATCGATCAAGATGACCCCGTGTCCATAATTTGAGTGCGTGAGCAGGTTCATAGCTTGATTTATGCTCGAAATGCATGTTTGATTTGTGTATAGGAGGTCTCGAATGAGTTTTGGGTGTTAAATTGAGAAAATTCAATAGCTGGTTTATTGGTCTTTCTAGTGCCAATGATCCTTCTTCGCAATCGCTGTTGTGGTGTCGTGTTCACGAAGAAGAAAAAGGAGTAGCATCATGATCGCAGCCAGTCCTCCACATCCACGAAGAGGGAAGAGGGTCTGGGCTGAGTTGGGTCACTGGTCTTAGCGTTCGCAGCTAAGCCTCATGTTCACGGGCTAAGCCTCGCGTTCACAAAGAGGGTTTTCTGGGCTGGGTCAAGCTACGCCTTCGCGTTCGCTAAGGGAGGCACTGTAGCGAACAATGTCTTATACCCCAAACTCAAAAACATTTTCCCATTTTCATATTTCAAGTTCTAGAGCTGAGTTTGGGGTAATTTCAAAAGCATTTGACTCGTTTATTTTCGGGGGCAACATTCTATTCTAATTTTGATGTTATCACCTAATTCCTCTCTTTAATTAGTGATTTAAATCATGATTTGGGTTGGCAAAATTGGGGGTTATGACCCTAAAATTTATATTAAGCTTTTCTTGAAATTTCAGGTCAATTAATGGTTGGTTCTAGATGATTATTCCCGGTTTAGACTCTTTAAGTTATAGTTAAACTATTTCTAAAATAAAATTTCAGTTTCGCCTTTGGGGCTCGGGTTCAACTATTTTGGATTCATTTTTAGTTCCGGATATAAGTATAGCAATATGGGTGTATACGGACTCGTATACTCATGTATATTTATAATTAATAGATCGGGATTGATTCGTTTTTGGTTTCGGATGTGACGAGCATTGGGACGTGTACCGGTGTTATCCGTTGGGTACTAATATACTTTGTAGATATGGGGGGGGGGGGGGGGGGGGGGAGGGGGACCCAAGAATGCCAAAGTATATGTGCATTAGCTATTATATGTTACATGTTTATACTTGATTTGACTGTGTCGATATTCCTAAGTGTTACACCTCTCGTTTTCATCGTAGGAGAACCTATGGTTTCCTAGTCGGCTATGCCTTTGGAATAGAGACTCGAGCTCGAGTTTTGGAGAAATAATGTGTGTTATCCCGTGTACAAAGGTACCAGCAGGTATTCCTGGCAATTTACAGGATTAGAAGTTCAATTAATCGAATTGATGCAACCTGAACAAATTCATAAAAATCTGCAGACATCAGTCATTGTCGATAGGCCGTCGACACGTCGAAGGACCGTCATTATGTTTCCACGGCCTTGAATCTGCAGGCACAAGTCGACGGACCGTCGACGGGTCGTCGACCCGTTCATCGAACCGCACCGCTGGAACTTTTTGGTTCCAAGTATAAATATATGATCCCACGACTTTATTTCTCATTTTCTCTCTTACAAGTCACAGAAAACCCTAGTATATTTACTCCCAACATTTTCTATCATAATAGTGGAGATTTGGTAAAATCCGAACCCCGTAAGACCCGAGCTTGTAAAGAAGAAGGTTGTTATTTGGGTTTCATAAAAGTGTTGAGGCTTGGGAAGTTGAAGTTGGAGCTAATCTTTGGAATATTAGACCCCTCAAGATAAGTAAATGATTTCGATCCTTGTATTTAAGGTAATTATCAAGGGTTTTAATGGTTTTAACTGAAGAGAAGATACTTATGGAAGTGGTAAATGGATGAAGGGTAAGACAGTGACTTGGGGCTATTTTAAGAGATGATTGGGAATGGACTTGAGTATATTTTGATATGTAAGTGTTGTCATTGTTGTTTTTGATATTGTGGTTGATGTGGGATGGAATGTGAAGTTAATGAGTTGTAAGCTTACAAGGGAAATGTTGTCCATAATTCGTTAAGTTCTATTTGTATTTAAAAATGGTTCGTAAGTGAGGTAAATAGTCTAATTAAGGCCTATGTTATCTTCATTGTAGACCTACGAGTTCGAGAAGTAGAAGTTGGACGATTGGATATACTTCAAGGCATGTTAAAGCCACCCCTTTATTTCTTTTGGCATGATCCTTTGATATGAGCCAACTGGCGAGTAATCGAGCCTCCATATTACTCTACTCTTAGAAGCACTAGGAGTACTTCAGTCTTTGATGTTCCTATACCCCGTATGATTGTTCCTTCTATTCATGGGTCTTGAGATTTCTCATGATGACGATGTTAGTTCAAAGGTTGTCCATCGGAGGTAATGAGGCTTTATGTCACTCCGATCGTTCTATGTACACGTTTCGGTTATGCATTGCATTCATATACATATGCATATTGACCCATGACCAGAAGGCATTATATACGCGTGTACTATATGTATATGGGGTATGGGGGGAAGGGTTAGGCGTTATATACGCATTACCACCTGATCAGCCGGTGCACCTTGATGATGATATATATATGGATCGGGCCGTACATTCCTC
Organism: Lycium barbarum; assembly: GCF_019175385.1. Taxonomy (NCBI): domain Eukaryota; kingdom Viridiplantae; phylum Streptophyta; class Magnoliopsida; order Solanales; family Solanaceae; genus Lycium; species Lycium barbarum. The sequence goes on along the minus strand of NC_083338.1, from coordinate 101,674,231 downwards.
CGCATTATTATATGAAATATGGATCGGGTTGTATGTTTCTCGGCAATATTATATGATATATGGATCGGGCCGTACGTTTCTCGGCACTATTATATGGGATGTGGATCGGGCTGAACTCTCCTCAGGACTATGGCCTATATATATATATACATATATATATATATATATATATATATATATATATATATATATATATACATGAGCACGATTATCATTGAGAGCATGCATATTATACGCCCACAGAGGCATTGCCAGTTATACAGATTTATGCAGATACATACAGATACTAGTTCATACAAATACATGCAGATAGTCATTTCAGCTTATGAGTTCAGATTTTATTCGTGATTCTTATATATATACATGTTGTTCTTGTGCCTGACATACTCAGTACATTATCCGTACTGACTCCCCATTGCTTGGGGGGTTGCGTTCATGCCTGCAGGCTCAGGTAGACCGACAGGCGGTCCAGCTCAGTAGGACTTCTATACCCAGCAGTAGTCAGTACGCTCCATTTGATCCGAACCTGCAGTCAGTTTTGGTATGCCACCCTTTTTAGATGTATATGCATATGGGTATGACGGGGCCCTATCCCGTCCTTTCTAGAGCTTTATTCCAGTAGAGGTCTGTAGACAGTTGTATCAATATGTCCGATGATGTAGCCTTGTCGGCTCCCATTCTTTTGTGTACAGTATATGTAGCAGCCTAGCCGGCTTGCACTGTTCCTTCAGCATGTATATCTATATATTCAGATTGTACAGAGTTTACGATGTCACCCCCTTCATGAGGCAGTATGAGATCAGTTTAGGTCACTTATGGGCCCTTGATGCTCAGTGTTATATCTCGTATTTTATACGTTCGGATATTTCAAGGTAGTCGTGGAATGTTAAGGGAATTACCATCTTCCAAAATTATTTTAATGTACAAGTTGGTTATAAATATTATTTATGAATATTAGTAGTATGGAAATATCGGCAAAGGTTAAGGGTAAAAAGGGAAATTCGCAAAATGGTTCATGGTAATATTGTAGAAAAGCTAGGGGCAAAATGGGAATTTCACAAGGTGTTCAAGAAAGTTCTTGAGGGACCAAAGTGTACATAGCAAGACAATTAAGTCATCTTTTATTTTAAGAAAATTCTAGAGAAAGGGAGAAGGGTCATGTGTCCCTATTTTTAAATTGAGGGACTAAATTATAAATATGGATAAGTGGTGGAAGAGAGGGGTTCGGCCCTAAGCCAAGAAAATTGGCCCCATGGAAAACTTATCAAAAAAATATTTTCTTGTGGTATTCTAAGCAATTGGAAGGCCCTTCTTAACATGGGATTATTGTTGAAGCAAGAGGACCATGTATTCTTGCAAGTTACAAATCATGGCTAAGTGGGGAGTTAAGGAGAAAAGGTAAGAATCAATCTTCTTTTATATGTTATGCATGGTTGGTATATGTTGTAGAGTGAAGAAATGGATGAAACATATGAAAATATGTGTGTTGGTGTATGGCCGTGCATATGCCATGTTTGGCCGTGTATGTGTTGCATGGTATTGAAGTGATGAATTGATTTTATTTAGTAAGGTGAATGTTGTAGTATGTGTAAATGGATGAAATTCATGAACTATGTATATGTATGGTGTTGGCCGAATGGAGTGGTTGTTTGTGTAGAAATGATGAATTAATTCTATTTAGTATTTTGATTGTCGTATTGTGGATTCCATGACGTAAAATGAGGATTTAATGGCTTGAAATGAAGTTGTAATCGTTGTGGTGTCGTTGGGGAAGTTAATGTGACATTAGCATGAATTCTTATAATTGTATAAATGAAGTTGTTAATGTAAAATGTTGGTGGAATACATGAACTTGGAAGTGAGACATTTGTTGGGAAGATTGTAAGCTGAGTTGTGGTGATTGAATTTGAAAGAAGGAATTAAGTTGTTAATATTAGAATGCGTCTTGAATTGATTGTTAATGTTGTTGGTATGATTGATGGTATTGTTGTTGATAGTTTGGCCGGGTTAAATTCCCGGATTGTTCTTGATTGAAATTGGCCAAGTTAGATTTTTGGAGATGGTGTATTTACAGGGGAAGTGCTGCCAAAATTTCAGTAGACAAAGTGTTAGTCTAGAATGAGGTTCTTAGACATCTATAGCTAATGTTTATATTCGTTAATATTGTTATAGATTTTGGAAGGCCAAGAGTTGAGTTGGATTGATTAAGGACGCGGAACAGGTATGTTAAGGCTCGTCCCTTTCTTTCAAAGGCATGATCCCTAGGTTATGATTTCATAAGTATTTCCATAATTCCCTTGTTTTCAAAAGTTAGAAGTTTATAATTCTATGGCATGATTCTCTTCCTAATAACCCGTAAACGTTTTCCAAAATGTCTATACTTTTCTAAAACAAAGATTCATGATTTTGTAAACTTTTATGACTACAACGATGAATATGCTTTTGTAATGATAACGATGATGTCAAAAAAGAGAATATGTCTAGGATGATTGTGACAAGAATGGTTTCATGTCTAAAAGTCTTAAGTTAAGGATTCAATATGAATATAAGAACAATGAGATAGTTCTTGATTTCAATTCTAGTCCTTTGTTGTGACTCTATTTTCTAAAGAACTCCAAAGTGTATACATTGATGTTTTATGAGGCTTATGATCTTATTCTATGTATTCTCTTAGCGCTATTCTTCATTGATAGTCTCGCCTTATAATACTAATCCCTTCAAGGTGAGGCAGGACGATCTTGATTATTCCATAATGTAATCGGAGGTTACCGACCTTACGTCACTCCGATGAGGTTATAGCTTTTGATTGGGCTCTTATGCATGCTTGAGTTATGATGATTACACCGCGCCTATATGGCCGGGCATGTCACCGCTAATGCGGGCTGCTATGTATCCACCGTGCCTATATGGCCGGGCATGTCACCGCTAATGCGGGCTGCTATGTTTACACCGAGCCGAGAGGGCTGGGCATGATCACCACTAGTGGGCAGCATGAGATGATTACCCCGGACGCGGGAGGCCCGGACGCGGGAGGCCCGGACGCGGGAGGCCCGGACGCGGGCTAAGGATGTTATGTGATTCAGACAGGTTATGTATACATGAAAGTAAAAGTGAGCATGCATGATTCCGCCTTAAGAGGCAAGCAGTCACAGTTATATCTTTTCTTTTATCTTCCAGATTTCCTTATTATATTGTTGTTCATGCTCTGTCCATATTAACCTGTTATTATTTATGCCTGACATACTCGGTACATTACTCGTACTGACCCCTCTTTCTTCGGGGGTTGCGTTTCATGCCGCGCAGGTACACCCAGATGAGTTGAAGCTATTATAGAAGATGTCCCAGCGAAGTTGGCGAGCTCCATTTGGCCCTGGAGTGTAGCCGAGTCAGCGTACTATGCTATGATGTCTTGTTCGAAGTTAGAGACTTTGCAGACAGAGTCGTGAGTATTGGGAGTCAGTCTGTCAGCGGCTCCATCAGCCGATGTGTCAGTTTGTATTATGATATAAGTTCTACATGGTTACAAATTTTATTTGATTTGAAAGCAACAAAATGAATATTTCGGAAAGCTTTATTATGTATTTCATGTTTATTTGATTTAGAGGTCCAAAAGATTATGTATGTAATAAGAGTCAGCGGGTTCGCTCGGTTCCTGACACGGGGTCGGATGCCCATCACACCCTAGTAAAGTCGGGGTGTGACACTCAGTATGGTTCAGATATCCTGTCACTCCGAGCGTTCTATGTACACGTTTCAGTTATGCATTGCATTCATATACACATACATATTGACCCATGACCAGAAGGCGTTATATGCGCGTGTAATATATGTATATGGGGTATGGGGGAGAGGGATAGGCGTTATATACGCATTACCACCTGATCAGCTTGTGCACCTTGATGATGTCATATATATGGATCGGCCCGTACGTTCCTCGGCATTATTATATGATATATGGATCGGGCCATAGTTCCTCGGCACTATTATATGGGATATGGATCGGGTTGAACGTTCCTCGGCACTATGACCTATATATATATATATATACATGAGCACGATTATCATTGAGAGCATGCATATTATACGCCCACAGAGGCATTGTCAGTTATATAGATTTATGCAGATACATACAGATACTAGTTCATACAAATACATGCAGATAGTCATTTCAGCTTATGAGTTCAGATCTTATTTGAGATTCTTATATATACATGTTGTTCTTATGCCTTACACATTCAGTACATTTTCCGTACTGATTCCCCATTGCTCGGGGGGTTGCGTTCATGCCCGCAGGCTCAGGTAGACTGACAGGTGTTCCAGCTCAGTAGGACTTCTATACCTAGCAGTGGTCAGTACGCTCCATTTGATTTGGAGGTGCAGTCAGTTTTGGCATGCCACCCTTTTTAGATGTATATGCATATGGGTATGACGGGGCCCTGTCCCGTCCTTTCTACAGCTTTATTCAAGTAAAGGTCTGTAGACGGTTGTATGTATATGCCCGATGATATAGCCTTGTCGGCTCCCATTCTTTTGTGCACAGTATATGTAGCGGCCTAGCCGGCTTGCACTGTTCCTTCAGCATGTATATTTATATATTCAGATTGTTCCGAGTTTATGATGTCACCCCCGTCATGAGGCAGTATGAGATCAGTTTAGGTCACTTACGGGCCCTTGATGCTCAGTATGGTTCAGATAGGTGTATAGGGGTGTTTGATCACTAGCGGTCAGACACTTGTCACGACTCATCGGTTCGGGTTATGACAGAAGTGCTATCTGAGCAGTTCCGTCCTAGGGTTGTCTACAGACCGTAGCTAATAGAGTCTTATTTATGGGTGTGTTGTGCACCACACTTATAAATAGGAGGCTACAGGACATTTAGGCTGATGTCATTCTTTAACTCCTTGATCGTGCGATAGTGCCATGTGTTAAGCGTTCGCTTTCTAATGAATTGTTCTGATTTCAGGGATCCCCGAAAGAAAGCTACAGCTGCCCAGAAGGGCAAGAGAGCGGCAAGTGAGGCCACTACCCGTACTTAGCAGGCTACTAGGGCAGAGGATGAGATTCAGAGTGAGAGCCCGTCTGAGACATCGTATACCCCGCCTCCAGCACCTGTCCCACCTGTTTGGCGAGAGTTTTCAGATGCTTTTATCCGCAACTATTTACCTCCAGAAGTTCGACGAGCCCGAGCAAATAGGTTTCTGCGTATTGAGCAGGGTAGTATGAGTGTTCAGGAATATTGTGTGTATTTTGATTCTATGACTATATATGCCCCAGCCATGGTGGCTGAAATAGAGGACCGAGTTCATTGTTTTGTGTCTGGTCTAGGGCCACATTTGATAGATGCTTGTACGACTGCTACATTACAGCCAGGCACGGATATCTCCCGTATACAGGCATATGCACAGAATCTGGAAGATAATAAGCGTCGGAGGAGGACAGAGCCTGACCGTGACCGGGGCCATGGAAAGAGGGCCAGATCTCTAGATATCAGGGGTGAGTCCAGGGGAGGACAGGGAGAGCAGTACTCCCGATATCCATTCCATTCAGTAGGGAGTGCACCTCCGCATTTTTCAGGTCTGAGGTCTGACCAGTGTTCTTATTCCGGAGCGGGCCAGAGTTCTAGAGCATCAGGCTCTCAGCACACACTAGAGTCGGGCCAGAAGAGACCCCCTTTGCCGCGTGTACCCAGTGTGGCAAGTTACATGCCGGTCAGTGTCGGCTGGGATTAGATGTTTGTTATGCTTGTGGCCAGCCATGTTAGAGTGATGCGGCAGTGTCCGATGAGAGAGAGTGGGGGTATGGTTCAGCCTACAGAGTCTGTGGTTGGTTCTTCTTCTGCAATGCACCCTTCAGGGCAAGTTTTTCAGACACCAGAATGGTGAGGTAGATGGAGGAGTGAAGCATCCAACTCGAGCGGTCCTCAGCATCGCGTATATGCACTAGCCGATAGGCAAGATCGTGAGTCGTCTCCTAATGTCATCACAGGTATATTATCAGTCTCCTCCAATAATGTGTATGCACTGATTATCATATGTTACTCCATTTGTTACTGGCAAGTTTGGGATAGAGCCTGAATCAATTAGACCATTTGAGGTGTCTACGCTAATTGGTGATCCGGTCATAGCTAGCCTCGGAGTCCGATTAATAGACTCAGGCGATGTAGGAGTCACAGTTCAGAACACAGTGGTGTCGTCTTTGGCAGCAGAGATAAAGGAGCGTCAATATGAAGATCCTGTTCTAGCCCATTACCGAGATACAACACCTCAGAAAGAAAAGACACCCTTTGTCATTACAGGAGATGGAGTACTCCGATATAGATTGTGTGTCCCTAATGTTGCAGGGCTTCATCAGCAGGTTATGGGGGAAGCTCATTATTCTCGCTACTATATTCATCCCGGCACAACAAAGATGTATCATGATCTCAAGGAAGTTTATTGGTGGGATGGTATGAAAAGAGATATAGCAGAATTTGTTGCTCAATGTCTCAATTGTCAGCAAGTTAAGATACAGCACTAGAAGCCCGGACGTTTATTGCAAGCTATGGAGATCCCGACATGGAATTGGGAGGTAATTAATATGGACTTTATTACAGGTTTGCTCCGTACTCAGCAGATGTATGATTCGATATGGGTCATAGTTGATAGGCTTACAAAGTCAGCCCATTTCCTGCCTGTCACAACTACTTATGCAACCGAAGATTATGCCAAGCTTTATCTCAAAGAGATTTTCCGGCTTCATGGTGTTCCTACAACCATTATTTCAAATAGGGGAGCGCAGTTCGCAGCTAACTTCTGGAAATCTTTTCAGAATGGATTGGGGACTCAGGTGAGTCTTAGTACTGTATTCACCCGCAGACAGATGGACAGGCGGAGCGTACTATACAGACCCTCGAGGATATGTTGAGAGCTTGTGTACTAGTATCCAGATGGCTCCTTATGAAGCTTTATACGAGCGGAAATGTAGGTCGCCTATAGGATGGTTTGATCTCAGAGAAAATCAGCTAGTCGGCCCAGATTTGATACAGCAAGCAGTTGACAAGGTGAAAGTCATTCAGGAAAGGTTGCTAACAACTTAGAGTCAACAGAAATCCTACGCGGATAATCGGCAACGCAAATTAGAGTTTGAGGTAGGTGATTGGGTTTTCCTGAAAGTTTCACCTATGAAAAGAGTAATGAGGTTTGGTAAGAAGGGTAAGTTGAGCCCTCGATATATTGGGCTACATAAGATAATTAGTACTGTGGGTAAGGTGGTATATGAGCTAGAATTGCCTTCTGAGTTGGGGTCTATACATCCGGTATTTCATGTGTCTATGCTTCGTAAATGCATCGAAGATCCTTCAAGAGTTGTACTAGTAGATGATATCTAGGTGACCAAGCAGTTATCATACGAAGAGGTTCCAGTGGCTATATTGGACAGACAGGTCCGTCGGTTGTGAACCGAGGATGTAGTTTTAGTTAAGGTTATATGGAGGAATAATAACGTTGAGGAAGTGACTTGAGAAGTGGAAGAGGAAATAAAGATTAAGTACCCATATTTGTTTCTGGCATTTCAAGAGGTGCAGTCTGAGGCATCATCTCCCCCAGGTATTATTTCATTTTTAGTAATCGTGATTGGTCGTGTGAGGCCACGGTATTGTATGTTGTAGTATGTGGCCCTGTGTGGCATTATTTTGGGTCGCTGTGTGCAGGTTGGGTCGGTATAATTACAGGGAAAACTCTGCCAAAATTCCTATAGCTCATGATTTGTTTGAACATTCGAGGATGAATGTTCCTATGAGAGGGGGGAGAGAATGCTACGCCTCTCGTTTTCGTCGTAGGAGAACCTATGGTTTCCTAGTCGGGTATGCCTTTGGAATAGAGACTCGAGCTCGAGTTTTGGAGATAGAAAGTGTCATATCCCGTGTCCAAAGGTACCAGCAGGTATTCCTGGCAATTTACAGGATTAGAAGTTCAACATCTCGAATTGATGCAGCCTGAACTGATTCAGAAAAATCTACTGACACCAGTTATCATCGACGGTCCGTCGACACGTCAATGGACCGTTATTGTGTGGCGTCGTTATGTTTTCGCAGCCTAGAATCTGCAGGCGTAGGTCGACGGACAGTCGACACGTCGACGAGTCGTCGACCCGCTCGTTGAACCATGCCGTTAGAACTTTTTGGTTCCAAGTATAAATATATGATCCCACGACTTTATTTCTCATTTTCTCTCTTCCAACTCAGAGAAAACCTTATTATATTTACTCCCAACATTTTCTATCATAATAGTGGAGAATTGGTAAGATCCGAACCCCGTAAGACCTGAGCTTATGAAGAAAAAGGTTGCTACTAGGGTTTCATAAAGGTTGTGAGGCTTGGGAAGTTGAAGTTGGAGCTAATCTTTGGAATCTTAGACCCCTCAAGGTATGTAAATGATTTCAATCCTTGTATTTAATTTAATTATCAAGGGTTTTAGTGGTTTTAAGTGAAGAGAGGATACTTATGGAAGTGGTAAATGGATGAAGGGTAAGACAGTGACTTGGGGCTATTTTAAGAGATGATTAGGAATGGACTTGAGTATATTTTGATATGTAAGTGTTGTCATTGTTGTTGTGGATATTGTGGTTGATGTGGGATGGAATGTGAAGTTAATGAGTTGTAAGCTTACAAGGGAAATGTTGTCCATAATTCGTTAAGCTCTATTTGTATTTAAAAATGGTTCGTAAGTGAGGTAAATAGTCTAATTAAGGCCTATGTTATCTTGATTGTAGACCTACGAGTTCGAGAAGTAGAAGTTGGACGATTGGATATACTTCAAGGCATGTTAAGGCCACCCCTTTCTTTCTTTTGGCATGATCCTATGATATGAGCCAACTGGCGAGTAATCGAGCCTCCATATTACTCTACTCTTAGAAGCACTAGGAGTACTTCAGTCTTTGATGTTCCTATACCCTGTATGATTGTTCCTTCTATTCATGGGTCTTGAGATTTCTCATGATGACGATGTTAGTTCAAAGGTTGTCCATCGGAGGTAATGACGCTTTATGTCACTCCGAGCGTTCTATGTACACGTTTCAGTTATACATTGCATTAATATAGATATGCATATTTACCCATGACCAGAAGGCGTTATATACGCGTGTACTATATGTATATGGGTTATGGGGGAAGGGATAGGCGTTATTGTCACGACCCGACTAGGGGTCGTGACGGGTACCCGGGGCTAACCACCGAGCACCACCCATTTCCTTACTCATCATAGTCATCATACACTTCTTTCCCATTCATATACTCATAATCATAAAACAACTATTTTTCATTTGAAAACATAATTAATTTTATATACATAAGTCCTTCGGCTATCAAAATAATAATATATACACAATCGTAGCATCGTGACACCATACTACCCACACATGCGCATCTACGAGCCTCTACTAGAGTACTAGACATATAGACGGGACAAGACCCCGTCGTGCCCAAAATATACATATGTACACAAATGAATAATCAAAGGCACCTCCGGAACAATGGAGTGCTCTCAAGTCAGCTAACAGCTCCTTCGAGTCTAGAGCAAGCTCACCTCCCTATCTACCTGTGGGCAAGAACACAGCGTTCAAAGAAAACAGACGTTAGTACGAATATTGTACTGAGTATGTAAGACAAGAACGAAATAAACATAATAGAAGAATCATGAGCCATAAGAGGAAGGTATAACCTGCATGAGTTTCATAGGTGAATACATTTCATACATATATCGTATATTTATATAATCATAGTATATATATCATCACAGCGCATATATCATCACATCATAATCCTCCTCGTTAACCCGCGTCCGGGTAACCATCATATGCCGCCCACTAGTAGTGATCATGTCCGGCCTTCTAGGCGCGGTGGAATCATAAGCATCCTGCCTTAGTGGTGACATGTCAGGCCTCCTAGGCGCGGTGGAATCATAAGCAGCCCGCCTTAGCGGTGACATGTCCGGCCTCTTGGGCGCGGTGGAATCATATCATCATATACCCATCGTGACTCAACATTTTCATACATAGCATAGGTATGTTATAAACTTACATTATTGATCATCTCATAGACATATCATGACTTAGCATTATTATACATTTATCATTAAGAACATACACTAGAATCTGAAGGCAACTATGGCTATGTCGGGGTGACATAAGGTCGTGAACCCCCGATTATATTATGGAGTAATCATCAACATCATATCTCACCTTGAAGGAACTAACAATTTAAGGTGAGTGTACGCAAAGAGAAGCACCGATGAAACCATACTTAGAATTATTAGCTTCATGGACATCTTATATTACACTAGGATTCCTCATATTTTTATTCATCATCATCATTTTCATGCTCGTATCGTATTTCCTTTCTTAATCATATGCGTATGTAGCTTTGTATATTCATGGAATCATAGTCTCCATCGTATAGGATGATCATGGAAAATTAGGAAGATTCATGCCTTAGAAGGAAAGGATTAGCCTTACATACCTTTTTCGTTTATCTAATCTATCGCTTGCTTGTTCTCCTTCGATGCCCACGTTTCTACCTTCAAGAGAAGTCGCATGAACATTAGCTAATCGATTATTTAAACGTGCTTACTAAAGCTAAAGAAAATTGGACAACATTTCCTTTGTTTATACAACTTTTTCCATATTCTATATCAACTCTCAAACATTCATAACAGCATTCACAATATAATAGACAACAATCATCATTCATCTACATTATCCGCATTTCACAAATCCTCTTCAATTTCTCCATAATTGTGGTTATAGTTCACTATCACGTTTTCTCATATATAATACTTATTCCATGGTCTAAATGTACTTCACAACATACTTACAACCACAACACACCAATATTCATAATTCAATCCAAACCTTCACCCAACAATGTCACTATTCCCACATTTATGACCCACTTTCTATATCTTTCTACAATTCATGCGTTTTTAACTTTCAACACCTTAAACAACCAATAATGATCATAAAACTCACCTTAGATAATGGATGAATAAGCCTTGAGTGGGAATCCTCTTCTTGCACAAAAACCCTAGCTCACTTCCTTTTGGATTTCTTGACTTAGATGAACTTTGATATGTTTTCTACACTTGATTTTGTGGTTTTGATGTAGTTGATCATGGATTTCTTGTCACGACCCAACCCCGTAGGCCGCGAATCGTGTCCGACCAGGACACCTTACGTACCCAATAACCCCAAACCAACATATAAATTAGATAGGCATATATAAAAAGCAAAACGGAGTCGCAAGCTATCGTACATAAGCAGATGTAGCGCACGAAAGCCGATAAGGCCGTCACAAAATACATATTCTCAGAACATATATACACAACCGACGTATGTGTCTACAGACCTCTACAAACAATACTAACAGAAACATAAGACGGGACAGGGCCCCGTCATACCCCTGAATAAACATATACATATGTGATAGAAAAGTCTATACCAAAATATGGCTCCGGACAAAGGAGCACGCCAAAACAGCAGAGCAGATATCCTAAGCGGGCGGATCTCTGAAGTGGGTATCTGTACCTGCGCGGTATGAAAATGCAGCCCCCGAAGAAAGGGGGTCAGTACGGAATATGTACTGAGTATGTAAAGCATGAAGTACAGTAAACAAAATCATAACCGGAACAGAAAGTACAGAAAATGAGTGCAAAGTCCAGAATATCAAAATTCATACTTACAAAACATAAATAGTGTATGCAGAAACATATATCAAATCCGGCCCCAATACGGGACTCGGTGAACAGAACGTGGCGCCACCCCATCACTGGCGCCACAACACATCATACTTCAGAGTAGGGAATAGCTCCGTAACATATCATAACATATCAGATGGTCATATCATATCATATCATATCATATCATATCATATCATATCACTAACATCAGAACATAGATGTACATGGCACATCATACTCCGGACCCATGTACATGTCATACCTGCCCCCTCACATCGAGGCACGGCGAACAATGCAGTGGAATACGCTTGATAACAAATCCTGGCCCGGGCTCAGTGAAAGAAGCATTGAGGCATCCACGAGCAGAGTAGTGAGAAACCAAATGCAAGGTAAAGTATAAAAACATTTACACAGACTCAATCGAAGAACCCAAACAACAGATCATTAGAAAGACGTCAGACGATAATCGTAGTGCATACCTTTCGGATGTCACGGTGGATTATGTCAGAACAGAACTTCCGGATTCGTGGTACATATCAAAACATTTCATAGGACTTAATGGAATATTTCAAACAGTTGTCGTTTAGGAATTAGAAGAGCAGCCAAGCGTTTGCTTTAGATATCGTTCGAAAATAATTCAATAGCACAATAGAAGTGGATTCGGAAATAGTGGGCTCGCCTCGGGTCAACCGAGTTGGCGGGCACAAATTATGTGTAATAAACTTTATAGAGTCGCTTATGAGGGTTTTAAGGTAATCGGATTTTATTTACACAAGTTCTAGGTATTTAGACAACTTTTCTAACCATTTGCAACAGAATTAGTTCAATTCCACTTAATGGAACAAGGACAAGTTTAGACGCAGGTTCCGAAGAGTAGAGTAGTCCCCGAGGTCCAAATTCAAACCTAATACATCTAGGACATGCCAAGAGAAGGAAAGGTGGAGCTTTACATACCTTTCTTGCCTTTTACGTTCGCCAAACCTCAAATCCCGTTTCGTCCGAAACCTACAAATGGTCACATCTACCAAATGTTACTATAAGGCTTTTGGCATCCAATTTTGAATTAGTACTTGTCTACCGAAATTTCGGCAGCACCTCCCCTATAAATACGACACCCCGAGAATTCAACTCGGCCAAAATAATTCAACAACAACCCAACAACAACAACAATCACTACAATATAATTCGGAAACATTTCATATCATTTCTACAATATATTCACAAGATATACAAAATACACAAACTTTCCACCAAAACCATAATTCATTCGAAACCTCTAATTTTTGACATAAATATCCATAACACATTTTCATCCTCCAATTTCATTAACAATAATCATAATTCGTGCCTTAACAATTTCATTTTTCATAATTACATAAATTTACCATAAAATCACAAAACTTCCCATAACAACTTAACAACCAATCTTTCATGCTAATATGGACTAGCATCCTTCTAAATTCACCAACCAACACAACAATTCACATATAGCTATTTCATAATTTTTATTTCCGTAATGAAGTCGAGATTAATACTAACAACATCAATAGCAACATCCTCCACATTCTACAAGTTAACTACATTTATTTTCATCCAAAATTCTCTTCAAATCTCATTCCATAATTCACAATACCAACGGACGAATTTATATCGCTATTTTTCCCGTTCTAATCCGTTAAAACATTAAATAATCTTGTTAGCAATGAAAAGGAGCCTTATCCATACCTTAAGAATTCAACCACCACGTTATCACCCTCCTCCTTGGTTGCTTTTTACCTCAAATTGAAGACAACGCGACATACAACACTTTTGTCTTCATGGGCTTCGGGATTCGGGGCTCGGATTTTGATCAAAATTGATTTTTCTTCTTTCCAATGCTCTTTTCTCTCTCTCTCTCCAGAACTTTCTGGTCTTCTTTGTATGAATAATGAGGAGAAAGACCTGGAATTTCATTTAAAAGGGTGTGGGTAATGGGCCTAACCCGGTTGGGCCCGAGTTGGGCCTAGCCCACTGACCTTTCGACCTTAAAACGTGCATATCTCCTTGTACCGACATTACCTGGGAACTCACGACCTATGGTTGGAAAGCTAATTCAATTATCTACAACTTATATTTTTTGGTAATATTCCAAATTCCAAACTTATAATACCGTTTTTGCCCCTCAAAGTCAGGTCACCCAAAAACATTTTCTTAAAAATATTCGTTTGGAGGGCTTCCACTTTGATTTGGCCCAAGGGTCCTTCATGAGTTGTGTTTTACTTTACATATGTGATTCATATAACTTGTCACATGTTCCAAAAAAATATCGATGTGTGGGCCCCACCCCAGCAAATAATCTGACGTTCAAAAAACGGGATATAACATCCTCCCCCCCATTAGAACATTCGTCCTCGAATGTTCAACTAGCCTCATGGGGTGTTATAATACTTCGGGACGGTCCCTCGTATCGTTATACTTCAAGAGGTCTCTTTCTTTCCTTCAAAATTTTTCAAATGTTACAATTGCCATCCCCTTTTTCATACTCACTTTCTCTCCATTCCCGAACATCGTGATACCAGGACTTTCCAGCCTTGACTAGTGGTGGGGCTAGTATCAGTCTACATTGTAATATTTGTACCATGTCTTTCGCTTTGTTTCTCAAATTCTGTTCAGTTAATATCTTTCATACCTCACGACACTGGCTGCTGAGGTCCACCTGCCGGTCGGTACAGTCATGAATGGGGTGTCATATGCACATTTATACCTTTCCTACCATTTCGCTTACAAAACATTTCCCAAACGCTTATTTAAACTTACTCTCATTCCCAAGCTGCATTGCGCTATCTTCTTCCTTACCGGCTTATCTTGCCTTAATCTACCCGACTTCTCGAGGGTTTCTAATCACTTCGCATATTCTAATTTCTTTTAGGTTACCCCAAATTCCCATCTGCCTCTTATACTCACACTTATGAAAATTTTAGTATACTTCCCAGGGGTCACCCATCGCAGAATTTCTCTGGCCCTAGCACGCTTAACCTCAAAACTTTAGTGCATTTCGGCACGTTAACATTGACATAATTGCATCGACTTCCCCACACAAATTTTCTCACACAGTCTAGGGCAAGCCGGGGTCTTAACAATTTCCGGATAATTATCGTAGCGGGTCCCACTCCGCTCTAAAGAGGGTCTTTTATTTCTCTAACTTAAGGAATTACCGAATTAGTCCTTTAAATCCTCAACATTCACCTTTTTATCCATAGAAATAGTTACCTCTCACGATCCTATTGCTTCGAATCTTATCCAGATTCTATCAGTAATTAGGAGGGAAAATATACCACAAAATAGAGCCTAAACCTGTCAATGTATATATATTTCGAGAAAAGACCGATAATAAACCTGCATTCGCGTCTGGTGGCGCCTCCGGGTCTTGTCGACTAGTCAAGGCAAAGATGCGATGCGAAGGGCCACTGGAACTGGGAGCCCCGCCACGGCCTGTACCGCGGCCTGCTAGTGTCGGTGTACCTTGCCATGTGGGGGGGCATAGCCACAGATGAAGATGATGAACCAACAGCTGACCCCGTAGGCTGAGCCATACCACCCGGGTCGCCCCTATACGGACACTCTCTCACAGCGTGGCCTTGACGGTCGCACGCAAAGCAGGCACCTGTAGCACAATAGCACTCTCCAGGGTGGTGCCTCCCGCAATAAGAACATTGAGGCATAGGTGGCCTCGACTGGCCAGAACCTCTATCCGTCCGTGAGCCCGAAATCCTGGAGCTCTGGCCTATCCCTGAATGCCCTAGGCTATCAAACCTCCTGCCTGAAAACTGTAGAGGTGTACTCGGTGCCGACTGGGAAGGATGTCTGCTGAACTGCTGCTGCTGCTAAGGCTGCATACTCCGAAACTCTCCAGAATACCTAGTCGATCTGGCCCTCTTGGGCCGGCTCTCATCCTGACTCCTATCAGGCTGACGCCCTTTATGCCGGTCCTCCATGCCCTGGGCGTGCGCCTGTATACGGGCAATATCCATCCCGGACTGAGCGGCCATCACTAAACAACTATCGATCAAATAATCATCCAGCCCCATTATATACCGGTGCATCCTATCAGTCATAGTAGCTACCACAGCAGGTGCATACCTAGCCAATGAGTCAAACTCCAGGCTATACTCCCGGACACTCCTACCATTTTGTCTCAATAGCAAAAATCTGTCGGCCCTAGCCCGCCGTAGCTCCGGAGGTAGAAAATAGCCAAAAAAGACCTCAGTAAACTCGTCCCATACTGCTGGGGGAGCGCCGTCACCCCTGGACAACTCCCATGACTCATACCAGTTAGCTGCTACATCGTATAACCGGTACGAAGCCAACTCAACTGACTCGGTCGCAGAAGCCTTAATCAAGTGTAACGTGCGCCGCATCTTTCTGATAAACTCCTCTGGATCCTCCTCGGGCTTAGTCCCTAAGAACTCTGGTAGGCTACAGGTCAGGAACTCACGAGCTCTCGAACTGTCACGCCTGTCTGCACGATCACCTCCCAATCCGTGCCTCTGAACCTGCCCTGCTACCAGTCTGGTCAACAACTGGACCGCATCTCTCATAGCCCGATCCTCAGCTCCTGTCTGTGGAGCTGGAGGCTCAGGTACTGGAATCTCGGAAGCTGGCGGTGAATCCGTCCCCCGATCCGCAGCTGCTGCAATCCCCTCTGGGTGTGGCGGTGTAGAGGAGCCCTCTGCCTGGGAAAAAATCTCAGGAATAATATATGCACGGGCCCTGGTAGTCCTCTGGGCCTGGCTAGTCTCCCCCGCTGCCACTGACTTGGCCTTCTGGGCCGCCGTCGCCTTTTTCGGAGGCATGACTGCAAATGTAACAATTCGTTAGGGAGGAATCATCCTGATAACACAGCTCTATCGCACGATCTAAGACAAGAAAGAAGGGTAACATCCTAAATGCCCTGTAGCCTCCTGTTTATAGCTGTGGTGCAAAACACACCGATAAACAAGACTATACTAGACACGGTCTGTAGACATTCCGAGAACCAAACCGCTCTAATACCACTTATGTCACGACCCAACCCCATAGGCCGCGACTCGTGTCCGAGCGGGACACCTTACGTACCCAATAACCCCAAACCAACATATAAATTAGATACGCATATATAAAAGCACAACGGAGTCGCAAGCTATCGTACATAAGCAGATGTAGCGCACGAAAGCCGATAAGGCCGTCACAAAATACATATTCTCAGAACATATATACACAACCCACGTATGTGTCTACAGACCTCTACAAACAATACTAACAGAAACATAAGACGGGACAGGGCCCCGTCATACCCCTGAATAAACATATACATATGTGATAGAAAAGTCTATACCAAAATATGGCTCCGGACAAAGGAGCACTCCAAAACAGCAGAGCAGATATCCTAAGCGGGCGGATCTCTGAAGTGGGTATCTGTACCTGCGCGGTAAGAAAACGCAGCCCCCGAAGAAAGGGGGTCAGTACGGAATATGTACTGAGTATGTAAAGCATGAAGTACAGTAAACAAAATCATAACCGGAACAGAAAGTACAGAAAATGAGTGCAAAGTCCAGAATATCAAAATTCATACTTACAAAACATAAATAGTGTATGCAGAAACATATATCAAATCCGGCCCCAATACGGGACTCGGTGAACAGAACGTGGCGCCACCCCATCACTGGCGCCACAACACATCATACTTCAGAGTAGGGAATAACTCCGTAACATATCGTAACATATCAGATGGCCATATCATATCATATCATATCACAAACATCAGAACATAGATGTACATGGCACATCATACTCCGGACCCATGTACATGTCATACCTGCCCCCTCACATCGAGGCACGGCAAACAATGCAGTGGAATACGTTTGATAACAAATCCTGGCCCGGGCTCAGTGAAAGAAGCATTGAGGCATCCACGAGCAGAGTAGTGAGAAACCAAATGCAGGGTAAAGTATAAAAACATTTACACAGACTCAATCGAAGAACCCAAACAACAGATCATTAGAAAGACGTCAGACGATAATCGTAGTGCATACCTTTCGGATGTCACGGTGGATTATGTCAGAACAGAACTTCCGGATTCGTGGTACATATCAAAACATTTCATAGGACTTAATGGAATATTTCAAACAGTTGTCGTTTAGGAATTAGAAGAGCAGCCAAGCGTTTGCTTTAGATATCGTTCGGAAACAATTCAATAGCACAATAGAAGTGGATTCGGAAATAGTGGTCTCGCCTCGGGTCAACCGAGGTGGCGGGCACAAATTATGTGTAATAAACTTTATGGAGTCGCTTATGAGGGTTTTAAGGTAATCGGATTTTATTTACACAAGTTCTAGGTATTTAGACAACTTTTCTAACCATTTGCAACAGAATTAATTCAATTCCACTTAATGGAACAAGGACAAGTTTAGACGCAGGTTCCGAAGAGTAGAGTAGTCCCCGAGGTCCAAATTCAAACCTAATACATCTAGGACATGCCAAGAGAAGGAAAGGTGGAGCTTTACATACCTTTCTTGCCTTTTACGCTCGCCAAACCTCAAATCCCGTTTCGTCCGAAACCTACAAATGGTCACATCTACCAAATGTTACTATAAGGCTTTTGGCATCCAATTTTGAATTAGTACTTGTCTACCGAAATTTCGGCAGCACCTCCCCTATAAATACGACACCCCGAGAATTCAACTCGGCCAAAATAATTCAACAACAACAACAATCACTACAATATAATTCGGAAACATTTCATATCATTTCTACAATATATTCACAAGATATACAAAATACACAAACTTTCCACCAAAACCATAATTCATTCGAAACCTCTAATTTTTGACATAAATATCCATAACACATTTTCATCCTCCAATTTCATTAACAATAATCATAATTCGTGCCTTAACAATTTCATTTTTCATAATTACATAAATTTACCATAAAATCACAAAACTTCCCATAACAACTTAACAACCAATCTTTCATGCTAATATGGACTAGCATCCTTCTAAATTCACCAACCAACACAACAATTCACATATAGCTATTTCATAATTTTTATTTCCGTAATGAAGTCGAAATTAATACTAACAACATCAATAGCAACATCCTCCACATTCTACAAGTTAACTACATTTATTTTCATCCAAAATTCTCTTCAAATCTCATTCCATAATTCACAATACCAACGGACGAATTTATATCGCTATTTTTCCCGTTCTAATCCGTTAAAACTTTAAATAATCTTGTTAGCAATGAAAAGGAGCCTTATCCATACCTTAAGAATTCAGCCACCACGTTATCACCCTCCTCCTTGGTTGGTTTTTACCTCAAATTGAAGACAACGCGACATACAACACTTTTGTCTTCATGGGCTTCGGGATTCGGGGCTCGGATTTTGATCAAAATTGATTTTTCTTCTTTCCAATGCTCTTTTCTCTCTCTCTCCAGAACTTTCTGGTCTTCTTTGTATGAATAATGAGGAGAAAGACCTGGAATTTCATTTAAAAGGGTTTGGGTAATGGGCCTAACCCGGTTGGGCCCGAGTTGGGCCTAGCCCACTGACCTTTCGACCTTAAAACGCCCATATCTCCTTGTACCGACATTACCTGGGAACCCACGACCTATGGTTGGAATGCTAATTCAATTATCTACAACTTCTATTTCTTGGTAATTTTCCAAATTCCAAACTTATAATACCGTTTTTGCCCCTCAAAGTCAGGTCACCCAAAAACGTTTTCTTAAAAATATTCGTTTGGAGGGCTTCCACTTTGATTTGGCCCAAGGGTCCTTCATGAGTTGTGTTTAACTTTACATATGTGATTCATATAACTTGTCACATGTTCCAAAAAAATATCGATGTGTGGGCCCCACCCCAACAAATAATCCGACGTTCAAAAAACGGGATATAACATTTCTCTTGTCTTCTTATGGATGAATAATGGAGAGAGTTCTAGAGGTTTCTTGGTGTGTGGAGAAGTGAAGATGAAATGAATTAAATGAGAGAGAGGTCCTTATATCGTTTTAATTTCTGTCCCGACCAAGATATATGGACCAACATACGGTCCGTATGTTTGGTCCAGTGAGGTATGATATTCTGGGCTAATTATACGTCCACACATACGGCCAGTATAAGTTATACGGCCAGTATGTTGGGCCGTATAATGCCCAGTTCATTCGAACTCTTTCTCGTTGACTCCTTTGATCTCCAATCCTTATGGAACCTTCTTGACACTTGTTTAACACCTCAATACCAATATAAGGGACATTATCACTCTTCTCTAAGATATCATTACGCCATCATTAACTCGTCGCCCAAAATTCTTACACGACACGCAACATATCCCTTACTTTCCTTGACAACCTTCTTCCCTTACGTCAAATATCTTTGAATCTCGATTAGGATCATCAAATGCTATTTCTTTCTTATCACAACATCGTATACGTCGTGCCCTTCGCTAGCCTATTCATTGTGCATTAATGGAGAATTTTCCAAGGTGTAATATTCTTTCTCCCTTTTGGAACATTCGTCCTCGAATGTTAAACACTCGGGAATTCTACAAAAATTTCGCCAAAGTTTCCCCTGTAATATGGCACTACCTTCCTGTCACAACAACTCATAATAATACTGCCTCACAGGGCCACAACACAATAACTATATAAATTGGCCACACACGACCAAAATCATGAAAAGAAAGCATACATACCTTATAATGTTAGTGTTTCATCTTGAATCTCTCCTGGGGGTTGAAATAAGTGCGGATATGTGGATTTCATTTTCTCTTCCGCCTCCCAAGTCATTTCTTCTCGGTTGTTGTTGCACCACAAAACTTTGACTGAAGCTATTTCCTTATTTCGAAGTCTTCGTACTTGCCTGTCTAAGATGGCAATGGGCACTTCTTCATATGCTAGCTTTTCTATCACTTGCACATCATCTACTGGAACAATTTTCGTGGGATCTCCAACACACTCGCGAAGCATTGAGACATGGAAGACTGGATGGACTGATTCAAGCTCTGAAGGCAAGTCCAACTCGTAGGCTACATGACCCACCTTGTGGATAATTTTATAGGGTCCAATGTATCAAGGACTTAACTTTCCTTTCTTGCCAAATCTCATCACTACTTTCATTGGCGACACTTTCAAAAATACCTAGTCATCAATTTGAAATTCCAAGTCTCGCTGGCGGTTGTCCGCATAAGATTTTTGGCGACTTTGGGCTGTCATCAATTGATCTCGGATCACCTTGACTTTTTCTACCGCTTGCTGAATCAATTCAGGGCCTATCAGCTGTACTTCTCCTGTTTCAAACCATCCAATTGGGGATCTACACTTCCTTCCATATAAAGCTTCATACGGAGCCATTTGAATACTGGAATGGTAACTATTGTTGTATGCAAATTTGATTAGAGGCAACTGATCATCCCAACTACCACCGAAATCTAGAACACGTGCTCTTAGCATATCCTCCAAGGTCTGAATAGTACGTTCGGCTTGTCCATCAGTCTGCGGATGAAATGCCGTGCTAAGCTTCACTTGGGTACCTAGACCTTCTTGAAAGGATTTCCAGAACTTGGTTGTAAACTGTGCTCCTCTATCTGTGATAATGGATAGTGGAATACCATGGAGTTGCACAATCTCCTTGATATACAACCTTGCATAATCTTCAGCCGAGTATGCAGTTCTGACTGGAAGAAAATGAGCTGCTTTCGTGAGTCTGCTCACGATCACCCATATAGAATCATACTTGCCTCGGGAACGAGGTAACCCCACAATAAAATCCATGTTGATCACTTCCCATTTCCAAGTAGGGATTTCCATTGCTTGTAATAATCCTCCTGGCTTTTGATGTTCGATCTTTACTTGTTGGCAATTTGGACATTGGGCTACAAATTCTGCTATGTCTCTCTTCAAGCCATCCCACCAATATATCAATTTAAGATCGTGATACATCTTTGTTGCACCTGGGTGAATAGAATACCGAGAATAATGGGCTTCTTCTAGAATTCGACGGCACAATTCAGCGACATTCGGAACACATAGCTTGCCTCGGTATCTAAGAATTCCATCCATGGAAACATCAAATGGGGACATCTCTTTTTCATGAGATGTGTCTCTGTAATGGCACAAATAAGGATCTTCATACTGACGCTCTTTCACTTCCATGTTCAGGGATGAAACTGTGGGATCATTAATACCAATCCCTGCACTACCCAAATCAATTACACGCACTCCAAGATTAGCTAATTGGTGGAGCTCATGAACCATCTCTTTCTTTTCTGGAGGAACTTCACATAGGCTACCCATTGATCGGCGGCTAAGCGCATCAGCCACTACATTTGCTTTTCTGCGGTGGTATACAATATTCATATAGTAATCTTTCAATAACTCTAACCACCGCCTCTGCCGTAGATTTAACTCCTTCTGTTTAAAAATGTACTGAAGACTCTTGTGATCTGTATAGATATCAACATGCACACCATACAAGTAATGTCTCCACATCTTTAATGCACGAATAACTGCAGCTAATTCGAGGTTATGAGTTGGATAGTTCTTTTCGTGTTTCCGCAGCTTTCTCGAAGCATAAGCAATGACTCTACCGTGTTGCATTAACACGCATCCTAACCCAACGCTGGAAGCATCACAATACACCGCATAACCATCTGACCTTTCTGGAAGTGTTAAGACTGGAGCTGAGGTTAATCTGTCCTTCAACTCTTGGAAGCTGCGTTTACAAGCATCATTCCACTTAAATTTAACTGACTTCTGGGTTAGCTTCATCAATGGGGCTGAAATAGAGGAAAATCCCTCTACGAACCTTCTATAGTAGCCTGCCAATCCCAGAAAACTACGGACCTCTGTAGGCATCGTAGGCCTTGGCCAAGTCTTCACAGCTTTAATTTTCTGAGTGTCGACTCGAATGCCATCATCTGAAATAATATGGCCCAGAAATGTTACGGAATTCAGCCAAAACTCGCACTTTGAAAATTTTGCATATAATTCTCGGGCTCGAAGAATTCCAAGAACGATACGTAAATGATCTGCATGTTCTGATTCTGTGCTAGAGTATACCAGAATATCATCAATGAATACTATCACGAATAAATCCAAGAGTGGCCTGAATACATTATTCATCAAATTCATGAACACTGCCGGAGCATTAGTCAGCCCAAACAACATCACCCGGAACTCATAGTGGCCATATCTCGTTCTGAAAGCTGTTTTGGGAATATCTTCTTCTATAACTCTCACTTGATGATAACCCGACCTCAAGTCTATTTTAGAAAACCACTTGGCACCTGTAGTTGATCAAATAAATCATCAATCCTTGGAAGAGGATATTTGTTCTTTATCGTCACCTTGTTCAACTGCCTATAATCGATGCACATTCGTAGGGAACCGTATTTCTTCCTCACGAACAAGATGGGTGCTCCCCACAGTGATGAACTGGGTCTAATAAACCCCTTTTCAATCAAATCTTTCAACTGTGCCTTTAGCTCTTTCAATTCTGTCGGAGCCATTCGATAAGGAGGAATGGAAATAGGCTTAGTGTCCGGCAATACATCAATGGCGAAATCAATCTCTCTTTCTGGAGGAAGAGCTGGAAGTTCATCTGGAAATACATCTGGAAATTCATTCACTACTGGAACGGATTGGAAAGTTGGAGACCATGCTTCGGTGTCATGAACTCGGACTAGATGATAACTATAGCCTTTAGCTATCATCTTTCTTGCCTTAAGGTAGGAAATAAACCTACCTTTTGGAGAGGCTGTATTGCCCTTCCATTCAAGCACGGGCTCTCCCGGAAATTGAAATCGAACCACTTTCATTCGGCAATCAACATTAGCATAACATGAAGCCGACCAATCCATACCCATAATCACATCAAAATCTAACATTTTCAGCTCGATTAAATCAGCTTTGGTCTGGCGATTGCATATCACAAGTACATAATTTTTATACACTTGTCTAGCTATCACGGGATCACCAACCGGAGTAGATACCTCAAAAGGTTTAATTGGCTCAGGTTTCACCCCAATACAACCAGCAACATACGGAGTAATATAAGAGAGTGTAGAACCCGGATCTATCAATGCATACACATCATAGGAAAATACATATAATGTACATGTAACCACATCTGGGGAGGACTCCAGGTCCTGTCGTCCAGCTAAAGCATACACACGGGGCTGAGTGGCACCTGAAGTAGATGCTCCCCCTCTGCCTCTACCTCGACCTGCTGAAATCTGGGGAGTCTGCCCTATCGGGCGCACTGAAGAGGAACCAGTTGCTGATCCTGTGGGCTGAACCCTACCTCTACCATACCTCGAGGGACAATCTCGCATCAAATGCCCAGTCTTTCCACAAACATAGCAAGCATCTGTGCCCTGACGACATGGCCCCGAGTGTAATTTTCTGCACTGGCTATATCGTGGAACTGGTGGTCTCCTCTGAATATAATCGCCCCCAAACTAGGAACCTGAAAATTTTGAAATCTGACCCTGTCCCAAATGAAAGGAGCGATCAAATCTCCTATCTGCAAATCGTGGAGGCGCACTAGTCACGGACTGTCCTGAATATCTGGAATGAGTCTGCCTCGATCCCCCTCTATAATCGCTTCCTGCCCCCATAGATCTGGCCCTCTTGCTTTGCCTTCTATCAATGTCATGATCACCTCTTTGCGGATGTCGTTGTCCTTCTAAATTCTGGGCATGGGCCTGTATTCGGGAAATATCCATCCCTTCTTGCAACGAAGCCGTCAAACAATCCTTGAACAAATGTGGTCCCAAGCCACTCACAAACCTATGTACCCTATCTCCCATATCGGACACCATAGTCAGGGCATATCTAGCCAATGAATCAAATTGAAGGCTATATTCCCGGGCACTCATGTTTCCTTGCCTTAGATTTAAGAACCTATTCGCTCTAGCTCGGCGGACCTCGGGTGGCAAATAGTGACGGATGAAAGCATCTACAAATTCTTGCCACACGGGAGGAGGCGCATTTTATTTTCTTGATGCTAGCCAGTTGTTGTACCACAATATTGCCACATCTCGGAGTCTATAAGATGCCAACTCCACAGATTCGATTTCGGAGGCATGAATAATCCTCAATGTTCTTAGCATCTCATCAATAAAACCTTGCGGGTCTTCATCCGGCTTTGACCCAAAAAACTCCGGAGGATTCAAACTCATAAAATCACGGGCTCTGGTACTAGCTGCCCGATCACTTGAGCTCACATTCGGCCGTTGTGCCTGGGCGGCAACCAACTGTGTCAATAGATGAATGGCCTCGGTCACTTGTTGACCTGAAGCAACCGGTGGAGGAACTGGAACTGAAGCTCCTCCTTGTTCTTCTATATTGGGCGGGGTAGAGGAAGTATTAGATAGGGCCTCATTATGTGACTCGCCCTGTTATACATTCATTGGCGGCTCTCTTTCTACCCACCTTTTTGTCGTAGTCTTGCCCTTCTGGGCGGCTGTAGCTTTTCCCTTTGGCGGCATTTCTGAAATCATAACACACTATTAGGGAGGAGAAATTCTTATAACACAACTCTATCGCATGATCTCTTAAGATGAAAGATGGTCATTTTTCCTAAATGCCCTGTAGCCTCCTGTTTATTAGTGTGGCGCGCAACACACCACAAACAAGACTCTACTAGACACGGCTCGTAGACACTTCCTAGGACTGAACTGATCTGATACCACTTTTGTCACGACCCGACTAGGGGCCGTGACCGGTACCCGGGGCTAACCACCGAGCACCACTCATTTCCTTACTCGTCATTGTCATTATACACTTCTTTCCCATTTATATACTCATAATCATAAGACAACTATTTTCATTTGAAAACATAATTAATTTTATATACATAAGCCCTTCAGTTATCAAAATAATAATATATACACAATCGTAGCATCGTGACACCATACTACCCACACATGCGCATCTACGAGCCTCTACTAGAGTACTAGACATATAGACGGGACAAGACCCTGTCGTGCCCAAAATATACATATGTACACAAAAGAATAATCATAGGCACCTCCGGAACAATGGAGTGCTCTCAAGTCAGCTAACAACTCCTACGAGTCTGGATCAAGCTCACCTCCCTGTCTACCTGTGGGCATGAACACAGCGTTCAAAGAAAACGAACGTCAGTACGAACATTGTACTGAGTATGTAAGACAAGAGCGAAATAAACATAATAGAAGAATCATAAGCCATAAGAGGAAGGTATAACCTGCATGAGTTTCATAGGTGAATACATTTCATACATATATCGTATATTTATATAATCATAGTACATATATCATCACAACGCATATATCATCACATCATAATTCTCCTCGTTAACCCGCGTCCGGGTACCCATCATATGCCGCCCACTAGTGGTGATCATGTCCGGCCTTCTAGGCGCGGTGGAATCATAAGCAGCCCGCCTTAGCGGTGACATGTCCGGCCTTTTGGGCGCAGTGGAATCATATCATCATATACCCATCGTAACTCAACATTTTCATACATAGCATAGGTATGTTATAAACTTACATTATTGATCATCTCATAGACATATCATGACTTAGCATCATTATACATTTATCATTAAGAACATACACTAGAATTTGAAGGCAACTATGGCTATATCGGGGTGACATAAGGTCGTGAACCCTCGATTATATTATGGAGTAATCATCAACATCATATCTCACCTTGAAGGAACTAACAATTTAAGGTGAGTGTACGCAAAGAGAAGCATCGATGAAACCATACTTAGAATTATTAGCTTCATGGACATCTTATATTACACTAGGATTCCTCATACTTATATTCATCATCATCATTTTCATGCTCGTATTGTATTTCCTTTCTTAATCATGTGCGTATGTAGCTTTGTATATTCATGGACTCATAGTCTCCATCGTATAGGATGATCATGGAAAATTAGGAAGATTCATGCCTTAGAAGGAAAGGATTAGCCTTACATACCTTTTTCGTTTATCTAATCTATCGCTTGTTTGTTCTCCTTTGATGCCCATGTTTCTACCTTCAAGAGAAGTCGCATGAACATTAGCTAATCGATTACTTAAACGTGCTTACTAAAGCTAAAGAAAATTGGACAACATTTCCTTTGTTTATACAACTTTTCCCATATTCTATATCAACTCTAAACATTTATAACAGCATTCACAATATAATAGACAACAATCATCATTCATCTACATTATCCGCATTTCACAATTCCTCTTCAATTTCTCCATAATTGTGGTTATAGTTCACTATCGCATTTTCTCATCTATAATACTTATTTCATGGTCTAAATTTCCTTCACAACATACTTACAACCACAACATACCAATATTCATAATTCAATCCAAACCTTCACCCAACAATGTCACTATTCCCACATTTATGACCCACTTTCTATATCTTTCTACAATTCATGCGTTTTTAACTTTCAACACCTTAAACAACCAATAATGATCATAAAACTCACCTTAGATAATGGATGAATAAGCCTTGAGTGGGAATCCTCTTCTTGCACAAAAACCATAGCTCACTTCCTTTGGGATTTCTTGACTTAGATGAACTTTGATATGTTTTCTACACTTGATTTTGTGGTTTTGATGTAGTTGATCATGGATTTCTCTTGGTTTCTTGTGGATGAATAATGGAGAGAGTTATAGAGGTTTCTTGGTGTGTGGAGAAGTGAAAATGAAATGAATTAAATGAGAGAGGTCCTTATATCGTTTTAATTTCTATCCCGACCGAGATATACGGACCAACATACGGTCCGTACATTTTATACGGGCCGTTTGTTTGGCCGTATGTTTGGTCCAGTGAGGTATGATATTCTGGGCTAATTATACGGCCAGACATACGGCCAGTATAATTTATACGACCAGTATGTTGGGCCGTATAATGCCCGGTTCATCCGAACTCTTTCTCGTTGACTCGTTTGATCTCCAATCCTTATGGAACCTTCTTGACACTTGTTTAACACCTTGATACCAATATAAGGGACATTATCACTCTTCTCTAAGACATCATTACGCCATCATTAACTCGTCGTCCAAAATTCTTACACGACACGCAACATATCCCTTATTTTCCTTGACAACCTTCTTCCCTTACGTCAAATATCTTTGAATCTCGATTAGGATCATCAAATGCTATTTCTTTCTTATCAAAACATCGTATACGTCGTGCCCTTCGCTAGCCTATTCACTGTGCGTTAATGGAGAATTTTCCAAGGTGTAACAGTTATATACGCATTACCACCTGATCAGCTGGTGCACCTTGATGATGATATATATATGGATCGGGCCGTACATTCCTCAGAATTATTATATGATATATGGATCGGGCTGTACATTTCTCGGAAATATTATATGATATATGGATCGGGTCGTACGTTCCTCGGCACTATTATATGGGATATAGATCGGGCTGAACCTTCCTCTGCACTATGACCTATATATATATATATATATACATGAGTACGATTATCATTGAGAGCATGCATATTATACGCCCACAGAGGCATTGTCAGTTATACAGATTTATGCAGATACATACAAATACTAGTTCATACAAATACATGCAGATAGTCATTTCAGCTTATGAGTTCAGAATTTATTAGTGATTCTTATATATATACATGTTGTTCTTGTACCTGACATACTCAGTACATTATCCGTACTGAATCCCCATTTCTCGGGGGGTTGCGTTCATGCCCGCAGGCTCAGGTAGACTGACAGGTTGGTCCAGCTCAGTAGGACTTTTATACCCAGCAGTGGTCAGTACGCTTCATTTGATCCGGAGCTGCAGTCAGTTTTGGTATGCCACCCTTTTTAGATGTATATGCATATGGGTATGACGGGGCCCCATCCCGTCCTTTCTACAGCTTTATTCCAGTAGAGGTCTGTAGACAGTTGTATGTATATGTCCGATGATGTAGCCTTGTCGGCTCCCATTCTTTTGTGTATAGTATATGTAGCAGCCTAGCTGGCTTGCACTGTTCCTTCAGCATGTATATGTATATATTCAGATTGTACAGAATTTATGATGTCACCCCCTTCATGAGGCAGTATGAGATCAGTTTAGGTCACTTATGGGCCCTTGATGCTCAGTATGGTTCAGATAGGTGTATAGGGGTGTTTGGTCACTAGCGGTCAGACACTCGTCACGACTCATCGATTTGGGTCGTGACACTAAGGACCTCGTACACTCTTGATAAACGTGTTGGTAAATATGTTGGAATTTGTGGCTATTAAGTCTAGATGGTTGATGAACTTACTTGAGTTGTTAGCTAATAATCCCAAATGTCAAATAATTCATTCTCTCATATGCTGATTTATGCACATGCTATGACTTGATCGGGTTGCACGCCTACAACGAGTTTCTTATATTGCATGATACTTGACCTCTTACTGTTGGGAGCATGATTAGGTCCAGGGGGTCCTGGACCCGATGTGATATGGAAGATCTGATAATTCAGGATGGTATATAGACTTAGCGTCTCCCATGGGTCACATCATTGGTACAATCCCAGAAGCTCTATGTGTAAACGAAGCATATTTCATTGTATTGCATCGCATTTTCACTATCTTCCTTAATTAATTATGCGAGACTTCTTATCTGATTCGCTAACATCCTGATTACCTGTTTATCTGAGCAGGTGGCTTAAGTGATACTTTGGTACTCTGTATTTAGTAATGATTCGGGTATGAGACCAAGTATTTGGTAAGGGGTAAAAGGGGGTTTCTACTTTACTTCGTCTCTACTTATATCGTTGTTGGTTTATAAGACATACTGTGTACACGTGTTTCCTGTACTCAAACTACACTTGCTGCATATTTTTTTTTTTTTTTGTGCAAATTCGATTCCGAGTACTAGTGGATTTTGCAGGGTTGAGTAAGTTCGTATTGAGCTTATGAGCTGTTGATTGTTTTGTAGCACCCCTCCTCCTATCATTTTTAGCATTCTGTCTTTTCTCTAGTGGTGATTCCATCGTCTTCAAATACTGAATCCACCTCTAGTACTGCAATCATTTTATACTGTGTAAGTGTACATAGAGTACTCTGAGAAAAAAGAAGGTTAATTAAAACCTGCGAGTTTAGCTGAGGTAGTTTTAAAATGTCATGCTATGATGCATGTTTTAATTTCATACGGCTTTCTCCTAAAGCTAGCCACCTTGAATGTTGTAACGTATTCTTTTATAAACTGATTTCTTAGTCCTTTGACATTTTCTGGCTTAAGGTTCAAAGTATAATTATGAACAAATAAATGGCTTTATTAATTAGGACGCTCTTCCATTTAAAATAAATATTCACTTAGCTTTTAGCACATTCCTTAGAAAAATACTAACTCCTAAGTAAAAATAGGTATTTTAAGCAAACTACACTTAATTAAAAATCTCATGTTACTATTAACTTTTTTTTTTCAACATGTTACTATAACTTGACACATTGAGATCTGGTCACTTAGTTTTTAATAAAGATAAATCTGAAAAAACAAAGTAAAACAAAGTTAATTTCTTTTTAATTATGTACGTAGACATTTATTTTGAACTAAAATAAAAAGACTAATTAAACACTTATTATGAACAGGAAGGAGCAGTGACTAACGAACGTTGAGAAAGTATACGTACAAGCCAGTAGAGCATGGTTGAGATGAGACTATTATTGACTTAAAAACTATTCTGATTCTCCACGTTTAACTCACAAATACGAATAATTGAGAAGATCCCTATTGTATTTTAATCTCACTAAATATTTATTGGCATACCCTCGAAAAAGAGAAACCTGGATTATTTTAATCTTACAAAGGGATCGGAGTGGCCTATAATGATAAGGAAAGTAGATTAATTAATTAAATATATTCTTAATATAAAGTAAAGGTGGGGAGATGAAATTAAGGAATTTGGGTTCTACAGAGTTTCTAGAAAGTGAGTATCTTACTCCCCAAAAGGAGACTAGAAGGAAAAAGAAAAAGGAAGTAAACAAACAAAAAAATGATTATAGAATTGGTTAGAAAGAAAAAGAAAATCTTATCATAATTGACACGTGTTCCACCAAACAAAATCCTTTTCTTCCAATACTGAAACTCCCACCTCGGCGACTGCTTCGCCATTGATCACTCTCTAATTATTGTAGGCTCGCTCGCATTATCTACTTACCAACGACTAATTTTTCTTTTTTTTTTTATTCTTCTTTGAAAACTTGTAAAAATAATTCTTCATGTGACTTGTAATTCAAACTGCCAGTGAACATCGCCAGCACAAGTTGCCATTTATGTATTTGATATATGATTGAGACCAATCCTTTGGCCAATTCTTGTTATGTCAAATCTTGAGGGGACTTCATTTTATTGTACTCCTGTTTAGCCTACGAGTCTATATATGACTATAAACATTTGTCCAATCATTGCAATTCTTTTTTTTCGGTCATATCATCCTATTTAATTTGAAAAGAAAATGATAAAATCTAATTTTAATTCTCATTGAAGTTCATGAACTTGACAAGCATTTGAAGACTCATTGGGTGGTACTATTAACCAAATTTAGTTTCTCCTTTGGCCTCGAATAAAAAATCTCGTAAATGTGAAGCTATAATATTTTGTGGCAAAAACTATATGTCAAAAAGAAAATACCTACTGTATATTTTTCTTGTGTGAGAAAAATCAAGAAAGAAAATGCGTTAAAGCACATCTAAGAAGAAGAATAATCCAACTGTATTCTCTTCAGGATCATGTATAAACAAAATTAATGACTCGTTAAGGCATCGCAACCATTTGGAAATTAATTGTTTTGCAATAGAACTCTAGCTATGTAATCCTATTCATCTTTGTAGAAAATGAAGTGTCTTGTCCAATCACATATAGTAATTGGCGACCTTAAGAAAAACAAATTAAATTATAAATTAGAAGGAAGCATACGATGGTAAGGTTTGTTATCTAACGGGACAAGAACAAGTTTGTTCGTTTATTACTCTTAAAGGCAAATCTTGGAAATTAAGGGAAGATAATTTAACTGCTTTTCTTTCTCTTTTATAAGAGCTTGTTTGAATGAGCTTAAAAAAAGCAGCTTCTAAGCTGAAAACAGCTTATAAGCAAAAAAAGAAAAAAGTTGCGATAGCCCAACTTATTTTTTTTGGCTTATAAGTTGTTTTCAGCTTATAGGCTGTTTTAGATAAGCTAAGCCAAATGGGTTCAATTATTTTTTTTGGCTTATTTTAAGCATAAAATGACTTTAAGCTGACCAGCCAAACACTCAAAAAAACTGAAAACAACTTATAAGTTGTTTTCAGCAACTTATAAGCCAACCCAAACGGGCTCTAACTCTTCTCATAATAAGGAGAACTATTTAGCAAGAAAAGAAAAAGTCAATAAAGAAAAAGAGTAAAATATGCATTACTTTCCTTTTTGGTTTATCCCAAAAAGAGTTTCTCTTTCCATATTTAGTAACTTAACAATTCAAACATTTCACACGACAAGTTTATAATCATAAGATTCAAGTATCATTTTAGTATATTATACTCATTTTTAATTTAGAATCATGAAATTTAAAAGTCTCTATTTATTTCTTAAACTTCGTGAATAGTCAAGTTAAGACATTTAAATTGGGACGGAGGAAGTACCTTATAATTTACATGTAACGCTGCTTAACTTTAGGTTGCTTCACGTACATACTTGCATAAAGCAATAGTGTTTTACACTCAAAATATATTCATAGCCATGCTAATACTAGCATTGTACTTATGAATAACATCTATGCTTAGAATGCTGACTTAATTAACACATTGATGGCTCCATATCGAATGGCTTATTAACACATTGATGGCTCCATATCGAATGGCTTACAATTTGCTTATATTTTATCCAATAGTTCAAACGTTAATAATGAATATTACCGCATGAGTAACATAAAAATGTACGGATTATATGCTGTCATACGAATGGTATAGTAGTTTTACTTTTTTTTTTTTTTTTTTGAAATAAATTACATAAGAAAGCAAGGAAAAAGATAGATTAGCAAGTTTTGAGAGTGACAGTTTGTTCTCTTTGGTCTTTCGTCAAAAGAAGTCCCGGTTTTTCAGGATTAATGCGCTTTGATATTTCTAGTGGACGGTATGGTTTGTCAGATTAGTCCAATTGATAACGTTATATTTATATTCTGAAAAAAAATGTTCTTTTAGCTATATTAAGGTTTTCTTAAGACACCATGTACTAAGAAAAAAACTTACATAATGTCACTAAAAATTATTATCCTTTTTTCTTCTTTCTCCTCCTCTTTGTGAAGCGTCTTTGACCAAAATTGATGCTTGCTAGCCACCTTTTCTTATTTTTTATTTCTTTTTCTTGTCACCATTTTTTTTGACCTTACAAGCATGCGTATTTCAACTAGTATACGTTAGGTATAGAAATTTATAGTGTTGGATGGGTGAATATCCACACATTCCCCATTCCCATCTAAGCTTGATTTCGAGATTAATTAACCAGTTCAATTTTTTCTTATGGAGTAGGAGCACGACTATATTTTTTAGGGAGAATTAAGGAAAATCATTGATTACCACCACTAGTTAACCATGAGTATGATTGCAAAAACAACTGTTTATACTAAGAACAAAGTCTTCTCATTCCTCTTTCAGTCAAATGTTTCGAGAAATATCTTGCCCATTTATTGAACTAAACAACTAACGAGTCCTGGGTTCAGTCTTTATTTGATATTTAACTGAGAACGACATCATTATCAATCAGCTTATGAATTTCTTTTCATGCTTTTATTTTGCAAAAATAACTGATAATTAATACAGATGTGTGGGTGTGGAGGAGGGGAAGAGGGGATGCACTCCACTTGTTTTTAAAACCACCTGGTATCTGGTATGCAGTAGCTAGTCCGACTTATCTAGATTTGCGACGCATAGAGCCTACAAGGGAAAGTGTTTCGTATGATGGGTTTCTTCATTTTAGGACACGAACCGAGATCTCTCATTAGGGACGACGGGATCTCATCAATCCCAACACACCTCCTGTGATGCACTTTCATATCTGTGTCATAAGATTACACTTTTAGTCTCCAAGTTTGTGGCTGAAGTGTATAAAAAATTGGTTTTTGTAATATGCATTTTAGGAGTACTAGTCAGTAAATTGGAAAGATTACTAATTTTGTTTTCACCGGGAAGATTACTAGTCACTAAACGGGGTGGTGACATGACCACATTACTGCAGTTTGTGACATAATACAAACAGTAACACATGTCAATTATTCAATCATTGATTTTTCTAATTCTAGCACAAAATCTCTTGAGAAATATCAATAAGAATTTTAGAACTTTTTTAAGCTATTACAGAGTGGGGAATTAAACTATACTAGTCTTGTGACAGATACATAGATGTATCAATTGTCAGTTTGGCTAATACTATTTCTTTTTAGGATAAAGTACGTATATATACATATTAAGGAGAAATATTTACGAAACATGACAATAGTTATTTACAAAACATAACATTACAAACCCTATACAAAACATGCTTTTAAAAAAAAAAAAATATATATATATATATATATATTAATTTTTTTTAATTATTTGTTTTTAATTTTTTTAAAAAAATATTTTTTTTGCTAAAAAATTTATGTATGAAATGTGTATATCTCACTCAAGGCAAAAAAAGTTTGCTCAAAATTTAGTGTATGAAAATGATATGAAAAATGTATATCTCGTTCAAGGCTTAAAAAATCTGCTCAAAATTGTGTGTATGAAAACAGTATGAAATTTGTATCTCGCTCAAGGTTTAAAATTTTGCTCACATTTTCGTGTATAAAGTTCATGTTAGATTTCTGTAAAATTAATACAACTGCAACAACATTGTATACGACTTTGATACAACATTCAAAACTTAAAATAATCGCTCAAATTTTTGTGTATGAAATGTCTATATCTTGCTCAAGGATTAAAAAGTTCGCTCAAATTTTGTGTGTGAAAATCATATAAAATGTGTATATCTCGATCTAGGCTTAAACATTACACTCAAAATTTTATGTATGAGAATGGTATGAAATGTGTATATCGAAATGTGTATATCTCGCTCAAGACTTAGAATTTCATTCACATTTTTTGCATATAAAATTTATATTAGGTTTCTGGAAAATTACTACAATTACAACAACATTGTAACAACTTTCATACAATATTCAAGACTTAAAGTTTTTGCTTATAATTTTGTGTATGAAAATTATATTAAAAATTTTGCTCACACATGCACATTTCATACATTTTTCATACAGCTTTTATACATAAAAATTTGAGGTAATTTTTTAAGCCATTGAGCTAAAATATATTATTTTTTTTTAAAAAAAATATACTCCCTCTGTTTCAATTTGTTTGAACCTATTTCCCTTTTAGTCCGTGCCAAAATGAATGACCTCTTTCCTATTTTGGAAACAAATTCACTTTATGAATGATTTACAGTCACACAAATTTTCAAGGCTTATTTTGAACCACAAGTTTCAAAAGTCTTCCCTCTTTCTTAAATATCGTGCCCAGTCAAATGGGTTCATATGAATTGAAACGAAGGGAGTATATATTTTTAAAAAGTTTAAAAAAAAAATTAAATAATTTTAATTTTTTTAAAAATATTTTCTGAAAAAATATATGAAAATCCGTCATGTCTCCTAAAATATCGTCATGTTTTGTAAATAAGAAAAATTATCTATATATTTTATAATAAAGAGTCTTAAGTAAGTACCCTATGTCATTTTCCCTTCTTTTTATCCTCGAATCCTATGCCTACACAACTGGCTAATTTAATAGTTAGGATAAGCAACGTAAGATAATATAACTTTAATCTGTAACTATTATTTCGATCCGCATGAGACAAACGATCAAACTATTATTAAAGAATTACACAGAGAATGCACCCTTTTTGGGTGGAACAAATTTTTCTCACGTGCACCTTCAGGGATTTTATTTTCCTTTACCCTCCTTTTATATATTTGGAACGTATTAAAAATTAGTCGTAAGGAAAAAAAGATTATTTGAACATAATGCACAAAAAGGAAGAAAAAGCAGCCAAAGCTAAGCCCACCAAAAATTGTCTCATTACTGAGACGGACGCTTCCTATTTAAAGTTCAATTCTAATATTAAAATATTGGCTAATGTTCCCTCTAATCTTTGCCATTTATGCTAAGCATAACACAACTATTATGGTGTACAACTGGCTAGCTATCTAATTTTACCCTATTTTTGTGCAGGACTTACTATTGGAAGAAAGATTTTTATTCTTCTATATTTATACCATATATGTAGTAGAATTTTCAAGCGTGTTGTTTTGGCACTAGGCTAGACCTTTATCACTTAGTTGAATAATTTTGATTTGATTGTTCAATAGACACTTTGGGGCCCTTTATCATTATCCTTTTTATTCAACAGATCTAGCTAGTTCGCAGGAATTAACACAGAAGAACGAGATAACAGTAACGGATGCATCCTCAAGAAAATATAAATATGTCCTAAATTCAGTGTACCATTAATTGTACTTATGACCCAAAATATAAATGTACACGCGCACCTAATTAATTAATTAAAAACAAAAAGAAATAGCACAAATTTCCATATTTCTGACCATTAAAAGGAAAACATGTTTGGAGTTGATTTATGCTTAGTTAATTAAAGAGATAAGGGTCAAAAACACACCCCAACTATCATTTTTTTTTAGTTTCATACCTAAACTATGAGAAAGTTGAGAAAACTACCTAAACTATCACTATCTAGTTTGCAAAACACACCTCAAATTATTTTTGAATGGCATGTGATCTGCACTCTCCATTTTATATAAAAATGTTGTCAAGTGTTGTCCACGTGGATAAATAATGTCACAATGACACCTACGTGGAAATTAAAAAAAAAACTAAATGTTTTAAAAAACAAACTGAAAAATAATAATTTTTGTAAAAAAATATAAAAAATTATAGAAAATATAAAAAATAGTTTAAAAAATGGAAAAA
Organism: Lycium barbarum; assembly: GCF_019175385.1. Lineage (NCBI taxonomy): Eukaryota > Viridiplantae > Streptophyta > Magnoliopsida > Solanales > Solanaceae > Lycium > Lycium barbarum. The sequence continues at coordinate 101,637,510 of NC_083338.1, read as the reverse complement.
TTATTTGTTTAAAAAAATAAGAAAACTAATTATTTAGTTTTCACATTTTAAAAATAAATAAATCAACTTTTCCATTTTTTAAATAAATTTTTTTTCTGATTTTCTAAATTTTTTGATATATTTTAACAAAAAATATTATTTTTTTCATTTTTTTAAAAATCCAGATTTAAAAAAAAATGCTGATTTTTTTTTATTTTTTAAATATACATAAAAAATTATTATTTTTTAATTTCCATGTAGGTGCCACCATACCATTATTTATGCTATGTGGACAATTGTTTTGAGAAAATTTCAGCTTCACTTACCTTTTGGAGAGTGAGTTCAAACATTTAGTTCAGGTGTGTTTTACAAACTAGATAGTGATAGTTTAGGTAGTTTTCTCAACCTTATGATAATTTAGGTATGAAACTAAAAAAAAAGTGATAGGTAGTGTGTTTTTGACCCTTATCTCTTAATTAAACTATTTTAATGGGTATATTTTACGGATATCAATCCACGTGTATTATAAGTGTAGTTAATATTTCAAATTCTTGATAGTAGAAAAATTATTCTTTTTTTTGCGCGGAGTGCCCTTCTTTTGGGCTGGTCTTTATATTTTGCCCCCCATTTATGCCTTCTTTAATTTTTGCCCCTGCCGCCTGTTTAATTAAAGTTTTTTGACGAAATTACCCTTACCCCATTAAAACCCTTTCTATTTCGTCATTTGCCCTTTTCTTTTCTTTTTTTGCTTCTTCGTTCCTCCTCTGTTTTGTGTTTGTCTTATCTGTTCTAAAATTTAGGTACGAATTTGGATCTTTTGCTCGTTTCAATATTTGTTTTTATGTTAAATTTTTGCTTGTTGAATTGATATCTTTGTCTTCGTCGTTTTTATATTTAATTGATCTTTTTTTATTTAAAATTACAGTGTTTTGTTATAGTGTCTGTATGATTTTTTGAACTTTAGTTTCGTTCCCCATGTATATAGTTTGGTTTTTTGAATGTCGTATTATGAATGTCGTAATATGTTTTAGTTGATTTTGATATGCGTTTTGGTTTTCTCTTTGTTGAATCTTTGAAGTTTTGCCTGTGAACAGCTGTTTTATGTTATTGCTGTTGTTTTTGTTTAATAATCTGGTTTTTGTGAAGAATGTGTTTGTCTGAGGCAACATATGCCGGGTCCGGCAGAGTTTTTGGTTTTTGAAACTGAAGTTATGCCGGTTCCGGCATAAAGTTATGCCTGTTCCGGCATAACTTCATGAATTAAGTTAATTTATGTGTGTCTTGGTTTTTTGGTGTTGTCTTGTTAATAATTTTGGTTTCTATGCAATCTTATGTGTTTTTGTTGTGGTTTTGTTAATAATGTTGGCTTTTTATGCAATCTTATGTGTTTTGGTTCTTTCTTCTATTATGCAGGTATTTGTGTACCAGTCTAGGGGCTGATTTTTTATTATGGTATATGTAATTGTTTTCATTCTCATTTTTGGTTTATTCTTATGTAAACTCTTGGTTTCTGTTGACATTAATTTTTCTTTTATAGGAGGAACATCCTTTGGTTAAGTTTGAACACTGGGTTGAAGGAGGTGGCATGTGGAGTGGTGATTTTCATTTTCGGAGTTTGATTTTGTCCTTTTTGAGTGCCTCTCAATTGGACTTGTTGAAAAAGGGTGTGTTTGGACAGTTTATGGATTTGGTTGATGTCCGCCTGAGTGATAGTATTTTCCATTGCTTGATCTTATCGCAACTTTCATCTAGTAATGATAGTGCGTTAAAGTTTAAGATATTTGATCGCGTGTGTGTATTTGATTCTGAGTCTTTCCGTCTTATTACTGGGTTGGATTCTTGTGTTGGCGATTTTAGTGTTGTGTCTAGCAGACCAAATAGATTGTTGAGACTTTATTTTCCAAATCAGGATAGAATAAGGTTGTGTGATCTCAAGAGTTTCTTACAGATCAAGTCAAGTAATCGTACTGGTGGTTTTTGGGAAAGATCTAGTGATCCTGTTAGACTTGCTGAGGTCTATATAATGGAGAGGGTTTTGTTGGGTCGTAACGAGAAATGTGTTGTTAAAGCTCATCTAATGAAGATAATTGATGATGACAGTCTTCGAGTGTCTTATCCTTGGGGTTCTCTTAGTTTTAATTGGTTGGTACGGTCGATTCGTGGTTGTGTGAAGACTTTCAAGAGCATGCCATCTACATGCTATATGATTAGTGGTTTCCCTTACGCTTTAAATGTGTGGCTGTTGGAGGTTTTCCCTATCTTTCGAGGGTTTTCAAGTTTTCATGGTCTGAAGTCTCCTCGTATGTTGTCTTGGGGTCCTTCAAAGCAAGTTGATTATAAAGTTATTACTGATAATTTCTTCCATGCTGAAAAAGTATGTGTTTCCCTTTTGTTGATGCTTCTTTTTCTTGGTTCTTTTTCCCTCTTGTTATTTTTTGTGTTTTTGTCTAATTGATGTGTTTATATTGTGTTATAGAGATTCAAGAAATTTATTGTCCATGTTGTTGTTGTTGGTACGGAACAAGAGATGCTGGATTATCCAGTTGCACTTAAATTTCCTGATGATTGAGGCCCTTGTTCTTCCCGTGCGGTTTTGCCATCTGAAGTTACTTCTCAGATAGTTGATGTAAGTTGTACTTTGCCTTTTGTGTTTTTGGTTGTTTAACTGAATTCTGAGTTAGATGTCTTGTGGTATAGTATTTTCTGTTTTGGTTATTGAAATTAAAGTTTATGCCCCTTGAGGCATACTTTTTGGTTTTGCAAACGTAGAATCTGCCCCTTCCGGCATACATTTCTCCTTTCATATTTCAGTTCTGCCCCTACCGGCATACTGTTCTCATTTTGAGACTAATTTTAGTAGGTAACACATTTTGCAGTCTTCTCTATTTTGGTTTTGGAAATGAAAGTTTATGCCCCTTGATGCATATTTTTTGGTTTTGCAAACTTAAAATCTGCCCCTTCCGGCATACATTTCTCCTTTCATATTTGAATTCTGCCCCTACCGGCAAACTGTTTTCATTTTCAGACTTCAGTTCTGCCGGTTCCGGCATACTTGTTCAACATTAATTTAGTGACATCAAAAGTAATGTGTTGTTTTATTGATCTGTTATACAAGGTGTTTTGTCTAGTGTAAAGAAGCAACTTGATGATGAACGATCTACAATTGTCAATCAAGTAAAGGTATGGGTTTTTATTTTTTTATTTTTGAGTTTGTTAATATGATATGTATACTTTGCATGCTGCATTCGTTGTTTTTATTTATTCTGATTTTCTTTTCTTCTTTGTTTAAATTTTTTTTTTCGTTGTTTTGTAGTCTTTGGATAGCCGTTTCGAAGAATTGGATAAAAATTTTGTTGGTGCGATTAATGCTGTGGATAGCTTAGTTCGTATACATGATGAAACAAAGTCATGTGTAGCAGCTTTTGAAAGTTCTAAAAGAACTTGTTTAGAAAGTAGACTTGACAGTTTGGAAAGTAAATTTGATTATGTGATGCATTGTGTTGAAAGTTTAGTTCGACTGCATAGCGAAAACAAATCTTGTAAAACTTGTGCATCTGGTAAAGGACAACCTGATGAGGTGAAGTTAGATGCACATCTTAGAAAAGATTTGCAGGAACGTATGGAGAATATGCTTTGTAAAGCAAGGCCTACAAAAAATGAGACGTCTCCCATGCTCGATATGCTCTGTGATGCTGCTGTTTCTTCATCAAGTCAACTGTTTGATAAAACTCAAACTCTTTCTCAGTTTGAAAAGGAATTTGTGAAAGAACATGAAGACCGCATTAAAGAAATTGCTGCAATTAATAATGCTTTTCAATGCGGAGAGTATGTGTTTTCTTCTAATGAAGCATCACAAAATGTAAATGAAGTAGCAGCTGCTGTTGAAGATAGTAGAAAACGTCCGAGATGCGAAGCTGGAAACAAAGAAGATGATGGTTATCCTAATTGGTATTTGCTTACACCAAGCAGTACTCCAGTTGAGAAACGGTTGAGTTCTGCTGTTGAAGATATATACTGTACTGCAGAAGAGTTAGGAAAGTGAATTGATTTTTTTGTTGTTATTTACGGCAAGTGTTATGTTATTGTGTTTCTCCCTTTTTCGAATGATGTATATGTAAATTGGTCTTTCATTTCTGTATATATAATGAAGTTTCACTTTTTCAAACTGTGCTCTATTGTAGTCTGCCTTAACCGGCATACTTTTGCCATTTTTGTGAACAGATGTTCTGCCCCTTCCGGCATACTTCTAAGATGGAAGTAACTGTTTTTCCTAAAAATAAAAAAGATAATTAAAAAGTGACTCTTGTTCCAAAACATCTCGAATAAGTGCGACAGTTACTTCCAATTAATGTATTAATTGTTTTGTTTTTTTAAAAAATAAAAATGGAAAGAAAAACTGAAAAATTCTTTGTATTTTTGTCAATAGTTGCGACAATTACTCCAATTTAAATTTGAGTAACTGTTTTTGGTTTAAAAAAAAAAAAACTGCAAAACTTGCCATATCCTCATCCAATTGAAATCCAAAGAGCTTAATTTGCAAAAGTCAAGACAAATAATCTTGCCGCCTCCGGCATAAGTTTGCCCGTTGGGAACAAAAGTTTTGCCCCTTCCGGCATACTTCTAAATTCGTAGTAACAGTTTTTTTTTCGCTAGAAATAAAAAAAAAAGATAATGAAAAAGTGACTCTTATTCCCAATATCTCTAATAGGTATTGCTACATTTACTTCCAATTGAAAATGTATTAATTATTTTTTTTAAAAAAAAAAAAGAAAAATGAAAAAACTGAAAAACTCTTTGTATTTTTGTCAATAATTGCAACAATTACTTCAATTCAAATTTCACTAACTGTTTTGGTTTTTTTTTTTTTTTAGAAAAAACTGCAAAACTCCATGTATCCTCATTCAATTGAAATCCAATCATTTCAACAGTTATTCCAATTTAAAATGGACTAATTTGAACTTCTATATCAAGCCACACAGTTATGCCTACAACGGCAAACTTTTATTCCTAACACACTTACATTATGCCGCTTTCGGCATAAGTTGTGTCACGTGGTTAGCACGTGTGCAGTTTTAAATTATTTTTTTGTTCAATATATATTTGCTCGCTCTTCCTGTAATTTACTTTTTATTTTCGTTTGTTCACTTTAAAGCTGAAGAAGGCAGTTGCTTTGTCACGTTTCCTATATCATCTTTATCAGTTTTTTCATTGATTTCTCTTAGTGGGGTTTCAACTTCATCCGTAAGTTATTAGTTACTATTTTATTACTTGTTGATAAGTTATTTCCTTCAATTTTTTGTATCTGTTTTTTTTTTCCTTTTACGTTTTTGGTAATGCATTGTGGTAATGTATTTTTGTTGGTAATGTTTTTTATGTGTTTTTTTTTTCCTTTTTTTTTTTCCTGATTGAATTTTATGTTTTGCTCATGTCAGTGTGCTAAATCATGAGACGATAATTTGGACAAGTTGCTGACTATTATATTCCTCCGGAAGAGTGGACAGACACACGCATCAGTGCTGAAGAATCGTCCTTTTGGCAAATTTATGGAATTACATAATATAAAAATGTCGGGTATCTTGGTGAATTTTATGTTGTTGTCGGAAGTTCAGTGTTCTGAAACAAATGAAATGCATTTTAATATACAAGATAAACTTGTGACATTTCCAGACCAATCATTTAAGAGAGTCACTGGGTTATCAATTACTGAACCTCCTAGATCTTTCTATGCTAAATATAACAAAACCAATGGCAGTCGTCTTTTGAGAAGATATTTTGGTGTTGAAGATGGTAAAAGGAATTTGGAAATGAGGGATTTGAAGAATGTGATGAGTGCTGAAAATGTAGATTTTGAAGATGACCTTGATGCGGTGATGCTAGCAGAGGTATACATTCTTGGTCGTGTTTTATTGGGCGATAGAATTGATAAGAAGGTATTGTGGCAGCATATTGTATATATAGAGGACAATGAATTGTTTGAGCAGTTTAATTGGGGGTCTTTGTGTTTTGCTGAACTCCTAAGGTGTTTCAAATCAATATATAAGCAAGGGATAAACAGACATAACATTGATTATGGTGTTGTTGGTTTTGTTTTCGGCTTCAGCGTTTGGGTTTGGTCTAGGTTCAATGACTATCGCAAACAATATGTTGAAATTATTGGCGATTGTCGTGAACCTCTGATGTTGTCGTATGTCAGTAATAACTCTCCACATTTCAATGATGTCAAGAAATTGCTTGTATCTGAAGAGTACACGAGAGGAAAGGTAATGATGTTTATTGCCCATTACTTTTCGTGTCAACTTTTAATGTGGTTTTTCTTTTTCTGTTTTGATGTCATTATTTATTTTATTGTTGTATGGATTTTATTTCAATAGCGAGGTACAGGGGTGGTTGATGAATCTCCGGACAATTCAAGTGATGATGGAAGCGAATCTGAAGATGCCAATATTGCTGGCAAATCCACTGAAAGCTCTTCTCTAGAGCGTCGCATTGAGGTATTTCTCATCATTCCTGTCTGTTTTTGCTCTAAATTTTTTTTTCTTGAGTTTAACACTTTGCTGTATTTGTTTATTTTCACAGTTCCTGGAAAATATTTCTGACGTTAAATTGGATAGGATTTTGAATAATCAACAACAGGAGAAGGCCCGGATGGATCAGCTGATTTCTGCTCTGCAAAAAGCAAGGTTAAATTTTGAATCCCAAACTGCTTCTGATGCTGAAAATGTTTGTCGACATGTTGATTCTCCTCGTCATGTTGAAAAGGGTAGGCGCAAGAGCACAAGATCTGTTCGTAAAAGTGCTGCTGCTAAAAGGAAAACTAAACAAGCCATGTCTCGTAAAAATGTTGAGCAATCTTCCGTTGGGCAACGAAGAAGATCGGTGCAGTCTCATGTTGGGGAAGATATTGCTGATATTGAACAGGCATTTTGGGATGCTGAAACTGCCACCGGAGACGAGGGGGAAACGGTGTTGATTTGTCTAATGTTGAGGCTGAAAGTAATCAAGAAATTCAGATGGAAGATGTGCAAGCCGTTTCTAGTGAAAGAACCGTTGATGAGACAGAGTTGGGAGGAAAAATCCGGTTTTACAAGAGAAGAAAATTACGCAAAACATTACAAGATGCAAATGCTTCTCTAAATGTGGCATTTGAAGATGTTTTTGGAGAAGGTCAAGCAAATGTGACATGTCCCATGGAGACAGATGTTGAACAAGTTGAATCTCTAAATGCAACCGAAAATGTTGAGGCTGAATTGCCATCGGTAAATTTAAATTTATACTTTGTTGTTTTCTAAACCTAAGTTGCTTAGCACACTTTTCTGGTAGTTGATACTTTGTGTGCTCTTTTTTGTTTTCCTTATGCAAATGATAGTTTTGCCCCTCCTGGCATAATCCCCCTTTTTATTGCAAACTCATGTTCTGCCTACTCCGGCATACTACCTTTTTCGCAAAGTTATATTTCTGTCTACACTGGCATACTTTTACTTTTTGAAACTTAGCTCTTGCCCCTTCCGGCATACTTTCACATTTTATATGCAAACTCATGTTCTGCCTCCTCCGGCATACTCATCTCTTTTGGAAAGTTATTTTCTGCCCACTCCGGCATACTTTTACTTTTTGAAACCTAAATCTTGCCCCTTCCAGCATACTTTTCCTTTTTCAAGCATAAGGTCTGCCCCTTCCGGCATATTTTTCAAAACTTGTTCATAAATTTTCCTTTTTGTGAACCTAACTTCTGCTTGTTTCGACATAATTTTCAATCTTTTACCACTTCAGAATTTGTTAATTTTTTATTTTAATGTTTTTGCTTCGATGATGGATGTTGTGTTTCTTAATTTGTTACTTTATGTAGGTTGTTGTGGAGGAACAATTTGCCAGTAAACAGTTTGGTGACGCCAATCGTGAAGAATCCAACGTATCTCCACCGAAAGGACATATGCCTGAAAATCTTGAGCAAATTCAAGATGACGCTGTGGTGGTTTCTGATCATCTCGAACGAGATTTATCTCCTGCCAGAGATGATATGATAGAAGAGGGTCATACGTTGGTGTCGCCTCATCAAGATGAATCCATTGTATCTCAAGCTGAAGGAAATGCATCTGGAAATGTTGAGGCTGAATTTCCTTTGATAAATTTACATTTATACTTTGTTGTTTTTAACACTTTGTTTGCTCTTTTCTGTTTTTGAACTTAGCTCTTGCCCCTTCCGGCATACTTTCACATTTTATATGCAACTCATGTTCTGCCTCCTCCGGCATATTCATATCTTTTGGAAAGTTATTTTCCGCCCACTCCGGCATACTTTTACTTTTTGAAACTTAAATCTTGCCCCTTCAGGCATAATTTTTCCTTTTTCAAGCATAAGGTTTGCCCCTTCCGGCATAATTTTACCTTTTTCAAGCATAAGGTTTGCCCCTTCCGGCATATTTTTCGAAACTTGTTCATAAATTTTCCTTTTTGTGAACCTAACTTCTGCTTGTTTCGACATAATTTTCAATCTTTTACCAATTTCAGAATTTGTTAATTTTTTATTTTAATGTTTTTGCTTCGATGATGGATGTTGTGTTTCTTAATTTGTTACTTTATGTAGGTTGTTGTGGAGGAACAATTTGCCGGTGAACAGTTTGGTGATGCCAATCGTGAAGAATCCAACGTATTTCCACCGAAAGGACATATGCTTGAAAATCTTGAGCAAATTCAAGATGACGCTATGGTGGTTTCTGATAATCTCGAACGAGATTTATCTCCTGCCAGAGATGATAGGATAGAAGAGGGTCATACGTTGGTGTCGCCTCATCATGATGAATCCATTGTATCTCGAGCTGAAGGAAATGCAACTGGAAATGTTGAGGTTGAATTGCCTTTGGTAAATTTACATTTATACTTTGTTGTTTTTAACACTTTGTTTGCTCTTTTCTGTTTTGCTTATGCAAATGATAGTTTTTCCCCTCCTGACATAATCAACCCTTTTATTGCAAACTCATTTTCTGTCTACTCCGGCATACTACCTTTTTTTGCAAAGTTATATTTCTGCCTCCTCCGGCATACTCATCTATTTTGGAAAGTTATTTTCTGCCCACTCCGGCATACTTTTACTTTTTTAAACTTAAATCTTTCCCCTTCCAGCATACTTTTCCCTTTTTCAAGCATAAGGTTTGCCCCTTCGGGCATAGTTTTCGAAACTTGTTCATAAATTTTCCTTTTTGTGAACCTAATTTCTGCTTGTTTCGACATAATTTTCAATCTTTTACCACTTGCAGAATTTGTTAATTTTTTATTTTAATATTTTTGCTTTGATGACGGATGTTGTGTTTCTTAATTTGTTACTTTATGTAGGTTGTTGTGGAGGAACAATTGGGCGGTGAACAGTTTGGTGACGCCAATTGCAAAGAGTCCATCGTATCTCCACCAAAAGGAGATATGGCTCAAAATCTTGAGCAAACAACACTTGAAAATCTTGAGCATATAAGACGTGAAACACTTGAAGCTCAAGTTTCTAACGAGGGTGATGAACACGCTGTCCTCATATTGGTGTTATGCCCGAGCCTATTAAAGCGGTTGAGCCATTGAGGAGAGAACCAACCAATGCAGACCCGGTTCAAGTCAGTACTCCAAGGGAGTCCGCTGTTGTTGATGGAAAGGGTGAGAACTCTTAAGGAATGGAGGACAATTTTTGATATGTGTCCTTTGAAGATATTGTAAATGTCGCTTCTTCCGCTGTCAAAGAGAGTACCATTAGTCAAACCCCTCCTATTGCTGAAGAAGAACCTGTTGTTGAAGTGGCGGAAGTGCTATCTTCCTTAAAGACAAGGCGCCAGAGGAAAAGGAAAGTAGTGGGTGATACCCCGGCACCCGGATGGATGCTATATTCTGGACGAAACGATCTTCCTTTTGGGTCACGGAAGGACGAAAGTGACTGGGATGAACAGTACAGAAGGATGTGCCCATTCCATTACTTCAAAAGCAAACTTGCCGTGACCTTTTGGAAAAAATTTATCAATCCTCGAAATCTTCCACCAAGTAGCTTTCGACCTACTGGGTAAGTTTTTAGTTATTGTGTGCTTTCTTGCATTTTTCTTCCTTATTTTGGGTTTATGTTTTTTTCTTTTCAGTCTTTTAAGTACAATCTCTGTATTTTTTCCCCTCCTGGCATAATCCCCCCCTTTTATTCCAAACTCTTGTTCTGCCTACTCCGGCATACTACCTTTTTTCGCAAAGTTATATTTCTGCCTAAACCGGTATATTTTTACTTTTTGAAACTTAGCTCTTGCTCCTTCCGGCATACTTTCACATTTTATTGCAAACTCATGTTCTTCCTCCTCCGGCATACTCATCTCTTTTGGAAAGTTATTTTCTGCCCACTCCGGCATACTTTTACTTTTTGAAACCTAAATCTTGCCCCTTCCGGCATACTTTTCCCTTTTTCAAGCATAAGGTTTGCCTCTTCCGGCAAACCTTATTCATAAAATTTCCTTTCTGTGAACCAAACTTCTGCTTGTATTTTTGTAATTTTTGTTCCCTTTTCTTTAATCAGGGCAGAAGACGAGGTAATGTATCCTGGAAAGTTGAACCAACTCAGTGAAGTTTATAAGTTGGGTGATGTTGAGCCAAAATATAGGATGTTTTTTTTGGAGCTGTACCATGATGTCTATGCGCTTAATGATGAGGTTCGTGATTTTCTTTTACTTTTTCTTTTCTTATTTTTCTATTAGTTATTGCTTCTTGCTTTTTTTTTTTCTTTATTGCTGAATCGCTATTTTCTTTTTTTTTTTCCTTAACACAGCATATTGATGTGATGCTATATTATTTGAGGAAGAGAATGATGTATCATCCTCCAGCTGCCAATGTTGTTAAGTACACAACCGTAGATATGATGTTTGATCAGCTTGTGCAATTTGACATCAATAGATACTACGAAGACCCGGTTAATTACCACTGGTTTTCTGGCGACAGTGATGATGCATTTTTGCTGATTAATATTGTGTATGGGCAAAGAGGAAAATGTGGTATATCATGGGAGAATGTCGACAGGGTATTAATTCCTATTCGCCAAGGATATGATGATCCTAAAGCAATTTCTCACTATGTACTTGCTGTTTTCATGATTGATGAGCGTAAATTGGTAGTTTATAACTCACTCAATCATAATGATGATCGTTTGGTTCGCATTGTCGAGGCCTACTGTGGTATGATCCCTAAGTTGTTGATGGTCAATGATTTTCAATTATTCAGGCCATCATACAATAACTTCAATAATCTGACATATACCTGGGATGCCTGTCCAAAGCAAGGATCGTACGTTTCATTCTTATCTTTTTTAGCTTTTTCCATTGTTTTTTGTCGATTTTTTTATTGTTTTTGCTTTTCTGTTGTTCTAAAACATCTCTCTTTTATGACTTTCAGAGATTATAATTGTGGTCATTTTTTGATCAAGTTTGCTGATATGCTGATTAGTGGTGAAAATCCTGCTGATTGGGATGGTTCTGGTTTGATGGACTACATGAAAGAGTGGTCAATCAATTTGGTTTGTCATGGGAAAGATAAGCTGAAAAAGGGTTATGACACGCCACCAGATACAGCTGGAAGTGATTATCATGAGCATAACGATATGGAGTGTGAGTATGAGATGAAAAAGAGAGCAAGATCTGTGAAAAAAGCAAAAAAATAGTTTGTTTTAGTTGAGTTAGATCTGTGAAGAAAAGAAAGAAATAGTTGTTTAGTTATTTTTGCACTATGTAATTTTTTTTTCGTGCGTCTTTGTGTTTTTTGTAAATGTTATAAGATTGTATAGTTTGTTTGTGTTATAAATTTCAACTGTAAGCCCCTTTGTAATTTGATGGTGTTCATTTTTAATCTCAACTTCTCTGTTCATAAAAGCTGTTATTTTGTTGAAAATCCAAGTTATGCCCTTTCCATCACAACTTCATGGTTGTTATGTAATAGAATTTTTCCGGGGTCGGCATAGTTTCTCATTATGTAAATAGAAGTTCTGCCCATTCCGACATAATTTAAGTTCAGAAAACTTGCCAAAACCAGCAACAAAGACAAACCCTTTGAAGTTATTGACCAGCCAAAATGCATTTATTGGGGATTATTTGTGACGGAAAGCTGTTATTTTGTTGAAAACCAAAGCTATGCCCTTTGCATCACGACTTTATGGTGGTTATGTAATAGGAGTTTGCCGGGGTCGGCATAGTTTGTCATTTTATGAACAGAAGTTCCACCCTTTCCGGCAGAAATTAAGTTAAGAGAACTTGCCACAACCAGCAACAAAGACAAAACCTTTTAACTTTTTTCACCAGTCAGAACGCATTTTATTGGGATTAGTTGAGACCCCATAATTGTTATTTTACTATGAATGAATTTTTATTTTTAGTCTATGTTGTTTTTTTTTTCCACTCCAAAATTTGTATGAATGAAATTTTAGTATTAATGAATGAAATATTTTACTTAGTGTTAATTGTATTGTGCTGAATGTTTTATCCAATTTTCCAGCATTTTAAAATATTGTATAAATAACAAAGCACATAAGTATGCCCCTAACGGCATACTTATTTATTTTGTAAGCGGAAGACCTGCCGATTCCGGCATAAATGTAAAACTTGAAAACATCAGACAGAAACAATATTGTTATGTCCCAAGGCATACATCTATTAAACTTACCAGGATGTAGTCTTTGAGATACCAATTTTGTTTTCCCGGCAAAAACTGTTATACCTGCCACAGGAGGCATAAATTATAAAACTGAATAATTAAAGTTGATTTTTTTTCTTTTTCCTCAATGTTTTATGGTAGATAATTGTGGACATTTATCTCTTGCTATTATATAGTCTTTTATTATCATCAACAAAAAGATAACAACTTAATAAAAGAAAATAATAAAAGAAAGAATGGACAGAAGAATAAATGTGTGATAAGATGCTTGAAGTCTCAGTCTTAGTAATACCAAAGTTTTTCCATTTCTTTCAGGCAGAGTGTGCATTATGCGTCAAGAATCATAAGATAAATTCATATAAACCATGTATAAGAGTGTGATGTTAGGATGACAATTTCCTCTTCCTGTATCTTCTTGAATATGGATTGAGAGCTGGACTGTGGTTACAGGTTGCCCTAGTGTGTCCAAAGAACTTGCATCTACCACATCTGTATGTGTACTTTGTCGATTCCCTTCTTGGGCGATATCTTTTTGTTTGTTTTTTTCCAGGTCTTATTTTAACATCAGGCGGCGTTATTTTAATATCCATAATGTTTTGTGGAATAATCCATGAGTCTTGATTTCCAACTGATAGTATTTCACCTTTGTAATGTCTCTTGGCAGGCTTGTTTCTTGAACCAGTCCGCACAGTATGTAGATTTTGGCAAACTTCTTTTGTCTATAACTGCCATGGCATGTGTGCATGGTAACTCGTCAGTTTGGAACTCCAAGCACTCACAAGTCATATTCTTCAGGTCTACATTGTATTGATATCCTTCATCTTTCACAACAAATTTGACGGGAGTTATGTTTTCTACCTGTGGAAATTGACAATATAAATGAGTGATATTTTTTGTGGCAATTTTCAGATTATATGAGAGTTATGCCCTTTCCGGCATACTTCCTGTACAGTGAAAATAAGAGTCTGCCCCTTCCGGCAGAACTAAGTATAAAATAGGGTCATAGTTGTTCCTTTGTCTAGCATAACTTTTGTGTTTGGTTAATTTTAAACTATACATTGCTCATAAAACTAAGATTGAAGTGTGTGTTGGTAAAATCTACTTACTTTCATTGTGAGAATAAAAACAGTGTCATAGTTATGCCCTTACCGGCATAATTCCATGCTAGTTAATATAAGAGTCTGCCCCTTCCGGCAGAACGAAGTATAAAAATAGGGTCATAGTTCTTCCTTTATCCAGCATAACTTTTGTGTTTGGTTAAAATTAAACTATGCATTGCTCACCAAACTAATATTGAAGTGTGTGTTGGTAAAATGTACTTAGTTTCATTGTGAAGCCTCTACTTATCTTTTCAAGCAGAATCTTTTCAGCCCAACATGTCAGGTCATGGGACGGTCCTGTTGCGTCCAATTTTCTCTGGTAAAACCAATTTTGCAGCTTGTTCTGGATGTAATCAATACATGCCATTATTGGCAACTCCCTTGCTTTCCTCAATACAGAATTCATTGTCTCGACATTGTTTGTTGTGAGCATGTTGTAACGCCTGTTGGTGTGGAATGAACGTGCCCATCTTTCCGGTGGTTCTTTTTCTATGTATTCTGCAGCTTTTGGGTCGATTTGTTGTATCTGTGACATATAGGTACGAAACTCTGCCTGTTTGTAGGTAGTTGCTGCATTGTAGAACAGTGATAAGATCGCTTCGGATGGGAAATATTTCTGCAAGTTCTTCTTTATGTGGTAGATGCATATTCCATGCTGGGTATCTGGATACAGTTCTTTGATTGCAGTTGCAATTGACGAGTGGCGATCAGAAAGAATTGATAGGTCTTTGCACGTGCCAAATACCTTTTTCACGTGTCTGAAGAACCACCTGTAGGATTCATTATTCTCAGAGTCTGCAATACCAAATGCGAGAGGAAATATGCTGTTGTTTCCATCTTTTGCTACTGCTATCATGAGCACACCACGCTATTTTGATTTCAAGAAGGTTGCATCCACCATCATTACTGGTCTGCAGTGTTTCCAACCCTCAATTGATGCTCCATAGGCGAAAAAAGCATACTTAAACTTATTGTCAGCGGTCCATTTGATGTTAGCAACTGTTCCAGGATTTCTTAATTTCATCATGTGAAGATATTGTGGTAGAAGTGTGTAGTTATTTTCTGGGCTTCCTCTTATGACATTATAAGCGTGTTGGAGGGAACGCCATGCTTTGTGGTAACCAATGTGCAAGCCATATCTGCTTCTCATTTCTTCAATGACAAATTTGGGTGTTATCTCTTGTAGTGTATGGCGTACTAGGTCTGTAATGTATTCTGCTATGACTTTTGAAGTTGCATTCCTCATGTCAGAGGTGATGAAATTTATTGAACAACTATGTCTCTTTTCAAAGTTAACTACTTTGAAAAGTTCTGATCCTCTGAACCTTGAACTGTGGAAACGCCAAATGCAGGTTGGGTCAACACATCTGATGTAATACCGTTGCGTGCATGAATTTTCTACCTTGTACTGTTGATGACGAGTAATTGCAATGTTATTCATGCACTTTTTCACGATATCTTTGTCTTTGAATAAAATGCCAACTTCTATTTGATCAATCGATGCACTAGGTGTCAAAATTTGTGTATCATTTTGTATCCTCTTCCTCTTTAGTGTCTTTGTTTTGTTGCATGGCTGTGTTTGTGTCTCTTCAACTGTTATGCTTGGAGTAAGTGATACAACATTCATTGAAGTTGGATGCTGAGAAAGGTCATTGTTTACAACTTGCTCAATGTTTGGCGGTTGCCATTGTAGCTGCTGAGGTGTCTGGTTAGGAGTTACTATCTCGCTCTGCTCATGTGGAATCCCAAGGTTATGTCCAATAGGGCTGTG
This sequence comes from Lycium barbarum, assembly GCF_019175385.1. Lineage (NCBI taxonomy): Eukaryota > Viridiplantae > Streptophyta > Magnoliopsida > Solanales > Solanaceae > Lycium > Lycium barbarum. The sequence continues at coordinate 101,622,012 of NC_083338.1, read as the reverse complement.
TTGTTCGTCATCCAATCCAACTTCAGACATGTCTTCTTCATAAGCAATGCAGAGTTGTCTGTCAATTTCCTCTATGATTTGTCCTTCTGTCATTAGGATAGATTCATTATGATGTTCTTGTAATGGGTTGTTCTCCGCATCAGCTGAATTGAACTTTAATATGAAACGGGAATTTCTGAAGTTGTCATTGTTGTTGAGCAGGTACAAGCAAGTGTGAAGATCAATGTCGTTTGTTACACACATCCCTTTGGATGTTTTCTCACTGGTGTCAAACCATATGTTGGCCTCTTTTTGCTGAGTATCTTGTGTATGCCCCGCAAATATCTATTGAGTGAATTGTTGAAAATTTACACCATCATTGACAAGTATTAGCTTGGTTGTTGAAAATTTACACCATCATTGACAAGTATTAGCTTGGTTTCATGATTAACATAATTGTAGGCGGCATCCCATTTGCCGTTGAAGGCTACGTAGATGCATCTTGGTGTCATTTTTTTGTTAAACTTCCTGCATAAAGAGAGATTCACTAGAGGAAAAACCAAAATGAAATGTATTTAAGTTGTTAGTTTTGAAAATTTAAGTTCTGCCCTTCCCAGCAGGCTTTGTATGTAAAGTCATGAAGTATGCCTGAAACGGCATACTCTACCATTTTGTAAACAGAAGTTCTGCCACTACCAGCATTCTTCAAAAACGGAGTAACTGTTTCTGCAACAGTTATTCCAATGAAATTGCAACAGTTATTTTCATGAAACTGAAAAACCTCCTCTGTCTTTATCCAATTTAAATCAAATCCATGCAACAGTTATTCCAATTTAAAATGGACTAATTTATACTTCTATATAAACCAACACAACTTTTGGAAGAAGGAAAAAAAAACACTTTACTTCTGAAAACCAGATATAATCACATACAAAATGAACCAAAATCAACATATTGTACATGTTAATGGTGGCCACGGGCAAGCACATGAACATGCCCATCCTCATAACCAAATCCATCCTAATATTGCAAATTTACAAATTACTCATGAAATTGCTGATATCAAAAGAGACATAGATTTTCTCAGGGCTCTTTACGGTGCTCTAAGTAGAGAAAATGATGATCTGCGAAGAGAATTACGATTTGTAAGGCAGAGGTTATTCCAGCACACTGGCCAAGTTGACGATGGGGCAATTTGGAATGGGTACACATGAAATTAGAACTGATGATGGTAGTTTGGTACTTATGAAGTTAGGATTTTATGTTTTGTGGACATATATATATATATATATATATTTAAATGTATGTTAATGAAGTGTAAGTTTCTTTAGGTTTGTAAAATTTTACTTTAATGGCTTCTAAATAGAAGTATTGCCTTCTACGACATACTTGTTCAGAAGTTTGTTCTGAACTTTGCCTGTAACGGCGTACTCTACTACTTTGTAAATTGTACTTTTGCCTCCTCCGGCATAAGTACTTTTTGTTTTGCTTAACTTAATGCAGTAACTATTTTTTGTTAACTAATTTATACTTGTATATAAACCAGAACTTTTGCCTTCTCCGGCATACTTGTTATAAATTTGGTTCAGAACATTGCCGGTAACGGCATACTCTACTCTTTTGTAAATTGAACTTTTGCCTTATCCGGCATAAGCACTTTTTGTTTTGTTGATGATAATGCAGTAACTGTTTTTGGTTAAAAAAAATAAAAAAAATGAAAACCTCCTCTACCTTCATCCAATTTAAATCAAATGCCTGCAACAGTTATTCCAATTAGAGGATTGACGCAACTGGACTAATTTATACTTCTATATTAACCAGAACTTTTGCCTTCTCCGGCATACTTGTTATGAAATTGGTTCAGAACATTGCCGGTAACGGCATACTACTCTTTTGTAAATTGAACTTTTGCCTCCTCCGGCATAAGCACTTTTTTTTTGCTGATGATAATGCAGTAACTGTTTTTGGTTAAAAAAATATAAAAAAATGAAAACCTCCTCTACCTTCATCCAATTTAAATCAAATGCCTGCAACAGTTATTCCAATTAGAGGATTGACGCAACTAGACTAATTTATACTTCTATATAAACCAGAACTTTTGCCTTCTCCGGCATACTTGTTATGAAATTGGTTCAGAACATTGCCGGTAACAGCATACTCTACTCTTTTGTAAATTGAACTTTTGCCTCCTCCGGCATACTTGTTCTAAATTTGTACACAGTTTGCCTTAATTCAAGTTTAAATCGATAAGCATTGCCTGATTTAAATTGAATTTACTATAATTACAATTTCAAGTAAATAAGCATTGTATACTAATTTAATTAAGGTATAAATTAATTAAAATCAGAACAAAGCATTAAATCTAATCAATTCTATTTTGCTGATTAATTTTATCATGCGCAATGTTCAATCTGAGCTGTATGCCATCTGTTTCTTAATAATCAGGTCGTAGAAGATGATCTTTTTCAAATATTAACAATCTAAACTCAATAAAATCGTTAAATTGAGTTGAATTAAGAGTTGTACCTTTTACTGATGTTGTAGCAGCAAAATCAATTGAGAAATCTGGCTTGAAACAACGATTTGAATAATGTGAAAAATTGGGAACAACAAAATCAATTGAGAAATCTGGCTTGAAACAACGATTTGAATAATGTGAAAAATTGGGAAAGAAGTTAGGCTGGGTTAACGATATGAAAGAAGGGAGGGATTTGAGAATAATGATATTTGTGTTTTATATGTAACAGTTAGGGGTAGTAATGTCTTTTTACTATGTTGCTTTTGCTCGGAAGGGCAATAATTAAAGACCACCATTTTGAGGGGCAAAATCTAAAGACCAGCCCAAAAGAGGGGCATTCGCGCCAATTGCCCAAAATTATTTACAGCATCGATCAGTACGGTTTAAGAATTGAAACCCAATTCAATATAAACGACGGCCCTATATCGAGAGCTTATATATAACAAAAGGCTTACACATATATAGTCGGCCCTTAAACTTGTCAAGATATTATAATTAAAAAGCCTTGTTCTAATTGAACACCTCAGCTTCTAATAAAGTGTTTCAATTAAACACTTCAGTTCAAATGTTGAATTTTCTTTAACACATGTGTTTTCTTTGTCTATTAGATAGTTAAATCAATCACATAAAATATATTATCTCTTTAATTATATGCATCAACCTCAAGTAGAAATGTATGGGGTTTTACGGCTTATTTGAATCGAAAGTGTTTAATTGAAACACTTTATTAGAAATTGAGGTATTCAACTGGAACAAAATTTAATCCAAATGTCTAAATTGAATATCCTGACAAGTTTAAAAATCACCTATGCATTAATTAGCCTAAACAAAAAATGTAAGATTTTTCTACTTGTTCAAGATACATTTCAGTCGACGGAGAGTCGGAGATAAAAGAGTTTTTGCAATTCAAGTCTCCGAAGATGACATGACATCTCCATGTACGTGTTGAAACAATGGCTGCGGGTAGTGTCTTTACACGTTCTGATTGACTCTGTCGATGGGGACTCCCATTGTTGGATCCCACTGCTGATCAGTAGGTGACCTTTTCGGAGAAAAGAAAGCTTAGACAAGACGGACCAAAGGAATTTATTGACTACTGACGAGGATCTATCAGATGAATTTGCCAAGTGTGCACCACTAAATCATCTTCATTATGATACTAAATTAAGGTTTACTAGGGTTTTATTATAGACACGTGTTTTTGTCGTGACATGACAATATTGCAACTCATCATGTTTTTAGGGTTGGGAAGCAAAATCTCTACAGTGAGATAACTTAGTTAATCAGCCATAAAAGTTGCGTTCTTATGCTGCTTAAATCAATGCTCTTTCCATTTGTAGTTAATCAATCTTCTAGCTAAGACATATGTACAGGAGGGGACCATTAACCCACTACTTCTTTATATTTCATTATAGAAAAAGAAAATACATATTGGTTCAAACATTATAGCTAGCTAAAAAGTCTAGGTCAAAGTTAAATAATCAAACAAAGATTGACATGTACACATAATGAGCAGCCGTGGAACCGATAACTGCAAAGATAAAAGAAAGAAGGAGGAGGAAGAAATGTTTAATTTCAAGGTGGTAATTAATGGAAGTGCACAACTACGTACAGTGTAGTGAAAAGGAAACCTCTAGCTGGGATATGATTTATGATTGCGATGGATGGATGGAACAGCAAAATATTATCGTGATGTATATATGAACGAGAAGAAAATAGCTAGGAATGAATTCAACAGGTCTAGATTCATTGGCACCGTTTGAAGATTTAGTCTATGCTATAAAAATGACGTTTTCTTTTGGATTCCATTACCTTTCCTTCTCCGTTTTTTGGAGAACTAATATCCTCATTAAATTCAATATAATTTATACATCATTTGGTTGCAATTTAGCATCTTCCTATATATAAAATACTAGCATAAGTTATGCGGAAATTTTATATACTATTTTATGTAAGGTAAAATGTGGAGTAAGAATATATTTGCAATGCAGAGATTAATTAGATAATTTAGGGACAAAATCCCCTCAAAGTAAGTAGTTCTAGCATAACAATAGTCCTTTCATTATTGCTAATCACCGCATAATATTCATTATTAACCACCGCATAATATTTTCTACACTACTAATCGCCATATAAGCAATTTCTATTTATTAATCTTTGTATTATTAATCCCAATATAACTTCTTGAACCAAATGACCTCTAATGGTATAAAGGTTTTTATTATATATTATTTATATAAGTTTTCCTGTTATAGCAAACTATATTTGTTACTACATTATTTATTTTAGACTACTAATAAATGCTACTTAAACATAGATACATACAATTAAATTGTAAGTGATCTAATTGTGTAAACACCATCACTTAGCTAGTTAACTGGATTAAACTTTCAGAATATTGAAATTTAATTGATGCGTCATTTCCTAATGATTTGTCAGAGCATCTTCTAATTAAGTTATACTTATTGGTGATATGTTAAGGTTTGGACCACATCAGGCATCAGCCCATTCACTAAATTCTGTGAATTGATAGATGTAATGGTTCTCTTTTAGGATAGAAAAGTAAAGTTTCAATTTCATCTGTTTGTTTTGGTCAAGGGTCTCGCCTTCTATAGGGCTATTTGTCAGCTTTTTTGATGTTACGAGTCATTACTACTTCTATCGCCTTTGCTACTACTATGTATAGTCTATTTTAAGATGCTGCTTCTTTTATTTAATTTTATTCAATTACGATGCACAAAATTTAGTGATAAAAATTCTTATATTCAAATTGTTTTAGTAATGAATTAATAATGAGCTAGATGGATTACATAATTTAAAGTAAATATTCATTTGACACAAAATAAGTATGATAATAAGTGGATATATAGTTATTTAATAAGTGGATATATAGTTATTTCTTTGAAATAAGTAAATTAAATTGAGTTAAACAAGGTAAGGGTCATCCAAACTTGGTTTCGAATTATGATTTTATTATGGGTAGTTAAAATAACCGTGGTTCAAGATTCAGCTCCTTTACTTACCAATCGAGTACCACTTAAGATTGCAAACTCCTCAATCTGAGTTATCTGATCTCTCTTTTCTGCACAATAAAACAGAATAACAAATAATATGTAAATTTGCTTTTAACCTGCAACTTAGCCACCTAGTCATCCTTAATTTGGAGCACTTCTTATTACGAACGAGTGTCCAAGAAATTAATGAATAAAAATATACTAATAAAGGTTAAATTATTTATTTTATAATAATGAGGAGGAGAATATGATCATATGGTGCTAGGTATGTATGGATGAAATGCATGGTTTGTTCAAATTTTCCACGTCCCTGCACATATGTGACTAGCCCTATAACATCCAAAAATTAAAAAAAGTGGACCTCATTTCACGTGTTAGGAAGCTTGTTGTTGAATAGATTTCAAAATACTATTGTACCACCACACACGTTCTCTTTTGGACTCAAAAGTAACTGACCAAATATTCAACTATTGCATCATTCAATGTATATTGTTGGATTGACAAGTGGCTAGTTAGGTTTCCCTCCTTGGAGCGCTCTGGAATATTAATTAAGAGATTTTTAAAAAGAAATAAAAAGTTCTATTCCAACCACTAATTATTATATTATTATTATAGTAGTTCAATTAATGCGCTAAAATTGGAATATTAATTTGGTTACCAATCTCATTGTCAGGTGTATTTGGTACGCTAGATGTTTTTTTTTTCTTTTTCAGAAAATGTTTTTCGAAAATAAGACATATTTTTTTAAAAGAAAAATATTTACCCATATTTGATTTTAGAGTGGAAAATATTATCTAAAAATCATTTACTGAAGTTTCAGAATAAATTAATAATATTAGCAAATTAAACCAGATAGTGTTGGTCCGTTGGATGATACTTTTCAGTATTAAAGATTGATAATAATGTCTAAGTATTGGTTAAAATATTAATACGAAGTTATGACTCGAGATAATTTTCAGTAAAAATGACTTCGGCCAAAAAGTGAGGAAAATCACCTTTCTTTTATGGGGAGGAATATTTTCTAGCAATCAAAAAACCAGAAAATGTCAATTTCTTTTTTCATACCAAACCTACCCAAAATTATTGCCGAATATCATCGATATCAATTAAATTTATTTTACAAAATTAAGAGATATTAGTAAAATGTAAACGTATTAAAAACTGTTACTTGAAAATTACTTTTAAATAACTCTTTTTTTTTTGTAATTAAGGGACTTTTCATTAACCACCAAAGTGAAATAATTACAAAGCAAGCAGACTAACACAATCTGCTTATATTCTCAGATCAAACTAACCTCACAAACTACAGCAACCTCTCCTAAGAGCACATATTACTCACTAACTCAGGAGCACACCATGATGAACTCCAATGATCCTAGAATTTAAATTGACTAAGTAGCACCCTCAAACAACCAACATCTTTGTAATTACTGAAGCATACCACTTGTCTTGCTAAAGCATCCACATGAGACTCTTTTTTCTCAAACACCCTATTGTTTCTCTCCAACCATATTGTATGATTGAACTCTGCATATATGAGTTTATACAACTGTGCCTTGTAGCTTCTCCCCTTGGTTGTACTGATGAGCCAAAGATGCATGTTATTCCATGTCTGATACATAACTAGTATTTGTAGCCATTCACATAATCTACTCCAGAAATGCCAAGTGAAGTTACATTCTGCAAAAAGATGGTCCCTAGTTTCATGCACCAGCTTGCATAAACTACAAGTAGGATTAACATATATGCCCCAGCTGATCAACCTGTATGCAGTAAGCATTCTCCCTTATAACTATAACCACATAGAAAATATAGCTTTTGGCCTTGCTTGGCTCTGATACATTAAACCTTTCCATGCTACTTTAGGGAGATCACCATGCAGTTGTAAGTACATCTGCTTTATGATACTTTTCTTGTTTTGAATATCAGCATAGACAAGAGGGAGATGTGATTTTGCACTAGATACCTTTCTAACCATTCAACAAGCCTGTTGGGGGGGGGGGGGGGGGTCTTCATAAGCATTAGCTCCTGTTCCTTAATGTAATAACTATGAATCCATTTGATCCACAGTGCATCCTTCTTAGTAGCCAATTCCCAGCATGATTTGATAATTGCAGCTTTGTTCCAGACCCTAACGTTTATTAAGTTTAAGCCACCTGTAGCTTTTGGTGCACACAACTTATCCCAGGAAACCAAAGACCTCTTAGTAATCACATTAATTGCTGACCACACGTAGTAATAACTCTTCTAGTACTTGACTATAGAAGTTTTTTTTTCCAGAAAATTATTTTCCAAAAAAAAAAAAAAGACTTAGTTTCTGGAAAATATTATTTTAGAAAATGTTTACCCGTTGCTTGATTTACAGTGGAAAATATTATCTAAAAATCATTTACTAAAGTTTCAGAATAAATTTATAATATTAACAAACCTGATATTGTTGGATGAAACTATGCAGTGTTAAAGATTGATAATAATGTCTTAGTGTAGGTTAAAATATTAATAAGAAGTTATAACTTGAGATAATTGTCAGTAAAAATGACTTCGGCCAAAAAGTGAGGAAAATCACATTTTCTTTATGGCGGGGAATATCTTCTAGCAATCAAAACACCAGAAAATGCCAACAATTTCTTTCATACCAAACCTACCCGAAATTATCATCGAATTTCATTGATATCAATTCAATTGCTTTTACAAAATTAAGAGATACCGGTAACATCTAAACGATTTAAAAACTGTTACTTGAAAATCACTTTTAAATAACTCTTCGAGTACTTGACTATCTCCTTACAAGTAAGTCTACTTTATTTGCATAATAAATGCAAATATATATATATAGACACACACACTATGTGCCCTACCTCATTAGAACACACAAAAGAACCTATAAAAAGTAATAGAAGTATTTGATTTAGACCAAGTTAGCTAAAAGGCAGCAAGCGTGTGATATAAAAGTTCAAGAACAGTAAATATTAGCAAAGAAAAGATTCTCCAATATGAACTGAACAAGCCCCGTCCTAGTAGAACACAAACTCATACTTTCTTTTAGTTTCTTTATTCCTCACTGCTCTTCAAACATGAGACATTGGGTTGTCAAAAGCCCCAGCATTTTTAATTAGCCATTATTCGTGCTTATGCCATTTTTTCTAGTTTAACTAATACTTCTGCTACTTCACTTTGAGCCTTAAAAGTTATTACGCCACTATCTTTTATTTTCATGTTGAGATTTTATAATTCAATTAACTATTAAAGCAGCCAAAGCCACTAGCTTTTATTTTTATTTTCCTATTTGATTTTTGTGTTTATACTGATCTAAGGATTCAACTCTAAAGGTTAATTAATCTACAAAGTCAAAGACATCTCTTTGTGGTTGACCATGGCGTGCATTTGCTTGTCAACAAAGGAAGCTTATAACATTGGATTAGTATTACAATTTTTGCAGCTTGGAATTAGCTAATTAATTAATAGATCGATCTAGGTTGCTTTGACACTAATTAATCATTGTTAAATCGATGAACTTTTATACGGTGCATGAACTTGTACTTGCTACCCCGTCTTCACACACAACTACACAAGCTAGTTCGAAAGGCAAAAAAGCATCTGTTCAAAAGTCGTAATTAGAGCTTAATTAACATGTTTTTTTTTTATTAATCTCCAAAATATCTACATTATCATGAGTGAAAGCGAAGTCAAAGAAAAGAATGAGTTTGAGTGTCCCTAACCAAATTAGAAAAATATATCAGCAAATCATTTTAATCTACATTAAAAACCTAATTTACTCTTATAGTCAAATAAAAATAATGTCAAACAAATTCTGAAGGTCAAACAATTGACTTACGTTATCTTTGAAATATGAACTATTAAAATTTGCAGAAAAGTGTATAAGTTGCAACAAAACCTAATAGCAATAGTCACATTTTATAAGCAAGGAGTGGACTTATATCCACTTCCATTGGAGATATTTCTGGGTGTAGTAGGAAATCTTATCATAAATGGTCTATTTTTAAAACTAATTTTTCAAAAAGTCCAAATTAATTTCAGATATGGACTACTTAGTAGGTTTTGTTTCAAATATTCCAAAAGTTTCAGATATAAAGCATGATAAGTATTTAAATGTCGATCAACATTGAAAACCAGCTACGTAACTCTGCTTACTATGAGCTTTTTGTCAAAACTCATTTTTTGACTACAACTATGTATGGTACAATGTTATTGTTAATGCATGCATGTTTCCACTAGAAAAGTAATTCAGACTTCTTGTATACTAAAATGTAGCAATTTTCTATTTCAGCCTGTCCTCCTTTTCTTTCATTTATCTTCCTATTCCATTATTTTGTATTGGATGTTACAATCGACCAAGTAATAATATATTCAAAACAGTAAGAGAAAAGCTGGGCGAAAATTCTGTTCTAATGACAAATGATTTAAGGGAAAATTTTAGAAATATACAAGTTGGTTACTTACACTGCAAAAAAATAACCCAAAACTTAATTACATTACAAAAAATAGCCCAAAATATACAAACATATACAGACATGTACAAACATATACTGACACTTATACCAACATATAAAAACATATACAAAGGCAGAGAGAGAGAGAGAGAGAGAGAGAGAGAGAGAGAGAGAGAGAGAGAGAGAGAGAGAGAAGTTTGGGTCATTTTTTGTAAGAATTAAAAAAATGGGCCAATTTTGGTAGCATTGTTATCTCAATTAACATACAATGTAATTTTCTCATGATTTAATTATGCAATTTGATCAGTGTTGTTTTCCTGTAAAAGACAGAGAAATTATTCCTAAAACTATAAATGAAGACATTAATAAAACAATATAAGGCTCGAGGGACCTAGAGATAATACTCACAATCATTAGCTCTTTTGTGAAGGACAAACAAACAGTGATAATCTAGCAAAGCCTTGGGTAAAGTAGCATATGGATCAGTTATATTACTTAATACTCGGGAATTTTCTTCAATTGAAATGTTAAACCACCTTACTAAGCTAATTTTGTAGGTTACATAGTAAGACACTACGGTATGATATGGATCAATGAAAAGGAGATATGAATCCTATTCAGGCGAATTTGTACTTGGCTTGACCCTGCCATATGCCAAAAGAATGTTTTTGAAACCTAGGGCTCAAAATAGATTTTAGCATATGCAATAAATTCCAGAGATATATTTCTTTAATTTTTTTTAATAGACCCTGTGTTACCATGCCCGAGCATATGCTAAAAAAAGTTTTTAAATACTTAAGGCTCAAAATGGATTTTAGCATATGCAGTAAATTCCAGAGTTATGTTTCCTTAAAACTATCTTTTTAGTAGATAATGTTTATGCTTTTAATGACTTGTGTTGATAGAGACGGGCTTTTAGCACATTTCGTCGTTCGGCTGAAAATAATTACTAGATGCTAGTTAAATATATAAAAAAATATATACATTAATTATGTATAAAATGTGTATGTTATATAAATATATAAAATATATATTGTCGGCTATTATTTGAGGGGCGGCTATTTATGTCATTTTCCCGAGAAAATGCCTATGACAATCTTAATATATAGTGGGCTTGAGCTTCTTCGTACACTTGGGCTGTCGTCAATCAGATCTCCAAGAGCCTCTGGGCCTTCAATTCTTAGTATGTGCAACTCTTTAGTGGGCAAATCAAATTGAACTACACGAAAAACTCGATATGTCATGTGATCCTCTCATGATATGTAATATTTAATAGAGCTGTTATAATGCATTCATTTTTATTTGCTTTAAATGATGTTTGATTTTAGTGTGTATGATCACTTTCTTATGTAGTATTGTTGAAATATTTCAATCTCTTTGTTCTTCCATCTCCACGAATCAGATCAATTAAATTCTTATATTTTTCTCAATTTTGAGATGATGCTTCATTGGGAATTTTTTAAAATTAAACGGAGCATAGAGATATTTAGGTTTCAAATTGATGTCTGTAATTATTTATTAAAATTTTGTTAATATGAACAAAAGATTATTGTCACTGGGTATGTTGTTGTTGAACGAAAGATTATTGTTAGATTTATAAATTAATTATCATAGTTATTGTAATAATTTCTTTCATAAGGATGTTTTAATTGCTCATATGTTGGTCAATTTCTGCAATTCTTACTAAACGCACGTTGATTTATAAGAAAATTATCTATAATTCTAACAAATGAGATTGAATTTATATCATATGTGAAAAAATATTGATAAAACTACAAAATTAAATAAGATGAACAAACCGATCTTCTTGGGTTAGTTTTGACTTTGATAAAGGGATTTTTACACGGTGTAGCCGTTCGTCAAAATAATATCCAGCAAATGTATATTTCTTGTATATTGCAATTAATATACAAAAACAAACAAACATATTTTATACATAATTAATGTAATTTCTTGTATATTGACCAGAGGGTTTTAATTATTTTTGGCTGAGCGGCTAACTACGTAACGAGTCATTTGATAATCAAACCAAATCGAGCTTACCCTTACTCTTTAGTATATCAACAAGAATCAGTTCTTGAATCCATTCCATTTCTTTAGCAAATATATCCTTTATGGCTGCTAAGACTTTATGGGGGGAAAATCGAGAAAATCAAAACCCAAAAATATCTAGCTTGATTGAAAAGCTAGACTTTTGTTGTAACGACCCGCTTGGTCGTTATGCGAGCGTTGACCATTCTACCCTTGCTAGTATTTTCCCAAAGTTAGGAATGAGCAGACCTAAATAAATTGGGGCGTGTTTTATGTTGTGTTTTGTGACTTATAAGTGACTATGTGATGTGTTTTGACTTCGTCTGTGTTTTGGCTATGTTATAAGGCCTTAGAATGATTTTTAGAGACTAAGTATAAAAAGTGGAAAATTTCCGAGCTCACTGCCTAAATTGCACCGCTGCAGCGGAAGAATTTCCGCTGCCACTAGCCCGCTGTAGTGGGGAGGGGTCCTGCTGCATCGAAGAGTTGATTTTCAAATGGCCGTTGCAGCGAGGGAGTGTCTCGCTGCAGAGAAATGGGAACCGCTGCAGCGGACCTCAGTAAGTCAAAATCAAGATTTAAATACCTTATTTCGACCCCACTCGTCACATAATCCCAAAAAACAGTTCCCAAGAGCATAGAGCCGACTTTCTAAGGCTAGGGCACTATTCTTCATCAAAGGTAATCCTTAATCACTAACTTCTACGCGTAATGTTCTTAGTTGATTCTTGTTTCAATCAAAGGACCTTTAATGAGAATTGAATGGTAGAACACAAACACCAAAGAAAACCTCAGACTATTGATGGGTGTTGTTTATTGTTGTTTATTGATTGTTTAATCATCTAAGAATAGAGATTATCGCTTCATAGCATGAGAACTTGTCATTCAATGATGGAAATTAGTTGTTGAGACCTAGGGTTCCAATAAAAATGGGAACTTTGACAACAAATCTGATTGAAAGGGTTAAAATGATTAGACTACCATTAAGATGATTATGACCCTAAGGATAATTAACCCATTTGATTAAGGGTAGAATTGGTGGGACTGTTATCCCTAATTTGTTATTGTTAAGTTGATGATCCTTTACTTACTTAGAATTGTAATTGTAGACTTTGAATGTTCTGAAGCTTTGAGGAAAGGAAAAGCTATTGCGGAGTGATTGCATTGTTCCAGTTTGGCTTCGAGGTAGGTTACGGTTTACGTGAGTTAGACTTTGATTATTTGATTGTATATGTCGTAGAATCTATAGGAGAAAACATGTCTAGGACTTCAGATATGGAGTTTAGGTGATTGTTGTTAGTCGTATGATTTAATTGTGTGAAGTGATTCTCCATTGTTGAGGCTGATAGACTTTGAATTGTATTCTTGAGATTGTTAAAAGGAAGGTGTTCATATATACCTTTCAGAGATGAGTTGACGTTAGTAACATATTCTATTATGTTGAGCAGATTATTTGTGAGTCTTATTGTGACTTGTGTTATTTGATATACTTCATTGATGTTGACTTGATACGTATTCTTAGGTCATTCCTTGTGATTTGATTATGAGACGCTCTTGATGATGATTGAGATGGAACATATACATCTTGTAAGGCACATTTGACAAGGGTGACGATGTAGCCTAGTGCGAGCTCGTGGTCCGAGATTCGTTCCGAAACGAGTGGTACATAGACACCATGGGTCCCCTGCAGGTCATGGCTATTTGGGAAAAACATTACCATTTAGCATGTGTGTATAGATATGTGACAGAGAGGGAACTTCATTGTTTATTTTACTTCCTTTTGGCTTGAGTATTGGTGTTCATTGTTGATAATTGGTGACTTATTTTGAAAGTGGATTATTTGAGGATATTAATTGTGATACATGTTTGTTGTACCTGTCTGCCTATTTCATTTATTTTATGTATGTATGCATGATACTAATCTTAGTCGGTCTATGATACCTACCAGTACGTTGCTTATACTGACCTACACTTGTTGCACTTTTTTTGTGAGTACAGACTTTGACCAGAGACGCCTTCTAGACCTCGCATCTAGTTGAGGTTATTCGCTACAAGATCAGAGGGAGCTCCTATCCGTGCCATGCCGCCTAATGATCTTTCTTTATTTCTGATGTCTATTTTCATCCCAGACATTATGTTTATTTTTTAGATAGTATCTCTTCTTTTAGACATTGTTGGTTAGAGTCCTTAGTGAAAGGATCTTTGATCAATCCAGAGATCATTTGGATTCCATTAGTAATGAGGATTCGGAATATCACACATTGATTAATCAAAGAGAGCGGTCCCTATATATCGTATTAACAATTGAAATATGGTCGAAAGAAAAAATCTCTATTTGATAGGGCTTCTTCCTATACCTATGAATTCCATTGGACCCAGAAATGATACATTGGAAGAATGTCTTTCAGATTTTGGGGATGTAATAGTTAGATTTCCGCACTTGCTATTTAGTTTATTTTATTGTCAGACATTTTATTCCATTATTCGTGAGCAATGTTTATTAATTGGCTTAAGTAATTGGAATTGGCTTGATAATGGGTTAAGGGATTGGTTCGCCCATTATAGGTGTCACGACCCCAACCAGAGGCCATGACGGGCACCTGGAGCTAACCTACCGAGCACCTCTTAACATACTTCTCATATTCATATCTAGGTTGACCACCTGGCTAACTCATAAATATCATAGTCTATAAGAGCATGAGTTCAAAGATAAACACATCTATATAACATCACCAACTACGCCCATATATACTAGCCGACAAGGCTACCAAAAATGATATACAACAACATGAACCGATGAGGTTACAGAACATCTAACTATATACATTTTCCTACGAGCCTCTACAAGGAATATAAAACATCATAAGGACGGGACAGGACCCTGCTATGCCCATATGTACACAAAAGAATAATACCGACTAAACTGTAACTCCAGGACAAATGGAGCGCTACTGGGCAAACGCTGATGAGGCAGCCAACGGGTCTGGTCTGTCTCCCTGTCTACCTGCGGGCATAAACGCATCGTCCATAAACAAAAGGACGTCACTACGAGTAATGTACTGAGTATGTAAGGCATGAATAACAACATAATAAAAGTATGAAAGAAGCATGAGATAAGAGAAATAACCTGTACATCTATTTGCCTCTTAAGGTGGATATCATGCATGCTTAGCCTTTAAAAAAAATATTTTTCATACATATATAATATAACTGTTAGTGCTACGGAACGTGCAACCCGATCTATCTATCATATCATCCCGCGTCCGGGGTAACATCATAACGTACCCACTGCAGTAGTGTGCACATCTACGTGCCGTACCCGGCAGACTATAGCGCGGCTTGGTGTGAGAAAATACATACATATATATAAAGCATGCATGAGATCCCAAATAAAAGCTATGACTCTATCGGAGTGACGTAAGGTCAGTAACCTCCGATTATCATTATGGAATCATCATCATCGCTATATCTCACATTGAAAGAACAATTACTATAAGGTGAGATCAACAATAATGAATAAAATCAATAATCATGGAACAAGCTCAATAATATCATGAGAACATCAAGAACTATAAGCTTTGGTATCTTTAGAAATGGAATCATCATCATCATGGAGAACATTTACCAACAATATCATAAAAACCTTAAGGATCATGAGTTTCTTACATTTTTAGGAAATAGGGATATTGTGGATATCATGTATAGGTTCGCAACAAAGGAATCATGCCTTCAGAAAGAAAAGGTTAGCCTTAACATACCTTTGCGTCTCCATAACTACCTAACGTTCTTTTCCCATGATCGCAAATCTATATGCAAAAGGAGTCGTTCTAGAGTTAGGTCTTGAAAATACTTATAAGCTCAAACTAGAGTAATTAGTGGGCTAACGAAATTTGGGTAGCGCTTCCCCTATTTTATTGACTTCCATCAAATTCCCAATCAACTCCCAACAACAATAACAACATCAACAATCCCATATTTAGGAAATTATATACAATTTACACCTAAAACAATCCAAAACTTCCTTCCAAATGCCATTCATAATCAACAATTTCAACACAATGTACCATAACTTTTCCTACCACCATTCCCTTCACTTTTATGACTTATTAATCTCCAAATCAACTTAATATAAAAAATAGAAAGAGAACATACCTCAATCTTGAAGAACCCTAGCTTCCCCAACCTTGTTTCAGACCAAAACCACCATAAAGTTTAACTAAGAGTAAGGATCATCATCACCCATTACTAATTTAGGGTTCCAAAGCTTGATTTCCACTTGAATTTTGCTTAGGAAGTGTATGGATGAGTAGAGAGTGTAGAGAGAACTTGAAGGGTCTAGAGGATTCTGATTTTTGGTGAAATAAATGATTCAAGTCGTGGCCCTTTTAATATATAGGAGAGAGAAAATTTTCACCGCCTGCGGTTCAACGGCAGGGTCGAGGGTTCGTCGACTCACAACCGTCGAACTGCGGAAGCCCCTGAATCTCTTAAAATTTTTCGACGGGCAGGTTGACGACCCATCGACGGTTTGTCGACTTGACCGTCGAGTTGCTCTGCTGCAATACTCAGATTTTCTGGTTTAATTCGCCTCCAATCTTCCGATACTTGCTGTACACAACTTAAACTCCCGTATATGTGGAATAATCATGTAGAATCTTTTGTAACTTTAATAACAACCTCACTTACTAACTTCACGTTGGCTATCTTACGACGAAACTCAGCGTATAAAATACTGGGTATAACATTCCCCCCCCCCCTCCCCCCTTAAGAACATTCATCCCCGAATGTTAAACTCTTAGGGATTCTACAAAAATTTCGCCAGAGTTTCTCCTGTAACTATATCACTGCCATCTTGTCACACCAACCGAAAATACACCATGCCTCGCAGGGCTACAACCACAACATCAATAATGGCCCCGCACGACTAATAAATCTCAAAAAGAAAGTATTACGCACCTGAAGACAATGGTGTCTCTGTTTGGACCTCCTCTGGCAATGGAAACAAGTGCGGATACCTGGACTTCATATTTTCTTTAGCTTCCCAAGTCATTTCTTCCTTATTTCTGTTTCTCCATAAGACTTTAATTGAAGCTGCATCTTTAGTCCTTAACCTCTGAACCTGTCACGACCCAAACCGATGGGCCATGACTAGTGCCGGAGCTGGACACTCGTACACGAACCTGTTAGCTATAATCAGACTGATACTAGGACAGTGTGGAAAATTTGCAAAAACGTGCTGTAAACTCATAATTCCATATATCAAAATGAACCTGTCTCTTGAGGAGTCACAGTTAACCAAACATAACAAAATATGCAAGCCGACAAGGCTGCCACTATACGCGGGAATATCCAAAACAAACTACACCTGTATAGCTGACCAAACCATATATACAACCAACATATGTCTACGGACCTCTAAGAGTATAACAAAGTCTATGTCAAAAGGGTCAGTACCAAAATAGCTCAAGCCCCGGAACAATGGAGCTCTCCAAGTAGCTGGGCAGAAGTCCTAAGCCGGAGGATAACCAAGCTGAGCGTCTGTACCTGCGAGCATGAAACGCAGCCCTCGAAGAAAGGGGGTCAGTACGAATAGTGTACTGAGTATGTAAGGCATGAAATCAACATATACATAAAATCCTGGAAGACATTTAGGACATGTCAATGAATGGGCAAAATAAATGCATCAGTACAGCTATATCA
Organism: Lycium barbarum; assembly: GCF_019175385.1. Lineage (NCBI taxonomy): Eukaryota > Viridiplantae > Streptophyta > Magnoliopsida > Solanales > Solanaceae > Lycium > Lycium barbarum. The sequence goes on along the minus strand of NC_083338.1, from coordinate 101,604,319 downwards.
AAGAAACACATATATCTATAGAAATATCACAATAAAGGCCACAACGTCACCCCCTGTCAACTGTGCCATATACACATACACATCACAACAAGGCCACAGCGTCACCCCTGTCAACTGTGCCATATATACATCACAACAAGGCCACAGCGTCACCCCCTGTCAACTGTGACATATACACATACACATCACAATAAGGCCACAGCGTCACCCCCTGTCAACTGTGCCATATATATATACATAACAAAGGTCACAACGTCACCCCCTGTCAACTATGCCTTATATATAAATAACAAAGGTCGCAGTGTCACCCCCTGTCAACTATGCCTTATATATAAATAACAAAGATCACAGCGTCACCCCCTATCAACTGTGCCTTATATATAAATAACAAAGGTCACAACGTCACCCCTTGTCAACTGTGCCTTATATAGACATGAAGAATGAAAATGAGTGCAGTGCATAATCAAAATGAAATAATAGAACTCTGTAATGTCACAAAATAGCCATATACATATACTATACTCATGGCATGCATAGGGATTCAAATAAAAACTATCGCTCTATCCCACATTGAAGGAACAATTTATAAGGTGAGATCAACAACAATGAAATAAATCGAGAAAATCATGAAATAGCTTAAAATCTGCACATCATCGTTGAAATCATATTTGAGACCTTTAAGCATAAAATTATCCTCACGTAACCCTCATAAAAACATTCTCATTTTTAGCATCACAAGAAGCTTTAAGAGTCATAAACTTCTAGCTTTTGAAATCAAGGAGGTCATGGAAACACTTAAGGAATCATGCCTTTTGAAAGGAAGGGACTAGCCTTACCATACCTGTTCGACTTCCTACTAGTTACGCTTATCCGTCTGAGCTCGTAAATCTACATTTAAGAGGATTTACACTAACGTTAGACTTATCATCGCACACTTGTCCTAAGGTTTCAAATCAAACTATTTTATATTCTGCCGAAAATCGGGCAGCATCTCCCCTATTTATATGCTTAGCCCGAAACCTCAATTCAACAACCAACAACAACAACAACAATACCAACATCAATAACATCATTTCCAGCACTAATATATACCATAAAACATCCCACACGCTGTTTTCCAACTTCCCTAACTAACCCGCTTACTATACAATTATTTAACGACTTTATCTCCGTAAATAAGCCTTAAATAATACCAAAAGAGAAAGATTCATACCTTTTTCTTGTCAAAATGATAATATCTTCAAGATTCCACCTTGAATACAAGCTAAATCCAACGCAAGTTAATACCGTGATCACAACTACGCACTATCCGAGCCTTAATTAGCTAAAATCACTCAATTCTCTCAACTTTGTATGACCAAAATACCCCTATATGTGCTGAGCTCCCAATCTGATTTTTATTGGTGAAAAAATGGGGGGTTTTTCCCCTTTTATAAGGTTCAAATTCGGGTCGGGTCACTGTAGCAGGTCGGTTACATAGGGAATTTGCCTATCTAGAATAGCAAGGGGAATTTCTTTGTAAGATCATTGCTATGTGACCAGGACATCATCTACAGGAATAGTTCTGGAAGGATCTCCAATGCACTTGTGAAGCATTGACACATGGAAAATTGGGTGGATTCACTCCAAGTCCGAAGGTAGATCTAACTCATAAGCCACCTGGCCTACCTTGCGCACAATCTTGTAAGGTCCAATATACCGAGGGCTATGCTTGCCCTTCCTACCAAATCTTATCACACCTTTCATAGGTGACACTTTCAAGAATACCCAATCATTAACTTGGAATTCTAAGTCTCGTCGGCGATTATCTGCATAAGATTTCTGACAACTCTGAGCTGTCAATAATCGATCCTGAATAAGTTTGACCTTTTTCATGGCTTGCTGGATCAAGTTTGGCCCTATTGACTTAGCTTCTTCCACTTCGAACCACCTAATTGGTGATCTACACTTGCGCCCACATAAAGCCTCATACGGGGCCATTTGGATGCTGGAATGATAACTATTGTTATAAGCGTACTCAATAAGCGGTAAGTGATCATCCCAACTACCTCCAAAATCTAATACATATGCCCATAGCATATCCTCAAGAGTCTAAATGGTTTGCTCAACTTGTCCATCAGTTTGTGGATAAAATGCTGTACTAAGACGCACCTGAGTTCCCAAACCTTCTTGGAAGGACATCCAAAAATTAGCTGTGAACTGGGTTCCTCTATCAGAAATAATAGATACTGGAACACTGTGGAGTCGTACTATCTCTTTGATATAAAGCTTTGCATAATCCTCAGCTGCGTATGTAGTTCTGACCGGCAGGAAATGAGCCGACTTTGTGAATCTATCCACAATTACCCATATAGAATCATACTTATGCAGAGAACGAGGCAAGCCTGCAATAAAATCCATATTAATCACTTCCCATTTCCAAGTCGGAATTTTCATAGCTTGTAACAATCCACCGGGCTTTTGATGCTCGATCTTTACCTGCTGACAGTTAGGACATTGAGCTACGAATTCTGCTATGTCTTTCTTCATTCTGTCCCACCAATATATGGATTTAAGATCATGATACATTTTCGTCGCTCCCGGATGCATAGAATAATGGGAACAATGGGCTTTCTCCAAAATCTGATGACGTAATCCTGCAATATCAAGTACACACAATCTACCTCGACATCTGAGAACTCCATCTGTAGAAATCTCAAAGGTTGACTTTTTCTTTTGAGGAAGTGTATTCCTATAATGAACTAATATGGGATCCTCATACTGGCGTTCTTTTACCTCAACCACCAATGACGAAACAGCTGAATTCTGAATGGTAACTTCCATATTGCCCGAGTCCATTAATCGAACTCCTAGGCTAGCTAACTGCTGAAGCTCACGAGCTAACTCTCCTTTCTATTATTGATCATCACATAAGCTCCCCATAGATCTATGGCTAAGAGAATCAGCTACGACGTTCGCCTTCCCTAGATAATATAGAATGCTAACATCATAATCTTTTAACAACTCCAACCATCGCCTTTGCCGTAAATTCAACTCTTTCTGCTTGAAAATCTACTGGAGACTCTTGTGATCTGTATAAATATCAACATGAACACCATAAAAATAAAGTCTCCACATCTTCGATGCATGAATCACAGCAGCTGACTCTAGATCATGGGTCGGGTAGTTTTTCTCATGTTTTCGCAACTGCCTTGAAGCATAAGCAATAACTTTACTGTGCTGCCTCAACACACAACCCAACCCAACACCTGAGGCATCGCAATAAACAACATAGCCCTCCGACCCTTTCGGAAGTGTCAGAACTGGGGCCGAAGTCAATCTATCCTTCAGCCCCTGAAAACTGCTGCCACGCCCCGAACCTGGGCCTGGACGTAACACGGCACCCAGTGCCTGACTGCATGTGACCGAGCGAACCAACTGGCTGGCTAAATCAACATGTGATATCCAAAGCATAATTGAATGTGGAAACAACTAAACACATGCTGATATACTAAAGGTCTGACTGAAATATCATAATGCGGAAATACTTAGACAATCTGAAATATCTGAACGTAGCCAACATGGCTAAACCAAAACGATTGAACAACTACCAACAAGGCTAACATAATAAATACCTGACTGTCTGAACTGTGTCTATGAAGCCTCTAAGAATACTAAATAATAGAGCTGTGTATAAACTGAAATAATTAGATAGCTGACAACGCCCCGAAGGAATTTGGGGCTCACCAGTAGCTGATACGTGCACTCCTAAAGAGCTGAGTCGTCAACCTGTATATCGTTGCCTGCATCACGAGATGCAGGCCCCCAAGCAATAAAAAGGGACATCAACACATTTGAATTGTACTGTTATGTAAAGCAACTGAAGCAATAAAATATTGAAACTGATAACTGTAACTATAATAGCAAGGAAGTAGAGATATGAATACTCCCTGCTCAGTATCTGAATCATCTGTATTATCTGTGTTTGTATATGTGGGGCCTCGGCCCAATAATAAATGCACGCTATGGCCTCGGCCTAGTAGTGCGTTAGTCAATGGCCTGGCCATGTATACGTATACACAAGACTGTGCTGTGCCCTCGGGCAAAATCACATATGTATAATTATGGTTAATTAATAAGGACTGAGACCATAACAACAATGAACAATGCTGAATTGAAATAGACATGCTGGACTGAATTGAAAACACTGACTGTTTCTGAGCATACTGAATTTCTAGACTGAGATTCATGTGGTAACAATACATAAGTCTATAAAGATTACGTGTTGAGTTCATGATATTCAAATTGATAACCATGAACGAATTCTGTAACTACAACCCTAGAAGATAACAGTTCTACAACATATCATAAAACTGGGATAAATTGTATTCTGAGTCAAATTACAGACAAGTATGAAGAATGAGGCGTAGGGAGAATCATGAACATTCCCTAACGTAGATAGTTAGCCTCACATACCTTAATTCCATCCTTTGAGCGTAATACAATGTTCGTCAACCCTTTCAACTTTGATCTATATCAATACAAGTCAAAGGGATTCTATGTTAGCAATATTATCCATGCTTTTAGTCATCTAAGCATTTTATCAAATACTTAGTGGGCATAAAGCTCCACAATCTCCATTAATGGTGATTTCTTCACCCAATTCCCATTCTATTACTTTTAGGTGATTCTACAATCTCAATTGGGTGTAATTAACATCATTCTCCATCACCCATATGATTATAACAATCTCAAGTCAACAATCCAAAACCCTACTATAGTTCGTGTAATTCTCTTTACTAAACCCATTTACTATTCTCCCAAGAACTCATCAATTCACCATTATGAATGATTAGAGTGTAGAAGCATTACCTTTTTGACGTTCAATCCTCTTGAATTCGAGTTCTAGGGTTTCCACGCCCAATAATAATGTTCCACTCACAACTCTATCGATTAGAAGGGTTTACTCAAGTTAGAAAGAGATTAGGGACTTGAATTCAATCTAGAATCATGATAAACTTACCTTGTAGGGTTCTTGAGGCTTGGGACCTGTTCTCTCTGACTTTAGGGTGAATTTTTTCGTGACTAGGGGTGTTAGGGAAATAAACCCCAAGCTTAAATATAACTTAAAACGCGAAATCCCGATTTTTGACCCGAAACCGGCCCTGTTATGCAATGGGCACGCGATGCACATGCAGCGCACGACCATCTCTAGGTCAATATTCAGAGAGGGGGTTTTTGTGCAATCGTCGCGCGATGCGGGGCCATCACACGCGCCCGCACGCGCCCTCTCAACGGACCTGTGTCGGTTCTGCACAGTGTTCGGTAAAATGAACATAACTTCTTGTACACAACTCTGTTTGGGCTCCACAATATACCGTTGGAAATCTATTTCAAAGGCCTACATATTTCATGTTTTAAGCTTCCTCAAATTCCCAACGGATTTTCTCGAAATTCGACTGGAAGGCAGACGTATCGAAAACTTAGCCGATTCTATAGAATTTTAAGTGCCTTACTATTAGCCATATTTAGATGATCATATCTCCTTGCTCCGACCTCTGATTGGCCTGGTCCTTATATCGTTAGAAAGGTATTTCTACGTACTACAACTTTCATTAAGGGTACTTTTCCCAATTTCCGAACTAATCAAGGAGTTATGGCTGCCCAAAGTAGGCCTATCAACCATTTTCGCAAAACATTCAAACCTCCAGTTTTTCCACTAAAACTCTAATGATATGAGTCTAAACTTAGTTCCAAGATACGAGGTGTTACAAATACGCTCACAAGAATCTGTCCATTGAAATTTAGCGGATTTCTTAGTCAGCTTCATCGGTGGTGCAGAAATAGAAGAAAAGCCCTCTACAAATCTTCTGTAATAACCTACCAAGCTTAGAAAACTATGAACCTCCGTAGGGGTTGTAGGCCTTGGCCAAGTCTTTACGGCTTCAATCTTCTGGGTATCTACGCGAATACCATCAGCTGAAATAATATGCCCCAGAAAAGTCATAGAATTCAACCAAAACTCATATTTTGAAAATTTTGCAAATAGCTCCCGAGCCTGAAGAACCCTAAGGATAGCACGTAGATGATCTGCATGCTCTGCCTCAGATCGAGAGTATACTAGGATATCATTGATAAACACAACCACAAATGAATTTAGAAAAGTCCTGAACACACTGTTCATCAAGTCCATGAACACCGTAGGTGCATTAGTCAATCCGAACGACATTACCCGAAATTCAAAGTGACCATATCGGGTTTTAAAGGCCGTCTTCGGAATATATTTCTATCTAACCCTCACCTGGTGGTACCCGTGTCACAACCCAACTAGTGGGCCATGACGGGTACCCGGAGTTGGCTACCGAGCACCACTCACAATGCTATCTATCATACCCAACCTGGACAACTATCCTTTTCAATCATAGGACTTGCCATAAACCAACTTCCAAATCTCTCGAAACATGCATAAATATATATATATATATATAAGCCCACAAGGCTACAGAATAATATACAAAATATACACTGAGGAAATTGTTATATCCCGTATTTTTGAACCTCGGAGCATCTGCTGGGGTGGGGCCCACATACCGAGATTTTTTTTGGAACATCTGAAAAGTCATATGAATCACATATGTAAAGTTAAACACAACTCATGAAGTACCTTTGGACCAAATCAAAGTGGAAACCCTCCAAACGAATATTTTTAAGAAAACGTTTTCTGGTGACCTGACTTTGGGGGGCAAACACTGTATTGTAAGTTTGGAATTTCGAAAATACCTTGAAATAGAAGTTGTAGATAATTGGATTAGCTTTCCATCCATAGGTCGTGGGTTCCCAGGTGACGTCGGTACAAGGAGATATGAACGTTTTAAGGTCGAAAGGTCAGTGGGCTAGGCCCAACTCGGGACCAACCGAGTTGGCCCAAAAAAAATGAAAAAAAATTCAGGCCCAAGTGAGGAGCCATTCGGCCATGGTCCATAAAAAGGATCCAAGCCCATGGAATTAAGTCATGTGGTCAATGAATAAAAGACCACTTAATCATCCAAATTCCATAGAACTTTCAAGAGAAAGAATAGGAGGAAAAACAAGAGAAAAACAAGAACAAAAAGAGGGCATTTCGGGTTTGGCCATAGAAAAATCACCCCTCAAAATCTTGCCTCTAAAATTATTTTCTTCTTGAATTCCTACTAAATTAAGTGTCCTCTACAACTTGGTGTAATTGTTTTGGAAGAAGGAGCACTTATTTCTTCAAGTTGACAACTTGTTCAAGTGAAGAAGTTTGTAGAAAAAGGTAAGAATCAATTCCTTTTTCTTATGTTATGAAGGTTTGTTTATGTTGTGGTATGTGGAAATGAGTAGAAATTATGGAAATAAGGAAGTTTGCAAAGTGGGTATGTATATATATATGTAGCCATGGGTGTATATATGTTGTATACAGATATGAGTTGAATTTTATGTTGCATTCTAGTTGTGGTTATGATGGAAATTATATTGGGAATGAAAGTTGAATGAATTTTGGTTGAAGTTGGAATATAGATGATTATGTCACTTTAGAATAATTTTGTGATATTATGGAAATGAAGTTGTTAAGATGTGAATTATGATTATGGTTGATGAATTTGGAAGTTGGAAATTTGTTATGAAGTTGTATGCCAAAGATTTGATGCTTTGCATAAGTTATGATTTTGGCGGAAGATTGTATATCATGTATATCGAGTGTATATCTTAAGGAAAACGATATGAAATGTTTCTAGAACTATATGGTGATGATCATGATGGTTGTTGAATATGAAATTAATGATCTTAGTTGAAAGTTGGGTTGAATTGAAGATTATGTCAACTTGTGAGAAAAATGACTAGTTGAAGGATATTTGTGTTTTTAATGTTCATTGTTGATATTGTTGTTGTCGTTTGGGTTGTTGTTGATGATTTATAGCCGAGTTGAATTCTCGGGGTGTCATATGTATAGGGGAAGTGCTGCCGAAATTTCGGTAGCCAAATATATGCTTAAAGTTGAAATAATGGCATTAATAATTCACAATTGGTAAACTTGACCAATTGCAGTTTTTCGACGAAACGGGAAGTGAGTTTGGAAAGGCTTAAGGAGCGCGAAAGGTATGTAAAGCAACCCCAATTATTCCCTTGGCATGCCCCTAGTGTGTTAGGGTCGGATCCGGGCCTCGAAGGACCTCTTGTTGTTGTCAGTTTTTCCTTCAGTAGAATTGAACCATTTTGATACGTTTTTTCTGAAATTATGCAATTTTGCTCTAAATTATTCAGAAAGTCATAGAATGTTTGTATAACCTTTTTAGGTGATACTATATGCTTAGAGGGCACAATTTGAGCCCGCCGCCTTGTTTGTCCCAAGGCGGGCCCGCTATTTACGGTTTTGCCCCTAATGTGTTAAAGCTTCCTTTTTAAGCGATTTTTGAAAGAAATGTTTTAATTACCCTACTAATCGCTTAACGAATATTATTTTAAATATTCTGTTAAATATTATAAATTATTTTGACACTCGGAATGACTTCGGGAAAGTTATACTTCTGTAATTTATTATGATATCCGAAATACATTTATTATGATTCCGTCCGACCCCATTGGATTTGTTTGTCTTTGATACGCTTCATCGAGTCTTTGAAAACATTTATTATATTTTTAAATTGCATTAGTCTCTCACTATTCCATTCGTGGATGTCCCAATGTTTCCCACACTGAGCCCGGGCCAGGATATGTTGTCAAGCGTAATTCTCTGCATTGTTCGCCGCGCCCCGATGTGAGGGGGCAGGTATACGCGTACATGGGTCTGTGGAGTATGATGTGCCATGTCCGCCTATTCTGATCTGATCTGTTATGGCCATTCTGATATGACATTTTATGATACGGGGCCACGCCCCTTTTTCTGATTCCTCTATATAGTGGCACCAGCGTCGGGAGGGTGGCCACATTCTGTCTGCCGAGTCCCGTGTCAGGGACCGGATATGATATGATATGACATATGTTTCTGTACGCATTCTGTCTGTTTTGGAAATATGCATTTGACACTCTGGATTCTGTACTCATTTTCTGTAACCATTATGATTTGACTTCTGTGATTCCGCTTTACATATTCAGTACATATTTCGTACTGACGCCCTTTCTTCGGGGGCTGCGTTTTCATGCCGCGCAGGTACTGACGACAGGTTCGCTGATCCACACATTTAGGATCCTATTTCTGCTATTTGGGGCGCTCTCTTCTACAGAGCCCATCTTTTGGTACAGTCTGTCACTGCTATCTTGATATGTACTTTGTTCAGGGTATGACGGGGCCCTGTCCCGTCTTATGATTATGATATGTTCTGTAGAGGTCTGTGGATACATCTGTGTGGGTTCTGTACATATGTTTGGGATATTCTGTTCTGTGATGGCCTTATCGGCCTATGTGTGCCAAGTCTGTTTTTCTGCTAAATTCTGTAGCGACCACTAATATTATTATTATATTATTATTCTGTTAATATGCTAATTTGGGGTATCGGGTACGTATAGGTGCCCAGCTCGGGCACTGGTCGCGGCCCACGGGGTTGGGTCGTGACAAAAGTGGTATCAAAGCAGTTCGTCCTCGGAATGTCCACAGACCGTGTCTAGTAGAGTCTTGTTTATCGGTGTGTTGTGCACCACGCCTATAAACAGGAGGCTACAGGGCATTTAGGATACTACCCTTCTTTCTGTCTTAGATCGTGCGATAGAGCTGTGTTATCAGGATGACCCCTTCCTAACGAGTGGCTATATTTGCAGATATGCCTCCAAAAAAGGCGACAACGGCCCAAAAGGCCAAGTCAGTTGCCGTAGAAGAGACTAGCCGGGTCCAGAGGACTACCAGGGCCCAGGTATATATTGCTTCGGATACTTTGCCCCAGACAGAGGGTTCTTCTACACCGCCACTCGTGGAGGAGATTGGGGCAGCCGTAGCTGCAGATCGGGGGACGGCTCCACTGCCAGCTCCCGCAGTTCCAGTACCTGAGCCTCCAGCTCCACGGCCAGGCACTGAGGATCAGTCTATGAGGGAGGCAGTCCAGTTGCTGACTAGACTTGTGGCAGGGCAGGTTCAGGGGCATGGACTGGGAGGTGACCGGGCAGTCAGGCGTGATAGTTCGAGAGCCCGTGAGTTTTTGACTTGTAACCCTCCAGAGTTCTTCGGGACAAAGCCCGAGGAGGATCCTGAGGAGTTTATCAGGAAGATGCGACGCACTCTAGATTTGATTAATGCTTCCGAGACAGAGTCAGTCGCGTTAGCTTCGTACCAGTTATATGATGTGGCGGCAAACTGGTACGAGTCATGGGGGCTATCCAGGGGGGACGGCGCTCCTCCAGCAGCTTGGGGCGATTTTTCTCAGGCATTTCTTAGACATTTTCTGCCCCCAGAGTTGCGACGAGCCAGATCTGATAGATTCTTATTATTGAGGCAGAAGGGCCGCAGTATCCGGGACTACAGTTTGGAGTTTGATTCCTTGGCCCGATATGCACCTACTGTGGTGGCTACTATGGCGGACCGGATGCACAGATATATTATGGGGCTGGATCGGTATTTTGTTGATAGCTGCTTAGTGTTGGCTGCTCAGCCCGGTATGGACATTGCCCGTATCCAGGCCCATGCCCAGGGTATGGAGGATAGGGGCAGAGGAGGACACCAGCCTGACAGGGGCCAGGATCGGAGACAGCCCAAGAGGCCCAGGTCATCTGGAGATTTTCGGGGCAGACAGCCCCAACAGCCGCAGCAGCCTAGCAGATTTTCATCTCAGCCAGCGCAGAGCGCGCCTCCCCAGCCTACAGGTCGCAGGTTCGATAGCCCAGGGTATTCAGGAGCAGGGCAGAGCTCCAGGGCTTCAGGTTCGCGGACAGATAGGGGTTCTGGTCAGATGAGGCCACCCAGGGTTCAGTATTCTTTTTGCGGCAGATACCATACGGGAGAGTGCTACAGAGCCACCGGTGCATGCTTTTCTTGTGGCCGTCAGGGCTATTCTGTGAGAGATTGCCCGTATAAGGGTAGTTCGGGTGGTGCAGCGCAGCCTACCGGATCAGCCGCTGGGTCTTCATCGTCGTCAGTGGCTATGCGCCCTACGGGGCAGGGTTTTCCAGCACCAGCAGGTCGCGGCAGAGGCCGTGGTGGAGCTTCTGGTATTAGCGGTCCTTCGAACCGCATTTATGCTTTGGCCAGCCGCCAGGATCAGGAGGCATCTCCTAATGTCGTTACAGGTACTTTATTGGTCTTCTCTCGGTCTGTGTATGCATTAATTGATCCAGGTTCGACTTTATCATATATTTCACCCCTTGTTGCCGGTAAAATTGGTATTATGTCTGAACCTATAGAGCCATTTGAGGTAGCCACGCCGATAGGGGATTTTGTTGTAGCGAAACAGGTTTATAAAGACTGTTCTGTGATCGTTTGTGACCGTGACACTAAGGCAGATCTGGTAGAGTTAGATATGACTGAATTTGATGTTATTATGGGTATGGATTGGCTAGCTTCCTGTTACGCTAATGTTGACTGCCAAAATAAGGTAGTTCGCTTCCAGTTTCCCGGGGAGCCAGTTATAAATTGGGCTGGTAATACAACATCGCCGAAAGGTAAGTTTATTTCATACCTTAAGGCAAAGAAAATGATCAGAAAGGGTTATATCTATCATCTGGTTCGGGTGCAAGACTTGGACGCCGAGACGCCGAAACTTCAGTCAGTCCCCGTGATTAATGAGTTTCCAGATGTTTTTCCCGACGAGCTTCCAGGTCTTCCTCCAGAGCGGGAGATAGATTTCTCTATTGACTTACTCCCAGACACTCAGCCTATCTCTATTCCTCCGTATAGAATGGCGCCTGCAGAATTAAAGGAGTTGAAGGAGCAGCTGAAAGATTTGTTGGATAAGGGCTTCATCAGACCTAGTACTTCGCCTTGGGGAGCCCCGGTATTATTTGTGCGTAAGAAGGACGGGTCGCTGCGTATGTGTATTGATTATCGGCAGCTGAATAAGGTAACTATAAAGAATAAATACCCCCTCCCCAGGATTGATGATTTGTTTGATCAGCTGCAGGGCGCTAAGTGTTTTTCGAAGATAGATCTTCGATCCGGTTACCACCAGGTGCGAGTACGAGAGGCCGATATCCCTAAGACAGCTTTCCGGACCCGATATGGGCATTACGAGTTCAGGGTTATGTCTTTTGGGCTGACAAATGCTCCCGCAGTATTCATGGATTTGATGAACCGGGTATTCAGGCCATTCTTGGATATGTTTGTAATTGTATTCATTGATGATATCCTGGTTTATTCTCGGTCTGAGGCGGAGCACACAGATCATCTGAGATCGGTATTAGGGGTACTCCGGCATCAGAAGTTATATGCGAAATTTTCTAAGTGCGAATTCTGGCTGTCTTCAGTGGCCTTCTTGGGGCATATTATTGCAGCTGATGGTGTCCGGGTGGACACACAGAAGATTGAGGCCGTGAAGAATTGGCCCAGACCTACGACGCCCACAGAGGTACGCAGTTTCTTGGGGTTACCAGGTTATTACAGGAGGTTTGTGGAGAAGTTTGCTTCGATTTCAGCGCCTTTGACAAGGCTGACTCAGAAGGGAGCTAAGTTCCAGTGGTCTGACGCTTGTGAACGGAGCTTCCAGTTGCTGAAGGAGAAGCTGACTACAGCCCCAGTTCTGACTCTTCCAGAGGGACCGGACGGGTATGTTATTTATTGTGACGCTTCTGGCATGGGGTTAGGCTGTGTATTGATGCAGCACGGCAGAGTTATAGCGTATGCTTCCCGGCAGCTCAAAAAGCATGAGAAGAATTATCCTACCCACGATCTGGAGCTCGCAGCGGTGATTCATGCTCTGAAGATATGGAGACACTATTTATATGGCGTTCATGTGGATATCTATACTGATCATAAGAGTCTCCAGTATATTTTCAGGCAGAGAGAGCTTAATTTGCGACAGCGGAGGTGGCTGGAGCTTCTGAAAGATTATGACGTGGATATTCTGTATCATCCGGGTAAGGCTAATGTTGTTGCCGATGCGCTCAGTCGGAAGTCTATGGGCAGTTTGGCCGATTTACAGCCATACAGGAGAGAGATAGCCCGTGATATTCAGCAGTTGGCTAGTCTCGGGGTTCGTCTGGCCGATTCTAGAGATACACGGATTTCTGTTCGAGGGGTTTCTGAGTCATCTATCAGGGACGATATTAAGCGGCATCAGTTTGAGGATCCTGTCTTAGCTCGGTACAGGGACACAGCCTATGATAAGGAGAGGACTCCGTTCGAGTTTTCACCGGACGACACTATGTTATACAGAGGCAGGTTGTGTGTACCTGATATTGCAGGCCTTCGGCAACAGGTTATGAGCGAGGCACATTATGCTCGCTATTCGGTCCATCCTGGGTCTACGAAGATGTACCATGATCTCCGATGCTTATACTGGTGGGACGGCATGAAGCGGGATATTACAGAGTTCGTCGCCCAGTGCCCTAATTGTCAGCAGGTCAAGATTGAGCATCAGAAGCCGGGTGGACTGTTGCAGGAGATGGAAATACCGACTTGGAAGTGGGAGGTTATTAATATGGACTTCATTACAGGTTTGCCTCGCACTCCACGGAAGTATGATTCCATCTGGGTCGTTGTTGATAGGCTGACGAAATCAGCCCATTTGCTTCCCGTCAGGACTACTTATTCCGCCGAGGATTATGCCAGGCTCTATATTAGAGAGATTGTGAAGCTTCACGGAGTTCCTATATCTATTATTTCTGACAGAGGCGCCCAGTTTACGGCGCGTTTCTGGAGGTCGTTTCAGGAGGGTCTAGGGACTCAGGTGAGTCTGAGCACAGCCTTTCATCCTCAGAGCGACGGACAGGCCGAGCGCACTATACAGACGCTGGGGGATATGTTGTGGGCCTGCGTTATTGATTTCAGAGGCAGCTGGGATGATCACTTGCCATTGATTGAGTTTGCATATAATAACAGTTACCATTCCAGCATCCAGATGGCTCCGTACGAGGCTCTATATGGCAGGAAATGCAGATCGTCGATTGGCTGGTTTGATATTGGCGAGTCAGAGTTGATTGGCCCAGATATGGTCCAGCAGGCCGTGGACAAGGTAAAACTTATTCGGGAGCGACTGTTGGCAGCCTAGAGTCGACAGAAGTCATACGCGGATAAACGGCGTCGACCGTTGGAGTTTCAGGTAGGCGATTGGGTATTCCTGAAGGTATCGCCTATGAAAGGCATGATGCGGTTCGGCAGAAAGGGTAAGCTCAGTCCGCGTTATATTGGGCCTTATCAGATTGTTCGAAAAACTGGAAATGTCGCCTATGAGCTAGATTTGCCATCTGATTTGGAAGCGGTACATCCGGTATTTCATGTCTCTATGCTTCGTAAATGCGTCGGTGACCCTTCTAGAATATTTCCTGTTGATGATATTCAGGTGACGGAGCAACTATCGTACGAGGAGCAGCCCGTATCTATTTTGGATCGTCAGGTAAGGAGGCTTCGGAATAAAGATGTAGCCTCTGTTAAGGTACTGTGGCGGAACGATAATAGGGAGGAAATGACATGGGAGGCCGAAGAGGAAATGAAGAAGAAATATCCTCATTTGTTCTCTATACCCATAGGTAACCTTAAATCCCTGCTTTAATTTATTCCAATATCAATCGTGTGTCATATGTTTTGTCTGTAAACATGAACTCCCCCAAAGTATTTTCAAACCCTATGAGATTAATTTAACATTCGAGGACGAATGTTCTAAAGGGGGGGAGGATGTTATATCCCGTATTTTTGAACCTCGGAGCATCTGCTGGGGTGGGGCCCACATACCGAGATTTTTTTTAGAACATCTGAAAAGTCATATGAATCACATATGTAAAGTTAAACACAACTCATGAACTACCTTTGGACCAAATCAAAGTGGAAACCCTCCAAACGAATATTTTTAAGAAAACGTTTTCGGGTGACCTGACTTTGGGGGGCAAAAACTGTATTGTAAGTTTGGAATTTCGAAAATACCTTGAAATATAAGTTGTAGATAATTGAATTAGCTTTCCATCCATAGGTCGTGGGTTCCCAGGTGACGTCGGTACAAGGAGATATGAACGTTTTAAGGTCGAAAGGTCAGTGGGCTAGGCCCAACTCGGGACCAACCGAGTTGGCCCAAAAAAATGAAAAAAGATTCAGGCCCAAGTGAGGAGCCATTCGGCCATGGTCCATAAAAAGGATCCAAGCCCATGGAATTAAGTCATGTGGTCAATGAATAAAAGACCACTTAATCATCCAAATTCCATAGAACTTTCAAGAGAAAGAATAGGAGGAAAAACAAGAGAAAAACAAGAACAAAAAGAGGGCATTTCGGGTTTGGCCATAGAAAAATCACCCCTCAAAATCTTGCCTCTAAAATTATTTTCTTGTTGAATTCCTACTAAATTAAGTGTCCTCTACAACTTGGTGTAATTATTTTGGAAGAAGGAGCACTTATTTCTTCAAGTTGACAACTTGTTCAAGTGAAGAAGTTTGTAGAAAAAGGTAAGAATCAATTCCTTTTTCTTATGTTATGAAGGTTTGTTTATGTTGTGGTATGTGGAAATGAGTAGAAATTATGGAAATAAGGAAGTTTGCAAAGTGGGTATGTATATATATATGTAGCCATGGGTGTATATATGTTGTATACATATATGAGTTGAATTTTATGTTGCATTCTAGTTGTGGTTATGATGGAAGTTGGAATATAGATGATTATGTCACTTTAGAATAATTTTGTGATATTATGGAAATGAAGTTGTTAAGATGTGAATTATGATTATGGTTGATGAATTTGGAAGTTGGAAATTTGTTATGAAGTTGTATGCCAAAGATTTGATGTTTTGCATAAGTTATGATTTTGGCGGAAGATTGTATATCATGTATATCGAGTGTATATCTTAAGGAAAACGATATGAAATGTTTCTAGAACTATATGGTGATGATCATGATGGTTGTTGAATATGAAATTATTGATCTTAGTTGAAAGTTGGGTTGAATTGAAGATTATGTCAACTTGTGAGAAAAATGACTAGTTGAAGGATATTTGTGTTTTTAATGTTCATTGTTGATATTGTTGTTGTCGTTTGGGTTGTTGTTGATGATTTATAGCCGAGTTGAATTCTCGGGGTGTCATATGTATAGGGGAAGTGCTGCCGAAATTTCGGTAGCCAAATATGCTTAAAGTTGAAATAATGGCATTAATAATTCACAATTGGTAAACTTGACCAATTGCAGTTTTTCGACGAAACGGGAAGTGAGTTTGGAAAGGCTTAAGGAGCGCGAAAGGTATGTAAAGCAACCCCAATTCTTCCCTTGGCATGCCCCTAGTGTGTTAGGGTCGGATCCGGGCCTCGAAGGACCTCTTGGCCCTCGGAATCCGCAAGACAAAATTTCAGTTTTTCCTTCAGTAGAATTGAACCATTTTGATACGCTTTTTCTGAAATTATGCAATTTTGCTCTAAATTATTCAGAAAGTCATAGAATGTTTGTATAACCTTTTTAGGTGATACTATATGCTTAGAGGGCACAATTTGAGCCCGCCGCCTTGTTTGTCCCAAGGCGGGCCCGCTATTTACGGTTTTGCCCCTAATGTGTTAAAGCTTCCTTTTTAAGCGATTTTTGAAAGAAATGTTTTAATTACCCTACTAATCGCTTAACGAATATTATTTTAAATATTCTGTTAAATATTATAAATTATTTTGACACTCGGAATGACTTCGGGAAAGTTATACTTCTGTAATTTATTATGATATCCGAAATACATTTATTATGATTCCGTCCGACCCCATTGGATTTGTTTGTCTTTGATACGCTTCATCGAGTCTTTGAAAACATTTATTATATTTTTAAATTGCATTAGTCTCTCACTACTCCATTCGTGGATGTCCCAATGTTTCCCACACTGAGCCCGGGCCAGGATATGTTGTCAAGCGTAATTCTCTGCATTGTTCGCCGCGCCCCGATGTGAGGGGGCAGGTATACGCGTACATGGGTCTGTGGAGTATGATGTGCCAAGTCCGCCTATTCTGATCTGATCTGTTATGGCCATTCTGATATGACATTTTATGATACGGGGCCACGCCCCTTTTTCTGATTCCTCTATATAGTGGCACCAGCGTCAGGGACCGGATATGATATGATATGACATATGTTTCTGTACGCATTCTGTCTGTTTTGGAAATATGCATTTGACACTCTGGATTCTGTACTCATTTTCTGTAACCATTATGATTTGACTTCTGTGATTCCGCTTTACATATTCAGTACATATTTCGTACTGACCCCCTTTCTTCGGGGGCTGCGTTTTCATGCCGCGCAGGTACTGACGACAGGTTCGCTGATCCACACGTTTAGGATCCTATTTCTGCTATTTGGGGCGCTCTCTTCTACAGAGCCCATCTTTTGGTACAGTCTGTCACTGCTATCTGGATATGTACTTTGTTCAGGGTATGACGGGGTCCTGTCCCGTCTTATGATTATGATATGTTCTGTAGAGGTCTGTGGATACATCTGTGTGGGTTCTGTACATATGTTAGGGATATTCTGTTCTGTGATGGCCTTATCGGCCTATGTGTGCCAAGTCTGTTTTTCTGCTAAATTCTGTAGCGACCACTAATATTATTATTATATTATTATTCTGTTAATATGCTAATTTGGGGTATCGGGTACGTATAGGTGCCCAGCTCGGGCACTGGCCGCGGCCCACGGGGTTGGGTCGTGACAGAAATCATAGGATATCTACTACCCACGTATGTATCTACGAGCCTCTAACTGGAGTACTAAAATCATAAGGGCGGGATAGGACCCCGCCATGCCCCAAATATGTGCACAAAAGAATATACTGATAAACGGCAACTCCGGAGAAGTGGAGTGCTCCTGTGTATCTACTGATAATGCTCCTAGGGATCTGGACCGTCTCCCTGTCTACCTGCGGGCATGAACGCAGCGTCCACAAAAGAAAGGACGTCAGTACGAATAAGGTACTGAGTATGTAAGGCATGAGTAATGACATAATAAATAAATAAGGAACATGAGATAAAGAGATGATCTGCACATATGATTGCCCCTTAAGGCGGATACCATGCATGCTAACTTTTACTTTTAAAAACCACATCACAACACACACACACACACACACAGACACACAGACACACACACACACACACACACACACACACACACACACACACATATATATATATATAAGCTGTCTGAGTCATATATCATCATTAGCCCGCATCCGGGATAGCCATCTCACGCTGCCCACTAGTGGTGACTGCCCGGCCAATTAGGCCCGATGTAACAATCATCATCCATGAGCCGCCCATTTACGCCCAGCGTAGTGGTGTCTGCCCAGCTAACTAAGCCCGGTATAGTCATATATAAAATATAAGCATGCATGTGAGCCCAATAAAGCTACAATTATATCAGAGTGACGTAAGGTCGGTGACCTCCGATTGTATTATGGAACATTCATTATCACTATGTCTTACCTCGAAGGAGCTAATATTATAAGGTGAGACTACAACAAGAAATAACATCAATGAATTCATGAATAAGATTGTCAACTCATAATAGCATCATCTCATAAGCTTCGGAATCTCTGAAAAATAGGGTCGTCATCATCAACATTATCATAAAACATATCTTGTCTCTAGCTCATGAGGGACTTTTAATAATCTTAGACTTTCAACTTTGGAATGTAAGAAGGTCATGGAAACTATAGGGAAGAAATCACAATGTAAGAGTCATTCCTTTGAAAGAAGGGGAATATCCTCACATACCTTTACGTCTTCTTGACGACTAAACGTTCTCCTTCCAAGCTTACGACTCTACATCAAGAGAATTCGTCACTAAAATTAGATAATTGAAGATATGCTTAAGTTTAGGCAAAAGCGACCAAAAGCTAACGAAAATTGGGCAGCATTTCCTTTATTTCTACAGCTTCTACCATATAGCAAAACAACTCCCAAACATCGTAGCAACACCCATAATATCACAATCAATGGGTTTCTCAAGTTAAGCATCATATAATTCTCACAATTCCCCTTCAAGGGTATCCATAACAATAATTACTACACAACGTCATATTCATTCACATATAATGCTTCTTCAACATCCTTAATATCATTCATAACAAGATTATGCTCACGACATAGGAAGAACTATGGTTCATGTCATGTTACTGTTACACCTCGAAAAATTTTCCGTTGATGCACAAGCGAACAGACTAGTGAAGAGTACGAGCATGCGGTATTTCAATAGGTAAGAAATGAAATTCGATGACCCTAGTTAAGATCTCAAAGATGTTTGAGATAGGGGAAGAAAGTTGGCCAAGACAAGGCAAGGCATACGATAGGTATCGGAAAGGAATTACGAGTAACGAGTTAATGTGGATTTAATGATGTCTTGGAGAAGAGTGATAACGTCCCTTAGATTGGTATTGAGGTGTCAAGCAAGTACTAAGAAGGTTCCATAAGGATTGGAGATCAAACGAGTCGACGAAAACGTACTTCGGAACACTGGGGATTATACGGCCAAACCAAACATACTGGCCGTATAAATTATACGGTCCGTATAATCAGCCCAGGATGGCACATTTATCTAGACCAAATATACGACCAAACATACGGCCCGTATAAAATGTACGGACCGGATGTTGGTCCGTATACCTCGTCGGGAACTGAATGGTTCATTAAATAAAGGATTCAAGTCTTATTTCATTTCACTTCCATATCACACCCCTTCTCTCTAAACATCTCTCTACATTTATTCCACAATAATTGAAGAGGTATTAGTGATCAACAACATAAATTAAGTGCATCAAGTGTAAGAAAACCCATTAAAGATCATTCAAGTCAAGAAATCTCATTGGAGATGAACTAGGGTTTTTGCTCAAGTGAAGTGTTTCCAACCAAGGCTTGTTCCTACAACATCTAAGGTAAGATTTATGGTATTTCTATGCTGTTTAAGATATTTGGAAGTTGAAATAATTGGATGGTAGAAGTATATAGAAAAATGGGTCATGAATGTGGAATAGTGCCATTTTGAGTAATAGCTTGAATTGAGTCATGATTCTTGATGTGTTGTGATATAAATATGTTATAAATGACGTTGAGAACATGGGATAGGCAATGTATGTAAATGAACGTAGTCGTGTGTTATGACCATGGATATGGGTGAATGGAAGCGAAGTGAGAAATATAGATAATGTGGATGAATGAAGACTATTGTTATGATATTGTGAATGTATTATTGACGTTTGGGAGTTGATATACGCTATGGAGGAATGTCGTATAAATAAAGGAGATGCTGTCCGATTTTCTCTAGTCTTAGTCGTGTATGCTAGCTATCGATTTCTAATGATAGTATGACTTTCATGAAGGTAGAAACGCGAGCGTTGAAGGAGAACGTGCAAGTGGTAAATAGTTGAACGGAAAGGTATGTAAGGCTAACCCTTCTTTCATAAGGCATGATTCTTTGGCCAAACATCTAAATCTTCTATAAGTCTATGATGTCCTTCAAATGACTCGATCTTCCGATCTATTAAGCTCACGATTCTTGATATGCTACGATTGTACAAAGTTCCTCATTTGACGAGTAAGCCCATAAAGATAGATGTAATGAATGACGATAACGATGACGATGATGATAGTGATGTTAATAGTATAAATGCTTATGAACTATCATGTATATGTAACTATGTATGACTATTATGGAACCCCAAGCTTATAAGGCCGGGTAGAATATGTATATGATTATGTAACGCGCACACACCTCTGCAGATGGTACGGATAACCCTGAAGCCTTGGTAGGGCCAGGTAGATGTAACCCTGAAGCCCTGGTAGGGCCAGGTATGCATAACCTTGAGCCTTGGTTGGCGAAGTATGTATGAAACACTGATCCTTCATGGTCGGGTATGCTATGCAAATGCTATGTATATGATATGATTATGTATATGATATAGATATGAGTATGAATACGAATATGATATGAATATGAATAAGATTATGTATATGAATACGGCGATGAACGCAACGTAAATGGGTACGGATATGAGTACGGATACGGATAAGGATGTATGTACTTAAATACGCATTAGAAATGGAAAGTTCCTATGAAAGGAAAGTAAGTGCTTATGACGATGATATTACTATCTCTCATCCTATGCTATTTCTTATGTTGTATATTATGCTTCTATGTTGATATTGATCATGCTTTACATACGTAGTACATTTTTCGTACTGACGTCCTTTTGTTTGTGGACACTGCGTCATGCCCGCAGGTGCACGGGGAGACAGACTTGATCCATAGCTACATTCTCAGGGACTACATAGCGGAGCTCCATTTCATTCGGAGCCATAGCTTTGGGGTACTTATTCTTTTGTGTACATAATTATGGGCATAGCGGGGTCCTGTCCCGCCTATGTGATATGACATACTCTCCTTAGAGGCTCGTAGACATGTGTATATGGTTAGATATGTTTGGCCTTGTCGGCCTATATTTTGTACATCATTTTGTTAAAGGCATATCGGCTTATGTACATTGATATGGCATAGATGCCAATGATGATATGAAGGTATTGTTTTCCAATGGGACTAGCATGATAGATGAATAGAAATACATGTTTTATTATGTGTCTCCCTTTGATGTAAGTGTAAAGGTACACTAAGGGGTGCCCGGGTGGGCTAGCACCGGGTGCTCGTCGCGGCCCCAAGTCGGGTCGTGATAGTTACCATTTAAGAAGTTCACTTTTTTCCATATTTGCACTTCATACTCTATTTTCTTCCATAATCCAAGTCTTTCAACCACCCAATACTCTTAATAACATGAAATGAATGAAAAACTCACCTTTGATTACGTAGGAATTGTCTTTGGATGAAAACACTCCACTTGAGAAAAGTCCAACTTCACCACCCAAGAGGTTCTTGACTTCTATCAACCCTAGAGAGCATCCTTGCACTTGATTTCCTTGGATAATGATGTTTGATCTTTGATTTGCCTTGGATTTATATTAGTAGGGTGTATAGAATATTCTAGAGCTTTCAAGAAGTGTGGAGGAAATGAGAGAAATGAAAAATAAGAACTTGGGTCATATATATATACTTGCAAAAAATCTGACCCGACATGGTTTTATACAGACACTTATACGGTCTGTATAATTTTATATGGTCCGTATAAGTGACCATATAAGTCCATCAGAGACTGGTCCATTCTGAAAATGTTATATGAACCCTATAAAGTTATACAGACCGTATAAATGATCGTATAACCCACTTTACTCCCGAACTTGCTCTCGTCGATTCGTTTGACCTCCAATCCTTATGGAACCTTCTTAGCACTTGTTTAACACTTCATGAACAATATAAACATGCTTATAACTCATTCACAAGACCTTACTAAATAATATTTAACTCGATACTTATGGAACCTTTTGCCCAAACGCGTCTTATACCTCACTTTCCTTCGATGAACTTTCTTCCTCCGATTCATACAACTTCAAAATCTTATCGTATACACTTTAAAACTACCAAATACCCTCCTTAACGTCATAAGCACTCCATGTTCACATTAAGCTGACGTTAGTCTACGTACAACACAACGATATGAAATTCCGAGGTGTACTCTCCTCCCCTTAAGAACATTTGTTCTCGAATGTTAAGCTCTCGGGGTTTCTACAGACATTTTGCCAGACTTTCCCTATAATATTGCACTACCATCCTGTCATAGCAACCCAAAATAATACTGACACATAGGGCTATGATATCACAACACACAATATGGCCACACACGACCAAAATCATGAAAAGTAAAGCATTGCATTGCATACCTGGGGCAATGGCATTTCATCTTGAACCTCTCCTAGGAGTGGAGATAAATGTGTATACTTGGAATTCGTACCCTCTTTCGCTTCTCAATACATCTCTTCTACTTCCGCATTCTTTCCTAATATCTTCATCAAGATTACATCAATTCGCCACCTCATAGCCAATTTTGATGACCATAAGAATTTCCCGTAAAGTCTTTTAATACTGATCCTAAATCTCTTCAAGGTGAAATCTCCACATTCCAGTGATTTGATTCTCTCTTATTCTTGCAAGCTTTATACAATCACCTAGTTATATCCATTCCAAATCATCTTAACAAGTCTCTTCATTTTTCCTAAAGGTCTAACGCACGTGTTCATAGCATGCCTTGGGAAGTTAGAAAATGAGCGCTATTTGCCTATCCATCTCCAAAATGGGGTTTACTAGGATGGTCTATCTTTCTTAGGTTTCTCGGAATGTGTCGATCTTGAGGCACCAGTGACGAACCGAGTATTTTAGCCTGACAATTTCCATAGATAGCTTATATGATTCTGTATAATTGCAACCTCCACTTCGGCTTCAGGTTCGTCCTTATTCTTGATTGGTATTACAAGATTGTCTTACACAAATTTTATCCTTATTATCTCCTACACTATCGCCTTTCACCTTTAGTTTCTCATTTAGATCCATCTTATTCTATTTACTATCGCCTTTCGCCTTTAATTCCTTTACGTTTGAGTACTCTATGCTTGAAATGCTCGCATAATCCATGAACTTTCTCTTCTAAATGATCATACACACCTTTTCCTTTTCAATGTAGGTTTCCACCATCAAGTGTTTACATGCTTCTAAATGGTCCATTTTCATTTCGATCCTCTTCTATTGGTAACTCCGCATCCTTCTATTAACAAAGACATTATCAAATTCTGAGTCAAGTATTGCCTCTGAGGCTTTCCCTGTACAATGCTATCTCCATCGGTATGAAATATTGGAACTTTGCATCCATACAACTAGCTCGCAGTGGCTATTTCGCTTGATTCCTCATCTTAGCCCATTATTCACTTCTCTCTATAATTCAAGTCTTACACTCATCGCCTGTGTATCTTCACTATGAAATCTTTCGCTTGAGCCCTTGTTGTACGGAAATACCGTTCATTCTTATTTACTTCACGCCCGAACAGAAGCCATAATACTCACATGTTTTACCTTCTCAAGGTTAATACCGCTTTTTCCCATTGTATGCCCATCCTTTAACTCTGCTTCATAATCTACCTTGTTGTACAATTGCCACGTTGGATTTTCGGCCCCTCTTCCATTCTACGGCCCATATCTTGTTTCACCTCATTCTTACACCTCCGCTTGCCACATTGCCTTGGAATGTCGAAGACTAATTTCTTGATGGTCTCTTCGATTACCGTCTAATTGCAACCACTACTAAACCATGAGGGAATTTCCTCTCTCCCTATGCTTCCTCTCTCACTTCCATCAAGGCCCATAGATCGTCTCACATAATAGTCATTTACATCGATGTAGCTTATAACCACTCTATGCTCCCTATACCGTATTGTCCACAAACTCGCCCTCTTTTGACTCACCTTTCCTTAACTATCCTTCCTTGAGACCTATACCGCGTAACTCACCGGAAATGCAATTCCATTTGTTGCCATCTTGACATACATATAAAGTCAGTGGATTGATCATTCACAACCAAACCTTGTTTCTCCTTTCGTCTTACCCCTCATCCTTTCCTCAAATGATTTCATTCATAGGATAATAACCCTAAATATATTTCAGAGTACCATTGGCTCCTCTTCCTTTTCTTCTTTTCTCTCTCAGAACACCATCTTTTAATAAAATTGCAACTTAAGGTTCAACGTTAATCCTTTCATACTCTTCTCCGCTCAGTTCACACTACCATAGGAGTATTGTCCCCTGCCATCTCAACATATTAACAATAGGGTAACACGTGGTCCTTTTAGAATTCTTTGGAGAGATGTTGTGTAAAGTCACCCTTCATGCATAAATATCTTACTCCACAAATGGTTCCACATTCCTTGTCATCATTCAATCAGCTACATTGTTCTCACAGTTAGATTCAAAATTTCAATTCCTCCATGACACCTATTAACATTCCTAATTAATATTAGGATATCCACAGAGTTTAATTCTCTTCCACCCTCTGTTTATCGGGTTTCTGCTCTAGTAGACCTTTCTTCTATTTGCCTCACTTCTGCCCTTCCTTCTCGGTTTCCGACATGTCTCTCTTTCTTCTCTTCTCTCTTTCCTTATTTTCCGCTATAATCTTCGGGTGAAGTCTAACTTAGTAATCTAAATTGGTGTTACATGCATCGGCATATATGTACATATCAAGTTCATTACATAACTCAACCGTCCAAAGCATAAGAGGGCTAGTCAAATTCTTCTAACTTGCAACCTCTTCCTACCCCAAGGACATCGTTCACCCTTCTCCTATTTCTTACTCTACCCTGACTTGATCATCGTTCCTCCCAGCTTAATACCTACTTGCTACATTTATCCCGCATTTGACTACTAACTTCGTCTCTAATCGCTCACTGCTGGGCCCTTTCTTTCTTCTTGCCATAATCCTACCTAAAGTCTCTACAATTTTTCCTTAGATTCCTGGAGGGATTTCGGCAGAGTTTCCTTTGTAAACATAACAATCTCAAACCTGCACACAGCCCAGAAAACACATCTCATGCCTTAGGAGGCCACATATAAAATACATACAATATACAACTTAACCGCACAGGGCTGATTACTAAAATGTAAAAGAATAAGGTTTGTCTCATAAGTTATACCTGAACACACTTTCTAGAACTCCAATTTTTGTTTCTAAGCATCATGTCAATCAACTCCCTTCACAGAGGTTTGCTTACTCATAAATCATACTTTTAGCTATCACTAGTTTACCAACAGATATAAACACCTCAAAATGTTTGATCGGCTCAAGTTTCGCCCCAGTACGGTCGGCAACATTAGGAGTCATACATATATATATCGAAGTAACCTCGAATCAATCAATGCATATATGACATAAGAGGATACCGGTAATGTACATGTGATAGCATCATGGGAAGACTCAAGATCTTGTTGTCCCGCTAATGCATAAAGGCGGTGCTGAGGACCACTCGAACCGGATACTCCTCCTCGACCTCTACCACGGCTTACTGGTGTCTGCAAGCTTTGCCTCGGAGGGAATCCCATAGGCCGAACCTTATCTCTACCACGTAGCGAGGGACAGTCGCGCTTGAAATGGCCTGGCCGAGGGCAAGCATAACAAACATCCGTACCCAAGCGGCACGGTCCAGAATATGGTTACCACACTGAGTACATCGTGGTGTAGATAATCTCATCTGGACCGAATCACCCCTGGTCTGGGAGCTGGAAGCCTTAGAACTCTGAACTGCCCAAAATAAGTGGATCTGTCAACCCTGCGTCCAGAAAATTGTAGAGGCGCACTAGCTATTGAACGAGCTGAGTGCCTAGAGAATTGCTGCCTCGGGGAACCTCTGAACTCATGGTCAAATCTCGAAGACCTGACCCTCTTCCTCCAACCCCTGTCACCATGGCCTTCACCCTGCCGCTGAGCTTGAGCGGCAACTAACTGGGTCAGCGAAAGAATGGCCTGTCTCATCTCCTGGCCTGAGGCATCTGGTGGATGAACTGGGGGTGCTGGAGCTAAAGTTGAGACTCCCCTTTGCTCCTCTAATGTGGGCGAACTATGAGAGAACCAAAATAGGGCCTTACTATGGGGCTCGCCCCCCTTCTTATCCGTAAACGGCTCCCGTTCAGTCCTCTCTTCGACCACTATCTTGTCATTCTGGGCTGCTATAGCTTTTCCTTTCATCAACTTTGCTGAAAACATAACACACGTTTAGCAAAATGGAATTCTTATATTATAGCTCTATCGCACGATCTATGAAGAAGAAAGACGGTCATCATTCCTAAATGCCCCGCAGCCTCTTGTTTATAAATGTGGCGTGCTTCATACCTATAAACAAGACTTTACTGGACACGGCTCGTAGACACCCTAGGACGGAACTGCTCTGATACCACTTTTGTCACGACCCAACTAGTGGGCCGTGACAGGTACCCGGAGCTGGCTACCAAGCACCGCTCACAATGCTATCTATTATACCCAACCTGGACAACTATCCTTTTCAATCATAG
Source organism: Lycium barbarum (assembly GCF_019175385.1). Classification (NCBI taxonomy): domain Eukaryota; kingdom Viridiplantae; phylum Streptophyta; class Magnoliopsida; order Solanales; family Solanaceae; genus Lycium; species Lycium barbarum. The sequence goes on along the minus strand of NC_083338.1, from coordinate 101,577,315 downwards.
GACTTGTCATAAACCAACTTCCGAATCTCCCGAAACATGCACATATATATATATACATACATATAAGCCCACAAGGCTACAAAATAATATACAAAATATACACTGAGGAAATCATAGGATATCTACTACCCACGTATGTATCTACGAGCCTCTAACTAGAGTACTAAAATCATAAGGGCGGGATAGGACCCCGCCATGCCCCAAATATGTGCACAAAAGAATATACCGATAAACGACAACTCCGGAGAAGTGGAGTGCTCCTGTGTATCTACTGATAATGCTCCTAGGGATCTGGACCGTCTCCCTTGTCACACCCCAACCTTACTAGGGTGTGATGGGCACCCGACCCCATATTCGGAGCCGAGCGAACCCGCTGACTCTTGTACTTAGCCTCTTTAAACTCTTACATCAATTAGAAGTGGAAAACATAGTAAAGCTTTCAGAATTTTTCTTTTCTTTGTACTCAATTCAAACAAAACCTGTAATCATATGAAACTTATATTATAACACGAATGACATCGGCTGGTGGAGCCGCTTACTGAACTGACAACCAATAACCACAACTCTGTCTGCAAAGTGTCTAACTTCGAACAAGACATCATAGCATAGTACGCTGACTCGGCTACACTCCAGGGCCAAATGGAGCTCGCCAACTTCGCTGGAACATCTTCTATAATAGCTTTTGCTCATCTGGGTGTACCTGCGCGGCATGAAACGCAACCCCCAAAGAAAAGGGGTCAGTACGAGCAATGTACTGAGTATGTAAGGCAGGAATAGTAACATAGTAAGGAATATAAATATGAATAATAACAGGATGGAAATATAGAACATATCATGAGGTAAAAGAGTAACCTGTACATATGAGTGCCCCTTAGGGCTGATGCCATGCATGCTTATCTTTCCTTTGAAAACATTTCTTTTTCATAAATAGAAAATAGAACATGTCATAGCGCCGAACAACGTCGGCTCGCCCATATATCCCACGTCCGGGCATCCCGCGTCCGGGATGATTACGCCAGCTGACCAGGTGGCAATGCGTCTTATAGCGCAACATATATCCCTTCCCCCCCCCCCCCCCCCCCCCATATACATATACATATATCCCTTTTCCCCCATATCCCCCATATACACATACATATAACAGCATGCATGAGAGCCCAAAGAAAGTCATGTATCCATCGGAGTGACGTAAGGTCGGTAACCTCCGATTACATTATGGAATAACCATGGCCGCTTTGTCTTATCTTGAAGGAATAATTATTATAAGATGAGACGAGCAACGAATAACAACATACATAAACCGACACCTGAAGGCTCAGAAACAAGTTTCGGGTCAATCCGACTTAGTATAAGAAAGTTATGAGCGTTTCAGAGGTCATTTTTGGAAAAATCATTCTTATCATTGTTATCATAGAAATATTCTCATCTTTGAAATCATCATTTTCATCGTGAAACATATCCATCGTTATGGTCATAAAAGCTTACAAAGTCAGAGCCCTTTGTTTTGGAAAGGTATAGACATTTTGGAAGAACATTTACGGTTTATCAGGAAAAGAATCATGCCTTAGAGTCATAAACAACTAACTTTTGAAAACAAGGAAAATATGGAAACACTTATGAAATCATAACATCGGGATCATGCCTTTGAAAGAAAGGGATGAGCCTTAACATACCTGTTCCGCGCCCTATTAGCTACGCTTAATTGTCCAAGCTCGCTACCGCTATTCTACATTCAAGAAGGTTAACGCAATCATTAGATTCATCACCATATACTTGTCTTAATTCTTCAAATAAATTCACTTATGATCTGCCGAAATTTCGGCAGCACCTCCCCTGTAAATACACCATCCCCGAGAATCTAACTCGGCCAATTCAACAACAAACCCGAGAATGGAACTCGGCCACATTATCAACAACAATACCAACAATTATTCTAACAATACTACAATATTCATAATGATCCAATGCTACCCGAATCCTCCAACTTCAACAAAAGTATTAACCACACATTTTTCTCATTCTAGATTCATAAACCATATCAACAACCATGCATTAACAACATCATTCATACAATGTAAGAATCCAAGCTAGTGTCACATTAACTTTCTTCAACAATCCTATAACGATTACAACTTCATTTCCAAGTCATTAAACCTTCATTTTCTTATGGATTCCTCAACAACAACAACTAAAATATCACATAGAATCAATTCACCATAACTTGCCAAACCAACCCCTATTCGGCCACAATAACATCATACATGTTTTCATGCATTTTTGTCCATTTCTATATATTACAACAACAACCAAAAGACTAAGTAAAATTAATTCATTCTTTCTACACAACACCATTCCATTCGGCTACAACACCAACACACATGTATGCCATGAATTCCATCCATTTCTATATACTTCAACATACATAAATCATCTATAACATATGTAAAAGAGGATTGAACACATACCTTCCTTTCCACTCATCTTCTTTTCGGCTAGACTTGTAATTGCAAAAATGAATGATTTTCTTTCTCCAACAACTACACCACGTTATAGAGGACCTTCAAATTAGTGGGGATACTTGGAGAAAATATTTTTGGAATCAAAGTTGAAGGCTCTATTTTTTTCTTGCCTTGGCCGAATATGGCCCTTTCTCTCCTCTTTTTTTTTTTTTTCTACAAGCTTCTTGATTTAAAATGATGAATTAGTCATCTTTCTCCATATATATACTTGCCCCCCTTTAAATATGAAATGGCCACATGCCTCCCCTTCTTTTTTTTTCTAGATTTTTCTTCGTCTTTTCTTAAAATTTCTTAAATTAGTCAAAGAAGACCAATTTTCTTATAATAACCAAATGTGGCTACTTGTCTTATTATATACACTTTGGTCCATATCCACATTAAATAAAATGTGGACATATACCTATATGTCACACGGCCAACATAGCCTCTTTCAAGAACCTTCTTGAATTTTGTGAGATTCCCATTTTGCCTCTAGACTTCCGCAATATTACCATGAGCCATTTTGTGAATTTCTCTTTTTACCCTTAACCTTTCTCAATATTTCCATACTAATAATATTCATAAATAATGTTCATGAACCACTTGTGCATTAAAATAGTTTTGGAGGATGGTCATTCCCTTAACTTACCACAACTACCTTGGAGTATCCGAGCGTACAAAGTACGGGCTATAACATCCCTGTCTACCTGGGGGCATGAACGCAGCGTCCACAAAAGAAAAAACGTCAGTACGAATAAGGTATTGAGTATGTAAGGCATGAGTAATGACATAATAAATAGATAAGGAACATGAGATAAAGAGATAACCTGCACATATGATTGCCCCTTAAGGCGGATACCATGCTTGCTAACTTTTACTTTTAAAAACCACATCACAACACACACACACACACACACACACACACACACACACACACACACACACACACACATATATATATATAGTAAGCTGTCTGATTCATATATCATCACTAGCTCGCATCCGGGATAGTCATCTCATGCCACCCACTAGTGGTGACTGCCCGGCCAATTAGGCCCGATGTAACTATCATCATCCATGAGCCGCCCACTTATGCCTAGCGTAGTGGTGTCTGCCCAGCCAACTAGGCCCGGTATAGTCATATATAAAAAATAAACATGCATGTGAGCCCAATCAAGCTACAATCATATCGGAGTGACGGAAGGTCGGTGACCTTCGATTGTATTATGGAACATTCATCATCACTATGTCTCACCTCGAAGGAGCTAATATTATAAGGTGAGACTACAACAAGAAATAACATCAATGAATTCATGAATAAGATTGTCAGCTCATAATAGCATCATCTCATAAGCTTCGGAATCTCTGAAAAATAGGGTCGTCATCATCAACATTATCATAAAACATATCTTGTCTCTAGCTCATGAGGGACTCTTAATAATCTTAGACTTTCAACTTTGGAATATAAAAAGGTCATGGAAACTATAGGGAAGAAATCACAATGTAAGAGTTATGCCTTTGAAAGAAGGGGAATATCCTCACATACCTTTACGTCTTCTTGACGACTAAACGTTCTCCTTCCAAGCTTATGACTCTACATCAAGAGAATTCGTCACTAAAATTAGATAATTGAAGATACGCTTAAGTTTAAGCAAAAGCGACCAAAAGCTAACGAAAATTGGGTAGCATTTCCTTTGTTTCTACAACTTCTACCAGCTAGCAAACCAGCTCCCAAACATCGTAGCAACACCCATAACATCGTAATCAATGGGTTTCTCAAGTTAAACATCATACAATTCTCACAATTCCCCTTCAAGTGTATCCATAACCATAATTACAACACCACGTGATATTCATTCATATATAATGCTTCATCAACATCATTAATATCATTCATAACAAGATTATGCTCACGGCATAGCAAGAACTATGATTCATATAACGTTACTATTTAAAAAGTTCACTTTTTTCCATATTTGCACTTCATATTCTATTTTTTTCCATAATCCAGGTCTTTCTACCAACCAATGCTCTTAATAACATGAAATGAATGAAAAACTCACCTTTGATTACGTAGGAATGGTCTTTGGATGAAAACACTCCACTTGAGAAAAGCCCAACTTCACCACCCAAGAGGTTCTTGACTTCTATCAACCCTAGAGAGCATCCTTACACTTGATTTCCTTGGATAATGATGTTTGATCTTTGATTTGCCTTGGATTTATGTTAGTAGTGTGTATAGGATTTATATTAGTAGTGTGTATAGAATATTCTAGAGCTTTCAAGAAGTGTGGAGGGAATGAGAGAAATGAAAAATAAGAACTTGGGTCATATATATATATATACTTGCAAAAAATCTGACTCGACATGGCTTTATACGGACACTTATACGGTCCGTATAAGTGACCGTACAAGTCCATCAGAGACTGGTCCATTCTGAAAATGTTATACGGACCATTATACGGACCGTATAAAGTTATACGGACCGTATAAATGGTCGTATAACCCACTTTTCTCCCAAACTTGCTCTCGTCGATTTGTTTGACCTCCAATCCTTATGGAACCTTCCTAGCACTTGTTTAACACTTCATGAACAATCTAAACATCCTTATAACTCATTCACAAGGGCTTACTAAATAATATTTAACTCGATACTTATGAAATCTTTTCCCCAAACGCGACTTATACCTCACTTTCCTTCGATGAACTTTCTTCCTCCGATTCATACAACTTCAAAATCTTATCGCATACACTTTAAAACTACCAAATACCCTCCTTAACGTCATAAGAACTCCATGTTCACCTTTAGCTGACGTTAGTCTACGTACGACACAAAGATATGAAATTCCGAGGTGTAACAACCCTGATCTCAAGTCTGTTTTTGAGAACCATTTGGCACCTTGTAACTGATCAAATAAATCATCAATTCTTGGGAGCGTATATTTATTGTTGATCATTACCTTATTCAGCTGTCTGTAATCAATACACATCCAGGGAACCATCTTTATTTCATACAAACAATGCAGGTGCTCCCCACAGTGATGAACTAGGCTTGATAAAGCCTTTCTCAAGCAAATCCTTCAATTACTCCTTCAACTCTTTCAACTCTGTAGGAGCCATTCTATAAGGAAGAATAGATATGGGCTTAGTATCCGATAGCACATCAATGGCAAAATCTATCTCTCGCTCTGGTGGAAGACCTGGAAGCTCATTCGGGAACACATCCGGAAACTCATCCACTACAGGGACAGATTTAAGAGTTGATGACTTTGCTTTGGTATCCTGAACCCAAACTAGTTGATAAATATACCCCTTAGCAATCATATTGCACGCCTTTAGATAGGAAATAAACCTACCTCTCAGAGATGCGGTATTTCCCTTCCACTCTAAAACTGGTTCTCCCGGAAACTGGAAACGAACCATTTTCATTCTACAATCAACATTGGCATAACAAGAAGCCAACCAATCAATACCCATAATAACATCAAAGTCTACCATATTCAACTCAACCAAATCTGCCATGGTGTGACCGTCATAGACTATAATCACACAATTTCTATATACTTGACTAGCTATCACGGGATCACCAATGGGTGTAGACATTTCAAAAGGTCTAATTTGCTCAGGGTTCACCCCGAATCGACCGACAACATAAGGAGTAACATATGACAATGTAGAGACTGGATCAATCAATGCATATACGTTATGAGCAGATATCGCTAATATACCTGTGACAACATCGGGGGAAGACTCGAGATCCTGTCACCTAGCTAGTGCATAAATACGGTGCTGAGAGCCACTCAATCTGGGCGCTCCTCCTTTACCTCTACCACGACTTGCTAGTGTCTGTGAGCTTTGCCCCGGAGGGCGTACAGATGAGGAAAAACCAGATGCTAATCCTGTAGGCTGAACCGTACCTCTACAACCTCAGAATGGACACTCACGCATAATATGGCCTAACTGGCCTCAAGCATAACAAATATCCAAACCTAATCGGCACTGTCCCCAATGTAGCTTCCCAAACTGTGTACATCGTAGTAAGGGTGGTCTCATCCAACCTGATTCACCCTTATACTGAGAGCCCGGGACCCTGAAACTTTGATCCGGTCCGGAGTGAATAGGTCGATCAAATCTCTGGCCCGCAAATCATGGAGGTGCACTAGTCGCTGTTTGGCCTGAGTGCCTAGAATACTGCTGCCTCTGACGTCCCCTAAACTCACTAACAGGACCTGAGGATCTATCCCTCTTACTATAACCCCTATCATACTCACATTCACTCCCCCGCTGTTGCTACTGCTCTTCCAAATTCTGGGCATGGGCCTGAATACGGGAAATATCCAAGCCTTCCTGAAGTGAGGTCGTCAAACACTCATCCATCAAATGTGGCCACAAACCATTCACAAACCGATGAACACGATCTCCTATATCAGCTACCATAGTTGGACCATACCTAGCCAAAGAATTAAAATAGAGACTATACTCTAGAGCACTTATATTCCCTTGTCTAAGATTCAAGAACTTGTCAGCTCTAGCCCGTCGAACCTCTGGCGAAAAATAGTGTCGGAGGAAAGCATCTACAAACTTTTACCATACCGGTAAAGGTGCATTAACTCCTCTAGAAGACATCCAGACAGCATACCAATGAACTGCAATATCCCGTAATCTATAGGAAGCAAACTGTACCGACTCAACATCCGAAGCATATATTACCCGCAATGTTCTCTACATTCCATCATTCGATTTTGAACCAAAGAATTCTGGAGGGTTCAAACTAATAAAATCACGGGCTCTGGCACTGACAGCTCTATCACCATGACCCGTACCTTGTCGCTGGGCCTATACGGCAACTATCTGGGTCAGCAAATGGATGGCCTCTCTTATCTCCTGGCCCGAAGCATCTGGTGGAGGAACTGGGGGTACTGGAGCTGGAGCTGAGGCTTCTTCATGCTCCTCTGAAGCATGTGGAGTATGAAAGGACCAAGATGGAACCTAATTCTGGGACTCGCCCACATCTACCTCTGTAGGCGGTACCCTTTCAGTCCTTCTACTTTTCACTGTCTTGCCCTTCGGGGGTGCTATAGCTTTTCTCTTCACATGCATCGCTGAAAATATAACGCACGGTTAAGAAAAAGGAAATTCTTATATCATGGCTCTATCGTACGATCTATAATGGAGAAGAAGGTCAATCATTCCTAAATGCCCGCAGCCTCCTATTTATAAGTGTGGCGCGCTTCACACCCATAAACAAGACTCTACTGGACACGGCTCATAGACACACCCTAGGAAGAACTCCTTTGATACCACTTTTGTCACAACCCAATCGGAGGGCCATGACGGGCACCCGAAGCTAATCTACCGAGAACCTCTTGTCATACTCTCATAATCATATCTAGGTGAGCCACATGGCTAACTAATAATCACCACCAAACCAAAAGACACAAGTTCCATCGAACATAGGAACATCTATATATACATCATTAACTATGCCCATATATATACAAGCCGACAAGGCTATCAGAATGATATACAAAATATGAACCGACAAGGATATCAGAATGATATAGAAAATATGAACCGACAAGGCTGTGGGATATCTAGCTATATACAATACATCTATCTACGAGCCTCTACATAGAGTATGTAATATCATAAAGACGGGACAAGACCCCGCCATGCCGATATATGTACGCAAAAGAATAATACCAACTATTGCAGCTCCGGATCAAATGGAGCACTTCTATGCAATCACTGACGAAGTAGCCTAAAGGTGTGGTCTGTCTCCCTGTCTACCTGCGAACATCAACGCAGTGTCCAAAAATAAAAAGGACTTCAGTACAAATAATGTACTGAGTATGTAAAGCATGAATAGTAACATGATGAAAGCATGAAGATAACATAAGATAAAGGGAGCAATCTATACCTCATACACTTCTTAAGATGATTCTAATGCAAACTTAGCCTTTCTCTAAAGGAAACATTTCATACATATACATATACTATACCATACCCGACCATGTAGGTTCGGTGTCACCCATACCCAGCCATAGCAAGGCTCGGTATTGTCCATACCCAACCATAACAAGGCTCGGTATTGTCCACACCCAACTGCAGCGGTGCGCGCGCAATAGATATCATACCCGACTATATAAGCTCGATTTCATAAAATAGCTATATACATATATGACATACATGAGTACCCAAAGGAAACATTACAACTCTATTAGGGTGAAATAAAGTCGGTAAACCCTCGATTTCCGTTATGGAATCACCATCATCATCATCATTATCATCATCACTATGAAGAGCTTTTATCAATAATATCTTAAGAATCTTGAAATTCATAAGCTTCTAGCATTTTCTAGGAATAGGACATTACGGTTATCATAGATGGATTCACAATAGGGAAATCATGCCTTTAGAATAAAGTGTTAGCCTTAACATACCTTTACCTTTTCTTAACTACTTAACGTTCTCCTCCAAAGATCGCAAAATCTACATTCAAGAGGATTCACACTAAGGTTAATCTTGAAAACACTCTTAAGTTCAAACTAGTGTAATTAACGAACTAACGAAATTTGGGCAGCATTTCCCCTATTTTGTCAACTTCCACCATATCATAGAACAACTCCCAAACAAAAATAACAACATCCACAATATCATAATCAAGAATTTATATTCAATTTAGTCTCAAATTTGTCCAAAATCCCTCTTCAAATTCATCTCATAGTCATCTTCTTTACTCCAACACTTTATAACTTCTCCACTTTAATTCTTTTCCTTTCCAAGAATTACTAAACCTTTACATCAACTCAATCATGAAAATAATAGGAAGAACAAACCTTAAAATAGAGGAAATTCACCTTTCTCAACTCCTTTCAAGACCAAGTTTATCACAACTTTGAAGAGAAGCGAGAACAATAACCTTCCATGGATTATCTTTGGGTTTTGATGTTGATCTTTTCTCTTGATGATATGGAAAGGTTTGGAATGTTATGGAACCTTCAAGAACTCTCAAGAAATCTCTAGAAGTGTGGGGAAATAAGTGTTGGAGGTTGAGATGAAAATGGGGTCTTTTGGGATTTAAAAATGTGGCAAAGTCCCCCCCCCCCCCCACATCAACTTACGGTGGAGATGCGGCTCAGCATATGGGATATGAGTCCGAATCTCCCCTCCTATCCATGGGGTGGAGGTTGGGAAGTGGGGGCTGCCAATTTGGTGAGTTTTCTGCCCATATTCGGCCCAACATACTGAGTATGCGGCTGTATATGGCCCCATTTTCCCCGGTTTCGCGAAAATGCTTTATTTTCGATTCGTTTGACCTCCAATCGTTATGGAACCTTCTTGGTACTTGTATAAAACTTCATAAACCATCTAAGGGGCCCTATAACTCCCCCTAAAGGCATTAATAAAAAATGTATAACTCAAATGATATGAAATCTTCCCAAAATATGACTCAAATTCCAATTCCTTCAACAAACTTACTTCCACCGATTCATATGACTCCAAAACCTTAAGGTACACATTTAAAGTTATCAAATACCCTCCTTAACCTTATAAGGGCTTCATGTACACTTTAGGCTTGTGTTAGTTTACTCATAATGCAAAAGACACAAAATTTCCAAGATGTAACAACCTCGGACCAAGAATACACTAGAATATCATCGATGAACACGATCACAAACGAATCTTAGAAGGGTCTGAATACATTTTTCATCAAATCCATGAATATGGCTGGAGTGTTAGTCAACCCGAACGACATTACCCGAAATTCAAAATGACCATAGCTGGTTCTGAAGGCGATCTTCGGAATATCCTTCTCCCCAACTCTCACTTGGTGGTATCCCGATATCAAGTCTATCTGTGAGAACCATTTGGCACCCTGCAACTGATCAAATAAATCATCGATCCTTGGAAGGGGATACTTGTTCTTTATTGTCACCTTATTCAACTGCTTGTAGTCGATACACATCCGTAAGGAGCCATCTTTCTTCCTTACAAATAACATTGGTGCTCCCCAACCCGATGAACTAGGCCTGATAAAGCCCTTCTCAAGCAAATCCTTCAACTGCTCCTTCAACTCCCTCAATTCTGCAGGAGCCATTCTATAAGGAGGAATAGATATTGGCTTATTATCCGGTAACACATCAATAGCAAAATCAATCTCCCGTTCTAGTAGAAGACCTGGAAGCTCGTCGGGGAATACATTTGAAAACTCATTCACTACCGGAACAGATTGAAGAGTTGGTGGCTTCGCCTCCGTATCCTAAACCCGGACTAGATGATAAATACACCCCTTAGCAATCATCTTTCTTTCCTTGAGATAGGAAATAAACCTCCCTCTTGGAGATGCTGTATTACCCTTCCATTCTAGAACTGGATCTCCTAAAAACTGAAAACGAACCATCTTCGTTCTACACTCAACATTTGCATAACAAGAAGCCAAACAATCCATACCCATAATGACATCAAAATCTACCATATTTATCTCAATCAGATATTCCATAGTACGACGATTACAAACTATAACCACACAATTTCTATATACCCGACTAGCTATAACAGGGTCACCAACAGGTGTAGGTACCTCAAAGGTTTAATCGACTCAGGTTTCACTCCAATCCGACCGACAATATAAGGAGTAACATATGACAATGTAGACCCTGGATCAATCAATGCATATACGTCATAAGAAGATATTGATAATATACCTGTAACTACATCAGGTGAAAACTCGAGATCCTGTCACCCAGCCAGTGCATAAATACGGTTCTGAGGACCGCTTGAACTAGATGCTCCCCCTCTACCTCTACCACGGCCTGCCGGTATCTGCGAACTCTGTCCCAGAGGGCGTACCGATGATGAAGAACCAGCTGCTAATCTCGTGAGCTGAGCCATACCTCTAACACCTCTCGACGGACAGTCGCTCATCATATGGCCTGGCAGACCACAGGCATAACAAGCATCCGTACCTAATCGGCACTGTCTGATATGCAACTTACCATATTGAGTGCATCGTGGTAAGGGTAGTCTCATTTGGCCAGAATTACCTCTATATTTAGAGCCCGAGACTCTAGAGCTCTGACCTGGTCCGTAATAAATAGGGCGATCAAATCTCTTGCCCGCAAACTGCGGGGGTGCGCTAACTGCTGAATGATCGGAGCATCTGGAATACTGCTGCCTATGACTCCCTCCGAACTTACTAACAATACCTGAGGATCTATCCCTCTTACTATAACTCCTATCATGTTCACGCTCACTCCTCCGCCACTACTGTCGCTCCTCAAGATTCTGGGCATATGCCTAAATACGAGAAATATCCATACCTTTCTGAAGTGAGGCCGTCAGACAATCATCAATCAAATATGGCCCTAAACCATTCCCGAACCGATGGACGCGATCTCCCATATCAGCTACCTAGCTAGAGCATACCTGGATAAGGAATTAAAACGAAGACTATACTCCCGAGCACTCATATTCCCTTGTCTGAGATTTAAGAACCTATCAGCTCTGGCCCGTCCAACTTCCAGTGGTAAATAGTGTCGGAGAAAAGCATCTACAAACTCTTGCCATACCAGTGAAAGTGCATTTACCCCTCTAGAAGACATCCAGGTACCATACCAATGGACAGTCACATCTCGCTACCTATAAGAGGCCAACTCTACCAACTCAACATCAGAAGCATGCATTACCCGCAATGTCCTCAACATCTCATCTATGAAGTTCTGCGGGTCCTCATCCGATTTTCACCCAAAGAATTCTGGAGGATTCAAACTAATGAAATTACAGACTCTGGCATTGACAGCTCTATCACCATGACTCGTACCTTACCGCTAAGCCTGAGTGGCTACTAACTTGGTTAGCAACTGAATGGCCTCCCTCATCTCCTGACCTGAGGCATCCGGTGGAGGTTCTGGGGGTGCTGGAGCTGGAGCTCCTCTATGCTCCTCTGGAGCGGGTGGAGTATGAAAGGACCGAGATGGAATCTCATTCTGGGACTTGCCCTCCTCTATATCTATAGGCGGTGCCCGCTCAGTCCTTCTACCAATCATTGACTTTCCCTTCTGGGTTGCTATCGCTTTTTTCTTCGTAGGCATCGCTGAAATCATAGCACACGGTTAGGAGAAAGGAGAATCCTTACAACATGACTCTATCGCACGATCTAAGATGAGTAAGAAAGGTCAATTGTTCCTGAATGCCCCACAGCCTCCAGTTTATAAGTGTGGCGCGCTTCACACCCATAAACAAGACTCTACTGGACACGGTTCGTAGACACACCCTAAGACGAACTGCTCTAATACCACTTTTATCACGACCCCAACAAGAGGCCATGACGGGCACCCGGAGCTAACCTACTAAGACCTCTTAACATACTTCTCATATTCATATCTCGGTGGACCACATGGCTAACTCATAAATATCATAGTCTATAAGAGTATGAGTTTAAAGATAAAACACATCTATATAACATCACCAACTACGCCCATATATACTAGCCGACAAGGCTACCAAAAATGATATACAACAATATGACCCGATGAGGTTACAAAATATCTAACTATATACATCTACCTACGAGCCTCTACAAGGAATATAAAACATCATAAGGACGGGACAGGACCCCGCCATGCCCATATGTACACAAAAGAATAATACCAGCTAAACTGTAGCTCTAGGACAAATGGAGCGCTCCTGGGCAAACGCTGATGAGGCAGCCAATGGTTCTGGTCTGTCTCCCTGTCTACCTGCGGGCATGAACGCAACGTCCATAAACAAAAGGACGTCAGTATGAGTAATGTACTGAGTATGTAAGACATGAATAACAACATAATAAAAGTATAAAAGAAGCATAAGATAGGAGAAATAACCTGTACATCTGTTTGTCTCTTAAGGCGGATATCATGCATGCTTAGCCTTTAAAAAAACATTTTTCTTACATATATAATATAACTGTTAGTGCTGCGGAACGTACAACCCGATCTATATATCATAACATCCCGCGTCCAAGGTTACATCATAACGTACCCACTGCAGTGATGTGTACATCTACGTGCCGTACCCGGCTGACTATAGCGCGGCTCGGTGTGAGAAAATACATACATATATATAAAGTATGCATGAGAGCCCAAATAAAATATATGACTCTATCGGAGTGACGTAAGGTCGGTAACCTCCGATTATCATTATGGAATCATCATCAGCGCTATATCTCACCTTGAAAGAACTATTACCATAAGGTGAGATCAAGAACAATGAATAAAATCAATAATCGTGGAACAAGCTCAATAATATCATGAGAACATCAAGAACTATAAGCTTTGGTATCTTTAGAAATGGAATCATCATCATCATCATGGAGAACATTTACCAACAATATCATAAAAACCTTGAGGATCATGAGTTTCTAACATTTTTAGGAAATGGGGTTATTGTGGATATCATGTATAGGTTTGCAACAAAGGAATCATGCCTTAAGAAAGAAAGGATTAGCCTTAACATACCTTTACGTCTCCTTAACTAACTAACGTTCTTTTCCCATGATCGCAAATCAATATTCAAAAGGAGTCGTTCTAAAGTTAGGTCTTGAAAATACTTATAAGCTCAAACTAGAGTAATTAGTGGGCTAACGAAATTTGGGTAGCGCTTCCCCTATTTTGTTGACTTCCATCAAATTCCAAATCAACTCCCAACAACAATAACAACATCGACAATCCCATATTTAGGAAATTATATACAATTTACACCTAAAACAATCCAAAACTTCCTTCCAAATTCCATTCATAATCAACAATTTCAACACAATGTCCCATAACTTTTCTTACCACCATTCCCTTCACTTTTATGACTTATTTATCTCCAAGTCAACTCAATATAAGAAATAGAAAGAGAACATATCTCAATCTTGAAGAACCCTATCTTCCCCAACCTTGTTTCAAACCAAAACCACTATAAAGTTTAACTAAGAATAAGGGTCATCATTACCCATTACTAATTTAGGGTTCCAAAGCTTGATTTCCATTTGAATTTTGCTTAGGAAGTGTATGGATGAGTAGAGAGTGTAGAGAGAAATTGAAGGGCCTAGAGGATTCTGATTTTTGGTGAAATAAATGATCCAAGTCGTGGCCCTTTTAATATATAGGAAAGAGAAAATTTCCACCGCCTGCGGTTCGACGGCAAGGTCAACGGTTCGTCGACTCGCAACCATCGAACTGCAGCAGCCCCTGAATCTCTCAGATTTTTTCGACGGGCAGGTTGCGACCCGTCGACTTGACCATCGAGTTGCTCTGCTGCAATACTTAGATTTTCTGGTTTATTTCACCTCCAATCTTTCGATACTTGCTGTACACAACTTAAACTCCTACATAAGTGGAATAATTATGTAGAATCTTTTTTAGCTTTAATAACAACCTCACTTACTAACTTCACGTTGGCTATCTTATGGTGAAACTCAGCACATAAAATACGAGGTATAATAATAGGACTAGTGTGGGTGCCACTCACGTCTGTTTGGGACGTGACATTTGTTGGTTTGGTTTGATTTATAAACGTTAAAATCCGATCTAATTGATTTGTGTCACGACCCAGAACGGAGGGACATGACTGGCACTAGAGCCCTACCTGCCGAGCACTGCTAATCATTCTTTCTTGTCATAATCATAATCATAAATAAGAGTGGATCTCGTGGGTCATCAGATGAAAATCTGCTAGATCATATGCTAAAAAGGGATGAGTCCGAAAAGACATACTATATAACTATGATGGACAAAATGTACAAGTTGACAAGGCCATCATAGATGACTATACAAAAAATTGTAGGTCGAGGGGGCCACACAATGTCTTACTATACCACACTGTCTACAAGCCTCTAATAGAGTGCATGAAATAACAAGGTCGGGACAAGGCCCCGGCATACCCATCTGTACACACAAATATAACGTACCAAAACACAACAGTAACTCCTGAACAAGGGAAGCGCTACAATATCGACTGAGCAGCAACCTACGAAGGCGGATCAACAACCTGTCTACCTGAACCTACGGGAATGAAATACAGTGCCCCCAGAAAAGGGACGTCAGTATGGACAAAATAGTGAGTATGTAAGGCATGAAAGTAACATGAAGGAGACATAAAAGTATATAGGATGAAATTAATGCAACCTGTATGTCTGAACTGCCTCTAAGGGCCAATGATATGCATAAGTACTATATGTATATATATATATACACACATACATATGCGTATATAATGCTGTCAAGCCTCTGTGGGCATCCTGTCATATTATATCGGCCTCTGTGGGCATTATCGTCATCATATTAGCCTCTGCGGGAAGCATCATCATGTGACCAGCTGATCAGGTGGTAGTGAGTATATAACGTCATAACCTTCCCCATACCCCATATAGATAATGCATAACATACGCGTATATAACGCCTATAGGGTCATAGGTCTGTACATATATATATAATGCAATGCATGAATATGATAAGGGTACATTCTGAATCTGTCAGAGTGACATAAGGTCATTATACCTCCAAACATCGTTATGGGATAGCATTTTCGTCAATATGTGACTCTATGAATCATACTAAATCTGAAGAAAGACGTACTAAACAAAATTACTAGAACATGAATCAACATGGACCATCCCTAGCTGCTAAGAATAGAATCATTATGGAGTAGCATTACGTTTACATTTCATTCATAAGGATCATGCCAGAAGAAGGAAAGTTAGCCTTAACATACCTCAACGTCAAAAAATCCCACAATAAACCTGTCGGGCTAGTATTCCAATAGCTTTATTCACTACAGTACACCTAGCAACCAACAACACAATCTCATATAAGTCTCTTTAATGTCACATCTCTACTCACCTCAAGATTTACATCAAAACAGCCCAATATAAGATTTGTATAAAACACTTATACACTTTCTTCTTCCAATTATACCAAGTATAACATTCTCAACACCAACTACTATCCTTACAACATGTTTTAGCTTAAAAACATATTAGCAACATGGCTTAAGTTAGATTACATCTCAACATAAACTCAAATTATGCTTGAACCTTCCCTCCAAACCTAGCATAACCACCATATAAACTCATAAACATGGATTTAAGATAGAATCTGTTACACCTTGGAAAAAAAAAATTCCCCGTTAACGTACAGTGAATAGGCTAGCGAAGCGCACGACGTATAATATGTTTTGATAAGTGAGAAATATCCTTTGATGATCCTAATTGAGATTCAAGACATTTAACGAAAAGAAAGAAGGTTATTAAGGAAAGCAAAGGATATGTTGCGTGTCGGGTAAGAATTATGGGCGACGAGTTAATGATGGAATAATGAAGTCTTAAAGAAGAGTGATAACGTCCCTTAGATTGGTATTGAGGTGTTAAACAAGTGTCAAGAAGGTTCCATAAGGATTGGAGATCAAACGAGTCGACGAGAACGAAATCAGAATAGTTGGGCATTATACGGCCCAACATACTGGCCATATAAATTATACTAGCCGTATGTTAGGCCGTATAATTAGCCAAGAGGGGCATCACTTACTGGACCAAACATACGGCCCGTATAAAATGTACGGACCGTATGTTGGTCCGTATATGTTGGTCGGGATAGATTTTAAGAATTAATATAAGGACCCCTCTCTCATTATTTCATTTCATTTCCACTCTCCTCTCTTCAAGAAACCTCTAGAACACTCTCCATTATTCATCCACAAGAAATCAAGGGAAATCCATGACCAACTACATCAAAACCACAAAATCAAGTGTATGAAACCTAACAAAAGTTCATCTACACCAAGAAAACTCAAGGGAAGTGAGTTAGGGTTTTAGTGCAAGAAGAGAAGTTCCACTCAAGGATTGTTCATGCACTATGTAAGGTGAGTTTTATGATCATTCTTGGTTGTTTAAGGTGTTGAAAGTTAAAAACACATGGATTGTAGAAAGATATAGAAAATGGGTCATAAATGTGGGAATAGTGACATTGTTGGGTAAAGGTTTGGATTGAATTATGAATATTGGTATGTTGTGATTGTAAATATGTTATGAATGACATTTAGAACATGTAATAAGTATTATATGAGAGAAAATGCAATAATGAATTATGAGCATGATTATGGAGAAATTTGAGTGAGATTGTGAATTGCGGATAATATAGATGGATGATGAGTGTTGCTTGTGATATTGTGAATGTCGTCATCAATGTTTGGGAGTTGATACAGAATATGGGGAAAGTAGTATAAACAAAGGAAATGCTGCCCAATTTTCCCTAGAAATAGTAACACGTTCTTATAGTCGATTAACTAATGTTGAGGCGAATTCTCTTGAAGGTAGAAACGTGGGCATTGAAGGAGAACAAGCAAACAATAGATTAGTTAAGCGTAAAGGTATGTGAGGCTAGTCCTTTATTACTAATGGCATGAATCGTATATCATGACTTTTCCTTCCTCTTCATGAATTTCCTACATTCTGGAAAGCTAAAAGTCTATGTTCATGAATAGCTATATGAGATAAGCGATATGTTACGAACCCAATAATGGTGACGATGAGCTTGAGTCTAAAGATTCTAGATGTTCATGATATGATGTTCCTATAAAGTTAATGATGTCGTTTATCGTATACACTCACCTTATTTACTATTTCCTTCAAGGTGAGGTAGAATGTTTATAAATGTTCCATAATGGAATCGGGGGTTCACGACCTTATGTCACCTTGATAAAATATAGCTATCTTGAGTTTCTGTGGATGCATTATGATGAGTACATGTTCTTCTTTTCCGTTATCTAGCTATGAGATACAACTAGTATGAATTAAATGGTTATTATGTACCTTTTGAGGAATAAAATTGACTAGCCCTAGCCCTAGCCCTAGCCGCCTGAAAGCAATCACAATTGACGGCCACTATGGCCAACCCCACCGGAGGACAGCCTCTTCCGGAGACTAGTCAACCTGCAGTCCCTAACCCACAAACTACCCAAAAAACCGTAAACGTACCTACTATCCCTGATACTCTACCACAAGCCATTCAAAAAACCACAAACATACCAACGATTTTTCCTACCACTCAACCTTCAACTAGCTATGCCAATATTTTGAAGCCAATTACAAATGTTGTTGCCCAGATTGTAGTACCTCCTAAACCGGTGACTTACGTTCAGGGAGAACCACATTTATGTTGGAAGTCATCGGAGGTCAAACAATTGATAATTCAAGAAAACTTACAATATGCAATTCTTGGTAAGTTTTCGTATGATAACATTGACATAAAGGAATTAAGGACTGCTGTACCAGCACAATGTGGGATTAAAGGTCCTTGTACAATTGGATTGACAGAAGAGAGACACATATTAATTCGCCTCAATTTGCTAGAAGACTATGTAAGGATGATGTCTACCCCTGCTTTTTATTTAAAGATACATGATAGATATTGTCAGATGCGACCATTAATCTGGGACCCTTGGTTTAATCCAAAGGAGGAAACCCCAGTGGCTGTAGCATGGATTAGTTTTCCAGAGTTGCCTCCGAATTTCTTTGCAAGAGAAGCAGTTTTCTCAATGGCTTCAGCTGTTGGGAAACCACTAGTTGTAGATCTGGTAACAACAAACAGAACAAGACCTAGTTGTGCAAAGGTGAAAGTGGAAGTTAATTTACTAGCAGAACATCCTCAAAGAATTCACATATCTGAGGAGAACGATATCACGGGTGAACTGAAATCAAAATGGATTAAAATTAATTATGATTACCTTCCTAAATATTGCAAGCATTGCAAACTTCAAGGCCATGGGGAAGCTGATTGTAGGGCTCTACATCCAGAATTGGAGAAACAATACAGGGAGGAATTGAGGAAGGAAAATCATGAAGTTGGTACTGCTGCAGATTAGAGGAAGAATATCAACAATGATATGTCCAGCTTTAAACATGGCAAACAAAAATGGATGACTAGAAGAAGTAAATTTATAAGGGATAAAAATGGCATCATAATAGAAAAAGTGGGAGATAATACCAAGAATATGGATGCAGATGCAGACAAAGTAGCAACACAAAACACCTTTGCAATTTTGGAGAACAATTGTAATGAAGAGGATAAGGTGGAATGTAGCACTTCTGGTTCAGCACAAAAACCTGCAAACACAACAGAAAAGAGTCAAGATGAATATGTAAAGGAGAATCAGCCCAGCACAAAAGAGTGGATCACTGAAAGATTTACAATAGAGGAGGATAACCAGACAACAGGAAAACAAAAAGTAGTAGAAAAGAACCAAGAGAAGAGTGCAAGCCAAAGCAGTCCAGGGAAAGAAGTGGAAGTTAGTTCTAATAGTAACTCATTAGGACAAGAAATTGGTGACAATGCCTCGGAAGTTCAAAGTTCACAATCTCAACAAGGAGAAGAGGCCTTGGCAGAAGAGCATGATAAAGAATACAACACACAATTTCATGAAAAAGTACCACAACAGGAAAGGAATACCACTATTACACCATTACAACAAGGTGGGGAATCTGAGGAAAACAAGACAAAGGAGGATGCAAATATTCAGCAGGTGAATAAAAAAGGTGCAGAACAGGAGAATGGTACAAAGGATGCAGATAAAAATGATAACATTTCAACAAATAGGCAGCAAAATAATATGCAGTTACTTCTCAAAAATCAAGATACTGGACAATTGTTTGAGATTGAAATAGGCAGTGAAGGAAAAGAGACAGGTTTTGCAGCAAAAGGAGATCTGGATGTGCATTCCATTGATAAAAATATTCAACCTATTGCAAGGGCAGGAGATATTTCACCAAAACTTTTTGAGAAAGGAGTAGGTAGAGCCAAGAAGAAGAATCAAAGGGAGACTAGTGTTCCACCAGGCAGTTGAATAACAACCAGAAGAACTCATAACAAATCTACTGTTTCATCATGAATGCTATCATATGGAATATTAGATCTGTTAACACACAAGAAGCTTTTCAAAGGTTACTGAAAATGCATTTGAAGTATCATTTTGTGGTTATAGGGTTGATGGAACCCTTTCAAGATGCTGACAAGATTGAGGAGTATAGAAGGAGGCTGGGTCTGAATACTGCTCTAGTGAATGAGTTAGGAAAGATTTTGGCTTTTATTGATGATTTATTTGAGGTAATGGTGATGGTGGATCATGCACAACACCTTACCATTAAATTGAAAAATCGAAACCTTCAGGAGGATCTAATGGTCACTTTGGTTTATGCTAAATGCACTCAAAATGAAAGATTGGAACTATGGGAATCATTGGAAGATGCTGCTATGAATATGACTATACCATGGATGATAGGAGGAGATTTCAATTTTATAAAATCAAGGGAAGAGAAGTATGGGGGTTTACCTGTTGGAATTAATGAGGTGCAGGATTTCATCCAGTGTATACAAAATTGTAATGTGAATGATCTGGGTTTTAAGGGCAGTAGATACACATGGTGGAATGGGAAGAGTGGTGATGATTGTATTTTTAAAAGGCTGGATAGATGTCTTGGAAATGCAAAGTTACAGAATAGATATCTTGGTATTGAAGTTACTCATTTGATCAGAACTGGGTCTGATCATGCCCCTCTTTTAATATCATACTCTGCTAACTCTACAAATATTAAAAAGCCTTTTAAGTTCTTAAATTTCTGGGCTAAGAATGAAACCTTCGTAGATACTGTAAAAAATCATTGGAAAGCTGATTTCATGGCCAATCCTTTCATTCTTTTCCATCATAAGTTGAAAAAGGTGAAGGAAGCTCTGTCCTAATGGAGTAGATAGACCTTTGGAAATATTTTTCAAGAGATAGAAACTTTGGAAGATGTAGTCAAAGTGCATGAGATTCAGTTTGAATTGCAACCTACTCCCAATAATAGAGAGAGACTACATAGAGTCCAGGCTGATCTGAATAGGTATTTGCATTTAGAAGAAGAATTCTGGAAACAAAAGGCAGGTATGCAGTGGTTTCAGGATGGGGATAGGAATACCAAGTTTTTTCATGCATATGTACAAGGGAGGAGGAAAAGATTGCAACTTAGAAGGATACAGGATCAGAGTGGAAACTGGATAGAGAATGAAGAAGGGATGGCTGAAGAAGCTATCAGATTTTTCAAGGCACAATTTACAAAAGAGAAGGATCCTGAGAAGTTTGAAATGCTGGACCATGTGCCTACAATAATTTCTGAAGAACAAAATGAATACATTCATGCAATGCCAACTCATGAGGAGGTTAGAAAGGTAGTTTTTAGCTTAAATGGGGAAAGTGCAGGAGGACCTGATGGTTTTACTGGTCTCTTTTTTCAAACATGCTGGGAAATTGTTGGGGAAGATATTACTAACATGGTGAAAGCTTTTTTCTGTGGGGCAGACCTTCCAAAGTTTATAACTCATACTAATTTGGTCTTATTACCAAAAAAGGATGTGGTAAATACCTTTTCTGATATGAGACCAATAAGTTTGAGTAATTTTGTGAACAAAATATTCTCAAGATTGTTGCATGAAAGACTGACTGATGGTTTGGCAGATATTATCTCTTTAAATCAGGCTGGTTTTGTTAAAGGAAGAAGTATCGTGGAGAATGTGTTGCTGACTCAAGAAATCATTGCAGATATTAGACTTAGAACCAAGACTGCTAATGTAGTTCTGAAACTGGATATGGCTAAGGCCTATGACAGAGTGTCTTGGTTATTCTTAACTAAGGTGTTGAGGAAGATGGGCTTTTCAGAAAGAATAATTGATATGGTATTTAGAATAATTAGTAACAATTGGTATTCTATTCTTTTAAATGGTCAGCAACAAGGCTTTTTCCAATCATCAAGAGGGGTCAAGCAAGGAGACCCATTGTCCCCTACTCTTTTCATCTTGGCAGCTGAGGTATTAATAAGAAATTTGGATGCCTTATTGCATATAGCACAGTATAAAGGGTATGGGATGCCTAAATGGAGTCCTAAGATTACTCATTTAGCATATGCAGATGACATGATCATATTTACTTCAGCTGATCTATTTTCTCTAAGGTTGATTGTGGAGGTGTTAAAAAACTATGAGGTGACTTCAGGGCAGAAGATCAACAGGGAGAAAAGTTCTGTGTACATTCACCATAATGTTCCAGGTGATATAAAGATTATGGTAGAAGTGGCAACAGGAATAATCAAAAAGGATTTTCCCTTTACATATTTGGGTTGTCCAATTTTTTATAGCAGAAGAAAAAAAGAGTTTTATAATCCTACTTTGATAAAGATAATGAACAAATTGCAATCTTGGAAGGGTAAGATGCTATCCTTTGGAGGTAGGGCTATATTGATTAAGCATATCTTGCAGAGTTTACCTCTTCACATGCTTTCAGCAATGAATCCACCAGATTGTGTCATTAAGGAAATGCACAGAATGTTTGCTTAATTTTTTTGGAGCAATAATATTGGGGGAAAGAGCAGCCATTGGTCAGCTTGGCACAATCTTTGTCTACCAGTGAAAGAAGGAGGATTAGGTTTTAGATCTATGCATGATGTATCTATGGCCTTATATTGCAAACTTTGGTGGAATTTCAAAACTAAACCATCATTATGGAGTGCTTTCATGAGCAACAAATATAACAAGAAGGTGAATTCAGTTGTGGCACAATGGAAGTATGGATCACAAACATGGAAGAAGATGCTGCAGGAAAGAGATTTGATAGAGCATCAAATTTGGTGGGAAACAAAAATGGGAAATTCCCAGTTCTGGTTTGATAATTGGACAGGATTGGGGGCTCTATATTATGCTACCTCTGAGGAGTATTATGATGTGAGGATTCAAAATGTGAATGAAGTCAGTCAAGATGGGAGATGGAACACAGTTCTGCTTAATGAATTGTTACCCCAGGATATAGTACAACACATTACTGATACTATACTGCCACCATCCTGGGAGAAGGGCATAGATAGACCTTGGTGGCTCTTGGATACTAAAGGGGAATTTTCTGTAAAATCATCCTGGGAGTACATAAGGTTGAGAGGGCAGCCAAATAAGACCTATAAGCATATGTGGATAAAGGGGCTTCCTTTTAAAATTTCCTTTTTCTTATGGAGATGTTGGAAATTCAAGTTGCCACTTGATGATGTTTTGAAGAAGATGCACTATAATATGGCTTCAAGATGCTGGTGTTGCTCAACTCCACAGGAGGAAACAATACAACATCTTTTTGCCAAATCCATTTCAGCTAACAGGACTTGGTCCTATTTTTGCTCTTTTGCAGGTATCAATGTGGAAGGATTACAACTACAACAAATAATATTGAAATGGTGGCAAGCCCCTGTGACTGGGAGGCTTAAACCAATTTTTCAAGCATTACCTGCTATAGTTGTATGGGAACTGTGGAAGAGATGAAATTCAATCAAACATGGAGGGCATCAGTCTGTGGGTAGAGTCATTTATCAGGTGTACTTAACAATTCAAAGATGGGTGCAAGTTAGGAATCCTTTTATGAAACAGGTCCCATACAGATGGAGAGATATGATACAAGTACTAGAGGAAGGAACAGCTAGATTAAAGGTCACTAAGGTACTATGGAAATTCCCTCCGGAGGGATGGATTATGTGCAATACAGATGGGGCATCCAGAGGAAATCATGGTAGGAGTTCTTATAGTTTTTGCTTAAGGAACAATTCAGGAGATCTAATGTATGCTCAGGCTGAAGAGATTGGTTACACTTCAAACACCGAGGCTGAAACTATAGCAATTTTGGAGGCAATCAAATATTGTGAAAGCAAACATTTAGATTGCATTATAATACAGACTGACTCCAAATTGTTAACACAGATTCTTTCAGATGAATGGAAACCACCTTGGAACATAGTTGAATGGGTGGAGGAAATTGTTGAAATGAGCAGAGATATACAAATTAGATATGAGCACATGTTAAGGGAAGGGAATAAACTTGCAGATTCCCTAGCAAACCAGGCCTTGGACAAGGGCAATTTGAGATACCACCGTTTTATGGAAATTGAGGTGGAACAAAGAAAGATCATTAACAGTGATAAATCCCAAATACCTTATCTAAGGATTAGAACTGTAAGTTAACAAATACCATGGAGAACATTCATAAGGGGAGGACAGAAATGTCAACACAAATTACCACAAGGAAGAGCAAAGGAAAGTCACATAAAAACCACTCAAACGGCATCAGAATACACAGGAAGCAGGAAGATTTACACATTGAGAAAAAGCAGAACACAGAAATGACTTTCAGATCTGGGTACAGACAAAAGTCATCAGTGAAGAATCAGAGAAATCACAGGGCAAATACCGAACAAACAAACACCAACATGAAAGGGGTTCTGCGAAATATACAAAGGAGATGAAGAAGAGCGTACCGGAGCGAATTCAAGAGGATTGGAGCAAAAGAACACTTGATTATTTGAAGGAGAGCTCTGACTTGGGCGTCAACCACAGTGCCAACAAGAAGAGGAAAATCATGAAGAAGAGTGAGATATTGAGATTTCAACCAGAACAACAGCACACAAACAAAAAGTGGAAGGTTATCTTACCTGAGGTGGAACGACAACGATGGTTGCATATCGGAGGAGCTTCAATGTTGGAGTACACTTGAGATGGAGGAGACAACATAAAGCAAAGCAGATACAAAGAGAAGGGAGAAGAGGAACATACCTGGAAGAAATTGAGAAGCATAGAAGAGTAGCAGAACCTAGATTTCACCGGAGATAGAGGTGGCATTTTCATGCCAACTTTGTTGAGGGAGAAATGCGGACAACAAGCTTCAAATTAGGGATTTACTTTCCTAATTCCCAAATGTGTATTTTTATTTTGCTTTTTAGACCTTATTTCCATTTTTGTTGCACTTTGAACCTTTATTTTTTGGATAATTTACAAAATAAGTCCTTAACAGGACTATAATTTAAAAAACAAAAGTACATGTTGATGATATTACACTGCGCCTATATGGCTGGGCAGACACCGCTAAGGTGGGCAGCTATATGTATACACTATGTCTAGGTGACATGGGCAGACACCACTAGTGGGCGGCATGAGATGATACCCCGGACGCGGGAGGCCTGGACGCAGGCTAATGATTATCACACCGATTCGATATGGACGAGCAGCTTATACATTTATGCATATATGATATAATGATGATTATGAAGTAAGCCAGTATGTGTTATTATTTTATAAGTGACAGTCATATACAGTTGCTCCCTTATTGATGATTCCTTTATCTCATTGACGTATTTTTGTTATTTATACCTCTTATACTCAGTACAATGTTCGTACTGACGGCCATTTTCTTTGGACGCTGTGTTCATGCCCACAGGTAAACAGGGACGTGATCTGGATCCAGACTCATAGGATCTAGTAGCTAATTTGAGAGCACTCCATTGTTCCGGAGGTGCCTTGATTATTCTTTTGTGTACATATGTATATTTTGGGCACGACGGGGTCCTGTCCCGTCCCTATGTCTAGCACTCTAGTAGAGGCTCGTAGATACGCAGGTGTGGGTTATATGGTCTCACGAGGTTGCCATTATGTATGTATATATATATATATATATTATTTTGATGGCCGAAAGGCTTATGTATATATAAAAGAATTTATGTTCTCAAAAGAAGAATGATTTTCTTATGATTTGAGTATGAATTTGATAAAAGAACGTTTAATGAGCATGATGAGTAGTAGAACGAGCGGTTCTCAGTGGTTAGCCCCGGGTACCCGTCATGGCCCCTAGTCGGGTCGTGAAAAAAGTGGTATCAGAGCAGTTCAGTCCTAGGAAGTGTCTACGAGCCGTGTCTAGTAGAGTCTTGTTTATGGTGTGTTGCACGCCACACTAATAAACAGGACGCTACAAGGCATTTAGGAAAAATGACCATCTTTCATCTTAAGAGATCGTGCGATAGAGCTGTGTTATAAGATTTTCCCCTCTTAATAGTGTGTTATGATTTCAGAAATGCCACCAAAGGGAAAAGCTACAGCCGCCCAGAAGGGCAAGACTACAATGAAAAGGCGGATAGAAAGAGAGCCGCCCATGAATGTAGAAGAGGGCGAGTCGCATAATGAGGCTCTATCCAATACTTTCTCCACCCCGCCTAATGTCGAAGAACAAGGAGGGGCTTCAGCTCCAATTCCTCCACCGGTTGCTTCGGGTCAACAAGTGACTGAGGCCATTCATATATTGACACAGTTGGTTGCCGCCCAGGCACAGCGGCAAAATGTGAGTTCAAGTGATCAGGCAGCAAGTACCAGAGCCCGTGATTTTATGAGTTTGAATCCTCTGGAGTTTTTCGGGTCAAAGCCAGATGAAGACCCGCAAGGTTTTATTGGTGTGATGCTGAGAACATTGAGAATTATTCATGCCTCCAAGACTGAATCTGTGGAGTTGGCATCTTATAGACTCCGAGATGTGGCGGTATTGTGGTACAACAATTGGCAAGCATCAAGGAAAGAAAATACGCCTCCTCCCATGTGGCAAGAATTTGTAGATGCTTTCATCCGTCACTATTTGCCACCCGAGGTCCGCCGAGCTAGGGCGGATAGGTTCTTATATCTTAAGCAGGGAAGTATAAGTGCCCGGGAATATAGCTTTTAATTTAATTTATTGGCTAGATATGCCCCGACTATGGTGGCCGATATGGGAGATAGAGTGCATCGCTTTGTGAGTGTCTTGGGGCCACATTTGTTCAAGGATTGTTTGACGGCTTCGTTGCAAGACGGGATGGATATTTCCCGAATACAAACCCATGCCCAGAATTTAGAGGGACGACAACAACCACAAAGGGGTGATTGTGACATTGATTGAAGGCAAAGCAAGAGGGCAAGATCTATGGGGGCAGGCAGTGATTATAGAGGTGGATCAAGGTAGACATATTCTAGACACTCAGGCCAGTCGGTGACTAGTGCACCTCCACGATTTACAGGTAGGAGATTTGATCGCTCCTTTCGTTCAGGACAGGGTCAGAGTTCGAGGGCCTCAGATTCTCAGTTCAGGGAAGATTATAGTCAGAGGAGACCCCCAGTACCGCGGTGCAGCCAGTGCGGTAGACTACATTCCGGACAGTGTCACCAGGGTTCAGATGCTTGCCATGCCTGCGGCCAGGTTGGGCATATGATGCGATATTGCCCGTCGATGAGTGGTAGAGGTGGGGTTGAGCCCACAGGATCAGCAGTTGGTTCCTCTTCAGTGCGCCCGGTAGGGCAGACTCCCCAGATGTCAGCAGGTCGAGGTAGAGGCAGAGGGGGAGCATCTACTTCTGGTGCCACTCAGCCCCGTGTGTATGCTTTAGCCGGATGAGAGGATCTGGAGTCCTCCCCAGATGTGGTTACATGTACATTATCTATATTTTCCCACGATGCATATGCCTTGATAGATCTGGGTTCTACACTCTCTTATATTACTCCGTATGTTGCTGGTCGTATCGGGGTGAAACCTGAGCCAATCAAACCTTTTGAGGTGTCTACTCCGGTTGGTGATTCCGTGATAGCTAGACAAGTGTATAAAAATTGTGTACTTGTGATATGCAATTGCCAGACCAAAGCTGATTTAATTGAGCTGGAAATGCTAGATTTTGATGTAATTATGGGTATGGATTAGTTGGCCTCATGCTATGCTAATGTTGATTGCCGAATGAAAATAGTTCGATTTCAATTTACGGGAGAGCCCGTGTCACGACCCAACCCCGTAGGCCGTGACTAGTGCCCGATCAGGGCACTCAATCACATTCTAGTATATAGCAGAAGCCGACAAGGCTTTAGTTCCAATTTAGATAATCTCCAGAAAAATTTCGGCAGAGTTTCCTTTGTTTTACGGACTATCCCATATACCCTACACGCAGAAAATACCACCAAAGGCCACACAGGGCCAACAGAGTAACATTTAAATATATGCGGACCGGCCGCCGCCGCGAATGGGATCGCCCAAACACAACATATACACACAGCTGTACAGAAAGATCCCAACCCACAAACATGTCCACAGACCTCTAACAGACCGACAGAATCATATGACGGGATAGGGCCCCGCCGTACCCATGAACGAGAATATACATATATAGAAGTGACAGACTATACCGAAAGATGGCTCTGAATGAAAGAGCGCTCCAAAAATAGCAGAATGAGATCCTAAGCAGACGGATCAGCAAACCTGTCGTCGGTACTTGCGTGGTATGAAAACGCAGCCCCCGAAGAAAGGGGGTCAGTACGAAATATGTACTGAATATGTAAAGCCTGAGTTGCAGAAACAAAATCATAACTGGTGCAGAACATACAGAAAGTAAACGGAAAATCCAAAGTATCAGATACATATTTCCAAAACATGCAGAGTGTGTACAGAACATATGTCATATCAAATCCGGCCCCTGCCAAGGGACTCGGCAGACAGAACGTGGCCACCCTCCCGACGCTGGTGCCACAACACAGAAGAATCAGAATAGGGGCATAACCCCGTAACATAACATATCATATCAGATGGCCATAGTAAATCATATCAGAACAGGCGTACATGGCACAACATACTCCACAAACCCATGTACGCGTATACCTGCCCCCTCACATCGAGACACGGCGAACAATGCAGAGGATCACGCTTGACAACATATCCTGGCCCGGGCTCAGTGTGGGAAACATTGGGGCATCCATGAATGGAGTAGTGAGAGACTAATGCAATTAAGATATCATGAATGTTTCCATAGACTTGATGAGGCATATCAAAGACAAACCGATCCAATGAAGTCGGAAGGAATCATAGTAAATGAGTTTCGAGTATCAAAACAATTTATCAGACTTAATGGAATATTTAAAACAACGTTTGTTAGGTAATTAGAATGGTAGTCAAAACGTTTCTTTTAAGAACTATTCGAAAAGAAGACTTAAGTACATTAAGGGCAAAACCGGGAATAGTGGGCCTATCTCGGGACAAGCAAGGCGATGGGTCCAAATTACGCCCTTTAAGCTTATGGGATCACCTATAAAGGTTATACGGACATTCTGTAGCTTTCCAAGGAGTTTAGAGAAGGTTTGCATAATTTCCAAGAAAACATACCAAAAGAGTTCAATCTTACTGAATGAAAAAGTGATATTTTCACTTGCGGATTCCGAGGGGCAGAAAGTCTTTCGAGGCCCGAATTCGATCCTAATACACTTAGGCATGCCAAAAGAAGGATCGGGGTAGCTTTACATACCTTTTGAGCTTTTTAAGCCTATCCAAGCTCACTCTCCGTTTCGTCGAAAATCTGCAAATGGTCACATTTACCAATTGTAAGCTATAGATGCTACGAATTCAATTCAACTCATATTTGTCTACCGAAGTTTCGGCAGCACTTCGCCTATACATATAGCACCCCCGAGAATTCAACTCGGCTCACAATCATCAACAACAACCCAAACAACAACATCAACATCAACAACAAACACTAGAAACACAATATGGCACAACTAGTTCTACTTGCCGACATAATGCCATAATCTTTACTTTAACCTTAACTTTCAAACTAATCTCAACGATTTCACATTCATTATCAATCTAGATCACCACAACATAGTTTAGAAGCATTTCATATCATTTTCCTCAAATTATACACACGATATACATAATATACAAACTTTCCGCCAAAGTCATAATTTATCCAAAACTCCTAATCTTTGGCATACGTATTCATAACATGATTCAATCTTCCAAATTCATCAATACCCATCATAATTTGCAACCTAATAACTTCATTTTCATAATGTCGTAAAATCATACTTAAGCGACATAAGTTTCTACATTCCATTTCAAAGCAAACTCATATTGTTCTACTTTCATTTACATTGCAAACATCACAATAACACACTAACACACTAAGCAAACTTAATTCATTTCCATTCCAACTCCAACACACCACACGGCCATGTGCTCTTTTTATCACTCCAACTCAATTCATTCCACTTTCATTTCCAATATGCATTTCACCACAATCACAACTAGAATATAACAAAAATTCAACACATTATGGATATACAACATATACATACACACGGCCATACACTAATAACACACACCCACTTTGCAAACTTCCATTTCTCCATACAATCAACACATTTCTACATACTACAACACAAACAAGACTCCAAAACACAATAATAAGGGATGAATTCTTACCTTCTTACTCAATCTTCTTCACTTGACTATATGATCAAGTTGATGAACCAAGGGCTCCTTCCTCCAAGACAACTACACCAAGTTGAGAAGGGACCTTGAATTAGTAGGAATTCAACAAGAGAAAAATTTTTGGAGCAAGATTGTTGGTGGTCAATTTTTGCACTCCAAACCCGAACCCTCTTCTCTTTCTCCTCTCTTATTTTGCTTTGTTTTTCTAGTCTTCTAAGTGCTAGAATTATCTTAGTCTTTATCCAAGTCTATACTTGTTGATCACATGACTAAGCACATGATCAACTAAGTGGGCTTGGGCCAAGACCAAGAGCTTGGCCGGCCACTCCTCTCCATGTTGGGCCTTGCTTTTCATTTTTTTTTTAGCCCAATTGGTCAAAATTCTTATTTTGTAATTCCCGAAACTAATTTCCCGAAATTCCAAATTTTTCCCTTAGCCCTATTCCACACTTCCACAAAAATATTCGTTCATAAACAACTCAAGTGTTACATAAAATCAATTATGACTTTATTTCATACAAGTCAAGATTATTTCTAATTTTTCCAAATGTGCGAAAACACGGGATATAACATCCCGTACTTGAATGGAAGGGTAATACAGCATCCCCGAAAGGTAGGTTTATTTCCTACCTTAAGGCAAGAAAGATGATAGCTAAAGGCTATATTTATCATCTAGTCCGAGTACACGACACCGAAGCAAAGTCGCCAACTTTCCAAGCCGTTCCTGTAGTGAATGAATTTCCGGATGTATTTCCTGATGAGCTTCCAGGTCTTCCTCCAGAAAGAGAGATTAACTTCGCCATTGATGTGTTACCGGACACCAAGCCTATTTCTATTCCTCCGTATCGAATGGCTCTGGCAGAATTGAAAGAGCTAAAGTCACAGTTGAAAGATTTGCTTGAAAAGGGGTTTATTAGACCCAGTTCATCACCATGGGGACACCAGTCTTGTTCGTGAGAAAGAAAGATGGTTCCCTTCGGATGTGCATCAATTATAGGCAGTTGAACAAGGTGACAATAAAGAACAAATACCCTCTTCCAAGGATTGATGATTTGTTTGATCAACTGCAGGGTGCCAAGTGGTTTTCTAAAATAGACCTGAGGTCAGGTTATCATCAAGTGAGAATTAGAGAAGAAGATATTCCTAAAACAACTTTTAGAACGAGATATGACCATTATGAATTCCGAGTGATGTCGTTTGGGTTAACCAATGCTCCGGCAGTGTTCATCAATTTGATGAACAACGTATTCAGGTCTCTCTTGGATTTATTCGTGATAGTATTCATTGATAATATTTTGGTGTACTCACGCACAGAATCAGAACATGCCAATCATTTATGTATTGTTCTTGGAATTCTTCGAACCCGAGAATTATATGCAAAATTTTCAATGTGCGAGGTTTGGCTGAATTCTGTAACATTTCTGGGCTATGTTATTTCAGATGATAGTATTCGAGTTGATACTCAGAAAATTGAAGCTGTGAAGACTTGGCCAAGGCCTACGACGCCTACAGAAGTCCATAGTTGTCTGGGTTTGGCAGGTTACTACAGGAGGTTCGTAGAGGGATTTTCCTCTATTTCAGCACCATTGACGAAGCTAACCCAGAAGTCAGTTAAATTTTAGTGGAATGATGCTTGTGAGCGTAGCTTCCAAGAGTTAAAGGACAGATTAACCTCATCTCCGGTCTTAACACTTCCAGAAGGGCCAGATGGTTATGTTGTGTACTGTGATGCTTCCAGTGTTGGGTTAGGATGTGTGTTAATGCAGCACGGTAGAGTCATTGCTTATGCTTCGAGACAGCTGCAGAAACATGAAAACTATCCAACTCATGACCTCGAATTAGTTGTAGTTATTCATGCATTAAAGATGTGGAGACATTACTTGTATGGAGTGCATGTCGGTTTCTTTACAGATCACAAGAGTCTTCAGTACATTTTCAAACAGAAGGAGTTAAATCTGCGGCAGAGGAGGTGGTTAGAGCTATTGAAAGATTACGATGTGAATATTTTTTGTTAGAACCCGTATTCTTATACATCGAGTTATTCGCGAAGGAATCAACGTGAGTTAAAGACGGAACCCTTCCCGGACACGGAATAGAAATCCTTAATTTTTCAATTTTTATTAGAACATAAATCTGTTTATAAATTTTACTTAGTGTAAACATATTAATGGAAATTAGGTTAATTAACCATGATTGGATTATTAAGTGGGGATTAAGACTTAAATATTCACTAATTATGAACTAGTGGCCGTGTGGGCCCCACTGCCACATGACCAATTCAGATTTTGGCCCATGCTTTAGTTGGGGGAACGTGTAAGACCCTCTTGGGCAGCAAAATGGTCTACTTTGTTGACCAAGTTTCAGCCACAACTCATTTCCCAACCCCACAAAGTGAACTTAGAGAGAGAGAGGCTCTCATCTTCACCAAGTGAAGAGGAAAGAGAGCTACGGCCAGCCATGGCAGTTCCACCACCAAGCACGGCCAACCCTTCTATTTTGTTTCTTACCATTAAACCCATAAAGTGTTCTACACATTCAGCATTATGTTTCAAGTGAAGGAGAAACCATAAACATGCCATGCAAGCTCTTATAAGCTCACGGCCAAATTTGAGCTCTCCATTTTGATTAAAAAAAAAAATTATTTTCCAAGGTGTTTCAACCCTTAGGAAGGTGCATAGCAACGTGGAATAGCCATTGGAGCAACAAGAACAAGTATTAGCTCAAGTCATCAAATTCTAGCCAAGTTGAGAAGTTAGATTGTTAAGGTAAGAATTGATCATCTTTTTACACGTTTTTAGTAAGGATTTGGACGTGTTGTAAATGTGCAAATGTAAATTGAATCCATGAAATTAGGTGTGTTGATGTTGGAGCATGATAATAGCCATGGAATTATATGTGTTGATGTTGAAGTATGGTTGTAACTTGGTGAACATGAATTGCATGTATAAAATTTTGAATGTTGGTGTTGGAATGCTAATGTGGCCGTAGGGACTATTTTAGTTGAAATGGGTGGACTGATTTTATTTAGTAATTATGGTTGTTGCTATCATAAATTACATATTAAAAGGATGAAAAGAATTAGAAAGTTAAAGGTGAAGTTGTGTTGATATGAATACAAATTGAATCCATGAAATTATGTGTATTGATGTTGAAGCATGGTTGAAGCCGTGTAGGGACTGTTTTGTGTAGAAGGTGGTGAACTAATTTTACTTGGTATTTTGATTGTTGTTGTCATGAATTTTATGATGGAAATGAAGGTATTTAATGGTTAGAGTTGGAGCTAAAATTGTTTGTAGGTTGTTGTAAGGATTGTAGTGATAATAATGTAGCTTATTTGCGTATGAATTGATGATGTAGTTGTCGTGTGGCTGCTGGTCGTATCTCACTGAAATTATATGAAAAGAAGATATGAAACAATGTCTAAGAATCTTATGTGGTTTGCTTAGTATGTTCGTAAGCGTTTGCAAGAATTCCGAGCATCTTTTGTGTGAAAGTTAGGGGCTGTTTTGGATGTGTCGTTGTTGTTCTTATTGAGCTTGGAAGATTGATGATAATTACGATTTTTCATTGTGTTGTATGTTGGTTGGGCTGTTATAAAGTTGGTTACATGAAAACGTTAAGGTTACGTACTATTAGGAATAACTTGAAGACGTAGTAGTCGTATGTGAATCGTTATTGAATATTGTGAACGTTGGCTGTTTGGAATATTGCGTGGACTGTTTGGAATGTTGTGCGGGCTGTTCGGAGTGATTCTTGCATCTTTTCTTGAATAGCCTTGATATAGTACTTAAACGTATAATTGTTGGCGTTAGCTTGACTAGTATGTAATTAGTTTGGGATGTAAGTAAACCGTCGTCTACATTGTCTAGAAAGGAGTTGCTAACGTTGGGAAACGTTTTGAATCTCCCCGTAGCTTAACCATAATTCTTGACGTCTTAATATAGGTTGAAACTTTGGGCAGCGTATACGAGTTGTGTTACGAATAAACGCCAAAGGTATGTAAAGTTAACACTTCTTTCTTTTTTTTGGCATGATCCTTACAAAACGAATAGACGATATGTATATGGTTCCAAAGAAGTTCCTATTCTTAGAGCCACTAGGATGGCTAATGTTCTTGATTCTCAGAATTTGATTTATTATTATTTTGATATGTACATATGATTTCAAAGTTCCATTTTGATAAAATCTACAGGGACATCCGAAGGTACTTGATATGATTATTATTTGAATTTGCAAATGATAGTTCGTTTTGAGTATTCCATTGAGTCTTGATAATGTTTAAAATTGCATATGGTTTCTCACTACTCTGCTCGTGCATGCCTCAATATATCTTTCACTGAGTCCTGGGCCGGGTATGTTATCGTGCACAGTTTCACTGCATTGTTCACCGAGTCCCTCACTAGAGGGCCGGGTATGGTATATATATATGATGATATGATGACATGATGATGAGATGATGATATGATGACATGTTATGGCGGCCAGGAGGGCATATGATGACTTTATTCACCGAGTCCCTCACTAGAGGGCCGGGTACGGTATATATGTATATGATATATGATATTGACAAGCATGATTATGTTTCAAAGGCAAGTGTTTTGGTATTCTGAACATTTTACTTGTTTCCTGTACTCCTTATTTCAGATATGCTCCTTTTACTGTATTTCCCCCTTTACATGCTCAGTACATATTCCGTACTGACCCCCTTTCCTCAGGGGCTGCGTTTCATGCCCGCAGGTACATATACTCGCTTTGGTGAGCCGCCAGCTTAGGACTTCCCTTCTGCTATCTTGGAGAGCTCCGTTGTTCCGGAGCCCAGATTTGGTATATATCCTTTTTGATCTAAATATATGTATATGTTGTCTAAGGGTACGACGAGGCGCTGTCCCGTCATATTTCACTGTTGCAACTGTTAGAGGTCTGTAGACATGTATGTGGGTTGTATTTAGATGGGATCAGTTGTGTGTATGATTAGTATGCGTGTTCTATCGTTGTAGCAGCCCTGCCGACTTGCATATATTTTCATGTTGTGATAGCAGCCTCGTCGTCTTACTTGTGTTATTGTTTCGTAGTGGCAGCCTTGTCGGCTTGTGTATATATATAGGTGGGACGTTCCCACCTATTATGACAAGCCTTGTCGGCTTGTGTACTGCGTTATCTGTTAATAGTTTTGACTCCTTAAGGGACAGGTTGCGGCACATATATATACATTTATGCGACAGTTCCAAGACTATGTTTTGTTCTTTATAGGCTCCATATTATGTTTGTCGTGGACTGATCATATAGCTAACAGGTGTGTATACGAGTGCCCAGTTCGGGTACTAGTCACGGCCTACGGGGTTGGGTCATGACAAAAGTGGTATCAGAGCGAAGTTCATCCTCAGAGTGTCTACAGACCGTGTCTAGTAGAGTCTTGTTTATCGGTGTGTTGTGCACCACATCTATAAACAGGATACTACAGGACATTTAGGATGTCATCTTTCCTTCTTATCCTAGATCATGCGATAGAGCTATATTATTAGGATGATTTTTTTCTAATATACTATTATGTTTACAGCTATGCCTCCGAAGAAAGCGACAGCTGCCCAGAAGGGCAAATCGATAGCAGGGAATATTAGCCAGACACAGAGAGTTACCAGAGCTCGTGCCCAGTCTATGCCTGAGGTTGGGTTCCAGTCCGCGAGTTCTGCTACATCGTCACCTCCAAAGGAACCCAGAACAGCGACAGCTCCAGGTCATGGGGTGGCTCTACCGCTAGCTCCCGAGTTCCCAGCACCTGAGCCTCCAGCTCCTCAGCCAGGGGCAGAGGATAGAGCTATGAGGGATGCAATTCAGTTGTTTACTAGATTAGTGGCAGGACAGGCTCGCAGGCAAGGACTAGGGGTTGATCAGATAGATAGACATGACAGTCTGAGAGCCCGTGACTTTCTAAGCTGCAATCCTCCAGAGTTTTTCGGGTCAAAGCCCGAGGATGACCCGCAGGAGTTCGTTCGGCAGATGCAGTGTACGCTGAGGCTAATTAAGGCTTCTGAGACTGAGGCGGTTGAGTTAGCATCGTATCGACTGCGGGATGTAGCTGTCAACTGGTATGAGTCGTGGGAGCTGTCTAGGGGCGCGGATGCTCCTCCAGCAGTATGAGACGAGTTTGTGGAGGCCTTCCTTGGCCACTTTTTTCCTCCAGAGATGCGACGAGCAAGAGTTGATAGATTCTTACGTCAGAGGCAAAATGGCAGGAGTGTTCGGGATTATAGTCTTGAGTTTGATTCGTTGGCCAGATATGCACCCACTATTGTAGCTAATATGACCGATAGGATGCATCGATATGTGGTGGGGTTGGATCGTTATTTGGTTGATAGCTGTATGGTAATGGCCTCCCGGCCAGGGATGGATATTGCTCGAGTACAGACGTATGCACAGCGGATGGAGGACCGGCACAGAGGGTGTCAGCCCGACAGAGATCATGACCGGGGCCAGCCCAAGAGGGCTAGATTGGATGGTTATTCCGGTGAGTTTCGAGGCAGGCAGCCTCAGCAGCAGCATAGTAGTTATCCTTCTCAGCCAGCACAAAGTGCACCCCTGCAGTTCTCGGGTAGGAGATTTGATAGTACAGGGTATTCAAGAGCTGGTCAGAGCTCCAAGGCTTCAGGTTCACAGATGCCCAGGGGTTCGGGTTAGTCGAGGCCACCTTTGCCTCGGTGTTATCGGTGTGGTAGACCCCATTCTGGGTAGTGCCATCTCGCTACTGCTGCTTGTTTTTCTTGTGGCCGTCAAGGCCATATTATGAGAGAGTGTCCCTATGGGGGTAATCCAGGTGGTGCAGCTCAGCCTACTGGGTCAGTTGCGGGTTCATCTTCGTCTGTGGCTATGCGCCCTATGGGGAAGGGTTTCCAGGTACCAACAGGCCGTGGTAGAGGTCGTGGCGGAGCTTCTAGTTCTAGCGGTCCTTCGAACCACATATATGCTTTGGCTAGTAGACCGAATCAGGAGGCGTCACCTAATGTGGTTACAGGTATGCTATCGGTTTTCTCTCGAGACGTGTATGCATTGATAGACCCAGGTTCCACATTATCGTATATTTCTCCATTTGTTGCTAGTAGAATTGGGATAAAACCTGAGTTGATAGAACCATTTGAGGTAGCTACACCGGTAGGATATTCTGTTATAGCAAGACGAGTATATAGAGACTGTTCGGTGATCATATATAGCCGTTGCACCAAGGCAGATTTGACAGAGCTAGACATGACTGAGTTTGATGTTATTATGGGTATGGATTGGTTAGCTCCTTGTTACGCTAACGTTGATTGTAGAGGCAAGATAGTCCGATTTCAGTTCCCAGGAGAGCCAATTATAGAGTGGATGGGAAATACAGCATCGCCGAGGGGTAAGTTTATTTCATACCTCAAGGCAAAGAAGATAGTCAGAAAGGGTTATATTTATCATCTGGTACGGGTACACGACCTGAAGGCAGAGGCGCCGACTTTTCAGTCAGTGGCGGTAGTTAGCGATTTTCTCGATGTATTCCCAGATGAACTTCCAGGCCTTCCTCCTGAGCGGGAGATAGAGTTCGCTATAGACGTATTACCAGACACTCAGCCCATATCTATTCCTCCTTACAGAATGGCACCTGCAGAACTGAAGGAACTGAAGGAGCAACTGAGAGATTTATGAGAAAAGGGCTTCATCAGGCCCAGTACATCACCTTGGGGAGCACCAGTATTATTTGTAAGGAAGAAAGATGGGTCGCTGCGGATGTGTATTGATTATAGGCAGCTGAATAAAGTAACAATAAAGAACAGGTATCCCCTCCCCAGGATCGATGATATTTGACCAGTTGCAGGGTGCTAAGTGTTTCTCGAAGATAGTCTTGCGGTCAGGTTATCACCAGGTGCGGGAAAAGGAGGCAGACATTCCAAAGACTGCATTCAGAACCCGATACGGGCATTACTAGTTTAGAGTGATGTCCTTTGGGTTGACTAATGCTCCAGCAGTATTTATGGATTTGATGAACCGAGTGTTCAAGCCATTCCTTGACCTGTTCGTGATTATATTCATTGATGATATTCTGGTCTATTCACGATCAGAAGAGGAGCATGCAGATCATTTGAGGGCGGTACTTAGGGTGCTTCAGCACCAGAAATTGTATGCTAAGTTCTCCAAATGTGAATTCTGGTTAACTGCAGTAGCATTCTTGGGGCATATTATTGGAGCTGACGGCATTCGGGTAGATACACAGAAGATCGAGGCGGTGAAGACTTTGCCTAGACCTACAACACCTACTGAAGTACGCAGTTTTCTGGGACTAGCAGGGTATTACAGGAGGTTCGTAGAGAAGTTTTCCTCAATTTCAGCGCCATTAACAAGGCTAACCCAGAAGGCAGCTAAGTTCCAGTGGAGCGATGCTTGAGAGCGGAGCTTACAGTTGCTTAAAGATAAGTTGACTACGGCCCCAGTTCTAACTCTCCCTGAGGGACCAGGTGGCTATGTCATTTATTGTGATGCTTCTGGTGTTGGGTTAGGTTGTGTGTTGATGCAGCATGGCAAAGTTATAGCCTATGCCTCCCGACAACTCAGAAAGCACGAAAGAAATTATCCCACCCATGATCTGGAGTTATTTATATGGTGTGCATGTTGACATTTATACAGCTCAGCAGCGGTGATTCATGTTTTAAAAATATGGAGACATTATTTATATGGTGTGCATGTTGACATTTATACAGATCATAAGAGTCTCCAGTACATCTTTAAGCAGAAGGAGCTGAATTTGCGACAGAGGCGGTGGCTATAGTTGCTGAAGGACTATGATGTTGACATTCTATACCACCCAGGGAAAGCAAATGTCGTAGCAGATGCACTCAGCCGTAAATCTATGGGTAGTTTGGCAGATGTACGACCAGAGCAGAAGGGCATAGTCCGTGAGATTTGTCAGTTAGCTAATCTGGGAGTCTGTTTGGTTGATGCTGATAATGGCAGGGTTTCTGTTCGAGCAGTTGCTGAGTCCTCTATCATAGAAGGGATAAAGAGACACCAGTACGAGGATCCTATTCTTGTACATCATAGAGATGCAGCTCTTCAAAAGGAAGAAACCCCATTCGAGGTCACACCTGACGGAGTGCTACGATACAAAGGTAGATTATGTGTACCTGAGGTTGCAGGGTTACGACAACAGGTGATGGGAGAGGCACACCATGCCCGTTATTCTGTTCATCCAGGGTCAACGAAGATGTATCATGACCTCAGATGCTTGTATTGGTGGGATGGCATGAAGAGGGATATAGCAGAGTTTGTTACTCAGTGTCCGAATTGTCAACAGGTTAAGATCGAGCACCAGAAGCCTGGGGGACTATTACAGGAGATGGAGATTCCGACCTAGAAATGGGAGGTGATCAATATGGACTTCGTCACAGGTTTACCTCGCACTCCGCGAAAATATGACTCTATTTGGCTCATCGTTGATAGGTTGACAAAATCAGCCCACTTTCTTCCAGTCAGGACTACATATTCAGCTGAGGATTATGCCAGGTTGTACCTTAAGGAGATAGTGAGACTTCACGGGGTTCCCACAGCTATTATCTCTGATAGAGGAGCCCAGTTCACAGCTAACTTCTGGAGATCTTTCCAGGAGGGATTGGGGACATAAGTGAGTCTTAGCACGACATTTCACCCTCAGACTGACGGACAGGCCGAGCGTACCATTTAGACGCTACAAGAAATGTTACGGGCCTGTGTTATTGATTTCAGGGGTAGCTGGGATGATCACTTGCCACTTATTGAGTTTGCCTATAATAACAGCTACCATTCGAGTATTCAGATGGCACCGTATGAGGCCTTGTATGGGAGGAAGTGCAGATCACCTATTGGCTGGTTTGATGTTGGTGAAACTAAGTTGATAGGCCCAGATATGATTCAACAGGCTGTTGATAAAGTGAAGCTTATTCAGGAGAGATTACTGGCAGCCCAGAGTCGGCAGAAATCATATGCAGATAATCGACGTCGACACTTAGAATTTCAGGTTGGTGACTGGGTGTTCTTGAAGGTGTCGCCCATGAAGGGTGTTATGAGATTTGGCAGGAAAGGGAAGCTAAGCTCGAGATACATTGGGCCTTATCAGATTGTCCGAAGAGTAGCCAGGTTGCCTACGAGTTAGACCTACCAGCTGATTTGGAAGCAGTGCATCCAGTCTTTCACGTGTAAATGCTTCGCAAATGTGTAGGAGATCCTTCCAGAGTATTTTCCGTAGATGATATCCAGGTGACAGAGGAGTTATCCTATGAGGAACAGCCTATAGCCATACTTGATCGGCAGATTAGGAGGTTGAGAACTAAGAACGTGGCTTCCGTCAAAGTATTATGGCGAAACAACAATAGGGAAGAGATGACCTGGGAAGTTGAGGAGGAGATGAAGAACAAGTATCCTTACTTGTTCCCTACGCCTACAGGTAACTTAAACTCCTACCTTGATTATATTGATTGTCGGATAAGACTATATGTTATGACGATAAGGGAAACCTTTCCAAAAATTCTTATAGGACGTTACGGGACCAATTCAACATTCGAGGACGAATGTTCTAAAGGGGGGGGGGGGGGGGGGGAGAATGTTAGACCCCGTATTTTTATACGTCGAGTTATTCGCGATGGAATCGACGTGAGTTAAAGACGGAACCCTCCCCGGACACGGAATAGAAATCCTTAATTTTTCAATTTTTATTAGAACATAAATTTGTTTATAAATTTTACCTAGTGTAAACATATTAATGGAGATTAGGGATTAATTAACCATGATTGGATTATTAAGTGGGGATTAAGACTTAAATATTCACTAATTATGCACTAGTGGCCGTGTGGGCCCCACTGCCACATGACCAAATCAGCTTTTGGCCCATGCTTTAGTTGGGGGAACGTGTAAGACCCTCTTGGGCAGCAAAATGGTCTACTGTGTTGACCAAGTTGCAGCCACAACTCATTTCCCAACCCCACAAAGTGAACTTAGAGAGAGAGGCTCTCATCTTCACCAAGTGAAGTGGAAAGAGAGCCACGGCCAGCCATGGCAGTTCCACCACCAAGCACGGCCGGCCCTTCTATTGTTTTGTTACCATTAAACCCCTAAAGTGTTCTACACATTCACCATTATGTTTCAAGTGAAGGAGAAACCATAAACATGCCATGCAAGCTCTTATAAGCTCACGACCAGATTTGAGCTCTCCATTTTGATTAAAAAAAAAAATATTTTCCAAGGTGTTTCAACCCTTAGGAAGGTGCATAGCAACGTGGAATAGTCATTGGAGCAACAAGAACAAGTATTAGTTCAAGTCATCAAATTCTAGCCAAGTTGAGAAGTTAGATTGTTAAGGTAAGAATTGATCATCTTTTTACACGTTTTTAGTAAGGATTTGGACGTGTTGTAAATGTGAAAATGTAAATTGAATCCATGCAACTAGGTGTGTTGATGTTGGAGAATGATAATAGCCATGGAATTATATGTGTTGATGTTGAAGTATGGTTGTAACTTGGTGAACATGAATTGCATGTATAAAATTTTTAATGTTGGTGTTGGAATGCTAATGTGGCCGTAGGGACTATTTTAGTTGAAATGGGTGGACTGATGTTATTTAGTAATTATGGTTGTTGCTATCATAAATTACATATTAAAAGGATGAAAAGAATTAGAAAGTTAAAGGTGAAGTTGTGTTGATATGAATACAAATTGAATCCATGAAATTATGTGTATTGATGGTGAAGCATGGTTGAAGCCGTGTAGGGACTGTTTTGTGTAGAAGGTGGTGAACTAATTTTACTTGGTATTTTGATTGTTGTTGTCATGAATTTTATGATGGAAATGAAGGTATTTAATGGTTAGAGTTGGAGCTAAAATTGTTTGTAGGTTGTTGTAAGGATTGTAGTGATAATAATGTAGCTTATTTGCGTATGAATTGATGATGTAGTTGTCGTGTTGCTGCTGGTCGTATCTCACTGAAATTATATGAAAAGAAGATATG
Source organism: Lycium barbarum (assembly GCF_019175385.1). Lineage (NCBI taxonomy): Eukaryota > Viridiplantae > Streptophyta > Magnoliopsida > Solanales > Solanaceae > Lycium > Lycium barbarum. Next base: position 101,534,706 of record NC_083338.1, on the reverse strand, counting down.
AAATAATGTGTAAGAATCGTATGTGGTTTGCTTAGTATGTTCGTAAGCGTTTGCAAGAATTCCGAGCATCTTTTGTGTGAAAGTTAGGGGCTGTTTTGGATGTGTCGTTGTTGTTCTTATTGAGCTTGGAAGATTGATGATAATTAAGATTATGCATTGTGTTGTATGTGGGTTGGGCTGTTATAAAGTTGGTTACATGAAAACGTTAAGGTTACGGACTATTAGGAATAACTTGAAGACGTAGTAGTCGTATGTGAATCGTTATTGAATATTGTGAACGTTGGCTGTTTGGAATATTGCGTGGACTGTTTGGAATGTTGTGCGGGCTGTTCGGAGTGATTCTTGCATCTTGTCTTGAATAGCCTCGATATAGTACTTAAACGTATAATTATTGCCGTTAGCTTGACTAGTATGTAATTAGTTTGGGATGTAAGGAAACCGTCGTCTAAATTGTCTAGAAATAAGTTGCTAACGTTGGGAAACGTTTTGAATCTCCCCGTAGCTTAACCATAATTCTTGACGTCTTAATATAGGTTGAAACTTTGGGCAGCGTATACGAGTTTTGTTACGAATAAACGCCAAAGGTATGTAAAGTTAACACTTCTTTCTTTTTTTGGCATGATCCTTACAAAACGAATAGACGATATGTATATGGTTCCAAAGAAGTTCCTATTCTTAGAGCCACTAGGATGGCTATTGTTCTTGATTCTCAGAATTTGATTTATTATTATTTTTATATGTACATATGATTTCAAAGTTCCATTTGATAAAATCCACAGGGACATCCGAAGGTACTTGATATGATTATTATTTGAATTTGCAAATGATAGTTCGTTTTGAGTATTCCATCGAGTCTCGATATTGTTTAAAATTGCATATGGTTTCTCACTACTCTGCTCGTGCATGCCTCAATATATCTTTCACCGAGTCCCGGGCCGGGTATGTTATCGTGCACAGTTTCACTGCATTGTTCACCGAGTCCCTCACTAGAGGGCCGGGTATGGTATATATATATGATGATATGATGACATGATGATGACATGATGATACGATGATATGATGACATGTTATGGCGGCCAGGAGGGCATATGATGAATTTGTTCACCGAGTCCCTCACTATAGGGCCGGGTACGGTATATATGTATATAATATATCATATTGACAAGCATGATTATGTTTCAAAGGCAAGTGTTTTGGTATTCTGAACATTGTACTTGTTTCCTGTACTCCCTTATTTCAGATATGCTCCTTTTACTGTATTTCCCGCTTTACATGCTCAGTACATATTCCATACTAACCCTCTTTCCTCGGGGGCTGCGTTTCATGCCCGCAGGTACAAATACTCGCTTTGGTGAGCCGCCAGCTTAGGACTTCCCTTCTGCTATCTTGGAGAGCTCCGTTGTTCCGGAGCCCAGATTTGGTATAGATCCTTTTTTATCTAAATATATGTATATGTTGTCTAAGGGTACGACGGGACCCTGTCCCGTCATATTTCACTGTTGAAACTCTTAGAGGTCTGTAGACATGTATGTGGGTTGTATTTGGATGGGATCAGTTGTGTGTATGATCAGTATGCGTGTTCTATCGTTGTAGCAGCCTTGTCGGCTTGCATATATTGTCATGTTGTGATAGCAGCCTCGTCGACTTACTTGTGTTATTGTTTCGTAGGGGCAGCCTTGTCGGCTTGTGTATATATATAATTGGGACTTTCCCACCTATTATGACAAGCCTTGTCAGCTTGTGTACTGCGTTATCTGTTGATAGTTGTAACTCTTCAGGAGACAGGTTGCGGCACATATATATACATTTATGCGACATTTCCAAGACTATGTTTTGTTCTTTATAGGATCCATATTATGTTTGTTGTGGACTGATCATATTGCTAACAGGTGTGTATACGAGTGCCCAGCTCGGGTACTAGTCACGGCCTACGGGGTTGGGTTGTGACTATTTTATACCACGCTGGAAAAGAAAATGTAGTAGCCGATGCGCTTAGCCGCTGATCAATGGGTAGCCTATGTGAAGTCCCTCCGAAAAAGAAAGAGATGGTTCATGAATTCCACCAATTAACTAATCTTGGAGTGCGTGTAATTGATTTGGGTAGTGTAGGGATTGGCATTAATGATCCCACAGTTTCATCTCTGAATATAAAAGTGAAAGAGCGTCAGTATGAAGATCCTCATTTGTGTCATTACAGAGACACATCTCATGGAAAAGAGAAGTCCCCATTTGATGTTTCCATGGATGGAATTCTTAGATACCAAGGTATGCTATGTGTTCCGAATGTCGCGGAATTGCGCCGATGAATTCTAGAAGAAGCCCATTATTCTCGGTACTCTATTCACCCAGGTGCAAGAAAGATGTATCATGATCTCAAATTAATATATTGGTGGGATAGCATGAAGAGAGACATAGCAAAATTTGTAGCCCAATGTCCAAATTGCCAACAAGTGAAAATCGAACATCAAAAGCCAGGAGGATTACTGCAAGCAATGGAAATCCCTACTTGGAAATGGGAAGTGATCAATATGGATTTTATTGTGGGGCTACCCCGTTCTCGGGGCAATTATGATTCTATATGGGTGATTGTGGACAGACTAACGAAATCAGCCCATTTACTTCCGGTTAGAACTACCTACTCAGCAGAAGATTATGCGAGGCTGTATCTCAAGGAAATTGTGCGACTTCATGGTATTCCACTATCCATTATCATAGATAGAGGAGCACAGTTTACAGCCAAGTTCTGGAAGTCCTTCCCAGAAGGTCTAGGTACTCAAGTAAAACTTATACGACATTTCATCCGCAGACCGATGGACAAGCCGAACGTACTATTCAGACCTTGGAGGATATGTTGAGAGTATGTGTTATAGATTTCGGTGGTAATTGGGATGATCACTTACCTCTGATTGAGTTCGCATATAACAATAGTTATCATTCCAGTATTCAAATGGCTCCGTATGAAGCTTTATATGGAAGGAAATACAGGTCCCCAATTGGATTGTTTGAAACATGAGAAGTACAGCTAATAGGCCCTGAATTGATTCAGCAAGCGGTAGAAAAAGTCAAGGTGATCCGAGATCGATTGTGTCACGACCCAGCTAGGGGCCGCGACGGGTACCCGGAGCTAGTTACCGAGCACAACACTCACTCTACTACTTATCTTGCTCATTTAATATTCTTTTATCAATTTACAAACCAGTTGTAGGAAAATCATAATTAAACAAACATAAATACTTTATATACAATTGCCTTTCGGCCATCAAAATAATATACATGCATATGAAAACGTCTTGTGAGACCATCTAACCCACACTGCGTATCTACGAGCCTCTACTAACATACTGTATATACATGGACGGAACACGACTCTGTCGTGCCCAAAATATACATATATACCAAAAGGATAATCCTAAGCACCTCCGGACAATGGAGTGCTTTCAACCAGCTGACTGCTACTGAGGATCTGGGCCAAGCTCTCCTCTCTGTCTACCTGTGGGCATGAACACATCGTCCGAAGAAAGGACGTGAGTACGAATGTTGTACTGAGTATGAGAAGCATAAACAATGAAAGAAACAATATAGTGATAACATCAACATGAAATATCTGGATCTGTCTGATAATCATAAAGGAAATCATGCGTGCCATCTTACTCATACTCATCGCCATAACATATATGAATCATATGCAAGCTGCCCGTCCATGTCGGAACGGTGTGATAATCAATAATATTAGCCCGCGTCCAGGCCTCCCGCTTCCGGGGTACCATCTCATGCCGCCCACTAGTGGTGTCTGCCCATGCCCGAAGGCCATGGTGTATCCGTATAGCTGCCCGCCTTGGCGATGACTGCACGGCCAACTAGGCACGGTGTGAAATGCTCTTGTCATGCTTATCATGAAATGCTCATAATAATAATATACTCATCATAAAATACTTATCTCATTGTAATACATGCATAAGGCTCAAGATCAACTTTACTCTATCGGGGTGACGTAAGGTCGTGATCCCCCGATTACATTATGGAACAACTATTGATACTCTGCCTCACCTTGAAGGAACTAGTACATAAGGTGAGTGTAAGCGATAATTAACATCATCATTATACTAGCATCATCATATCGTATTCCTCATCTTATATAGACATTAAGGAGTTAGACTCTTAGCCTTTCGGACTATAGGAACTCATGAAGAGAATAGGAATTTCGTGCTACAAGATTCATGCCATCAGAAAGAAGGGACTAGCCTCACATACCTTGGTCGTTTAGCTAAGATATCGCTCACTCGTTCTCCTTCAATATCGTGTCGTTACCTTCATAAAGAATTCATATCAACATTAGCATACTAACTACAAGAACGCGTCGCTAATTCTAGGAGAAGTCGGACAGCGCTTCTCTTGTTTATACTATTTTTTTCCATGTTTTATATTAACTCCCAACATTCATAGCATTACTCACAATATCGAAATCAACAATCGTCGTTTACGTACATTTAGCAAAATCCACCATTTTCCTCCAATTTCCCTCATAATTAGCCTTATGACTCGTCCTTGCATTTTCATGCGTTTAATGCTTGTTTCATGATGTAAGCATCATTTACAACGTATTTGTATTCACAACACTTCAACATTCATAATTCAATCCCACTATCATTCATTTATGGCACTATTCACTCAGTAATGGTCCATTTCTATGTTCTTCTACATTTCAAGTGTCTAAGCTTTTCAATACTTCAAACAACATAGAATGATCATGAAACTTACCTTGGATAGTGGTTGAACAACGCTTGAGTTGAAATTCTTCACTTAGCCAAAACCCTAGTTCCACCCTTCTTTAGAATTTCTTGATTTAGAAGATCCTTTGATGTGTTCTTACACTTATTTTCATGAATTTAGTGGTGATGATATTGATATTCCCTTTGATTCTCTTGAATTCTTGTGGAGGAATAATTTGGAATGTTCTAGAGGTTTCTTGAGTTGTGTTGATGAATAATGAACTGAATTGTAGTCCAAGCCCCTTTTAATTGTCACGACCCAAACCCCGTGGGCCGCGACTGGTACCCTAACTGGATACCCATACGTACCTATCTGATCGAATTCGAATCATACAGATTTTTTTTTTCAAAACAGAAGTACGGAAATAGACCGATACAAATACGGCACGCGCGCGACCATACGTATATATACATATATACCTGAACATACAGACATTTACAAGTAAGCCGATAAGGCTAACATACAGACGAAACCCGTAACCCACACATCTATCTACAGGCCTCTACAGACATACAGAATCATATGGCGGGACAGGGCCCCGCCGTACCCAGAATATACACACATACGGAGTACACAGAAGACAGAAGATATATACCAAAAAGATATGCTCCGAGTCAAGGGAGCTCTTCAGATAGCAGAGTCGGAAACCTACGCTGGCGGCGTATCACCTGGCGCGTCTGTACCTGCGGGCATGTAGCGCAGCCCCCGAAGAACGGGGGTCAGTACGAAAAATGTACCGAGTATGTAAAGCAGAAACATAACAGATATAACATAGTCCGAACCGGAGTCACAGAAATATAACGGACAGAACCATAAATCAGACTGGCGGACAGAATTGTGATCCAGACAGACATACAGAATCGTGTTCCATACAAATAAACAGAGTTACAGTTCGGACAGACAGACGGAATCATAATACGGACATACGAACAGAATCTGAATCCATACGGACATACAGAATCAGAAGTCATACGGACAGACAGCAATAGTCATAGCACAGACGGACAGACAGTAGTGTGACGGACAGAATTATGCATGCAGAGTAGTACAGAGTCATACAAAATCATACAGAGGCGTGTGCTTTATAAATACAGATGGCACACGCATATATTCATACAGATCCCGGCCCTGTCTGGGGGCGCGGTAACAGAACTCGGCCCTCTTAGTACGGGACGCGGTGGACAGACAGAATCAAATCAGATCATATGCCATCCTGGCCGCCATCCCCATACACAGATCATACAGACATACAGATCCCGGTCTGTACGCCGAGGGACGCGGTGAACAATGCAGAGAAAATATGCACGATAACAGAACCTGGCCCGGGTCGCAGTGAAAGAATGCATTGAGACAGACACGAATCAATAAATGAGAAACCACCTACCTACAGACTCAACATACAGACTCGATCAATCAGAAGGGTGCCAAACGGCGAGCCAAAATCAGAATATCCAGATAGTATGCATAGCACGCGCTCATATCCTAGTTAGGAAGGCACGACAGATTTTCAGAATGGGATGCTCGGATGTTCAGAAATCATATTGTATAAACTACACAAAACTATCCATAATATTCACAAAATAATAGTTCAGAAGTTTTTGGAGAAGATCGGACCAAAACAGAAGTATTTTAAAAATCGTACCGGAAGTATCGGGCCTTGTGGGCCCACCTCGGACCAACCCGAGGCTACATATGTAAATTACTGATGATTGACCTTATGAGGTCACCCATACTCATTCGGAAGTGTTCCGACTCCGTTTGGGGAAGTTTTGTGCAAAATCTCACTTTAAGGACAATTTGTAAGAAAATAGGTTCAATTGAACTGAAGGAATTAGAGCGGTTTTCCGTCTCGAATTCCGGGGAACGGAGTCGGACCTAAGGCTCGCGGCCGAGCCTACCACATCCAGAACATGCCTAGGAACGTATAGAAGTGCTTCACATACCTTGATGGCGCCTTATGCTTGCTTGGCGTAAATCCAAATTTCGTCCAAAATCTGGAAATGGTCAAGTTTACCATTTGGTTAGTTTCATTCTTTCAATACTCTATCTTTACACATAATTGCCTACCGAAATTTCGGCAGCATTTCCTCTGTATATACGACATCCCCGAGACTTAGCTCGGCTCAATTCCTCAACACAACAGCCCAGAGAAAACATCCAAACAACAACAAACATCAATAAACACTAACTCATACACTATGGCATTATTAGCCATCTTTCGACACAACGAGTTATTTTTCGTTTTAAACTTGCATTTCCAACCAAAACTTATTATTTTCATATCCATTATCCATCAAAATCATTACGACACACATCGGAGGCATCCATACCATATTCACATAACATTCATAAGTTACTCAAACATTCAACTTCCTATCAAATCACTACCTTTCCAATCTTTCCTAACTTCCAATATACAAGTTCATAAACACATTTTCATATTCCAAGTTCGTTATCGTCAATCACAATTTCAAGACATTAGGCTAACGCAACATACTTTCCGACAACGACTTAACAAACAATTCTTCGTTTTGGCTTAACCATTATCCTTCAATCTACTTCACAAAGCCATAACACAATTAACATACAACCAAAATCAAATTCACATCCCATATTACACATAGTACCATACGGCCAACATACTATATTTTCCAACTCTCACTAATTCATCCCACTTTCCTTTCTAATACAATTTCCACCATACTACAACTAACTTACACAAGAATTCAAACCATTACAATCATGCAACACATATATATGCATTCGGCCACCACCCAAAAATTCCAACACACCAAATTTCCATATTTTTCATTCATTCACACATACTACAACATACATACATCATTTTTAACACAACAAAAGCATGAAATCCTTACCTTTCTTCAAGTTCTTCACTTGGGGTTGAAGTTTTTTTTTCTTGCCAAAATCTTTATATCAACTTGTAGATAATCTTGTGCTTAGCAATAATCTCTCAAGAGAGGAACTTTTTAAACCCAAGAATTGGCTCCAAAAATTTTTTTCTTTCTTTTCCTTTTCTTTCTCTCTTGAACCCGAAACCCTTTCTCTCTTTTCCTTTTGTTCTTTCTTGTTTTCTCTTGAAAGTTCTATAGATTAGGACTACTATATAATGTCACATGGCATTTAATTGATCCATGGGCTTGGATCAATAGTGTGGCCGGTTGGGCCCTTATAGTTGGGCCTTTGTTTTGTTTCATTTTATTGAGCCCACTTTGGCTAGATTTTGCAATTCCTAAGGCAAGTTTCCAAATTTGCCCTTGGCCACCTTTTGCAATTCCACACCATTGAATTCATAACTCACACATTCATACCAAGTAGTGTCCAATAGTGGCCTTATTCATCACAAGTCATTTTACCTTGAATTCTTCCGAATGAACAAAAATGTCGGATGTAACATTAATAATCCCAAAATTTGATCTTTAATGAATTCTCGTCGGGTGAACATTGGTCGTAAATTGCAGTTTACGGACCGTATTCTGATTTACGGCCCGTCCACTGTGGACGTATTTAAGCATTCCAAGAAACAGAAAGTTTGGCTGAGGATTATGGCACTTTACGACCTAGTTTACGGTCCGTAAACCAGTTTACGGGCCGTAAACTGGGTCGTATATAACCATATCAACGCTGGGCAGAAAGTTGAGATTTTTGGAATGATGGAATACGATTGCACTATACGGTCCGTAAATCACTTTACGGGCCGTATAGTGCCATATACGACCACTGGCAGAAAAATTTTCTGCAACTTTATTATTTCCAAAAATGCAAAATTAGCCATTCCCGACTTAGTAAAACACCATACACTCAAGTCCTTCATTGTTCTACTCATCACCCAAGTACGGAAAAATTTCCGAGGTGTAACAGATTGTTAACAACCTAAAGTCGCCAAAAATCTTATGCGGAAAACCGCCGGTGAGACTTGGAATTTCAGGTTGATGATTGGGTATTTTTGAAAGTGTCGCCACTGAAAGGGGTGATGAGATTTGGCAAGAAAGGGAAGTTAAGTCCTCGATACATTGGACCCTATAAAATTATCCGCAAGGTGGGTCATGTAGCCTACGAATTGGACTTGCCTTCCGAACTTGAATCGGTTAATCCAGTTTTCCACGTCTCAATGCTCCACAAGTGTGTTGGAGATCCCATAAAAATTGTTCCAATAGATGATGTGCAAGTGACAGAAAGGCTAGCATACAAAGAAGAGCCCATTGCCATATTAGACAGGCAAGTACGGAGACTGCGAAATAAGGAAGTAGCCTCAATCAAAGTCTTGTGGCGAAACAACAACCGGGAAGAAATGACTTGGGAAGCAAAAGAGAGTATGAAGTTCAAGTACCCGCACTTATTCCAACCCCCAAGAGAGGTTCAAGATGAAACGCCAACATTATAAGGTATGTATGCTTTCTTTTCTTATTTTTGGTCGTGTGTAGCCAAATTATAGTTCTATCGTGTTGTGGCCCTGTGAGGCAATATTATTATGGATTGTTGTGACAGGATGGTAGTGCCATATTACAGGGAAAACTCTGGCGAAATTTTCGTAGAATTCCCGAGTGTTTAACATTCGAGGAGGAATGTTTCAAAAGGGGGGGGGGGGGGGGGGAGAATGTTACACCTTGGAAAAAAAAATTCCCCGTTAACGTACAGTGAATAGGCTAGCGAAGAGCACGATGTATACGATGTTTCGATATGTGAGAAATAGCCTTTGATGATCCTAATTGAGATTCAAGACATTTAACGAAAAGGAAGAAGGTTATCAAGGAAACCAAAGGATATGTTGCGTGTCAGGTAAGAATTATGGGCGACGAGTTAATGATGGCATAATGACGTCTTAGAGAAGAGTGATAATGTCCCTTATATTGGTATTGAGGTGTTAAACAAGTGTCAAGAAGGTTCCATAAGGATTGGAGATCAAGCGAGTTGACGAGAATGAAATCGGAACAGTTGGGCATTATACGGCCCAACATACTGGCCATATAAATTATACTGGCCGTATGTTAGGCCGTATAATTATCCAAGAGGGGCATCACTCACTGGACCAAACATACGGCCCGTATAAAATGTACGGACCGTATGTTGGTCCGTATATGTTGGTCGGGACAGATTTTAAGAATTAATATAAGGACCCCTCTCTCATTATTTCATTTCATTTCCTCTCTCCTCCCTTCAAGAAACCTCTAGAACACTATCCATTATTCATCCACAAGAAATCAAGGGAAATCCATGATAAACTACATCAAAACCACAAAATCAAGTGTATGAAACCTAACAAAAGTTCATCTACACCAAGAAAACTCAAGGGAAGTGAGTTAGGGTTTTAGTGCAAGAAGAGAAGTTCCACTCAAGGATTGTTCATCCACTATCTAAGGTGATTTTTATGTTCATTCTTGGTTGTTTAAGGTGTTGAAAGTTAAAAAAAATGGATTGTAGAAAGATATAGAAAATGGGTCATAAATGTTGGAATAATGACATTGTTGGGTAAAGGTTTGGATTGAATTATGAATATTGGTATGTTGTGATTGTAAATATGTTATGAATGACATTTAGAACATGGAATAAGTATTATATGAGAGAAAATGAAATAATGAATTATGACCATGATTATGGAGAAATTGGAGTGACATTGTGAATTGCGGATAATACAGATGGATGATGAGTGTTGCTTGTGATATTGTGAATGTCGTCATCAATGTTTGGGAGTTGATACAGAATATGGGGAAAGTAGTATAAACAAAGTAAATGCCGCCCAATTTTCCCTAGAAATAGTAACACGTTCTTATAGTCCATTAACTAATGTTGATGCGAATTCTCTTGAAGGTAGAAATGTGGGCATTGAAGGAGAACAAGCAAGCAATAGATTAGTTAAGCGTAAAGGTATGTGAGGCTAGTCCTTTCTTTCTAATGGCATGAATCCTATAGCATGAGTTTTCCTTCCTCTTCATGAATTTCCTACATTCCGGAAAACTAAAAGTCTATGTTCATGAATAGCTATATGAGATAAGCGATATGTTACGAACCCAATAATGGTGACGATGAGCTTGATTCTAAAGATTCTAGATGTTCATGATATGATGTTCCTATAAAGTTAATGATATCGTTTATCGTATACACTCACCTTATTTACTATTTCCTTCAAGGTGAGGCAGAATGTTTATAAATGTTCCATAATGGAATCGGGGGTTCACGACCTTATGTCACCTCGATAAAGTATAACTATCTTGAGTTTCTATGCATGCATTATGATGAGTACATGTTGATGATATTACACCGCGCCTATATGGTCGGGCAGACACCGCTAAGGCGGGCAGCTATATGTATACACCATGTCTAGGTGACATGGGCAGACACCACTAGTGGGCGGCATGAGATGATACCCCGGACGCGGGAGGCCTGGACGCAGGCTAATGATTATCACACCGATCCGATATGGACGAGGAGCTTATACATTTATGCATATATGATATGATGATGATTATGAAGTAAGCCAGTATGTGTTATTTTTTTATAACTGACAGTCATATACAGTTGCTCCCTTATTGATGCTTCCTTTATCTCATTGACGTATTGTTGTTATTTATGCCTCTCATACTCAGTACAATGTTCGTACTAATGTCCGTTTTCTTTGGACGCTTTGTTCATGCCCACAGGTAGACAGGGAGGTGATCTGGATCCAGACTCATAGGAGCTAGTAGCTGATTTGAGAGCACTCCATTGTTCCGGTGGTGCCTTGATTATTCTTTTGTGTACGTATGTATATTTTTGGCACGATGGGGTCCTGTCCAGTCCCTATGTCTAGCACTCTAGTAGAGGCTCGTAGATACGCAGGTATGTGTTATATGGTCTCACGAGGTTGCCATTATGTATGTATATATATATTATTTTGATGGCCGAAAGGCTTATGTATATATAAAAGAATTTTTGTTCTCAAAAGAAGAATGATTTTCTTACGATTTGAGTATAAATTTGATAAAAGAACGTTTAATGAGCATGATGAGTAGTAGAACGAGTGGTGCTCGGTGGTTAGCCCCGGGTACCCGTCACGGCCCCTAGTCGGGTCGTGACAGAATCTTACCTCAAAACTCAAGAACACATCAATTCCTAGAGTGCGTCACCTTGAAGTATCCCCCAAAACCACTACCAAGAGGGGAAACAAGCTTCCATAATTACTTTAGAACCTTTAAACACTTGATCTTCTCTTTTGATCCTTGATTTTTCTTAGGAATTGATTAGATATTGTTGGAGAGGGATTTCTAGAAGGTTGGAGATCAGGAGAAGTGGAGAAAATGAGTTAAAATGATAAGTATGCAAATTATATAAAAAAATAACTGAAGCCGACTTAAAAATACGGCCAGAAATACTGACCGTATATTTAAATATGGTCCGTATTTTTGGACCGTAATTCCCATGCCAAAAATCACCCTCTCTGCCTAAGAAAATACTGTTCGTATTTAAAAATATGGTTCGTATTTCCAAACTATGGTCCGTATTTTGTACTTCCCAAAATCAATTCTGACAAAATGTAATCTCTTCAATTTGTTCATCCTCTAATCCTTCCAACACTTACCAAACATGAACTTAAACCCTCGTATACTCAAGATGAACACGTCTAATCTCACATATCCTCAAAAATAATTCCGCTCTCCAAATCTATAGCAACCAACTCATGAAGAAACTTAATATATAAAAGTATGGGGTGTAACAATTTGATTTGTTAATTGCAAAATCCAAATGAACCCGATCAATGTATGCCCCTACACATGACTAGTATTACCTGTTCTTGAGGATTTATGGTTATGCTTTTGCATTATATCAAATATTTGAGCTTTTCTTTATGCTATTTTTCCTTGTTTAGACTTTAAATATCTACTTTGTTAGGGAGGCAATGGATTATTGTATTTGGTTCTCCTAATGGAGGTGTTGGGTGCCATATCACAACAGTTAGGTAAATTAGGAAAAAGTAACTTTTGCCGTGAAATTATGTCGAGAATCATTGTTCATGACAATTTTGCCTTTGCAGATCGGAAAGGTCAAATGGCGGGTGTTGCACACTGCCTCACACGCCTAGACTTTTCCCTCCAAAAAATTTTACATCACACTTTCCCTCCCAAAAAGGTTCCATCACTTCCGAACGTAACTTTCCCTCCAAAACGACTTCCCTAAATTATACATACTACTAGTGTAATGTCATGAAAATGGAAAGTTTTTAGTTGTTTGTTTCCCTTCCTCATAAAATTCACCTAACTCAAATTATACTAATGTACTAATAGATATCGAAAGGAAAGTCATTTGTTGTTTGTTTCATCTTAAATTTCCACCAAACACATTCTTAACAATAAATTTTTTGTTGGTATATTTCTCAATGGATGGAGTGAATGCATGACACAGCCGCCCCAATGAGCTACAAAGGGTTTTAAATCAGTTGTTTGGACCTGATTTCTCTGACCATGACGAAGTCAATAATTTGACCGTACAAAATTAAGCATCGGACCACGATCGATCGATCGAGTATTACAATGTCGTGAGTCGATCGTTCGAGAATGAAGATATTTATAGGGTTGATGGTCGTTCGATCGAGCATAAAGAAACATATAGTGTCATAGCTAAAAATGATGAATCTTATGGAGTCGACTTTTTAGCTGTCATGGATCATGAATCTGGTCGACTGATCGAACGTGAAGAAAGCCATCACATGTCGGATGAAAATGACGACGCAGATGAAATCATACAATCGGTTCACGATGATACTGAATCAAGTGACAACATCGATGCAAGTGAGAACGGGGTTTCTTCTTCTGAAATATTAGATTCCCCAAAATCCAGAATGATTTTCGACAGTTTAGATGTATTATTTGACTACTACAAGAAATATGCCAAAGCGAAAGGATTTTGTGCTGTGAGACAAACCGTCAAAAAACAAAATGGTGAAATCAAGTAGGCTACTTTCACATGTGACAAGGGACAAAACCCTAAGTGCACTAAGTACAGTAAGAGAGCTGGATGTGAAGCCAAGGTTCACCCTTCGTAGCGATGGAACCTCCAGTGTGGGCAAGGTTGTTGAAGAACACTCACATGATTTATACCCCCAAGAGAGTTGGCTTATGGCTGGCCACATGAATATATCAAGGGGAATGATGAGGACACTTGAGGCAAATGATAGAGCAGGTTTGAGAGTGTCTTGGAACATTAGATTGGTAAAGATTCAGAATGGCAAGGCTGAGAAAATGAGATTCTTGCCATCAGATTGTAAAATTGTTATTCTAAATAACAGGAGGAAGCTATTATCGAAAATAGGGGACGCTCAAACATTGTTGAGTTTTTTCCTGAAAATGCAAAGAATGGATTAAAATTTCTACTTTGCAGTTCGAGAAGGCACAAAAGGAAGATTCTCGAATTGCTTGTGGATTCATCCATTAGGAAAATATGCGTGCCAGGTCTTCCATGACGTAATTAGATTTTATAACACATACCTTGTGAATAGGTATGAAAGTTGTTTGCATCATTTGTGGGTGTTAATCACCTCTGCCAGTCAATTCTTCTCAGATGTGCATTTTTATCTCTCGAAGACACCACAACATATACGTGGCTGTTCAATAAATAGAGAAACGGTATGGGAGACATCCAACCAAAGAGCATATTGACTGATCAAGCCGAGTCCATTAAGGCAGCAATACGTGTAGCATTCCCCGACTCGGTCCATCGTTTCTGCATATGGCATATATATTGGAAGATAGCACCCAGGTTCTCCAATCTTCTAAGTATAAGCAGATAAAGAATGATTTCATGGCGGTAATCAATGAAACTTGGACGATACTGGATTTTAAACGCCGATGGGGCAAAATTATAGTAAGGCAAGGTTTGGAAAACAATTTTTGGTTGTCAAAAATCTATCGGGAAAGAGAAAATTGGGTGCCTTTTTACTCGAGAAAACTTTTTTGGGCTGGAATGCAGTCACCACAAAGGAGTGAAGGAATGCATGCCTTTTTTTATTTTTTATTATTATATCAATTATAGGAGCACACTGGCAGATCTTGTCCAGAACTACGAGGTAGCATTAAAGGCAAAACATGACAAGTAGAATCTAGCTGACCACAAGTCCAGGTTATCACGCCCCGAACCACGGCCTGAGCGTAACACGACACTCGGTGCCTTACTGCATGTGACCGAGTGAACCACATGGCTTACTGAATCAAATAGGGCATAAACATGAGCGGAATATAACTTAAACATGATTAGCCTTAATAAACATGAGACATCATAATAGTAAATGAAATACTTGATTAAAACGTGAATACAGATTGTTATAAATACTGAGCCAAAGATGGCTATACGAATCTAAATATCTGACATAACATGACTGACCAGTCTAGGAAACCTCTGACATGAATCTGATTACTAAACTATTAACCGGGACAAGGCCCCCGACATACCTTAACTGCATGACTGAAATAAACATAAGTAAAACAAAAACCCCGAATAGAATAGGGCTCACTAAAAGATGATACGTGCTGAGTCCTAACATGCTGATCCGTCGTCCTGTAAATCTGCATCGTGAAATGCAGGCCCCCATGCAAATAAAAGGGACATCAGTACACTTGAATTGTACTGGTATGTAAAGTGTCACGACCCAGCTAGGGGTCGCAACGAGTACCCGGGGCTAACCACCGAGCACCACTCGTTCTACTACTCATCTTACTCATTCAATGCTCTTTTATCAACTTTATACTCAAGACATAAGAAATCATCTTTTATCAGTTTGGAACGTAGGATACTTTTATATGCATAAGCCTCTCGGCCATCAAGATAATATATACATATTCATAATAGCATCTCGTGAGACCATCTAACCCACACTACGCATCTACGAGCCTCTACTGGAGTACTGAACATACGGACGGGACAAGACCCCATCATGCCCAAAATACATATACATGAATATACACAAAAGAATAATCAAGCACCTCCGGAACAATAGAGTGCTTTCAAATCAGCTGACAGCTACTACGAATCTGGGTCGAGCTCTCCTCCCTGTCTACCTGTGGGCAGGAACACAGCGTCCAAAGAAAACGGATGTCAGTACGAACATTGTATTGAGTATGAGAGGCATAAACAATGAAATGTATCAATGAGATAAAGGAAATACCAACAAGGAACATCTGAATCTGACTGTCAATTATAAAGGAAATAAATCATACTGCCTTACTCATGCTCATCATCATATCATATATGCACAAATGTATAAGCTGCCCGTCCGTATAGGTACGGTGTAATAATGTATAAGCTGCCCGTCCATATCGGATCAGTGTGATAATCATAACATTAGCCCGCGTCCAGGCCTCCCGCGTCCGGGGTATCATCTTATGCCGCCCACTAGTGGTGCTGCCTGTGCCGTATAGACACGGTGTAATCAGCTATAAGCCGCCCGCCTTAGCGGTGCTGCCCAGCCATACAGGCGCAGTGTAACATCATCAATATGTACTCATCATAATGCATGCATAGAAACTCAAAGATGGCTATACCTTATCGAGGTGATATAAGGTCGTGAACCCTCGATTCCATTATGGAGCATTTATAAATATTCTGCCTCACCATGAAGGAAATAATATACATAAGGTGAGTGTGTGCAATGAACGTCATCATTAACTTTAAAGGAACATCATCTCATGAGCTCTAGAATCCTTAGGCTTAAACTCATCATTATCATTACTGGACTCATAATATATATGTTATATCCCGTATTTTCGTGTATTCGGAAAAATTCGAAATAATTTTGATTTGTAAGGAATAAGGTCATATGTGATTTGAATTAATATATGCGTGTGTTGTTCATGAAAAATATTGATGTGGAAACACGGAGGAAGGCCAAGGGCGAAATTTGAATTTTGGAAAATTAGTTCGGGAATTACAAAACGAGAATTATAATCAATTGGGCTCAAAAAATAAAAGATGAAAATGAGGCCCAAAAAGGAGGAGGGTGGCCGGCCATCACTTGGCCCAAACCCCTCCAAGTTAATGAATATTTTACATGTTCAAATTAAAATAAGTAAGCACTTATCCATTGGAATATTCAAGAAAGAAGTCAAGGAGAAAAACAAGCACAACAAGAACAAGAGGAGCAAGGCATTCAGCCATGCCCTCAATTTTCGCCTCTTTGAAATCTTGATCTAAAAATATTTTTCTTGTGGTATTCCTACCATATTAAGGGCCCTCTACAACATGGTGCAATTGTTTGGGAAGGAAGAGCCCTTGTTTCTTCAATATGACAACATGTTTGAGTGACGAAGATTGGAGAAAAAGGTAAGAATTCATTCCATATTATTATGTTATGAAGGTTTGTTTGTGTTGTAGTATATGGAAATGAGTAGAATTCATGAAAACATGGAAGTTTGCAAAGTGGGTGTGCATGTGTGCATGTGGCCGTGTGTATACTATGTTGTGTGCATGTGATGAATTGAAGTTTATGTTGTATTCTAGTTGTGTGTAGGATGGAATGTATATTGAGAATGAAAGTTGAATGAATTTGAGGGAAGTTGGGAAAATGTAGTGTGGCCGTGTGGTATTTGAAGTTGGAATGAGAATGAATTAATTTGGTTTAACATGTTAGTTGTGTTATTGTGATGCTTGCAATGCAAATGAAGATGAAATGATATAAGTTTGCATTGAAATGGAATGTAGAAGTTTATGTCGTTTTAGTATGATTTTATGACATTATGAAAATGGAGTTGTTAAGGTGCAAATTATGATAATTGTTGATGAATTTGGGATATGGAAGCATGTTATGAATAAGTATGTTAAAGATTAGAAGTTTTGAATGAATTATGACTTTGGTGGAAAGTTGTATGTTTTGTATATCGTATGAATATTTTGTACAAATGATATGAAATGTTTCTAAATTATATTGTGATGATCTTGGTTAATGATGAATGTGAAATCCTTGAGATTTGTTTGGAAATTTGAAATTTGAAATGGAAGTATTGCTTTATGTAGAAAAGAAGAATATTGACGTTAGAACCATTTTGATGTGATTCGTGATAACTTTGGTATTGTGGGTTGTGTTGTTGATATATATTGAGCCGAGCTAAGCCTCGGGGGTGTTATATGTATAGGGGAATTGCTGCCGAAATTTCGGTAGACAAATATGAAGTTAAGTGAATTCTTAATTGGTAACTTTGACCATTTGTAGATTTTGGACGAAACGGGAATCGAGTTTGAACAAGCGTAAGAAGTGAGAAAGGTATGTAAGGCTACCCCATTCCTTCTTTTGGCATGTCCTAGGTATACTAGGTCCATATTGGAGCCCCGGGGGCAATTCTGTTCCTTGAAATCCGAAGTGGAAATCGAGTACTATTCATTCAATCGAATTGAACTATAAAACTCATATTTTGTTGGAAAGTGCTCAAATGTCCGAAACTTTTGTTAATGTAATCGATTTGCTTCGAAACCTCTATGTATGATTCCATAGACCCCAAATGTCCGTGATTCATGTCCGCCACCTTGACTTGACCCGAGGTGGGCCCGCTAACTCCGAGACTCTTTTGTTTGCCCTATAAGGCTCATTTTTGTATAATGTTGGCAAAGGACTTTTGTTTATGAATTTGGCTATCGTAAAATAATGTTTCGATTGCCACGATATCCTAAATTATATCTTGAACCATAATTACCATTTTGGAAATACTTTTGTGAAATGAACCCTGTTTTGATTAATTGTTCGAACTATTTTGACTAATAAGTCAACATATGATTTTATCAAGTTTGCAAAAGTATTTTGATATATAAATTGCAATGTTTTCTCACGACTCCGCTCGTGCCTTTATTATGATTTCGTTCACCGGTTCCCGGGCCGGTTTTGGTTCGTGCGCCCTATGATAAATTCGGCCGTATGCTGTGTTACGGTTCCCGAGACCTCGCCATAGGGCCGGGTTCCGTTTGGAGTTATGCTGTGATATGGCTGGTGATATGTTATGATGATATGTGTGTTCGGGGATGTACGGAGATTTGAACCTTCTGGTGTTATGCTGTGTGTGGCACCAGCATCGGAGTGGTGACCACGTTCCTGAGCTTTTGCATGATTTTATCTGCATTATGTATATATATGTTTTGGCACAGATTCTGATATACTGGTCAGTATCCCCTTTTGTATCCTATTTGTTTCCAGCTGTGGTTTACATTTCTGTACTCTATGCTTTACATACTCAGTACCTCTTTCGTACTGACCCCCTTTTCTTCGGGGGGCTGCGTTTCATGCCCGCAGGTACAGACGCCGGTGATCCTCCACTGTAGGCTCCACGCCCTGCTATTACCGAGTGCTCCTTTTGATTCGGAGCCCATCTGTCGGTATATATCTTTGTGATGTATATGCATCTATATATTTGACTATTTGGGGTACGGCGGGGCCCTGTCCCGTCATATGTTTTCGTTTTGTATTCGTAGAGGCCTGTAGTCATATATGTGGGTCGAGGGTCCTATATGTATCTGTTTTGATTACGATCTGTGTCTTAATGCGGTCCGTCTGTTATGGTGGGCAAAATGGCCCTTATGTCTATATTTGTACATATGATCGGCGATGTGCATTCCGCCGCTTCTATCTGTTTCGATATGATATTTTGGTATGCACGACCGCTTAAGACAAGTTTTGATTTAAATTATGTTTAAAATAACTATTGTGAACTCTGAGCTAAGTTCGGATATGATAATTGGATATGTAAGTCTGTCTGGGTGCCCAAGTAGGGTGCCAGTCGTGGCCCACGGGGTTGGGTCGTGACAAAGTGGTATCAGAGCGGTTTGTCCTCGGAATGTCTGCAGGCCGTGTCTCGTAGAGTCTTGTTTATCAGTGTGTTGTGCACCACATCTATAAACAGGAGGCTACAGGGCATTTAGGGTGTTCACTTTCTTTGGATCTTAGATCGTGCGATAGAGCCAGCTGTAGGAAATGAATTTCTTTTTTTTTTCTAACCCTTGATTGCAGTTGGAGAACGGTATCGACGTAATACAGCGACTGCTGATATTGGAAGCTACACAGTACTCAGGTAAGGAATGGTATGAAAGACGTATGCTGGGTAAGGTATTCTGAAGTACGATTAAAAACATAAAGTTGAACATTGAAGGGAGAAATAAGACATGAAAAGTGTAGCAGGTGCAGTTGAGTTGGGCATGTGAGGTAAGCCTTGACATCTGTATGCTTCTATCTGTAATTGTTAGCCCTGTGTGGCTATGATGCGACGTGATATGATATGTATATATGTATATGTGTTGGCCCTGTGAGGCATGGTTGGTATTTCCTGTGTACAGGTTTTGGGATAGTAAGAAATACAGAGGAACCTCTACCCAAATGTTTTTCAAGAAATATGAAAAGGGAAATGAGATATAAATTCTTAACCTGTCTTGAAGGTCGATACCGATATGATAAATCTATTATGGTGGATTAAAAGTTTATTCGTAGAGGCCTGTAGTCATATATGTGGGTCGAGGGTCCTATATGTATCTGTTTTGATTACCATCTGTGTCTTAATGCGGTCCGTCTGTTATGGTGGGCAAAATGGCCCTTATGTCTATATTTGTACATATGATCGGCGATGTGCATTCCGCCGCTTCTATCTGTTTCGATATGATATTTTGGTATGCACGACCGCTTAAGACAAGTTTTGATTTAAATTATGTTTAAAATAACTATTGTGAACTATGAGCTAAGTTCGGATATGATAATTGGATATGTAAGTCTGTCTGGGTGCCCAAGTAGGGTGCCAGTCGTGGCCCACGGGGTTGGGTCGTGACAATATCTCTTATCTCATATGGTTATTCCTGAACATAGACACTTAGTTTTTCCGGAATGTAGGAGAATCATGAAGAGGAAGGAAAATCATGCCATAGGATTCATGCCATAGAAAGAAAGGACTAGCCTCACATACCTTTGACGTTTAACTAAGTTATCGTTCGCTGGTTCTCCTTTCGACGTCACGCTTCTACCTTCAAGAGAGAATTCGCACTAATGTTAGTTAATCGACTATAAGAACGCGCCACTATTTCTAGGGAAAATTGGGCAACATTTCCTCTTTTTATACTACTTTTCCCATGTTCTATATCAACTCTCAAACGTTCACAACAACATTCACAATATTGCAATCAACAATCATCATTTATATACATTGACCACAATCCACCATTTCTCTTCAATTTCTCCACATTTATGGTTATAACTCACTATTGCGTTTCCTCATATAAAATACTTATTTCATGGTATAAATGTCATTTATGACGTATTCATAATCACAACATATCAACATTCATGATTCAATCCAACCCCTATTCAACCATGGCACTATTCACCCATTTATGACCCATTTCCATGTCTTCTACAATTCAAGTATCTTAACCTTCCAATACCTTAAACAACATGGTTTAGTCATGAAAATTACCTTAGATGATGGTCGAACAAGCCTTGAGTGGTATTTTTCTTCTTGCACCCAAAACCCTAGTTTACTTCTCTTGAAATTCCTTAACTTGGATGAGCTTTGATGAGTTTCATACACTTGGTTCACTTGGATTCTTGATATTGATCCTTGATTTCCTTTGTTTTCTTATTGATGAAGAGTGAAGAACATTCTAGAGGTTTCTAGAGAGAAATATCGTGGAGATGAAATGAATTAATGAGCTTGGGTCTCCTTTTTAATAACTTAAAATCTGATCCGGAATGAACAATAGTTGAAGTGCAAAGTGGTCGTAAACCCAGTTTACGGTCCGTATTCTAGTTTACGGGCCGTATTTCGTGGTCGTATTTAAGCATAACAAAACCAGAAGGGTATGCTGGAGGTCATGGTGATTTACGGTCACGATTTACGGGCCGTATTTCAATTTACGGTCCGTATTCCAAGTCGTATTTAACCATTTGAACATTTGGCAGAAAGTTAAAATTTTGTAAGTTGAAATACGACATGGTTGTTTACGTGCCATATAGCACTTTACGGTCCGTATTTCATTTTACGATCGTCTTGGCCAAAGTGTAAATCTGCAAGTTTTCACATTTTTAGGACCTATAAATAGTCATTATGGAGCGTAACCTATCTCTTGTTGCAATTGCCTTTGAAATCTTACTTAGGGTCATCAAACGTCATTCCCTTCTTATTAAAACATCCTATACCCGTATTCTTCGTTAGTCTATTCGTTGTACGTTCACGGGGAAATTTCTGAGGTGTAACATTCTTCCCCCCTTTTGGAACATTCGTCCTCGAATGTTAAGCACTAGGGATTCTGCGAAAATTTTGCCAGAGTTTCCCCTGTAATACGGCACTACCAACCTGTCACAACCACCGATAATACTATTGCCTCATAGGGCCACAATACAATAGCACTATAAATTGGCCACACACGACCAAAAGCATGAAAAGAAAGCATACATACCTCAAAATCTTGGTGTTCCATCATAAATCTCTCCTGGGGGTTGAAACAAGTACGGGTACATGGATTTTATTTTTCTCTTCCGTCTCCCAAGTCATTTCTTCTTGGTTGTTGTTTCGCCACAGAACTTTGACTGAAGCTACTTCCTTATTTTGAAGTCTTCGTACTTGCCTATCTAATGTGGAAATGGGTACCTTTTCATAGGTCAACTTTTCTGTCACTTGAGCATCATTTACTGGCATGATCGTAGTAGGATTTCTAACATATTGACGAAGCATCGAGATATGGACGGCAGATCTAATTCACAAGCCACCTTACCTATTTGCATACAATCTCATGAGGCATAATGTATCGGGGACTAAGCTTCCCCTTCATTCAGTGATCTTATTGCATTCGTAAGTTGTCACACCCCAAGGCTACTGTAACAAGCGTATAGCATGTAGTAGGATGTACTTATGTCATACTCCAATTAATTGTCTTATTTATTCCTAACAGTAATCCCAACTCAACATTTCAATTCAATTACCATCTTTTTTCCTTCAACAGCCTCGGGGTATCATGACTACACTATTCTTGTTTACCTCTTACTCCTCTTTTTTAGTATCCTCTTGGTTTCATTGGCGACGTATAATTACTTGCGAGTTACATGATCGTTCTTGCGTGATTCGTGTACATACACATCTATACACATACATGTATCCATATCTGCATCCGTATTCATAATCGTACTCATTTATATATATCGTATCCATGGTTATATTCATATACATATCATTTACATAGCATGCTCGACCACGAAGGTTCGGTGTCATTCATACCAAAAGTCTTTTGTTTATCTATAGTAACTTATCTCATCGTGCTCTCTTCCTTCCTTTATTCTAGTATAACACCCCCATCCTTTACAACACCTCTTGGGTTATTTGCTCTCAATGTCACGTGGCTCAAGGCCTTCGCGAATGGTTTCCCGTACAGTCTCAGATGCCTGCTCAATTTATGTCCGTTTATTTACTAGTCATTAGATTCGTTCCTGCATAACTCTCACTCTTTGTTTTATAGTCTATATCTGTCACATCTTAGGGTCCATGATTTCAACCTTCACACTTGTATCCTCTTTATTCGCTTCCCCCCTCTTTTTGGGTTTTACTTGTATCATTCTCAAATCCATGGCCTCACCTTCAAATCTTGGTTTCATATACCCCTCACTATACTACATCTTATTCATGCCGTTTCTCATAATCTATAGCTACAATAATTCATATGTGAAGTCTTAGCATACTCACCTTGCAGCCTTGTAACCAAATAATACAACCGATATAGCAATCCGAACAAGAATGTATTTTACTTAGCGCATCTAGTAGTTATGAGTCAATGTCTAAATCCGCTCCAATTAACAACTTCTGTCCCGTAGATATGCTAACAACAGTAGCAGGTCTGGTTATCCATACCATCCATATAATGTCACTTTCCTTCTTCTTCGGTGCTAAAGGTTCACTTGTAACGTCATCTTTGTTTTCCAGGGCCTATGTCTCATACGCCACTAATACCCCTCATGCCTCATATTCTTTTACTCTTGTTTGCACTCAACACTGATTTCAAAAGCAATCATAATCGCATTATATTTGTCATTGATGATAGCTTTACTCTATCGCTTTATCGTCGTACCGTAAACTTATAACTTATGATCATCTCTTATATTTCAGCTCATCACTTCATCTACTTTATTCGTTCTAACTCGGTGTAGGATATTCATAGGAAATACATTTTCCTTTAATCGTAACACGACTACTTCTTAAGTGCGCGTACTTTGCAGCGCATTTCCTTCCCTTCCTATTCCTATCCTTATTCCTTCACATTCCTTCCTCCTCAATTTACCTTATTTTCTTTCGTTTATAATCAATCCTTTACTCTTCGTATGAGGAACCATATTCTCAACTTAGTACCGCTTTGTTCTTTAGAATATACGACCTTTGTACAATCCATTTTTTGCTACCAGAACTTATTTTGTTCATTCTGATCATCCCCTCTCACCCTTATTGTGTTGATCCTCTTCCTAATAATCGTCCAATTTCGTTATTCATCTTTCTGTAGTCTTGGTCTTTTACATCCAGCTAAAGATACCACTCATACTCCTGATTATACCAATCACAGATTACTGCTACTTTGCCATATCACTTTTCTCTGATTCTTTTTCAAGTTGACTTCCCTCTTTTTGCTGGCTATCGTTTCTGTCATTGAGGAACCCCTACGCCGTACTTTCCCCTAACAGGGTCTTTTAAGCTTTCTCATCTACTGCCCCATGGCCCGCTTGTTGGTTTCATACTTGCGTTCACTTTTTATTCACATAGAACATGTCACATCTTTAGTCGTTCCTTCGCTATACCTTGTATTACACTTCTTGTTATGCCCTCATTGTACCTTGATCATAATCAACGCTATAGAATGCCACCTCCTTACCTCGTTCGCAAACCTGCTCGTAAAACAGAGTAAATTTTGCGAAGTAAACATACTTAACCTGTTACTCTCCCTGATCAGTTCTATTACATTTACCATATAAATTGTTTCACCAACACATTCTCATTCGTTATAACCCTTCGTATTTGTACCTCTGTCCCCTGGTACTATTACTTTATTTGCTAGTAAACTTATTGCGTCTTTCTCGTGCTTATCCCTCCAGTCAATACTTCGGTATCACACTCTATTGGAGTTACCCTTCCTTTTCTATGTCGTGCTTTAGCACTACCAGTCTTCCTAATTTACCCTAGTAGTTCTCCTTACCATATCATTGTCAATCTTATAATTACCGTTACTCATCTCTCGTAGTTGTCAATGATACTCCTAACTTAATCTCGTCCTGCCATTACCTCGTTGCACATCATCATTTCTCGTCAGGGCATATCGCAAGCTTATACCTTATCTCCTTTGGATTCTAGGAAAATTTCGGCAGAGTTTCCTTTGTAAGCATAACAATCCCAAACCTGCACATAGCCCAGAAAACACTTCCGATGTCTCAATAGGACATATATCAGAACACACATAATATATAACTGTACAACACAAGATCACTTACCACCAAAGGATATAAATAATAGAGCTTATCTCATAAATTGTGCCTGCACACTCGGTCTAGAATTCCAATATCTATATACATACACATATTATTTATATTCACTCCCTGTCAATTAACTTACTCATAAACCACGATTCTGGCAATCACTAGGTTACTAACAAATATAGTCATCTCAAATTGTCGGATTGGCTCATATTTTTCACCTCAACACAATCATCACAACGGGATGATACATGACAGCATGGGATCCGAATCAATCGGTGTACACATATCGTAAAAGGATACTGCCAATATACCTGGGACAATACTAGGGGAAGACTCAAGATCCTGTCGCTCAGCTAACGCATGGATATGATGTTGGGATCCACTTGGACTGGGCGTTCCTCTTTGGTCTCTATCACCACATACTAACATCTGTGGCCTTGGCCTTGAGGGGCGTATCAATGATCAAGGGCCAGCTACTAGCCCCATATGTCGAACCTTATCTCTACCACGCCTCCATGTCAGTCGCGCATAAGATGGCCTGGCCGAGCACAAGTATAAAAAACATCCGAGCCCAAGCGGCACGGTCCCCAATGTAAGTTACGACAATGAGTGCATCGTGGTACCGGGGATCTCGCCTGACTAGAATCACTCCGAAGCCGAGAACTGGAAACGCTGAGACTCTGGGTGACTTAGAATAAGTAGATCCATCAAATCTGGGTCTAGGAAACTGTGGGAACACCACTTGTTGAACGGACTGAGTGCCTAGAGAATTGTTGCCTCGGAGCACCCCTAAACTCATGGTCAAACCCTGAAGAATTAACTCCCTTTCTCCAACCCCTGTTATCGTGGCCCACATCCTGTGCTGAGCTTGAGCGGCTACCAATTGAGTCAGTAGAACGATGGCGTGTCTTATCTCTTGGCCCGAGGCATCTGGTGGAGAAACGGGGGGTGCTGGAGCTAAAGTTGAGGATCCCCTCTAATCCTCAAAAGTGGGCGAAATATGGGAAAACCGAGGTGGGGCCTTATTCTGGGGTACGCCCCTCTCCACATCTATAGACGGCTCTCGTTTAAGCCCTTGTTCAACCACCATCTTGCTCTTCTGGGCTGCTGAAACTATGACACACAATTAGGGAGGGGATAATCTTATAATACAGCTCTATCGCACGACCTCTTAAGATGAAAAATCGTCATTTTTCCTAAATGCCCTGTAGCCTCTTGTTTATTGGCGTGGCACGCAACACACCATAAACAAGACTCTACTAGACACGACTCGTAAACACTTCCTAGGACTGAACTGCTCTGATACCACTTTTGTCACGACCCAGCTAGGGGCCGCAACGGGTACCCGGGGCTAACCACCGAGCACCACTCGTTCTACTACTCATCTTACTCATTCAATGCTCTTTTATCAACTTTATACTCATGACATAAGAAAATCATCTTTTATCAGTTTGTAAAGTAGGATACTTTTATATGCATAAGCCTTTCGGCCATCAAGATAATATATACATATTCATAACAGCATCTCGTGAGACCATCTAACCCACAATACGCATCTACGAGCCTCTACTGGAGTACTGAACATACGGACGGGACAAGACCCCGTCATGCCCAAAATACATATACATGAATATACACAAAAGAATAATCAAGCACCTTCGGAACAATGGAGTGCTTTCAAATCAGCTGACAGCTACTACGAATCTGGGTCGAGCTCTCCTCCCTGTCTACCTGTGGGCATGAACACAGCGTCCAAAGAAAACGGACGTCAGTACGAACATTGTACTGAGTATGAGAGGCATAAATAATGAAATATATCAATGAGATAAAGGAAATACCAACAAGTAACTTCTGAATCTGACTGTCAATTATAAAGGAAATAAATCATACTGTCTTACTCATGCTCATTATCATATCATATATGCACAAATGTATAAGCTGCCCGTCCGTATAGGTACGGTGTAATAATGTATAAGCTTCCCGTCCATATCGGCTCGGTGTGATAATCATAACATTAGCCCGCGTCCAGGCCTCCCGCGTCCGGGCCTCCCGTGTCCGGGGTATCATCTCATGCCGCCCACTAGTGGTGCTGCCCGTGCCGTATAGACACGGCGTAATCATCTATAAGCCACCCGGGCGCGGTGTAGCATCATCAATATGTACTCATCATAATGCATGCATAGAAACTCAAAGATGGCTATACCTTATCGAGGTGACATAAGGTCGTTAACCCTCGATTCAATTACGGAGCATTTATAAATATTCTGCCTCACCTTGAAGGAAATAATATACATAAGGTGAGTGTGTACAATGAATGCCATCATTAAATTTAAAGGAACATTATCTCATGAGCTCTAGAATCCTTAGGCTTAAACTCATCATTATCATTACTGGACTAATAATATATCTCTTATCTCATATGGTTATTCCTGAACATAGACTCTTAGTTTTTCCAGAATGTAGGAGAATCATGAAGAGGAAGGAAAATCATGCCATAGGATTCATGCCATAGAAAGAAAGGACTAGACTCACATACCTTTGACGTTTAACTAAGTTATCGTTCGCTTGTTCTCCTTTCGACGTCACGCTTCTAACTTCAAGAGAGAATTCGCACTAACGTTAGTTAATCCACTATAAGAACGCGCCACTATTTCTAGGGAAAATTAGGCAGCACTTCCTTTGTTTATACTACTTTTCCCATGTTCTATATCAACTCCCAAATGTTCACAACAACATTCACAATATTGCAATCAACAATCAT
Organism: Lycium barbarum; assembly: GCF_019175385.1. Lineage (NCBI taxonomy): Eukaryota > Viridiplantae > Streptophyta > Magnoliopsida > Solanales > Solanaceae > Lycium > Lycium barbarum. Next base: position 101,506,726 of record NC_083338.1, on the reverse strand, counting down.
CATTTATATACGTTGACCACAATCCACCATTTCTCTTCAATTTCTCCATATTTATGGTTATAACTCACTATCGCGTTTCCTCATATAAAATACTTATTTCATGGTCTATATGTCATTTATGACGTATTCATAATCACAACATATCAACATTCATGATTCAATCCAACCCCTATTTAACCATGGCACTATTCACCCATTTATGACCCATTTTCCATGTCTTTCTACTATTCAAGTATCTTAACCTTCCAATACCTTAAACAACATGGTTTAGTCATGAAACTTACCTTAGATGATGGTCGAACAAGCCTTGAGTGGTATTGTTCTTCTTGCACCCAAAACCCTAGTTTACTTCTCTTGAAATTCCTTAACTTGGATGAGCTTTGATGAGTTTCATACACTTGATTCACTTGGATTCTTGATATTGATCCTTGATTTCCTTTGTTTTCTTATAGATGAAGAGTAAAGAGCATTCTAGAGGTTTCTAGAGAGAAATATCGTGGAGATGAAATGAATTAATGAGCTTGGGTCTCCTTTTTAATAACTTAAAATCTGATCCGGAATGAACAATAGTTGAAGTGCAAAGTGGTCGTAAACCCAGTTTACGGTCCGTATTCTAGTTTACGGGCCGTATTTCATGGTCGTATTTAAGCATAACAAAACCAGAAAGGTATGCTGGAGGTCATGGTGATTTACGGTCACGGTTTACGGTCCGTATTCCAAGTCGTATTTAACCATTTGAACATTTGGCAGAAAGTTGAAATTTTGTAAGTTGAAATACGGTTTTGGGACTGATTATTCTGAGTGGAACAGGATTGGGATTGATTATTCCGAGTTTAACTTGTATAAATACTTGTTTAGGTTCTATTTTTCAGACATCTGGAGTTTTAGACTTGTAGTAATTACTTTTGGGTTTTTAGTACAATTGAAGATTTCTAGACAACTACCATTCGTTTACTTTCAATTTTTATTCGTAAGTTCAATACAGAATTCAATTATGCACTCTTCACTATTTTATTGTTTTCTTGTTGCCGTGGGTAGCTAAACACCTTTACTAAGGTTGTGAACCCAAGGATGAGTGTTTTGTGATTGGGGATGCAAACTGTGAAACAGATTTGAAAAATGGGCATATGACAGAAGAGAGATATTACCTCAATGTGATGATAGGGGTGCTATAGGGAAAATTACCTATATAAGTGTTCACTCAAGATATGATACGAGTATTTACCTCAAAAGAGTGCTTTCGAGAAATTCATTATAGGACATGATTAACATGGGACTTAAAACCCCTTGAGATCATAATGTATTTTAACCTTTGTTTAGATATAAGTTAAGCGAGAAGAGACACCCGAAGAGGATTCTAATGTTATATCCCGTATTTTTGCACGTTGGATTATTCGTAAGCTAATCGATATAAGTGCAAGGACAAGATTATTTTGAGACAAGGACTTTTAAATCCCGATTTTAATAGTGCACGGTTTGCACATTAATTACAATTAGTGTAGAAAAATTAGTAAAGATTAGCGATTAATTAACCATGATTAGATTGTTAAATGGGAATTAATGATTAATTAACTTAATTAGACCACTAAGTGGGCCCCTGTGACGACCTAACCCCGTGGGCCATGACTAGTGCCCAAGCTGGACACTCGTATACGTACCTGTTAGATATAGTCAGACGGAGTCTAAGAACATTAAGGAAACTTGCAAAAACTCCAAAGGTTCATAACGTCATCACATATATATCAAGATAACCTGTCTCCTGAGGATTCACAACTAATCAAAACGTAATACGATACGCAAGCCGACAAGGCTGCCACTGCATACCAATACGATACGCAAGCCGAAAAGGCTGCCACTACAGACGAACATATCCATAGCAAATCACATAGACACAGCTGAACGAAACTTATACACAACCCACACATATGACTACAAACCTCTAAGAGTATCAGTAGTGAAATGTGACGGGACAGGGCCCCGCCGTAACCCTGAATATATATAAGTCTATATCAGAAGATCTGTGCCAAATATCTAGGCTCCGGAACAATGGAGCTCTCCAAACAGCTGAGCAGAAGTCCTAAGCTGGAGGACCACCGGACTGAGTGTCTGTACCTGCGGGCATGAAACGCAGCCCCCGAAGAAAGGGGGTCTGTACGAGATATGTACTGAGTATATAAAACATGAAATACAATAAAGAGGGTCATGACTGAAATAGAGATTACAAGAGACAAGTATGACAATCAGAGATACAAATACACTTGCCTTATGAAATGTAAATCATGCAAATCAATATCATATATCATAGCCGGCCCATCATGGGACTCGGTGAATAAAGTCATCATATACCATCCTTGGCGCCATATATATATATATATATATACCGTATCCCGGACCTCTAGTGAGGGACTCGGTGAACAATGCAGTGAAACTGTGCACGAGAACGTACCCCGGCCCGGGACTCGGTGAAAGATACATTGAGGCATGCACGAGCAGAGTAGTGAGCAACCATATGCAAACTAAGTCATATCTGAGACTCGATAGAATAATCAAAATGAACTATCATTTGAAAATCAAGACACTAATCATATCAAGTACCCTTCGAATGTCACAATGGATTATATCAAAATAGGACGCCTGAAATCATAGACACGTATCGAGACATAATAAAATAAGTTCTGGGAATCAAGAACATTAACCATCCTAGTGTCTCTAAGAATAGGAGCTTCTTTGGAGTCATATACACGTCGTCTGTTTATTTCATAAAGATCATGCCAAAAAGAAGGAAGGGTTAGCTTTACATACCTGTTATAGATTTACCGTAACCAAGCTTGCTTCGTCCCCCCTTTAGCCTATTTAATATGAAAGTAACACCATTGGTAATAAACTACGACTCTCCAGCTTATAAATCTACAACCAATTACTTATAGGAATCATTTCTTAGTTCATACTTCTCGATTAGTATTTTGATTAGTTAAGAACTTAACGGAAATCGGGCAGCATTTCCTCTACATAACTCGCCTACCCCGAACTTCCTATTGACCTCCGATTAGCATAGCAACACCAACAACAATGATAACAACCCAATAAACTCTCCTAATCCTTTTTCAATTCAAATCATTAACATCTAAGATTATACACCAAACAGACCAACATACGCTTCTTATACGATATCTTATACGCTTTCTTTCTTCCACATTTACGAGCCATATCAACAACAACACGACGACAATATCCACCACTATCCATGTACAATAAAACTACTTCAATATCATTTTAATACAAGCCCGAAACAGTCCACCAAAACTACGACACCAAAATACGATTTTCGATCTTTACTTCGTAAAATTACAAACACACGGAAAAAGCATAATATTGCCATGAACGACAACACCTATACTTATCTATCATTATATTTCCAGCCCTCCAACATAACCAAATTACCTTCAAATACAATACCATAATAATCACAACACAAATCAAACTTAATCCAATTAGAACAACTCCAATCCTGTCCATTACAACGCCAACGATAATCATGTAATTTTCTTACTTCCAATTTCGTCTAATACAATTTAATATCTCCATTACAACATCATTAACTCCAATTACATTTCAAGAAGAAGAAATCTTACCTTAATTTGATTAGGACAGGTCCTATACTCACTTGCACCAATTACACCACTTCTTCTTTCTCAATTTAAATTCTAACTTTGTCGCTCCCTTGCACACGTAGAACACCTTGGGATTTAATAATTTTTTTTTTTTTTGAAGATGGACTGCCATGGCCGTGAGTTGCCATGGCTGTTATATGCATTTTTGTTTCAAGAATTATGAATGAAAGTTTAGCAAAATTAGTCATCATATGCCTTATCTAGGCAGCCCCTCCATGGGACACGTGTCCACCCTTATGACATGTGTCCCACTCAATTAACCACCATTCAGATTCAGCCATGTGTTGTGGGGCCCACTTAGTGGTCTAATTAGCTTAATTAATCATTAATCCCCACTTAATAATCTGATCATGATTAATTAATCCCTAATTTCCACTAATATTTCTACACTAATTGAAATTTACAACCAATTCGTGCACTTATTAAAGTCGGGATTAAAAAGTCCTTGTCTCATATCTCAAAAATATCCTTGTCCTTGAATTCATGTCGATTAGCTTACGAATAATCCAACGTACAAAAATACGGAGTATAACATAGAAGTCAGATGATTTAGAAAAGGGTTGCAAATCTTAATAGAGCGTTATATTGAGGTATTGAAAGGATTAGGCATCCTTTCAATTCATGGTCAGATTTTTAATTAACATGCTTGGTGGGGCACACTTGATACACTAATTAGGCTAATTAATCATTAATCCCCACTTAATAATCTAACCATGGTTAATTAATCCCTAATCTTCACTAATGTTTCCATACTAATAGTAATTAGCTACCAAACCATGCTTTATTAAAATCGGGATTAAAAGTCCTTGTCTCATAGCTCAAAAATAATATTGTCCTTCAATTTATGTCTATTAGCTTACGAAAAATCCAACGTGCAAAAATACGGGATATAACATCCTTCCCCCGTATTTTTGTACGTTGAATCATTCGTAAGCTAATCGACATAAGTTCAAGGACAAGATTATTTTTGGAGATATGAGACAAGGACTTTTTAATCCCGATTTTAATAGTGCACGGTTTGCACATTAATTACAATTAGTGTAGAAACATTAGTGAAGATTAGGGATTAATTGACTATGATCAGATTATTAAGTGGGGATTAATGATTAATTAACTTAATTAGACCACTAAATGGGCCCCACTAAAAATGTGGTTGTATTTGATTGGAGCATGGATGATGACATGCTAATGGGACACATGTCAAGTGGGCTGGCCACATGTCAACAAGGCTGGCTGCCAAAATATATGTTGTGATGACCAAGGCTTTTATACATAATCATCTTCACATTTCATTTGAAAGAAATACACCACCAACCAGCCATGGCAGCTCACGGCCAACTCCAAAAATGAAAAAGGAAGAGAATTATAACTCCATAAAAGTGTTCTAAACGTTCCAAGGAGGCAACAAGTTAGGATTTAAATTGAGGAAGAAGAAGTGGTGCAATTGGTGCAAGTGATTGTAGGATCTGTCCTAACTTATTTGAGGTAAGATTTCTTCTTCTTATGGTGTAATTGGAGTAGATGATGTTGTAATTGAGAGACAAACTCTTATTAAGTGGAATAGGAAGTAAGAAAATTGCATGATTATTGTTGGCGTTGTAAGTGGGCAGAATTGGAGTTGTTATAATTAGATTGGGTTTCATTGTTGTTGTTGTTATTATTGTTATGGGTTATGTTTTAAAAATGAAGGAATCTTGATAATTAAAGTTGTAGTTGTTTTTATGAGATTGTTGAGACATGAATTGGATTAGATGTTCATGAGGTTGTTGGGCTGTTCTTGTTGAGTTGAAGGACTAAAAGTGTGGTTATAAATATGTATATGTGTTGTTGTTCTTGTTGTTCGTGGTGATATCATACTCTTCTCCATATATTTGTGATCTTGCGAAGTAAAGGTCGAAAATTGTATTTTCGATGTTGTAGTTTCCGTGGACTATTTTGAGCTTGTTATTAAAATGATATTGAAGTAGTTTTCTTGTACATGGATGGTAGTTGATGTTGTTGTCATGTTGTTGTTGATATGGCTCCTAAATTTGGAAGAAAGAAGTGTATAAGGTATCGTATACGAAGCGTATGTTGGTCTGTTTGGTGTATAATCTTAGATGTTGATGATTTGAGTTGAAAAAGGATTGAGAGAGGTTATTGGGTTGTTGTTGGTCTTGTTGATTGAGTGGTGGTTGTTGAATATTAGTGGAAATGCTGTCCATTTCATTTTCGAACCAAATTATCATTGATGTACACGATATACGAAAGCCCTCTAAAGTTGTGTACGTATTCCTATGGTTATAGGTTTGGCATACTAATTGTGAAAAGTTCGTGATTAAGTTGAGTTCCTTGGACGACGTAAGGTATGTAAAGCTATCCTTTCTTTCTTTTTGGCATGATGTATGTGAGACAAACAGATGACGAATGTATAAACTCCAAAGAAACTCCTATTCTTAGAGACACTAGGATGGCTAATGTTCTTGATTTCCAGAACCTATTTCATTATGTCTTGATACGTGTCTATGATTCTTGAAGTTCTATTTGATATAATCCATAGTGACGTTCGAGGGGTACTTGACATGACTGTTGTCTTTGATACTCAAGTATTAGTTCATTCTACTTATTCTATTGAGTCTCAGATGATGATTTAGTTTGCATATGGTTGCTCACTACTCTGCTCGTGCATGCCGTTAATATATCTTTCACCGAGTTCCGGGCCGGGTATGTTTTCGTACACAGTTTCACTGCATTGTTCACTGAGCCCCTCACTAGAGGGCCGGTTACGTATGTATATATATGATGATATGATTATGGCACCGAGTCCCATGATGGGCCAGGTATGGTATATGATGACTTTATTCACCGAGTCCCATAATGGGCCGGATATGGTATATGACATAGACATGCGTGATTCTCATCTCGTAAGGCACAGGTGCATTGGTATCTTTGATTATCATACTTGTCTCCTGTAATCTCCTATTCAGTTATGATTTTCTTTATTGTATTTCATCCTTTATACTCAGTACATATCTCGTACTGACCCCCTTTCTTCGGGGGGCTGCGCTTCATGCCCGCAGGTACAAACACTCGGTTTGGTGACCCTCCAGCTTAGGATTTCTGCTCAGTTATTTTGGAGAGCTCCATTGTTCCGGAGCCTAGATTATTTTGGTACAGATCTTTTGATGTCGACTGATGCATATCCAGGGGTGCGGCGGGGCCCTGTCCCGTCATATTTCACTTATACACTCTTAGAGGTCTGTAGACCTATGTGGGTTGTATCTGACTGTGTCGACATGGTTTGTTTTTGATATTCCAGTATGTAGTGGCAGCCTTGTGGGCTTGCGTATTGTGTTATGCTGTGGTTAGCCGTGACTCCTCAGGAGACAGGTTTATGATATGTGGCGTTGTGAATTTTTCGTTTATTTTTACAAGTTTCCATATTGTCCTTAGTTTCAGTCTGACTGTATCTAGTAGGTTCGTATATGATTGTCCAGTTCAGGCACTAGTCATGGCCCATGGGGTTGGGTCGTGACAAAAGTGGTATCAGAGCAGTTCATCCTCGGAGTGTCTACAAAACGTGTCTAGTAGAGTCTTGTTTATCGGTGTGTTGTGCACTACATCTATAAACAGGAAGCTACAGGACATTTAGGATGTCACTTTTCCTTCATATCTTAGTATCATACGATAGAGCCAAGAGATAGGAAATGATATTCCTTATATACTGACCTTTGATTTCAGCAGGAGAGTGGTGTCGACAAGAGAAGGTAAATAATGCTACTGGGAGTTACAGAGGCTAATATTTCTGTTACACCTCGGAAAAGTCCCCGTACATGTACAAGGAATAGAACGACAAGGGTATGAGTGTGGGGTGTTTTACTAAGCAAGGGGTGATGATTCGTGAATTTTTGGAAATGAAAAAGTTATGGAATTTTATTCAGCACAGTGGTCATGAAGTGGTATACGGCCCGTAAAGTGATTTACGGACCGTAAACCACCATCGTCCTCCAGCCTTTCAAGTTTCAACTTTCTGTTAAGTGGTGAAATGCTTAAATACGACTTGCAATACGGCCCGTAAACTGGTTTACGGACCGTAAACCTCGATCGTAAACTGCAATATTCTTCAGCCAACTTCTCTGTTTTCGACATGCTTAAATACGACCAGGGAGGACGGCTCGTAAACCAGTTTACGGCTCGTAAACTGTGGTTTACGACCACTGTTCACCCCGACTGGAATTCATTAAAGACTTGATTTTGAATTAATAAAAGGGACCAAAGCTTCATTTTATTTCATTATGCATCTACACCATTCAAGAACACTCTAGAAGCTCTCCAAATATTCATCCACAAAATTCAAGAGATCAAAGGGGAACCAAGATCATCAACATCTAATTCATGAAAGAAAGTGCATGAGACTCTATTGGAAGTCATCTTCTTCAAGAAATCTCAAAAGGGTTGAAATAGGGTTTTGGTATAAAAAGAGTATTGTTGCTCAAGGCTTGTTCCACCATCATCCAAGGTATGTTTCATGACTACACCATATGGTTCAAGGTATTGGAAGGCTTAGATACTTGAATTGTATAAGAACATAGAAAATGGGCCTTGTATGGGTAAATAGTGGCACAATTGAATAGTAGTTGAATGGAGTCATGAATGTTGATAAGCTACGGTTGTGAATATGTTATAAATAACGTCTAGACCATGAAATAAGTATTATATACGAGAAAACGTGATAACGAGCTATAACCATGAATGTGGAGAAATTGGAGGAAAATGGTAGATTTTTCTTAAAGTGTATAAGTGATAATTGTTGAAAGTAATATTGTGAGTTTCGTTACGAATGTATGAGAGTGGAAATGAAACATGGGGAAAGTATTAGAAATGAAGGGAGTGCTACCCAATTTTCCTTAGAAATGGTAGTCCGTTCTTGTAATTACTTAGCTAACGACGACATGAATTCTCTTGAAGGTATATGAGTGCATTAGGGGAGAACGAGCAAGCAATAAGAATTGTAAACGTCGAAGGTATGTGAGGCTATTCCCTTTCTTTCAAAGGCATGATCCCTAGCTTACGATTTCATAAATGCTCCCATCTTTTCCTTGCTACCAAAGGTTAAATAATCTAAGATTCCGAAGCACGATTTCCTTCTTGATATTTCGTAGATGTTTTCCAAAGTACTCCTATTTTCCAAACCAAAGGTTGCGATTATGTGACCGTTATGATAACGACCGTGGATATTGTTTTCAATAACAATGATGATGTCAAAAGTGAAAGTATCATTATGCTGACCATGATGAGAGCAAATCTTATGTTTAAAAGTTTCAAGTTTACGATTTCAAGGACTATATGAGAACGTCGAGCTATTTACTAATTTCTCAATTTATTCATGGATGGTGACTTTATTTCTAAATCTTCCAAAGTATATGAATGGATGCCTTATGAAGTTCATGATTTTATTCTATGCTTTCTTTTAATTCTGTTCTTCATTGATAGTCTCGCCTTATAATAATTGTTCTTTCAAGGCGAGACAAAGCGACGATGATTACTCCATAACACAATCGGAGGCTTTCGACCTTACGTCACTCCAACGTACTTACAGCTTTTCCTTGGGCTCTCCAGCATGCCATGTATATTATGTATGTATATATATATGATATGAAAATGTTTTCAGGGGAAAGGGGGAAAGGTGAGGCGCTATAGACGCATAGCTACCTGTACAGCTGGCATATCATGATTCCATCCCGGACGCGGGATATATGGGTTATGGATCGGGCCGTCCGTTCCTCGGCACTAACTTATTATATTTATGGATCGGGCCGTACGTTCCTTGGCACTAACTTATTATATTTATGGATCGGGCCGTACGTTCCTCGGCACTAACTTATTATATTTATGGATCGGGTCGTACGTTCCTCGGCACTAACATATGATGACATATGGATCGGGCTGCGCGTTCCGCAGCAATTTACTATATGATGCTTTATGAGTATGCATGCATGGATCCGCCTTAAGAGGCAAGCAGTTATCGATTATCTCCTTGTTCTTACTTTACTTTACTTTCTTATTCTTATTTATTTCTTGATGTATGCCTTACATACTCAGTACAATGTTCGTACTGACATCCTTTTCTTTGGATACTGTGTTCATGCCCACAGGTAGACGGGAAAGCGGTCCAGACTGATAGGAGTCACTAGCCGAGCTGAAGAGCACTCCATCTTCCGGAGGTGCTAGTTGGTTGTTACTTTTGTGTATATATTTGTATGTCACTCAATAGAGGCTCATAGATGCTCGATGTGGGTTGTGTGGTTCCACAACATGGGTAGTACGCATGTGTATAAGTATATTGAAATATGTTTTTGTATCAACGCGTTATATTTTTGTAATGAAAAGCAAATCCTCTTTGTAAAGTTAACCGGAAATAGATGAATGATTGTTAAATGGGTTAGGTAAATGATAGTACGAGCGGTGCTCGGTGGTTAGTCCCGGGTACCCGTCGCGGACCCTAGCCGGGTCGTGACAATTTCATTGAGGTTACGTTATCAGAAATTGTATATACAGAATGGCGACTGGTCATCATCAAGGTTAGTAATTGTAAATATAGTAAGAAAATGGATTTAATGTATATATATTGATGATAAGTCCAGTTATAAAGTGTGAACAGAAGAAGCTGAAGGAATCAATAAAAAGATAGGTAAGCCGGGTATATGTCAGATACGGCATGAATGTTGCAGGTATGATTGAGACCTACAGTTAAAGATTGAAAGGGAAAATAAAGTGGAAAGTATAACAGGTACAGTTTTAGTTGGACATACGAGGTAAGTTCATCATTTTCATACGGTTGTTGATATTGGGAGCCCTGTGTGGCTATGATATATATATATATATATATATATATATATATATATATATATATATATATATATATATATATATATGTTGGCCCTGTGAGGCATTGTTGGTATTTCCTGCGTGCAGGTTTTGGAGTAGTAAGAAACACAGAGGAAACTCTGCCAAAATTTTCCTAGAAATAAAAAGAGAATGTGATATAGGTTCGTAAAAAGTCTTGAAAGGTCATGTCAACAGTAATGATAAGATTTGACTAAGTTGCGAGTATAGCTGACTTCGAGAAATAAGTTAACCGTTGAATTGATGGTAATAGTAATTATGAGGTCGATATCAATATGGTAAAAAGGAAATGCTAGGACAATTTGGAAGGGCTTGTGATAATAAGAGATGATTTAGAAAAGGCTAGCAAATTTTAATAAAGTGTTATATTGAAGGTACCAACTGAATTGACAAGCAGGGGTAAATTACGACGAGTTTATAGTTAGAAGAAGTAATAGTATGATTGAGACAAGAGTACAGAGGAAGAAGAATTGTGACGAATATGAATGTATTGATAAGACAGCTTATGAGGTATTAAGGATAAGATTGACCAGAAAGGGTAAAAGGTTAAGAAGTGTTACACTATAGGATTGATTACGAACAGGATATAATGTGAATATAATAAGGATTGTTATGAAAATGAGTAAAGCCTAGCGAGGGAGTGACTAAAAGATATAACGTGATCTATGTGACTAAAGTATAAAGGCGAGCTATAGAACAAATAAGAAAGACTTATAAAGTTCTTCTATAGGGAAAGTCAAGAATAAAGATTATGTGATAACGGGAATGATAGCAAGCACAAGAGAAGAAGGAGTTAATTGAAAGAAGGAAATAAGAAGAAAGCGAGACAACAATGCAGTAATAGATTATGACATGTATAGCCGAGAACACGAGTAATATAAGTGACAGAACTGTAAAAGACCAAACTATAGAAAGATGAGCAACGAGGTAGAATGAGTGCCAGAAAATGACTGGGATGATAAGAACAAATAGGGATGAACAGAATACGTTTTGAAAATGAGAAAGGGATTATGCAGGAGTAGTGTTTTCCGAAGGATACAGAGGTAGCATGAGATTCCTCGTGCACAGAATAAAAGATGGACATAGACTGTCACGACCCAACCCCGTAGGCCGTGACTGGTGCCCGAACTGGGCACCCGTATACCAACCTGTTACATATAACATCAAACTAAAACTACGACAATCCGGAAACTTGTAAAGGAACTGCAAAGTTTGTAACATCGTCACATATATATATGCTTCCAGTTCACTGTCGCCTGAGAAGTCAAAACTAATCATATCATGAAATAATACGCAAGCCGACAAGGCTACCATCACATATCAATATCATATGCAAGCCGACAAGGCTACCACTATAGACGAACATTATACCACAGCACATCGTATAGACCCAGCTGAACAGAACGAAAACACAACCCACACATATGTCTACAGACCTCTAAGAGTACGAATAGCGAAATATGACGGGACAGGGCCCCGTCGTACCCCTGGATAACATATACATATATATATCATAAGATTCAAACTAAAGGTCTAGACTCCGGAACAACGGAGCTCTCCAAGACAACAGAAAGGGACTCCTAAGCTGGCGGATCACCAGAGCGAGCATCTGCACCTGCGGGCATGAAACGCAACCCCACGAAGAAAGGGGGGGGGGGTTCAGTACGGAATATGTACTGAGCATGTAAAGCATGAAATACCATAAACAGGATCATATCTGAAATAAGGAGTACAGAAAACGAGTACAATAACCAGAATACCAAAATACTTGTCTTTGAAACATAAATCATGCATGTCAATATCATATATCATTTCCGGCCAATTATGGGACTCGGTGAACATGGTCGCCATCCTGTCTTTGGCGCCATAACACAACATACTCCAGAATATAGCATAACTCCGTAACACAGCATAACTCCATAACACAGCATAACACCATAATATATGTATATACCATACCCGGCCCTCTAGTGAGGGACTCGGTGAACAATGCAGTGAAACTGTGCACGATAACATATCCTGGCTCGGGACTCAGTGAAAGACATATTGAGGCATGCACGAGCAGAGTAGTGAGAAACTATATGCAATTTAAAAACATTTTCAAAGACTCAATAGATTAATCAACACGAATTACCATTTGAGAATCAAGACAATAGTCGTATCAAATACCTTTCGAAGGTCATCAGAAACATATCAAACATCCGTTGACGCCATCATAAGTATATCACAAAGCCTTAAGGATCATAATCATATGTCACTAGTTATTATAGAGTTCCTAAGAATAGGAACAGATATATATCGACTATTAACCAACGTACAGAAAACTGAAGAGGGAGGCTCAATCACTTGAGAATTGTAACATCAAGAAGTGATTAAGGATCATAAATATCCCTCAAAGCTTATGAATGGAATTACCCCAAAGTGCATATCAGTCATCACTTAAGTCTAAGACATGCCAAAAGAAGGAAGGGACAGCTTTACATACCTGTTTACGACTATTCGTGAATCCTTTTCGCCTCGTCGCTCTTTTAGCCTATTTATATAAAAGTAACATTGTCGTAAGTAACTATATTTTCTAGTTCACAAATTTATATCCCGTTGTTATAGAACCTATACTTCAACTTATATATATTCTCGTTTAGGGTTTTCTATTATCTATGACTTAACGAAAATCGGGCAGCACTTCCCCTATATACTCGCCTATCCCGAATTTCCAATTATTGCCCTGTTAACACAGAAATACCAACAATGTATATATACATACAAAATTCTCCCAACTTAGCCCATAACAATTCTAACAACCAACAATTCTTTTGAACCCTTTTCAACCCACAATTCCGTATAACAACGATTTCATGTATTTTCTTATTTCCAATTTCATCCAATCCAATTTTAATAATTCCATTACAATACTATTAACATCATTACACCATAAAATAAGAAAATCTTACCAAAATTTTCTCGGAGGAATTTCTACGCTTAATTGCTCCAATTTTACAATTTCTTCTCCTCCAACTTAAAATCCAATGTTGCTATCACCTCCGTGCATTTTCAAATTATCTTGGAACTCAATCAACACAAGAAAAATATTTTTTTCCTTCCCATCCATGGATGTGTTCTTGATTTTCTCCTTTTTGTTTTTTTTGCAACATTATGATCTTAGGAAAATGAATTGTTCCTTACTTTTCTTTGCACATATACGTTTCCTCCAATTTTGACACGTTAGTGCCACTATTTTTGGCCACTTGCTGCCATGTGGCAGCCTACTTTGGTGCCACGTGGCAGCCTATTTTTTTATTAATAATCAGGTGGGGCCCACTCTGTAATTAACTTTAATTAATTTAATTAATCACTAATTCCTACTTAATAATCTAATCACAATTAATTAGTCCCTAACCTCCAATAATATTTTTATATTAAATAAAAGGTATAAACAATTTATGTTCTACTTAAAATGGAAATTAAAGATTTTTATTTCGTGTCCGAAAATGATTCCGCCTCCAACTTGAATCGATTTACTAGCGAACAATTCGACGTACCAAAAATATGGGGCATAACATCCTGCCCCCCTTTGGAACATTCGTCCTCGAATGTTAAACTAGTCTTGTGCTCCCAACACTTCCTTAAATGTCCTTTTTATTAAATTAAGCAATTCACATGTCTCTTTCGTTTGTCGATTCGCTTTAGTTCATTATAACGCATTCCTGGTCTTTGCATAGTCATTCTTGTAATACTTCCTCTTTTTGTTTCTTTTCGAGGTAATTATCCCACGTCGTTGTCTCTGCTCTTCTCTTTATTTCATAGTTGGTTATCAGCTGTATTTCGGGCTATTCTGCTGAATTATTACTGTCTCTCTTATCTACATACTGCTTAGTTATATCGTCATCGATTGATTCAGACTTGTACTCATGATGCGTGTAGTCATGACTTGACTTTTGTTTTCTATAGTTATTCTCTTAAGATGATGTATCGTTCACTTCACTCCACCTTCTTATCTTTAAACAAGATCTTGTAATGCGCAGACGTCCCTCATCAGTTCTTTACACTTTAATATCCCTGGAGTATCGCATGTTTCTGGTATCTTGTGGATCCTTCGCAGGTTCTACGAGTAAAATGAAATTTCCCAGAGGGTGACATTTTTTGTACTCTAATATCCATGCTTTACTCCGTTGTGACAGTTCGTATTCTGGAATCCTCAGCCCCGTCGTACCCCTGGATAACATATACATATATATATCATAAGATTCAAACTAAAGGTCTAGACTCCGGAACAACGGAGCTCTCCAAGACAGCAGAAAGGGACTCCTAAGCTGGCGGATCACCAGAGCGAGCATCTGCACCTGCGGGCATGAAACGCAACCCCACGAAGAAAGAGGGGGGGGGGGGGTTCAGTACGGAATATGTATTGAGCATGTAAAGCATGAAATACAATAAACAGGATCATATCTGAAATAAGGAGTACAGAAAACGAGTACAATAACCAGAATACCAAAATACTTGTCTTTGAAACATAAATCATGCATGTCAATATCATATATCATATCCGGCCCATTATGGGACTCGGTGAACATGGTCGCCACCCCGTCTTTGGCGCCATAACACAGCATACTCCCGAATATAGCATAACTCCGTAACACAGCATAACTCAATAACACAGCATAACGCCATAACACAGCATAACGCCATAACACAGCATAACGCCATAACACAGCATAACACCATAATATATATATATATATATATATATATATATATATATATATATATATATATATATATATACCGTACCCGACCCTCTAATGAGGGACTCGGTGAACAATGAAGTGAAACTGTGCACGATAACAGATCCTGGCCCGGGACTCAGTGAAAGACATATTGAGGCATGCACGAGCAGAGTAGTGAGAAACTATATGCAATTTAAAAACATTTTCAAAGACTTAATAGAATAATCAACACGAATTACCATTTGAGAATCAAGACAATAGGCGTATCAAATACCTTTCGAAGGTCATCAGAAACATATCAAACATCCGTTGACGTCATCATAAGTATATCACAAAGCCTTAAGGATCATAATCATATGTCACTAGTTATTATAGAGTTCCTAAGAACAGGAACAGATATATATCGACTATTAACCAACGTACAGAAAACAGAAGAGGGAGGCTCAATCACTTGAGAATTGTAACATCAAGAAGTGAATATGGATCATAAATATCACTCAAAGCTTATGAATGGAATTACCCCAAAGTTCATATCAGTCATCACTTAAGTCTAAGACATGCCAAAAGAAGGAAGGGATAGCTTTACATACCTGTTTGTGACTATTCGTGAATCCTTTTCGCCTCGTCGCTCTTTTAGCCTATTTATATAAAAGTAACGTTGTCGTAAGTAACTATATTTTCTAGTTCACAAATTTATAGCCCGTTCTTATAGAACCTATACTTCAACTTATATATATTCTCGTTTAGGGTTTTCTATTATCTAAGACTTAACGAAAATCGGGCAGCACTTCACCTATATACTCGCCTATCCCGAATTTCTAATTATTGCCCTGTTAACACAGAAATACCAACAATGTACATATACATACAAAATTCTCCCAACTCAGCCCATAACAATTCTAACAATCCAACAATTCTTCTGAACCCTTTTCAACCCACAATTCCGTATAACAACGATTTCATGTATTTTCTTATTTCCGATTTCATCCAATCCAATTTTAATAATTCCATTACAATACTATTAACAACATTACACCATAAAATAAGAAAATCTTACCAAAATTTTCTCGGAGGAATTTTCACGCTTAATTGCTCCAATTTTACAATTTCTTCTCCTCCAACTTAAAATCCAATGTTGCTATCACCTCCTTGCATTTTCAAATTATCTTGGAACTCAATCAACACAAGAAAAATATTTTTTTTCCCTCCCATCCATGGCTGGCCGTGAGCAGCCATGGATGTGTTCTTGATTTTTTTTTTTTTTTGCAACATTATGATCTTAGGAAAATGAATTGTTCCTTACTTTTCTTTGCACATATACGTTTCCTCCAATTTTGACACGTTAGTGCCACTATTCTTGGCCACTTGCTGCCATGTGGCAGCCTACTTTGGTGCCACATGGCAGCCCATTAAATTTATTATTATTATTATTATTATTATTTTTATTAATAATCAGGTGGGCCCACTCTGTAATTAACTTTAATTAATTTAATTAATCACTAATTCCTTCTTAATAATCTAATCACAATTAATTAGTCCCTAACCTCCAATAATATTTTTACATTAAATAAAATGTATAAACAATTTATGTTCTACTTAAAATTGAAATTAAAGATTTCTATTTCGTGTCCGAAAATGATTCCGCCTCCAACTTGAATCGATTTACTTGCGAACAATTCGACGTACCAAAAATACGGGGCATAACATAGACTGGAGGAATGGTAAGGGAATACTAAAGGAAGCACCCAAGATAGACGTAATTAATTGAGTACGAATATAAAATAAAAGGGAAATATATTGCTACGAACTTAAAGGTGTAGTGCGACGACAAGGTGATAAGATAAGACCATTATTAAGACGAACTTGATATGATTTTGAGTAAGTTAGAAGTCAGTGTTGGGTATACAATAAGGGTAAAAGAGCATAAGGCATAAATGAGTACTGCGTGTATATGACTTCACCTCGAAAATAGTGAAATCCTTAAAGGACAAGGACTGTAGGCCTGAGGAACAAATAATGTATTGTGAATTTATTAAAGGAAACAGATTATATAGGTTGGGATAAAGATAATATTACAGGAGAACTTTGGACACGTATCATCGGAATATAAGTGCTACCTAATTGGGAATTTGGAACGACTATAAGTACTATAATTAATTACTATCGGAGTAAGTGGAATGTGGCCTTGGATAAGTTGCTACATGGGTTGCATTACTCGAGTACAGATGGTCAGATGAGATTTTGTATTATATATAGAAAGGTTCTCGTCGCTTCATGATTTTGTTAAGGTTTCGTACGTGGATAATCAAAGTTATAAATTATAAAGAAAAGACACGGATATGGTACAGTATACCAAGTGAGTTGGAAAAAAAGGATCAGATGAATTTGAGATTGGAAATAGGGACATAAAGCAGAATATAAACGGATAATGGTATAAGTACACCCTTAAGGGGGAAGAGGGTGAGAGCAATGCAAGTGTAAGATGGAAACAACTGACACTGCAATATATTTGATATGGATACTTAAACTTCAAGTGAGATCCCTTGCTGAAACAAGTTAGTAAGATCTGAAAGCCAGCAGTAAACGGATAGAAGTCAGGATGGTATTTGAGACAGTGTTGAGAATTATTTGTAAAGATCTTGAATGACATGACATTAAAAAGTGGGTGCTTATAAAAAGAAAGAGTACGATAAGAGAATGGTAACGAGTAACTTAAGAGATATTATAAAGGATAGCAATGCTATACTAGATTAGAGGCTAAGATTTGGCAATAGAGTTGTGCACTAATGATAATGCGACTTATAAGTAGCAAAGGGAAGGGATAGAAAATCTCATATAGTATAGGATATAAGAAAATCAAAGGGGTGAATAAAGGAAGGGAAAGGAGTATGACAAGATAGACTACGAGCGAGTTTTAGTACGGATGAGTTATGTAAAGCATAATGAACCAGGAGAAGGAAAGACTATGACTAAGATTGGATATATTTTATACAAGTTGTACAAGAATAGTTATGCAACTTGCGAATATTTGTATGCTAAGAATGAGACCAAGTGATTACTTGAAAAGGAGAGTGAGGATTCAGTAATAACAACGCGGTTGTGATATTTTGGATACATTAAGGAAAGGTGTAAGATGGTTTGAGCCAAATTACCGAGATAGAATTAGTACTGAGGGCAAATACGACATGGAGTTCAGCCCCGACACCGATTGAAAGATACAAGAAGAGAATGCAAGATAAAGCATAAAGACTAGTGAAACGACGTTAAGGTATTTCTCGGGCTAATTTGAACACCTTCGCATATTCTTGTAAAGATTGCAACATAATGTGTGTCAGAAAAACTAAGAGCAAAATATGAGTAAGAGGCGATAGAAGGGTTTGAATTAAAAATAAAGAAACGACACGAGATAATATGCCTAAAGTGTTACAAGTTGGATTAAGGGAAATTGTGAAATGGTTTAAACGAGACGATCAGAATAAGCGGGTTACTGGATGACACTGAATTTATATGTCAAATTAAAAATTCTTTCAGAATTATACCAATTAATAATAAACAGATCACAGAGAAGCTATGTAAATTTATAATATGAGGGAACTCCAGCGCTACTTGATGGCCAACTCTAAAGATCGAGATTAAGAGCTAAAAGCAAAGTGACAGTTAAAATCTTTTAGAAAGAAAGTAGAGAAGTGATACGTGATGCTGAAGATTCCAGAATATGGACTGTAACAGCGGAGCAATGTAAGGTTATTGAAGTAAAATAATGTTACACCTTGTGGAATTTCGTTTTATTCGTAAAGTCTGCGAAGGGTCTACAGGTTACCAGAGGCATGAAATACTCCAAGGATTGTAAAGTCTAATAAATCGACGAGGGACGTCTGTGCGTTATAATTTAAAGATTAAGAGGTAAGATGAAGTGAATGATACATCTTAAGGGAGTAACTATAGAAGAAGAAAGAGTCGAGTTATGACTAAGTGCACCAGGGAGAGAGTAAGATTTCAGCAGAAGAGCTCGCAATACAACTGTCAACCAACTGCCAAATAAGGAGGAGAGTAAAGACAACGATGTGGAATTATTACGTCGAGAAGCAACAGAAAGTGGAAATATTACGGGAATGGTTACTTAGAGATCTGGAATGCGTTATAATAAATTGAAGGGAATCGACCAACGAAAGATGCATATGAAGGGTGTGGTTCAATAAAAGAACATTTAAGGAAGTATTGGGAGTGCAGGACTAGTTTAACATTCGAGGACGAATGTTCCAAAGGGGGGAAGGATGTTATATCCCGTATTTTTTTACGTTGGATCATTTGTAAGCTAATCGACATAAGTTCAAGGACAAGATTATTTTTGGAGATATGAGACAAGGACTTTTTAATTCGGATTTTAATAGTGCACGGTTTGCACATTAATTACAATTAGTGTAGAAACATTAGTGAAGATTAGGGATCAATTAACTATGATCAGATGATTAAGTAGGGATTAATGATTAATTAACTTAATTGGACCACTAAGTGGGCCCCACTAAAAACGTGGCTGAATTTGATTGGAGCATGGATGATGACATGCTAATGGGACACATGTCAAGTGGGCTGGCCACATGTCAACAAGGCCGGCTGCCAATATTTATGTTGTGATGACTAAGGCTTTTATACATAATCATCTTCACATTTCATTTGAAATAAATACACCACCAACCAGCCATGGCAGCTCACGGCCATGGCAATTCATGGCCAACTCCAAAAATGAAAAGGGAAGAGAATTATAACTCCATAAAAGTGTTCTAAACGTTCCAAGGAGGCAGCAAGTTAGGATTTAAATTGAGGAAGAAGAAGTGATGCAATTGGTGCAAGTGATTGTAGGATCTGTCCTAACTTATTTGAGGTAAGATTTCTTCTTCTTATGGTGTAATTGGAGTAAATGATGTTGTAATTGAGAGATTAACTCTTATTAAGTGGAATTGGAAGTAAGAAAATTGCATGATTATTGTTGGCGTTGTAAGTGGGCAGAATTGGAGTTGTTCTAATTAGATTGGGTTCGATTGTTGTTGTTGTTATTATTGTTATGGATTATGTGTTAAAAATGAAGGAATCTTGATAATTAAAGTTGTAGTTGTTTTTATGAGATTGTTGAGACATGAATTGGATTAGATGTTCATGAGGTTGTTGGGCTGTTCTTGTTGAGTTGAAGGATTAAAGGTGTGGTTATAAGTATGTATATGTGTTGTTGTTCTTGTTGTTCGTGGTGATATCATACTCTTCTCCATGTATTTGTGATCTTGCGAAGTATAGGTCGAAAATTGTATGTTACACCCCCGAAAATTTCGTGTTACTAAGGCTACAGACGGCTTAATGTGAGCTCAAGGAGGAGCAAATATTACAAGTATAAAGAATGAAATTCTACTGTAGTAGCATGAGGATAGCATGAGTATGATAGTTGGAATTCGTACAATATGATTGGAATGATACGTTAAAAGATATATAGCCCTCGTAACCGTAACCTGAGGTAGTGCCCACATGATGGGATTTTTATAAAGGACATATGATACGTTATATGGAAAATATATGTGAAGTTAAACACAACTCAAGAAGGACCTTTGAGCCAAATCAAAGTGTAAGCCCTCCAAAAAGATGTTTTTAAGTTACGTTTTCGGGTGATCTGACTTCGGGAGACCATAACCCCATCATTATTTGGGAATTTGGGAAAACCACAAATATGCAAGTTGTCGATAATTGAATTATCTTTCCAACCATAGGTCGTGGGCCTTCACACGACATAGGGATAAAACGTTATGGACGTTTTGCGATAGAAAGGTCAAGCTGGGCAGTGGGCTCGGCCCAACCCGACTCCAAGTCGGGTCAGGCCCACTTCCCTTGCTATTTAAGGGAGGATTTAACCCTTATCATCCTCATTTCACACCAAAAAGTCCATAACATGGTAGAGAGAGAGTGAGGGGATTTTAGAGAGATAAAGCAAGGGTTCGATCAAGTTCGAGGCCCCGAATCCCCAGGCTCGTGAAGGATAAAGTGTAGTACGACTTGTCGTCGTTGTTTTAAGCTAATTATTGAGCTTGGAGGATGATATTTCGTTATTGATCTGCTGCTAAGGTATGTATAAGGTTCCTCTTATGTTATTAAAGTGTTTATTTAGAGTTTTAACGGATTAGAACGGAGGAAATAATGTTAAAAGCTCGTTTGGCATTTTTGGGAGGTTTATGAAGGTGGGGCTGTTTCAGTGGAGTTAAATGGATGGAAATATCTGAGTTATGATGCATATTGATTTTCGATATTGTTTTTTGACGTTGTTGCTTATAATTTAGCTGAATTGGATTTTCGGGTTTGTCCAGTTTATAAAGGAAATGCTGTCGAAATTCCGTTAGAAATAGAGATAAGTTTAAGGGATTGATTTTATGGATATATATTTGATTGGAGTAAATTAAGTATATTGTTGTGATTGTCATTGATATGTATTTTGAAGGAAGGAAAAAAAATTGGAGAAGTGCGTTTGATAATCGTATTCGAGCTTGTCGCTCCTTACAAAGTATTATGAAGTTGTTATGAAGATATATACCTATTGTATTGCTGAGATTTACATTGTTGTTGGGCTGTGGTGATGATAGGTAGAATTGGGATGTACTAGTGATATAAGGGAGATGCGGCCCATTTCATTTTAGAGTCATAGTTATCAATTCATATAAGCAATATACGAAAGCCCTCTAAAGTTGTGTACGTATTCCTATGATTATAGGTTTGGCATCCTAATTGCGGAAAGTTCGTGATTAAGAGCCCGTTTGGATTGACTTATAAGTTGCTTATAAGTTATTTATAAGCTGTTTTCAGCTTTTTTGAGTGTTTGCCTGGCCAGCTTAAAGTCATTTTGTGCTTAAAATAAGTTCAAAAAAATAATTGGGCCTATTTTGACTTAGCTTATCTAAAGCAGCTTATAAGCTGAAAACAGCTTATAAGCCAAAAAAAATAAGTTAGACTACCCCAACTTATTTTTTTTAGCTTATAAGCTGTTTGCAGCTTTTAGGCATAAGCCCATCCAAACAGCCTCTAAGTTGAGTTCCTTAGACGACGTAAGGTATGTAAAGCTATCCCTTCTTTATTTTTGGCATGATCTATGTGAGACAAACACACGACAAATGTATAAGCTCCAAAGAAACTCCTATTCTTAGAGACATTAGGATGGCTAATGTTCTTGATATGCAAAACCTATTTCTCATTGTCTTGATACGTGTCTATGATTCTTGACGTTCTGTTTGATAAAATCCATAGTGACATTCGAGGGGTACTTGACATGACTATCGTCTTTGATACTCAAGTATTAGTTCATGCTACTTATTCTATTGAGTCTCAGATGATGATTTAGTTTGCATATGGTTGCTCACTACTCTGCTCGTGCATGCCGTTAATATATCTTTCACCGAGTCCCGGGCCGGGTATGTTTTCGTGCACAGTTTAACTGCATTTTTCACCGAGTCCCTCACTAGAGGGCCGGGTACGGTATATATATATATATATATGATGATGTGATTATGGCGCCGAGTATGATATATGATGACTTAATTCACCGAGTCCCATAATGGGCCGGGTATGGTATATGATATAGACATGCATGATTCTCATCTCGTAAGGCACAGGTGCATTGGTATCTTTGATTATCATATTTGCCTCTTGTAATCTTTTATTCAGTTATGAGTTTCTTTATTGTATTTCATGCTTTATATACTCAGTACATATCTCGTACTGATCCCATTTCTTCGGGGGGCTGCGTTTTATGCCCGCAGGTACAGACACATGGTTGGTGATCCTCCAGCCTAGGACTTCTGCTCAGCTGTTTTGAAGAGCTCCATTGTTCCGGATCCTAGATTATTTTGGTATAGATCTTTTGATGTAGACTTATGCATATCCAGGGGTACGTCCCGTCATATTTCACTTGTACACTCTTAGAGGTCTGTAGACATATGTGGGTTGTATATGGGTTATGGTCTGCTGTGTCGACATGGTTTGCTTTGGATATTTCCGTATGTAGTGGCAGCCTTGTTGGCTTGTGTATTTCGTTATGCTTTGGTAGCTGTGACTCATCAGGAGACAGGTTTACTATGATATATGGCGTTTTGAATCTTTAGTTGCTTTTACAAATTTTCATTCCGTCCTTAGTTCAGTTTGACTATATCTAACAGGTTGTATACGAGTGTCCAGCTCGGGCACTGGTCATGGCCCACAGGGTTGGATCGTGACAAAAGTGGTATCAGAGCAGTTCATCTTCGGAGTGTCTACAGACCGTGTCTAGTAGAGTTTTGTTTATCGGTGTGTTGTGCACCACATCTATAAACAGGAAGCTACAGGACATTTAGGATGTTACCTTACATTCTTACTCTAGATCATGCGATAGAGCCAAGAGATAGGAAATGATATCCCCTATATACTAACCTTTGATTTCAGCAGGAGAGTGGTGTCGACAAGAGAAGGTAAATAATGCTACTGGGAGTTACAGAGGCTAATATTTCATTGAGGTTACGTTATCAGAATTTATATATACAGAATGGTGACGGGTCATCATCAAGGTTAGTAATTGTAAATATAGTGAGAAAATGGATTGAATGTATATATATTGATGATAAGTTCAGTTATAAAGTGTAAACAGAAGAAGCTGAAGGAATTAGTAAAAAGATAGGTAAGCGGGGTATATGTCAGATACGGTATGAATGTTGCAGGTATGTTTGAAACCTGCAGTTAAAGATTGAAAGGGAAAGTAAACAGGAAAGTATAACAGGCACAGTTTGAGTTGGACATACGAGGTAAGTTCATCATTTTCATACTGTTATTGATATGGGGAGCCCTGTGCGGCTATGATACGGTATAATATATATGTATATATGTTGGCCCTGTGAGGCATTGTTGGTATTTCCTGCGTGCAGGTTTTGAGATAGTAAGAAATACAGAGGAAACTCTACCAAATTTTCCTAGAAATAATAAGAGAATGAGATATAAGTTCGTAATATTCTTGAAAGGTCGTGCCAATAGTAATGATAGGATTTGACTAAGTGGTGAGTACAGCTGACTTCAAGAAATAAGTTAACTGTTGAATTGATGGTAATAGTAATCATGAGGTCGATATCGATATGGTAAAAAGAAATGCTAGGATAATTTGGAAGTATTTGTAATACTAAAAGATGACTTAGAAAAGGCTGGCAAATCTTAATAGAGTGTTATATTGAGGTATCGATTGAATTGATAAACAAGGATAAATTACGACGAGTTTATAGTTAAAAGAAGTAATAATATAATTGAGACAAGAGTATAGAGGAAGAAGAATTGTGACGAATATGAATGTATTGATATGGCAGCTTGTGAGGTATTAAGGATAAGATTGACCCGACAGGGTAAAAGGTTAAGTACACCTACTCCACAGAGTGTAGTTAAAGCATAGTAAGAATCATGAATAAGGTTAAGAAGTGTTACACTATAGGATTGATTACGAACAGGATATTATGTGAATATAATAAGGATTGTTATGAAAATGAGTGAAGCCTAGTGAGGAAGTGACTAAAAGATATGACGTGGTTTATGTGACTAAAGTATAAAGGAAAGTGTGAGACGGAAAGGCGAGCTATAGAACGAATAAGAAAGACAAGTTCAGAATAAAGATTATGTGATAACAAAAATGATAGCGAGCACAAGAAAAGAAGGAGTTAATTGAAAGAAGGAAATAAGAAGAAGGCGTGAAAACAGTGTAGTAACAGGTTATGACATGTATAGCCGAGAACACGAGTAATATAAGTGACGGAATTGTGAAAGATCAATCTACAGAAAGATGAGCAACGAGGTAGAATGAGTGCCAGAAAATGACTGGTATGATAAGAACGAACAGGGATGAACAGAATACGTTTTGAAAATGAGAAAGGGGTTATGCAGAAGTAATGTTTTCCGAAGGATATAGCGGTAGCATAAGATTCCTCGTGCACGGAATAAAGATGGACATAGACTGGAGAATTGGTAAGGGAATTCTAAAGGAGGCACCCAAGATAGACGTAATTAATTGAGTACGAGTATAGAACGAAAGGGAAATATATAGCTATGAACTTAAAGGTGTAGTACAATGACAAGGTGATAAGATAAGACTGTCATTAAGATGAACCCGATATGATTTTGAGTAAGTTAGAAGTCGGTAGTGGGTGCACAACGAGAGTGAGAGAAATGCAGGTGTAAGATGGAAACATTAGACACTGAAATATAATTGATATAGATGCTTAAACCTCAAGTGAGATCCATTGCCGAAACAAGTTAGTAAGATCTGAAAGCCAGCAATAAATGGATAGAAGTCAGGATGGTATTTGAGACAGTGCTGAGAATCATCTGTAAAGATCTTGAATAATATGACATTAGAAAGTGGGTGCTTATAAAAAAAAAGAATACGACAAGAGAATGGAAATGAGTAACTTAAGAGATATTATAAAGGATAGCAATGTTATACTGGATTAGACGCTAAGATGTTGGCAATAGAGTTGGTTGCTAATGATATTGTAACTTACAAGTAGCAAAGGAGAAGGGACAGAAAATCTCCTATAATAGGGTATGAGAAAATCAAGGGGTGAATAAAGGAAGTGAAAGGAGTATGACAAGATAGGCAACAAGTGAGTTTTAGTACAAATGAGATATGTAAAGCAGGATGAACCAGGAGAAGGAAAGACTGACTATGATTGGATATACTTTGTACAAGTTGTACAAGAATAGCTATGCAACTACATATAGCTAGACATACTACTATTTCAAGCATCCCTATGGGACAGAAGTTGTTAATTGGAGCGGATGTAGACATTGACTCATAACTAACAGTTGAGCTAAGTAAAATACATCCTTGTTTGGATTTCTATGTTGGTTGTATTACTTGATCACAAAACTGCAAGATGAGTATGTTAAGAATTCACAAGTGAATTACTGTAGCTATAAATTATAGGAAATGGCATGAATATGATGCAGTATAATAAGGGAATTGAGGAAAGGGATACATGAATTCAACATTGGAAGTGAGGAAACAGATTTAAGAATGGTATAAGTAAGACCCTTAAAGGGGGGAAGCGAGTAAGGAACATACAAGTGTAGAGATTGAAACGATGAATCCTATGATGTCACAGATATAGACTCTAAAACAAAAAGTAAGAGCTATGGAGAAATAAATCTAATAGCTAGTAAATAAATGAACAAGAATCGAGCGGGTATCTGAGATTGTACTGAAAATCATTCGTGAAGACCTTGAACAACATGACATTGAGAGCAAATAACTCAAGGAATATTGTAAAGGGTAGCGATGCTATACTGGAATGTAAACAAAGGAATTAACAGTAGAGTCGTTTGTTAATGATATTGTGATTTATAAGTGACAAGTGGTGATAAATAAGAAGGGACATAAAGTTTTTTTTATAGTAGAATGTAAGAGGTGATAATTAAGGGACAAACGAAAGAAAGAAAAGAGTATGATGAGATAAGTCACAACAGATAGGCAAAAGAGTTTTGCTATGTATGAGATACGTAAAATAGAACGAGCAAAAGGAAGGGAAGTTTACGAATAAGATTAGATGTTCATACAGGAATAACACAAGAACAGTTATGTAACCTGCAAGTATTTACATGTCGAGAATGAAACCAATTGGGTACTTAAAAAGAGGAGTAAGAGGTAAGTAAGAATAGGGTGTTGGTGATGCTTCAGGTCAGTTGAGGGAAAATACATGGTAAATTGAGTTGAAATGTTGAGTTGGAATTATCATTAATAGGACAATTACTCTGAATATGATATAAGTATATGTCATATGTTTTCTACGATAGCCCTGGGGTGTGTTAGATGACTTACAAATTTGATGGGATCATTGGATAAAGGGAGTTTTACCAGAAGAATATTACGCCTTGGAACATTCATTTTGTATCATTGTGGTTATAGCGAATTTCCAACAGTTTACCAAAGGGTTATGAAATTCTCGAAAATTATGAAGCCTTTAATGAGTCGACGAGGGACACCTACGACAGGACATCTCGGATTGAATTTATCTAGATTCTACGGATGTGAATCAATACCATTTTCATGGTCATATGGAGGAAACGAAGTGGGAGATATTTGTAAACCAAGTGAGACTTAATACCATTATTGAGCAAGAAAAAGGATCGACAACTCTGAGTATTAAGGAGGATCATATCAGGAGAGTGACTCAATTATATATCTTGAAAGCATATACCTGAGGTGTCAAGGGAGTATTGCAACCAATAGTTCATTACTAAGAACGAAACTCGTTTTCAACTATTCAAAGAGAATGTTATAGATAGTTCATGTCAGAGGATTAAAAATGATGACTCCAAGAAGGAGCTATGCTATGGACTATGCGACCTAAATAAAGAGTGGAAGTAGACCTATAAAAATTAGAGGAGAGAACAAGAGGAACCAATATGCGCTGGTAATCCTACCCAAGGGAAAGACAGCTCCTATTTTACAGTGTTACTAGAAAGATAACTCCAAAACAAAAAAACAAAAAAAACTCGACTTAAGCTTAAAGTGTAAATGAATATAGTAAGTTCCAGTCAACTATGGAAGTAGCTAAGTTATGACCACTTTCTTTGGAAATTCAGTATTAACAGATGTCAAGTGGAGAATGGCATTAGGCTAAGTAAAGAGAGGCACAACATGATAGATGAGTTCGAGTTACAATTGATTCGTTATGAGATCACCATAACCAGCATACTTATACAAGACTAGTTTAACATTCGAGGACGAATGTTCTAAAGGGGGGAAGGATGTTACAACCTAGAAAATTTCGTGTTACTAAGGCTACAGACGGCTTAATGTGAGCTCAAGGAGGAGCAAATATTACAAGTATAAAGAATGAAATTCTACTGTAGTAGCATGCGGATAGCATGAGTATGATAGTTCGAATTCGTACAATATGATTGGAATGATACGTTAAAAGATATATAGCCCTCGTAACCGTAAGCTGAGGTGGGGCCCACATGATGGGATTTTTATAAAGGATATATGATACGTTATATGGACAATATATGTGAAGTTAAACACAACTCAAGAAGGACCCTTGAGCCAAATCCAAGTGTAAGCTCTCAAAAAAGATGTTTTTAAGTTACGTTTTCGGGTGATCTGACTTCGGGAGGCCATAACCCCATCACTATTTGGGAATTTGGGAAAACCACATATCTGAAAGTTGTATATAATTTAATTAGCTTTCCAACCATAGGTCGTGGGCCTTCACACGACATAGGGATAAAAGGTTATGGACGTTTTACGACAGAAAGGTAAAGCTGGGCAGTGGGCTCGGCCCAACCCGACTCCAAGTCCGGTCAGGCCCACTTCCCTTGCTATTTAAGGGAGGATTTAACCCTTATCATCCTCATTTCACACCAAAAAGTCCAGAACATGGTAGAGAGAGAGTGAGGGGATTTTAGAGAGATAAAACAAGGGTTCCATCAAGTTCGAGGCCCCGAATCCCCAGACTCGTGAAGGATAAAGTGTAGTACGACATGTCGTCGTCGTTTTAAGCTAATTATTGAGCTTGGGGGATGATATTTCGTGATTGATCTGCTGCTAAAGTATGTATAAGGTTCCTCTTATGTTATTAAAGTGTTTATTTAGAGTTTTAACGGATTAGAACGGAGGAAATAATGTTAAAAGCTCGTTTGGCATTTTTGGGAGGTTTATGAAGGTGGGGTTGTTTCAGTGGAGTTAAATGGATGGAAATATCTGAGTTATGATGCATATTGATTGTCGATATTGTTGTTTGACGTTGTTGCTGATAATTTAGCGGAATCGGATTTTCGGGTTTGCCTAGTTTGATAAAGGAAATGCTGTCGAAATTCCGTTAGAAATAGAGATAAGTTTATGGGATTGATTTTAAGGATATATATTTGATTGATTGTTGGAGTAAATTAATTATACTATTGTGATTGTCATTGATATGTATTTTGAAGGAAGGAAAAAAAATTGGAGAAGTGCGTTTGATAATCGTATTCGAGCTTGTCGCTCCTTACAAAGTATTATGAAGTTGTTATGAAGATATATACCTATTGTATTGCTGAGATTTACATTGTTGTTGGGCTGTGGTGATGATAGGTAGAATTGGGATGTACTAGTGATATAAGGGAGATGCGGCCCATTTCATTTTAGAGTCATAGTTATCAATTCATATAAGCAATATACGAAAGCCCTCTAAAGTTGTGTACGTATTCCTATGATTATAGGTTTGGCATCCTAATTGTGGAAAGTTCATGATTAAGTTGAGTTCCTTGGACTACGTAAGGTATGTAAAGCTATCCTTTCTTTCTTTTTGGCATGATCTATGTGAGACAAACAGACGACGAATGTATAAGCTCCAAAGAAACTCCTATTCTTAGAGACATTAGGATGGCTAATGTTCTTGATATCTAGAACCTATTTCAAATTGTCTTGATACGTGTCTATGATTCTTGAAGTTCTGTTTGATATAATCCATAGTGACATTCGAGGGCTACTTGACATGACTATCGTTTTTGATACTCAAGTATTAGTTCATTCTACTTATTCTATTGAGTCTCAGATGATGATTTAGTTTGCATATGGTTGCTCACTACTCTGCTCGTGCAAGCCGTTAATATATCTTTCACCGAGTCCCGGGCCGGGTATGTTTTCGTGCAGAGTTTCACTGCATTGTTCACCGGGTCCCTCACTAGAGGGCCGGGTACGGTATATATATATATATATATATATATATATATATGATGTGATTATGGCGCTGAGTATGATATATGATGACTTAATTCACCGAGTCCCATAATGGGCCGGGTATGGTATATAATATAGACATGCATGAATCATCTCGTAAGGCATAGGTGCATTGGTATCTTTGATTATCATATTTGCCTCCTGTAATCGTTTATTCAGTTATGAGTTTCTTTATTGTATTTCATGCTTTATATACTCAGTACATATCTCGTACTGACCCCCTTTCTTCGGGGGCTGCGTTTCATGCCCGCAGGTACAGACACTCGGTTGGTGATCCTCCAGCCTAGGACTTCTGCTCAGCTGTTTTGAAGATCTCCATTGTACCGGAGCATAGATTATTTTGGTATAGATCTTTTGATGTAGACTTATGCATATCCAGGGGTACGTCCCGTCATATTTCACTTGTACACTCTTAGAGGTCTGTAGACATATGTGGGTTGTATATGGGTTATGGTCAGCTGTGTCGATATGGTTTTCTTTGGATATTTCCGTATG
Organism: Lycium barbarum; assembly: GCF_019175385.1. Taxonomy (NCBI): domain Eukaryota; kingdom Viridiplantae; phylum Streptophyta; class Magnoliopsida; order Solanales; family Solanaceae; genus Lycium; species Lycium barbarum. Next base: position 101,476,196 of record NC_083338.1, on the reverse strand, counting down.
TAGTGGCAGCCTTATCGGTTTGTGTATTGCGTTAAGATTTGGTCAGCTGTAACTCCTCAGGAGACAGGTTTATTATGATATATGGCGTTATGAATCTTTAGTTGCTTTTGCAAGTTTTCATTCCATCCTTAGTTCAGTTGGACTATATCTAACAGGTTGTATACGAGTGTCCAGCTCGGGCATTGGTCATGGCCTACTGGGTTGGGTCGTGACATTGTATTTTCGATGTTGTAGTTTCGGTGGACTATTTTGAGCTTGTTATTAAAATAATATTGAAGAAGTTTTCTTCTACATGGATGGTAGTTGATGTTGTTATCATGTTGTTGTTGATATGGCTCCTAAATTTGGAAGAAAAAAGTGTATAAGGTATCGTATACGAAGAGTATGTTGGTCTGTTGGGTGTATAATCTTAGATGTTGATGATTTGAGTTGAGAAAGGATTAAGAGAGGTTATTGGGTTGTTGTCGTTGTTGTTGGTCTTGTTGATTGAGTGGTGGTTGTTGAATATTAGGGGAAATGCTGTCCATTTCATTTTCGAACCGAATTATCATTGATGTACACGATATACGAAAGCCCTCTAAAGTTGTGTACGTATTCCTATGGTTATAGGTTTGGCATACTAATTGTTAAAAGTTCGTGATTAAGTTGAGTTCCTTGGACGACGTAAGGTATGTAAAGCTATCGTTTATTTCTTTTTGGCATGATCTATGCGAGACAAACAGACGACGAATGTATAAACTCCAAAGAAACTCCTATTCTTAGAGACACTAGGATGGCTAATGTTCTTGATTTCCAGAACCTATTTCATTATGTGTTGATACGTGTCTATGATTCTGTCACACCCCAATTCCGATAGGGCATGATGGGCACCCAAATCTTACTTAGAGCTGAGCGAACCCTCTGGCATTCACATAACGAATCTGGACATATAGAAAAATTTCGGAAATATAATAAAGTACTTTCCGTCAAACCATAGAAATTTGCGAACGATACTCAATTAATCAGAAACCGAGTAAGTCAAACTGACATATCAGCCTACATGGTCTCTTTACTCAACGCACGACATCTCAACATACTAACCACAGGACACTGTCTGCAAAGTCTCTAAGAGTAAACACTTGAATCATACGGGGACAGGCCCCGACATACCCGTACACACACATGATAACCATAATGACTCGGCACTGCTCCAGGAAGAAAATGGAGTTTGCCAATACCATCTGATAGCCAACCATCCTGGCTGAATACTTTTACCTGCAAAACAATCTGGGACTGTGTGGCATGAACACAGCGCCCCCAGGCAAAGGGACGTCTGTACGAATAATGTACCGAGTATGTAAGGCAGCAGCGATCATAAAGAATGAGACATAAGCCATAATGAATGTATGAGAAACCACCTGTAAAATGAATAGCCCCGAAGGCAATGACTAAAAATGTAAATATATGCCATACCCAGCCCATTAGTAAGGGACTCGGTGAAATATAAATATATACCGTACCCGGCCCTCTAGTGAGGGACTCGGTGAGTGAAGTCATCATATACCATACCCGGCCCATCATGGAACTCGGTGCCATAATCATATATATATATATATATATACCGTACCTAGCCCTCTAGTAAGGGACTCGGTGAACAATGTAGTGAAACTGTGCACGAATACATACCCGGCCCGGAACTCGGTGAATGATATATTAACGGCATGCACGAGCAGAATATCCTGAGCAACCATATGCAAACAAACTAATCATCTGATACTCAATAGAATAATTAGAATGAACTAACATTTGAGAATCAAGACAACAGTCACGTCAAGTACCACAGTGAACTAGAATTCATTGGAGTCATAATGGAAGTGAGACTCATAAAATTATTTTTGAACTCCTTAAATAACCTAGGAGCATCCTTGAATATCACTATGGATTATATCAAAATAGGACTTCAGGAATCGTAGATACGTATCAGGACATAATGAAATAGCTTCTGGAAATCAAGAACATTAGCCATTCTAGTACCTCTAAGAATAGGAGCTTCTTTGGAATTTATACGTTCGTTATTTGTTTGTCTCATATAGACCATGCCAAAAAAAGAAAGAAAAGGGAATAGCCTTAACATACCTTATTCGCTCCAAGCTAACCACAAATCAGATCCCGGACTCCCCAATCTATAACAACAACAATGATATCAAGTATTAACTATAGTACACTTAGAATCCAAAGTCTAAGCTAGCACGTTACTTAACAAAATTCGGGCAGCATTTCCCCTATGATACCCACTCCAATCCAACTTTAAACAACTCCCAACATTAGCAACAATCGTACATACAAGTTTCCATATCAAACCAAGTAAGAATTATGCCACAATCCCTTTTCAACTAATTCAAGAACACAAAATCTCTTTCCTCGAGTTTTAGTCCAAATCTATATCGACAATTCTTCCATCGGTTCTCTTTATAAACACATAGACATATATAGCAACATCAAGAACGTATTATTCATGCTATTTACCATAATTTCCATCCATAACAATGTCTACATAACCCACAAAACAGCCCAACAAATAGCCCATGAGCCAACAACAACATCAAATACGATTTACGGTATAATTTTCGTATTTCTCGTCCCACGATTTAGCTATGACTTCAATGAATTTAAATATACTTAGAAGAGGATAATTTTTACCTTATGTGCCAAGAAATACTCTTTTTCCACCTTACTTCAGTTCGAAGAAATCTCCAATCCGCCTAAAATAGAATAAAACATGTTGATGCTTGCCCAAAGAATTCACGTCGCTGATTTAATCTTGCAACTGTAGGAGAGGACATCATACCTCACTTGATATATTTATCAATGACATTTACTTGAGCTCTCCAAGAACAACTCTTGCTCCTACTAATTCTTTGAACAAGAATGAAATATTTTTTTCCTTAAAGGGCCAAAAACGTTGTTTCAATACATATGAATTTGTGCTAACTAACATTGCTTGAAGAATCTAGGGAGGTTGCTGTACGTATATAATTTCAGTGGGAAAAAATATAATCTCTAAGTGTTGCTACATCATTATGGATAGTGAGGACCACTTGCGTTAATAGTCAGTTTCATATCCATTTTAAGGATGCCACCGAATCTTTAGTACTGCTTAGTCACTAGGTGTTTTGTCCTATAATTACACATGGGAGCGGTATTGTCTTGACACTTGTCCCTTAATCTTATAATTAAATCCTTTATATCTGTTATAATCCGATATATTGTCAATCATATACATAATTAAGTTCTTGATCTCAACTCACTTAGATAGTAGTTATATTTAGCACACTTCATATAATCACTATCATAATCATGTGATATAGCACTAGTCCATAACCTCATTTGCCACATATGAAATATAATTTCCAATCACCGTCGTCACACTTGTTAAGGCCCAAATTATTTTTGGACTTCATTCCTCATATATACCAAGTTCTTGATTTTTATGCTTCAATTTGCTCATGTTGGACGATTAAATTTTCTAGTCCAAAAATATGGGATATTATAGTTTGGACCGTATTTCACTCGAATAAATGTTGAAACTCGACGAAACTTATTTTTTTCGATTGGTTTAACTTCAAATCCTTATGATACATCTGTACCATCACTCTAACCACCTATAAGATTAGGGGATAACCTCATTTAGTTACTAATGTCATTTGACTTGCACACTTTCCAACGCATGAAAACACGGGATGTAACATCCTTCCCCCCTTTAGAACATTCGTCCTCGAATGTTGAAATAGTCCTGTATAAATATACTAGTTATGATGATCTTATAACGTATCAATTCTAAATAGTACTCGTCTATCATGCTGTGCCTCTCTTTACTTAGCCTAATGCCATTTCCCGCTTGACATCTGTTAATATTGAATTTCCAAAGAAAGTGGTCATAATATAGCTACTTCCGTAATTGACTGCAACTTACTATATGCATCTATAATTGAAGCTTAAGTCGAGTTTATCTTGTTTTGGAGTTATCTTTCTAGTAACACTATAGAATAGGAGCTGTATTTCCCTTGGGTAGGTTTACCATCGCATATTGGTTCCTCTTATTCTCTCTTCTAATTTTTATAAGTATACTTCCACTCTTTATTTAGGTCGCATAGTTCGTAGCGTACCTCCTTTTGGAGTCATCATTTTAATCCTCTGACATGCACTATCTCTAACATGCTCTTTGAATAGTTGAACACGAGTTTTCTTCTTAGTAATGAATCTCTGTTGCAATACTTCCTTGACACCTCAGGAATATCCTTTCAAGAGATATAAGTGAGTCACTTTCCTGATATGATTCCCCCCCCTTTTTTGGCTCAACTAGTCTAGAAACCTTTCGTCCTTATCGTTACTCCTTCCCATAATCTTAATTATATAATCATTACCTCTATACCCACATTATTAAATCAACCACGTGAATCGTCTGTTACATACTGATACCATGTCATCTCTTGACCTCTCGTGATTACATAATAATCAGGAACGTTCTTCTTATCTTTAGAATCTTCTTCGAGTGTCTCTTCTCGCTTCACGTATATCTAGTCAAAGGTTAAAATACATGATGATCTTAAGGGGTTCTAAATCCCATGTTAATCATGTCCCATAATGAATCTCTCGAGAGCACTCTTTTGAGGTAAATACTCGTATCACATCGTGAGTGAACACTTATATAGGTAGTTGTCCCTATAGCACCCCTATCATCATATTGAGGTAATACCTCTCTTCTGTCATATGCCCATTTTTCAAATCTGTTTCACATTTTGCATCACTTTACGAAGTGCTATCTTGAACATTCCGTCCCTCTTTTGTCCTTCGGTCCATACCTCTTACTATTTCATTCTTACGTCTATTCTTGTCATATCACCTCATAATGTCGAAGGTCAATTTCACTTCATTGTCTAATGTCTATAACTATCTCATCATAGGATAGATGCCGTTGTCATAGTGTTCTTTGCCACAAATTTATTGAGACCCATAGGCCATCTTACGCATTAGCCCTTTTTAGTAATATAGCTCATAACTAATCCTTCTGTTAGAACCCAAACTTAACGTGCTCGTCCTTTTGTTCGTTCTCCTTAAATTCCCTGTCTTCTAGTAACTAGCTCGTTCTGATCGTTTCGCTTAAACTATTTCACAATTTCCCTTAATCCAACTTATAACACTTTAGGCACATTATGTCATGTCGTTCCTTATCATACTGCTTTCCCTTTATTTATTCACCCTTTGATTTTCTTATATCCTACTGTAGGAGATTTTGCTGTCCCTTCTCCTTTGCTACTTGTAAGTCACAATATCATTAGCAAACAACTCTATTGCAAACATCTCAGCCTCTAATCTAGTTAGCATTGCTATCCTTTATAATATCTCTTAAGTTACTCGTTTCCATTCTTTTGTCATATTCTTTCTTTTTATAAGCACCCACTTTCTAATGTCATATCATTCAAGACCTTTACAAATGATTCTCAGCACTGTCTCAAATACCATCCTGACTTCTACCCATTTATTGCTGGCTTTCAGATCTTACTAACTTGTTTCAGCAAGGGATCTCAATTGAAATTTAAGCACCTATATCAAATGTATTTCAGTGTCACTTGTTTCCATCTTACACCTGCATTTCTCTCACCCGCTTCCCCCCTTAAGGGTGTACTTATACCATTATCTGTTTATATTATGCTCCATGTCCCCATATGCAATCTCAAATTCATCTGATCCTTTTTCCAATTCACTTGGTATACTACACCATATCCATGTCTTTTCTTTATAATTTATAACTTTTATTATCCACGTACAAAATCTCGAAGCGACGAGAACCTTTTTATGTATAGTACAAAATCTCATCTGATAATCTGTAATCGAATAGTCTAACCAATGTAGCAACTCATCCAAAGTCACATTCCACTCGTTCCAATCAATAATTATTTATGTTATATCCCGTATTTTTGCACGTTGGATTATTCGTAAGCTAATCGACATAAGTTCAAGGACAAGGTTATTTTTGAGATATGGGACAAGGACTTTTAAATCCCGATTTTAATATTGCACGGTAAACTAATTAATTAACCACGATCAAATTTCTTAGTGTGGAGATATTACTGAAGATTAGGGATTAATTAACCATGATTAGATTATTAAGTAAGGGTTAAGGATTAATTAGCCTAATTAATGCATTAAGTGGGCCCAACCAAAATTAATAATTAAAAAAAAATGGATGATGCATTATAGTGGGGCACGTGTCCTATGGATGGGCAGCCTATATATTCATGTGATGACTAATGAATAAGGCATTCATCTTCACAAAAAATCCATTGAAGCAAGAGTATGAATAGCCATGGCTCTCACGGCCAGCCTTGGCCTTGAAAATCCTTTTTTAAAAAAGAATCCCCAAGGTGCATTACATGTTCAAGGAGGCAGCAACATAAGGTTTAAATTGAATTGAGGAAGAAGAAGTGGTGCAATTGGTGCAAGTGAGTATAGGATCTGTCCTAATCAATTTAAGGTAAGATTTCTTCTTCTTGAAATGTAATTGGAGTTAATGATGTTGTAATGGAGAGATTAAATGGTGTTAGATGAAATTGGAAGTATGAAAATTACATGATTATTGTTGGCGTTGTAAATGGGTAGAATTGGAGTTGTTCTAATTGGATTAAGTTTGATTAGTGTTGTCATTATTATGGTATTGTATTTGAAGGTCATTTGTTTATGTTGAAGGGCTGGAAATATAGTTATAGATATGTATGGGTGTTGTTGTTCATGGTAATATTATACTCGTTTCCATGTGTTTGTGATTTTGCGAAGTAAAGGTCGAAGATTGTATTTCAATGTTGTAGTTTCGAGTGACTGTTTTGAGCTTGCTATTGAAATGATATTGAAGTAATTTTCTTGTACATGGATGGTAATTGATGTTAATGTCGTGTTGTTATTGATATGGTTCATAAATTTGGAAGAAAACAAGTGTATAACGTATCGTATACGAAGCGTATGTTGGTCTGTTGGGTGTATAATCTTATATGTTAACGATTTGAGTAAAAAAGGATTAGGAGAGGTTATTGGGTTGTTATCGTTGTTGTTGGTGTTGCTGTGCTAATCAGAAATTAATTGGAAGTTCGGGTTAGGCGAGTTATATAGAGGAAATGCTGCTCGATTTCCGTTAAGTTCTTAACTAATTAAAATACTAATCAAGCAGTATAAACTAAGAAGTGATTCCCATAAATGGTTGGTTGTAGATTTATAAGTTTGGGAAGTCGTAGTTTATTAACAATAGGGTTACTCTCATATTAATAGGCTAAAGGGACGACGAAGCAAGCTTGGTTACAGTTGATCTATAACAAGTATGTAAAGCTAACACTTCTTTGTTTTGGAATGATCTATGTGAGACAAACAGACGACGAATGTATAACTCCAAAGAAGCTCCTATTCTTAGACACACTACGATGGCTAATGTTCTTGATTTCCGGAAGCTATTTTATTATGTCTTGATACGTGTCTCTGATTCCTGAAATTCTATTTGATATAATCTATAGTGACATTTGAGGGGTACTTGACATGATTGTTGTCTTTAATACTCAAGTGTTGGTTCATTATACTTATTCTATTGAGTCTCAGATGATGATTTAGTTTGCATATAGTTGCTCACTACTCTGCTCGTGCATGCCGTTAATATATCTTTCACCCAGTCCCGGGCTGGGTATGTTTTTGTGCACAGTTTCACTACATTATTTACCGAGTCCCTCACTAGAGGGCCGGGTACGGTATATATTGTGAGGACCCACAGCTGGGCGCTGACCATGCTGTGAACCTCCGGGTATCTGACCCCATAACTGACTGCTGTGGCATCTGCGCCCTGCTGACTAGTCATGACATACTCAGGTATTGTACGGCAGGAAATCACAGACAATTCGAGATAGCACGCTGCAGCGCCTCGAACCCGTGACCTCAAGCCCTTTACATTCCCCTGAGGGAATCGACTCTTACCAATTGAGCTGTGAGGACCCACATCTGGGCGCTGACCATGCTGTGAACCTCTGGGTATCTGACCCCATAACTGACTGCTGTGGCATCTGCGCCCTGCTGACTAGTCATGACATACTCAGGTATTGTACGACAGGAAATCACAGACAATTCGAGATAGCACGCTGCAGCGCCTCGAACCCGTGACCTCAAGCCCTTTACATTCCCCTGAGGGAATCGACTCTTACCAGTTGAGCTGCAGCTCAATTGGTAAGAGGCGCTTCCTTCGGGAGGACAAAAGGCTTGAGGTCACGGGTTCGAAGCGCTGCAGCGTGTGCGAATTGTCTGTGATTTCTTGCCACAATAGCTCAGTAGCCCATGCGCAGATGCATGTCAGCTAGTCAGCAGGGTCAGATACCCACAGCAGTCAGTAGAGGGGGCAACCTACAGTGCAGATCACTGTGGATCCTCGACAAAAAGTCGCCTTTTTTTGTGAGGACCCACAGCTGGGTCCTGACCATGCTGTGAACCTCTGGGTATCTGACCCCATAACTGACTGCTGTGGCATCTGCGCCCTGCTGACTAGTCATGACATACTCAGGTATTGTACGGCAGGAAATCACAGACAATTCGAGATAGCACGCTGCAGCGCCTCGAACCCGTGACCTCAAGCCCTTTACATTCCCCTGAGGGAATCGATTGGTAAGTCGAGATAGCACGCTGCAGCGCCTCGAACCCGTGACCTCAAGCCTGAGTATGTCATGACTAGTCAGCAGGGCGCAGATGCCACAGCAGTCAGTTATGGGGTCAGATACCCAGAGGTTCACAGCATGGTCAGCGCCCAGCTGTGGGTCCTCACAAAAAAAGGCGACTTTTTGTCGAGGATCCACAGTGATCTGCACTGTAGGTTGCCCCCTCTACTGACTGCTGTGGGTATCTGACCCTGCTGACTAGCTGACATGCATCTGCGCATGGACTACTGAGCTATTGTGGCAAGAAATCACAGACAATTCGCACACGCTGCAGCGCTTCGAACCCGTGACCTCAAGCCTTTTGTCCTCCCGAAGGAAGCGCCTCTTACCAGTTGAGCTGCAGCTCAATTGGTAAGAGTCGATTCCCTCAGGGGAATGTAAAGGGCTTGAGGTCACGGGTTCGAGGCGCTGCAGCGTGCTATCTCGAATTGTCTGTGATTTCCTGCCGTACAATACCTGAGTATGTCATGACTAGTCAGCAGGGCGCAGATGCCACAGCAGTCAGTTATGGGGTCAGATACCCAGAGGTTCACAGCATGGTCAGCGCCCAGCTGTGGGTCCTCACAAAAAAAGGCGACTTTTTGTCGAGGATCCACAGTGATCTGCACTGTAGGTTGCCCCCTCTATTGACTGCTGTGGGTATCTGACCCTGCTGACTAGCTGAAATGCATCTGCGCATGGACTACTGAGCTATTGTGGCAAGAAATCACAGACAATTCGCACACGCTGCAGCGCTTCGAACCCGTGACCTCAAGCCTTTTGTCCTCCCGAAGAAAGCGCCTCTTACCAGTTGAGCTGCAGCTCGATTGGTAAGAGTCGATTCCCTCAGGGGAATGTAAAGGGCTTGAGGTCACGGGTTCGAGGCGCTGCAGCGTGCTATCTCGAATTGTCTGTGATTTCCTGCCGTACAATACCTGAGTATGTCATGACTAGTCAGCAGGGCGCAGATGCCACAGCAGTCAGTTATAGGGTCAGATACCCAGAGGTTCACAGCATGGTCAGCGCCCAGCTGTGGGTCCTCACAAAAAAAGGCGACTTTTTGTCGAGGATCCACAGTGATCTGCACTGTAGGTTGCCCCCTCTACTGACTGCTGTGGGTATCTGACCCTGCTAACTAGCTGACATGCATCTGCGCATGGACTACTGAGCTATAGTGGCAAGAAATCACAGACAATTCGCACACGCTGCAGCGCTTCGAACCCGTGACCTCAAGCCTTTTGACCTCCCGAAGGAAGCGCCTTTTACCAGTTGAGCTGCAGCTCAATTGGTAAGAGTCGATTCCCTCAGGGGAATGTAAAGGGCTTGAGGTCACGGGTTCGAGGCGCTGCAGCGTGCTATCTCGAATTGTCTGTGATTTCCTGTCGTACAATACCTGAGTATGTCATGACTAGTCAGCAGGGCGCAGATGCCACAGCAGTCAGTTATGGGGTCAGATACCCAGAGGTTCACAGCATGGTCAGCGCCCAGCTGTGGGTCCTCACAAAAAAAGGCGACTTTTTGTCGAGGATCCACAGTGATCTGCACTGTAGGTTGCCCCCTCTATTGACTGCTGTGGGTATCTGACCCTGCTGACTAGCTGAAATGCATCTGCGCATGGACTACTGAGCTATTGTGGCAAGAAATCACAGACAATTCGCACACGCTGCAGCGCTTCGAACCCGTGACCTCAAGCCTTTTGTCCTCCCGAAGAAAGCGCCTCTTTCCAGTTGAGCTGCAGCTCAATTGGTAAGAGTCGATTCCCTCAGGGGAATGTAAAGGGCTTGAGGTCACGGGTTCGAGGCGCTGCAGCGTGCTATCTCGAATTGTCTGTGATTTCCTGCCGTACAATACCTGAGTATGTCATGACTAGTCAGCAGGGCGCAGATGCCACAGCAGTCAGTACCCAGAGGTTCACAGCATGGTCAGCGCCCAGCTGTGGGTCCTCACAAAAAAAGGCGACTTTTTGTCGAGGATCCACAGTGATCTGCACTGTAGGTTGCCCCCTCTACTGACTGCTGTGGGTATCTGACCCTGCTGACTAGCTGACATGCATCTGCTCATGGACTACTGAGCTATTGTGGCAAGAAATCACAGACAATTCGCACACGCTGCAGCGCTTCGAACCCGTGACCTCTAGCCTTTTGTCCTCCCGAAGGAAGCGCCTCTTACCAATTGAGCTGCAGCTCAACTGGTAAGAGTCGATTCCCTCAGGGGAATGTAAAGGGCTTGAGGTCACGGGTTCGAGGCGCTGCAGCGTGCTATCTCGAATTGTCTGTGATTTCCTGCCGTACAATACCTGAGTATGTAAGGACTAGTCAGCAGGGCACAGATGCCACAGCAGTCAGTTATGGGGTCAGATACCCAGAGGTCATAGCATGGTCAGCGCCCAGCTGTGGGTCCTCACAAAAAAAGGCGACTTTTTGTCGAGGATCCACAGTGATCTGCACTGTAGGTTGCCCCCTCTACTGACTGCTGTGGGTATCTGACCCTGCTGACTAGCTGACATGCATCTGCGCATGGACTACTGAGCTATTGTGGCAAGAAATCACAGACAATTCGCACACGCTGCAGCGCTTCGAACCCGTGACCTCAAGCCTTTTGTCCTCCCGAAGGAAGCGCCTCTTACCAATTGAGCTGCAGCTCAACTAGTAAGAGGCGCTTCCTTCGGGAGGACAAAAGGCTTGAGGTCACGGGTTCGAGGCGCTGCAGCGTGCTATCTCGAATTGTCTGTGATTTCCTGCCGTACAATACCTGAGTATGTCATGACTAGTCAGCAGGGCGCAGATGCCACAGCAGTCAGTTATGGGGTCAGATACCCAGAGGTTCACAGCATGGTCAGCGCCCAGCTGTGGGTCCTCACAAATAAAGGCGACTTTTTGTCGAGGATCCACAGTGATCTGCACTGTAGGTTGCCCCCTCTACTGACTGCTGTGGGTATCTGACCCTGCTAACTAGCTGACATGCATCTGCGCATGGACTACTGAGCTATTGTGGCAAGAAATCACAGACAATTCGCACACGCTGCAGCGCTTCGAACCCGTGACCTCAAGCCTTTTGTCCTCCCGAAGGAAGCGCCTCTTACCAATTGAGCTGCAGCTCAACTGGTAAAAGGCGCTTCCTTCGGGAGGACAAAAGGCTTGAGGTCACGGGTTCGAGGCGCTGCAGCGTGCTATCTCGAATTGTCTGTGATTTCCTACCGTACAATACCTGAGTATGTCATGACTAGTCAGCAGGGCGCAGATGCCACAGCAGTCAGTTATGGGGTCAGATACCCAGAGGTTCACAGCATGGTCAGCGCCCAGCTGTGGGTCCTCACAAAAAAAGGCGACTTTTTGTCGAGGATCCACAGTGATCTGCACTGTAGGTTGCCCCCTCTACTGACTGCTGTGGGTATCTGACCCTGCTGACTAATCAATTTACATCTGCGCATGGACTACTGAGCTATTGTGGCAAGAAATCACAGACAATTCGCACACGCTGCAGCGCTTCGAACCCGTGACCTCAAGCCTTTTGTCCTCCCGAAGGAAGCGCCTCTTACCAGTTGAGCTGCAGCTCAATTGGTAAGAGTCGATTCCCTCAGGGGAATGGAAAGGGCTTGAGGTCACGGGTTCGAGGCGCTGCTGCGTGCTATCTCGAATTGTCTATGATTTCCTGCCATACAATACCTGAGTATGTCATGACTAGTCAGCAGGACGCAGATGCCACAGCAGTCAGTTATGGGGTCAGATACCAGAGGTTCACAGCATGGTCAGCGCCCAGCTGTGGGTCCTCACAAAAAAAAGGCGACTTTTTGTCGAGGATCCACAGTGATCTGCACTGTAGGTTGCCCCCTCTACTGACTGCTGTGGGTATCTGACCCTGCTGACTAGCTGACATGCATCTGCGCATGGACTACTGAGCTATTGTGGCAAGAAATCACAGACAAGTCGCACACGCTGCAGCGCTTCGAACCCGTGACCTCAAGCCTTTTGTCCTCCCGAAGGAAGCGCCTCTTACCAATTGAGCTGCAGCCCAGCTGGTAAGAGGCGCTTCCTTCGGGAGGACAAAAGGCTTGAGGTCACGGGTTCGAGGCGCTGCAGCGTGCTATCTCGAATTGTCTGTGATTTCCTGCCGTACAATACCTGAGTATGTCATGACTAGTCAGCAGGGCGCAGATGCCACAGCAGTCAGTTATGGGGTCAGATACCCAGAGGTTCACAGCATGGTCAGCGCCCAGCTGTGGGTCCTCACAAAAAAAGGCGACTTTTTGTCGAGGATCCACAGTGATCTGCACTGTAGGTTGCCCCCTCTACTGACTGCTGTGGGTATCTGACCCTGCTGACTAGCTGACATGCATCTGCGCATGGACTACTGAGCTATTGTGGCAAGAAATCACAGACAATTCGCACACGCTGCAGCGCTTCGAACACGTGACCTCAAGCCTTTTGTCCTCCCGAAGGAAGCGCCTCTTACCAATTGAGCTGCAGCTCAACTGGTAAGAGGCGCTTCCTTCGGGAGGACAAAAGGCGTGAGGTCACGGGTTCGAGGCGCTGCAGCGTGCTATCTCGAATTGTCTGTGATTTCCTGCCGTACAATACCTGAGTATGTCATGACTAGTTAGCAGGGCGCAGATGCCACAGTAGTCAGTTATGGGGTCAGATACCCAGAGGTTCACAGCATGGTCAGCGCCCAGCTGTGGGTCCTCACAAAAAAAGGCGACTTTTTGTCGAGGATCCACAGTGATCTGCACTGTAGGTTGCCCCCTCTACTGACTGCTGTGGGTATCTGACCCTACTGACTAGCTGACATGCATCTGCGCATGGACTACTGAGCTATTGTGGAAAGAAATCACAGACAATTCGCACACGCTGCAGCGCTTCGAACCCGTGACCTCAAGCCTTTTGTCCTCCCGAAGGAAGCGCCTCTTACCAATTGAGCTGCAGCTCAACTGGTAAGAGGCGCTTCCTTCGGGAGGACAGAAGGCTTGAGGTCACGGGTTCGAGGCGCTGCAGCGTGCTATCTCGAATTGTCTGTGATTTCCTGCCGTACAATACCTGAGTATGTCATGACTAGTCAGCAGGGCACAGATGCCACAGCAGTCAGTTATGGGGTCAGATACCAGAGGTTCACAGCATGGTCAGCGCCCAGCTGTGGGTCCTCACAAAAAAAAGGCGACTTTTTGTCGAGGATCCACAGTGATCTGCACTGTAGGTTGCCCCCTCTACTGACTGCTGTGGGTATCTGACCCTACTGACTAGCTGACATGCATCTGCGCATGGACTACTGAGCTATTGTGGCAAGAAATCACAGACAATTCGCACACGCTGCAGCGCTTCGAACCCGTGACCTCAAGCCTTTTGTCCTCCCGAAAGAAGCGCCTCTTACCAGTTGAGCTGCAGCTCAATTGGTAAGAGTTGATTCCCTCAGGGAAATGTAAAGGGCTTGAGGTCACGGGTTCGAGGCGCTGCAGCGTGCTATCTCGAATTGTCTGTGATTTCCTGCCGTACAATACCTGAGTATGTCATGACTAGTCAGCAGGGCGCAGATGCCACAGCAGTCAGTTATGGGGTCAGATACCCAGAGGTTCACAACATGGTCAGCGCCCAGCTGTGGGTCCTCACAAAAAAAAAGCGACTTTTTGTCGAGGATCCACAGTGATCTGCACTGTAGGTTGCCCCCTCTACTGACTGATGTGGGTATCTGACCCTGCTGACTAGCTGACATGCATCTGCGCATGGACTACTGAGCTATTGTGGCAAGAAATCACAGACAATTCGCACACGCTGCAGCGCTTCGAACCCGTGACCTCAAGCCTTTTGTCCTCCCGGAGGAAGCGTCTCTTACCAGTTGAGCTGCTGCTCAATTGGTAAGAGTTGATTCCCTCAGGGGAGGACAGAAGGCTTGAGGTCACGGGTTCGAGGCGCTGCAGCGTGCTATCTCGAATTGTCTGTGATTTCCTGCCGTACAATACCTGAGTATGTCATGACTAGTCAGCAGGGCGCAGATGCCACAGCAGGCAGTTATGGGGTCAGATACCAGAGGTTCACAGCATGGTCAGCGCCCAGCTGTGGGTCCTCACAAAAAAAAGGCGACTTTTTGTCGAGGATCCACAGTGATCTGCACTATAGGTTGCCCCCTCTACTGACTGCTGTGGGTATCTGACCCTGCTGACTAGCTGACATGCATCTGCGCATGGACTACTGAGCTATTGTGGCAAGAAATCACAGACAATTCGCACACGCTGCAGCGCTTCGAACCCGTGACCTCAAGCCTTTTGTCCTCCCGAAGGAAGCGCCTCTTACCAATTGAGCTGCAGCTCAACTGGTAAGAGGCGCTTCCTTCGGGAGGACAAAAGGCTTGAGGTCACGGGTTCGAGGCGCTGCAGCGTGCTATCTCGAATTGTCTGTGATTTCCTGCCGTACAATACCTGAGTATGTCATGACTAGTCAGCAGGGCGCAGATGCCACAGCAGTCAGTTATGGGGTCAGATACCCAGAGGTTCACAGCATGGTCAGCGCCCAGCTGTGGGTCCTCACAAAAAAAGGCGACTTTTTGTCGAGGATCCACAGTGATCTGCACTGTAGGTTGCCCCCTCTACTGACTGCTGTGGGTATCTGACCCTGCTGACTAGCTGACATGCATCTGCGCATGGACTACTGAGCTATTGTGGCAAGAAATCACAGACAATTCGCACACGCTGCAGCGCTTCGAACCCGTGACCTCAAGCCTTTTGTCCTTCCGAAGGAAGCGCCTCTTACCAGTTGAGCTGCAGCTCAATTGGTAAGAGTCGATTCCCTCAGGGGAATGGAAAGGGCTTGAGGTCACGGGTTCGAGGCGCTGCAGCGTGCTATCTCGAATTGTCTAGTGATTTCCTGCCAGTACAATACCTGAGTATGTCATGACTAGTCAGCAGGACGCAGATGCCACAGCAGTCAGTTATGGGGTCAGATACCAGAGGTTCACAGCATGGTCAGCGCCCAGCTGTGGGTCCTCACAAAAAAAAGGCGACTTTTTGTCGAGGATCCACAGTGATCTGCACTGTAGGTTGCCCCCTCTACTGACTGCTGTGGGTATCTGACCCTGCTGACTAGCTGACATGCATCTGCGCATGGACTACTGAGCTATTGTGGCAAGAAATCACAGACAAGTCGCACACGCTGCAGCGCTTCGAACCCGTGACCTCAAGCCTTTTGTCCTCCCGAAGGAAGCGCCTCTTACCAATTGAGCTGCAGCTCAACTGGTAAGAGGCGCTTCCTTCGGGAGGACAAAAGGCTTGAGGTCACGGGTTCGAGGCGCTGCAGCGTGCTATCTCGAATTGTCTGTGATTTCCTGCCGTACAATACCTGAGTATGTCATGACTAGTCAGCAGGGCGCAGATGCCACAGCAGTGAGTTATGGGGTCAGATACCCAGAGGTTCACAGCATGGTCAGCGCCCAGCTGTGGGTCCTCACAAAAAAAGGCGACTTTTTGTCGAGGATCCACAGTGATCTGCACTGTAGGTTGCCCCCTCTACTGACTGCTGTGGGTATCTGACCCTGCTGACTAGCTGACATGCATCTGCGCATGGACTACTGAGCTATTGTGGCAAGAAATCACAGACAATTCGCACACGCTGCAGCGCTTCGAACCCGTGACCTCAAGCCTTTTGTCCTCCCGAAGGAAGCGCCTCTTACCAATTGAGCTGCAGCTCAACTGGTAAGAGGCGCTTCCTTCGGGAGGACAAAAGGCGTGAGGTCACGGGTTCGAGGCGCTGCAGCGTGCTATCTCGAATTGTCTGTGATTTCCTGCCGTACAATACCTGAGTATGTCATGACTAGTTAGCAGGGCGCAGATGCCACAGCAGTCAGTTATGGGGTCAGATACCCAGAGGTTCACAGCATGGTCAGCGCCCAGCTGTGGGTCCTCACAAAAAAAGGCGACTTTTTGTCGAGGATCCACAGTGATCTGCACTGTAGGTTGCCCCCTCTACTGACTGCTGTGGGTATCTGACCCTACTGACTAGCTGACATGCATCTGCGCATGGACTACTGAGCTATTGTGGCAAGAAATCACAGACAATTCGCACACGCTGCAGCGCTTCAAACCCGTGACCTCAAGCCTTTTGTCCTCCCGAAGGAAGCGCCTCTTACCAATTGAGCTGCAGCTCAACTGGTAAGAGGCGCTTCCTTCGGGAGGACAGAAGGCTTGAGGTCACGGGTTCGAGGCGCTGCAGCGTGCTATCTCGAATTGTCTGTGATTTCCTGCCGTACAATACCTGAGTATGTCATGACTAGTCAGCAGGGCGCAGATGCCACAGCAATCAGTTATGGGGTCAGATACCAGAGGTTCACAGCATGGTCAGCGCCCAGCTGTGGGTCCTCACAAAAAAAAGGCGACTTTTTGTCGAGGATCCACAGTGATCTGCACTGTAGGTTGCCCCCTCTACTGACTGCTGTGGGTATCTGACCCTGCTGACATGCATCTGCGCATGGACTACTGAGCTATTGTGGCAAGAAATCACAGACAATTCGCACACGCTGCAGCGCTTCGAACCCGTGACCTCAAGCCTTTTGTCCTCCCGAAGGAAGCGCCTCTTACCAGTTGAGCTGCAGCTCAATTGGTAAGAGTTGATTCCCTCAGGGGAATGTAAAGGGCTTGAGGTCACGGGTTCGAGGCGCTGCAGCGTGCTATCTCGAATTGTCTGTGATTTCCTGCCGTACAATACCTGAGTATGTCATGACTAGTCAGCAGGGCGCAGATGCCACAGCAGTCAGTTATGGGGTCAGATACCCAGAGGTTCACAGCATGGTCAGCGCCCAGCTGTGGGTCCTCACAAAAAAAAGGCGACTTTTTGTCGAGGATCCACAGTGATCTGCACTGTAGGTTGCCCCCTCTACTGACTGCTGTGGGTATCTGACCCTGCTGACATGCATCTGCGCATGGACTACTGAGCTATTGTGGCAAGAAATCACAGACAATTCGCACACGCTGCAGCGCTTCGAACCCGTGACCTCAAGCCTTTTGTCCTCCCGAAGGAAGCGCCTCTTACCAGTTGAGCTGCAGCTCAATTGGTAAGAGTTGATTCCCTCAGGGGAATGTAAAGGGCTTGAGGTCACGGGTTCGAGGCGCTGCAGCGTGCTATCTCGAATTGTCTGTGATTTCCTGCCGTACAATACCTGAGTATGTCATGACTAGTCAGCAGGGCGCAGATGCCACAGCAGTCAGTTATGGGGTCAGATACCCAGAGGTTCACAGCATGGTCAGCGCCCAGCTGTGGGTCCTCACAAAAAAAAGGCGACTTTTTGTCGAGGATCCACAGTGATCTGCACTGTAGGTTGCCCCCTCTACTGACTGCTGTGGGTATCTGACCCTGCTGACTAGCTGACATGCATCTGCGCATGGACTACTGAGCTATTGTGGCAAGAAATCACAGACAATTCGCACACGCTGCAGCGCTTCGAACCCGTGACCTCAAGCCTTTTGTCCTCCCGAAGGAAGCGCCTCTTACCAGTTGAGCTGCAGCTCAATTGGTAAGAGTCGATTCCCTCAGGGGAATGTAAAGGGCTTGAGGTCACGGGTTCGAGGCGCTGCAGCGTGCTATCTCGAATTGTCTGTGATTTCCTGCCGTACAATACCTGAGTATGTCATGACTAGTCAGCAGGGCGCAGATGCCACAGCAGTCAGTTATGGGGTCAGATACCCAGAGGTTCACAGCATGGTCAGCGCCCAGCTGTGGGTCCTCACAAAAAAAGGCGACTTTTTGTCGAGGATCCACAGTGATCTGCACTGTAGGTTGCCCCCTCTACTGACTGCTGTGGGTATCTGACCCTGCTGACTAGCTGACATGCATCTGCGCATGGACTACTGAGCTATTGTGGCAAGAAATCACAGACAATTCGCACACGCTGCAGCGCTTCGAACCCGTGACCTCAAGCCTTTTGTCCTCCCGAAGGAAGCGCCTCTTACCAATTGTTGAGCTGCAGCTCAACTGGTAAGAGTCGCTTCCCTCAGGGGAATGTACAAAGGGCTTGAGGTCACGGGTTCGAGGCGCTGCAGCGTGCTATCTCGAATTGTCTGTGATTTCCTGCCGTACAATACCTGAGTATGTCATGACTAGTCAGCAGGGCGCAGATGCCACAGCAGTCAGTTATGGGGTCAGATACCCAGAGGTTCACAGCATGGTCAGCGCCCAGCTGTGGGTCCTCACAAAAAAAGGCGACTTTTTGTCGAGGATCCACAGTGATCTGCACTGTAGGTTGCCCCCTCTACTGACTGCTGTGGGTATCTGACCCTGCTGACTAGCTGACATGCATCTGCGCATGGACTACTGAGCTATTGTGGCAAGAAATCACAGACAATTCGCACACGCTGCAGCGCTTCGAACCCGTGACCTCAAGCCTTTTGTCCTCCCGAAGGAAGCGCCTCTTACCAATTGAGCTGCAGCTCAACTGGTAAGAGGGCTTGAGGTCACGGGTTCGAGGCGCTGCAGCGTGCTATCTCGAATTGTCTGTGATTTCCTGCCGTACAATACCTGAGTATGTCATGACTAGTCAGCAGGGCGCAGATGCCACAGCAGTCAGTTATGGGGTCAGATACCCAGAGGTTCACAGCATGGTCAGCGCCCAGCTGTGGGTCCTCACAAAAAAAAGGCGACTTTTTGTCGAGGATCCACAGTGATCTGCACTGTAGGTTGCCCCCTCTACTGACTGCTGTGGGTATCTGACCCTGCTGACTAGCTGACATGCATCTGCGCATGGACTACTGAGCTATTGTGGCAAGAAATCACAGACAATTCGCACACGCTGCAGCGCTTCGAACCCGTGACCTCAAGCCTTTTGTCCTCCCGAAGGAAGCGCCTCTTACCAGTTGAGCTGCAGCTCAACTGGTAAGAGTCGCTTCCTCAGGGGAATGTAAAAGGGCTTGAGGTCACGGGTTCGAGGCGCTGCAGCGTGCTATCTCGAATTGTCTGTGATTTCCTGCCGTACAATACCTGAGTATGTCATGACTAGTCAGCAGGGCGCAGATGCCACAGCAGTCAGTTATGGGGTCAGATACCCAGAGGTTCACAGCATGGTCAGCGCCCAGCTGTGGGTCCTCACAAAAAAAAGGCGACTTTTTGTCGAGGATCCACAGTGATCTGCACTGTAGGTTGCCCCCTCTACTGACTGCTGTGGGTATCTGACCCTGCTGACTAGCTGACATGCATCTGCGCATGGACTACTGAGCTATTGTGGCAAGAAATCACAGACAATTCGCACACGCTGCAGCGCTTCGAACCCGTGACCTCAAGCCTTTTGTCCTCCCGAAGGAAGCGCCTCTTACCAGTTGAGCTGCAGCTCAATTGGTAAGAGTCGATTCCCTCAGGGGAATGTAAAGGGCTTGAGGTCACGGGTTCGAGGCGCTGCAGCGTGCTATCTCGAATTGTCTGTGATTTCCTGCCGTACAATACCTGAGTATGTCATGACTAGTCAGCAGGGCGCAGATGCCACAGCAGTCAGTTATGGGGTCAGATACCCAGAGGTTCACAGCATGGTCAGCGCCCAGCTGTGGGTCCTCACAAAAAAAGGCGACTTTTTGTCGAGGATCCACAGTGATCTGCACTGTAGGTTGCCCCCTCTACTGACTGCTGTGGGTATCTGACCCTGCTGACTAGCTGACATGCATCTGCGCATGGACTACTGAGCTATTGTGGCAAGAAATCACAGACAATTCGCACACGCTGCAGCGCTTCGAACCCGTGACCTCAAGCCTTTTGTCCTCCCGAAGGAAGCGCCTCTTACCAGTTGAGCTGCAGCTCAATTGGTAAGAGTCGATTCCCTCAGGGGAATGTAAAGGGCTTGAGGTCACGGGTTCGAGGCGCTGCAGCGTGCTATCTCGAATTGTCTGTGATTTCCTGCCGTACAATACCTGAGTATGTCATGACTAGTCAGCAGGGCGCAGATGCCACAGCAGTCAGTTATGGGGTCAGATACCCAGAGGTTCACAGCATGGTCAGCGCCCAGCTGTGGGTCCTCACAAAAAAAGGCGACTTTTTGTCGAGGATCCACAGTGATCTGCACTGTAGGTTGCCCCCTCTACTGACTGCTGTGGGTATCTGACCCTGCTGACTAGCTGACATGCATCTGCGCATGGACTACTGAGCTATTGTGGCAAGAAATCACAGACAATTCGCACACGCTGCAGCGCTTCGAACCCGTGACCTCAAGCCTTTTGTCCTCCCGAAGGAAGCGCCTCTTACCAGTTGAGCTGCAGCTCAATTGGTAAGAGTCGATTCCCTCAGGGGAATGTAAAGGGCTTGAGGTCACGGGTTCGAGGCGCTGCAGCGTGCTATCTCGAATTGTCTGTGATTTCCTGCCGTACAATACCTGAGTATGTCATGACTAGTCAGCAGGGCGCAGATGCCACAGCAGTCAGTTATGGGGTCAGATACCCAGAGGTTCACAGCATGGTCAGCGCCCAGCTGTGGGTCCTCACAAAAAAAGGCGACTTTTTGTCGAGGATCCACAGTGATCTGCACTGTAGGTTGCCCCCTCTACTGACTGCTGTGGGTATCTGACCCTGCTGACTAGCTGACATGCATCTGCGCATGGACTACTGAGCTATTGTGGCAAGAAATCACAGACAATTCGCACACGCTGCAGCGCTTCGAACCCGTGACCTCAAGCCTTTTGTCCTCCCGAAGGAAGCGCCTCTTACCAAGTTGAGCTGCAGCTCAACTTGGTAAGAGTCGATTCCCTTCAGGGGAATGTAAAAGGCTTGAGGTCACGGGTTCGAGGCGCTGCAGCGTGCTATCTCGAATTGTCTGTGATTTCCTGCCGTACAATACCTGAGTATGTCATGACTAGTCAGCAGGGCGCAGATGCCACAGCAGTCAGTTATGGGGTCAGATACCCAGAGGTTCACAGCATGGTCAGCGCCCAGCTGTGGGTCCTCACAAAAAAAGGCGACTTTTTGTCGAGGATCCACAGTGATCTGCACTGTAGGTTGCCCCCTCTACTGACTGCTGTGGGTATCTGACCCTGCTGACTAGCTGACATGCATCTGCGCATGGACTACTGAGCTATTGTGGCAAGAAATCACAGACAATTCGCACACGCTGCAGCGCTTCGAACCCGTGACCTCAAGCCTTTTGTCCTCCCGAAGGAAGCGCCTCTTACCAGTTGAGCTGCAGCTCAATTGGTAAGAGTCGATTCCCTCAGGGGAATGTAAAGGGCTTGAGGTCACGGGTTCGAGGCGCTGCAGCGTGCTATCTCGAATTGTCTGTGATTTCCTGCCGTACAATACCTGAGTATGTCATGACTAGTCAGCAGGGCGCAGATGCCACAGCAGTCAGTTATGGGGTCAGATACCCAGAGGTTCACAGCATGGTCAGCGCCCAGCTGTGGGTCCTCACAAAAAAAGGCGACTTTTTGTCGAGGATCCACAGTGATCTGCACTGTAGGTTGCCCCCTCTACTGACTGCTGTGGGTATCTGACCCTGCTGACTAGCTGACATGCATCTGCGCATGGACTACTGAGCTATTGTGGCAAGAAATCACAGACAATTCGCACACGCTGCAGCGCTTCGAACCCGTGACCTCAAGCCTTTTGTCCTCCCGAAGGAAGCGCCTCTTACCAATTGAGCTGCAGCTCAACTGGTAAGAGGCGCTTCCTTCGGGAGGACAAAAGGCTTGAGGTCACGGGTTCGAGGCGCTGCAGCGTGCTATCTCGAATTGTCTGTGATTTCCTGCCGTACAATACCTGAGTATGTCATGACTAGTCAGCAGGGCGCAGATGCCACAGCAGTCAGTTATGGGGTCAGATACCCAGAGGTTCACAGCATGGTCAGCGCCCAGCTGTGGGTCCTCACAAAAAAAGGCGACTTTTTGTCGAGGATCCACAGTGATCTGCACTGTAGGTTGCCCCCTCTACTGACTGCTGTGGGTATCTGACCCTGCTGACTAGCTGACATGCATCTGCGCATGGACTACTGAGCTATTGTGGCAAGAAATCACAGACAATTCGCACACGCTGCAGCGCTTCGAACCCGTGACCTCAAGCCTTTTGTCCTCCCGAAGGAAGCGCCTCTTACCAGTTGAGCTGCAGCTCAATTGGTAAGAGTCGATTCCCTCAGGGGAATGTAAAGGGCTTGAGGTCACGGGTTCGAGGCGCTGCAGCGTGCTATCTCGAATTGTCTGTGATTTCCTGCCGTACAATACCTGAGTATGTCATGACTAGTCAGCAGGGCGCAGATGCCACAGCAGTCAGTTATGGGGTCAGATACCCAGAGGTTCACAGCATGGTCAGCGCCCAGCTGTGGGTCCTCACAAAAAAAGGCGACTTTTTGTCGAGGATCCACAGTGATCTGCACTGTAGGTTGCCCCCTCTACTGACTGCTGTGGGTATCTGACCCTGCTGACTAGCTGACATGCATCTGCGCATGGACTACTGAGCTATTGTGGCAAGAAATCACAGACAATTCGCACACGCTGCAGCGCTTCGAACCCGTGACCTCAAGCCTTTTGTCCTCCCGAAGGAAGCGCCTCTTACCAGTTGAGCTGCAGCTCAATTGGTAAGAGTCGATTCCCTCAGGGGAATGTAAAGGGCTTGAGGTCACGGGTTCGAGGCGCTGCAGCGTGCTATCTCGAATTGTCTGTGATTTCCTGCCGTACAATACCTGAGTATGTCATGACTAGTCAGCAGGGCGCAGATGCCACAGCAGTCAGTTATGGGGTCAGATACCCAGAGGTTCACAGCATGGTCAGCGCCCAGCTGTGGGTCCTCACAAAAAAAGGCGACTTTTTGTCGAGGATCCACAGTGATCTGCACTGTAGGTTGCCCCCTCTACTGACTGCTGTGGGTATCTGACCCTGCTGACTAGCTGACATGCATCTGCGCATGGACTACTGAGCTATTGTGGCAAGAAATCACAGACAATTCGCACACGCTGCAGCGCTTCGAACCCGTGACCTCAAGCCTTTTGTCCTCCCGAAGGAAGCGCCTCTTACCAGTTGAGCTGCAGCTCAATTGGTAAGAGTCGATTCCCTCAGGGGAATGTAAAGGGCTTGAGGTCACGGGTTCGAGGCGCTGCAGCGTGCTATCTCGAATTGTCTGTGATTTCCTGCCGTACAATACCTGAGTATGTCATGACTAGTCAGCAGGGCGCAGATGCCACAGCAGTCAGTTATGGGGTCAGATACCCAGAGGTTCACAGCATGGTCAGCGCCCAGCTGTGGGTCCTCACAAAAAAAGGCGACTTTTTGTCGAGGATCCACAGTGATCTGCACTGTAGGTTGCCCCCTCTACTGACTGCTGTGGGTATCTGACCCTGCTGACTAGCTGACATGCATCTGCGCATGGACTACTGAGCTATTGTGGCAAGAAATCACAGACAATTCGCACACGCTGCAGCGCTTCGAACCCGTGACCTCAAGCCTTTTGTCCTCCCGAAGGAAGCGCCTCTTACCAGTTGAGCTGCAGCTCAATTGGTAAGAGTCGATTCCCTCAGGGGAATGTAAAGGGCTTGAGGTCACGGGTTCGAGGCGCTGCAGCGTGCTATCTCGAATTGTCTGTGATTTCCTGCCGTACAATACCTGAGTATGTCATGACTAGTCAGCAGGGCGCAGATGCCACAGCAGTCAGTTATGGGGTCAGATACCCAGAGGTTCACAGCATGGTCAGCGCCCAGCTGTGGGTCCTCACAAAAAAAGGCGACTTTTTGTCGAGGATCCACAGTGATCTGCACTGTAGGTTGCCCCCTCTACTGACTGCTGTGGGTATCTGACCCTGCTGACTAGCTGACATGCATCTGCGCATGGACTACTGAGCTATTGTGGCAAGAAATCACAGACAATTCGCACACGCTGCAGCGCTTCGAACCCGTGACCTCAAGCCTTTTGTCCTCCCGAAGGAAGCGCCTCTTACCAGTTGAGCTGCAGCTCAATTGGTAAGAGTCGATTCCCTCAGGGGAATGTAAAGGGCTTGAGGTCACGGGTTCGAGGCGCTGCAGCGTGCTATCTCGAATTGTCTGTGATTTCCTGCCGTACAATACCTGAGTATGTCATGACTAGTCAGCAGGGCGCAGATGCCACAGCAGTCAGTTATGGGGTCAGATACCCAGAGGTTCACAGCATGGTCAGCGCCCAGCTGTGGGTCCTCACAAAAAAAGGCGACTTTTTGTCGAGGATCCACAGTGATCTGCACTGTAGGTTGCCCCCTCTACTGACTGCTGTGGGTATCTGACCCTGCTGACTAGCTGACATGCATCTGCGCATGGACTACTGAGCTATTGTGGCAAGAAATCACAGACAATTCGCACACGCTGCAGCGCTTCGAACCCGTGACCTCAAGCCTTTTGTCCTCCCGAAGGAAGCGCCTCTTACCAGTTGAGCTGCAGCTCAATTGGTAAGAGTCGATTCCCTCAGGGGAATGTAAAGGGCTTGAGGTCACGGGTTCGAGGCGCTGCAGCGTGCTATCTCGAATTGTCTGTGATTTCCTGCCGTACAATACCTGAGTATGTCATGACTAGTCAGCAGGGCGCAGATGCCACAGCAGTCAGTTATGGGGTCAGATACCCAGAGGTTCACAGCATGGTCAGCGCCCAGCTGTGGGTCCTCACAAAAAAAGGCGACTTTTTGTCGAGGATCCACAGTGATCTGCACTGTAGGTTGCCCCCTCTACTGACTGCTGTGGGTATCTGACCCTGCTGACTAGCTGACATGCATCTGCGCATGGACTACTGAGCTATTGTGGCAAGAAATCACAGACAATTCGCACACGCTGCAGCGCTTCGAACCCGTGACCTCAAGCCTTTTGTCCTCCCGAAGGAAGCGCCTCTTACCAGTTGAGCTGCAGCTCAATTGGTAAGAGTCGATTCCCTCAGGGGAATGTAAAGGGCTTGAGGTCACGGGTTCGAGGCGCTGCAGCGTGCTATCTCGAATTGTCTGTGATTTCCTGCCGTACAATACCTGAGTATGTCATGACTAGTCAGCAGGGCGCAGATGCCACAGCAGTCAGTTATGGGGTCAGATACCCAGAGGTTCACAGCATGGTCAGCGCCCAGCTGTGGGTCCTCACAAAAAAAGGCGACTTTTTGTCGAGGATCCACAGTGATCTGCACTGTAGGTTGCCCCCTCTACTGACTGCTGTGGGTATCTGACCCTGCTGACTAGCTGACATGCATCTGCGCATGGACTACTGAGCTATTGTGGCAAGAAATCACAGACAATTCGCACACGCTGCAGCGCTTCGAACCCGTGACCTCAAGCCTTTTGTCCTCCCGAAGGAAGCGCCTCTTACCAGTTGAGCTGCAGCTCAATTGGTAAGAGTCGATTCCCTCAGGGGAATGTAAAGGGCTTGAGGTCACGGGTTCGAGGCGCTGCAGCGTGCTATCTCGAATTGTCTGTGATTTCCTGCCGTACAATACCTGAGTATGTCATGACTAGTCAGCAGGGCGCAGATGCCACAGCAGTCAGTTATGGGGTCAGATACCCAGAGGTTCACAGCATGGTCAGCGCCCAGCTGTGGGTCCTCACAAAAAAAGGCGACTTTTTGTCGAGGATCCACAGTGATCTGCACTGTAGGTTGCCCCCTCTACTGACTGCTGTGGGTATCTGACCCTGCTGACTAGCTGACATGCATCTGCGCATGGACTACTGAGCTATTGTGGCAAGAAATCACAGACAATTCGCACACGCTGCAGCGCTTCGAACCCGTGACCTCAAGCCTTTTGTCCTCCCGAAGGAAGCGCCTCTTACCAGTTGAGCTGCAGCTCAATTGGTAAGAGTCGATTCCCTCAGGGGAATGTAAAGGGCTTGAGGTCACGGGTTCGAGGCGCTGCAGCGTGCTATCTCGAATTGTCTGTGATTTCCTGCCGTACAATACCTGAGTATGTCATGACTAGTCAGCAGGGCGCAGATGCCACAGCAGTCAGTTATGGGGTCAGATACCCAGAGGTTCACAGCATGGTCAGCGCCCAGCTGTGGGTCCTCACAAAAAAAGGCGACTTTTTGTCGAGGATCCACAGTGATCTGCACTGTAGGTTGCCCCCTCTACTGACTGCTGTGGGTATCTGACCCTGCTGACTAGCTGACATGCATCTGCGCATGGACTACTGAGCTATTGTGGCAAGAAATCACAGACAATTCGCACACGCTGCAGCGCTTCGAACCCGTGACCTCAAGCCTTTTGTCCTCCCGAAGGAAGCGCCTCTTACCAGTTGAGCTGCAGCTCAATTGGTAAGAGTCGATTCCCTCAGGGGAATGTAAAGGGCTTGAGGTCACGGGTTCGAGGCGCTGCAGCGTGCTATCTCGAATTGTCTGTGATTTCCTGCCGTACAATACCTGAGTATGTCATGACTAGTCAGCAGGGCGCAGATGCCACAGCAGTCAGTTATGGGGTCAGATACCCAGAGGTTCACAGCATGGTCAGCGCCCAGCTGTGGGTCCTCACAAAAAAAGGCGACTTTTTGTCGAGGATCCACAGTGATCTGCACTGTAGGTTGCCCCCTCTACTGACTGCTGTGGGTATCTGACCCTGCTGACTAGCTGACATGCATCTGCGCATGGACTACTGAGCTATTGTGGCAAGAAATCACAGACAATTCGCACACGCTGCAGCGCTTCGAACCCGTGACCTCAAGCCTTTTGTCCTCCCGAAGGAAGCGCCTCTTACCAGTTGAGCTGCAGCTCAATTGGTAAGAGTCGATTCCCTCAGGGGAATGTAAAGGGCTTGAGGTCACGGGTTCGAGGCGCTGCAGCGTGCTATCTCGAATTGTCTGTGATTTCCTGCCGTACAATACCTGAGTATGTCATGACTAGTCAGCAGGGCGCAGATGCCACAGCAGTCAGTTATGGGGTCAGATACCCAGAGGTTCACAGCATGGTCAGCGCCCAGCTGTGGGTCCTCACAAAAAAAGGCGACTTTTTGTCGAGGATCCACAGTGATCTGCACTGTAGGTTGCCCCCTCTACTGACTGCTGTGGGTATCTGACCCTGCTGACTAGCTGACATGCATCTGCGCATGGACTACTGAGCTATTGTGGCAAGAAATCACAGACAATTCGCACACGCTGCAGCGCTTCGAACCCGTGACCTCAAGCCTTTTGTCCTCCCGAAGGAAGCGCCTCTTACCAGTTGAGCTGCAGCTCAATTGGTAAGAGTCGATTCCCTCAGGGGAATGTAAAGGGCTTGAGGTCACGGGTTCGAGGCGCTGCAGCGTGCTATCTCGAATTGTCTGTGATTTCCTGCCGTACAATACCTGAGTATGTCATGACTAGTCAGCAGGGCGCAGATGCCACAGCAGTCAGTTATGGGGTCAGATACCCAGAGGTTCACAGCATGGTCAGCGCCCAGCTGTGGGTCCTCACAAAAAAAGGCGACTTTTTGTCGAGGATCCACAGTGATCTGCACTGTAGGTTGCCCCCTCTACTGACTGCTGTGGGTATCTGACCCTGCTGACTAGCTGACATGCATCTGCGCATGGACTACTGAGCTATTGTGGCAAGAAATCACAGACAATTCGCACACGCTGCAGCGCTTCGAACCCGTGACCTCAAGCCTTTTGTCCTCCCGAAGGAAGCGCCTCTTACCAGTTGAGCTGCAGCTCAATTGGTAAGAGTCGATTCCCTCAGGGGAATGTAAAGGGCTTGAGGTCACGGGTTCGAGGCGCTGCAGCGTGCTATCTCGAATTGTCTGTGATTTCCTGCCGTACAATACCTGAGTATGTCATGACTAGTCAGCAGGGCGCAGATGCCACAGCAGTCAGTTATGGGGTCAGATACCCAGAGGTTCACAGCATGGTCAGCGCCCAGCTGTGGGTCCTCACAAAAAAAGGCGACTTTTTGTCGAGGATCCACAGTGATCTGCACTGTAGGTTGCCCCCTCTACTGACTGCTGTGGGTATCTGACCCTGCTGACTAGCTGACATGCATCTGCGCATGGACTACTGAGCTATTGTGGCAAGAAATCACAGACAATTCGCACACGCTGCAGCGCTTCGAACCCGTGACCTCAAGCCTTTTGTCCTCCCGAAGGAAGCGCCTCTTACCAGTTGAGCTGCAGCTCAATTGGTAAGAGTCGATTCCCTCAGGGGAATGTAAAGGGCTTGAGGTCACGGGTTCGAGGCGCTGCAGCGTGCTATCTCGAATTGTCTGTGATTTCCTGCCGTACAATACCTGAGTATGTCATGACTAGTCAGCAGGGCGCAGATGCCACAGCAGTCAGTTATGGGGTCAGATACCCAGAGGTTCACAGCATGGTCAGCGCCCAGCTGTGGGTCCTCACAAAAAAAGGCGACTTTTTGTCGAGGATCCACAGTGATCTGCACTGTAGGTTGCCCCCTCTACTGACTGCTGTGGGTATCTGACCCTGCTGACTAGCTGACATGCATCTGCGCATGGACTACTGAGCTATTGTGGCAAGAAATCACAGACAATTCGCACACGCTGCAGCGCTTCGAACCCGTGACCTCAAGCCTTTTGTCCTCCCGAAGGAAGCGCCTCTTACCAGTTGAGCTGCAGCTCAATTGGTAAGAGTCGATTCCCTCAGGGGAATGTAAAGGGCTTGAGGTCACGGGTTCGAGGCGCTGCAGCGTGCTATCTCGAATTGTCTGTGATTTCCTGCCGTACAATACCTGAGTATGTCATGACTAGTCAGCAGGGCGCAGATGCCACAGCAGTCAGTTATGGGGTCAGATACCCAGAGGTTCACAGCATGGTCAGCGCCCAGCTGTGGGTCCTCACAAAAAAAGGCGACTTTTTGTCGAGGATCCACAGTGATCTGCACTGTAGGTTGCCCCCTCTACTGACTGCTGTGGGTATCTGACCCTGCTGACTAGCTGACATGCATCTGCGCATGGACTACTGAGCTATTGTGGCAAGAAATCACAGACAATTCGCACACGCTGCAGCGCTTCGAACCCGTGACCTCAAGCCTTTTGTCCTCCCGAAGGAAGCGCCTCTTACCAGTTGAGCTGCAGCTCAATTGGTAAGAGTCGATTCCCTCAGGGGAATGTAAAGGGCTTGAGGTCACGGGTTCGAGGCGCTGCAGCGTGCTATCTCGAATTGTCTGTGATTTCCTGCCGTACAATACCTGAGTATGTCATGACTAGTCAGCAGGGCGCAGATGCCACAGCAGTCAGTTATGGGGTCAGATACCCAGAGGTTCACAGCATGGTCAGCGCCCAGCTGTGGGTCCTCACAAAAAAAGGCGACTTTTTGTCGAGGATCCACAGTGATCTGCACTGTAGGTTGCCCCCTCTACTGACTGCTGTGGGTATCTGACCCTGCTGACTAGCTGACATGCATCTGCGCATGGACTACTGAGCTATTGTGGCAAGAAATCACAGACAATTCGCACACGCTGCAGCGCTTCGAACCCGTGACCTCAAGCCTTTTGTCCTCCCGAAGGAAGCGCCTCTTACCAGTTGAGCTGCAGCTCAATTGGTAAGAGTCGATTCCCTCAGGGGAATGTAAAGGGCTTGAGGTCACGGGTTCGAGGCGCTGCAGCGTGCTATCTCGAATTGTCTGTGATTTCCTGCCGTACAATACCTGAGTATGTCATGACTAGTCAGCAGGGCGCAGATGCCACAGCAGTCAGTTATGGGGTCAGATACCCAGAGGTTCACAGCATGGTCAGCGCCCAGCTGTGGGTCCTCACAAAAAAAGGCGACTTTTTGTCGAGGATCCACAGTGATCTGCACTGTAGGTTGCCCCCTCTACTGACTGCTGTGGGTATCTGACCCTGCTGACTAGCTGACATGCATCTGCGCATGGACTACTGAGCTATTGTGGCAAGAAATCACAGACAATTCGCACACGCTGCAGCGCTTCGAACCCGTGACCTCAAGCCTTTTGTCCTCCCGAAGGAAGCGCCTCTTACCAGTTGAGCTGCAGCTCAATTGGTAAGAGTCGATTCCCTCAGGGGAATGTAAAGGGCTTGAGGTCACGGGTTCGAGGCGCTGCAGCGTGCTATCTCGAATTGTCTGTGATTTCCTGCCGTACAATACCTGAGTATGTCATGACTAGTCAGCAGGGCGCAGATGCCACAGCAGTCAGTTATGGGGTCAGATACCCAGAGGTTCACAGCATGGTCAGCGCCCAGCTGTGGGTCCTCACAAAAAAAGGCGACTTTTTGTCGAGGATCCACAGTGATCTGCACTGTAGGTTGCCCCCTCTACTGACTGCTGTGGGTATCTGACCCTGCTGACTAGCTGACATGCATCTGCGCATGGACTACTGAGCTATTGTGGCAAGAAATCACAGACAATTCGCACACGCTGCAGCGCTTCGAACCCGTGACCTCAAGCCTTTTGTCCTCCCGAAGGAAGCGCCTCTTACCAGTTGAGCTGCAGCTCAATTGGTAAGAGTCGATTCCCTCAGGGGAATGTAAAGGGCTTGAGGTCACGGGTTCGAGGCGCTGCAGCGTGCTATCTCGAATTGTCTGTGATTTCCTGCCGTACAATACCTGAGTATGTCATGACTAGTCAGCAGGGCGCAGATGCCACAGCAGTCAGTTATGGGGTCAGATACCCAGAGGTTCACAGCATGGTCAGCGCCCAGCTGTGGGTCCTCACAAAAAAAGGCGACTTTTTGTCGAGGATCCACAGTGATCTGCACTGTAGGTTGCCCCCTCTACTGACTGCTGTGGGTATCTGACCCTGCTGACTAGCTGACATGCATCTGCGCATGGACTACTGAGCTATTGTGGCAAGAAATCACAGACAATTCGCACACGCTGCAGCGCTTCGAACCCGTGACCTCAAGCCTTTTGTCCTCCCGAAGGAAGCGCCTCTTACCAGTTGAGCTGCAGCTCAATTGGTAAGAGTCGATTCCCTCAGGGGAATGTAAAGGGCTTGAGGTCACGGGTTCGAGGCGCTGCAGCGTGCTATCTCGAATTGTCTGTGATTTCCTGCCGTACAATACCTGAGTATGTCATGACTAGTCAGCAGGGCGCAGATGCCACAGCAGTCAGTTATGGGGTCAGATACCCAGAGGTTCACAGCATGGTCAGCGCCCAGCTGTGGGTCCTCACAAAAAAAGGCGACTTTTTGTCGAGGATCCACAGTGATCTGCACTGTAGGTTGCCCCCTCTACTGACTGCTGTGGGTATCTGACCCTGCTGACTAGCTGACATGCATCTGCGCATGGACTACTGAGCTATTGTGGCAAGAAATCACAGACAATTCGCACACGCTGCAGCGCTTCGAACCCGTGACCTCAAGCCTTTTGTCCTCCCGAAGGAAGCGCCTCTTACCAGTTGAGCTGCAGCTCAATTGGTAAGAGTCGATTCCCTCAGGGGAATGTAAAGGGCTTGAGGTCACGGGTTCGAGGCGCTGCAGCGTGCTATCTCGAATTGTCTGTGATTTCCTGCCGTACAATACCTGAGTATGTCATGACTAGTCAGCAGGGCGCAGATGCCACAGCAGTCAGTTATGGGGTCAGATACCCAGAGGTTCACAGCATGGTCAGCGCCCAGCTGTGGGTCCTCACAAAAAAAGGCGACTTTTTGTCGAGGATCCACAGTGATCTGCACTGTAGGTTGCCCCCTCTACTGACTGCTGTGGGTATCTGACCCTGCTGACTAGCTGACATGCATCTGCGCATGGACTACTGAGCTATTGTGGCAAGAAATCACAGACAATTCGCACACGCTGCAGCGCTTCGAACCCGTGACCTCAAGCCTTTTGTCCTCCCGAAGGAAGCGCCTCTTACCAGTTGAGCTGCAGCTCAATTGGTAAGAGTCGATTCCCTCAGGGGAATGTAAAGGGCTTGAGGTCACGGGTTCGAGGCGCTGCAGCGTGCTATCTCGAATTGTCTGTGATTTCCTGCCGTACAATACCTGAGTATGTCATGACTAGTCAGCAGGGCGCAGATGCCACAGCAGTCAGTTATGGGGTCAGATACCCAGAGGTTCACAGCATGGTCAGCGCCCAGCTGTGGGTCCTCACAAAAAAAGGCGACTTTTTGTCGAGGATCCACAGTGATCTGCACTGTAGGTTGCCCCCTCTACTGACTGCTGTGGGTATCTGACCCTGCTGACTAGCTGACATGCATCTGCGCATGGACTACTGAGCTATTGTGGCAAGAAATCACAGACAATTCGCACACGCTGCAGCGCTTCGAACCCGTGACCTCAAGCCTTTTGTCCTCCCGAAGGAAGCGCCTCTTACCAGTTGAGCTGCAGCTCAATTGGTAAGAGTCGATTCCCTCAGGGGAATGTAAAGGGCTTGAGGTCACGGGTTCGAGGCGCTGCAGCGTGCTATCTCGAATTGTCTGTGATTTCCTGCCGTACAATACCTGAGTATGTCATGACTAGTCAGCAGGGCGCAGATGCCACAGCAGTCAGTTATGGGGTCAGATACCCAGAGGTTCACAGCATGGTCAGCGCCCAGCTGTGGGTCCTCACAAAAAAAGGCGACTTTTTGTCGAGGATCCACAGTGATCTGCACTGTAGGTTGCCCCCTCTACTGACTGCTGTGGGTATCTGACCCTGCTGACTAGCTGACA
This sequence comes from Lycium barbarum, assembly GCF_019175385.1. Lineage (NCBI taxonomy): Eukaryota > Viridiplantae > Streptophyta > Magnoliopsida > Solanales > Solanaceae > Lycium > Lycium barbarum. The sequence continues at coordinate 101,443,057 of NC_083338.1, read as the reverse complement.
TGCATCTGCGCATGGACTACTGAGCTATTGTGGCAAGAAATCACAGACAATTCGCACACGCTGCAGCGCTTCGAACCCGTGACCTCAAGCCTTTTGTCCTCCCGAAGGAAGCGCCTCTTACCAGTTGAGCTGCAGCTCAATTGGTAAGAGTCGATTCCCTCAGGGGAATGTAAAGGGCTTGAGGTCACGGGTTCGAGGCGCTGCAGCGTGCTATCTCGAATTGTCTGTGATTTCCTGCCGTACAATACCTGAGTATGTCATGACTAGTCAGCAGGGCGCAGATGCCACAGCAGTCAGTTATGGGGTCAGATACCCAGAGGTTCACAGCATGGTCAGCGCCCAGCTGTGGGTCCTCACAAAAAAAGGCGACTTTTTGTCGAGGATCCACAGTGATCTGCACTGTAGGTTGCCCCCTCTACTGACTGCTGTGGGTATCTGACCCTGCTGACTAGCTGACATGCATCTGCGCATGGACTACTGAGCTATTGTGGCAAGAAATCACAGACAATTCGCACACGCTGCAGCGCTTCGAACCCGTGACCTCAAGCCTTTTGTCCTCCCGAAGGAAGCGCCTCTTACCAGTTGAGCTGCAGCTCAATTGGTAAGAGTCGATTCCCTCAGGGGAATGTAAAGGGCTTGAGGTCACGGGTTCGAGGCGCTGCAGCGTGCTATCTCGAATTGTCTGTGATTTCCTGCCGTACAATACCTGAGTATGTCATGACTAGTCAGCAGGGCGCAGATGCCACAGCAGTCAGTTATGGGGTCAGATACCCAGAGGTTCACAGCATGGTCAGCGCCCAGCTGTGGGTCCTCACAAAAAAAGGCGACTTTTTGTCGAGGATCCACAGTGATCTGCACTGTAGGTTGCCCCCTCTACTGACTGCTGTGGGTATCTGACCCTGCTGACTAGCTGACATGCATCTGCGCATGGACTACTGAGCTATTGTGGCAAGAAATCACAGACAATTCGCACACGCTGCAGCGCTTCGAACCCGTGACCTCAAGCCTTTTGTCCTCCCGAAGGAAGCGCCTCTTACCAGTTGAGCTGCAGCTCAATTGGTAAGAGTCGATTCCCTCAGGGGAATGTAAAGGGCTTGAGGTCACGGGTTCGAGGCGCTGCAGCGTGCTATCTCGAATTGTCTGTGATTTCCTGCCGTACAATACCTGAGTATGTCATGACTAGTCAGCAGGGCGCAGATGCCACAGCAGTCAGTTATGGGGTCAGATACCCAGAGGTTCACAGCATGGTCAGCGCCCAGCTGTGGGTCCTCACAAAAAAAGGCGACTTTTTGTCGAGGATCCACAGTGATCTGCACTGTAGGTTGCCCCCTCTACTGACTGCTGTGGGTATCTGACCCTGCTGACTAGCTGACATGCATCTGCGCATGGACTACTGAGCTATTGTGGCAAGAAATCACAGACAATTCGCACACGCTGCAGCGCTTCGAACCCGTGACCTCAAGCCTTTTGTCCTCCCGAAGGAAGCGCCTCTTACCAGTTGAGCTGCAGCTCAATTGGTAAGAGTCGATTCCCTCAGGGGAATGTAAAGGGCTTGAGGTCACGGGTTCGAGGCGCTGCAGCGTGCTATCTCGAATTGTCTGTGATTTCCTGCCGTACAATACCTGAGTATGTCATGACTAGTCAGCAGGGCGCAGATGCCACAGCAGTCAGTTATGGGGTCAGATACCCAGAGGTTCACAGCATGGTCAGCGCCCAGCTGTGGGTCCTCACAAAAAAAGGCGACTTTTTGTCGAGGATCCACAGTGATCTGCACTGTAGGTTGCCCCCTCTACTGACTGCTGTGGGTATCTGACCCTGCTGACTAGCTGACATGCATCTGCGCATGGACTACTGAGCTATTGTGGCAAGAAATCACAGACAATTCGCACACGCTGCAGCGCTTCGAACCCGTGACCTCAAGCCTTTTGTCCTCCCGAAGGAAGCGCCTCTTACCAGTTGAGCTGCAGCTCAATTGGTAAGAGTCGATTCCCTCAGGGGAATGTAAAGGGCTTGAGGTCACGGGTTCGAGGCGCTGCAGCGTGCTATCTCGAATTGTCTGTGATTTCCTGCCGTACAATACCTGAGTATGTCATGACTAGTCAGCAGGGCGCAGATGCCACAGCAGTCAGTTATGGGGTCAGATACCCAGAGGTTCACAGCATGGTCAGCGCCCAGCTGTGGGTCCTCACAAAAAAAGGCGACTTTTTGTCGAGGATCCACAGTGATCTGCACTGTAGGTTGCCCCCTCTACTGACTGCTGTGGGTATCTGACCCTGCTGACTAGCTGACATGCATCTGCGCATGGACTACTGAGCTATTGTGGCAAGAAATCACAGACAATTCGCACACGCTGCAGCGCTTCGAACCCGTGACCTCAAGCCTTTTGTCCTCCCGAAGGAAGCGCCTCTTACCAGTTGAGCTGCAGCTCAATTGGTAAGAGTCGATTCCCTCAGGGGAATGTAAAGGGCTTGAGGTCACGGGTTCGAGGCGCTGCAGCGTGCTATCTCGAATTGTCTGTGATTTCCTGCCGTACAATACCTGAGTATGTCATGACTAGTCAGCAGGGCGCAGATGCCACAGCAGTCAGTTATGGGGTCAGATACCCAGAGGTTCACAGCATGGTCAGCGCCCAGCTGTGGGTCCTCACAAAAAAAGGCGACTTTTTGTCGAGGATCCACAGTGATCTGCACTGTAGGTTGCCCCCTCTACTGACTGCTGTGGGTATCTGACCCTGCTGACTAGCTGACATGCATCTGCGCATGGACTACTGAGCTATTGTGGCAAGAAATCACAGACAATTCGCACACGCTGCAGCGCTTCGAACCCGTGACCTCAAGCCTTTTGTCCTCCCGAAGGAAGCGCCTCTTACCAGTTGAGCTGCAGCTCAATTGGTAAGAGTCGATTCCCTCAGGGGAATGTAAAGGGCTTGAGGTCACGGGTTCGAGGCGCTGCAGCGTGCTATCTCGAATTGTCTGTGATTTCCTGCCGTACAATACCTGAGTATGTCATGACTAGTCAGCAGGGCGCAGATGCCACAGCAGTCAGTTATGGGGTCAGATACCCAGAGGTTCACAGCATGGTCAGCGCCCAGCTGTGGGTCCTCACAAAAAAAGGCGACTTTTTGTCGAGGATCCACAGTGATCTGCACTGTAGGTTGCCCCCTCTACTGACTGCTGTGGGTATCTGACCCTGCTGACTAGCTGACATGCATCTGCGCATGGACTACTGAGCTATTGTGGCAAGAAATCACAGACAATTCGCACACGCTGCAGCGCTTCGAACCCGTGACCTCAAGCCTTTTGTCCTCCCGAAGGAAGCGCCTCTTACCAGTTGAGCTGCAGCTCAATTGGTAAGAGTCGATTCCCTCAGGGGAATGTAAAGGGCTTGAGGTCACGGGTTCGAGGCGCTGCAGCGTGCTATCTCGAATTGTCTGTGATTTCCTGCCGTACAATACCTGAGTATGTCATGACTAGTCAGCAGGGCGCAGATGCCACAGCAGTCAGTTATGGGGTCAGATACCCAGAGGTTCACAGCATGGTCAGCGCCCAGCTGTGGGTCCTCACAAAAAAAGGCGACTTTTTGTCGAGGATCCACAGTGATCTGCACTGTAGGTTGCCCCCTCTACTGACTGCTGTGGGTATCTGACCCTGCTGACTAGCTGACATGCATCTGCGCATGGACTACTGAGCTATTGTGGCAAGAAATCACAGACAATTCGCACACGCTGCAGCGCTTCGAACCCGTGACCTCAAGCCTTTTGTCCTCCCGAAGGAAGCGCCTCTTACCAGTTGAGCTGCAGCTCAATTGGTAAGAGTCGATTCCCTCAGGGGAATGTAAAGGGCTTGAGGTCACGGGTTCGAGGCGCTGCAGCGTGCTATCTCGAATTGTCTGTGATTTCCTGCCGTACAATACCTGAGTATGTCATGACTAGTCAGCAGGGCGCAGATGCCACAGCAGTCAGTTATGGGGTCAGATACCCAGAGGTTCACAGCATGGTCAGCGCCCAGCTGTGGGTCCTCACAAAAAAAGGCGACTTTTTGTCGAGGATCCACAGTGATCTGCACTGTAGGTTGCCCCCTCTACTGACTGCTGTGGGTATCTGACCCTGCTGACTAGCTGACATGCATCTGCGCATGGACTACTGAGCTATTGTGGCAAGAAATCACAGACAATTCGCACACGCTGCAGCGCTTCGAACCCGTGACCTCAAGCCTTTTGTCCTCCCGAAGGAAGCGCCTCTTACCAGTTGAGCTGCAGCTCAATTGGTAAGAGTCGATTCCCTCAGGGGAATGTAAAGGGCTTGAGGTCACGGGTTCGAGGCGCTGCAGCGTGCTATCTCGAATTGTCTGTGATTTCCTGCCGTACAATACCTGAGTATGTCATGACTAGTCAGCAGGGCGCAGATGCCACAGCAGTCAGTTATGGGGTCAGATACCCAGAGGTTCACAGCATGGTCAGCGCCCAGCTGTGGGTCCTCACAAAAAAAGGCGACTTTTTGTCGAGGATCCACAGTGATCTGCACTGTAGGTTGCCCCCTCTACTGACTGCTGTGGGTATCTGACCCTGCTGACTAGCTGACATGCATCTGCGCATGGACTACTGAGCTATTGTGGCAAGAAATCACAGACAATTCGCACACGCTGCAGCGCTTCGAACCCGTGACCTCAAGCCTTTTGTCCTCCCGAAGGAAGCGCCTCTTACCAGTTGAGCTGCAGCTCAATTGGTAAGAGTCGATTCCCTCAGGGGAATGTAAAGGGCTTGAGGTCACGGGTTCGAGGCGCTGCAGCGTGCTATCTCGAATTGTCTGTGATTTCCTGCCGTACAATACCTGAGTATGTCATGACTAGTCAGCAGGGCGCAGATGCCACAGCAGTCAGTTATGGGGTCAGATACCCAGAGGTTCACAGCATGGTCAGCGCCCAGCTGTGGGTCCTCACAAAAAAAGGCGACTTTTTGTCGAGGATCCACAGTGATCTGCACTGTAGGTTGCCCCCTCTACTGACTGCTGTGGGTATCTGACCCTGCTGACTAGCTGACATGCATCTGCGCATGGACTACTGAGCTATTGTGGCAAGAAATCACAGACAATTCGCACACGCTGCAGCGCTTCGAACCCGTGACCTCAAGCCTTTTGTCCTCCCGAAGGAAGCGCCTCTTACCAGTTGAGCTGCAGCTCAATTGGTAAGAGTCGATTCCCTCAGGGGAATGTAAAGGGCTTGAGGTCACGGGTTCGAGGCGCTGCAGCGTGCTATCTCGAATTGTCTGTGATTTCCTGCCGTACAATACCTGAGTATGTCATGACTAGTCAGCAGGGCGCAGATGCCACAGCAGTCAGTTATGGGGTCAGATACCCAGAGGTTCACAGCATGGTCAGCGCCCAGCTGTGGGTCCTCACAAAAAAAGGCGACTTTTTGTCGAGGATCCACAGTGATCTGCACTGTAGGTTGCCCCCTCTACTGACTGCTGTGGGTATCTGACCCTGCTGACTAGCTGACATGCATCTGCGCATGGACTACTGAGCTATTGTGGCAAGAAATCACAGACAATTCGCACACGCTGCAGCGCTTCGAACCCGTGACCTCAAGCCTTTTGTCCTCCCGAAGGAAGCGCCTCTTACCAGTTGAGCTGCAGCTCAATTGGTAAGAGTCGATTCCCTCAGGGGAATGTAAAGGGCTTGAGGTCACGGGTTCGAGGCGCTGCAGCGTGCTATCTCGAATTGTCTGTGATTTCCTGCCGTACAATACCTGAGTATGTCATGACTAGTCAGCAGGGCGCAGATGCCACAGCAGTCAGTTATGGGGTCAGATACCCAGAGGTTCACAGCATGGTCAGCGCCCAGCTGTGGGTCCTCACAAAAAAAGGCGACTTTTTGTCGAGGATCCACAGTGATCTGCACTGTAGGTTGCCCCCTCTACTGACTGCTGTGGGTATCTGACCCTGCTGACTAGCTGACATGCATCTGCGCATGGACTACTGAGCTATTGTGGCAAGAAATCACAGACAATTCGCACACGCTGCAGCGCTTCGAACCCGTGACCTCAAGCCTTTTGTCCTCCCGAAGGAAGCGCCTCTTACCAGTTGAGCTGCAGCTCAATTGGTAAGAGTCGATTCCCTCAGGGGAATGTAAAGGGCTTGAGGTCACGGGTTCGAGGCGCTGCAGCGTGCTATCTCGAATTGTCTGTGATTTCCTGCCGTACAATACCTGAGTATGTCATGACTAGTCAGCAGGGCGCAGATGCCACAGCAGTCAGTTATGGGGTCAGATACCCAGAGGTTCACAGCATGGTCAGCGCCCAGCTGTGGGTCCTCACAAAAAAAGGCGACTTTTTGTCGAGGATCCACAGTGATCTGCACTGTAGGTTGCCCCCTCTACTGACTGCTGTGGGTATCTGACCCTGCTGACTAGCTGACATGCATCTGCGCATGGACTACTGAGCTATTGTGGCAAGAAATCACAGACAATTCGCACACGCTGCAGCGCTTCGAACCCGTGACCTCAAGCCTTTTGTCCTCCCGAAGGAAGCGCCTCTTACCAGTTGAGCTGCAGCTCAATTGGTAAGAGTCGATTCCCTCAGGGGAATGTAAAGGGCTTGAGGTCACGGGTTCGAGGCGCTGCAGCGTGCTATCTCGAATTGTCTGTGATTTCCTGCCGTACAATACCTGAGTATGTCATGACTAGTCAGCAGGGCGCAGATGCCACAGCAGTCAGTTATGGGGTCAGATACCCAGAGGTTCACAGCATGGTCAGCGCCCAGCTGTGGGTCCTCACAAAAAAAGGCGACTTTTTGTCGAGGATCCACAGTGATCTGCACTGTAGGTTGCCCCCTCTACTGACTGCTGTGGGTATCTGACCCTGCTGACTAGCTGACATGCATCTGCGCATGGACTACTGAGCTATTGTGGCAAGAAATCACAGACAATTCGCACACGCTGCAGCGCTTCGAACCCGTGACCTCAAGCCTTTTGTCCTCCCGAAGGAAGCGCCTCTTACCAGTTGAGCTGCAGCTCAATTGGTAAGAGTCGATTCCCTCAGGGGAATGTAAAGGGCTTGAGGTCACGGGTTCGAGGCGCTGCAGCGTGCTATCTCGAATTGTCTGTGATTTCCTGCCGTACAATACCTGAGTATGTCATGACTAGTCAGCAGGGCGCAGATGCCACAGCAGTCAGTTATGGGGTCAGATACCCAGAGGTTCACAGCATGGTCAGCGCCCAGCTGTGGGTCCTCACAAAAAAAGGCGACTTTTTGTCGAGGATCCACAGTGATCTGCACTGTAGGTTGCCCCCTCTACTGACTGCTGTGGGTATCTGACCCTGCTGACTAGCTGACATGCATCTGCGCATGGACTACTGAGCTATTGTGGCAAGAAATCACAGACAATTCGCACACGCTGCAGCGCTTCGAACCCGTGACCTCAAGCCTTTTGTCCTCCCGAAGGAAGCGCCTCTTACCAGTTGAGCTGCAGCTCAATTGGTAAGAGTCGATTCCCTCAGGGGAATGTAAAGGGCTTGAGGTCACGGGTTCGAGGCGCTGCAGCGTGCTATCTCGAATTGTCTGTGATTTCCTGCCGTACAATACCTGAGTATGTCATGACTAGTCAGCAGGGCGCAGATGCCACAGCAGTCAGTTATGGGGTCAGATACCCAGAGGTTCACAGCATGGTCAGCGCCCAGCTGTGGGTCCTCACAAAAAAAGGCGACTTTTTGTCGAGGATCCACAGTGATCTGCACTGTAGGTTGCCCCCTCTACTGACTGCTGTGGGTATCTGACCCTGCTGACTAGCTGACATGCATCTGCGCATGGACTACTGAGCTATTGTGGCAAGAAATCACAGACAATTCGCACACGCTGCAGCGCTTCGAACCCGTGACCTCAAGCCTTTTGTCCTCCCGAAGGAAGCGCCTCTTACCAGTTGAGCTGCAGCTCAATTGGTAAGAGTCGATTCCCTCAGGGGAATGTAAAGGGCTTGAGGTCACGGGTTCGAGGCGCTGCAGCGTGCTATCTCGAATTGTCTGTGATTTCCTGCCGTACAATACCTGAGTATGTCATGACTAGTCAGCAGGGCGCAGATGCCACAGCAGTCAGTTATGGGGTCAGATACCCAGAGGTTCACAGCATGGTCAGCGCCCAGCTGTGGGTCCTCACAAAAAAAGGCGACTTTTTGTCGAGGATCCACAGTGATCTGCACTGTAGGTTGCCCCCTCTACTGACTGCTGTGGGTATCTGACCCTGCTGACTAGCTGACATGCATCTGCGCATGGACTACTGAGCTATTGTGGCAAGAAATCACAGACAATTCGCACACGCTGCAGCGCTTCGAACCCGTGACCTCAAGCCTTTTGTCCTCCCGAAGGAAGCGCCTCTTACCAGTTGAGCTGCAGCTCAATTGGTAAGAGTCGATTCCCTCAGGGGAATGTAAAGGGCTTGAGGTCACGGGTTCGAGGCGCTGCAGCGTGCTATCTCGAATTGTCTGTGATTTCCTGCCGTACAATACCTGAGTATGTCATGACTAGTCAGCAGGGCGCAGATGCCACAGCAGTCAGTTATGGGGTCAGATACCCAGAGGTTCACAGCATGGTCAGCGCCCAGCTGTGGGTCCTCACAAAAAAAGGCGACTTTTTGTCGAGGATCCACAGTGATCTGCACTGTAGGTTGCCCCCTCTACTGACTGCTGTGGGTATCTGACCCTGCTGACTAGCTGACATGCATCTGCGCATGGACTACTGAGCTATTGTGGCAAGAAATCACAGACAATTCGCACACGCTGCAGCGCTTCGAACCCGTGACCTCAAGCCTTTTGTCCTCCCGAAGGAAGCGCCTCTTACCAGTTGAGCTGCAGCTCAATTGGTAAGAGTCGATTCCCTCAGGGGAATGTAAAGGGCTTGAGGTCACGGGTTCGAGGCGCTGCAGCGTGCTATCTCGAATTGTCTGTGATTTCCTGCCGTACAATACCTGAGTATGTCATGACTAGTCAGCAGGGCGCAGATGCCACAGCAGTCAGTTATGGGGTCAGATACCCAGAGGTTCACAGCATGGTCAGCGCCCAGCTGTGGGTCCTCACAAAAAAAGGCGACTTTTTGTCGAGGATCCACAGTGATCTGCACTGTAGGTTGCCCCCTCTACTGACTGCTGTGGGTATCTGACCCTGCTGACTAGCTGACATGCATCTGCGCATGGACTACTGAGCTATTGTGGCAAGAAATCACAGACAATTCGCACACGCTGCAGCGCTTCGAACCCGTGACCTCAAGCCTTTTGTCCTCCCGAAGGAAGCGCCTCTTACCAGTTGAGCTGCAGCTCAATTGGTAAGAGTCGATTCCCTCAGGGGAATGTAAAGGGCTTGAGGTCACGGGTTCGAGGCGCTGCAGCGTGCTATCTCGAATTGTCTGTGATTTCCTGCCGTACAATACCTGAGTATGTCATGACTAGTCAGCAGGGCGCAGATGCCACAGCAGTCAGTTATGGGGTCAGATACCCAGAGGTTCACAGCATGGTCAGCGCCCAGCTGTGGGTCCTCACAAAAAAAGGCGACTTTTTGTCGAGGATCCACAGTGATCTGCACTGTAGGTTGCCCCCTCTACTGACTGCTGTGGGTATCTGACCCTGCTGACTAGCTGACATGCATCTGCGCATGGACTACTGAGCTATTGTGGCAAGAAATCACAGACAATTCGCACACGCTGCAGCGCTTCGAACCCGTGACCTCAAGCCTTTTGTCCTCCCGAAGGAAGCGCCTCTTACCAGTTGAGCTGCAGCTCAATTGGTAAGAGTCGATTCCCTCAGGGGAATGTAAAGGGCTTGAGGTCACGGGTTCGAGGCGCTGCAGCGTGCTATCTCGAATTGTCTGTGATTTCCTGCCGTACAATACCTGAGTATGTCATGACTAGTCAGCAGGGCGCAGATGCCACAGCAGTCAGTTATGGGGTCAGATACCCAGAGGTTCACAGCATGGTCAGCGCCCAGCTGTGGGTCCTCACAAAAAAAGGCGACTTTTTGTCGAGGATCCACAGTGATCTGCACTGTAGGTTGCCCCCTCTACTGACTGCTGTGGGTATCTGACCCTGCTGACTAGCTGACATGCATCTGCGCATGGACTACTGAGCTATTGTGGCAAGAAATCACAGACAATTCGCACACGCTGCAGCGCTTCGAACCCGTGACCTCAAGCCTTTTGTCCTCCCGAAGGAAGCGCCTCTTACCAGTTGAGCTGCAGCTCAATTGGTAAGAGTCGATTCCCTCAGGGGAATGTAAAGGGCTTGAGGTCACGGGTTCGAGGCGCTGCAGCGTGCTATCTCGAATTGTCTGTGATTTCCTGCCGTACAATACCTGAGTATGTCATGACTAGTCAGCAGGGCGCAGATGCCACAGCAGTCAGTTATGGGGTCAGATACCCAGAGGTTCACAGCATGGTCAGCGCCCAGCTGTGGGTCCTCACAAAAAAAGGCGACTTTTTGTCGAGGATCCACAGTGATCTGCACTGTAGGTTGCCCCCTCTACTGACTGCTGTGGGTATCTGACCCTGCTGACTAGCTGACATGCATCTGCGCATGGACTACTGAGCTATTGTGGCAAGAAATCACAGACAATTCGCACACGCTGCAGCGCTTCGAACCCGTGACCTCAAGCCTTTTGTCCTCCCGAAGGAAGCGCCTCTTACCAGTTGAGCTGCAGCTCAATTGGTAAGAGTCGATTCCCTCAGGGGAATGTAAAGGGCT